>NC_133131.1:172020242-173305242 GCF_048418815.1 Hemitrygon akajei | reverse complement strand
AGACACACATACACACACACACACTCTCTCACACACACAACACTACACACTCTTTCACACATACGATACACACACACAACAAACACTACACACACACACACATACAACACAGACACACACACACACTCTCTCTCACACACACACAAACACTACACATACTCTCTCACACACATACAGCACACACACAACAGACACTACACACACATACAACACACACACACAACAGACACTACACACTCTCTCACACATACAACACACACACACCAGACACTACACACACTCTCTCACACATATACAACACACACACACACACGACACTACACATACTCTCTCACACACACAACACTACACACTCTCTCACACATACAACACACACACACAACAAACACTACACACACTCACACACATACAACACAGACACACACACACACTCTCTCTCATACACACACACAAACACTACACATACTCTCTCACACACATACAACACACACACACACACACGACACTACACACACTCTCTCACACACATACAGCACACACACAGACACTACCCGCACTCTCTCACACACATACAACACACACACACAACAGACACTACACACACTCTCTCACACATACAACACAGACACACACACGACACTACACACACTCTCTCACACACATACAGCACACACACAGACACTACCCGCACTCTCTCACACACATACAACACACACACACAACAGACACTACACACACTCTCTCACACATACAACACAGACACACACACGACACTACACACACTCTCTCACACACATACAGCACACACACAACAGACACTACACACACTCTCTCACACACATACAACACACACACAACAGACACTACACACACTCTCTCACACACATACAACACACACACAACAGACACTACACATACTCTCACACACATACAACATACACAGACACACACACAACACTACATTCTCTCTCACACACACACTACATACACTCTCTCACACATATAACACACACACAACAAACACTACACACACTCTCTCACACACATACAACAGAGACACACATACACACACACACTCTCTCTCACACACACACTACACACTCTTTCACACATACGACACACACACAACAAACACTACACACACTCACACACATACAACACAGACACACACACATTCTCTCTCACACACACACACAAACACTACACATACTCTCTCACACACATACAGCACACACACAACAGACACTACACACACATACAACACACACACACAACAGACACTACACACTCTCTCACACATACAACACACACACACCAGACACTACACACACTCTCTCACACATATACAACACACACACACACACGACACTACACATACTCTCTCACACACACAACACTACACACTCTCTCACACATACAACACACACACACACAACAAACACTACACACACTCACACACATACAACACAGACACACACACACTCTCTCTCATACACACACACAAACACTACACATACTCTCTCACACACATACAGCACACACACACACAACAGACACTACACACACATACAACACACACACACTCTCTCACACACATACAACACACACACACACACACGACACTACACACACTCTCTCACACACATACAGCACACACACACAGACACTACCCGCACTCTCTCACACACATACAACACACACACAACAGACACTACACACACATACAACACACACACAACAGACACTACACATACTCTCACACACATACAACATACACAGACACACACACAACACTACACTCTCTCACACACACACACACTACACACACTCTCACACATATAACACACACACACAACAGACACTACACACACTCTCTCACACACATACAACAGAGACACACATACACACACACTCTCTCACACACACAACACTACGCACTCTTTCACACATATGACACACACACACAACAAACACTACACACACATACAACACAGACACACACAACAGACACTACACACACTCTCTCACACATATACAACACACACACACAACACTACACACACTCTCACACACAAATAACACACACACACACAACAGACACTACACATACTCTCTCTCTCACACACACACACACACACAACAGACACTACACATACTCTCTCTTTCACACACACACACACTCACACACACACAACAGACACTACACATACTCTCTCTCTCACACACACACACACACACACAACAGACACTACACATACTCTCTCTCTCTCTCTCACACACACACATACAACAGACACTACACATACTCTCTCTCTCTCTCTCTCACACACACAGACACACATTCCTCGGAGGATGGGGGCAGGGGATCTCATTGAAACCTAGGGGATACTGGATGGTGTGGACATGGCAGATGTGGAGAAGCATTGGTTAGATCACACTTGGAGTATTGTGAGCAGTTTTGGGCCCCATATCCAAAGAAAGATAAATTGACTTTGGAGAGGGTCCAGAGGCTATGCGCTAGGGAATTCCAGGCAGTTTCTAGAGTAGGTTACATGGTTGGGACAACTGTGTTTTATGTTCTAGGATGTTCACGAAAATGATTCCAGGAATGAAAGGATTAATGTACGAGGAGCATTTGATGGCTTTGGGCCTGTACTCCCTGGAATTTAGAAGAATGAGGGGGATTTCATTGAAACCTGTAGAATATTGAAAGGGCTATTTAGAGTGGACTTGGAGAGGATGTTTCCTATAGTGGAAGAGCCTTGGGTCAGAGGTCACAGCCTCAGAATAGAGGGATGTCCCTTTAGAACAGAGATGAGGAGGAATTTCTTCAGCCAGAGGTTGGTAAATCTGGGGAACTCATTGCCACAGACAGCTGTGGAGGCCAAATCTTTGGGTGCATTTAAGGCAGAAACTGAAAGGTTCTTGGCTGGTAAGGAGTTAATAGATACAGAGAAATCCAGGAGAATGGGGCTGAGAAATTAATCAACCATTAATGAGTGGTGGAGTAGACTCCAGGGGCTGAATGGCCTAATTCTGTTCTTATCAGGATTGTTATCCGGATTGGAGGGCTTAAGTTAAAAGGCTAGATAGGCTATGACTATTTTACCTAGAATGAAGGAGGCTGAGAGGTGACCCTATAGAGATTTATAAAACTCTGAAGGATGCAGAAAAGGTTGATGGTCAAAGACTATTTTTCTTCCAGGGCTGAGGAGTCTAAAACTAGGAGCTGAGGCAGAGGTTTAGGGTGAGAGGAGAAAGATTTAAAGCGGACCTCAGGAGAAAGTTTCCATGCAGAGGAAGCTGGGTATATGAAACAAGCTGCCAGAGGAAGTGTTTGAGCTAAGTATATTAATGAATTTAAAAGTCACTTCGACAGCAACATGGATAAGAAAGGTTCAGAGAGATATGGGCCAAACGCAGATAAATGGGACTAGTTCAAGTAGACAAATTGGTCAGTGTAGATGAGATGGGCCGAAGGGCCTTCTTGTGTTCTATATGACACTGACTGTTCTTTGGCCTTTGAAATGGTGCCACAAAGAAACAGGAGAGGGAGAAAATTGTTAATCTCCTCTCTCCAGCCCTGCCATTCAAAGTCAAATTAACGCTTATTACCAAAGTACGTATGTACTGTATATGTTGCCATCAAACAGAATGAGTCTGCGAATGCTATTCCCGGCCCAGTCCATCACGGGCAAAGCCCTCCCCACTACTGAGCACATCTACAGGGGGCACAGCCACAAGAAAGCATCACCCATTGTCAAGGAGCCCCACCACCCAGGCCATGCTCTCTCCTTGCTACTACCAGCAGGAAGGAGGTACAGGAGCCTCAGGCCCCACACCACCAGGTTTAGGAACAGTTATTACCCCTCAACCATCAGGCTCCTGAACCAGTGTGGATAACTTCATTCACCTCAACGCTGAACTGATTCCACAACCTACAGACTCTCTTTCCAGCATTTACAACTCATGTTCTCAGTATTTTTTTTCATAATTTGTCTTCTTTTGCACATTGGTTGTTTGTCAGTCTTTATGTACAGTTTTTCATCAATTCTATTGTACTTTGTTATTTTCCTGTAGATGCCAGGATGGTGGTGTTTGCCGACATATACAAAACTTGATCACAAATTGACTTCGACTGGGACTAGGCCGTCTGACCAGCCGCATGGATGTTTGCACACAGACTCGATTTTGCACAGCTTCTGGCTTTATCTTCTGTCTCCACTGTAAACAGCTGACCACAGCCAAGCTGATGGAATTTACTTTCTCTGGGACAAACGTTAGGTCTATTTTCACTCTCCTCCCTTTGAGCAAATATTTTTGTAGCTTATCTCTTTTAGTGAATGTTACTGTAATGGGAGGGATGTATAGGGTGTTCAGGGAGGTGGGTGGCACCTCTAGTGAAGGGGCTTGTCGTGTCCAATCTGGGGCAGCTCACTCACCTTTGGTCCCCACTGGAGACTCAGCTTCACCTGTGGCCCCAAGTAGCTGTTTGCATGCGACAGCGGCCGCACCCCGGTACACTGCTCTGACAGATGGCTAAACCAGGCGAGGGTAGCTGGCGGCCTCGTACCGCGGTGATTTAGGGACGTGCCTGTCCTAGCGTGCAAAGTCAGCTCTGGCAGATCTATGGTGAGATCCCAGCTGCCAGGAAGGTGGCTCCGAAATTCTCCATGGAGATGAAGGGCACGACAAGGCACAAAAGAAGTCATGGTCATCCACTGCATCCAGGGAAGACCCCAGTTGTGATGACCATTTGTACCACTGGACCTGGACATCCATGATCGAGAAAACAGATTTGCTCCTGCCCAACGGCTTTTCCACTTTAAAAACTCTCCTACATCATCGTTGGATACAATAGACAACCACCAATGAGGACATCAAAATCCTAACACAGAATAATCTTCAAGAGATTATTTTGTCCCACGATTTTAGATTACTGTTCTCATATTCAAATTGTACTCCAATTTTCTTTCCTGTAGAGACCGTGATACAGCACAGACTTGTCATCAAAAGGTGTTGCCTCAAGAAAGGTCCCCACCCACAACGTCACTGACAATCTATCCAGGGCCCAGCACGTCACTGCAATTACAAAGGAGGCACACCAGCGGCTACGTTTCATTCGGAGTTTGAGGAGACTCGGTGTGCCACCAAAGACCTCACAAACTTCTACTGGTGTCCCACGGAGAGCATTCTAGCTGGTTGCATCACCGTCTGATATGCAGGGGTCATTGCACAGGATCAGAAAGAGCTGCAGAAAGTTGTAAACTCAGCCAGCTCCATCGTGGGCACTGGCCTCCCCAGCATCGAGGACATTTTCAAACGGAGGTGCCTCAAAAAGGTGGCATCTATCATTAAGGACCCCCATCATCCAGCTCATGCCCTCTGCTCACTGCTACCATCAACACTGTTTTAGACTCTCCTACCCTGGAAATAAGATAGTAATCATTCACCTTGCTTACGGCCCTCATGATTTTATAAACCTCTGTAAGTCCACCCCTCAATCTCTTACGTTCCAGGGAACCAAGTCCCATTCTTCCCACCCTGATCTTGTGACTCCAGCCTCCCAGTCCCATCCTTGTAAATACCCTCAGTGGCCAGTTTATTAGGTACTCTCGCTCGTTAATGCAAATATCAGCCAATCACATGGCAGCAAGCCAAAAGCATAAAAGCATGCAGCCACAGTCAAAAGTTCAGTTGTTGTTCAGACCAAACATCAGAGTGGGGAAGAAAACTTACCCCTGACATCTCCTCTGTACCTACTTCCAAGCACCTCAAAACTGTGCCCTCTCGTACTAGCCATTCCAGCCCTGGGGAAAGACTCTGACTTTTTCAATGCCTCTCATCATCTTATACACCTCTATCAGGTCACTTCTCATCCTCCGTCACTCCAAGGAAAAAAGGCCGAGTTCACTCAACCTATTCTCATAAGGCATGCTCCCCAATCCAGGCAACATCCTTGTAAACCTCCTCTGCACCCTTTCTATGGTTTCCACATCCTTCCTGTAGTGAGGCGACCAGAACTGAGCATGGTACTCCAAGTGGGGCCTGACCAGGGTCCTAGATAGCTGCAACGTCACCTCACAGCTCCTAAACTCAATCCTACGATTGATGAAGGCCAATACATCGTATGCCTTCTTAACCACAGAGTCAACCTGTGCAGCAGCCTTGAGTGTCCCATGGACTTGGACCCCCAAGATCCCTCTGATCCTCCACACTGCCAAGAGTCTCACCATTAATGCTATATTCTGCCATCATATTTGAATTACCAAAATGAACCACCTCACACTTATCTGGGTTGAATTCCGTCTGCCACTTCTCAGCCCAGTTTTGCATCCTATCAATGTCCCATTATAACCTCTGACAGCTCTCCACACTATCCACAACACCCCCAACCTTTGTGTCATTGGCAAACTTACTAACCCATCCCTCCACTTCCTCATCCGGGTCATTTATAAAATTCACAAAGAGTAAGGGTCCCAGAACAGATCCCTGAGGCACACCACTGGTGACCAACCTCCATGCAGAATATGACCCGTCTACAACCACTCTTTACCTTCTGTGGGCAAGCCAGTCCTAGATCCACAAAGCAATGTTCCCTTGGATCCCATGCCTCCTTACTTTCTCAATAAGCCTTGTATGGGGTACCTTGTCAAATGCCTTGCTGAAATCCATATACACTACATCTACTGCTCTTCCTTCATCAATGTGTTTAGTCACATCCTCAAAAAATTCAACATACAATCCCATCTCCTGTACTCAATACATTGATTTATGAAGGCCAATGTGCCAAAAGTTTTGTTTTCGACCTTGCCTACCTGCAACACCACTTTCAAAGAACTACGTATCTGTATTCCCAGGTCTTCCAATATGCCACCTCAATTCCTGTACTGACTGATAAAAGGCAAGTTACTAAACACTGTCAACCTGTGTTTCTAAGTTCAGAGAACCATGTACTTGTAGCTCTGGGTCCCTCTGCACAACAACACCCTCCAGGGCCCTGCCATTCGCTGTGTAAGTCCTGACCTGGTTTAACTTGCTGAAGTGCAACACCTCACATTGTCTGAAATAAACTCCATCTGCCATTCCTTGGCCCAGTTCCCCTTTGATCTAAATCCCAGTGTATCTTTGATAACCTTTCTCACTGTCCATTCTAGACCATAAGACAGAGGAGCAGAATTAGGCCACTCAGCCCATCGAGTCTGCTCCACCATTCCATCATGGCTGATTAATTATCCCTCCCTGTACACCTATGGATGCTTCAATCCGTGGCCACCACTTCCTCTTTCCTATTGCTTTTGACAGAAAGGCTAGTAACCATTGTAACGCTGAACAGCACCTAGTAAACCCCTCCCTGTTCATTTTCCAGATCTAAGCCATCCCAATAGTCCCCCATTCTCTCTCTTCCTCTGTCTCTCTCACTCACTGACTCCTTCACACACTCTCTCCCTCTCACTGCCTCGCTCCCTAACACTGTCTCTCTCTCACACACACATACTCTGTCTCTTGCTCACTTTCTCTCTCTCTCCCTCTCACTGCCTCTGTCTCTCTCTCTAACATTGTCTCTTTAACTGTCTTTCTCTCTGCCTCTCACAGTCTCTACTTCTCCCTCTCCTTCTGTCTCTCACACACTGTCTCTTACTCACTCACTCTCTCAGTCTCACTCTATCTCTCATTCTCCCTCTTTTTCTTTCTCATTCTCCCTCTCTCGTCTCTCTCATTCTCTCTCTCTCGTCTCTCTCATTCTCTCTCTCTCTCGTCTCTCTCATTCTCCCTCTCTTTTGTCCCTCTCATTCTCCCTCTCTCTCTATTTGAGTCCTTTCCTACACACCCACAAATGCGACTCCTTTCACCTCCACACAGTTTTCTGTAGACCTTAACCCAAAGTGTAACCACAAATCTCAGCGTCCTGCCAATTTCCTCTCATCACAGGAGTATGTTGCTCTTTTTGTTGTTACAGAACACAGGTTCTCTGTCTTCTGCAAACTCAGTTCTGAAATCCTGTGTTCACTAATGCACTGTCGATGGCAACCACTCCCCAGGCAACTCAGCCTCACCCAGGGGATCTGTACCACAGCCTAACCAGCCAGACACACACACACACACACACACACACACACACACACACACACACACACACACACACACACACACACACACACACACACACACACACACACACACACACACACACACACACACACACCCCTTACCAGACGGCAGCACCAGGACTCAAATCCCAGGGAGATATCGAATCCAGACGTTCAGAATCCAGTCTGCCTGACCAGCCAAGAACCTCAGCGCAAACCAAACTTACCCGATGACTGACTCCAGCCCTGGGCGTACGATCTGTACCCAACACCGCGATAAGCTAACAAGGACGTGGGTTGATAGGAAGGCATCGTGTTCCCCATAACATACTGATACAGGACAGAGCGGGCCTTGAGAGCTGCAGCGCACGCAGAGAGAAGGTGGGGAGGAGACTGGAACCCTCCCCCCTCCCACATCCAGCACCTCCTCTATCACCTCACACACACATACACCTCTTGAACCGTTGCCCTGTGCTTATTCCGTACCCCGAGAGACTTGATCACCCCTATTTCTTATCCCACCACACGACGTCCTTTCACATCATCTTGCCTGAGAGCGCCACTGGATCTCGTCACCTGCTCTGTGCCGTGGATTGTGACCCCTCTGCACACCGGGCTCCTACAGACAAACCCAGTGGCTTCATACACCTGTGATTCATTTACTTTTCCTTTGGACCTTGAAGTTAATGGACAGGTATGATTCATCCCTGTCTTGTATTAAGTTCAAGGTATCAACATTCCAACTCCGCCAAGGACGCTCCCAAGCCCGGCTGTGAAAGGGGGGTCGAGCATGGGGCGAGCAAACCCCCCCCCCCCCATAAAAACCCAGAGATACAGAAACGCCAACAGAAGCTCCGAGGACCTCACGCCTGGGAGGGGAAGGATCTTCGCCTAGAAGACGTATGAAGTCATGTGGTGAAATTGGAAGCCACAGGGCCAATCGACCTTCTACTGACCCAGGATTGAGGACTTTGGTGAACTGGTGTCAGCAGCCTATGCCCCAGTAGGGGTAATGGACTTAAGAAGAATTAAAATTCCAGTGGGCAGGAGAAGGCGATTCAAACCCCTGAGCCTGTTCTGGTTATCAGGTTCAAGTTCATTGTCATCTGACTGTACATATATACAACCTAATGAAACAACGTTCCTCCGGACCACAGTGTGCCTACAAAACATATGTCACACACAGCACATAAACCAAAGTATTACCATAAATAAGTTAATAAAATACATCACAGGTAAACAGTAAACAGCTCGCTGTCCTAGTGACGAGACCTTGGCAGTGTCAGGGTATTCATTAGTCTCCCATTCTCAAGGAAGAGGCTGTTATCAGAGGATACAGAGGATTTGGAGAGGGATTCATCAGGATACTGCATGAATTAGAAGGTATGAGCCATAGCGAGAGGTTGGAAAAACCTGGAGTGGTGAAGGCTAAGGGGCAATCTGATAGAGTTTTGTAAGATTATGAGAGGCATAGATACGAAAGGATCGTGTTGGCGCGTGGCCTAGTGGACAAGGCATCAGACTAGTAACCTGAAGGTCACTGGTTCGAGCCTCAGCTGAGGCAGCGTGTTTGTGTCCTTGACAACACATTGCTCTGCGACGACACCGGTGCCAAGCTGCTTGGGTCCTAGTGCCCTTCCCTTGGACAACATCGGTGGTGTGGACAGGGGAAGGCTTGGAGCTGGGGCAACTGCCGGCCTCCCAGACAACCCTGCCCAGGCCAGCACCCTGGAAACCTTCCAAGGCACAAATCCATAGTCTCATGAGACTGACGGATGCCTATAAGATAGGATAGATGATCTTTTTTCCAGGGTTGAAATGTAAGGACCAATAGGCCATTTGAATCTACCCCACTATTCAATCATGGCTGATTTATTACCTCTTTCAACCCCATTCTCCTGCCTTCTTCCCGCAACCTTTGGCGTCCTGACTAATCAAGAATCTATCTAGCTCCACTTTAAATATACTCAATGACTTGGCCTCCACAGCCGTCCGTGGCAATGAATTCAACAGATTTACCACCCTCTGGCTAAAGAAATTCCTCCTCATCTCTGTTCTAAATGGATGTCCCTCTATTCTGAAGCTGGGCTCTCTGGTCCTAGAATCCCCCATTGCAGGGAACATCCTCTCCACATCCACGCTATCTAAGTCTTTCGATATTCAATCGGTTTCAATGAGATTCCGCGCCCCCCACCCCCCCACCACCAACCTCATCCTTCTAAACTCCAGTGAGTACAGGCCTAGAGCCAACAAACGCTCCTCGTGTGTTAACCCTTTCATTCCCAGAATCATTCTGGGATTGAAATATGGTGACTGATATACAAGGGTCGTATACAGTGACATATATATACTTTGATAATAGATTTACTTTGGACTTTGACAGCTAGCGTGCAAAAGACAACAAACTGTGCAAATACAAAAAGAAAGAAATAATAATAATAATAAACAAATAAGCAATAAATAGTGAGAACACGAGATGAAGAATCCTTGAAAGTGAGTCCATAGGTTGTGGGAACAGTTCAATGAGAGGGTGAGTGACGTTGAGTGAAGTCATCCCCTCTGGTTCAAGAGCCTGATGGTTGAGGGGTAATACCTGTTCTTAAACCTGGTGGTGTGAGTCTTGAGGCTCCTGTCCCATTGGCAGCAGCTAGAAGAGAGCATGTCCTGGCTGTTGGGGTCACAAAGATAATACTGAGAAGCTTGCAAGTGTCACCACACTTTCAACACTGACGTAGCATTTGGCCACAAACCAGTAACCCTAACCCAAATGTCTTTGGAATGTGGGAGTTAACTGAGGCACCCAGAGGAAACACAGGATAGAGAGAATGGCGGAGCAGATTTGATGGGCTGAATGGCCTAATTCTGCTCATTCTATGCCTGATGGTACCATACCGTAACTTAAAGTAATGTTTACTTTTTGCACTGTACCGGGCCACAAAACAGTAAATTTCACACAAGTCCATGATAATAAGCCTGATTCTGCTCGTCCAAAGGAATGAAACGTAACAGATTTCGCCTGCTATCGGAATTCAGCAAGATTTAGCCTTGTCAGGTTCAAGGTCAAAGATAGATGGGGACTTCAAGTTACAAACTGTAACAAGACTGCCTTTGGTAGACAAGGAGGAGGCACGGGGGCCTGAAGACACACACGCAATGAAGTTTTGATGCAGGAAAGCAGCATCCGTCATCAGGGACCCCCACCACCCAGGCCACGATCTCTTCAGCTGCTGCCATCCATCATCAGGGACCCCCACCACCCAGGCCACGATCTCTTCAGCTGCTGCCATCCATCGTCAGGGACCCCCACCACCCAGGCCACGATCTCTTCAGCTGCTGCCATCCATCGTCAGGGACCCCCACCACCCAGGCCACGATCTCTTCAGCTGCTGCCATCCATCGTCAGGGACCCCCACCACCCAGGCCACGATCTCTTCAGCTGCTGCCATCCATCGTCAGGGACCCCCACCACCCAGGCCACGATCTCTTCAGCTGCTGCCATCCGTCATCAGGGACCCCCACCACCCAGGCCACGATCTCTTCAGCTGCTGCCATCCATCATCAGGGACCCCCACCACCCAGGCCATGATCTCTTCAGCTGCTGCCATCCGTCATCAGGGACCCCCACCACCCAGGCCACAATCTCTTCAGCTGCTGCCATCCATCATCAGGGACCCCCACCACCCAGGCCACGATCTCTTCAGCTGCTGCCATCCATCGTCAGGGACCCCCACCACCCAGGCCACGATCTCTTCAGCTGCTGCCATCAGGGACCCCCACCACCCAGGCCACGATCTCTTCAGCTGCTGCCATCAGGGACCCCCACCACCCAGGCCACGATCTCTTCAGCTGCTGCCATCAGGGACCCCCACCACCCAGGCCATCCGGAAGAAGGTTCAGGACTCACACCACCAGGTTCAGGAACAGTTATCGCCTCTCAACCATCAGGCTCTAGAACCAGAGGGGATAACTTCACTCAATTTCACTCACCCAATTACTGAAATGTTCCCACAACTTGTGGACTCACTTTCAAGGATTCTTCATCTCATTTTCCACTCTGAGTGAAAAATCTTACCCCTCACATCCCCTTTGAACCTACCCCCTCTCCCTTCAATGCATGCCCTCTGGTATTAGACATTGCAACCCTGAGAAACAGATGCTCTCTGTCCACTCTGTCTATGCATCTCATAGTCCCCGTCAAATCTCCCCTCAGCCTCCACTGCTCCAGTACTTACTGAATTTATATCTATGTTTCTTATTGTGATTTATAGTTTTTTAAAATTATGTATTGCAATGTACTGCTGACACAAAACAACAGATTTCAAACAGTGATATGAACCTGATTGCTGGAAATTACTGCGTCAGGATAAGTAATTCTCAGAACAGTGAGAGTTACTCAAGGACAGGACACTGGTGTTCCCACCTGACTCACCCGGCCATTCGATTATTGATTTAACTCGGACCGGTGCAAAGTGACGCAATTCAGGGAGCTAAACCAGGTCATGGCACAAACAACGAATGGCAGGGCGTTGTCAAACTGTGAGACCTCAGGCTACAAGTACACGAGGGAGACGTGGGAGGGGGGCAAGGTTTTTTGTAAACATAGAAGTGGGTGCCTTGAACGCACTGCCGGGGTGGTGGTGGAGGCCGATAAGTTAGTGGCTTTTCAAATAATACAGATAGGCACACGAATGTGAGGAAAGTGGGGGACATGGACATTGTGCAGGCAGAAGACATTAGTCTAGTGGGCCATTTGATTATTGATTTACTTTTTCAGCCAAAGGGCCTGTTCCTTTGCTGTACTGTTCTGTCTTCCACACTGTTTAGAGTCACAGAGCCCTGCAGAAACAGGACTTGCAGTCCATCTATTCCATGCTGACCCCGTCTCCTGCCTGATTCCATTGGCCTGCCCACCATACCCTTCTCAAGCAATGCATGTACTTATCCAAACTTCCCTTAAATATCTCAATCAAATCTGTGTCTACCATAGAGTTATAGAACACTTCAACATAGAAACAGGCCCTTCAGCCCACCTAGTCCATGCCAAACTGTTATTCTGCCTTGTCCCACTGACCTGCACCCGGACCATACCCCTCCCATCCAACAACCTATCCAAATGTCTCTTAAACGTTACAATTGAACCCACACCCACCACTTCCGCTGGCAGCTCATTCCACCTCTAAGTGAAGAAGTTCCTCTTCAGGTTCCAATTAAATATTTTTGCTTAAACCTTTTACCCTCAACCCATGGCCTCTATTTGTACTCTCAGCCAAATCCAGCGGATGACTACTCTGAAGTCGTTCTACAGATGTGCAGTAGAGAACATCCTAGCAAACTGCATCACTGCTTGGTACAGAAACTGCACTGCAGCAGGCAGACTGGTCAAAACTGCCCAACGCATCGCCAGCACCAGCCTATATACAGAAGGGTGCTGGAACAGGGCCATCATGAAGGATCCCACCCACCCTGCTCACGGACTGTCTGTCCCACTCCCATCAGGGAGGAGGCTACGTAGCATCCACACCAGGACCACCAGACTCATAAACAGTTACTTACCCCAAGCAGCAAGGCCGATCAACACCCCCACCCACCAACCCACCCCTCCACACCCCCAACCACCACGACTTCATCATTTCCTGCCAGTCATCTTAAGTACAGACACTCCCGGGGCTAGCATCACTTTATGGACAAATGATCAATCTGTGTATCGAAGCGATCTTGTGTATTTACATTCATTGTGTTTTTTTATTACTGTGTTTTTTGTGCTGCATCGGATCCAGAGTAGCAATTATTTTGTTTCCCTTTACACTCGCGCACTGAAACTGAAATTTAACAATCTTGAATCTGTACTGAAGCAGCAACGCAGGTTGACAAGGCGACGAGGGAAGTGTATAGCAGGTTTGCCTCCATCAGTGTGATGCTGAGTACCAGAGCTGGGATGTCACCTTAGAGCTGTTACAAATCCTTGGTCAGACTGCTCTAATAGTTCTGGTAGCCGAAGGATGTGATGAAGTTCAAGGAGATAGGGAACAGAGTCACAAGGGGGTTGCCTGGACTAGAGGGCTTGAGTTATAAGGAGGGACTGGACAGGCTGGGACTGCTTTCCCTGAAACAAAGGGGGCTAAGAGATGTATAAAAGTACGGCAGCCTTAGACTGCGTACAGGAGCGAGATTGAAAATCTGACTGAGTGATGCCGTAACAACAACCTCTCACTCAACTCCAGCAAAACCCAAGAGCTGATTATTGACTACAGGAGGAGGAAGCCAGGGGAATGGAGGTGGCGAGGGCCTGTAACTTTATATTTCTCGGTGTTACCACATCAGGGGATCTGTTCTGGGACCAGCATGTAGGTGCCATCACAGCACGACTACGTCCTTAGAAGTTTACGTCGACCCGGCATTTCACCGAAAACTCTGACAAACAGTGGAGAGTATCCTGACCGGCTGCATCGTGGCCTGGTAAGGAAACACCAACGCCCAGGAATGGAAAATCCTACAGTAAGTGGTGGATACAGCACTGTACATCACAGGAAAATCCCTCTCCACCATTGAGTACATTTACATGGAGCGCAGCCACCATCGTCAAAGATCCCCACCGTCCAGGTCATGCTCTCTTCTCACTACTACCGTCAGGCAGGAGGTCCAGAAGCCTCAGGTCCCACACCACTAGGTTCAGGAACAGTTATTACCCTACAACCATCAGGCTCTTAAACCAGTGTGGATAAACACACTCACCTCAACTCTGAACCGATTCCACAACCTACAGAATCACTTTCAAAGACTCTTCACAACTCACGTTCTCTGCTTATCTGCACACTGTTTGTCAGTATTCGTCTATGTGTAGTTTTTCATAAATTCTATTGCATTTATTTTCCTGTAAATGCCCACAAGAAAATGAATCTCAAAATAGTATATGGTAACATATATCTTCTTTGATAATAAATTTACATAGAACACAGACCAGTACAGCACAGGAACAGGCCCTTCAGCCCACAAAGTTGTGCCGAACCAGTTAAATTAGTAACCACATGGCCAACTAAACTAGTCCACTTTGCCTACTCAATATCCATATCCTTCCATTTCTCCCCCATTCGTGTGCTTAGCTAAACATCTCTTAGAAGACCCTAATGTATCTGCCTCTACCACCACCCCAGGCAGTGCCCAGCACTCTTCCCTCCCATCTCCTTTGAAATTACCCCTTTGCACCTTTAATACATGCCCTCTGGTATTAGACATTTCAACCCTGGGAGAAAGGTACTCTCTGTCTACTCTATCTATGCCTCTCATAATCTTATAAACCTCTATCAGATCCCCCCCTCAGCCTCCTCCGGCCAAAGTAAACAACGCACATTTATTCAACCTCTTGCGTTTATTCAACGCATACCCTCTCATCCAGGAAGCATCCTGGTAAACTTCTTAAGGAAAAGAAGGATGTGGAGTTAATGCTGGCAAGTAGGATTCATAGAAATATGGATGAGGGATAGCATTGACCCAGTGGGCTGAAGGGTCTCTTTCAGTTTTATTATGCTGCATCCTTGATTAGGCCACAGCTGGAGTATTGCAGTTAATTCTGGTTGCCGCATTACAGGAAAGGCGTGGAGGGGTTGGACAGGATGCAGAGGGGTTTACTTGTTGATACAATATGAAGCAGAAATTTAGGGACAATATGGTAGCGTAGCGGTTAGTGCAATGCCTTACAGCGCCAGGGACATGGGTTCAGTTCCGCCGAGTCTGTAAAACATTTGTGAGTGTGTGGGTTTCCTCTGGGTGCTCCAGTTTCCTTCCATATTCCAAAGGCGTACCGGCTAATTGATCACGTGGGTGCAGCTGGGCGGTGTGGGCTCGTTCGGCCAGAAGGGCTGTTACGATGGTGTATCTCTAAATAAAGTAGCATCAAGATATGATAGCATCATCGAAGAGGCACATGAACAGGTTGGGAAAGGATGTGCAGGCAAATGGGGTTCATTTAAAATGGCATCGTTCAGTACAGCCATCGTAGCACGTAGAGCATTCTGACTGGCTACATCACCGTCTGGCATGGAGGTTCCAATGCACAGGATCAGAAAAGCTGCAGAGGATTGTAAACTCAGGCAACTCCATCGTGGACACCAGCCTCCCAGCATCGAGGACACCTTCGAAAAGCAGTGCCTCAAGGAGGCGGCAGCCATCTTTAAGAACCCCCATCACCCAGGACACACCCTCTTCTCATCGCTACCATCAGAGAGGAGGTACAGGAGCCTGAAGACACACACTCAAAGTTTTAAGAAGAGCTTTTTCCTATGCGTTCTCAGATTTCTTTTGTCTTTTACACAGTTTATTTATTTTGTAACTTATGGTTATTTTGATGTATTGCAATGCACTGCTGCCACAAAACATCACATTTTATGACATATGTCAGTCATAATAAACCTGATTCAGATTTCTCTGCTGTCCTGTTCAATGTTCTGTGCAGGGGGATCTTTCTCACAGGGTTGAAATGTCCAGTCCCAGAGGATATGCATTTAAGGTGAAAGGCGAGAATTTCAAAGGAGGTATGAGGGGCAATTTTTTTACACTGAGAGTGGTGGGTGCCTTGGGTGGAGGTGGAGGCAGAGAGAAAGGCACAGGAGCATGTATTGAGCCCCTCTGCACATAGCTGTCCGGTCACTAAAGCATCTGTCAATCATTACCCTTTACTTTCTATATCTGAGCAAATTGTTAATCCAACTCCCCACATTCCCTCTGATCCGTGAACTTTTACTTTCTTCACCAATCTCAAATATTCACTAGAGAGCATCAGAATCAGGTTTAATATCACTGGCATATGTTGTGAAGTTTGTAAGCACCCATACACATGGTGTTGGAAGCTGTGCCCTAAGCAGAACACCACAGGACAGAGGGACAGAATCAGGCCATTCAGCCCATCAAGTCTGCTCTGCATTGGCTGATTTATTTTCCCTCTCCTGCTTTCTCCCTGTAACCTTTGACATCCTAACTAATCAAGAACCTATCCACTTCTACTTCAAATATACTGTACCCAATGACTTGGCCTCCACAGCCTTCTGTGACAATGAATTCCACAGATTCACCACCCTCTGGGTATTAGTGATGACCCAGAAGTCAGGTGATGACGAGAGGGCGTACAGGAGTGAGATACTAACCTGGCACTCAACGTCAGTGAAATGAAAGAGCTGATTGTGGACTTCAGGAAGGGTAAGACGAAGGAACACATACCAATCTGCATAGAGGGATCAGAAGTGGAGAGAGTGAGCAGCTTCAAGTTCCTGGGTGTCAAGATCGCTGAGGATCTAACCTGGTCCCAACATATCGATGTAGTTATAAAGAAGGCAAGACGGTGGCTATACTTTATTAGGAGTTTGAAGAGATTTGGCATGTTAACACACTCAAAAACTTCTATAATTGTACTGTGGAGAGCATTCTGACAGGCTGCATCACTGTCTGGTATGGAGGGGCTACTGCACAGGACCGAAAGAACCTGCAGAAGGTTGTAAATCTAGTCAGCTCCATCTTGGGCTCTAGCCTACAAAGTACCCAGGACATCTTTAGGGAGCGGTGTTTCAGAAAGGCAGCGTCCATTATTAAGGACCTCCAGCACCCAGGGCATGCCCTTTTCTCACTGTTACCATCAGGTAGGAGGTACAGAAGCCTGAAAGCACACACTCAGCGATTCAGGAACAGCTTCTTCCCCTCTGCCATCCGATTCCTAAATGGACATTGAAGCTTTGGACACTACCTCACTTTTTTAATATACAGTATTTCTATTTTTGCACATTTTAAAAAATCTATTCAATGTACATAATTGATTTACTTGTTTATTTATTATTTTATTTTATTTATTATTTTTTCTCTGCTAGATTATGTATTATGTACTATGTACTGCTGCTGCTAAGTGAACAAATTTCACGTCACAAGCCGGTGATAATAAACCTGATTCTGATTCTATTGGTATATTATCACATACAGTGAAAAGTTTATTTTGCATACTGTTCATACATATCAAATCATTACACAGTGCCTTGTCCATAAGAAATCCCTCCTCATCTCTGTTCTAAAGTGATAACCTTGTAATCTGAGACTGTGCCCTCTGATTCTAGACTCCCCCACTATAGGAAACATCCTCTCTACAGCCACTCTGTCTAGTAGGCCTCCATTGGTCAGGGTCGACCATGGGTGCTGTATCCTAGCTATCTAAATACACAATTAACAAAATGGAGAACAAGCAATAGGCTACCCCTCTCCACACAGCTGATGAATCCAAAGGAACGGCAGAGACCGATTCAGTTTGGCACCAGCGGCATTACAGGAGTTACCAGTCAGTGTTGAACTTTATGCCAGGCTTAGTAGCTGAGCCACACATGAAGGCCAGGAGATGGACTTGGTTGTCAGAGGCTAGTGGGAGCTTGTCACCACTACAACAACCTTAAGGCACCTGCTCTATCTAGGCCTTTCAATATTCAAGAGGTTTCAATGAGATTCCCCCCTCCCCCACCCCCTTTTCTAAACTCCAGCGAGTAGAAGCCGTCAAACACTCGAACGATTGACATATCGAGTTCACTGTGACCCTACACAGCTCTCTGGGAAGGATACGGGGCGGGAGTGTGTGGGGGTGTGTGTGGGGGGGGGGGGGGTGTGTGGTTGAGTTAAGGGATGGATGGCTACCCCAGTACCAAAGCAGCTATCTATCTGATCTTTGTCTCGTTATAAAGTTTTATCACTCCCCTCTTTGATGATGATCAGCCGGTTTTCCCACATTCTCCAGAGCCGTACATATTCATTCATAATTGGGAATGAATCTGCACGTGGTTTCATTGGCCCTCCCATTACTGAACGAATATTTTTGAATGGTCGCCCTTTTTGCACGGCGTATTTATTTCAATACATTTCTTTTTGTAACTTATAGTATTTTATGTATTGCGACGGACTGCTGCCGCAAGACAAATTTCACGAACTATGTCGGTGATGATAAACATTCTGATCCCGATCTGAGGTCAGAGCCGCCGCTTGTCGAGTCTGTAAATACGGTTTTTGCGCTCCAGCTCAGCCAAAAATCCAGGGTTACCACGGAGATTCCAGGAACTGAAGATAATCCTCCATTCAACCCGGAAGGATTCTTCCATTGAACCGAGTTATTGTTTTGGAATTAAAGGGCATGATGAATGGAAAGTGTATTTTGGGGACCATAAGATATAGGAGCAGAATTAGGCCATTTGGCCCATCGAATCTTCTCCGCCATTCAACTCGACAGGTCAGGCAGCGTCCATGGAGAGGGATAAACAGGTTTTTCCACTGCTTGGATGTTGCCTGACCTGCTGACTTCCTCCAGCACCGCGTGTGAGAAAGTGCGGGTCATTGCTAAAGAACAACATTTTTAAAAATCAGCAGCGATGTATTTCTGAGGCGCTGCGAGGAGCTTAAACGTACCTGCGAAGGGCAGCGGGTCCGAAACTTCAGGGTGAAACCCCCCGCCAGTTTGACATTACCCCTCCCGATCGCGTGAGCCGGTGACCGGCCCGTCATGGGCGGCTCTCAGACGGCGCAAGCGGAGTGGAGAACGGAGCTGCCAGTCAAATCCCTACGCCCGCCCCTTCCCCGGCTTGGCAGCTGGCGATGAGGACACTTCGGGAAAAGTGTGCATTCAGACGTATGGATACGGAGCGGACCCGCGCAAGTTTTAGACCCAGAGCCCGGGTGACGGATCAGGATCTAGTCTTATTTATTCCCTGTTTGTTCCCAAAGGCCATTCTTTTTAAAGTTCATAAACCTGTTGTGTGATGGCCTGTAGGCTGAGCCTCAGCAGTACTAGCCTACCCGCCATCGATGACATATATACAGAAAACGGCCGGTAACTTCGTGAAAGATCCCATCCACCCTGCTCACGGACTGTTTGTCCCACTTCCATCGGGGAGGAGACTACTTAGCATCCACACCAGGCCCCCAGACTCAAAAGCAGATGCTTTTCCCATGCGGTAAGGCTGATCAACACCTCCACCCACTAACCCACCTCTCCACACCCTCAACCACCACTAATTTATCATTTCCTGTCAGAGTCACCTTACCTACAGACAGTCTTGTGCCTAGTGGACAGACAATCAATCTATATATATATATATATCTTATGTATTTATATATATTGTCTTTTTTTGTGTTCTTTATCTTATTGTGCTTTTTGTGCTGCATGAGATCCAGAGTAACCATTTCATTCTCCTTTACACTTGTGTACTGGAACTGACATTAAACAATCTTGAATCCTGTATGTGATTGCATCCAATGTTGATGTCCATTTAGAACAGAAATGAGGAGGAATTTCTTTAGTCAGAAGGTGGTGAATCTGTGGAATTCATTGCCATGGACGGCTGTGGAGGCCAAGTCATTGGGTATATTTAAAGTGGAGGTTGAGAGGTTCTTGATTAGTCAGGGTGTCAAAAGATACGGTAAGAAGGCAGGAGAATTGGGTTGAGTGGGATAGTAAATTAGCCATGATGGCATGGTGGAGCAGAATGGCCTAATTCTGCTCCCATGTCTTATGGTATACCGATTCTTTTCAAAATATGTACAGGGAGGTGCAAGTATATTCACCAAGATTCCTAAATTAGTTTCCAAGCAAGAAAAATACACAACTGCAGATGCTGGAAATCACCAACACGGACTCTGTCCAGCCCTCTATGTGAGCTTTTTCTGCGCTCACTACAGAACAGAAACAGGCCCATCAGCCCACCTCATCAATGCCGATTAAAGTTCCCCTCTAAGGTGCCCACGTTTGGCCACGTACCCTTCAAAATCTTTCCTATCCATGTACCTGTCCAAATGTTGTTAATGGCCCTGCCTCAACCATTTTCCTCAGGCAGCTTGTTCCATGTGCTCACCACACTCTGAAGAAAAAAAGGATGCCCCTCAGATCCCTATTCAATCTCATTCCTCTCACATTAAACCTTTTCCCTCTGTTATCTAATTTTTCAACTCTGGGAAAGAAAATTGTGCACATTCACCCATTCTATGCCCTTGATGATAGTATACAGTTTTATACAATCAGCCCTCATTCTCCTACACTCCAATGAATGAAGTCCCAACCTGCCCAGCCTATCTCTGTAATTCAGTTCTCAAGTCCTGGCAACATTGTCTTAAATCTCCTCTGCTCCCTTTCCAGTTTAGTGACTTTTCCCTACAACAGGGTAACAAAACTGAACACAATATTCCAAAGCAATACACATAATGAAAGGTCTTGGCCCAAAACGTTGACTGTTTATTCATTTCCATAGATGCTGCCTGACTTGCAGAGTCCCTCCAGCATTTTGTGTGTGTCACTCTGGACTTACAGCATCTGCAGACTCTCTTGTGTTTACAATATTCCGAGTATTTATTATTTTATAAAATGGTTATTATTCTATTATGGATTTATTGAGGATGCCCACAAAAAAAAATGAATTTCATGGTTGTATATGGTGACATGTATTTACTTTGAACTTTGAAATGTGGCCTTGTCAATGTCTCCTTAAAATGAGCCTCTGAACCTCTCTCTGTAACTGGACCCTTGACTTCCTGAGCAGCAGACCTCAGTTGGTGGGGATTGGTAACAACATCTGCTCCGTCCATGCTTAGCCCATTGCTCTAGTCCCTGCGTGGCTAAGCTCAGCTCCGATGCCGTCTTCAGATTGGCCAATGACGCTGTTGTGGACGGGCGAATCACAGATGGTCATGAGTCAGCTTACCAGAGTGAGATAGGTCGTCTGGTTGGGTGGTGCCTCAAACTCTTGCTCAGTGTCAGCAGAACAAAAGAGCTGTTTACTGATGACAGGAGGGTGACCATGGACCACTCTACATTGGGGATTAGCAGTGGATAATGTTGGCAGCTTTAAATTCCTGGGCATTAACATACCTGCTGACCTGTCCAGGGCCAAGCACAAGGAAGATGTCTTTACTTTACTTTCTTGGAAGATTAGTGAGGTTCAGCTTATCTCCAAACACTCTAGCAAACTTCTACAGATGTCCTGTTGAAAGTGTCCAGACTGGTTGCATCATGGTCTGGTGCAGCAATTTGAATGCGCAGGAATGCAAGAAGCTGCAGAGAGTAGCAGACTCAACTCAATACATCATGGGCACATCCCTCCCCACCGTCGGGAGCAACTACAGGAGGCACTGCCTCAAGAAGGCAGCATCCATCATCAACGATCCCACCACCCGGGCCATGCCTTCTTCTGACAGCTCCCATCGGGCAGGAAGAACAGAAGCCTTAAGTCTTACACCACCAGGTTCAGGAACAGCTACTTCCCTTCAACCATTCAGTTCTTGAACCAACTGGCAAACGCCTAATAAGCACTTCAGTACAGCAACACTAGGACCACTTTGTACTCTGGTGTCTTTATATTCCGTTTAATTCCTTTATTGTAAAATCTGTACTTATTTTGTGTTTCATGTTTTTCTCGTGAATGTTGTTTATCTCTTGCTCAGGGTGATGCTGCTGTAAGGAAGCTTCTCATTACACCTGTGCAGACACGTACTTGTGTGCAGGATACAGACAGCCCAGACCTGCTATAAACTGACTCTAATAATCATTGCTGACAGTGGATGCCTCCTCTACAGTCATAGAGACCGCTGCACAGAAACTGACCTTTCGGTTGTCACCTCACGGTCGATGTGTCTGTTTTCATTCCCATTTACCAACCCCACTGGCTCAGAGCCTCACATACCTCAGCAAATGAAAACTGTTACATTTCTGGCAAGTTAGTTGTCAGGGTGCGTGGTTACGCTTGTTGTTAAGGTGTTTCATGGGGTGCTTCAGTAACCTTTTCGTGTAACTCTCTTTACAATTCTCTCTCCTTCTCACTCTCCCATCCTCTCTCCATCTCCGTCTCTTCCTCTTTATCTTTCTACACGGAGCACCGCCGCAGGACAGCAGCGACCATCATCAATGACCCACCACCCAGAACATGCTCTCTTCTCGCTGCTGCCATCAGGAAGAAGGTACAGGAGCCTCAGGTACAGTGAATAACCCCCAACCATCAGGCTCTTGAACCAGAGGGGATGACTTCACTCAACTTCACTCACCCTCTCATTGAAATGTTCCCACAACTTTCAAGGACTCTACATCTCACGCTCTCGACATTTAATGCTTATTCATTATTATTCTTTCTTTTTGTATTTGCACACTGGTTGAACGCCCAGGTTGGGCGGTCTTTCATTGATCTAGTATGGTTATTACTCTATGGATTTATCGACTATGCCCGCTGGAAAATGAATCTCAGGGTTGTATATGGTGACATAAATGTACTTTGATAATAAGTTTACTTTGAATTCCGAACTCACTGTTCCTACCTCTCTCTCTCTCTCTCGTCCACTCAGTCTATCACAGATCCACGCGTCGCTCGCCTTCCCCGACTCTGGACTTTGCAAACGCTCGGCTCGCACGGACACTCCACGTTGGTCACATGGACCCGCTGGAACAAGTCAGTTAAAAGAAACAGGCCGCTCCCTCTCCCCGCTGAACCGTGAGCTAATGACTTAAGGGGTGGTCGCCGTTTGTCCGGACTCACTGTGAGGCAATTAAATAAATTTTCAGCGACAGCAGGAACAAGTTTTCCAAAAAAAAAAAAATCCCTGAATTGCCACACAACTGGTTACCGGCATCGCTGGCACAGTTTCCTCATTCCTGCATTGCAACTTTTCACGCTGTATTTTTAGCTGCACCCAGGCCGATTCACGCTTCCTCGATGTCATTACTCAAGTTGAGTAAGAAGTTTACGTCCCGGGAAAATCTAGAGGCAGATCCGGGGATCCACACGCCGAATAACGATCATTAGACTAATGAATACCCTGCCAGCATCGAGGTCTCGTCAAGCATTGCAGCAGGAATTTTGAAGTATATTTTATTGTAATTTGTTGTAATATTTTATTTTATGTGCTGTGAGTGATATGTATTATGGGTACATCGTGGTCCGCAGGATCGTTGTTTCATTTGGTTGTGTATATGTACAGTCAGATTACAATAAACTTGGGCTTGAACTCGTACATATTCTGGTGCAGTGTGGGCAAGAGTACGTGGTGGTAAACGTTCCCTCTACTTTTTACACCAGCCATTGCTCAGAGCAGGAAACTGTTACACAGCCTGAAACCGTGCGGGGCTTTTTTTCTGTAGTATGAATATTTAGAATGGACATTGAAGAATCACATACTTTCTGTTAATTGAAGGGTATAATGTAGGACAGCACTACAAAGGCAATGCGCGCAGGAACATTTCAGTGACACACACCCGCGCTTGCTTAGAGGGAACAGTAGTGGTGGCTGTGGTCAGTGTTTGGGTCGGCTCTTTCGGCCCGTTGTCCCTGCAGGCCATTCGGCAAGGCATTGGTTTATTCTTGTCAGTGAAAAGCTTGTCTTGCAAACTGTTCATAGAGACCAGATTATTACACTGTGCATTGAGGTAGGACAAGGTAAAACAGTAACAGAATAAAGTGTGACAGTTAAATAATGTTAATTATTTAAATAATTAAACAGTTAATAATGTTAAAATTGTACAAGGCATTGGTAAGGCCAAATTTGGAACATTGTGTACAGTTCTGGTCACCGAATTATAGGAAAGATATCAATAAATTAGAGAGAGTGCAGAGACGATTTACTAGGATGTTACCTGAGTTTCAGCACTTAAGTTACAGAGAAAGGTTGAACAAGTTAGGTCTCTATTCATTGGAGCGTTGAGGGGGGGATTTGATCGAGGTATTTAAAATGTTGAGAGGGATAGATAGAGTTGACGTGAATAGGCTGTTTCCATTGAGAGTAGGGGAGATTCAAACGAGAGGACATGATTTGAGAGTTAGGGGGCAAAAGTTTAAGGGAAACACAAGGGGGTATTTCTTTACTCAGAGAGTGATAGCTGTGTGGAATGAGCTTCCAGTAGAAGTAGTAGAGGCCAGTTCAGTTGTGTCATTTAAGGTAAAATTGGATAGGTATATGGACAGGAAAGGAGTGGAGGGTTATGGGCTGAGTGCGGGTAGGTGGGACTAGGTGAGATTAAGAGTTCGGCACGGACTAGGAGGGCCGGAATGGCCTGTTTCCGTGCTGTGATTGTTATATGGTTATAGTTAGAGAGAAAACACAGCGCAGGCACACGGTAAGAGATATCATTATACCCTTCAAGACTACCACCGCCCAGGCCAGGCTCTCTTCTCACTGCTGCCATCGGGAAGGAGGTACAGGAACCCCAGGACTCACGCCACCAGGTTCGGAAACAGTTATTACCCTTTAACCACCAGGCTCCTGAACCAACTTCACTCAACTCGAACACAGCAGACGCTGGAAATTCAAGCAACACGCACAAAATGCTGGTGGAACACAGCAGGCCAGGCAGCATCTATAGGAAGAAGTACAGTTGACGTTTCGGGCCGAGACCCTTCATCAAGACTAACTGAAAGAAGAGATAGTAAGAGATTTGAAAGTGGGAGGGGAGGGGGAGACCTGAAATGATAGAAGAGGGGGTGGGATGAAGCTAAGAGCTGGCAAGCTGATTGGCAAAAGGAATACAGAACTGGAGAAGGGGGAGAATCATGGGACGGGAGGCCTATGGAGAAAGAAAGGGGGAGGGGAGCACCAGAGGGAGATGGAAAACAGGCAAAGAGTGATTGTGAGAGGGACAGAGAGAGAAAAGGGAAAATAATAAATAAATAGATGGGTAGATTGATAGATAAATAAATAAGAGATATGATAAGAAGAGGAGGAGGGGCATTAATGGAAGTTAGCGAGATCAATGTTCATGCCATCAGGTTGGAGGATACCCAGCCGGTATATAAGGTGTTGTTCCTCCAACCTGAGCGTGGCTTCATCTTGACAGTAGAGGAGGCCATGGATAGACATATCAGAATGGGAATGGGACGTGGAATTAAAATGTGTGGCCACTGGGAGATCCTGCTTTTTCTGGTGGACCGAGCGTAGGTGTTCAGCAAAACGGTCTCCCAGTCTGCATCAGGTCTCACCAATATATAAAAGGCCACACCGGGAGCACCGGACGCAGTATACCACACCAGCCGACTCACAGGTGAAGTGTCGCCTCACCTGGAAGGACTGTCTTGGGCCCTGAATGGTGGTGAGGGAGGACGTGCAAGGGCAGGTGTAGCACTTGTTCCGCTTACAAGGATAAGTGCCAGGAGGGAGATCGGTGGGAAGGGTTGGGGGGGACGAATGGACAAGGGAGTCATATAGGGAGCGATCCCTGTGGAAAGCAAAGGGAGGGGGGGAGGGAAAGATGCCGCATCTGCTCTCAGGATGAGGCTTTTCATTCCAGGACAAAGGAGATGTCAGGGCTTCGCTTCCTCCACCATCAACTCTGCTCTCAAACGCATCTCTCCCATTTCATGCACATCTGTTCTCACCCCATCCTCCCACTACCCCACTTGGGATAGGGTTCCCCTTGTCCTCACCTACCACCCCACCAGCCTCCAGGTCCAACGTATAATTCTCCGTAACTTCCGCCACCTCCAACGGGTTCCCACTACCAAGCACATCTTCCCCCCCCCTCCTCTTTCACAGCATTTTGTGTATGTCACTCATCTCAACTCTGAATTGATTCTACAACCTATGGACTTTTAATGACTTTACAACTCGTGTGCTCAATGTAATTTATTTATTTATTTTTGTATTTGTCCAGTTTGAGTGCAGTTTTTCATTGATTCTGTTTCTTTCTTTCTGCTACTGTGAATGTCACAAGAAAATGAATCTCAAGGTAGTACATGGTGACATTTACCTACTTTGATAATAAATTTACTTTCAACTCTGCATAGATGTTGCCTCACCTGTTGAGTTCCTACAGTATTTTGTGTGTGGTGCTCTAAAATTTAAAAAAATGCAGACTTTTACGTGTATTCAAAGCTCAAAGTAAATTTAATATCAAGTACATATATATTTCAAACAAGAAAAAAATCTGCAGATGCTGGAAGTCCAATTAACACACACAAAATGCTGGAGGAACTCAGCAGGTCAGGAAGCATCGTTTCGGGCCGAAACCCTTCATCGGAAATGGAGAAAAAAGATGAGAAGTCAAAGTAAGAAGGTTGGGGGGGGGGGGGAGAGAAATACAAGTTAGCAGGTGATAGGTAAAATGGAGGAGGGTGAACTAAGAGCTGGGAAGTCAATTGGTGAAAGAAATAAAGGGCTGTAGAAGAAATCTGATAGGAGAGGACAGAAGGTCGTGAAAGAAAGGGAAGGGGGAGGTAAAATACAAATTAATAATAAAAACAAGCAAAATAATAATAATAAATAAATAAACAATAAATACAAAGAACATGAGATAGAGTATCCTTGAAAGTGAGTCCATAGGATGTAAGAAGAGTTCAGTGATGGGTTGAGTGCCGTTATCCCGTCTGGTTCAAGTGATTGATGGTTGAGGGGTAATAACTGTTCCTGAATCTGGTGGCGTGGGTCTTGAGGCTCCTGTACCTCCTTCCTGATAACAGCAGTGAGAAGAGAGCATGGTCTGGGTGGTGGGGATCCCTGATGCTGGATACTGCTTTCCTTTGACAATGCTCTATGTAGATGTGCTCAGTAGTGGGAGGACTTTACCCGTGATGGACCAAAACAAAAACTGTTTAATTCCAAAAATCTGGCAAGGTTCCATGAAAAGCAACAAAGAATTCTCTCAGCTGAATCAAGGATTATCTGTATTTCCTGGAGTATTTGTGGTAACCTTGTTGTGTTGGCAGCTCTTTTGGACGAAAACAGTAAGTTTCACTGCTGTAAAATGAGGGCACCAGTTATAATGCAAATCTCGTACAGCACACTGACAGAGCCAAAAAGGGGTGGTTCTTTCTAACCTCAGAGCAGAATCAGAATATTATCACTTGAGAAATCATAAACATGACAGATTCTTCAGATGCTGGAAATCCAGAGCAACATACACTAAATGCTGGAGGAACTCAGCAGGACAGGAAGCATCTAGGGAACAGAATTAACAGTCGACGTTTCAGGTGGAGACTGGAAAGGAAGGGGGAAGTCACAAGAATAAAAAAGGTAGGGGGTGGGGAAAGTGACAATTTATGTTGGGAAATCTGTTTTGTCAAAATATAGTATATCAATAAATAAGAGGGCAAAAAGAGCAATGGAGACTGTGTTCATTCAAAAGTCTGAGGGCCACTGAAACCACGTGCTCCACAATTGTGAATAAATTATAAACAGGGTGGGGGGATGTGGGAAAACCAGCTGATCTGTCCCATTTTTCAATTACATGAACACCATCAAAGAGGAGTGATAAAATATCAACATATTTTACGAGACAGAGCAGATAGATTGTTGCTTTGGTTACAGGGGTAGACATCTATCCCACACCACAATCACCCCTCCACCCCTATCCCTTCCCAGAGAACCGTGTAGAATTACAATGAACTTGATACATTTGATGGCTCTGGGCCTGTATTCCCCAGTTTAGAAGGATGATGGGGAAAATCTCACTGAAACTTATCAAATATTAAAAGACCTTGAGTGGATGTGGAGAGGATATTTCCTATAGCTGGAGGATCTAGGACCAGATGGCACAGCCCCAGAATGCAAGAACGTCCCTTTAGAAGAGATGAGGAGGAATTTCTTTAGGCAGAGGTGGTGAATCTGTGTAATTCATTGCCATGGGGGTAGCTGTGGAGGCCAAGTCATGGGGGCTTCCCAGGGCTGCGTGCTCAGTCCACTGCTGTTGTCTCTGCTGACCAGCAACTGTGCTGCACCACACAGCTCGAACCACATCATAAAGTTCGCCGATGACACGACTGTGGTGGGTCTTATCAGCAAGAACGATGAGTCAGCGTACAGAGAGGAGGTGCAGCGGCTAACGGACTGGTGCAGAGCCAACAACCTGTCTCTGAATGTGAACAAAAGAGATGGTTGTTGACTTCAGGAGGGCACAGAGCGACCACTCTCCGCTGAACATCGATGGCTCCTCAGTAGGGATCATTAAGAGCACCAAATTTCTTGGTGTTTACCTGGCAGAGAATCTCACCTGACCCCTCAACACCAGCTCCATAGCAAAGAAAGCCCAGCAGCGTCTCTACTTTCTGCAAAGGCTAAGGAAAGTGCATCTCCCACCCCCCATCCTCATCACATTCTACAGAGGTTGTATTGAGAGCATCCTGAGCAGCTGCATCACTGCCTGGTTAGGAAATTGCACCAGCTCAGACCACAAGACCCTGCAGTGGATAGTGAGGTCAGCTGAGAAAATCATCGGAGTCTCTCTTCCCGCCATTACAGACATTTACACTACACGCTGCATCTGCAAAGCAAACAGCATTATGAAGGACCCTACGCACCCCTCATATCAGAATCAGACTTTAATCGCCAAGTACCTAAGCACATACAAGGAATTTACTTCCGGCAGATGTTGTCTCTCTGCTCATAACAATAATAATGATAAATATAAATGAAAATATAGATTATACATACAGGTAGTGCAATCCAAGTAATAGTTAGCCAACAGTTAACTGTTCAGCAAAGTGACCGCAGTAGGGAAAAAACTTCTCCAGTGCCTATTAGTCTTAGTCTGGAGGGATCTGAAGCGCCTACCAGACGGAAGCAGATCAAACAGTCCGTGCGCAGGATGGGAGGAGTCCTTTATAATGTTCCCTGCCCTCTTCTTCAACCTGGAACAGTGCAGGTCCACAATAGAGGGCAGGGAGTCTCCAATAATGCGCTCGGCAGTCCTCACTGTGCGCTGTAGTCTTAAGTATAAAACTCTTCTCCCTCTTGCTATCTGGGAAAAGGCACCAAAGCATTCGGGCTCTCACGACCAGACTACGTAACAGTTTCTTCCCTCAAGCCATCAGACTCCTCAATACCCAGAGCCTGGACTGACACCAACTTACTGCCCTCTACTGTGCCTATTGTCTTATTAACTGTAATGCCTGCACGGTTTTGTGCACTTTATGCAATCCTGGGTAGGTCTGTAGTCTAGTGTAGCTTTTTTTTTTGTCTGTGTTGTTTTTACGTAGTTTAGTGCAGTATTTGTACTGTTTCATGTAGCACCAAGGTCCTGAAAAATGTCTCGTTTTTACTGTGTACTGTACCAGCAGTTACGGTCGAAATGACAATAAAAAGTGACTTGACTTGACTATTTAGAGTGTGGCTGGTTCTTGATTAGTCAGGGTGTCAAAGGTTAAAGGGTGAAGACAAGGGATTGACAGAGATAATAAATCAGCCATAAAGGAATGGCAGTGCAGACTCAATGGGGCAGATGGCTCAATTCTGAACCTAAGTCTTATGATCTTGAACTTGATTGGGGACAGGTGAGGCCTTTAAGTCTCCTGAACACTGCCTCATTATTCCTTTGGTTTTGTACTATATATTTTTGTAATTTGTGTTAATCTTAAGTCTTTGTACTGCTGCCACAAAAGCTAGTTTCCTGTGATATTAAATGGATTCAGCTTCTGGAGCTCATGTTGGCTTATTAGAGTCCTCTGCAATTAATCCATTCGGAGCAGAGGGATGGAGCTAATTGAAAATATGACCAAGGAACAACATTCCAGATCAGCATAAGGTTTATCACCACTGACAAATGCTGGGAAACCTGTTGCTTGAGAAATCAGCACTAGCTTAATGTGTGATTGGCTGGGACAGGCAAGACATGGCTTCAGTTATCAGCCAACGCTTTCATCCAAGTGAAGGTGATAGGTGGTGAACTTAGTCAACAAGAAAAGGGAAACAAATACAAGGTTTAGGAGCTAAAGATCAGAGTCCTTAAGGAAGGAATTAGGAGTGAATTCAAGAGCCAGTGGAGGCAATGAAAAAATCTTTGGCAAATTGGATTAAAGAGAATTCCACAGCACTCTATATTTTTGTCAAGAGCCAGAGATTAACTAGGGAAAGACAGAACCACAAGGATAAAGGAAAGAACATGTGTAAAGGATGGGTGAGAGGTGCTAAACCAGAATTAGGTTTAACATCACTGGCATATGTCATGAAATTAACTGTCATGCAGCAGCAGTACATTGCAATACATGATAGAAACTGCAAATTACAGCTAGTAGTATTTATTTTTTAAAAGTTAAATTAAACAAGTAGTGCAAAAATAGAAAAAATGTAATAAGGTAGTGCTCATGGATTTTTGTCCATTCAGAAGTCTGATAGCAGAGAAGCAGCTGTTTCTGAATTATTGAGTATGTGTCTCTAGGCTCCTGTACTTCCTCCCTAATGGCAGTAATGCAGAGATCATGGCCTTCCTGGGAGATGGGGGTCCTTAATGATAATGCTCTCTTTTAGAGCTGTTACTGCTCGGAGATGTCCTGGATGCTGGGGAGGCCGGGTTTACAGTGCACTTTGATGCTGTGCAGTGCCCCATCCCCATATTAGGTGGCATTGTGACCAGTTAGAATGCTCCCCACAGTACATCTTTGCGAGTGTCTTCAGTGACATATTAAATCTTTTCAAACTCCTAATGAAATGTAGCCAGTGCCCTGCCTTCTTTGTGATTGCATCAATGTTGGGCCCAGGATAGATCTTCAGAGATGTTGTGGGTGAGGAACCTTAGTGTGAATACCACCTTTTTCAGCCATCACCTTTTGAAGAAATTTGCAAATACCTTTGCATCAGTATTTATCAGGAACGACATGGAGGATAGCAAGAACAGTGTGGAGCATACTGCTATGCTAAAGCATGTTGTGATAAAGTTAGCATTTACTGAGGCAGCAAGAGATGAGACTGAACGAAGGAAGCAAGACACTATAAAAGTTTAGCTCACTACATGTACACAACCTATACAGTGTTGAGAAAGTAGGGAAAGCTAGGTGGGGGGAGGGGAGAAGAAGCAGGCAAGAAATTGTGTAAGAATAATGAACACTTTGGACCAGAGACACTTGGTCTAAGACAGGGGTCCCATCCTCTATGCCATGGACCCCAGACTGGGATGAGAGACTTCCCCATTGACGTTAGCTTATACTGAAAATAGTATAGTTGTTCTGAAGACAACCCCCAGACATTGGGAATTCTTTTTTTAAACTAGACGTTCAGTCTGGTTACCCCATTACAGGAAGGGCATGAATCTCTCGAGAAGAGATTCACCAGGATGCAGCCTGGATTTGAGGGCATGAGCTACAAGGAGAGGTTGGACAAACTTGGGTCACTTTCTCTGGAGCAGCGGAGGCTGAGGGGAGACGAGACATGATAAAAGGTTTTAAGATTAGGAGCATCAGAGTAGGCAGCTGGCATTTCCCCCCCAGACTGAAATGTCCAATGCACTCTAGGTGAGGAGCAAATACAAGGGAGATATGCAGCAATAATTTTTAAACTACGGAGTCCCTGAAATGCAGTGTGAGGAGTGGTGATGGAGACAAATGATAGATGTTTAAGAGGCTCTTGATTGTGAATGTTTTACACATGCACAGTGATGGATGCCTGGAATGCACTGCCTAGGAATACCTAGTGGCCAGTCTTTCTCGATTCTGTTGTGGTTATGATTCTATAGATTTATTGACTATAGCCACAAGAAAATGACCCTCAGGGTTGAATATGGTGACATATGTACTTTGATAATAAAATTTACTTTGAACTTTTAATATAAAAATGGAAAGATATGGACATTGTGCAGGCAGAAGACATTAGTTGGCCATTTAATTACTAATTTATTTGGTCAGCACAGCATTGTGGGCTGAAGGGCCTGCTCCTGTGCTGTACTGTTCTCGGGTAGGGAGCAGGGAAGGATGCAGTAAGGAATCCCATGCATTGTCAATCCACCCTGAACACCACTCCTGCCATGAAGAATTTGCCCAGCAGCACTAACAATATGATAACCAAGCTCCTCCGCCATTTGAGAACAGAGGCAATCTTTTCTCTTCAATCTTGAGAACTTGTATAAAAGGAACAGAACCAAAAAAGGATAAATTAGAGAAATAAATGCATTTATTCAAGATTAAAAATGTGTTTGTCCCGCTGGAGAAAAAGGCACAAACACCTAGACTGTTACTTCAGGTTCCTGTGAAGGAATCCAATTCTTCATCAACTGTTGACTGCAGCATTGTCCAACTCCAACTTGTTCGTACAGTTGAGGAAGACAGTGTTTTTAAGTGCCGGGCAACAACTGTCGTGGAAAATGGAGAGAGCAGGACATCAAGGATCAGCTCATCTGGCCTTCGAGAAAGAACATTTGCCACGGCACTGTCCATTGTGCTGTGAGTAACATTTAAGCAGCATTACAATCTCTTGCCCGCTCGTCCCAGAATCATACACTCTGATGATTGATCAACTTTCTTCCAACCAGCAGAAAAGTGATCTTATCACAACAACAAGCATTAGCACTGGTTAAGATTTGGACACAAATCCCATCACCAATGGTAGGATTTTTCCTATCTTGGCCTCTTCCAGTCAAGTACCAGCTCTAGTACAGACACCAATGAATGTGGAGATAATACTGGCCTAAGAGGGAGTGGAATAATACAACAATTTGGGAAGGGAATGAGGGAAAATGATGGAAAAAATCTGGGGTCAAAGCATGACTGAAGTGTTCATATACAAGAAATGATGTGGATGCTGGAGGAACTCAGCTGTGCTCAATTCTTCCAACATTGAGTGCAATGGATGTTTTCCTCCCAGGAGTGTAGAGTGTCTCAGATTACCCACGATGTAGTGCTCCCGTTCCTTGTTGTCTCTGAAACTGATCTTCGACACAATGCCAGGCAACTGCTTAATTTGCCCAGAGTTTGCAGCGCCAGCTCACAAGCTGCAGGTGTCCACACATGGCTGCCCAGGGGTGAAGAGCTGGTAAACACTAACCAGTGGAAACATAACCAGAGCTCCCAGCAACGAGCCCAGCTGGATGGCAGCCCCACACCATAATAGGGCCCGGTGACCCGCCCCATGGAGGACACTGCTGATGACCACCTTAACGTAGGAGAACAGGCCTGTAAACACCATCCATGCTATCACCTGCAGGGAAAAATTCCAATCATTGGCAATCAAGTAGGCAACACCCATCAAAAACAGTTCAGCACATTCCAGAAAGCAGCCTCCCCTCCATAGACTGTATGTGCAGTTCAGTAGAAACTATGTCAGTCCATGGCCTCCCCTATTGCCATGAGCCTACTCTCAGGCTGGAGGAACAATACCTCATTCGGTCTGGGTAAACTCTAACCTGATGGCATGAACATAGATTTCTCTAACCCAGTAATTTTCCTCCACCCTTTTTTCCCTACTCTGATTCCCCTCCTTTCCCTTGATCCCATGGTTCACTCTCCTCTACTGTAATCCTCCTTCAGCTCTTTACCACTTCCTCCCATCAGCACCCCTCCCCCCGGCTTCTTACTTCATCCTCCTCCCACCACCCCCTCACCTGGTCTTACCCATCATCTACAGATCAAACACCGGTCTATCAACAGGGAGGTGACGGTGTAGTGGTTGTCCATCACATCTAGTGATGACGGGAGACCTGTGTGGAAAACCTTTGCACGGGGGCAGTTCCACTCTCTCGACCTTGGAAGTGTGGGTCCAGTGGGATAAGTAGACATCACAGCTGGGGTCTTCCTTGGTTGAACGGATGACTATGACTTTTGTACCTCATCATGCTCTTTGCTCTCCACAGGGTGTTGCAGAACCACTTTCCTGGCTGTTGTAGATCTCACAGCTGGCAAGTCCCCATCTTACCAGGGCACAAGGCTTACCGGCTACCCTCATCTAGTTCAGCCCACCTATCGAGTGGTGTACCAAGATGTGACTGCTGTCGTATGCGTGCTACTTGGAGCTACAGATGTGAGCTGCCCTAGACTGGACATGCCAAGCCTCAGAGCTACCTCTCCCTGGACACCCCAAAGACTGTACTTACCACTAAAGCCACACCTACTGGCTTTCCCAGCAGTGGAGGACACGGACTGAAGGCTGCCAATGTTAGAATGTATATTCCGAACAGCAGCCCCAGCAACACCAGTACGCTCATTCCAGCTCTCGACCTAGACAAATCAAACGGATGTTTGAAAGCAATTAATCTGATGATTCAGTGTAACAGAATCAGACTGAGGTTTAATATCATTGGTGTAGATCATGAAATCTGTGGTATGCAGCAGTGATACACTACAATACGTAATAAAACTGTAAATTACAACATAAGTTAAATTAGTGCAAAAAGAGGAAAATATTGTGTTCATGGGTTCAATGTGCATTCAGAAATGGGGAAGAAGCTGTTTGCTGAAATGTTGTGTGTGCCTTCAGTTTCCTGTACCTCCTCCCTGATGGTAGCAATGAGAACTGGGCATGTCCTGGGTGATGGGGGTCCTGAATGCCTGCTTTTTGTGGCATTGTTCTTTGAAGATGTCCTGGATACTGCAGAGGCTAGTGCCCATAATGGAGCTAACTAAGATTACAACTCTGCAGCTTATTTCAATCCTGTGCCCACCTTGCCCAGGCCCCCATACCAGGCAGTCATGCAGCCAGTTAGAATGCTCTTCATGGTACATCTGTAGAAATTTGCAAGCGTTTGGAAATAAACCAAATCTCCTCAAACTCCTAATGAAATATAGCTGCTAACATACCTTCTTTGTAACCACATTGATATGTTGGGCTAAGGATAGATCCTCAGAGAAGTTGACACCCAGAAGTTTAAATTGCTCACCCTTTCCACTTCTGATCCCTCTGGGGACTGGTGTGTTACCTTGTCTTCCCTTTTCTGAAGTCCGCTATCAATTATTTTGTCTACACACTGTCACAAAGGAAGCAGACAGTGTGTGAAGCAGCATCTCAGAGGCACATGAACATGGAGGGATATGGACGATGTGCAGGCAGACACGATTATTTTGAACTGGCACCATGATGGGCTACTTAATTTTGTGGCTGCTTTTACTGCTAATAACATTATACATGCTATGTGCCTTGTGCTGTGTGTGACCATTGGTAACTTGTTTTGCACCTTGGACCCAGAGGAACACTTTCATTTGGCTGTGTTCGTGAGTATCATTGAATGATAAACTTAACTTAGTTGGCACAGACCTCAGTATATCCAAGGGAGCTTTAACTTTGGTTAATCTTCATCTAAAGGGAGAGCTTGGACAAACTTACAGAGAGGTTGTTTTCTTCGCAGCAGCAGAGGATATGGGAACACCTGATAGATGTCAGGGAGTTGGGTGCTAAGTTAAAGGGCAGGGCCTCCAGGTTTGTGATCTCAGGATTGCTACCTATGACGTGTACTAGTAAAACCAGAACTAGGAAGATTATGCAGTTTAATACATGGCTAAGGAGTTGGTGTAGGAGGGGGGGTATAAGATTTTTGAATCATTGGGCTCTCTTCCTGTACAAAAGAGATGGTTTGTACCTGAACTGGAAGGGGACTAATAACCTAGTGGGAGGGTTGTTAATGCTGCAGCGAGATTTAAACTAGATTTGCAAAAGGATGGAAACCAGAGTGCCAGAACAGTTGGTGCCAAGTTTGTGGAGGTAGATGTTGGTAAGACCTCAAAGTTAGGAATCAAAAGGTTGAGCATGGTGTGTCTAGTGTTCTGAGCTGCCTATATTTCACTGCAAGTATCGTAAGAAAGGCAGACAATAGTGCTGAAGATGTTTTACAAACAGAAGCAATGTGTAGTGAGGAAAGGCTGTTAACAGGGCAAAATTGCAGTCAACAATGGAAAAAGCGGGCAAAATCAATAAAGGTGAATACAGGACTGAAGGTTTTAACTTTGAATATGCACAGTATACAGAATAAGGTAGATGAACTTGCTGCACAGTTGCAGATCGGCAGGTATGATGCTATAAGCATCACTGAATCATGGCTGAAAGAAGATTATAGCTGGAGGTATTGTATCATGAGGACAGGCAGGAAGGTGGAGGGGATATTGCTCTGTTGGTAAAAAATGAAATCAAATCATTAGAAAGAGGTGACATGGGGTCAGGAGGCGTTGAATCTTTGCAGTTCCTTAGCTCTATCCGCAAATGTAAAAAGACCCTGAAGGGATTTGTATACAGACCCTCAGACAGTAGTTAGGATGTGGCCTACAGATTACAACGGGAGATGGAAAATGCACGCCAAAAGGGCAATGTTACAATAGTCATTGGAACTTCAATATGCAGGTAGATTGGGAAAATCAGGTTGGTGCTAGATTCAAGGAGGGGTATTTCTAGAGTGCCCATAAGATGGCTTTTGAGAGTAGCTCATGGTTGAGCCCACTAGGTTATCAGCTATACCGTATAGGGTGTTGTGCAATGAACCCAAACTGATTAGAGAGCTTAAGGTAAAAGAACCCTTAGGAGAAAGTGATCATAATTAGATCGAATTCACCCTGAAATTTGAGGAGAGGCATCAGTATTACACTCGAGTAAAAGGGAATTAGAGAGACATGACAGAGGAGTTGGCCAAAATTGATTGGAAAAGAACACTGGTAGGGATGATGGCAGACCAGCAATGGCTGAAGGCACAGGATATATGCATCCCAAAGAGGGAGAAGTATTCTAAAGGCAAGATGAGATGACCATAGCTAACAAGAGAAGTCAAAGCCAGCAGAAAAGCCTAAGAGAGGGCGTATAATAGAGCAAAGATTGGTGGGAAGTTAGAGGATTGGGAAACTGAAAATCCAAAAGGCAACTAAAGTAGTAATTAAGGTAAAGATGGAACACAAAATAGGCACCTGGTCGGTACCTGGAATGCACTGTCAGAGGTGGTGGGGAGGCAGATACAACAGGGGTGTTTAAGAGACTCTTAGACATATAGAAATGCAGGGAATTGAAAAAAAAAGTGTTGTGTGGGCAGAGGTGATGAGTTCAATTAGGGGTTTAATTACTAATTTAATTAGATTGGCACAATATCATGAGCCAAAGGGCCTGTTCCTGTTTTGTACTGTTCTATGTTCTAGTATCATTGATTGTAGATGGGCAGGAATGGCTAATGACTGAAGAATAGGGGAGGATTAAGACACAGGAGCAGAACCAGGCCATTCAGTCCATCAAGTCTGCTCCACCATTTCATCATAGCTGATCCATTTCCCTCTTAACCATTCTATAAGACCACAAGACATGGGAACAGAATTAAGCTATTCATACCGATCATCATATCTTGTTTGAGTGAAGTTTTTTTAAAAATATTAGAGTGGTGGATGCATGGAATGCCCTGCCAAGGTTGGTAGTGGAGTAAAATATGTTAAGGAGCATTTAAAAGCTCTGAGATAGGCAAATAGATGAAAGAGAAATGGAGAGCTATGTGTTAGATTGGTCTTAGTGTAGGTTAAAAGATCAACACAACATTGTGGGCTGAAGGGCCTGTACTGATCTATAAGTCTACCCCTTTCCTGTGCTGTCCTACATTCTAGGAAATTAAAACAGTCTCACCTCCAAAGTGCAACCATGGCAACGAAACAAGCCAATGGATTGGCCAGATTCCCGAGCACGACTGCCAGGTGGAAGGCGGTACTCCCGTAGGGCAAGCAGGAATAGGTCTGTATGGAAGGCAGCACCCCATTGCTCAAGGCGTTGGAGAAGGCCAATAACAGAAGCAGGTAGATTGTATGCGGCATGCAGAAGGGGGTGGCCGCCTGGGGAGCTGGCGCACCCTCTGCAGACAGATGGCATGACTCCTCACCAAGTCCACGTTCCTGTGCTTGGCTGTTCCTGGCAGACCGGCAGGTCAGGATAACAAAGGACAGCATGGAGACCAACATCAGGAATGCCAGAAGCCAGAAGAAGGAGCTGGCTGTGAAGTTTTCTTCCAGGTAGTGGGGCAGAAGGGCATACGAACTATTGGCGTCTGAAATATTGCGGCACTCCAGTTGGCCGACACTCTGTACCAGGGCGGCTAGGCAGGGCACAAGGGCGCTGAAGCCCTGGCCCACGAAGAAGGACCGGATGAATTTGGAAGGCAGGTGATACATGAAAGGCAGGAAGGTGACGTTGGAGGTGCAGCAGACAGAGGCCAGGACAAAGGTCAAGATTAGGAAGGCAACACTGCTCTGCATCCCACCAATCTCCATGGTTCTGTCCCAGGACAGGGCCAGGGCTCCGGAGGAGACAACACCCAGGGCCTGGATGGCGTAGATGAGGTACTGCTCCTCCAATGGACCTGGTAAAAACTTGTGAGCCAGGGTGACGAAGAGGGGACCCACATTGGCCAGAGCAATCAGCACAGTCAGATAGGCCGGCAAGCTCCATCCTGGGGGAAGAGACAAGCAGAGCATCATTACAAGTCCAGCTTCAAGCAGGTAGCCTTGGAGCTCTTGGCTAATTTATCAGCAGGGGATCTGTATAAACAGCACAGGAACAATAGGCCGAGTGATCACCTCTTCGAACCACATGTTGTGTTGACCCTTTAGTCTACTCCAAGATTAATCTAACCCTTCCCTCTCACATAGCCTCCATTTTGTCTTTCATCCATGTACAGTGGCATGCAAAGGTTTGGGCACCCCAGTCAAAATTTCTGTTTCTGTGAATAGCTAAGCAAGTTTCAAAATAACAAAAAAGGAAAAAGGCCCAAAGTAAAAGTTTGGGCACCCTACATGGTCAGTACTTAGTAGCACCCCCTTTGGCAAGTATCACAGCTTGTAAACGCTTTCTGTAGCCAGCTGAGTCTTTCAGTTCTTGTTTGGGGGATTTTTGCCCATTCTTCCTTGCAAAAGGCTTCTAGTTCTGTGAGATTCTTGGGCTGTCTTGTATGCACTGTTCTTTTGAGGTCTATCCACAGATGTTCGATGATGTTTAGGTCGGGGACTGTGAGGGCCATGGCAAAACCTTCAGCTTGCGCCTCTTGAGGTAGACCATTGTGGATTTTGAGGTGTGTTTAGGATCATTATCCTGTTGTAGAAGCCATCCTCTTTCCATCTCCAGCTTTTTTTTCCCCCGGACTGTGAGATGTTTGCTTCCAGAATTTGCTGGTATTTAATTGAATTCATTCTTCCCTCTACCAGTGAAATGTTTCCCGTACCACCGGCTGCAACACAACCCAAAGCATGATCAATTTACCCCCGTGCTTAACAGTTGGAGAGGTGTTATTTTCATGAAATTTTGCACTCTTTTTCTCCAAACATAGCTTTGCTCATTGTGGCCAAAAAGTTCTATTTTAACTTTCATCAGCCCACAGGACTTGTTTCCAAAATGCATCAGGCTTGTTTAGATGTTCCTTTGCAAACTTCTGACGTTGAATTTTGTAGTGAGGATGCAGGAAAGGTTTTCTACTGATGACTCTTCCATGAAGGTCATATTTGTGCAGGTGTCGCTGCACAGTAGAACAGTGCACCACCACTCCAGAGTCTGCTAAATCTTCCTGAAGGTCTTTGGCAGTCAAACGGGGTTTTGATTTGCCTTTCTAGCAATCCTACAAGCAGTTCTCTTGGAGTTTTCTCTTGGTCTTCCAGACCTCAACTTGACCTCCACCGTTCCTGTTAACTGCCATTTCTTAATTACATTATGAACTGAGGAAACGGTTACCTGAAAACTCTTTGCTATCTTCTTATAGCCTTCTCCTGCTTTGTGAGCATCATTTATTTTAATTTTCAGAGTGCCACGCAGCTGCTTAGAGGAATCCATGGCTGCTGATTGTTGGGACAAGGTTTAAGGAGTTAGGGTATTTATAAAGCTTTGAAATTTGCATCACATGGCCTTTCCTAATGATGACTGTGAACAAGCCATAGCCCTAACAAGCTATTTAAGGTCTGAGAACTTGGTAAAAGTTATCTGAGAGCTCAAATCTCTTGGGGTGCCCAAACATTTGCATGGTGCTGCTTTCCTTTTTTCCCCCTACTCAAAAATTGCACAAAACAAAATACATTAATCTTGCTTAAAATGTTGAAAAGAATGTTACATCTTTAACTTTATGACTTTTGGAGATCAGTTCATCTTCTACTCATTTAACTATTCACAGTAACAGAAATTTTGACCAGGGGTGCCCAAACTTTTGCATGCCACTGTACATGACAGCTTCTTAAATGCCCCTAATGTATCAGCCTCTACCAATAGACAGGACAGTGGTAATCAAAAGGATTTTAGATAGACATGAATATGCAGGGCCACGGAAGGGTTTGGATTATGTAGAGGCAGACTTTGGTAGCTATATTTTATTTAGAGTTTGGGAGATTGGTTTTCACTACTCTAGCAAATTCCAACAGATGTAGCATGGAGATTGTTATGACTGCTGGCATCACTGCCAAGTATGGAGGCTCTAATGCATCATCATATGACTAAGACGACCATGGTCTATGCCCATGATTGCTCTTGGCAATTCTTTTCTACAGAAGTATTTTATCATTGCCTTCTTCTGGGCAGTGTCTCTACAAGATGGGTCCCCAGCCATTATCAATACTTTTCAGAGATTATCTACCTTGCATCAGTGGTCACACAGCCTGGATTTCTGATGAGCACCAACTGCTCATACAACCTGCTCCCATGACTTCATATGACCCCAATTGGGGGCTAAGTAAGTGCTACACCTTAAACCTCCTTTGGTGAAGACAAGCCCGCAATGCATAGGATTGTAAAAAGCTGCAGAGGGTTGGCCTCAGCTGGCTTCATCATAGGCACTAGCCTCCCCACTATCAAGGACATCTTAGTTACATGGTGGTGAATCTGTCAAACTCATTGCCAAGTAATTGAATATATTAAAAGCTGAGGTTGACAGGTTCTTGATTACCTACAACTATGGGGAGGAGGCAGGATTATGGGTTTGAGAGGGAGAAAAAATTAGCCATATTGGAATGGTAGAGCAGACTTGATGGGCTGAATGGCAAAATTCTATCATGTTTTATCTTCAAAAGGTGGTGCTATTTATCATTAAAGACCCTCACTATGTGGGACACACTCTTCTCATTATTTTTTTTTTGTAATTTATTTTTTATTGAACTTCATCATCAAACAAACATTTCCATAAGATGTATTTCAGACATTGTACATATATATCATATAATCATATATATCACAAATCTCCACAAAGTATTTATGAGGTATACACTTATAGAAAAGAATGGAAAGAAAAAACAAGCAAAAGGAAAAAACCATGTACAAACAACACACACAAAATGCTGGTGGAACACAGCAAGCCAGAAAGCATCTATAGGGAGAAGCGCTGTCAACGTTTTGGGCCGAGACCCTTCATCAGGACTAACTGAAAGGAGAGATACTAAGAGATTTGAAAGTAATGGGGGGAGGGGGAAATGCGAAATGATAGAAGACCGGAGGGGGTGGGATGAAGCTAAGAGCTGGAAAGGTGATTGGCAAAAAGGATACAGAGCTGGAGAAGGGAAAGGATCATGGGACGGGAGGCCTCGGGAGAAAGGGGGGGGCGGGGGAGCACCAGAGGGAGATGGAGAACAAGCAGGGTGATGGGCAGAGAGAGAGAAAAAAACAAACAACTAAATATGTCAGGGATGGGGTAAGAAGGGGAGGAAAGGCATTAACGGAAGTTAGAGAAGCTAATGTTCATGCCATCAGGTTGGAGGCTATCCAGCTGGTATATAAGGTGTTGTTCCTCCAACCTGAGTGTGCGTTCATCTTGACAGTAGAGGAGGCCATGGATAGACATATCAGAATGGGAATGGGACGTGGAATTAAAATGTGTGGCCACTGGGAGATCCCGCTTTCTCTGGCAGACAGAGCATAGGTGTTCAGTGAAACGGTCTCCCAGTCTGTGTCAGATCTCACCAATATATAAAAGGCCACACCGGGAGCACCAGACGCAGTATACCACACCAGCCGACTCACAGGTGAAGTGTTGCCTCACCTGGAAGGACTGTCTGGGGCCCTGAATGGTGGTGAGGGAGGAAGTGTAAGGGCAGGTGTAGCACTTGTTCCGCTTACAAGGGTAGGAGGGAGATTGGAGGGAAGAGATGGAGGGGGGGACGAGTGGACAAGAGAGTCGCGTAGGGAGCAATCCCTGCAGAAAGCAAAAAGTGGGGGGGGGGAGGAGATGTGCTTGGTAGTGGGGTCCCGTTGGAGGTGGCAGAAGTTACGGAGAATTATACGTTGGACCTGAAGGCTGGTGGGGTGGTAGGTGAAGACAAGGGGAACCCTATCCCGAGTGGGGTGGTGGGCGGATGGGGTGAGGGCAGATGTGCGGGAAATGGGAGAGATGCATTTGAGAGCAGAGTTGATGGTGGAAGAAGAGAAGCCCCTTTGTTTAAAAAAAGGAAGACATCTCCTTCATCCTGAAATGAAAAGCCTCATCCTGAGAGCAGATGCGGTGGAGACGGAGGAATTGTGAGAAGGGGATAGCATTTTTGCAAGAGACAGGGTGGGAAGAAGAATAGTCCAGGTAGCTGTGAGAGTCTGTAGGCTTATAGTAGATATCAGTAGATAAACCGTCTCCAGAGATGGAGACAGAAAGATCAAGAAAGGGGAGGGAGGTGTCTGAAATGGACCAGGTAAATTTGAGGGCAGGGTGAAAGTTGGAGGCAAAGTTAATGAAGTCAACAAGCTCAGCATGTGTGCAGGTACAAGTAGGGAGTGATCTTTTTTTTTTTTTTTTACAACATATTCATTGATTTGTGAGAATAAAATCAGGCCTATGAGGCATTATGTAGTTAAACCATTTTTCCCAGTATGAATCAAATTGTTCCAGCTTATGATTAACAGATGCTGCCATCTTCTCCATTTTGTAAATGTCCATTGTAATTTCCATCCATGTATTTAAAGTTGGGATCTCCTGTGATAACCATTTCCTAAGTAAGAATCTTTTTACCAGCCACCACCAATATATTCATTAAATATATATCTCTTTTCAACCATTCTTAAGGTACATATCCAAAATATATGTTCTTACTCTCTAAGGGTATTTCACATTTAAAGATGTCTTGTAGGGCATTGTGCATCCCCCTCCAATAGTTTTTGATAACAGGGCAGTCCCAAAAAAATATGATAATGATTTGCATTGTGATTTCCACAATTTCTCCAGCAAACAGAGGTTACTATCATAATGGGATTTCTGAGAGGGTGTAATAAAATACCTTATTAAGTTTTTCCATCCAAATTCCCTCCATTTCTGTGAACTGGTACACTTCCATTGATACCTCCATATTATTGTCCATTCTTCCTCAGATATAATTATCCCTCCTTCCTTCTCCCATTTTGTTTTAATGTATGAAGTCGAATGTGTTTTAAGATTTGACAACCCCTTATACATGCTTGAAATGATTCTACTACCATTATCTGAATTATATGCTTTTCTAAATAGCTCTATCAAGCACGTACTTGCCTTGGTTACATTTTTAAGCGTCTTATTAACATTGTCACATCTGTAAATATTGATTAAAAATCTTGTTTTTCTAATAAGTGTTTCTCTTTAAGCATTTCAAAACTGAACAGTGTTCCTTCTTTCATTTCTAGGAATAACAGTGCATAGTTCCCTGAAGGTGGAGTCTCATATAGATAGGGTGGTGAAGAAGGCTTTTGGAACACTGGCCTTTATAAATCAGAGCATTGAGTACAGAAGTTGGGATGTAATGTTAAAATTGTACAAGGCATTGGTAAGGCCAAATTTGGAATATTGTGTACAGTTCTGGTCACCGAATTATAGGAAAGATATCAATAAATTAGAGAGAGTGCAGAGACGATTTACTAGGATGTTACCTGTGTTTCAGCACTTAAGTTACAGAGAAAGGTTGAACAAGTTAGGTCTCTATTCATTGGAGCGTAGAAGGTTGAGGGGGGATTTGATCGAGGTATTTAAAATTTTGAGAGGGATAGATAGAGTTGACGTGAATAGGCTGTTTCCATTGAGAGTAGGGGAGATTCAAACGAGAGGACATGATTTGAGAATTAGGGGGCAAAAGTTTAAGGGAAACACGAGGGGGTATTTCTTTACTCAGAGAGTGATAGCTGTGTGGAATGAGCTTCCTGTAGAAGTAGTAGAGGCCAGTTCAGTTGTGTCATTTAAGGTAAAATTGGATAGGTATATGGACAGGAAAGGAGTGGAGGGTTATGGGCTGAGTGCGGGTAGGTGGGACTAGGTGAGATTAAGAGTTCGGCACGGACTAGGAGGGCCGAGATGGCCTGTTTCCGTGCTGTGATTGTTATATGGTTATATGTTGCAAAGAACTGTTATTCCTTTAGCTGTCCAGTCCTTAAATCTAGCATCCAATTTATTCGGTGTAAAGTCCGAGTCATATACACAACATTTAAGAATTGCAATATCTCCCTCTAGATTATATTCTTTTATAGTAGTTTTCCATATTTTAAGAGTCAATTTCACCCATGGGTTATCAATAGTATTTATGTACCTTTGCAGGTTGTTATCAGCCAAAATTGCTTGTATTGGGATGGGAAGTACCCGCTCCTCAATGTTTTTCCATTGAGCGTCATATGATGGGTTGCACCAACATATCACAGCTCTCAACTACTCTTCTCATTATTAAGACCAGGGGACATTATACAGGAGGTTCAAGACACACATTCAACTTTTTGAAAACAGCTACTTAACCTTTGCCATTAGATTTCTGAACAGTCCATGAAACCACCTATTTTTAAAAAAAAAATATTTCCTGTTGTGTTAATTTATCTTGTTGTTAAATTTATTGCACTGTACTGCTGCTGTGAGGTGTATGGGGTGTTCAGAGAGGGGTAGCACCTCTGGTGAATGGGCCTGTCATGTCCATTCTGGGGCAGCTCACTCATCTTTGTTCTGCAGTGGGCACTCAATTCTCACCTGTTGCTCCAAGTAGTTGTTTGCATGTGACAGTGGCCACAGTCCGGTATACCGCTTTGACAGGCGGGCTAAACCAAGTGAGGGTAGCCAACGGATCTTATACCCCAGAGGGATAGGAAAATGCCTGTCCCAGCAGGCAAAGTCAGTTCCGGTGGACTGGCCAGATCCAACAGCCAGGAAGGCAGTTCTGCAACGCTCCATGGAGAGCGAAGGGTATGACCAGGCCCATTACATACACATGGTGGTTGTTCGTCATGTTTGATGATGACAGGAAACCTGCGTGGAAGAGTTTTAAATCTGAAAAGACGTTGCACTGGGGCAGATCCATACGCTCTAGATCTCAGAAGTCCAAGTCCAGTGGTATGAACAAGCGCCACAAGCCATGGTCTTCTTCGGTTGCAGTAGATGACCATGACTTGTATGCTTCGTCACACCCTTCACTCTCTACAAAGCGTTGCAGCGCCACCTTTCTGGCTACTAAATCTCATCTACTCAGTCCACCAGTTGTGGTGGTCAAAGGTCAGTAACTCAGCTACGGGACATCTCTGCATCAGTTCCATGACACTGCAGTCCTTGGCCCAAACACATTCAGAGCAATGACCTTCAGTTGAAAAATAATAAAGCACGGAAGAATAATATACACAATTTACCAATGTGCAATGATAATATACAAAATAATAAAACAGACGATTGTACTATGATATGTTCTCCTGTTGCACAGATGAACTGTTGTATATGCTTATTACATTTGGTAGGAAAGGTTTTCTGTAACGATCCTTGTGACAGCAGAGCTGAAAGGGTTCTCCGCTGTTTATTCAGTGGGTCATGGAGAGGATGTGCCTGATTGTCCACAATGGATAACAGCTTGTTTAGTTTTTTTTTGCATCACCAGCACCAATCCTGCTCCTACAACAAAGCCACAAGGACAACTGCACTCACTACAACGTACAATGATTCAGCGTGGACTGGATGGGCCTGTTTCTGTGCTATAGTTTTTTTATGACTGACTATAGATGGTAAACTACAAGAGTTGAAAATCTGGTTTTAGGGAGGCAGTGGAAATACTTTCTCATTCAAAAGGATAAGTGCTTCGCAAGTTGAGCCAGTATTTAGTTCCCCACTTTCTAGTTGCCCTTGAGGGGGCAATAATTAGCTGCCTTCTTGATCTGCTTGAGCAGTTCTGATCAGTTACCTACAGGAGAGATACAAGATTGAAAGAGTGCAGAGAAAACTTACAAGAATAAGCAGGTTAGGACTTTGTTTTTCCTGAAGTGCAGGAGAATGAGGGGAGATCTGATAGTAGAATATAAAACTATGAGGGGTGTAGATAGGGAACCACGGTAGCATAATAGCACCACACAAGTATAGCGCATGGTGTTCTGGAGTTCAGAGCTCACTTCCAGCAACATCTGTGACGATTTTCTAAGTTCTCCATTTGAGGGTGAGAGTTTCCTCCAGGTGCTCTGGTATCATTCCACAGTCCAAAGTTGTGCCTGTTAGTGGGTTAATTGATTAGACTAGGGTTAAATTGGTGTGCTGCCGGGCAGTGCGGCTTGTTGGGCTGGAAAGGCCTGCTCTGCACTGCATCTCCAAATAAATGCAAGCCGGCTTTTTCCACTGACATTAGAACTAGAGGAGACGAGTTAAGATTGAATGGTGAAATATTTAAGGGCAGCTTCACTCAGAGGGTGGTGTGAATGTACAATGTACTGCCAGCAGAAGTGCTGGATGCACATTTAAGTTTGGATAAGTACATGCTTTGGACAGGTAAGGAGGGCTATGGTGTAAGTCAGTGGGAGTAGGCAGAATAGCTTGGCATGGACTAAATGGGCCAAAGGGCCTGATTCGGCACTGCAGTGCTTTACAACCATGCAGCAGTCCAGTCCTTGAGGTGTGGGTATGACCACAATGTCCCATGACTTTGAGACAACGACAGCAAAGGAATAGCAATTCATTTCCAGGTTAGGCCGATATACAAAGTTAAAGCAAATTTATTATCAAACTACATTTATGTCACCATATACAACCCTGAGATTCATTTTCATACAAGAGAAAATAAAGCAATCAATAGAAAATGGTTAATACAAAGGGGCATAATTATAAGGTGATTGGAAGAATGCATGGGGGGATATCAGAGATAGGTTTTTTAAAAAAAAGAGTGGTGACTGCATGGCCAGGGGTGGTGGTCGAGGCAGATACATTAGGGGCATTTAAGAAACTTGGATAGGCGCATGGAAGGTTAAAAAATGGAGGGCTATGTGGGAAGGAAGGGTCGGATTGACATTAGTGTAGTTAAAAAGTCAGCACAACATCATGGGCTGAAGTCGCTGTATAGTGCTGTCATGTTCTATGAAATGAATAGGGGATGAGATTTCTGGTATTGACTCAATGGGCCAAATAGACTCACTCTATATGAAATACCTCCAACTATTTGCTTTTGTTTCAGGAAAGTGTTTTGGAAGTTTTTGGTGACTTCTCCATTGGAGAGCTGCAAATATCTACAAGCCCAGATATCAAATTTCAATATCCACTGGACCAAGATCAATGCGGACAGCTTTACTGTCCAGGGTTCACGAACACCTTGCACCAGTGACCATCCTACCTTGGCCTTTCAATTGAAGGTCACTGATGAAGCTCTGAATGTGTTTAAGCCCAGGACAGCAGCCCCCCACCACTCCACAGAACTGTTGCAGGTATGTCCCATAGCTGAGATACTGACTCTCCAACCACTACACCCATAGGGACATACCAGTCCGAGCAAGTAAAGTCCGCTTCGGTGGATCTATAGTGAAATCCAGTAGCCAAGGAAGGTGCTTCTGCAACGCTTTGTGAAGAGCAAAGGGCATGAGAAGGCATACAAGTCATGGTCATCCACTGCAACCCAGGAAGATCCTGCTTTGTGATGACCACTGGACCCAGACATCCAAGGTTGAGCGTGGAACTGTCCCAGTGCAATAGCTTTCTAACTTTTAAAACCTGTCCAGCACAGGCCTCCTTTTATTGTTGGATGTGACAGACAACCAATGTCTGTCCTCGTAATGGGACTGATTCTATTCAGCCCCATCCTGATTCCCATTGTTTCTAATTTAGTCAAGGATCCTCTGTGCCATACTCAATACCGTACCCCTTTGATATCAAGGGAAATTGCTCTTGCTTCATCTATGGCAGCCTGCACTGAAGGCAAATTGGAAGCCCGAGGGCAAACAGCCTTGGGAGCCCATGAAGGAACATGGGGAACTATCAGCTACACTCACCTTCAGGTAGGCTCTTGGTCACCACTGGAAGTTCCACCCACAGGGAGTTCACTGCAAGCCATGACCCCATCCCGAACATGGCCACCAGTAGGTGGGTGAGGACGGACTCCTTCACAGTAGACGTGGCCATCCTGTGATCTGGGAAGAAAAGGCAGTTCTCATGCGTGATTTTTTTAAAATACACCTCAGCAGTGTTTCAGCTACACAGATACTACAATCATGAAAGCTTACCAGCACCTCCACCTGCTCGGGAGGCTTAAGAAACTGAAACTTTCTACCGTGGTGAAAATGAGTCAATCAGAGACAGGAAACGAAAAGTTGTTGTGGAGATAGAGAGCATCTGGGGTGGGAAGGGGGCTTGTTTTGCTCTTCTGTTCATCATTGTGGACATGCTGTGTTGCCATCAAGATGTGTGGTGATGCTTATGGGCTGCTCCCAGCACATTCTTAGGTGTGTTGGTTATTAACACAAGCAATGCATTTCACTATATGTTCTGATGTACACATGATAAATAAATTTATCTGGATGGTGTGACAGCTGCTCTAGCAGCCGTGAACATGGCTCAGAAACCAGCCTCTCCTCCATGGACTCTCACTTACCCTTCTTGCTACTTCAGTACCGAAGCCCCATCTACCCTGGCCATTCTCTCTTCTCTCTCCCATTGAGCAGAAAATACCAAAGCACACAACACACCAAGTTCAAGCACAGTTCTACAAGTCTATTAAATAGCTTCCTTGTCCATTAAGATGAACACAATCTCACAACATTATGACTTTGCACCTTTTTGTCTATCATCATAGATTTTCTCTGTAACTCTACATTCTGTTACGGTGTTCCCTTGTACTGCCTCAATATACTGTGATAAATGATCCATATGGATGGTAAGCAAAGCAGTTTTTCCACTGTACTTTAGTACCGTGAGGTTCTCTGTAGGTTGGGTCAACCATGGACGTTGTGCCCCAGCTGTCTAGGTGATACCAGCCTAGGGCAGCACGATATGGAGAGCAAGCTGTTGCCCATACAGCAGGCTCCCCCTCTCCACACAGAAGCAAAAGAGAGCAATACACTTTGATACCAGGGTGTCGTCAGACTTGCCAGTGTTGAACTCAACGTAGAACTGTCTTAGGGACTCCAGCTCTGGATTTCTCTCTCAGGGTTTACTCCTGAAGCCTTTCCTATGAGTGGCTATAGCCACAAGACAGGTATGAGATCAGAGCATTCCTTCTCCTGGGTGAGTTGCCAACCACAGCTGACAAGCCCCATCTGCCCAAAGCAAGTGGAGTTATGGTACCAGTAATCCATCTTTGCCCCTTTTCCTGTCAGTAGAAATGGTTCTTCCAGTTTAGTAGCTAAGCCACACAGGAAGACCAGAAGCTGGACTTGCTTGTCAGAGGCTATTTGAGGCACACACCACTGTGAGCATTTAATCACCACTACCACCTCCTGCCCCCAGCTATGACAATCTTAAGGAACTATCTCAGCAGCAATAATAAATCAGATGAGCTCCATAACCAGCCTGATAAGTGGTCAAAACTTAAAGGTTAATGCCTCTACATAAAAATCCTCATTGTTTAAATGATGAATGCACTACCCTCTTGTGGGGAAAAGTTGCACAACACCCAGCTTAAGGTAATAAATTGACCATTTATTGTCAGGATGTGACAAGACAGAATCGGCCCCCATTTTCCATTATTACCAAGATTGTGTATTACCCACAATTGTCAAGATTAATTCTCAGAAATTAAACCAAGTGTTATCCATTAGGAGTGGTTATAGAACACAGGTCAGTACAGCACATTACAGGCACTTCTGCCCACGATGTTGTGCTCACCTTTTAACCTATTCCAACATCAGTCTAACCCTTCCTTCCACAAAGCCCTTCATTCTTCTTTCATCCATGTGCCCAAGAGTCTTTTAAAGTCCCTCATCTCTGCCTCTACCACTACCCCGGCAGCTCATTTCACACACCTATCTCTGACAGCCTCCTATACTTTCCTAAAAATTATATCCCCTCATATTAGCCATTTGTCCTGGGATAAAGCTTCTGGCTGTCTACGTGATCTATTTTATCTTATACACCTATCATGTCACTTGTCATCCTCCTTCACTCCAAGATGCCCTAGCTCACTCAAGACATCCTCACAAATTCATTGAGGCAGCATCCTGGTAAACCTCCTCTGCAAAGTTAACCCTAGCAGGACCAATATTTGTCAGCTCTCAATTGCCCTTGGATGGAGCACCGTTGCTGGTGCCCTACCAATGATGGTCTTTCCAGAGATCCAAGCCTGTGGAGACTACATAGAGGAGACTCACTGGCAAGGGGTAAGGGGGTTCAGTAATGTGGAAGCATGAAGGTTGTATCCTTGGTTTGTGGGGTGGGAGGGGGAGAGAAAGTAACAGGAACCTACAGAGCAAAATCCAAGTACCCCATCGGTTAGATATCACATCTACTGTTGCAAGGCTCACTATTTTAATACTCACCACCCTGACTGTCCATAGATAAAAGATTCAAGACTGTCTAATGTTATTCCTAGCACACAATTGTAAAGGAGAATGGAATAATTGTTACGCCAGACCCGATGCAGCACAAAATTAAACACAATATGATAAATAATTCAATAAAAAATACAATAAATATACATAGATTGATTGCATGTCCATTAAGTGATGCTAGCCACAGGAATGTCTGTACATGAGGTGACTCTGACAGAAAATGACAAAGTAGTGGTGGTTGGGGGTGTGGAGGGGTGGGTTTGTGGATGGAGGTGTTGATCGGCCTTACTGCTTGGGGAAAGTAACTCTGAGTCTGGTGGTCCTGGCGTGGATGCTACGTAGTCTCACCCCTGACGGGAGTGGGACAAACAGTCTATCAACAGGGTGGATGGGATTCTTCACAACGTTAAGCTGAACCCTTAGTGGCACCTTTCTGTATACATGTCCCTGATGACAGGTAGGCTGGAGGCGGTGATGGGTTGGGAAGTTTTGACTACCTGTAGTAGAGCCTTCCTGTCTGTCGGCGAGCAGCTTACATATTGTGATGTGATGCAGCATGTGAGGATGCTCTCTACTGCACATCAGCAGAAGGTCTGAGTTGGTGTAAAATATAAACAAGAACCAAATGCAAGAGGTCAAGCAGCATCCGTGGTCACGTTTTCAGGCTGGAACCTTTCTTCCAAGCTTTTGTTCAATTTTTGAGTTATCACGTTTAATGTTGCTAACACATCATATATGCTGGGTCTAGCACACCAATACAATCACAAGGAAGGCACATTAGCTTCTTTGCTTTCTTAAGAGGTTGAGGAGTTTCTGCTTGTCACCAAAAACTAAAACTTCTACAGATAACTTGTTGAAAGAGCTGCGACTAATTGCACTGTAGTCCAATACAGGAATCCAAAGATTGCAAGAAGCTACAGAAAATAATGGACTCTGCCCAGTACATCACAGGTTTGTCCCTTCCCATCTTTGAGTGTATCTACAGGTGACGCTGTCTCAGGAAAGCAACATCCATCAAAGAACCCCACCATCTGGGCCAAGTTCTCTTCCCACAACTACCAACAGGCAGATGCAGAAGCCCGAAGCACACCATCAGGTTTAAGAACTGCTACTTTCCTTCAACCACTTGGTTCTTCAACACTAATCACTCCACTTCAGCAACACTGAGCACTTTGAATCAAAATGGATTTACTTTTCTAGTTGTGCTCTTATAAAACATTTAATTTGTTTAAGTTATGCTTTTCTTGTGAATGCTGCTTATCTGATGTTGCATGTCTGTGTTGCAGCTGTAAGATTTTCATTGCACCAGTGTAAGTGACAACTTTCACATGATACAGGACACCCAGTTTTGGGGATTTACTGTCCAAATCCCATGAATTTTTTAATTTCAAGTTTCCTTTCCTTACTTCGGCTGTCCATCGATTTTTGATGTTGACTGAGGCCTGGGCAAGGTTTAGATGTTGACCAGCAGTTGCCCAAGCTGCAAGTCTCCCCTCTCCACGCCACTGATGTTGTCCAAGGGAAGGGCACTAGGCCGATACAGCTTGGTACTGGTGTCATCGCAGAGCAATGTGTGGTTAAGTGCCTTGCTCTAGGACACAACATGCTGCCTCAGCCGAGGCTCAAACTAGCAACCTTCAGATCACTAGACCAACGCCTTAGCCACTTGGCCAAGCGCCAGCAATTTCAAGTTTACTGTCATTCAACCATATACATGTATACTGCCAAATGAAACAACGTTACTCTGGAACAAGGTGCACAACACAGTTCATGTACACACCACACACAAAGTAATATTACTACAAATTTACAAATAAAATGTATTCCAGATGATTGACATCAAGTATAAGACCATAAGATATAGGAGCAGAAGTAGGCCATTCAGCCCATAGAGTCTGCTCCACCATTCAATCATTGGTTGATCCAATTCTTCCAGTCATCCCCACTCCCCTGCCTTCTCCCAATACCCTTTGATGCCCTGGCTAATCAAGAACCTAACTATCTCTACCTTAAATGCACCCAATGACTTGGCCTCCACAGCCACTCATGGCAACAAATTACCACCCTCTAAAGTAATTTCTCCACATCTGTTCTAAAGGGAGGTCCTTCAATTCTGAAGTCATGCTCTCTTGTCCTAGACTCCCCTACCATGGGAAATAACTTTGCCATATCTAATCTGTTCAGGCCTTTTAACATTCAGAATGTTTCTATGAGATCCCCCCTCATTCTCCTGAACTCGAAGGAATACAGCCCAAGAGCAGCTAGATGTTCCTCATACAGTAACCCTTTCATTCCTGGAATCATTCTCCGTGAATCTTCTCTGAACCCTCTCAAATGTCAGTATATCCTTTCTAAAATAAGGAGCCCAAAACTGCACACAATACTCCAAGTAATACTCCACAATACCCCACACAATGACATAGGTAGGAAAAGGGAAGAGGTCCTGAAAGAAGACTACAGGGAGTTAGGAACGAAGTCGAAAAGCAGGACCTCAAAAGGTAGTAATCTCGGGATTACTGCCTGTGCCATGCGACAGTGTGAATAGGAATAGAATGAGGTGGAGGATAAATGCGCAGCTGAGGGATTGGAGCAGGGGGGAGGGATTCAGATTTCTGGATCATTGGGACCTCTTTTGGGTCAGAGTGCAAGGGGGATAGATGGGGCTGAATTTGTCAGGTGTGTTCAAGAAGGATTTCTGACAGTATGTGGACCGGCCGACGAGAGGAAAGACTATACTGGATCTAGTTCTGGGTAATGAACCTAGTCAGGTGACAGACCTCTTGGTGGGGGAGCATTTTGGTGAGAGTGACCACAACTCCCTTAGCTTCAGCATAGCTATGGAAAGGGATAAAATCAGATAAAATGGTAAAGTGCTTAACTGGGGAAGGGCTAACTTTGAAGGGATGAGGCAGGAACTAGCGAGAGTAAATTGGAAACAGATGTTCAAAGGAGAAAGCACAGAAGTAATGTGGGAGAAGTTTAGGGACCACTTGAGCTGGGTTCAGGATAGGTTTGTCCCACTGAGGCAAGGAAAAAATGGTAGGAAAAGGGAACAGTGGCTGACAAAACATGTGAGGCAACTCGTCAAGAGGAAAAAGGAAGCATATGTTAGATATAAGAAGCAGGAAGTAGGAGGGGTTTATGAGAAATATAGGGTAGCCAGGAAGGAGCTAAAGAAAGGACTTAGGAGAGCTCGAAGGGGGCATGAGAAGGCCTTGGTATGTAGAATTAAGGAGAACCCCAAGGCATTCTATGCGTATGTGAAGAATAGGAGGATGACGAGAACGAAGGTGGGACTGCTAAAGGATAAAGAGGGCAACATGTGCCTGGAGGCGGAGGAGGTTGGGGAGGTCCTAAATGAATACTTTGCTTCAGTATTCACAAGTGAAAAGGATCTTGATCAGGATGAGGTCGAAGTAGAGCGGGCCTGTGTGCTGGACAATGTGGAGATTAAGGAAGAAGTGCTGGATCTTCTTAAAAATATTAAGATTGATAAATCCCCAGGGCTGGATATGATACACCCCAGGTTGTTGTGGGAATTGAGAAGAGATCGCAGGAGCAGTAGCTATGATCTTTGAATCTTCTTTGGCTGCAGGGGAAGTGCCAGAGAACTGGAGAATGGCAAGTGTAGTTCCCTTGTTTAAAAAAGGTAATAGGGAGAAACCTGGGAACTATAGACCGGTGAGTCTTATGTCGGTGGTCTGCAAACTACTGGAAAGGATTCTTAAGGATAGGATCTACAAGCATTTGGAGAAATACAGTCTACTCATGGATAGTCAACATGGCTTTGTGAAGGGAAGATCGTACCTCACAAGCTTGATAGAGTTTTTTGAAGAGGTAACAAAAGAAATTGATGAGGGATGTAGTCTACATGGACTTTAGCAAAGCATTTGACAAGGTCCCTCATGAGAGACTCATCCAGAAAGTCATGAGGCATGGGATAAGTGGAACCTTGGCTGTTTGGATAAAAAATTGGCTGAAAGGGAGAAAACGGAGGGTGGTTGTGGAAGGAAAGTATTCTGCCTGGAGGTCGGTGACTAGTGGAGTGCCGCAGGGATCTGTCCTGGGATCCCTGCTAATTGTGATTTTTATAAATGACCTGGATGTAGAGGTGGAAGGATGGGTAAGTTTGCGGATGACACGAAGATTGGAGGAGCTGTGGATGAAGCTGTAGGTTGTCAAAGGTTACAAGGGGATATAGACAGGCTGCAGAGTTGGGCAGAAAAATGGCAGATGGAGTTCAATCCAGACAAGTGTGAGGTCTGAGACTGAGTACAGGATTAATGGTCAGTTATTTAAGAGAGTGGATAAATAAAGGGACCTTGGGGTTCAAATCCATACATCCCACAAGGTCGCTGCACAGGTTGATAGGGTAGTTAAGAAGGTCTGTGGGTTGCTAGGCTTCATTAGCAGGGGGATTGAGTTCAAGAATAGAGAGGTCATGTTGCAACTCTACAAATCTCTGGTGAGACCGCACTTAGAGTATTGTGTTCAATTCTGGTCACCTCATTATAGGAAGGATGTGGAAGCTATGGAGAGGGTGCAGAGGAAATTTACCAGGATGTTGCCTGGATTGGAGAACAAGTCATATGAAGCAAGGTTAGCAGAGCTGGGACTTTTCTCTTTGGAGTGTAGAAGAATGAGAGAGGACTTATAGAGGTCTACAAGATTATGAGAGGCATAGATAGGGTGGATAGTCAGTACCTGTTTCCCAGGGCACCAATAGCAAACACTAGAGGGCATAGGTACAAAATTAAGGGAGGGAGGTTTAGGGGAGAAATCAGGGGTAAGTTGTTTTTTTATACAGAGGGTTGTGAGTACCTGGAATGAGTTGCCAGGGATGGTTGGTGGTGGAGGCTAAAACATTAGAGGTATTTAAGAGCCTCTTAGACAGGCACAGGGATGAAAGAAAAATAGAGGGTTATGGAGCAGTATGGGTTTAGTACTTTTTTTTAAGGATTATATGGGTCGGCACAACATGGAGGGCTGAAGGGCCTGTACTGTGCCGTAGTGTTCTATGGTTCTAAGTGTGGTCTCACAAGTGCCTTACAGAGCCTCAACATCACATCCCTGCTCTTATATTCTATACCTCTAGGAATGAATGCCAACATTGTATTAGCCTTCTTCACTACCAACTCAACCTGGAAGTTAACCTTTAGAGTATCCTGCACGAGGACTCCCAAGTCCCTTTGCATCTCTGCATTTTGCATTCTCTCCCCATCTAAATAATAGTCCGACCATTTATTTCTTCCACCAAAGTGCATAACTATACACTTTTCAACATTGTATTTCACTTGCCACTTCTTTGCCCATTTCCCTAAACTATCTAAGTTTCTCTGCAGGCTCTCTGTTTCCTCAACACTATCCACTCCTCCACCTATCTTTGTATCAATTGGCAAAATTTAGCCACAAAACCATTAATCTCAAAGTTTAAATTATTGACATACATCGCAAAAAGCAGTGGTTCCAACTCTGACCCCTATGGGAACTCCACTGGTAACCAGCAGCCAGCCAGAATAGGATCCCTTTATTCTCACTCTGTTTTCCGCCAAATAGCCAATGCTCCACCCATGCTGGTAACTTCCCTGTAATTCCATGGGCTCTTATCTTGCTAAGCAGCCTCATGTGCGGCACCTTGTCAAAGGCCTTCTGAAAATTCAAGTGTAGGGTTCTCAGTACCAGTAACAGTGGTGTTAACTGTTCAGGCTAACTAAATGGCTTCTCCGTAATGCTGTAATGGGTTTCTGTGTCTGGTATGTTTGGGTTATGACTACCGATAAGGGGGGAAAATAAGCAATGGAGAATTGTTATGCTATCTTGTATGTGTAAGCTGAGCGGGAGTTCGCGGTCTTTTTTCGGGAGGAAAGCGAGGAGGATGGATGTGTGAGGAGCAGACAGCGGTTCCAGAGCGACGGATACTGGATGTCGGTGGTTCAGATGGTGGCCGAAGGCTGGGAAGGTAATTGGGGATGGAACCAGAGGCATGAGCTCCAATGTATTAAAATATTATGTGCACAAACTGATAAACTTATTTATTTGGCACCTTTAGATTATCTGTTTCTACTAACCCATCACTAAGAGATAACTATAAAGTTGCAATTATTTACTCGCTTTTGGGTGTATTGTCTGGTATTTGTATTGCAAATGTGTACTGGGGGGGCATTACTCTGTAGTTACACCAAAGTATTGCACTATTGGCGGAGCAATGGCGGTTCACCCGAGGCGAACGGGGGCCACGGAGGCTACACAAGTACACCTCATCTACTGCATCTTCTTTGTCTACCCTGCTTGTAATTTCCTCAGAAAAATTGCAGTAGTTTAGTCAGGCAAGATTTTCCTTTCAGGAAACCATGCTGGCTTTGGCTTACCTTGTTATGTGCCTCTAGGTACTTCGTAATCTCATCCCTAACAATCAATAACAACAACTTCTCAACCACTGATGTCAGGCTAACAGGCTATAGTTTCCTTTCTGCCGCCTCCCACCCGTATTAAATAGAGTGGGCACCTAGGCGCGACTGAAGTAGCAGCAGTACTCTCAATGGATACGATTAAATACGTACTCTCGTTTCAGCCTAATACAGCTAAAATGCACTACTTCCAAGGTCAGTAGAGTCAATAAAGATGTCAATGCGTTTAAATGAACTATCACTGCTTAAAGCTGGTAGAAACAACAGTCTGTGGTCAGAAGTGCCCACGGAGGACACGTCAGAGGAAGCCCGGGCATAGATCAGGGTTATAAGTACATTTAAGGAAAAGGGGTTTTAAACCCCCTATACGGCTATCCTGCTGGTGAATAAAATCGATGATCTCAGAGTAAGGGTGTTGAATCAGAGGGACATTAGGACCACATGTGTCCTTTGTTTCACAGAATCCTGGTTAACCCCTTCTGTACTGGATGCGATTCAGATCGATGGGTTTACTATACACCATCAGGACAGATCTATAGAGTCTCTCAAATGCAGAAATGGAGGAGTAGGCCTCATGATTGACTCTCCTTGCTGAACAAATATATCAATGCTGTCCCAATTCTGCTCACCAGACACGGAATATCTAGCAGTTAAGTGCCGTCCTTTTTACCTACCACGGGAGTTCTCGGAGGTTATTTTGGTAGCAGTTTACATTCCACCTCAGGCCAAAGTCAAGCAGGCTTTAGATGAACTGAGTAATGGGATCAACATGCACAAAACAGCACAACCTAATGCCTTCACCATCGTTTTAGGAGATTTTAACCAGGCCAGACTGGGGTGGGGGGGGGGGGGGGGGGGGGGGAAATCACTAAACAATTACCATCAACAGATCACTTGCAATACCAGAGGAAACAGCACACTGGACCATTGCTACACCACCATCAAGAATGCCTACCATACTATTCCACACCCTCACTTCGGTAAGTCTGATCACCTGGCTGTATTTCTACTCTGAGTATAGGCAGATACTGAAGACTGTAGCACCAGCAGTGAGGACGAAGACGGTTATGGACAAGGGAAGCGCAGGAGCGCCTACAGGACTACTTTGAATTGGGTGGACTGGACTGTATTCAGAGATTCATATTCGAACAGACAGACAGACATACTTTATTGATCCCGAGGGAAATTGGGTTTTGTTACAACCAAGAATAGTGAAGAAATATAGCAATATAAAGCCATAAATAAATAATAAGTTAATCATGCCAATTCTGCTCGCACCTGGATGAGTATCCTGCAGTTGTTACTGACTTCATTAAAATGAGTGTGTGCCCACAAAGACTCACTGTACATTCCCAAACCAAAAGCCATGGATGACGCAGGAGGTATATCGTCTGCTGAAGTCTAGATCTGTGGCATTCAAGTCTAGCAACCCAGGCCTGTACCAGAAAACCTGGTATGATTTGCAAAGGGCAAAGAGACAATTTTGAACAAGGTTGGAGGTGACATCAGATGCACAAAAACTCTGGCAAGGTCTGCAAGACATTAATTCCTACAAAGTGAAACCCAATTGCATGAATGGCAGCGATGCTTCGCTTTGAAAGACAGAACACAACTACAGCTGTGAAGATCCCTACTGCAGCTGATGACCCTGTGATCTCTGTTTCAGAGGCCAATGTTAGACTGTCTTTAAAGAGAGTGAACTGTCGCAAGGCCAAAGGTCCTGATGGAGTACCTGGTAAGGCTCTGAAAACCTGTGCCAACCAACTAACGGGAGTATTCAGGACATTTTCAACCTCTCACTGCTACAGGCAGAAGTTCCCACTTGCTTCAAAAAGGCAACAGCTTAGAAAAATTTGACCTCGGCCAAAGTTTCATCTCTTGGATCCAATTGCTGTACCTGTGTCCTACTGCTTCTGTTCTAACTAACTTTCAGAAATCCCAAGTATTCAATCTCAAACGTGGCACCCGTCAGGGATGCCCCTTAAGTCCCTTTCTCTTTGATTTGGCTATAGAACCTCTGGCGATAGCGTTTCGAAAATGTCCTGAACTGACCGGGATTTGGAGAGGGGGTGTTGAGCATAAAGTCTCTCTCTATGCTGATGACCTACTACTCTTTCTCTCATATCCATCTACATCTTTACCTCTAATGTTTTCACTTCTTGACCAGTTTAGCCAGATCTCTGGCTATAAACTCAACTTACATAAGAGTGAACTTTTCCCAATTAATAAAGCACAAGAACTAATATTTCGTGATCTCCCTTTTAAAGTAGTCCATAATCAATTTACTTATCTTGGAATTACAGTCACAAGGAAGTTTAAAGATCTCTTTCGTGAAAACTTTGTCAATCTTTCATATGCTACAAAACACAGTCTGGTACAATGGTCACCTCTATCTATGTCCTTGGTAGGTCGTATCAATGTTGTTAAAATGTATGTTCTCCCCAAATTCTTATACTTATTTCAATCTATCCCAATTTTTATTCCTAAATCTTTTTTTGATTCCTTAGATTCTATTATTTTGTCATATCTGTGGCAGAATAAGCGCTCTAGAATTAATAAAATCCACCTCCAAAAATCTAAAAAAAGAGGGTGGCATGGCTTTACCTAACTTTCGCTTATATTATTGGGCAGCTAATATACGTTGTGCTGCCTTCTGGTCTTTCTTCCACGGTCAACCTGAGTGCCCTAACTGGGTGGCAATGGAGTTGAGCTCCACTAAAGAATTATCTATATCTGCACTTCTTGGCTCTGCACTCCCTAGCAGTCTGCCCAGATCAATAGCTAATCCTCTGGTTAGACACACTTTGCGTATATGGGCTCAGTTCAGGGAATGCTATGGTTTCCAGGGGTTTTCCATTTCTAGCCCTGTCGCACATAATCATCTTTTTTTACCTACCACGTTCGATTCAGCATTCCATGTTTGGTACAGGAAGGGCATTAGACATTTTGAAGATCTCTTCATTGATAACCGCTTCGCTTCTTTTCAACAGCTCTCTGTTAAGTTCAACCTGCCTAACGCTCACTTTTTCAGATATCTCCAAATCCGACACTTTACTGCTCCTTTAATTCCTAACTTTCCTGAAATGCCTGCGAAAAATGCTATGGACCTATTTCTCTCCATTAATCCACTAGGTAAAGGTTTAATTTCAATTATCCAAGATAAACTAGCAGCCTGACGACGGGCCCCTGTGGATAAAATTAAAATGGCCTGGGAGCAGGATTTAAATATCTCCTTATCCGAGGAGAGCTGGGACTCAGTTCTCAAATCGGTTAACTCAACCTCTCTTTGTGCTCGCCATTGTCTCTTACAGTTTAAGATTGTTCATAGAGCCCATATGTCTAAATCTAAACTATCTCGATTCTACCCTGGCATTAGTCCGCTCTGTGATAAATGCAAGAGGGGCGTGGCCTCTCTCATCCATATGTACTGGCTCTGTCCTAGCTTGGAGAAATTCTGGAAAGATGTCTTCACTACACTATCGGGTATCCTGAATCAGCACCTAGAACCTAACCCTTTAATTGCTCTGTTCGGTTTTTGGGGCGAGACAGATTTATGTCTGGGTCCGACCAAATGCTGAATACTATCCTTTGCCTCTCTCCTGGCGAGACGCTTGATCCTCCTTAGATGGAGAGATGTTGCCCCGCCCACTCATGCGCAATGGCTTAATGACATTATGGCCTGCTTGGACCTCGAAAAAATTCATTATTCAGTTCTCAATTCGGATTTAAAGTTCCATAAGATCTGGGGGCCTTTTATCGAGTACTTTCATAACCTTCCTCTTGACTAGGGTTTTTTTTTCTTTTCGGTCCCTTGCTTTCAGCTCCCTTTTTTTTCTGGTAGTAGGCATTATTATCCTCTGTTGCTAAGTGTATTCACAGTCTGGGAGTTTGACTGTCCGGACTTATACTCTCTATATTGTGTGGTGGTTGGTCTGGAATTGTTTTTTTTTTCTTGTGTTGTGTGGTTTGGGGAGGACACTAAGCTCACTTGTCTTTAATTTAGGTGCTTTTTTGTTAAATTCTCTTCCTCTGTAGCATATTGTTATTGTATGCTTAACCTTGCTCTGTATTAATGCTCCTCATTGGGATTTGGGGTTTTTAATTTTGTAAAATGTTTTGAAAAACTAATAAAAAATTTTTTAAAAAGGCAACAGTTATACCAGTACCTAAGAAGACTAATATGGGCTGCCTTAATGATTATCGCCCAGTAGCACTCACATCGACAGTGATGAAGTGCCTTGAGAGGTTGGTCATGATTAGACTGAACTCCTCCCTCAGGAAGGACCTGGACCCATTGCAATTTGACCTATTGTGGTGATAGGCAATGGCAGATGTAATCTCAATGGTTCTCCACATGGCTTTAGAACACCTGGACAACACAAATACCTACTTCAGGATGCTGTTTGTCAACTATAGCTCAGCATTTAATACCACCATTCCCACAATTGGGAATACCACTGATTGAGAAGTTGCAGAACCTGGGCCTCTGTACCTCCCTCTGTAATTGGATCCTCAGCTTCCTAACTGGATGACCACAGTCTGTGCAGATTGGTGATAACAACTCCTCCTTGAAGACAATCAACACTGGTGCACCTCAGGGGTGTGTGAGCCCACTGCTCTACTCTCTGTATACCCATGACTGTGTGGCTAGGTATAGCTCAAATACCATCTAAAAATTTGCTGACAATACAACCATTGTTGGTAGAATCTCATGTGGTGATGAGAGGGTGTACAGGAGTGAGATATGCCAACTAGTGGAGTGGTGTCACAGCAACAACCTGGCACTCAACGTCAGATGAAAGAGCTGTTTACGGACTTCAGGAAGGGTAAGACGAAGGAACACATACCAATCCTCAGAGGGATCAGAAGTGGAGAGAGTGAGCAGTTTCAAGTTCCTGGGTGTCAAGATCTCTGAGGATCTGACCTGGTCCCAACATATCGATGTAGTTATAAAGGAGGGAAGACAACAGCTATGCTTTATTAGAGCCTTGAAGAGATTTGGCATGCCAACATATACACTCAAAAACTTCTATAGTTGTACTGTGGGGAGCATTCTGACAGGCTGCATTACTGTCTGGTATGGAGGGGCTACTGCACAGGACCGAAAGAAGCTGCAGAAGGTTGTAAATCTAGTCAGCTATCTCTTGGGTACTAGCCTACAAAGTACCCAGGACATCTGAGACACTGCTCCCTGAAGAAAGGCAGCGTCCATTATTAAGGACCTCCAGCACCCAGGGCATGCCCTTTTCTCACTGTTACCATCAGAATGGAGGTACAGAAGCCAGAAGGCACACACTCAGCGATTCAGGAACAGCTTCTTTCCCTCTGTCATCCGATTTCTAAATGGGCATTGAACTCATGGACACTACCTCACCTTTTTTTAAATATACAGTATTTTTGTTTCTGCAGGTTTTTTGGTAATCTATTCAATATACGCAATTGATTTACTTGTCTATTTATTATTATTTTATTTATTTTTTTCTCCGCTAGATTATGTATTATATTGAATTGCTGCTGCTAAATTAACAAATTTCACTTCACATGCTGGTGATAATAAACTTGATTCTGATTAACATTTGCAATTTTCCAGTGATCCGGTACAATGCCAAAATCTATCGATTCTTGAAAGATCATTGTTAATACCTCCGCAATCTCTCCAGCTACTTTCTTCAGAACCCGAGGGTGCATTCCATCAGGTCCAGGAGATTTATCCACCCTCAGACCATTAAGCTTCCTGAGCTCCTTATCAGTCGTAATTTTCACTGCACAAACTTCACTTCCCTGACACTCTTGAATGTCCAGTATACTGCAAATGTCTTTCACTATGAAGACTGAAGCAAAATACACATTCAGTTCCTCTGCGTCTCTCATTACAATATCTCCAGCATCATTTTCTATGGGTCCTATATCTACCCTCAACTCTTTTACCCTTTATATACTAAAGGCTTTTAGTATCTTCTTTGATGTTAGTCACCAGCTTCCTTTCATAATTTATCTTTTCCTTCCAAAATGACGTCTTCGTTTCCTTCTGAAAGTTTTTAAAAAGCTTCCCAATCCTCTATTTTCGGCTTCCTTGTATGCCCTCTCTTGTTTTGACTTTGACTTCACTTGTTACCCACGGTAGTGTCCTTCTTCCACTCGAAAGTTTCTTATTTGGAATATATCTGTCTTAGACTTCCCTCATTTTTTTGCAGAAACTCCAGCCATTGCTGCTCTGCTGTCCTTCCTGCTAATGTCCCTTTCCAGTCAAGAGAGGGCCAGTTCCCCTCTCATGCCATCGTAATTTCCTTTATTCTACTGAATAACTCTACTGAATTATTCTACTGAATAATTCTGCTGTGACACATTGGCATTTAGTTTCTCTTTCTGAAATTTCAAAGTGAACTAGATCATATTGTGATCACTGTTCCCTATGGGTTCCTTCACCTGAAGCTCTCTTATCACCTCCGGATCATTGCACAACACCCAATTCAGCACAGCTGATCCCCTAGTGGGCTCAACAACAAGCTGTTCTAAAAAACCATCCCTTAGACATTCTACAAATTCTGACTTGAAGTCCAGTACTGGCTTTCACAGCAGGTGGAATAATTTACAACAGAAAGCAACAAATACTGGACTGAAAGTGTTATATTTGTGTCAAAGTGTTATATTTGACACTAATAAAATAGACAATCTTGAAATTCAGCTGCAGGTTGACAAGTATGACTTTGGCCATCTCTGAAACTTGGCTAAAGGATGGCTGCCATCGGGAGCTGAATGTCCAAGGATATACAGTGTATATGCCACTGCCAATCCACTTTCATATTAAAATCCCCAACGATTGTCATGACATTGCCCTTCTGACACACCTTTTCTATCTCCTGCTGTCATTTGTAATCTATGTCCTGACTGCTGTTGGGAGGCCTGTATATAACTGCCATTAGGGTCCTTTTACCCTTGCCATTTCTTAACTCAACCACTAATGACTTTACACCTTCCAATCCTGTATCATCCCTGTCTAATGATTTAATATTACTTCTTATACACAGCCACACCACCCCCTCTGCCTACTAACCTATCTTTCTGATACACTGTATATCCTTGGACATTCAGCTCCCAATGGCAGCCATCCTTTAGCCAAGTTTCAGAGATGGCCACAAAGTCATACTTGCCAACCTGTAGCTGAATTTCAAGATCGTCGATTTTATTAGTGTCAAATATAACACTTTGACACAAATATAACACTTTCAGTCCAGTATTTGTTGCTTTCTGTTGTAAATTATTCCACCTGCTGTGATTATGCCTCATCTTCTGCCTGTCCTTCCTATGATCTGTTGCAAGCCATCTTTGATTTATTTCTGCTTTCCCCTTCCTCAGCCCTATCACTCCAGTTCCGATCCCCCTGCCAAATTAGTTTAAACCCTCCCTAACAGCTCTATTAAACCTGCCTGCTAGGATATTGGACCCCTTTGGGTTCAGGTGTAGCCCGTCCTTTTTGTACAGGTCGTACCTCCCCCAGAAGAGGCCCCAATCATCCAGGAACCTGAAGCCCTGCCCCCTACACCAGTCTCTCAGCCACGCATTAATATGTCTGATCATGCTATTCTTGCACTCGTAAGCACGTGGCACAGGTAACAATCCTGAGATTACTATACTGGAGGACCAGATTTTCAGCTTCCTACCCAACCACCTGAATTCTCTCTTCAAGACCTCCTCCCTTTTTCTACCCATCTCATTGGTACTAACGTGTACCAAGACTTCTGGCTGTTCACCCCCTCCCTTCAGAATAATCTGCACCCAATCCGAGACATCCCGTACCCTGGCACCTGGGAGGCAACACACCATGCAGGTATCTCTATCAGGCTGACAGAACCTCCTGTCTGTTCTCATTATGGAGTCCCCTGTGACTACTGCATTCCTCTTCTCTCCCTTCTGCACCATGGAACCAGGCTCAGTGCCAGAGACCTGATCACCGTGGCAGTCCTGTGTCAGGTCACCCCCCCCCCCCCCCACAACAGTATCCAAAATGAGTTAACGATTACTGAGGAGGGTGGCCACAGGGGTGCTCTCTACTATCTGAGCTCTTCCCTTCCCTGACAATCACCCACTTGTCTAAATCCTGCAGCCTCGGGGTAACTAAACTCCCTGTAGCTCCTATACGGAGCATTTATGACACGTTAAAAAGTAAGAACATAGAACAGTACAGCACATTACAGGCCCTTCGGCCCACAACATTGAGCCGACCCTGAAACCCTGTCTCCCATATAACCCCCCACCTTAAATTCCTCCATATACCTGTCTAGTAGTCTCTTAAACTTCACTAGTGTGTCTTCCTCCACCACTGACTCAGGCAGTGCATTCCACGCACCAACCACTCTGAGTGAAAAACCTTCCTCTAATATCCTCCTTGAACTTCCCTCCCCTTACCTTAAAGCCATGTCCTCTTTTACTGAGCAGTGGTGCCCTGGGGAAGAGGCGCTGGCTGTCCACTCTGTCTATTCCTCTTAATATCTTGTACACCTCTATCATGTCTCCTCTCATCCTCCTTCTCTCCAAAGAGTAAAGCCCTAGCTCCCTTAATTTCTGATCATAATCCATACTCTCTAAACCAGGCAGCATCCTGGTAAATCTCCTCTGTACCCTTTCCAATGCTTCCACATCCTTCCTATACTGAGGTGACCAGAACTGGACACAGTACTCCAAGTGTGGCCTAACTAGAATTTTATAGAGCTACATCATTACAACATGTCTCTTAAACTCTATCCCTCGACTTATGAAAGCTAACACCCCATAAGCTTTCTTAACTACCCCATCTACCTATGAGGCAACTTTCAAGGATCTGTGGACATGTACCCCCTGATCCCTCTGCTCCTCCACACTACCAAGTATCCTGCCATTTACTTTGTACTCTGCCTTGCAGTTTGTCCTTCCAAAGTGTATCGCCTCACACTTCTCCGGGTTGAACTCCATCTGCTACTTCTCAGCCCACTTCTGCATCCTATCAATGTCTCTCCGCAATCTTCGACAATCCTCTACACTATCTACAACACCACCAACCTTTGTGTCGTCTGCAAACTTGCCAACCCACCCTTCTAAACCCACATCCAGGTCATTAATAAAAAATCACTTAAAGTAGAGGTCCCAGAACAGATCCTTGTGGGACACTAGTCACAACCCTCCAATCTGAATGTACTCCCTCCACCATGACCCTCTGCCTTCTGCAGGCAAGCCAATTCTGAATTCACCTGGCCAAACTTCCCTGGATCCCATGCCTTCTGACTTTCTGAATAAGCCTACCATGTGGAACCTTGTCAAATGCCTTACTAAACTCCATGTAGATCACATCCACTGCACTACCCTCATCTATATGCCTGGTCACCTCCTCAGAACTCTATCAGGCTTGTTAGGCACGATCTGCCCCTCACAAAGCCATGCTGACTGTCCCTGATCAGACCATGATTCTCTAAATGCCCATAGATCCTATCTCTAAGAATCTTTTCCAACAGCTTTCCCACCACAGACGTAAGGCTCACTGGTCTATAATTACCTGGACTATCCCTACTACCTTTTTTGAACAAGGGGACAACATTCACCTCCCTCCAATCCTCTGTAATGTAGGCAATGTAACACTACTGGTGCTTCATGTGAGATGAGACCTGGGTGGTGGCAGGGAGTTCAGTCGTCTTACAGCCTGGGAAAGGAGCTGTTTCCCATCCTAATAAACTATCATTTTAAATATTTCATTTCCTTAAAATCCTCACCCTAGAAGTTTAGTAATCAACTACTTCCAACTTGTGGGCACACAAAATGTCCTCGTTTGCATCACATTGTCCATAACTTATGTGACACAACAGGAAGCCAGCCAGCTGCCTCTATTGCTCAACATCATTGAAAAAAACCTGGCAAACATTTTAAGAGCAATATTGAGTATCGTGTTGGGATCTTGCATTGAAGTTTTTTAAAAAATAAATGTTGGTGAGAATACTGTGAATATTTTGAATATTGTGTGCCAAAGCTTGCAGTGGGACCTGGACCAGCTGGAAAAGTGGGTTAAAAATTAGCAGATGGAATTTAACGCAGACATGTGTGATGTTGCACTTTGGGAGGACAAACCAGTGTAGGTCTTAATGAATGACTGGGTACCGAGCAATGTGGTAGAACAGAGGAATACAGTCATCAAAAAAGTACAGTGCAGAAACAGGCCCTTTGGCCCACCTAGTCCATACCAAACCATTTAATCTACCTACTCTGAATGACCTGCACAATGACCGTAGCTCTCTACACCTCTACCATCCATGTACCTCTCAAACGATGAAATCGAGCTCACATGCACTACTTGCTCTGGAAGTTCGTTTCACTCTCATGACCCTCAGAGAAGAAGTTTCCTTCAAACTTTTCACCCTTAACCAATGACGTCTATGTAGGCCCATCCAACCTCAGTGGAAAAAGCTTGCCTGCAGAGGAGGAACAACACCTTATATACCGGCTGGGTAGCCTCCAACCTGATGGCGTGAAGATTGACTTCTCTAAATTCTGTTAATGCCCCCCTCCCCTTCTTACCCCATCCCTGATATATTTAGTTTTTTTCCTCCCTCCTCTCTTTTTTCCCTCTCTCTCTGCCTGTTCTCCATCTCCTTCTGGTGCTCCCCTCCCCCTTTCTTTCTCCCTAGGCCTCCCCTCCCGTCCCATGATCCTTTCCCTTCTCCAGCTCTGTATCTCTTTTCCCAATCACCTTTCCAGCTCTTAGCTTCACCCCACCTCCTCCGGTCTTCTCCTATCATTTCACATTTCCCCCTCCCACTTTCAAATCTCTTACTATCTTTCCTTTCAGTTAGTCCTGACGAAGGGCCTCGGCCCAAAACGTCGACAGTGCTTCTCCTTATAGATGCTGCCTGGCCTGCTGTATTCCACCAGCATTTTGTGTGTTGCCTCAATTTCCAGCATTTGCAGATTTCCTTGTGTCTGCATTTACCGTGTCTACATTCCTCAACTTTGTATACTGTACTTCTATCAAATCTCCTCTCCATATTGAGAAGAGAGGATTCTTAATCTGGCTTTTTATCCCTTTTCACCTGCCTATCACTTCTGCCAGGTCCTTTCCTTCCCTTTCTCCTATGATCCCCTCTCCTCTCCCATTAGAATCCTTCTCCAGCTTTTTACCCTTCCTACCCACTTGACTTCACCTATCATCTTCTAGCTTGTCGCCTTCCCCTCCCTCCACCTTATATTCTGGTGTCTTCCATTCCAGTCCTGAAGGAGGGTCAGGGCCTGAAACATCGACTGTTTATTCATTTCCATAGATTCTACCTGATCCGCTGAGTTCCTCCAGCATTTTGTGTGTATTCCTTTGGATTTCCAGCATTGTTAGATTTTCTCATGTTAAGGACGTTTCCAGTGGTGCTGGAGTCTAACACAAGAGAACAGCCTCAGAAAAGAGGGACGTCTATTTAGAATGGAGATGAAGAGGAATTCCTTTAGCCAGAGAATTTCTATACCCAAGTCACTGGGTATATTTAATGCAGAGGTTGACAGATTCGTGATTAGTCAGAGAATCCCTGCAGGGGGCAGGGATTCAGAATGTGAGAGAGGATAGCGAAATGAAGAATAAAGGACAGGTGGGGACTACACGGTTCTGGAATATTAAGTGTGTAGTAGAGAAAGGTGAGGCGGAACAAGTGATAAGGAGGACTCATGTACAGAGGGATGGTCTGACGGAACATGGAGCTAAATGTGCAGAAAGAATAAGTAAATTTAGGAAGGACAACAAAATTCAAGGGGCGTGTAGCCCGTTGGGAGTTCGGGGAGCTGGGTTAAGCACAATAGGCAGCGATTTAAACATAGAGAGGAGAAATGGGCTAAAAATTCTATATCTGAATGCACGAAGTGTCAGAAATAAGGCAGATGAGCTTGAAGCTCAGGTGTGAATGGGTAACTATGATGTTGTTGGGATAACGGAGACATGGCTGCAGGGAGATCAGACCTGGGAAATGAATGTACAAGGGTACACGTGCTATCGTAGGGACAGAAATGTGGGCAGAGGGGGTGGGGTGGCCCTGTTGGTGAGGAATGAGATTCAATCCTTTGCAAGGGGGGACATAGGATCAGGAGAAGTAGAGTCTGTGTGGATAGAACTGAGGAACAGTAAGCGCAAAAAGACCCTAATGGGTGTTGTCTACAGGCCCCCAAACAGTAGCATGGATATTGGGTACAAGTTGAATAGGGAGTTAACATCGGCATGTGGCAAAGGTAATGTCGCAGTAGTTATGGGGGATTTCAACATGCAGGTGAACTGGGAGAATCAGGTTGGTGCTGGACCCCAGGATAGGGAGTTTGTAGAGTGCCTACGGGATGCATTCTTGGAACAGCTTGTATGAGAGCCGACCAGGGACAAGGCTATTCTGGATTTAGTGTTGTGTAATCAACAGGATTTGGTAAGCGATCTTGAAGTAAAGGAGCCATTAGGAGGTAGTGACCATAATATGATAAGTTTTTATCTGCAATTTGAGAAGGATAAGGGCAGCTTGGAAGTGTCAGTGTTGCAGTTGAACAAAGGAGACTATGGAGCCATGAGGGAGGAGCTGGCCAAAGTTAACTGGATGGATATCCTAGCAGAAAAGACAGTGGAACAGCAATGGCAGGTATTCTTGGGAATAATGCACAAGGTGCAAAATCAGTTCATCCCCCGGAGAAGGAAGGATTCAAAGGGCGGAAAGGGGTCACAGTGGTTGACAAAGGAAGTCAGAGATTGCATAGCATTAAAAAAAAGGAAGTATGACAGAGCTACAGTGAGTGGGAGGACAGATGATTGGGAAACTAAAAAGGCAATACAGGGAGAAAAAATGAGGTACGAACGCAAGCTAGCTATAAAGGAGGATAGCAAAAGCTTTTTTAGGTATGTGAAGAGAAAGAAGATACGGTAGTTAAGAGCAATGTTGGGCCCTTGAAGAATGAATTGGGTGAAATTGTTATGGGAAACAAGAGAAATGGCAGAAGAATTTAATAAGTACTTTAGATCTGTCTTCACTAGGGAAGACACAAGCAATCTCCCAGATGTATGGATGGGCCAAGGACATAGGGTAACAGAGGAAATGAAACAGATTGACATTAGGAAGGAAACAGTGATGAGCAGACTGATGGGACTGAAGGCTAACAAATCCCCAGGTCCAGATGGTCTGCATCCTAGGGTACTAAAGGAGGTGGCTCTGGAAATTGGGGATGCATTGGTAATCATTTTCCAATGTTCCTTAGATTCAGGATCAGTTCCTGAGGATTGGAGAATGGCTAATGTTATCCCACTTTTTAAGAAAGGAGGGAGGAAGAAAACAGAGAACTATCGTCCTGTCAGCCTAACATCAGTAGTGGGGAAGATGCTAGAGTCCATTATTAAAGATGAAATAGTGGCATATCTAGATAGCAGTGATAGGATTGGGCCGAGCCAGCATGGATTTACCAAGGACAAATCATTGTTGACTAATCTATTGGAGTTTTTCGAGGATGTAACCAGGAAGTTAGACAAGGGAGATCCAGTGGATGTAGTGTACCTCGATTTTCAGAAGGCATTTGATAAGGTCCCACATAGGAGATTGGTGGGTAAAATCAGAGCTCATGGCATTGGGGGGGAAGATATTGACATGGATAGAAAACTGGTTGGCAGATAGAAAGCAAAGGGTAATGGTGAATGGGTGTTTCTCGGAATGGCAGGTGGTGACTAGTGGGGTGCCACAGGGCTCGGTATTGGGACCACAGCTGTTTACAATTTACATCAACGATTTAGATGAAGGCATTGAGAATAACATCAGCACGTTTGCTGATGATACTAAGCTGGTGGCAGTATGACATGTGATGAGGATGTTAGAATTCAGGGTGACTTGGATAGGCTGAGTGAGTAGGCAGATGATGTTTAATGTGAATAAGTGTGAGGTTATCCACTTTGGGAGGAAGAACAGGAAGGCAGATTATTATCTGAACGGTGTAGGGTTAGGTAAGGGAGAAATACAGAGATCTAGGAGTCAACACGAGGAAATCTGCAGATGCTGGAAATTCAAACAACAACACACACAAAATGCTTGTAGAACACAGCAGGCTAGGCAGCATCTATAGGGAGAAGCGATGTCGACGTTTTGGGCCGAGACCCTTCGTCAGGACTTACTGAAAGGAAAGATAGTAAGAGATTTGAAAGTAGAGGGGGGAGGGGGAAATGCGAAATGATAAAAGACCGGAGGGGGTGGGATGAAGCTAAGAGCTGGAAAGGTGATTGGCGAAAGGGATACAGAGCTGGAAAAGGGAAAGGATCATGGGACGGGAGGCCTCAGGAGAAAGAAGGGGGGGGGGGGGGGAAGCACCAGAGGGAGATGGAGAACAGGCAAACAACTAAATATGTCAGGGATGGGGTAAGAAGGGGAGGAGGGGCATTAACGGAAGTTAGAGAAGTCAATGTTCATGCCATCAGGTTGGAGGCTACCCAGCTGGTATGTAAGGTGTTGTTCCTCCAGCCTGAGTTTGGATTCATTTTGACAATAGAGGAGGCCATGGATAGACATACCAAAATGGGAATGGGACGTGGTATTAAAATGTGTGGCCACTGGGAGATCCTGCTTTTTCTGGCGGACCAAGCGTAGGTGTTCAGCGAAACGGTCTCCCAGTCTGCGTTGGGTCTTGCCAATATATAAAAGGCCAGACTGGGAGCACCGGACACAGTATACCACACCAGCCGACTCACAGGTGAAGTGTCACCTCACCTGGAAGGACTGTCTGGGGCCCTGAATGGTGGTGAGGGAGGAAGTGTAATAGCAGGTGTAGCACTTGTTCCGCTTACAAGGATAAGTGCCAGAAGGATAAGTGGTGTGTTTGGGTTAATGTTAGGGTTAATTCGAGACTGCCATTACAGGTCAGGAGTGGCTCACGTAATGCGAGGGAGGGGGGAAGCGAAACTGGGGATTCCGCTACACCGAAACTACCAGTGTCACGCGATTCAGTAAACAAAAGAAACAGGTAACTCGTGAGTGTATGGCAGCGGGCCAATAAGATGGACACAAGTGCCCGATATTACCTAATATGTAGCGGGGGGTTGTGCTGGGGGGAAAAGGGATATAAATAAGAGCAGATTGTAAGGGGAAGTCGGAACGCGCCTTCTCCAGCGACTCCGTCGATTCGCTGTGCCAGTTACGGATTCTGCAATAAACCCAAGTTTTGTAATATTCCGGTGTTGGTTGTCTCTCTTCCTAAACGAACACAGGGCAGAATTTCAACCCCAACAGGTGGTAAAGGATGGGGGGGACAAGTGGACAAGGGAGTCGCGTAGGGAGCGATCCCTGCGAAAAGCAGAAGGGGGGGGAGGGAAAAATGTGTTTGGTAGTGGGATCCCATTGGAGGTGGCAGAAGTTACGGAGAATTATATGTTGGACCTGGAGGCTGGTGGGGTGGTAGGTAAGGACAAGGGGAACCCTATCCCGAGTGGGGTGGCGGGTGGATGGGGTGAGGGCAGATGTGCGGGAAATGGGAGAGATGCGTTTGAGAGCAGAGTTGATGGTGGACGAAGGGAAGCCCCTTTGCTTAAAAAAGGAAGACATCTCCTTTTTTGTGGCAGTGGATCTCCCATCCACTGCCACAAACCTCATAGTTCCCACACCCGCACTTCCCGTTTCTACCTCCTACCCAAGATTCACAAACCTGCCTGTCCAGGTAGACCTATTGTCTCAGCTTGCTCCTGTCCCACTGAACTCATTTCTGCATACCTTGACACTGTCTTATCCCCCCTTATTCAATCTCTTCCCACCTATGTTCGTGACACTTCTCATGCTTTGAATTTTTTCAATGATTTTAAGTTCCCTGGCCCCCAACATCTTATTTTCACCATGGACGTCCAGTCCCTATATACCTCCATCCCCCACCGAGATGGACTCGAAGCTCTTCGGTTTTTTTTGGATTCCAGACCTAACCAAATCCCCTCTACAACCACTCTCCTCCGTCTAGCGGAATTAGTTATTACTCTCAATAATTTCTCCTTTGGCTCCTCCCACTTCCTCCAAACCAAGGGTGTAGCCATGGGCACCCGTATGGGTCCCAGTTATGCCTGCCTTTTTGTTGGCTTTGTGGAACAGTCCATCCCCCTCTTTTCCTTCGCTACATCGACGACTGCATTGGCGCTGCCTCTTGCATGCGTGCTGAGCTCGTCGACTTTATTAACTTTGCCTCCAACTTTCACCCTGCCCTCAAATTTACCTGGTCCATTTCCGACACCTCCCTCCCCTTTCTTGATCTTTCTGTCTCCATCTCTGGACACAGCCTATCTACTGATATCTACTATAAGCCTACAGACTCTCACAGCTACCTGGACTATTCCTCTTCCCACCCTGTCTCTTGCAAAAATGCTGTCCCCTTCTCACAATTCCTCCGTCTCCACCGCATCTGCTCTCAGGATGAGGCTTTTCTTTCCAGGACGAAGGAGATGTCTTCCTTTTTTAAGCAAAGGGACTTCCCTTCATCCACCATCAACTCTGCTCTCAAACGCATCTCTCCCATTTCCCGCACATCTGCCCTCACCCCATCCACCCGCCACCCCACTCGGGATAGGGTTCCCCTTGTCCTTACCTACCGCCCCACCAGCCTCCAGGTCCAACATATAATTCTCCGTAACTTCTGCCACCTCCAACGGGATCCCACTACCAAGCACATCTTTCCCTCCCCCCCTTTCTGCTTTTCGCAGGGATCGCTCCCTACGCGACTTCCTTGTCCATTCGTCCCCCCCATCCCTTCCCACCGATCTCCCTCCTGGCACTTATCCTTGTAAGCGGAACAAGTGCTACACCTGCCATTACACATCCTCCCTCACCACCATTCAGGGCCCCAGACAGTCCTTCCAGGTGAGGCAACACTTCACCTGTGAGTCAGCTGGTGTGGTATACTGCATCCGGTGCTCCCGGTGTGGCCTTTTATATATTGGCAAGACCCAACACAGACTGGGAGACCGTTTCATGGAACACCTACGCTCGGTCCGCCAGAGAAAGCAGGATCTCCCAGTGGCCACACATTTTAATTTCACATCCCATTCCCATTTTGATGTCTATCCATGGCCTCCTCTACTGTCAAGATGAAGCCACACTCAGGTTGGAGGAACAACACCTTAATACCGGCTGGATAGCCTCCAACCTGATGGCATGAACATTGACCTCCAACTTCCGTTAATGCCCCTCCTCCCCTTCTTACCCCATCCCTGACATATTTAGTTGTTTGCCTGTTCTCCATCTCCCTCTGGTGCTCCCCCCCCCTTTCTTTCTCCTGAGGCCTCCCGTCCCATGATCCTTTCCCTTCTCCAGCTCTGTATCCCTTTCGCCAATCACCTTTCCAGCTCTTAGCTTCATCCCACCCCCTCTGGTCTACTCCTATCATTTCGCATTTCCCCCTCCCCCCTCTACTTTCAAATCTCTATCTTTCCTTTCGGTTAGTCCTGACGAAGGGTCTCGGCCCGAAACGTTGACATCGCTTCTCCCTAAAGATGCTGCCTAGCCTGCTGTGTTCTACCAGCATTTTGTGTGAGATCTTGGAGTCCTTGTTCATCAGTCACTGAAGGTGAATGAGCAAGTGCAGCAGGCAATAAAGAAGGCTAATGGCATGTTGGCCTTTATTACAAAGGGAATTGAGTACAAGAGCAAGGAAATCCTTTTACATTTGTACAGGGCCCTGGTGAGACCACACCTTGAGTATTGTGTACAGTTTTGGTCTCCAGGGTTAAGGAAGGACATCCTGGCTGTAGAGGAAGTGCAGCGTAGATTCACAAGGTTAATTCCTGGGATGTCTGGACTGTCTTACGCAGAGAGGTTAGAGAGACTGGGCTTGTACACACTGGAATTAAGGAGATTGAGAGGGGATCTGATTGCAACATGTAAGATTATTAAGGGATTGGACAAGATAGAGGCAGGAAATATGTTCCAGATGTTGGGAGAGTCCAGTACCAGAGGCCATGGTTTGAGAATAAGGGGTAGGTCATTTCGGACAGAGTTAAGGAAAAACTTCTTCTCCCAGAGAGTTGTGGGGGTTTGGAATGCACTGCCTCAGAACGTTGTGGAGGCCAATTCTCTGGATGCTTTCAAGAAGGAGCTAGATAGGTATCTTATGGATAGGGGAATCAAGGGATATGGGGACAAGGCAGGAACCGGGTATTGATAGTAGATGATCAGCCATGATCTCAGAATGGCGGTGCTGGCTCGAAGGGCTGAATAGTCTACTTCTGCACCTATTGTCTATAATCTCTGTAGATTCTCTCTACAGAGAGACTGATTGGGGTGGAGAGGGAAATGGATCAGCCACGAAATGGCAGAGCAGACTGAATGGACCAAATGACTGAATTCTTAGGGTCTAAGATGTTTGAGGACAAATTTGGTGTATTGTGTATAATTCTGGTCACCTACCTACAGAAAAGATTTCAATAAAATTGAAACAGAAATTTACAAGGATGTTGCTAAGACATGAAGACCTAAACCAATGGGAAAAGTTGAATAGGTTAGTACTTTATTCCCTGAACCATAGGATAGGAAAATGAGGGGAGATTTAATTAGTTATCCAAAATTATGAAGGGTATAGATAGAGGAAAAAACTAATAACTAGATTAAAGGTGAAACATTTAAAGGGAACTGAGGGAACTCAGAGGCTGGTACATGTATGGAACGTGCTGCCAACTGAAGTGGTGGACATGGGTTTAATTGCAACATTTAAGAGAAATTTGGATACATACGTGGATGAGTCCAGCTGCTGGTAATGGGATGAGGCAGGATAACAGTTCAGCACGGACCAGATGAGCCAAAGGGTCTGCTTCTGTGACATCTCTGACAGGGGCAAGAGCTAGTCAGACACGGTACAGGTGTACAAGTTTTGGTTGGGTTGCATTTGAAGTATTGTGTGCAGGTCTGGTCGTCCCCATTACAGAAAGAATGTTGAGGCTTCGGAGAGGCTGGACAAACTTGGATTATTTCCTCCGAGTGTTGGAGGTCAAGGGAGTCCTGACCAACAGTCTAAGGATTTGCTGGGGCAGCCTACAAGTGTCATCATGCTTCTGGCACCAACATTGTCTGCCCACAACTTATAACCAAAACATCTTTTTAAAAATATGGGAGGAAACTGGAGCCTGGAAGAAAGCCATGCAGTCATGAGAGGGAACATACAAACTCCTGACTAACAGTGGTGGGAATTGAATACTGATTGGAATTGTTCAGAGATGCACTAAATGTTACGCTACCATGCCAACCTCTATGGACAGAGAACATTTCAGGCCTTTTGACTTCAGTCTTTCCAAAGCACAGGGCTTGGCAAAACTCCTGGTGGTGTAGAACTAGATCACTGTGAGCAAAAGTTAAAATAATAACTACAGTACTGTGGCTAGCATGCTGTAGGAAGGGGCTATGACAAATTACAAGTAAGAATGAAATATCTGTCTTATATGAATAAAAGTCTTTGTTGCATTGAGTTGTTCATGTCAACCATGAGATACATTCAAGCCAAATCCATTCCTCACCACTCAGTCCACATCCGTCTCAATTCCTGACCTGTTCATATAATTCTTAAATGTATCTCACATCTTTGCCTCAAGCACTGCCTCTGTAGCTAGCTCATTTTATCTCCTCCACAAAAAAAAAATCTGCAAGTGCTGGAAATCCAGAGCAATACACGCAAAATACTGGAATAACTCAGCAGATCAGATAACGTCAAACAGTCGACGTTTTGGGCCGAAACCCATCACCAGGACTGGAAAGGAAGGGGGGGGGGGAGAGAAGCCAGAATAAGGTGGGGGTGGTGGGGAAGAATGGTGTACAATCCGGCAGGTGACTGGTGAGCGGGGGAAGGAGAGGGGAAGATGAGTAGTTAGGGGGCGCGTGTAAGAAGTTGGAAGGCGGGAGGTGAGACACACAAGATGCTGGCGGAACTCAGGTCAGGAAGAGGGAAGAATCCAGAATAAAGTGGGAAGAGGGGAAGGAGTACAAACTGGCACATGACAGGTGGGCGGGAATAAAGTAAGAAGCTGAGAGGCTCAAGATTTCGGGAATTTGTATAATCTCTCATGTCTTTCTTTAAAACACTCCCCCTTACCCCTTACCTTCACCCGGCCGAGTCATCGCCTCTAAAAAATATAACCCCACGCTCGGCTCAGCCCTTTATACCCTCCAGGCCACAGCACCCCGCAAGAAGCAGCCCCTCCATTGGTCGCTCTCCTTCCAATGATGGCCAGCCTCCGGTTCCGTCAGGGAACCTCTCTCCTTAAAGGGGCGAGCCCTTCTTTTTTTCTGCCGACAGGAATGCCAAGCCAGCCGGTCCAAGGGGCCAGAGGGAACAGAATGTATTTCTTAGCCCAAAACGTCGACTGTTTATCCCAGAATCAGAACAGGATCAAATTTAATATCACTGGCATACGTCGTGAAATATGTTGTTTTGCGACAGCAATGCATTGCAAATAGATAATTAAACAATCCTATAAATAACAATAAAAATAGATAATTAAATGAAACTATCAATAACAATAAGAAATATATAATAAAATAAGTACTACTTAAAGAGAGCAAAAAAGAACAAAAATGGCGAGGTAATGTTCAGGGGCTCCTTGTCCATTCAGAAATCTGATGGTGGAGCAGAAGGAACTTCCTGAGTGTGTGTCTTCAGGCCCCTGATGGTAGCAAGGTCCTGGGTGATGGGGGTCCTTAATGACAGATGCCGCCTTTTTGAGGCATTCCATAGATAATGCCTGACCTGCTGAGTTCTGAGTTTCTCCTGCAGATTTTGTGCAGATTTTAGTCTCCATTTCCTCCACCTTTCAGAAGACATATAGTTGACGTCAGTCCTTCCGAAGTAAAGGGCTTGGCAAAACTCCTGGTGGTGTACAACAATATCACTCCTAATACAAGTTAAAATAATATTACTGTGAACACAAGGGGTGCTGGAATCCAGAACAATACGCACAATTTCCAGTAATTCAGAAGGTATTTCTTGCAGGCAGTGAAAATAAAAGCAGAAATTAAAGATACAACATTTCAAGATTGATAATTGAAAATTCAAGATTGCTTAATGTCATTTCTAGTACACAAGTGTAAAGGAAAACAAAATAATTGTTATTCTGGATCTGATGCTGCATAATAACATAATGAGATAAAGAACATAATACTAAAATAACACAGTAAATATAAATACATATGAAATCTTGTATACATAGATTGATTTATGTTCGCAAAATGATGCTAGCCACAGAAATGTCTGTACACAAGGTGACTGACGTTAAATGATGAAGTACTGGTGGTGGAATTTGGAAGGGTGGGTTAGTGGGTGGAGGTGTTGTTCAGCCATACGGCTTGGGAAAAATAACTGATTTTGAGACTGGTGGTCCTGGAATGGATTCTCTCCCTGATGGAAGTAGGATAAACAGACCATGAGCAGAGTGGGAAGGATCCTTCATGATGTTACTGGCCTTTTTCTGGCACCTTTCTGTATATACTGTATGTACTTAATGGTGGGTAGGCTGGTGCCAGTAATGTGTCAGGCAGTTTTGACTACCTATTATAGCATCTTCCTGTCCATTGCAGTGCAGTTTCCATATCATGAGGTGATGCAACATGTTAGGATGCTCTCAACTGCACATCTGTAGAAGGACCTGCTTATAGATGTGCATAATCCAGCTCCCCTCCAGCCTTCTCAGAAAATAGAGGTGTTGGTGAGCTTTCCCGAGTTCCAAATGACCATTGATATTACATTTTTAAACAGCTACTTGTGAAATTTGATTTTCACTCATCAGGGATCTGAAGAAGTGAAGATTAAGGTTTAAACTGCAACTTCCAGAGCATTTGGAATTCTTTTTTTTCCCTTCCTTTGGGATGGGGAGGGGTAGGAGGAAGTATTTGAGGTAAGATTAAGTGGGGATGGGGGGGTGGTTGGGTAGAGTGTTACTATGGAGATGATAAGAAGAACCCTGCAAAATCCTTTAACTAATTTGTCTTTTTCATTATTCATTGTCCCCTTTTATTCACAGATGCTGTATCAATGTGGAAACTGTTGATAATAATATGATTGCAACTTTAATTTCTTAATTATTTATAGCTTCCAATGAAAGAAAAGCTGGTTTTCATGCCTAAAGTTGACCAATAGCACTGAGTACTGCTCTCTGAAATTACTAGTATACTCTCTCAAAGAAGTTATTTGAGGTCAAGTTATTACATATGTATATTCCAGAAGAAAGCAGATGTTAAAGAGGGACAGGGGTAAGTGAGAAGGTGGGAATAAGGTAATGAAGTCAATGTCAGCCACGTTCATAGTGAATAGAAGAGCAGACATTAAGACCTAGATTGCCCTTTTGTTCTAGGACAGTGACTTACGTTTCTACAACACTGGATAACTTTGATGTACATGAAACATTTGGGAACATCTTTAGAAAAGGCTACAAAGATCAGGAGAGACAGGAATAGTGAGAAATGTGCAGTCCTCAAAGGAAGTTCATGAGTAGCTATACAGCAGCACCCTAAAGATCCTTGAACTGAAGATGACCTTTGTTGGTCATAGGCACATTGAATCATCGACACATACAGTGAAATATGTTGTTTGTGTCAACAACCACCACAGTATGGAGATCTGCTGGAGGCAAGCTGCAAGTGTCACCATCCTTCTGCCACCAACATAGCATGCCCACAACTGACTAGCCTTAACTTGTACACTTTTGGTATGTGGAAGGAAACCGGAGCACCCTGAGAATGCACAAACTGGAGCACGCACTCACAGGGAGAACATACAAACTCCTTAAATACAGTGGCAGGAATTGAAACCCGATCTTCCAATCACTGGTGCTATGAAGCATTATGCAAACCACTGAGCTACCATGTTGCCCCTTCATGTTGATCTTTTTGTCCATTTACAATAATCCAATCTCTCCCCAAAACTAAAGTCCTCCAATTCATTCTGATGAATCTGCTATGAATTTTCTCCAGCACTATCATATTTTTCCTGTAATCTGGAGTACATACTATTCCAAGTGTGGTCCTTAATGTATTTTCCTCTACCACCACCTCAGCAGCATGTTCCCCTCACCCATCACCCTCTGAGTAAAATACCTGCCTCTGATATCCCATCTTACTTTCCTCCAAACACTGAAAGTAATGCCTCCTTGTATTAGCCATTTCCACCCTGGGGAAAAAAGTCTGTGGCTGTCCAGTTGATCTATGCCTCTTATTATCTTGTACACTTTCATCAAGTCACATCTCATCTTCTTTTGCTCTGAAGGGGAAAGTCCTAGCTTGCTCAAAAGCCATGCTCACATTCCTGGTATATCTCCTCTGCACTCTCTCTGAAGCTTTCACATCCTTACATATGATCCTGTCATGATCACAAAACTATTGAATTTTCATAAAATCAATTTATTTTACTCATGTTCTTCAAGGAAGAAAATCTGCCACTGCCCACCTGAGTCTGTACAGTGGCAATCTAATTGATTAATGTGAACCTTCAAAGTGACTTGGTCAAGACAATAGACAATAGGTGGAGGAGTAGGCCATCCGGCCCTTCGAGCCAGCTCCGCCATTCAATGTGATCACGGCTGATCATCCACAATCAGTACCCCATTCCTGCCTTCTCCCCATATCCGCTATCTTTAAGAGCTCTATCTAACTCTTTCTTGAAAGCTTCCAGAGAATTGGCCTCCACTGCCTTCTGAGGCAGAGCATTCCATAGGGAACATTCTGGGTGAAAAAGTTTTTCCTCAACTCTGTTCTAAATGGCCTACCCCCTTATTCTTAAACTGTGGTCACTGGTTCTGGACTCCCCCAACATCGGGAACATTTTTCCTGCCTCTACTGTGTCCAATCCCTTAATAATCTTGTATGTTTCAATCAGATCCCCTCTCATCCTTCTAAATTCCAGTGTATACAAGCACAGTCGCTCCAATTTTTCAACATATGACTGTCCCGCCATTTCAGGAATTAACCTATGCTGAACTCCTTCAATAACAAGAATGTGCTTCCTCAAATTTGGAGACGAAAACTGAACACAATACTCCAGGTGTGGTCTCACCAGGGCCCTGTACAACTGCAGAAGGACCTCTTTGCTCCTATACTCAACTCCCCTTGTTATGAAGGCCAACATGCCATTAGCTTTCTTCCCTGCCTGCTGTACCTGCATGCTTACTTTCAGTGACTGATGAACAAGGACACCTAGATCTCGTTGTACTTCCCCTTTTCCTAACTGACAGTTAGTGACAGGCAATAATCACTGGCTGGCCTTGCCAGAAAGACAAGATACTTAGGATATTTTGATAAGGAGAAGAAGAATATGAGAGCAGAACACCCAGAGCAATACTTTTACTGTAATGCCAGCAATCTTGGTTCAATTCCCACCACTATCTGTAAGGAGTTCGTATGTTCTCGCCACGATTGTGTGTGTTTCCTCTGGGTGCCAGGGTTTCCTCCCACATTCCAAAGACATATGTGTTAGTAAATTGTGGACATCTTATGTTGGCACCAGAAGCATAGCGCCAGTTGCAGGCTGCCCCCAGCACATCCTCGGACTGTGTTGGCTATTGACACAAATGATGCATTTCACTGTGTTTTGATATAAAGCTAATCTTTGATCTTTAAACTACAGTTCAGTTGTTAGATTTAGATGTTGTCAGGAAGAATGCAAATATAGATGACAATCAGAAAATAAAATTAATTTCCACGTGTTTATATCAGAGAATTGATATTTCACCAAGGACTCTCGCAGATTAGTTCAGATGAACCATTGAGGGCATTCTAACTGGTTGCATCATTGTTGGATGTGGAGGGTCCTCTGCACAGGATTGGAAAAAGCTGCAGAAACTTAGTCGGCTACATCATTGGCACTGGCCTCCCAGCTTCAAGGACACCTTCAAACAGCGATGCCTCAAAAAGTCAGCTTCCATCAATAAGGAGTCTCATCACCCTGGACATGCCTTATTCTGTTTTGTGACCTTCAAGGAGGAGGCACACACTTAATGTTTAAGGATTAGGGTGGTATTGGGGGTGGGAGGGAAGGCGGATAATTTTGGAGCTCCATGACTGTGAGTGTGAAAGAGGAAGAAATAGAAACATAGAAAACCTACAGCACAATACAGGCCCTTTCCTGTCCTTACCTTAGAAATTACCTAGGGTTACCCATAGCCTCTTTCTCCTAAGCTCCATGTACCTATCCAGGAGTCTCTAAAAAGACCCTATCATTTCTGCTTCCACCACCACAGCCGCCTGCATCCCATTCCAAGCACTCACCACTCTCTGCGTAAAAAACTTACCCCTGATATCTCCTCTGTACCTACTTCCAAGCACCATAAAACTAGGCCCTCTCATGCTAGCCATTTCAGCCCTGGGAAAAAGCCTCTGACTATCCACACGATCAATGCCTGTCATCATCTTGTACACCTCTTTATCAGGTCACCTCTCATCCTCCGTCGCTCCAAGGAGAAAAGGCCGAGTTCACTCAACCTATTCTCATAAGGCATGCTCCCCAATCCAGGCAACATCCTTGTAAATCTCTGCATCCTTTCTGTGGTTCCCACATCCTTCCTGTAGTGAGGCAACCAGAACTGAGCACAGTACTCCAAGTGGGGTCTGACCGGGGTCCAATGAAGCTGTAACATTACCTCTCGGCTCTTAAACGCAATCCCAGGGTTGATGAAGGCCAATGCACCATATGCTTTCATAGCCACAGAGTCAACCTGCGCAACAGCTTTGAAAGTCCTATGGGCTTGGACCCCCAAGATCCCTCTGATCCTCCACACTGCCAAGAGTCTTACCATTAATACCATATTCTGCCATCATGAACCATCTCACACTTATCTGGGTTGAATTCCATTTCCCATTTCTCAGCCCAGTTTTGCATCCCATCACTGTCCTACTGTAACATCTGACAGCCCTCCACACTATCCACAACACCCCCAACCTTAGTGTCATCATCAAATTTACTAACCCATCCCCCCACTTCCTCATCCTATAACCATATAACAATTACAGCATGGAAACTGGCCATCTCAGCCCTTCTAGTCCATGCCGACCACTTACTCTCACCTAGTCCCACCTACATGCACTCAGCCCATAACCCTCCATTCCTTTCCTGTACATATACCTATCCAATTTTTTTTAAATGACAATATCGAACCTGCCTCTACAACTTCTACTGGAAGCTCGTTCCACACAGCTACCACTCTCTGAGTAAAGAAGTTCCCCCTCGTGTTACCCCTAAACTTTTGCCCCCTAACTCTCAACTCATGTCCTCTTGTTTGAATCTCCCCTACTCTCAACGGAAAAAGCCTATCCATGTCAAATCTATCTATCCCCCTCATAATTTTAAATACCTCACGAAGAGAAGGGGTCCCAGAACAGATCCCTGAGGCACACCACTAGTGACCAAACTCCATGCAGAATATGACCTGTCTACACCCACTCTTTGCCTTCTGTCCGCTTGGATCCCATACCTCCTTATTTTCTCAATAAGCCTTGCATAGAGTACTTTATCAAATGCCTTGCTGAAATCCATATATGCTATATCTAATGCTCTAACTTCATCAATGTGTTTAGTCACATCAGACTCGTAAGGCACGACCTGACTTTGACAAAGCCATGCTGAATATCCCTAATCATATTATGCCTCTCCAAATCTTCATAAATCCTGCCTCTCAGGATCTTTTCCATCAACTTACCAACCACTGAAGTAAGACTCACTGGTCTGTAATTTCCTGGGCTATCTCTACACCCTTTCTTGAATAAGGGAACAACATCCGCAACCCTCCAATCCTCCGGAGCCTCTCCCGTCCCCATTGATAATGCAAAGATCATCACCAGAGGCTCAGCAATCTCCTCCCTCACTTCCCACAGTAGCCTGGGGTACATCTTTTCAGGTCCCGATGACTTATCCAACTTGATGCTTTTCAAAAGCTCCAGTACATCCTCTTCCTTAATATCTACATGCTCAATCACCAAGATCCTTTTCCGTAGTGAATACTGAAGCAAATTATTCATTAAGTACCTCTGCTATCTCCTCCGGTTCCATGCACACTTTTCCACTGTCACATTTGATTAGTCCTATTCTCTGACGTCTTATCTTCTTGCTCTTCACATACTTGTAGAATGCCTTGGGGTTTTCCTTAATCCTGTCCACCAAGGCCTTCTCATGGCCCCTTCTGGCTCTCCTAATTTCATTCTTAAACTCCTTCCTGCTAACCTTATAATCTTCTAGATCACTATCATTTCCTAGAACCTTTCGTAAACTCTTCTTCTTGACTAGATTTACAACAACCTTTTACACCATGGTTCCTGTACCCTACCATCCTTTCCCTGTGTCATTGGAATGTACCTATGCAGAACCCCACACAACAGAACCATAGAACACTACAGCACAGAAAATAGGCCATTCGGCTCTTCTAGTCTGTGCCTAAACTTTATACCACTAGTCCCATTGACCTGCACCCAGTCCATAACCCTCCAGACCTCTTCCATCCATGTATCTATCCAACTTATTCTTAAAACTCAAGAGTGAGCCCGCATTTACCACGTCAGATGGCAGCCCATTCCACACTCCCACCATTCCCTGGGTGAAGAGGTTTCCCCTAAAGTTCCCCCTAAAACTTTCCCCTTTCACCCTAAAGCCATGTCCTCGCGTATTGATTACTCCCAATCTAAGTCAAAAGAGCCAATTTGCATTTACTCTGTCTATACCCCTCATAATTTTGTAAACCTCTATCAAATCTCCCCTTATTCTTCTACATGCCAAAGAATGAAGTCCTAACCTGTTCAATCTTTCCCTGTGACTCAACTCCTGAAGACCCGGCAACATCCTAGTAAATCTTCTCTGCACTCTTTCAATCTTACTGATATCCTTCTTATAGTTAGTTGACCAGGACTGTACACAATACTCCAAATCTGGTCTCACCAATGTCTTATACAACCTCACCATAACATCCCAACTCCTATACTCAATACTTTGATTTATGAATGCCAGGATGCCAAAAGCCTTCTTTACAACCCAGTCTACCTGTGACGCCACTTTCAGGGAATTATGTATCTGAACTCCCAGATCCCTTTGTTCCTCTGCACTCCTCAGTGCCCTACCATTTACTGTGTATTATTGTGTACAGTTCTGGTCACCGAATTATAGTGTGTATTGTGTACATTTATTGTGTACAGTTCTGGTCACCGAATTATAGGAAAGATATCAATAAATTAGAGAGAGTGCAGAGACGATTTACTAGGATGTTACCTGGGTTTCAGCACTTAAGTTACAGAGGAAGGTTGAACAAGTTAGGTCTCTATTCATTGGAGCGTAGAAGGTTGAGGGGGGATTTGATCGAGGTATTTAAAATGTTGAGAGGGATAGATAGAGTTGACGTGAATAGGCTGTTTCCATTGAGAGTAGGGGAGATTCAAACGAGAGGACATGATTTGAGAGTTAGGGGGCAAAAGTTTAAGGGAAACACGAGGGGGTATTTCTTTACTCAGAGAGTGATAGCTGTGTGGAATGAGCTTCCTGTAGAAGTAGTAGAGGCCAGTTCAGTTGTGTCATTTAAGGTAAAATTGGATAGGTATATGGATAGGAAAGGAGTGGAGGGTTATGGGCTGAGTGCGGGTAGGTGGGACTAGGTGAGATTAAGAGTTCGGCACGGACTAGGAGGGCCGGAATGGCCTGTTTCCGTGCTGTGATTGTTATATGGTTATATAAAATGCTGGAGGAGCTCAGCGGGTCAGACGGCATCAATGGAAAAGAATAAACAGTTGATGTTTCGGGCTGAGACCCTTCATCAGGGCTGGAAAGGAAGGGGGAAGATGCCAGAAATTTGGGGGGAGGAGAAGGAGGAAGGTAAAGGGCTGGAGAAGAAGGAATCTGGTAGGAGAGGAGAGTGGAGAAAGGGAAGAACGGGGAGGTTATAGGCAGGTGAGGAGGAGAGATAAGAGTCCAGATTTGGGAATAGAAGAAGAGGGAAAGGAGGGAAAATTCAGGAAGGAGGAATCAATGTTCATGCCACCAGGCTGGAGGCTACCTGGATGGAATATACTAGATGTTGCTCCTCCACCTTGAGAGCAGCCTCATCATGACAAACGAGCATGCTATGTACCGACATGTTGGAATGGGAATAGGGATAGGAACTGTAATGGATGGCCACTGGGATATTCCGCTTATGGCAGATGGAGTGGACGTGCTCGACATAGCAGTCCTCAAATTTACATTGGGTTTCTCCGGTGTAGAGGAGACCGCATTGGGAACAGTGGATACTATCGGTGATCCACAACAGATTCCCAGCTGAAGTGTTGCCTCATCTAGAGGACAGCTTTAACCCTGATTGGATGTGAGGGAGGAGATGGATAGGCAGATGTAGAATTCCTGTTGCTTGCAGGGATATGTGCCAAATGTGAGATTAGTGGGGAGGGACAAATGGACAAGGGAATCACAGGGGGGCAATACCTGTGGAAAGCAGGAAGTGGGAGGGAGGTAAAGATGTACTTGGTGGTAGGATCCCTTTGGAAATGGGGGAAGTTGTGGAAAGTGTTGGATACAGAGACTCATGGGATGGTAGGTAAGGTGAAGAGGAACTCTATTACTGTTAAGGGGGCGGAAAGATGAGGTGAGAACAGATGATGAGAAATATAGGAGGTGCAGGTGAGGACAACATCAGTGATGGAGGAAGGGAAACTGTGCCCATTGAAGGAGGAGGAGGAGGACATCTCTGATATCCCGGAACAGCTCTGATTCAGGAATAGCTTCTCTCCTCTGCCATCGATTTCTAAATTTACATTGAACCCTTGAGCACTATTTCCCTACTTACTAATTGTGTTAGTTTTTCACTACTTATTTTAACTTAACTATTTAAAAAAACATACATATACAAGACATAAGACCATAAGATATAGGAGCAGAAGTAGGCCATTTGGCCCATCGAGTCTATTCCACCATTCAATCATGGGCTGATCAAATTCTTCCAGTCATCCCCACTCCCATGCCTTCTCCCCATACCCTTTGATGCCCTGGCTAATCAAGAACCTACCTATCTCTGCCTTAAGTACACCCAATGGCAACAAATTCCACAGATTTACTACCCTCTGACTAAAGTAATTTCTCCGCATCTCTGTTCTAAATGGTTGTCCTTCAATCCTGAAGTCATACCCTCTTGTCCTAGAATTCCTTACCATGGGAAATAACTTTGCCATATCTAATCTGTTCAGGCCTTTTAACATTCAGAATGTTTCTATGAGACCCCTCCTCTTTCTCTTGAACTCCAGGGAATACAGCCCAAGAGCTGCCAGACTTTCATCATACGGTATACTTTTCATTCCTGGAATCATTCTCGTGAATCTTCTCTGAACCCTCTCCAATGTCAGTATATCCTTTCTAAAATAAGGAACCCAAAACTGCACACAATACTCCAAGTGCCTTACAGAGCCTCAACATCATATCCCCTGCTCTTATATTCTATATCTCTAGAAATGAATGCCAACATTGCATTCACCTTCTTCACCACCAACTCAACCTGGAGGTTAACCTTTAGAGTATCCTGCACGAGGACTCCCAAGTCCCTTTGCATCTCTGTATTTTGAATTCTTTCCCCATCTAAATAATAGTCTGCCTGTTTATTTCTCCCACCAAAGTGCATGAACATACATTTTCCAACATTGTATTTCATTTGCCACTTCTTTGCCCATTCCTCTAAAATATCTAAGTCTCTCTGTAGGCTCTCTGTTTCTTGAACACTACCCGCTCTTCCACCTATCTTTGTGTCATTGGCAAATTTATCTACAAATCTATTAATCCCATAATCCGAATCATTGACATACATTGTAAAAAGCAGCGATCCCGTTACCGACCCCTGTGGAACTCCACTAGCAACTGGCAGCCAGCCAGAATAGGATCCCTTTGTTCCCACTCTCTGTTTTCTGCCGACCAGCCAATGCTCCACCCATGCTTGTAATTCCATGGGCTCTTATCTTGCTAAGCAGCCTCATGTGCGGCACCTTGTCAAAGGCCCTCTGAAAATTGAAGTACACCACATCTACTGATCCAGTTAACCACATTATCATTCAGATGATTGGCACAGACAATAAACACCAATGAACCCAGCACCGATCCCTGTAGCACTCCAGCAGTGACAGGCCTCCAATCAGAGAGGCAACCATCTACTACCACTCTCTGGCTTCTCCCACAAAGCCTGTGTCTAATCCAATTTACTAACTCATCTTGAATGCCATGTGACTGAACCTTCTTGACCAACCTCCCATGCGGGAACTTGTCAAGTCCACGTAGACAACATCCACTGCCTTGCTGTCATCCAGTTTTCTGGTAACTTCCTTGAAAAACTCTGTAAGATTGGTTAGATACGACCTACCATGCACGAAGCCATGCTGACTATCCTTAATCAGTCCACATCTATCAAAATACTCATATATCTTGTCCCCTAGAATGCCTTCCAGTAACTTTCTCACAACTGATGTCAAACTCACTGGCCTATAATTTCCTGGTTCATTTGTAGAGCTTTTCTTAAACTATGGAAAAGTTTTTCTTAAGCTATTGGCTATCCTCCAATCCTCTGACATCCACACCTGTCGCTAAGGATGATTTAAATATCTCTTCTAGGGTCCTGGCAATTTCTGCACTTGCCTCCCGTAGGATCTGAGGGAACACCTTGTCAGGCCCTGGGGATTTATCCACCCTAATTTGCCTGTAAACACTTCCTCCTCTATAGACTCCATGCTGCTGGTGCCGCTTTGCCTCACTTGGGTGTCCAACTCCTGAGTAGATACAGATGCAAAATAACTCATTTAAGATCTCCCCATCTCTTTGGGCTCCACGCATGGATTATCATTCTGGTCTTCCAGAGGACCAATTTTGTCCTTTGCAATCCTTTTGCTCTTAACATAACTGTAGAAGCCTTTGGATTCTCCTTCACCTTGTCTGCTGGGGGAAACCTCATCAGGAATTAGTTTCCTGATTTCTTTCTTAAGTGTTCTCTTGTATTTCTTGTACTCCATAAGCACCTCATTTGTTCCTACTTGCCTATACCTGCAATGCACCTCCCTTTTTTTCTCATAACCAGGGCCTCAATACCTTTTGAAAATCAAGGTTCCCTTCACCTATTTTATTCTGACAGGTGCATACAAGTTTTGTGGTCTTAAATTTTCACTTTTGAAGGCCTCCCTCTCACCTTTGCCAGAAAAAAGCCTGTCCCAATCCACATTTGCCAGATATTTCCTGATATCATCAAAATTGCCCTTTGTCCAAGTTAGAATCTCAACTGCGGACCAGACTTATTTTTTTCCATATTTGTTTTGAAACTAATGGCATTGTGATCAACAGAAGCAAAGCGTTCCCCTACACAAACTCCCTGTCATTCCCTAATAGCAGATTAAGTATTGCACACTGTCAATGGGACTTCTACGTACTGATGAAGGAAACGTTCCTGAACACATACAACAAGCTCTATCCCAATTTGTGCTTTTACAGTATTGGAGATCCTGTCAATATGTGGAAAGTTAAAATCACCTAGTATAACAACCTCAGGCACAAGGAAATCTGCAGATGCTGGAAATTCAAGCAACAGACACCAACCTTATGATTCTTGCAACAGTCTGCAGTCTCTTTACAAATTTGTTCTTCTAAATCCCTCAGACTGTTGGTTGGTCTGTAATATAGCCCATTAACCTGGTCATACTTGTCTTATTTCTCATTTCCACCCTTAACACCTCACTGGACGAGTTCTCCAGTCTGTCCTGACTGAGCACTGCCGTGACATTTCCCCTGGCTAGTACTGCTACCACTCCCCCTTTAATCCCTTCTGCTCTGTCGCATCTGAAACAACTAGACCCCAGAATATTGAGCCACCAGTCCTGCCCTTCTTACAACAAAGTCTCACAAATGGTTACAATATCATAATTCTAGGTGTTGATCCATGCACTGAGCTCACTTGCCTTTCCTACAGTACTTCTTGCATTGAAATATACACAGCTTAGGACTGTAGTCGCACCACACTCAACCTTGATTCCTGACTTAGTCTGATGTATTCTCAACAGCTGTCTCCCCAACTTCTCCACTATCTGTTCTGGCACTCTGGTTCCCATTCCCCTGCAACTCTTCTTCATCCTTTGATATTTGTATCGTCTGCGAACCTAACTCTCTCACCCATCCACATTTTCATCCAGGTCATTTTTGTTTATCAATATATTTGTATCCCAAACAGCCGAAGTCTCAGTACAGACCCCAGTGGAACACCACTTGTTATTGACCTCCAACCAGAATGAGTTCTTCCAATTACTACCCTTTGTCATCTATGGGCAATCCAATTCTAAATCCAAAATGGTAACTCCCAACTCACTGTGTGTCTTAATCTTCTGATGAGCCTCTCATCAGGGACCTTGTCAAATGCCTTTCTAATATTTATGTAGCCAGCATTCACAGCTCTACCTAAATAGGCCATGGTTCTCCAAATGCTCATCAAACCCATCCCTAAGAATCCTTTCCTATAACTGATGTGAGACTCAGCCGTCTCTAGTTTCTAGGATTATCGCTATTTTCCTCCTTGACCAATAGAACAACATTAGTTACTCGAGACTTTGCTTGTAGCTGGATGTGGCGCGAAGAATTTGGTCAAGGCTCCAGCATTCTAACTTGTCTCTCAACAATGAGAGATAGATCTATCCCCTTAGGCTGTGGGGACATCCGCTTATTTTTTAAAAGACTCAACACTGTACCTTTCTTTAACTCAATACGCCTTGACATATTAGCATGTTCTACATTGATCTCTTTTGCTTGCTGTCCTTCACTAACCTTGGTAAATACCTAAGCAAAGCACTTATTTAGGACCTCACTAACATCCTCCCCCCTCCTCTTTTATCCTTGTGAGGTTCTTCCCTCTCACTAGTTATCCCCGATCTTGGATATATGTACATAATGCTGTGGAATTCTCTTTAATCACACTTGTCAAGGACTTCTTATGCCCCCCTGGCTTTCCTAATTCTCTCCTTAAGTTCTTTCCTGGCTTTTTTATAGTCCTCAAGGGATAGATTGATTTTTAGTTTCCAGAACCTTGTGTATACGATTGACTAAAATCACCACCACTTTCAACATCCAATGTTCTCTTAGCTTACCATCCTTGTAAATTCAATTGAAGACATGTCCTACACTCTGCAGTTAGTCTTTTAACAACCTCTATATGCTGATGAAACGTACCCAAAAACAGCTGTTTCCAATTAATTCTCCCTTAGTACCTGCGTAATATCTGTAATCTGTGTTGCTCTAGTTTGATACTTTTCTTCAAATTCTCCATTTTGGCCATGCACCTTGTCTGCACTGTGATTTCTCTGTAACAGTGACACTTTAATTTGCATTTTTTAATCACTCTCCCTTGTTCTACCTCATGGCACTAACGGCAATGAGATGTCATGCAAAACGAAGATTTTCACTGCACGTCAGTACTTGTTAGAATAATAAACTAATCACCACATTCCAGCTCAGCTATAGCCTGCTGTTTTCTTTATCAACCTTCATTATCTGCACCTGACAATCTTTGTTGTCTGCAAACTTACACCGACATTTTTGTCCAAATCATTCATAATCACAAGCTACAGAGGACCCAGCACAGAACACTAGTGTTCAGATAGCTCCACTCAGAATAACACTGCCTCACAACTGCACTCTCCTGGTGAAGAGGCAGAATACCCACAGATTCCTTGTGGATTCACCTTCAGGATGAGCCCTGAGCAACTTTAATTTGAAGGCCATGGGAACTAGAGCACATCAGGAACGTTGATGTCATGACATTTTTGCATCATCAACGGGGACGGGAGAGGTTCTGGAAGATTGGAGAGTTGTGGATGTTGTTCCCTTATTCCAGAAAGGGAGTAGAGATAGCCCAGGAAATTATAGACCAGTGAGTCTTACTTCAGTGGTTGGCAAGTTGATGGAAAAGATCCTGAGAGGCAGGATTTATGAACATTTGGAGACATATAATATGATTAGGAATAGTCAGCATGGCTATGTCAAAGGCAGGTCGTGCTTTATGAACCTGATAGAAATTTTTGAGGATGTGACTAAACACGTTGATGAAGGTAGGGCAGTAGCTGTAGTGTACATAGATTTCAGCAAGGCATTTGATAAGGTACCCCATGCAAGGCTTATTGAGAAAGTAAGGAGGCATGGGATCCAAGGGGACATTGCTTTGTGGATCCAGGATTGGCTTGCCCAAAGAGTGTCGTAGATGGGTCATATTCTGCATGGAGGCCGATGACCAGTGGTGTGCCTCAGGGATCTGTTCTGGGGCCCCGTCTCTTCGTGATTTTTATAAATGACCAGGATGTGGAAGTGGAGGGATGGGTTAGTAAGTTTGCTGATGACACAAAGGTTGGGGGTGTTGTGGATAGTGTGGAGGGCTGTCAGAGGTTACGGTGGGACATTAACAGGATGCAAAACTGGGCTGAAAAAGGGAAGATGGATTTAAAACCCAGATCAGTGTGAGGTGGTTCATTTTGGTAGGTCAAATATGATGGCAGATTATAGTATTAATGGTAAGACTCTTGGCAGTGTGGAGGATCAGAGGGATCTTGGGGTCTGAGACCATAGGACACTCAAAGCTGATATGCAGGTTGACTCTGTGCTTAAGAAGGCATACGGTACATTGGCCTTCATCAATCATGGGATTGAGTTTTGGAGCCAAGAGTTAATGTTGCAGCTATATAGGACCCTGGTCAGATCCCACTTGGAGTACTGTGCTCAGTTCTAGTTGCCTCACTATAGGAAGGATGTGGAAACCATAGAAAGGGTGCAGAGGAGAATTACAAGGATGTTGCCTGGATTGGGGAGCATGCCTAATGAGAATAGGTTGAGTGAATTTGGCCTTTTCTCTTTGGAGTGACAGAGGATGAGAGGTGACCTGATAGAGGTGTATAAGATGATGAGAGGCATTGATTGTGTGGAGAGTCAGAAGTTTTTTTCCAGGGCTGAAATGTCTAACATGAGAGGACACAGGTTTAAGGTGCTGGGGAGTAGGTATAGAGGAGATGTCAGGGGTAAGTTTTTTACACAGAGTGGTGAATGCATGGAATGGGCTGCTGGCGACGGTGGTGGAGGCAGATACGATCAAGAGACTTCTGGGTAGGTACATGGAGCTTAGAAAAATAGAGGGCTATGTGTAAGCCTAGGTAAATTCCAAGGTAAGGACATGTGTGGCACAGCTTTGTAGGATGAAGGGCCTGAATTGTGCTGTAGGGTTTCTATGTTTCTTTCTATAATTGCATCAATATGTTGAGAGCACCAGATCCCTAATTTCATAATTCAAATTTAAGTTAAATTTCAGTTTATTGTTATTCAACTGTAAACATGTATACCGACAAACAAAACAACATTCCTCCAGACCAAACTGTACAACACCATACATATCATTCACACATAAAGTTCTATAACCACAAATAAATAAACAAATAATAAGGCGCATGTACATGCAATTTAAAAAGTGAACAGTACTACTTGTGCTTTATTTATATATGACGTGGCAGAGAGTTCAGTAGTCTCATAGCTTGGTGGAAGAAGCTGTTTCCCATCCTAACAGTCCGTGTCCAATGCTACTGTACCTCCTGGCCTGATGGTAGGGGTTCAAAAAGACTGTTGGAGGGATTCCATAATTTCATGCAACATTTATGTTAATTTATGTTTGTAATCTAGCGTCCTGCTGCTGCAAAAAGCCATTTGTCATGATATTTATACCTTGGGTACGTGTGTTTATGACAATAAACGACTGGGAGCTTCTCAAGTTAATTTCTCCGCCACCCCCCCCCCCCCCCACCCCCGTAATGAGAACTTGATGTTGCTATTACAAATTTAGAACAGCTAAGAATCCGTTTACCAAACTTCTAAACAGCAATTAAGTAAAATGAAACAGTAAATAAAATGGTACAGATTAATACTTTACAGCAGAGATGATTAAAAAATGCCTCTAGCAGTGGCTGTTTATGCAAATGAGCAGTGCAATGAAAATAAACGTCAGCGTTTTTGCTTTGTGTCACGCATGTAACGCAAATTCAAAAATGACTTTTTTTTTAAATACCTTAAAAATTAAAAATCTGTCAGTTCAAAAATAAAGTCGCTTGTCCCCTCCCCTTTCAAAGATCACAGTAAGAAGAGGCGTTGCAGGTGTTAACCCCGCTTGATCGCGAGCGGCCGCCGTGATTGACGGGAGTGTTGGACGAATAGATGTGCAGGACCGTGGTTCGTGGAGCTGTGGTGACAGAGCCAATTGGTTCGAGGTGTGGGCGGAACCTAGAGCCAGCTATCAGGTTAGTGTGAGAGGCGGCGTGCGGCGGGAAGTATGGCGGCGCCTGAGGGATTGAGCCGAGTGAGTGCGGGATCAGAGGGACGGCGGTCGGAGGGTGAGCTTTGGACGGCAGCAGAGGAGGAGGAGCGCGGCGGCGGTAGTCTTAGAGAAGTGGGCGGTGCCTATAAAGTCAAGTCTGTGTTGCCATGGTGACTGCTTCCGACTTCGGCCCAGCTGGGAGTCGTCGCCCCGCGACCCTTGCACCCACTGATATCACTTCATTCACCCGTGACCCTCTCCCCCCCATGAGTAACCTCATCCACTTCCTCTTGAATCAGGTTTAATATCACTGGCATACGTTGTCTTACTGCAGCAGTGCATTGCAATATATTGCAAAGAAAGAAAGAAAAGTAGTGAGGTAGTTCATTGCCTATTCAGAAGTACGATGGCATTGGGGAAGAGGGCATGTCTTGGGTGCTGGGGGTCCTTAGTGATGGATGCTGCCTTCAGGCATCACCTTTTGAATCAGAATTCAGAATCAGGTTTAATATCACCAGCACATGTCGTGAAATTTATTAATTTTAGGGCAGTAGTACAATGTTATACATGATAAATATAACAAACAATTACAGTAAGTACATATGTATATTAAATATTTAAAATAAGTAGTGCAAAAACAGAAATAAAGTAAGTAGTAGTGAGGTGGTATCCTTGATAGAGCTGGCTGAGTTTACCACTTTCTACAGCCTTTTCCAATCTTATGCAATGGCCTCTCTGTTAATCTTCCACCTTGTGGCTACCCTCCTCCAATCTGTGACCCTCCCATACTATGATACCCCCTCTATGTACCTCCACCTCATCATTCAGTAACTCACCCTTTGCCCTGTGGCATCCTTTCCTCTACTTCACCCTGTCATCCAAAGACCATCAGGGTCTTTCTGACACCCATCAGAGATATGACGAGGTTCCACACGGAAGGTTCAGTCGTTAGGTATTAATATTGAAGTAGTAAAATGGATTCAACAGTGGCTGGATGGGAGATGCCAGAGAGTAGTGGTGGATAACTGTTTGTCAGGTTGGAGGCCGGTGACTAGTGGTGTGCCTCAGGGATCTGTACTGGTTCCAGTGTTGTTTGTCATATATACATTAATGATCTGGATAATGAGGTGGTAAATTGGATTAGTAAGTATGCAGATGATACTAAGGTAGGTGGCGTTGTGGATAATGAAGTAGGTTTTCAATGTTTGCAGAGAGATTTAGACCAGTTAGAAGAGTGGGCTGAACGATGGCAGATGGAGTTTATTGCTGATAAGTGTGAGGTGCTACATTTTTGTAGGAATAATCCAAATAGAACATACATGGTAAATGGTAGGGCATTGAAGAATGCAGAAGAACAGAGTGATCTAGGAATAATGGTGCATAGTTCCCTGAAGGTGGAATCTCATGTGGATAGGGTGGTGAAGAAAGCTTTTGGTATGCTGGCCTTTATAAATCAGAGCATTGAGTATAGGAGTTGGGAAGTAATGTTAAAATTGTACAAGGCATTGGTAAGGCCAAATTTGGAGTTTTGTGAACAGTTCTGGTCACTGAATTATAGGAAAGATGTCAACAAAATAGAGAGAGTACAGAGAAGATTTACTAGAATGTTACCTGGGTTTCAGCACCTAAGTTACAGGGAAAGATTGAACAAGTTAGGTCTTTATTCTTTGGAGCGTAGAAGGTTGAGGGGGGACTTGATAGAGGTATTTAAATTTTGAGGTGGATAGATAGAGTTGATGTGGATGGGATTTTTCCATTGAGAGTAGGGGAGATTCAAACAAGAGGACATGAGTTGAGAGTTGACATCAGTAGTCCTACGAGTTAGGGGAAGGAGATGTTCCCATCTTAAGAGTTCTTGTCCTAATGCTATGATACCTCCTGCCTGATGGTAGGTCGAAGAGATTGTCGGACAGATAGGAGAGATCAATGGCAATGCTAAGGGCCCTGCGCACACAGCGCTTCTGATTAATAACAATTACAGCACAGAAACAGGCCATCTTGGCCCTTCTAGTCCGTGCTGAACGCTTACTCTCACCTAATCCCATTGACCCGCACTCAGTGAATAACCCTCCATTCCTTTCCTGTCCATATACCTATCCAATTTTGCTTTAAATGACAATACCAAACCTGCCTCTACCACTTCTACTGGAAGCGCATTCCACACGGCTACCGCTCTCTGAGAAAAGAAATTCCCCCTCGTGTTACCCTTAAATTTTTAATTACATTTTAAAGAACTCTTAAGATGGGAACATCTCCTTCCCCTAACCCGTAGGACTACTGAACTCCCTGCCACCACCCAGGTTTCGTCACATAAGAAGTGCCAGCAGCATTATACTGTCTACTTTTTAACTTGTATCATATATTCACCTTATTATTTGTTAATTTATTTGTGGTAATGTTACTTGAAGTGTTAGGTGTGTGAGTTATATGTATTATGTTACACAGACATTGCATTGTTTGGCGGTATACATACTTACAGTTGAAAGACAATAAACTTGAACTTGTGACCATCCTCACCCTCTTTACCCCATGATGTCCTTCTGCTCCAATGGAACGTGCCCCTCTGCTGTCCACCCTTACTTCTTTCAGCAGTCTGGGTTAGATTTCATGCAGGCCCAGTGATTTATCGGCCTTCAAACACCATCAGTATTTTCTCTCTTACTTTGTTTAATCTTAATCAGTAGCTCACACTTGTCCTTTGGAATTCCTATCCCTGATTCCATTCTGACACGTCAGTCCATGGCCACAATGAGGCCACCCTCGGTGGAGAGGCAATACCTCAGATTCTGTCTAGGTATCCTCCAATCTGATGGCATGAGCATCGATTTCTCCTTACGGTATTTTTATGTTTTTCCTTCTCACTTCCCTCTTCCATTCCCCAGTCTGGTCCCTTATCTCTTTGAGAGGCTGGTCAAGGACTACATCTGCAGCATGCTACCACCCACACTGGATCCCCTACAATTTGCCTACCAACGCAACCGATCGACAGATGACGCAATAGCCACAGCTCTACGCACCATCCTTACACTCCTGGAGAAGAGGGATGCTTATGTGAGAAAGCTGTTCTTGGACTATAGTTCAGTATTCAACACCATAATTCCTTCTAGGCTTGACAAGAAGCTCAGAGACCTCGGCCTTCACCCTGCCTGGTGCAGCTGGATCCTGGACTTCCTGTCAGATTGCTGGCAAGTGGTAAGAGTGGGCTCCCTCACCTCTGCCCCTCTGACCCTCAACACAGGAGCCACCCAGGGCTGTGTCCTAAGCCCCTTCCTTTACTCCCTGTACACCCATGACTGTGTTGCTGTCCACAGCTCCAACCTGCTAATTAAATTTGCAGATGGTACTACATTGATTGGCCTTATCTCAAATAATAATGAGGCAGCCTACAGAGAAGAGGTCATCACCCTGACACAGTGGTGTCAAGAAAACAACCTCTCCTTCAATGTTGCAAAAACAAAGAAGCTAGTTGTGGACTACAGGAGAAATGGAGACAGGCTCACCCCTATTGACATCAATGGATCTGGGGTTGAGAAGGTGAACAGCTTTGAGAGGGACATCAAGGAGCAGATAGGGAGACCATTCTGGAATGGTACAGTAATAACAGGGTTGGTGTGATGGGAGATTTTAGTTTCCCCAAAATTGATTAGCATCTCCCTAGGGCAAGGGGTCACCAACCTTTTTTGCACCACAGACAGGTTTAATACTGACAATATTCTTGCGGGGACCTGCCGATGGGGGGGGGGGGGGGGTTGTTAATCACGACCAGAATATAGGTTATAAGTCACTTATAAGTGGCTAATACACTCAATTTCATTTCTAAAAGGGTTTATCTAACGAATTTAATATTAAAAACCGCGCATATAGCGAATATAGTGATAAGTCAATTATAAGTCACTTATAAGTCAATAACATCATAACGTTTTAAGGAAGGTTTGGATATTAAACACCGCATATTTTCCCTTGTTCGAACATATAAAATTATTGCAACTCACCAATATCGCTGAATCAGTGGGAGCCCTGGGCTTGTTTCCCTGCAACAAGATGGTCCCATCGAGGGGTGATGGGAGACAGTGATACTCAAAGGGGGTTCCTTATGTCCAGTCTATTCCGCAATTTAGTTTTCGTTGCATTCATTGCAGAAAACCCCGCTTTGCAGAGATATGATGTTGGAAATGGAAGTAATGTTTTCAGTGCTTTCGTGTCTATCTCAGGATATTCAGTCTTGACTTTGATCCACAATGCCGACAGAGATGTTATGTCAAACATACTTTTCAGCCCACGTCATGTGCAAGCTCAAGGAGTTGATCTTTTTCCCGCGCTGACATGGATGGTTCACCAGGAATATTCACAAATGTGTCACAGACCCATTCTTTTGCACGTCTTGGGTCATTTGCGGTTGGGAAGTAACGCTCAAATTCTGTTGAAGGCAAAGATAGGTGATTTGTTCACCAGCTGTGAGGAGGACGGTGCAGCCTCAGTCTCTCCCAAAATCCTAGCTAATGTTGGAAACACGTCAAATATGCCCCTGTCCAGTCGCCGTCCCTACAGTTCTAGTTTGGCTTTGAAAGCAGACACTTTATCTGCCAACTTGCAGACAGTTGTCATTTTCCCCTGAAGTGACAAATTGAGTTCATTGAGCAGGTTGAAGATGTCATACCGATAATTGAGCTTTGCTATCCATTCTTCGTGCTGCCAATGGTGACTTTTTTCCTGAAAGAAATCTCTGTACCGGCTCTCTTAACTCAAAAACCCTGGCCAGGGCTCTCCCCCTCGATAGCCACCTGACTTTATTATGAAAGAGAAGGCGTTTGTGCTCTGCATCCATTTCCTCGCAAAGCTGCTCAAACAGATGTGAGTTAAGGGCTTTTGCTTTATCGTGATTTATAACTTCAACAGCATCACTCAATACACTGTTAAGATCAGATGACATTTTTCGGCTAGCCAGTATTTCCCTGTGTATGACGCAGTGTGTAGACTGGCATTCAAGAGCAACCTCTTTGACTCGGGTAGTGAAACCAGACAGCCGTTCAGTCATAGCTGCAGCCCCATCTGTGCATATTTCAACACAGAATGACCAGTTCAGTTTGCCTGACATAGTCATTCAAAGACGTGAATAGTTCTGCCCCAGTTGTGTTAGTTGGCAGCAGCAGTGCACACAACATATCCTCGTGCACATCGTCTTGAAATATATATCGCACATAAACCAGTGGTATTGCCTTGTTGTCGACATTGGTAGACTGGTTGACCTGGATAGCATACCATGGTGATTCATTAAGCTGTTCCAACAGCTGTGTTCCTCGCTATGTCATCGATTCTCCTTGAAGCTGTGGTAGCTGAAAGAGCAACCTGTGCCATGTTGTTAGATGCAGCTTCTCCCAACAGTTCATGGCACATGTGCTTGGCAGCAGGCAGAAGCAATTCTTCACCAACAATGAAAGGCTTCTTAGCCTTAGCAATACGGCTAGCCACTAAGTACGACGCTCTCAGAGCAGCAGCATCTGTGGAGACGGTGGCTCTCAGCACTTGCTTCTGTCCTGCTTGCTCATGTTTTTTTCCGCTCAAAAAACTCAACGGGTTTGTCTTTAAGTGCAGGGTGCTTGGACTCAAGGTGCCAAAGCACCTTTGAGGGTTTCATTGCCTTATTAGACAGCTTGACTCCACAAATCACACACAGGGGGCTTGGAGCATGCGAGTCACCGGTTGCATTAAAGCCGTATTTTATGTACGACTTGTCATATTTACTGTTGAAGGGAGCTTTTTTTTTTGCAGTCTCGGCCACAGCTGTCTCTGCATTATCATCATTGTTAGGCCTTTTATGTCCCCTACCACCTCTTCCAAAGAAACTCACAAGACGTTTGTTTTTTACTCATCGAGTAGTTGTAGGTTAATGACCGACTGATGACCTCGTGTGCGTTCAAGTTCAACAGTGGGCATGATACTCTCCCATCCCCATTGATGATGCAAAGATAATCGCCAGAGGCTCAGCAATCTCCTTCCTCGCCTCCCACAGTAGCCTGGGGTACATCTCATTCGGTCCTGGTGATTTACCCAACTTGATGCTTTCCAAAAGCTCCAGCATATCCTCTTTCTTAATATCTACATGCTCAAGCTTTTCAGTCTGCTGCAAGTCATCACTACAATCACCAAGATCCTTTTCCATAATGAATACTTCGCTTCAGTATTCACTAAGTACCTCTGCTATTTCCTCCGGTTCCATACACACTTTCCTACTGTCACTCTTGATAAGTCCTATTCTTTCACGTCTTATCCTCTTGCTCTTCACATACTTGTAGAATGCCTTGGGGTTTTCCTTAACCCTGCCCGCCAAGGCCTTCTCATGGCCCCTTCTGGCTCTCCTAATTTCCTTCTTAAGCTCCTTCCTGTTAGATCTTTTAGATCTCTAACATTACCTCGCTCTCTGAACCTTTTGTAAGCTTTTCTTGTCTTCTTGTCTAGATTTATTACAGCCTTTGTACACCACCATTCCTGTACCGTACCATAACTTCCCTGTCACATTGGAACGTACCTATGCAGAACTCAACACAAATATTCCCTGAACATTTGCCACATAGGTTGAGTAAACTTGGCCTTTCTCCTTGGAGCAATGGAGGAGGAGAGGTGACCTGATAGAGGTGTATAAGATGGTGATAGGTATTGATTGCATGGATAGTCAGAGGCTTTTTCCCAGGGCTGAAATGGCTAGCACAAGAGGGCACAGTTTTAAGGTGCCTGGAAGTAGGTACAGAGGTGATGTCAGGGGTAAGTTTTTTTTACGCAGAGAGTGGTGAATGGAATGTTCTGCCGGCGACAGTGGTGGAGGTGAATATAATAGTGTATTTTAAGAGACTCCTGGATAGGTAGATGGAGCTTAGAAAGATAGAGGGCTAAGGGTAACCCTAGGTAATTTCTAAAGTAAGTACATGTTTGGCACAGCATTGTGGGCCGAAGGGCCTGTATTGTGCTGTAGGTGTTCTATGTTCGTATGTTTCCTCAGTATGCACGTAACTAAGGACCTCACTTGGTCTGTACATACCTGCTGTGTGGTAGGAAAAGTTCAACAGTGCCTCTTTCACCTCAGACGGTTGAAGAAGTTCGGCCTGAGTCACCAAATCCTAAGAACTTTCTACAAGGGCACAATTGAGAGCATCCTGACTGGCTGCATCACTGCCTGGTGTAGGAACTGTTCTTCCCTCAATCACAGGACTCTGCAGAGTGGTGTGGACAGCCCAGCTCATCTGTGAATGTGAACTTCCCTCTATTCAGGATATTTACAGTGACAGGTGCGTAAGAAGGTTCCAAAGAATCATTGGGGACCCGAGTCACCCCAACCACAAACTGGTCCAGCTGCTGCCATCCAGGAAACGGTACCACAGCGTTAAAGCCAGGACCAACAGGCTCTGGGACAGCTTCTTCCACGATGCCATCAGACTGACTAATTCATACTGACACAATCGTATTTCTTAGCTATATTGACTGTCTGTTGTATATCTTACTGTTGTGTTGTAAATCATACTACTTATTACAAATTACTATAATTTGCACATTCAGACAGAGACGTAATGTAAAGATCTTTACTACTCGTATGTGAAGGATGTACGAAATAAGGTCAATTCAATTGAAGTCTGCCTGTCACCTACCCCCAGGCCCTTCCTCATTCTTTTTCTCCCATGATCCAATCTCTCCTATCAGATTACTTCTCTGGAGCTTTGCCTTTCCCATCTATAACCTCCCAGCTTCGAATTTCACCCCCTCCCCCACCCACTTGGCTTCACTTATTACCTCCTGGCTTGTGCTCATTCCCTTCCCTCCACTTTTTTCTTGCCTTTCCTTTCCAGACCTGATGAAAGGTCTCGGGTCGAAATGTCAACTGTTTATTGATTTACATAGATGCTGCCTGACCTGCTGAGTTCTTCCACCATTTTGTATGTGTGATCTCGATTTCTAGCATCTGCAAAGTCTCTTGTATTTATGATTTACTGCCCCCCCATTGCCCCTTTTTCTGAAGACGGTCACGATATTCAGTCTTGTTCATATCCTGCACCACAGTACAATACTCAGCTTAATGATCTCAAATGAAGTCAGCTTGATATCTTTCTCCACATGGTAAGAATATACTAGGAATTCTCAGGTTCATGTGGAGAATGATGGGAGACTTGATATAGGTATACAAAATTTTGAGGGGTTTAGAGAGGGTATATGCAAGTAGGCTCCTTCCACTGAAGTTGGGTGAGACTTGAGCTCTAGTCATTGGTTAAGGGTGAAGGGTGAAATATTTAAGGAGAATCTCTTCACTTAGTGGGTGGTGTGAGTGCTATTTGATTTTAACACTTAAGAGAAGTTCGGATAAGTACATGGATGGATGGTCCAGGTGTGGGTTGATAAGACCAAGCAGAATAAGTTTGGCATGTCCATCTTCTGTGTGTGGTAGAGCTCTATGACTGTTTGTGGCAGATAACATTAACCAGTTTAGCTTGGCTTCACCTTTGTCCTTCTCATTCGTCCTGCTGCCTTCTCTGCATCATAACTTTCTTTTTTATTTCTCTTTCCTTGTTGTGGTAGAGGTTCTTGGACCTGAACCTTTATCTCTGTTTCTCGTCCCATAGATGTTGCCATTGAAAAGAGCAAGCCTCCTTGGTTGTGTGTTTCATCAGGGCCAATAAAAAGTTGGGATTAAGTGGCACAGCCATTTTGGGAGCAGCTGCAGTCTGAGTGGACAGAGTTAGAGGGGGGAGCTGAGGCTTTGGCTCCGAGGCCAAGGCTAAGGTGAATTTCTTTCAAGTTTCATTTGCAAGACTCGGGACGGAGCAAGAACGGGAAAATTGAAAAGAAGTGATACTCGTTGCTTGTGCGAGAATTTCACTTGCAGGAAAAGAGGCAAGTCAGCTAATTGTTAATTTTAATTATTTAAAGCTACAGTGCATAACAGGCCCTTCCGGCCCAATATGCTGCACCACCCAGCAACCCACCTATTTAACCCTAACTTAATCACAGGACAATTTACAATGACCAGTTAACCTACTAACCGGTATGTCTTTGGACTGTGGGAGGAACCCCCCCCCCACCCCCCACAGTTCACGAGGTGAATGCAAATTCCTTACCGACGGCACCAGAATTGAACTCTGAACTCCAATGCCCTGAGCTGAATTAACTTTGTACTAACTGCTACGCTACCATGTTGCCTGTCAATTAATAGATGATTGGCTAAGTACTAGCAGCCAATAAAACAAGTAGGGTCAGGCAGAGTGGCCCTTTGGAGATGGCTGATTTCTAGTCAGAGTCCTGATGGCTGTCATAGTGTGGACTTTGGTGAGGAGGGTGAGTAACATTAAGGTGAGGGTAGGTTCATTCTTTTTGTCTTTCTTTCTTTCTACCCTCAAAAGCTTTTTAGTTATTGCAGATGAGCTCAGTTCTGTATCATGCTTCTCCTGCACAATCTGGAGACTCAGGGAGGCTACTAGTAGCTCCTGACAGTCCACGTGACGGCACTGGATCTGTGCATGGATTCACTTTAGATCGGTGTTTCCAACTCTTTTTATGCCACAGGCTCCAAACGTTAACTGAGGGGTCTGTACACCCAGGTTGGGAGCTTCTGCGATGCTGAGAATGTGGTGGATAACACATTTAGTGTGTTTGTCACACTGCTGTTTAAGGGCCTGGGGGGAAAAAAGTTCAAAGTAAATTTATTAACAAAGTACATATTTATCACCATATACAACCCTGAGATTCATTTCCTTGTGGGCAATGCCAGTAAATGCAAGAAGCATAATAGAATCAATGAAAGACGGACAATGGCCAATAAGCAAAAAAAAACAGATAAGAAATAATCATAATAATAAATAAGAAAGCAATAAATATCAAGAACAGATGAAGAATCCTTGAAGGTGAGTCCATGGGTTCAGTGATGGGGCAAGTGAAGTTATCTTCTCTGGTTGCCTTGGAACCCTTTCCCACATATGTCTCTGCATGGCAAGTAGCTACATCTGGCTGCTCTCTGTACTCTGCTGTGGGCGTGCTGGAACCTGTAGTAGCCAAGGTGCTGGCCCTGAACGTAGCGCTGATATGTCCTGGTCACTGTTGCTCTCAGTGCAGTGTATGATAGCCTATTGAAGCACAACATTTAAAACATACTGAGTGCTGTTTTAGAAAGTGCCGCCAGACTGCCGGCAGTTTTTCTCTGAAACCGCTGCATTAGTGAAGTTTCTTATGGACAGGTAATTGTCTGTCGGGATTTGTGGCAGAGTTTTCTATTTCTGTTTTGTTGATCGTGATAGGGGTTTTGGTTTTCTGTGTTTCTGCTGATGGCCTCTCTTTGAATGAGGTGTTGCCAGAAGTTGAAAGGATAAAACTAGGGTCATTTCAAAGTTTGTGTATCGACAGATTAATTTCATAAAGAACAGAGGTGGTGAATAGGGGGCATGATGTATTGTTTTATACTCAGACCTTTCAGTTAACCACCGTTCCTGCGTGATGTTGTATAGCTTCTCCACTATAGGGTTTGTTCCTCTTGCTGCATCTGAGAAATCCAGTCCCGGTACGTAACCCTCGATTTTTGCGGGTTGTTGTTCCAACAACAGATCTGCAAGTTCCGGTAGCTCCCACGGTTCTTTGTGTGAGAACTTTGGAAAGTTGTCAAGACTGCTGAAGAGAGCTTCTTCGATTGACCAGCCTCTGCCACAGCATTTTAAAACCCATAGCTGCATTAACAGTGTACACTGCCTTAACCCTTGTGGCATCTTGGAAGCCAAGCCACTTACAGAGAAGGTCTAGCTCTTCACTAAGTTTAAGACTTAGTCCTTCTACAGCATTGCAAAAGCTTGACTTCCAGGATAGATAGCTGGCAGAAATAAACTCTTCTCGGGCTTCCAGCCAGGTACAGGTGTCCATTTTAACTGATGTTTTGATGACAATCTCTGCCATCTTAATCAAGGACGACACCTGGGCATGTCTACTCCAGTGGTATTTATAACCCTGCCATCCATCCCTCCTGATTGGTTAGTCCTCATCCAATCAGGTTTCTGCTGTCCCACCTTGTTTACAATCAAATTCCAGTTCTTACTTAGAGCAAGACCTTCATCTTTGTTAAAATTCTTTTTCTCTCGTTCTGCTTCAATGGCTTCCTTCACCAGGTGGCCCCCAAAGCTGTTTGCGCGGCACAGTAGTTCTGTGCTGTTGAAGCCAATCCTCTGGCCATTGTGAATGCAATGTTCTGCTGCTGATAATTTCTCCAGGCTAGATCCCTTTTCACTTTTAGTCCTGCCATGACTAGGTCTCAACAAGCCAGATACAAATCTAATACACCTGCAGCTCCTAAATGAGGATATTGTGGAGACTGATTTGCTAAATGTGTGTCCTCGGATGGATTGAACCTCAGCCTGTCCATGCCTGTGCAGATGGGATTAGCATCAGTAGCAACTGTTTGCTGTGATGAAACTGTAGAAGGGGGTGTTGTGGGTTTCGAACATGACTGTCAATCCCTGGACTAAGTGAAAGGCATGTTGGCTGAATGGTGTGAACAGCTTCTACCTGTAGAGCTGGAGCACTGACTCTTTCATAACCAAAGTGAATTTGGAGATATTCTTTCATAAGCTGCATTGGCTGTTGTGATGACAAAGCATGACTGATTCTGGTTATATGTAGACTCACCGCTGTCTCTGTCACTTTTGCCTCTGCTAAGGCAGCCTCAGCTTCCCGTTCCTCCTTGAGCACACCTGATGTAGTTTCTACGTGAGCTTTTTCCATGTCTGTACAAGCTTTTTCGGCAGGGGTAAGCAGGCCTTCCCTCCTATTGACTGTGCAACAAATCCACTGGTTCTGCTTTTAGTAACTTCTGATGTAGCAGAACACGTCGTCAGAAGTAGCTACATCTGAAGGATGCTCAGCTGGCTTCCTGCCATGCTCTGCTGTGGATGCTGAAACCAGTAGCACAAGGTGCTGGTCCTGAATTTACAGCTGTATCTGGGTCTAATTCTTCTGCGTGTCAGTAGGTTCTTGACTCAGTTTGCTGGGGACCACTTGCTGCACTGAGGGTCCATCTGTGTTCTGCAATATATTGTTACTACTTCTCCAGTTCTCCTTGCTACTTTCCACAGATTCTCCACCTCTGTCTGGATGATTGTCTTGTCCATGTTTGGAATGACTTTGCCTCTGGGTTTCTCTGGTCAGACTCGGTATCTCACTCAAACTATTGTCTAATGGTGATTTATCACCACAGCCTGGTGCAGCAGTGAGGACGTTGCAGTTGGTCTTTAGTAGCCTTTTGAAAAGTAAGCCTGTGGCATGTCGGACCGTTGGGTAAACAATAGGTTTTGATGACTGCAGATCATGGTCTCTTTGGGTGCTTTGCTATTGCTTGGGGGCTGGTGTGCGCTGACACTTTTTGGTGAAATGGCGGGGGGGGTAGATTAACGCGTTGATGCTTGCTGCTGCTTGTGCGAGGAAGGGGGGCTTTGTGGTTCTAACATGTTTCTGTCATTCATTCTTTTGAGGTTCTTCTGTTTTTCGTGGATGTCTGCAAAGGTAAGTATTTCAGGTTGTATACTGTATACATTCTGTGATAAGAAACGGAACCATTGGAAGCACTTGGCACACTGTTCAGCCCTTGTGTGCTCTTAAGTGGTGAACACCCATACGTTTCTAAGTTGTGTGTCTTGGGCACTTCTCACTTTCTACCTTAAATGAGTGTTCATCTTTCTTAGTGTTCACATCTGTAGCAGGGGATGCAAGTTCAGAAGGAAGACCAGGTAAAAATCTGGCATGAAACACGACAGAAAGTGAATTCCTATCATCGTCTGCTGCTTTGATTTTACCCTCTATTGAGAAACCATGTCTTATCAGAGGGCTTGCACCAATGGTCAGTTCTTCAAGCACCTTCCCAGAGAGACGACTGTTACTATCTAAGTCAGCAGCTGCTTCATACATCTTTGCCTCTGCTAAGGCAGTCTCAACTTCACATTCCTCCTTGAACACACTCAATGTAGCTCCTACGCGAGCTTTTCCTATCAGCATTTCAACTTCACACTTAGCATGAGCTGCTCTCATTCTTGCTGGTTCCAGCTTGTGCAGCAGCTATGCTAATTGTGATTTTGTCTGAGTGTTGCGAAGACACGATAGATGTGCTGCATTCTAACCTGTTCCAGTGCTCGGTGATTGACGTTGCTGGGGTTGGAAGCTGACATTGTAGCATACGGCTTTCAGGCACATCTCCAGTCTGTGGCATTGGCTTTGAAGATGTGTTATATTTTCACCCTACTGCCCTCACAGTGCCAGGTATGCAAAGTTGGGCTGGGAGTTGAACACCTCAAAAATCACCCGAGTCAGAAGCTTTCTTCACAGTTTTTAATACTGTGCAATGAGAAGGTAAAATGAATAACCTTGTAGTTAGGGATCATTTTGGAAAGACTGATCACAGTATGATAAAACTACTCATACAAATAGAGGGTGCAATGAAGTCCGTAAGACCATAAGACAACAGCTGGATTAGGCCATTAGGTCCATCAAATCTGCTCTGCCATTTCATCATGGATGATTTATTACCCTCTCAACCTTATTCTCCTGCCTTCTCTCTGTAACCTTTGACATCCTGACTACTGAAGAACCTAATCTACCTCCTTTAAATATATCCAATATACAGCTATTTGTGGCAATGAATTTCACAGATTCACCACCCTCTGGCTAAAGAAATTCCTCTTCATCTCTGTTCTAAATGGACATCCCTCTATTCTGAGGCTCTGCCTTCTGGTCTTAGACTCCCCCACTATAGGAAACATTCTTTCCACATCCACTCTAACTAGTAGCAGTAGTAGGCAGCCGTTGATCCCAGGAGATTGTGGGTTTGCGCCTCTGGTGGACTGTGTCCTCTCCAGGGCGCAAGCCTGGGCAGGAAGATTGGAAGAACTGGCTGTTGCCCAACCAGCAGGTTCCCCCTCTCCATGTCACTGATGTAGTCCAAGGGAAGGGCAAGCGCTGCTATAGCTTGGCACCAGCATCGTCACAGATGTTGCCAGAGTGAAGTTGTAAACATCATTAAACTGCCTTAGGGACCCCAGCTCCAGATTTCTTCCTCTGGGTTTACTCCTGAAGCCTTTCCCATGGCAGAAAAATGGGTATGGCCACAAGGCACTGGAGGTTTAAAATCAGAGTTTTTCTTCTCCTAGGCAGGCTGCCAGCTGACGCTGATAAGCCCCACTTGCCCAAAGCAACTGGTTTTGAGGCACTAGTGGTCTGTCTTTGCCCCTTCTCTTGTCAGTAGAAACAATTCCACTGGGCCTAGTAGCTAAGCCACATGTGAAGGCCAAGAGTTGGACTTGGTTGTCAGAGGCTGTTAGAGACGCATGCTATTGGGAGCACTTTATAGGTAATGGGAGCTTATCTGCAATACCACTCCAGCTATGACAACCTTGGGAGCCAGCTTGTCTCTGTGGCGCAATTGGTGAGTGCATTCAGTTGTTAACCGAAAGGTTGGTGGTTCTCTGATTAGGCCTTTCAATATTCAATAGGTTTCTGTGAGATCCCCCTCATTCTTCTAAACTCCAATGAGTGCGGATGCAAAGTCATCTAAAGCTCATATCTTCGCCCTTTCATTCCTGGAATCATTGTCGTAAACCTCATCTGGATCCTCTCCATTGCTAGCACATGTCATAGAGTCAGAGAAAACTACAGACCAGAAACAGGCCTTTTGGTCCATCTAGTCTGCCAAACTTAATCTGCCTTGTTTTATTGACATGCACCCAGAATATAGACCCCCATACCCCTCCCATCCATGTACCTATCCAAACTTTTCTTAAATGTTGCAATTGAAACTGCATCAACCACTTACACTGGCAGCTAGTTCCACACTCTATCCTCTAAGTGAATTAGTTCCCCCTCTTGTTTCCTTTAAACATTTCACCTTTCACTCTTAACCCATGACCTCTAGTTGTAGTCTCATCTAAACTTGGAAAAAGCTTGCATGCTTATACCCTATCTATATCCCTCATAATTTTGTATACTTCTGTCAAATTTCCTTTCATTCTCTTACACTGTAGGAAATAAAGCTGTAACCTATTCAGTCTTTCCTTATAACTCAGGTCCTCAAGTACTAGCAACATCCTTGTAAATTTTCCCTGATTCTTTCAATCCTGTTGATATCTTTCCTGTGGGTAGGTGACCAGAACTGCACACAATACTCCAAATTAGGCCTCACCAACATCTTATCTCTTTTGTTCTCTTTATGACACTCTATTATGAGAGTCTATTATGACACTCTAGTGGCCACTTTATTAGGTACACCTGTACACCTGCATGTCAGTGCTAATATCTAATCGGCCAATCATGTGACAACAACTCAATGAATGAAAGTGCGCAGACATGGTCAAGAGGTTCAGTTGTTGTTCAGACCAAACATCAGAGTGGGGAAGAAATGTGATCTAAGTGACTCTGACAGTGGAATGATTGTTCTTGTCAGATGGGGTGGTTTGAGTATCTTAGAAACTGTTGATCCCCTGTGATTTTCACATACAGCATTCTCTAGAGTTTACAGAGAATGGTGTGAAAAACCAGAAAACATACAGTGAACGGCAGTTCTGGAGTGAAAATGCCTTGTTAATGATAGAGGTCAGAGGAGAATGGCAGACTGGTTCAAACTGACTGTGAGGCAATAGTAACTCGACTCAAATAACCATGTGTTACCACAGTGGTGTGCAGCAATCTGCTGGAGAAGTTCAGCTGGTTGAACGGTATCTGTGGCTTAGGGGATTGGTGAGAAACTGGGTCGAGACATCACCAATTCCTTACCACCTCTCCCCCACACCCCCACTGGGATGCTGCTTGACCTGTCAAGTTCCTCCAGCAGATTGTTGCTCCAGATTCCTGCACCCGTTGTTTCTTCTGTATCCAGTAAATTCTTTAGTGGTTGGGAGCTCTTTTGCTGATGGTATGGAATCGGCCCTTCAAGCTGACTGCCTCAGTAACCTCCAATTTAACCCTAAACTAATCACTTGACAATTTACAATGACCATTTAACCTACCCAGTATGTCTTTAGACTGAGGAAGGACACTTGGGGAAAACCCACACATTCCACGTGTGGGATGTTCAGAGACTGCGTATGGATGATGCTGGATTTGAACTTTGAGCTCTGACACCCTAAGCTGCTTTGCACTAACCGTTACGCTACTGTGGCATCCAAGTGTGTTTCTGTATGTTTGTGGTCTTCTGTTGCTATAGTACATCCACTTTGATACATCAATGAGTTGTGTGTTCGGAGACACTCTTCAGCACACCACGCGTGGTTATTTCAGTTACTGTTGTATTCCTGTTGGCTTGAAGCAGTCTGGCCATTTGCCGGGCAAGACACACTAAACATTCAATAAACCCTTCATGTTATACTCTGTTACTACTGCTTGTGTGCAAGGCCCTCTTTTCCTGCAGCAGACTTCCACTTTCCATGGCACCATTTGTGATTTGGCTCACAGTGAGCCAAAGGGCAAAAGGAGAGCGGTTGCTTTCAGTGTGCTAGATTTAAACTCTGATGATGCCGTGGCGTCATCAGCTAAACAGCAGCTGGTGAGATGGGCTGTAATGGTTCTTAAACGGGCCAATTGCTAGCTACCATGGGGGATTGGCTTTCGATGATCAGGTGACATGGACACTCACTGCAACAGCATTGTAGTTGGCACAGATACAGTGGGCCGAAGGGCTTGTTCTATATATTATTTTACCTCACTGCCACGGGTGAGATTTCAGTCAGCAAACGATGAAATGATTTTTTTTCTTTCTTTAGTGACGCTGTGACGTTCCTCTTCGTGCTTTTACTGTTGGATAAGGACTTGTCCAGCCAAAGTATTTCATGAGGAGGACTGAGAGGGACATCCTGATGGAAGGCTCTTCATCTCCCCACACCTCCAGGCAGGCATCTCGCAAACGGGAAGGGAGTGTGGAAAGTCGGGGTGGATCACGCAGCCGGGTGGCAACCAAACCAGCGAAGAGGATGCGGCGGACAATGCAGTGGAATACCACTAACTATACGGTCCACGAGACGGACAGTGACATGCTCCTGATCATTTCCAATGAGGGCAGGGTGCAGAGGAGGCCCAGGCCCAAAAAGTCAAAGGGCAAGAGAAACAACTGCCGGCTCAACAAGAAGTCTAATGCTCATGCGGTGAAACTCTCTCTGCCCAAAACAAAGATGAGGGGCACCAGCTCTGAACGTGCTGAAGGTCAGCACAAAGCAACAGATCCAGAAGCAAAGGGCCGGAAAGAAGAGGAGGTCGACCGGTGGGGTCAACAGCTTCCGATTGAAGTGTTGGTTCATATCTTCCATTACGTGGTCTCATCAAATGGAGCTGTACCATTTCTCTGCAGGTAAGGGGCCAAGGTGGGAGAGGGTACAGAGGAGATTTACTAGTTTGCTGCTTAGATTAGAGAGCATGTCTTATCAGGATAGGCTGAGTGAACTAGGGCTTTTCTCTTGGAGTGAAGGAGGATGAAAGGTGACTTGATAGAGGTGTATAAGATGGTAAGAGGCGTAAATTAAGTGGACAACCAGAGACTTTTTTTCAGGGCCAAAATGGTGAATATGAAATGGCATAGTTTTAAAGTGATTGGAAGGAAGTATAGGGGTATTTCAGAGGTAGGCTTTTTACTTGGAGAGTGGTAGATGCATGGATGTGTGAGTGGTGGTAGAGGCAGATACATTAGAAATATTTAGAGTGTAGAGAAAATTTGCATGGATGTTGCCAGGACTTGAGGACCTGAGTTATGGGGAAAGGTTGAACAGGTTAGGACTGTATTTTCTAGAGCATGGGAGAATGAGGGGAGATTTGATAGAGGTATACAAAATTATGAGTGGTACAGATGGGGTAATTTGTAAGCAGGCTCTTTGCACTGAGGTTGGGTGAGACTTGCACTAGAGGTTAAGGGTGAAAGGTGAAATGTTTAAGGGGAACGTGAGGAGGAACTTCACACAAAAGGTGGTGAAAGTGTGGAACAAACTGCCAGTGCAAGTGGTAGATGTGGGTTCAAATTCAGCACTAAGTAAAATTTGGATAGGTACATGGATGGGAGGGGTATCGATGGTTTTAGAAATATAGAAAACCTACAGCACAATACAGGCCCTTCAGCCCACAAGGTTGTGCTGAACATGTCCCTACATTAGAAATTACTAGGCTTACTATAGCCCTCTATTTTACTAAGCTCCATGTGCCCATCCAAAACTCTCTTAAAAGACCCTATCGTATCTGCCTCCACCACCTTTGCCGGCAGCCCATTCCATGCACTCACCACTCCCTGAGTAAAAAACTTACCCCTGACATCTCCTCTGTACCTACTCCCCAGCCCTTAAACCTGTGTCCTCTTGTGGCAACCATTTCAGCCCTGAGAAAAAGCCTCTGACTATCTACACCAGTGGTTCCCAACCTTTTTTTGGCCATGCACCACCTAATCACCTCTAAAATCCTGATGCCCCCTGTGGTGATATATAATTCTTATTATTCAAAAAGTGAACTCCTATTCACCTGGAGGAAGCCTAAAAGACCATTAACTTGGTTTAAACAAGCTTCCAAAGAACATGGCATTCATAAAAGAGAAAAATAAAAGAACCAAAGGACTGTTAAAGTTCTGAGGAAGAAATGACTAAGAAATTGTAAAAAAAGGAACATTAAGTGATATTAAAATAATAATAATAATAAATAAATAAAACAATACCGATTCGTTTCTACAGCATACAAAGACAGATACACCGTTTAAAAGAGATGACGCAATGTACACACCTTCACACCACCAAGAACCGAAAGCTACTGCAAAAAGCAGCATTGGCGCGACCTCGTACGAGTTTCTTACGCGTTTGGACTTGTTCATTCGTTCCTTCCTACATCAGTCAATTCATTAATTTAATTATGAAAGCCATTTGATGGCTGTAATGATGGTGATACACTATATATACAGTACATATGCAATTACACATGTACATACACACAAGTATTTTTATGTATGCATACTGTATATACACATATGTATTAACTCGCACACACATTCATACTCACACAGACTTACTAGAAAAAATTCACTGTTAATAACTCATTCTCGAATTGCCCCCCTTAAAAATCAAATTACCCTGTCAACAACTTATACACTTCTCATCCTCCATCGCTCCAAGGAGAAAAGGCCAAGTTCACTCAACCTATCCTCATAAGACATGCTCCCCAATCCAGGCAACATCCTTGTAAATCTCCTCTGCACCCTTTCTATGGCTTCCACATCCTTTCTGTAGTGAGGCGACCAGAACTGAGCACAGTACTCCAAGTGGGGTCTGACCAGGTCCTATATCACTACAATCTTACCTCTCGGCTCCTAAATTCAATTCCATGATTGATAAAGGCCAATAAATTGTACAGCATCTTAAGCACAGAGTCAACCTGCGCAGCTGTTTTGAGTGTCCTATGAACTTGGACCCCAAGATCCCTCTGATCCTCCGCACTGCCAAGAGTCTTACCATTAATACTATATTCTGCCATCATATTTGACCTACCAAAATGAACCACTTCACACTTATCTGGGTTGAACTCCATCTGCCACTTCTCAGCCCAGTTTTGCATCCTATCAATGTCCCACTGTAACCTCTGACAACCGTCCACACTATCCACAACACCCCAACCTTTGTGTCATCAGAAAACATACTAACCCATTCATTCACTTCCTCATCCAGGTTATTTATAAAAATCACAAAGAGTAGGGGTCCCAGAACAGATCCCTGAGGCACACCACTGGTGACCGGCCTCCATGCAGAATATGACCCATCTACAACCACTCTTAGCCCTCTGTGGGCAAGCCAGTTCTAGATCCACAAAGCAATGTCCCCTTGGATCCCATGTCTCTTTACTTTCTCAATAAGCCTTGTATGGGGTACCTTATCAAATGCCTTGCTGAAATCCATATACACTACATCTGCTGCTCTTCCTTCATCAATGTGTTTAGTCACATCCTCAAAAAATTCAGTCAGGCTCGTAAGGCACGACCTGCGCTTGACAAAGCCATGCTGACTATTCCTAATCATATGTCTCCAAATGTTCATAAATCCTGCCTCTCAGGATCTTCTCCATCAACTTACCAACCATTGAGGTAAGACTCACTGGTCTATAATTTCCTGGGCTATCTCTACTCCCTTTCTTGAATAAAGGAACAACATTTGCAACCCTCCAATCCTCTGGAACTTCTTCCATCCCTATTGATGATGCAAAGATCATTGCCAGAGGCTCAGCAATCTCATCCCTCGCTTCCCACAGTAGCCTGGGGTACATCTCGTCTGGTCCCAGTGACTTATCCAACTTGATGCTTTCCAAAAGCTCCAGCACATCCTCTTTCTTAATATCTACACGCTTAAGCTTTTCAATCTGCTGCAAGTCGTCACTATTATCACCAAGATCCTTTTCCATAGTGAATACTATAGTAAAGTACTCATTAAGTACCTCTGCTGTTTCCTCCAGTTCCATGCACACTTTCCCACTGTCACACTTGATAGGTCCTATTCTTTCACTTCTTATCCTCTTGCTCTTCACATACTTGTAGAATGCCTTGGCGTTTTCCTTAATCCTGCCCGCCAAGGGCTTCTCATGGCCCCTTCTGACTCTCCTAATTTCCTTCTTAAGCTCCTTCCTGTTAGCCTTATAATCTTCTAGATCTCTAACATTACCTAGCTCTCTGAACCTTTTGTAAGCTTTTCTTTTCTTCTTGACTAGATTTATTACAGCCTTTGTACACCATGGTTCCTGCACCCTACCATAACTTCCCTGTATCATTGGAACGTACCTACGCAGGTTATGGTCCAGGTGCAGGTCGATGGACTAGGTAGATTAGTTTGGCATGGACTAGATGGGCTGAATGGCCTATTTCCATGCTGTAATATTATATGACTCCTGACTCTCAACTCTTAGGCGCGTGGATGACAGAAAAATGGAGGACTATGTGGAAGGGAAGGGTTAGATTGATCTTAGTGGGTTAAAAGTTTAGCACAACATTGTGGGCCAAAGGGTCTGTACTGTGGTATACTGTTCTATGTTGAGGTATTGATGTAAATGTGTGGTGACTGGTGGCATGTTAGTGTAGGGCTGATGAAAGTGGGATTTGGAGATGGATGGACACAGGAATGGAGGGTAGAGTGGCAACTGATTCCCATGGGAGGTGGATGATGATGAGTGCAGAATTTAGACGGGGACAGGAATTTTGTCCCAATGTCTGTGTTAATCATTAAACACCCGTTGATGCCAATCCCACAACCATTCCTATTTCATTCTCCCTGCACTCCTATTATCTCCCCTTTGATTCCACCACTCACCTACAGTATACATTGAGGACTTCACTCCATTCGCCAAAAGAGGAAATTCCTGGTGACCAACCATTTTAATTCCTATCCCTATTCCTGTTCTGACATGTTGCACAATGAGGCCCCTCTCAGAGTGGAGGAGGTCTAGGAGCTTCCAACCTGATGGCATGAACGTCAATTTCTCCTTCCGGTAATTTTTTTCCCACATCTTTTTTCTTATCCCCTCTCCCTTCCCTCTTCAATACCCAACTCTGGCCCCTTACCTCTTCTCACCTACCTATCATCTCCTCCTTCCCTTTCTCCTATGGTCCACTGTCCTCTCCTATCAGATTCCTTCTTCTCCAGTCCTTCACCTTTCCCACCCACCTGGCTTCTATCTTGTCCTACTTTCTCTCTCTGCCACCTTTTTATTCTGGCGTCTTCCCCCTTCCTTTTCAGTCCTGATGAAGGGTCTTAGCCCAAAACGCCAAATATGTTCATTTCCGTAGATGATTCCTGACCTGCTGAGTTCCTCCAGCATTTGGTATGTGTTTACTCCAGGTTTATATCAGTTGATTAACCCTTTGGGTGTTCTGTCATTGAACTTGGGAGTACTCTGGATTTGGGAGATGAGAGGATTGTGAGAGAACTCAAGGTTGGAGGTAGGATGGTGATTACCCCAAAGGTCTAAATTTCTGTTTTATACAGTTGGATAGAACGAGAATGCCTCTGCTACAGTCTGAGAGTTACAGACTGGATATACGCGGCATGGTAGCATGGTTAGCGCAGTTTTTTACAGCGCCAGCAGTCGGGATTCGATTCCCACCACTGTCTGCAAGGAGCTTGTACATTCTCCATGTGACTGTGTGTTCCTCTGGGTGTTCCACTTCCCTTCCACATTCCAAAGACGTACGGGTTAGAGTTAGTAAATTGTGGGCATGCTCATTTGGCACTGGAAGTGTGTGACATTTGTAGGCCACACATTTTTCTCAGACTCTGTTGGCTGTTTCAATGCGTTTCGATTTACATGTGACAGTTGAAGCTAATCTCTATCTTTTGGCTGAGGTGTTCGTTTGATCTGATCTTTCATCCTGCATTTTTTTAAACAGAATGGCTCGAGTGTGTCAGCTATGGAATGGAGCAGCTGAAAACCCCAGACTGTGGCGCAGGGTTACCATCTCTCAGTGCTGGGGCAGTCCTGGAAAGAAACTGCAGCCTCTGGTTCAGAAAAAAATCCAGAACACCTTAAGCTGGCTGACAGAGAACAGGTTTGTTAAGGCGAAAGGATCCAGTGTTGTCATTAGTGGGTTCAACATAATTGGTTGGGGTTGTCAGAGCTGATGTATTTTCAGCTGGGGTAGGTCAGCCGAGGGGCATAAATGAGGGCTGTGATGTACCATGAACAGAGATAAAAATGGTCTGTCTCTGAATGGACTTAAACTTGAGGATAAGAACTGCAAGTCTGCAGAGTAATCGAGTCATACCCCACAAGGGCATTGAGGATGTTTTTAAAAAGCAATGCGGCATCAGTCAGTTAGGATCCCGTCACCAAGGACATGCCCTCTTCTCATCCCTACCATTGAGGAGGAGGTACAGGAGCCTAAAGACACATATTCAATATTTCAGGAACAGCTTCTTCTCTGCCATCCAGTTTCTGAATGGACAGTGAATGCAAACTCACTATTTTTTCTTTGCTCCCTTTTTGCATTACTTACTTACCGGTAATTCAATTTGTTAATTTGTACAGTATATATTTCATATTGTAATTATTATGTATTGCATTGTGCTGCTGTCGCAAAACAACATATTTCACAACCTATGCCAGTTATACTAAACCTGATTCTGAAGGCCTTAAGATATGGGAGCAGAATTAGGCCATTGAGCCCATCCAGTCTGGTCTGCCGTTCCATCGTGGCTGATTTATTATCCCTCTCAACTCTTCTCCCCTGCCTTCTCACCTTAACCTTTGACATCCTTACTAATCAAGAACCTGTCAGCCTCTGCTTTCAATATACTCTATGCAATGACTTGGCTTCAGCAGCTGTCAATGGAAATGAATTCCACAGATTCACCACCCTCTGGCTAAAGAAATTCCTCCTCATCTCTGTTCTAAATGGACATCCTTCTATTCTGACGTCTAGACTCCCCCACTATAGGAAACATCCTCTCACATCCACTCTATGTAGGGCTTTCAATGTTTGGTTAGTTAGATCGCCCCTCATTTTTCTAAACTCCAGTGAGTACAGACCCGGAGCCATCAAACATTCATACAGTATTTAAACATAATCCTATGGCCCACTGAGTATGCACCTATTTTCATATTAATCCTAGTACTAATCCTGTTTTATTCTCCCTTTATTCCTATCAACCCTCTTACCTGGATTCTACCTCTGTTAGAGACACAATAGCAAAGGTCGTTTGGCCCACTGAGTCCTTGCCAATCCATTTTTTGATTCCAGCTGCCCAGGATTCCACCACTCGCCTACATACATCGGCCAATCACCCCACCAACCTCCATGTAGCCCAGCACATCATGGAAACCAGCCTCCCTCCATGGACTTGCTGATTTGAAAAAGCGGCCAGCATAATCAAGGACCAAAAATCGGACATTCTCTCTTCTTCCCTTCCTATTGGGCAGAAGATTCAAAAACCTGGAAACACCAAGCTCAAGGACAGCTTCTATCCCACTATTATAAGCTGTGGAAGTCAATTTATTGGGTATATTTAAAGCAGAGGTTCATGGGTAAAGGCATCAAAGGTTACAGGGAGAAAGCAGGATTGAAAGGGGAAATAAATGGCAGACTGGCCTAAGTCTGCTGTTATGTCTGGTGGAGTGATAGTTTGCTGTGCTACCCAAGTTAATAAGAAATGTGCAGATAGCTATTGGTTCTCCGAATTCAGGCTCCTTTCCTGCTGTAGAGGTAGGGAACAGAGAGAGAAGTTGGCAGCTGATTGACCTGCGTTGATGTGCTTTTTTACTCACAGGTTTTCACAACTTCGCGAGTTCTCTCTCTGCCACTGGAACAACCTAGTGAGTTACACATTGAAGGTAAGCCAGTAACTTCCTCTCCTGTCATATCAGCAGCATCACTTTGTTTCATTTTGGCTCCTCAGAACTTACTATTAAAGTACCTATATGTCATCATAATTTTCTTATTGAGATACAACATGGAAGAGTCCCTTCATTGAAAACCCGCACATGACAGAAATGGACAACCAACCGATGTGCAAAACACAATATGTTGTGCAAATATGAAATGAAAGAAAAAAAATTAGTAATAAATATTAAGAATTTAAGTTGTATAGTCCTTAAAAGTGAGTTCATGTGTTGCAGTAAAAGTTCAATGTTGGGATAAGTGAAATTGAGTTGAAGTTATCCCCTCTGGTTCAAGAGCCTGGTGGTTAAGGGGTAATAACTGTTTCTGAACCTGGGGTGGTGTGGGTTCTAAGGCTCCTGTACCTTCTTCCTGATGGTAGCAGCAAGAACAGATCATGACCTCAGAATCAGAATCAGTTTTAATATCAGAGGCATACGTCATGAAATTTGTTAACCTTGTGGCAGCAATACAGTGCAATATGTGATAAATATTGCAAAAAAAACTGAATTACAGTAAGTATATATACAGTGCCTATAAAAACTATTCATCCCCTTAGAAGTCTTCATATTTTATTGTTTTAGAACATTGAATCACAGTGGATTTAGTTTGGCTTTTTTGACACTGATCAGCAGAAAAAAGACACTTGCATTTCAGAGAGAAAACAGATCTCTACAAAGTGATTTAAATTAACTACAAATATAAAACACAAAATAATTGATTGCATTTAGTATTTAGTATGCCACACCAAATCATCACTGGTGCAGCAAATTGGTTTTAGAAGTCACATAATTAATTAAATGGAGATCACCGTGTGCAATCAAGGTGTTTCAATTGATTGTAGTAAAAATACACTGGTATCTGGAAGATCCAACTGCTGGTGAGTCAGTATCCTAACAAAAACTATACCACGAAGACAAAAGAACACTTGAAGCAACTCGGCAAAAAGGTTATAAAAAAGCACAAGTCAGGAAATTGATACAAGAAAATTTCCAAGTCACTGAATATCCCTTGGAGTACAGTTAAGTCTGTTATCAAGAAATGGAAAGAATATGGCGCAGCTGTAAATCTGCCTAGAGCAGGCCATCCTCAAAAACTGAGTGACCATGCAAGAAGGGGACTAGTGAGGGAGGCCACCAAGAGATCTATGACAACTCTGGAGGAGTTACAAGCTTCTGTGGTTGAGGTGGGAGAGTCTGCCATGTGCTCATCCAATCGCAGCTTTATGGGAGAGTGGCAAACAGAAAGCTACTGCTGAAAGAAACTCACATGAAATCTCAGCTAAAGTTTGCCAGAAGGCATGTGGGAGTCTCTGAGGTCAGCTGGAAGAAAGTTCTGTGATCTGATTAAACCAAATTTGAGCTTTATGGTCATCAAACTTAACATTTTAATAGTAAGATTCTTGGCAGTGTGGAGGATCAGCGAGATCTTGTGGTCCGTGTCCATAGGACACTCAAAAGATGCTGCGCAGGTTGACAGTGTTGTTAAGAAGGTATATGGTGTGTTGGCCTTCATCAGCGGTTGTAGAGGTGGATACGGTAGGGTCTTTTGAGAGACTCTTGGATAGATAAATGGAGTTTAGAAAAATAGAGGGCTATGCAGTAGGGAAATTTTAGGCAGTTTCAAGAGTAGGTACATGGTCGGCACACATTATGGGCCGAAGGGCCTGTAATGTGCAGTAGATATCTATGTTCTTGTTCATGCTAGAATCATTCCTGACATACATGTGCTTGTAGCTTGTTAAACAGCCTCTGTGTGGCACCTTGTCAGAGGCCTTCTGAACATCCAACTACACAACGTAAACAATGAAGACAAGCAAAACATTTATTCAGTTCATCCCCTATTACTACCTCTTCAACATCGTTTTCCAGCTGTCCAATATCCACTCTCACCTCTCTTTTACACTTTATGTATCTGAAGAAATATTTAGTATCCTCTTTAATATTAATGGCTGGCTTACTTTTATATTCCATCTTTACCTTCTGAATGACTTTTTTAGTTGCCTTCTATTAGTTTTTAAAAACTTCCCAATCCTCTAATTTTCCACTAATTTTTCCTTTATTATGTGCCCTCTCTTTGGCTTTTATGCTGGCTATGACTTTTCTTGTTAGACACAGTTGTGTCATATTTCTTTTAGAATACTTCTTCTTTGGAATGTATATACCCTATGCTTTCCGGGGTGCTGCTCTGCTGTCATCTCTGCTAGAGTTCTTTTCAATTCAAATCAAGTGTCATTTAACTACATAAATGTATATAACATATATAATGTATGTAGAAATGAGACAACATTTCTTTGAACCAGGGTGTAAAGTACTTAACACACTTAAGGGCAATAACACACAGTTGAAAGGGAATAGAATATAAAAGCCTTTTAAGGGACTCTTAGAAAGGTACATGGAACTTAAAAAAAAAAGAGGGCTATGCAGTAGGGACGTTCTAGGCAGTTTCTAGAGTAGGTTACATGGTCGGCACAACATTGTGGGCCGAAGGGCTGTAATGCGCTATTGATTTTTTATGTTTCTATATATGGCGTAAGCCAAACACATACCATCCCTAACGTAAAGCGTGGTGGTGGTTGCATCATGCTGTGGGGATGCTTCACTGCTGCAAGATCTGGAAGGCTTGTGAAGGTAGAGGATAAAATGAATGCAGCAAAACACAGGGAAATCCTGGAGGAAAGCCTGATGCAGTCCGCAAGAGAACTGCGACTTGGGAGAAGATTTGTTTTCCAGCAAGACAACAACCCCAAGCATAAAGCCAAAGCTACACAGGAATGGCTTAAAAGCAACAAAGTTAATGTCCTGGAGTGGCCAAGTCAGAGTCCAGACCTCAATCCAATTGAAAATTTGTGGCTGAACTTGAAAAGGGCTGTTCACTCACGAATCCCATGAAATCTGACAGAGCTTGTGCAGTTTTATAAAGAAGAATGGGAAAAAATTGCAGTGTCCAGATGTGCAAAGCTGATAGAGACCTATCTACGCATACTGAAGGCTGTTATTGCTGCCAAAGGTGCATCTATTACATAATGACTTGAAGGGGGTGAATACTGGTGCAATCAATTATTATGCATTTTATATTTGTAATTAATTTAGATCACTTTGTAGAAATCTGCTTTCACTTTGACCCAAAAGTGTCTTTCTCTGTTGATCAGTGTCAAGAAAGCCAAATTAAATTCACTGTTATTCAGTGTTGTAAAACTAAAACATGAAAACTTCCAAGGGGGGGTGAATAGTTTTTATAGGTACTGTATGTATATTAAATAGTTAAATTAAATAAGTAATGCAAAAACAGAAATTTTAAGAAGTAGTGCGGTAGTGTTCATGGGTTCAATGTCCATTCAGAAATCGGACGACAGAGGAGAAGAAGCTGTTATACCATCGGGTTCAGGAACAGCTACTATCCCTCAACCATCAGGCTTTTGAATAAAAGGAGATAACTATAATCATTTAAAGACTCTTTTATCTTGTTATTTCATGCTTATTATTTATTGTTATTTATTCATATCTGCATTTGCGCAGTTTGTTGTCGATTGACCCTGTTTACAGTTACTGTTCTATAGATTTGCTAAGTATGCTCACAGAAAAAAATCTCAGGTTGTATTCCGGCGGCCCATTCAGCAGCAGGAGCAGGCCACAGCAACACGGTTTGTCACAGGGCAGCAACGCTTGTTTAAAAGGAGAGCTTTGTGGCATTCAGGGTCATTCTGATGGCATAATCAGCGGCAGGAGCAGGCCACAGCAACATGGTTTCTCGCAGTTTAAAAGTACAAAAGGGATGGCCATTGTTGGGGCAGAATAGGCTAGTGGTGAGAGTAGAAATGTCAGGCTTTGGCTCAGGGTAAGCTTCTGTTAAGGTTCCCTTTTTTCTCTCTTGCTGTACCTAGTGTAGTAAATGGCTGTTGTGTGTTCTCTATACCAGATATTGGAGTCCTGGGAGGCCCAGAATCTCCCAGGGAACTAAATCTGCGTGAAATGCGTGTAACTACAGCAACGTGAGACTACGTTTAGGATCTGGAGCAGCAGCTGGATGTCCTTCAGCTTGTACAGGAGAGTGGAGAGATAATTGATCAGAGTTACAGGGAAGTAGTTGCAGGAGGTGAGTAGCTGGGTGATTGTCAGGAGAAATGGAAATAGGCATTTAGTGCAGAGCGCCCTTGTGGCCATTCCCCTCAAAAGTAAGTATACTGTTTTGGATACTGTTGTGCGGTATGACCTCCTAGGGGAATGCCACAGCAGGTTACTGGTACTGAGCATGGGTCTGTGATGCAGAAGGGAAAAGGGGAGAAAAGGGTGCGGTAGTGATCGGGGAGTCGATAGTCAGTGGAACAGGCAGGAGATTCTGTGGATGTGAATGAGACACCCGAATGGTATGTTGCCTCCCAGGTGCAGGGTCAGGGATGTTTCAGATCGTGTCCATAACATTTTGGAGGGGGAGGGAGAGCAGCCAGATGTCTCGGTACACACTCGTACCAATGATAACCATATAACAATCACAGCACGGAAACAGGCCATTCCGGCCCTCCTAGTCCGTGCCGAACTCTTAATCTCACCTAGTCCCACCTACCCGCACTCAGCCCATAACCCTCCACTCCTTTCCTGTCCATATACCTATCCAATTTTACCTTAAATGACACAACTGAACTGGCCTCTACTACTTCTACAGGAAGCTCATTCGACAATGATATAGGAAGAAAAAGCAAAGAGGTCTTGAAAAGAGAATTTAGAGAGCCAGGCAGAAAGCTAGCCAGCGTCATGTGCCAATAAGGGTAGAAAAAGGATGGTTTGGCAGATTAAGGTGTGGCTGAGATGCTGGGGCAGTGGGGCAGGGCTTCAGTTTCTTGGATCATTAGGATCTCCTGGGGGAGGTATGACTTGTACAAATGTGATGGGTTGCACTTGAACCCAAGGGAGAACCAATACTCTCGCAGGCAGATGTGTTAGAGCTTTTGGGGAGGTTTTTTTTATCTAATCTGGCAAGGGGGTGGAACTGGAGTGAAGGGACTCAGGATAAGAAGGATGGTAAAAAAGCAAAGATTGCATGCTGTCAGACTTTAGATAGGGCAGGCAGATGATAGGACAAAATTGCAGCTAGCAGAGTGAGTACCAGTGTATTCAGATTCAGATTCAGTTTATTGTCATTTAGAAACCACAAATGCAATGCAGTTTAAAAAATGAGACAACGTTCCTCCAGAATGATATCACAAAATGATATGACAAAACAGACTACACTAGAAAGTCCACATAACGTTTGGCAATCCCCAATCCAGAGTCCGGAGAGGCTGCTGCGTATTAATATCGCGCTACCGTCCTAGCGCGTTCCCCGGAAAGGAGCTCCAAATCCACCAGACAAACAAGACCAAAAACTAAAGCTACAAGACCTGCACAAAACCACATAATTACAACATATAGTTACAACAGTGCAAACATTAGCATAATTGATAAAAAACAGACTATGGGCACAGTAAAAATAGTCCAAAGATGTTGAAGGACTGTAAGTTCAAAAGGAATCACCAGACAGTTTCCACAAGTCCCCAGGGTCCTTACAGACTCGCCATCCCACGCTGGCAGCAGAAGGGAATACCCCCGCTATGGACTTCCACGGCGCTGCCCGACTCAGCCTCGCAGACGCAGCACACACCGACAGCGACCTGACCTCAGCGGACTCCGAATCCGTCGAACCTCCGAGCCGACAACCATCCCCTCCGGCACAGCTTCTCCGAGCACCATCCTCTGCCGAGCGTATTAAGACGGGCCCACCAACAGCCATCAGCAACGCGACCCCGAGGACTGGGGACCTGTTCTTCCCAGCAGAGTCCCGGACCTCACAACAGCAGCAACGAAGGTCTTCCTGGAGATTTCCCGATGTTCCTCCGTGCTCCCACATCCGTTTTCAATCGATTATGATTGCGCACGGCACCCTGCTTCACAAATAACAGATAATCAGCTCCGGAGTGGCCGCTGCAAGCTGTGTCGCACCGCCATCTTGGGATGCAGAATCAAGAAGGGTAGCAAATACAGTACTCAAAGTGTTGTATCTCAATGCACAGAGTATAGGAATTGAAGTGGATGGATTATCAGGTATGATGTTGTGGTCATCGCTGAATTGTGGTTAAAGGATGGTTGTAGCTGGGAGCAGAATAGCCAAAGTTACACGTTGTATTGGAGGGACAGGAAGGGAGGCAGAGGGGATGGCATGGCTCTGCTGGTAAAGAATGGCATCAAATCAGTAGAAAGATATGACGTAGGATCGGAAGATGTTGAATCCTTGTGGGTTGAGTTATGAAACTTCTACTGTAAAATGACCCCGATGGTAGTTATATACAGGCCTCCCAACAGTAGCTGGGAGGTGGACCACAGATTACAACAGTTAAATAGAAAAGGCATGTCAAAAGGGCATTGTTATGATAGTCATGGGAAATTTCAACATGCAGGTCGATTGGAAGAATCAGGTTGGTAATGGATCTCGAGAGTGAGTTTGTTGAATGTCTTAAGAGATGGCTTTTTAGAGCAGTTTGTCATTGAGCCTACTGGGAGATCAGCTATACTAGATTGGGTGTTATGTAATTGACCGGAGGTGATTAGGGAGCTTAAGGTAAAAGAACCCTGAAGCAACAGTGATCACAATATGGTTGAGTTCAACTTGAAATTTGGTAGGGAGAAAGTGAAGTCTGACGTAGCAGTATTTCAGTGGAGTAAAGAAAATTACAATGCAATGAAAGAGGAGTTGGTCGAAGTAAATTGGAAGGAGCTGCTGGCAGGGATGTCAGCAGAGCAACGTCGGCGTGAGTTTTTGGGGAAAAGTGAAGAAGGTGCAGGATAGATGTATTTCAAAAACATAAATACTCAAATGCCAATATAGTACAACTGTGGCGGACAAGGGAGGTCAAAGCTAATGTAAAAGCAAAAGAGAGGGCATACAGCAAAGCAAAAATTAGCTTTTTAAAAACCTACAGAGTGAAACAAAAAGAATCATTAGGAGGGAAAAGTTGAAACATAAAATCAAGCTAGAAAATTCAAAAACCTGAGATGCAAAGAGACTTGGGAGTCTTTGTGCAGAACACCCTAAAGGTTAACTTGCAGGTTTGAGTTGGTGGTGGGGAAGGCAAATGCAAAGTTAGTATACATTTTGAGAGGTCTAGATTACAAGAGCAGGATGTGGTGCTGAGGACTCACTTTGAGTATTGTGAACAGTTTTGGGCTCCTCATCTAAGAAATGATGTGCTGGCATTGGAGAGGGTTCAGAGGAGGTTCACAAGGATGATTCCGAGAAAAGTTTGATGGCTCTGGGTCTGTTATGTTTGTACTGACTGAAATAAATTAATTTCATTCATTCATTCATTTCAATTAGAACAAAGAAAAAGAAGTCCTTTCTATTGCAAAGTGGTCAGTGTTGTAATGATTAGGCTAGATGTTCAAGGACCAAATGGTTTAAGGGAAGTAGCTGTTCTTGAACCTACGGGAAAGGTTTGTGTAATGGAGAGCACTTGGTAAATGCACTCTGTACACATGCGCATTTATAAACATACAAACATTACTTTCATTCTGTTGTTAAGGTGCTGAGAGTGTGCACCTCAGTGTCTTCACCCCCCAGTATATTCTTGTAAAGGGTTGGCTTTATGGTGCCCTTCCCACCGTACACTGTGGAATAATTCATCTCTTTAGTAACGGGGATGTGAAAATATGTATATGTTGTTTGTATACTGTATTTAAGGTAGCTACTTCTGTTTATTTTGTAATATGATTGTAACTACATTGTGGGAGCATCATATTTTAATTCAAAGTTCAAAGTAAAATTTATCTCAGAGAACATACAATCCTGAGATTCTTTTTCTGCGGGCATACTTAGCAAATCTGTAGAATGGTAACTGAGTGTAGTTATTCCCTTGCGGGTCCTGAGGTACTTCTACCTTCTACCTGATGGCAGTAGTGAGAAAGAGCATGACATGGATGGTGGGGATCTTTGATTGATGCTGCCTTTCTACAGCAACGTTTCATGTTGATGTTGGGAGGGTTTTACCCATGATGTACCAGGCTGAATCCACTACCTTTTGTAGGATTTTCTGCTGAATTAAAGATGGTATGTCCTCGTGTCTGGAAAAAAAATAACAGAGCTGATTGCTCTCAGTAACTGGAAGAGATCGAGCTGCCAGGAGTTCACACTGGAAGTAGTAGGGAACTATTCTGGTGGATATCTTTTGTAAATATTGGCAGATGGCGGCACGATGCAGTTTGCAGTGACCGCTCCGGAGTTGATATCTGTTATTTGTTAAGCGGGGTGCCGTGCACAATCCTAATCTGATGGAAAACAGGTGTGGGAGCACAGAGGAACATCTGGAAATCTCCAGGAAGGCCTTCTTCGTTGCTGCTGCTGTTGTGAGGTCTGGGTCTCTGCTGAGAAGGACAGGCCCCCAGTCCTCGGGGTCGCGTTGCCGGTGGCCGTTGGCGGGGGCGTCGTAGTGCGCTCAGCAGAGGATGGTGCTCAAAGAGGCTGTGCCGGAGGGGATGGTCAGATGCTTGGAGGTTTGATGGACTTGGAGTCCGCTGCGGTCGGGGCGCTTTTATTGTGTGCTGCGTCTGTGAGGTCAGGTCTGATGGAGCTTTCACTGTGTGCTGCGTCTGCGAGGTCAGGTCTGATGGAGCTTTCACTGTGTGCTGCGTCTGTGAGGTCAGGTCTGATGGAGCTTTCACTGTGTGCTGCGTCTGTGAGGTCAGGTCTGATGGAGCTTTCACTGTGTGCTGCGTCTGCGAGGCTGAGTCCGGCGCCGTGGAAGTCCATAGCGGGGGATGACGAGTCTATCGGGACCCTGAGGACTTGCGGAAGCTGTGTGGTGGTTTCTTTTGAACTTAGTCTTTTAACATCTTTGGACTATTTTTACTGTGCCCATGGTCTGTTTTTTTATCAATTATGGTATTGTCTGCACTGTTGTAACTATATGTTAACTATAACTATATGTAACTATGTGGTTTTGTGTAGGTCTTGTAGCTTTAGTTTTTGGATTGTTGGGTGGTAGAGTTGGTCTCATGACTTGGTGTGTCTGGTTAGTCTTGTTTCGTCTGGTGGGTTTGGAGCTCCTTTCCGGGGATCGCGCTAAGATGGTAGCGCGATATTAATACGCAGCAGCCTCTCCGGACTCTGGACTGGGGATTACCAAACGTTATGTGGATTTTCTGGTGTAGTCTGTTTTATCGTTTGCTTTTGTGATATAATTCTGGAGAACGTTGTCTCATTTTTTAACTGCATTGCATTTGTGGTTTCTAAATGACAATAAACTGAACTGAACTGATTTCTTTTCATGGTTTTTTTATAAGTTCGATTTTTGTTTTTTGACACACTAAGTAAACACCCTGGCACAAAAGTGCTAAGCCATCTCTTCTATAGTCAAAACCCACGTATACATAACAGTTTGTGTTCAGTTCTAGTCACTTCATCATAGGAAGGATGTGGAAGCTTTAGAGAGGGTGCAGAAGAGATTCACCAGAATTCTGTCTGGATTAGACAGCTCGTCTTATGAAGGTAGATTGACTGAGAAAGGACTTTTCTGTTTTGATTAAAAAAAAAGGATGACAGGTGACTTTATACAGGTGTACAAGATGATTAGAGGCATAGATTGAGTGGATAGCCAGAGACTTTTTCCTAGGGCGAGGAAGGATGATTTGAGGGAAGTATAGCAGGGATGTCAGAGCTAGGTTGTGGAATGCCCTGTCAGAGGTGGTGCTAGAGGCAGATACATTATTGACATTTAAGACACTCTTAGATAGACACATGGATGATAGGAAAATAGAGAGGTTTGAGGAAGGGAAGGGTTAGATTAAACTTAGAGTATATTAAAAGTTTGGTACAACATAGTGGGCTGAAGGGCCTGTACTGTGTTGTACTGCTATATATATGTGGTAGTTGTAATTCAAGACAGAAGGATCCTGTTACTGGTTATGGGAAATTCATGAGGGTGCACTTGAGCAGTTGTGGTTAGACTGGTTACTGAAAACAAAATTTAATCTCATCCAACATCTTTTGCCCATCAGTTTAATATGATGTCCTTTTATTAGCACATTATTTTGCATTCTTATGTTGTCTTAGAGCATTGAACATTGCAGCACAGTATGGGCCCTTCAGCCCACGATGTTGTACCAACCTTTTAACCTACTCTTAAGATCAGTTTAATTCTTCTCTCCCACACAGTGCTCCATTTCACCTAATAAAAGATTAGCTGGCTTTGGAGAAGCTCGTAAGAATGATCCCAGGAATGAAGGAGTTAACATATGAGGAACATTTGATGGCTTTGGGCTTGTACTTGCTGGAATGAGGGGGGAATCTCATTGAAACCTATCGAATGCTGAGGGAGTGGATGTGGAGAGGATGTTTCCTGCAGCGGGCAAGTCCAGGAACAGAGGACACAGCCTCAGAATAGAGGGATATCCTTTTAGAAAGGAGATGAGAAAAAATTTCTTTAGCTAAAGAGTGATGAATCTTTGGAATTTGTTGCCACTGACAGCTGGGTAGGCCAGTTAATTAGGTATATTTAAAGCAGAGGTTGATAGGTTTTTGATTAGTCAGGGTGCCAAAGGTTATGGGCAAAAGGCAGCAGAATGAGATTGAGAGGGATAATAAATCAGCCATTATAGACTGCCAGAGCAGATTCGATGGGCCAATTGGCCTAATTCTTCATCTGTGTCTTATGTTTGTACTCTTAAATGTACCCAATGTACCTGCCTCTGCCAACACCCCAGCGGTGTGTTCCACGCACCCACCGCTCTGTAACCACAAACAACAGGAAATTTGAAGATGCTGGAAATCCGAAGTAATACACACGTAATGCTGGAGGAACTCAGCAGGGACAGGCAGCATCTATGGAAAAGAGTGAACAGTCGCTGTTTCAGGCCAAGAATATGAAGGGTCTCAGCCAAGTGGTTGACTGTTCACTCTTTTCCTTAGATGCTGCCTGGCCTGCTGAGTTCCTCCAGCACTCTGTGTAAAAAATACCTACCTCTGACATCCATTCTATACCTTAAAATTATGGCCCCATTTCTGTCCTAGGAAAAAGTCTTGATTTACGCTTTTTCTACATTTGAAGTTTTCCCTTGTTGTACCTCAATACATTGTTAAATGAATTGATCTGTATGAACAGTACGCAGGACACATTTTTTACTGTACAGGTGAAGGTGGAATCTCATGTGGATAGGGTGGTGAAGAAAGCTTTTGGTAAGCTGGCCTTTATAAATTAGAGCATTGAGTATAGGAGTTGGGATGTAATGTTAAAATTGTACAAGGCATTGGTGAGGCCAAATTTGGAGTATTGTGTACAGTTCTGGTCACCAAATTATAGGAAAGATGTCAGCAAAATAGAGAGAGTACAGAGGAGATTTATTAGGATGTTACCTGGGTTTCAGCACCTAAGTTACAGAGAAAGGTTGAACAAGTTGGGTCTTTATTCTTTGGAGCGTAGAAGGTTGAGGGGGGACTTGATAGAGGTATTTAAAATTATGAGGGGGATAGATAGAGTTGGCATGGATGGGCTTTTTCCATTGAGAGTAGGGGAGATTGAAACAAGAGGACATGAGAGTTAAGGGGCAAAAGTTTAAGGGTAACACGAGAGGGAATTTCTTTACTCAGAGAGTGGTAGCTGTATGGAACAAGCTTCCAGTAGAAGTGGTAGAGGCAGGTTCAGTATTGTCATTTAAAGTAAAATTGGATAGGTATATGAACAGGAAAGGAATGGAGAGTTATGGGCTGAGTGCGGGTCAATGGGACTAGGTGAGTGTAAGCGTCGGCATGGACTAGAAGGGCCGAGATGGCCTGTTTCTTTTCTTTTTCAATCTTTTTATTATTGTTATTAATATCAACAAAATAAAATGATACATAGATAATGGGATTACAAACATATGCTTTCCAACTAAACATGAGAGAATACATAAGCAATGATTACAGTATAAATGAGTATTCCCAAATCATGAACGATACAATATACAAATAAACAAGTCAAACCTAGGTATATCATAATATACATTTTTTTAAAAACAGAAGAAAGAAAAAAAATTATGCAAAAAAACTAATCTAATAATCTAATAACTAATAGAGAAAAAAAAACAAAAAAGAAAAGAGAAAAAGAAAAAATAGAAAAAAAGGGCTGTTTATAATATTTCACAACAATAGAAAATCATCAGTGTCGTCAACTCCAATCCTCTCAACATATGTACAATCAAAACTGGAAAAACAAATAGACTTGGAACAGGGTCATATTACATCATATGAAAATATTGAATAAATGGTCTTCATATCTTTTCAAATTTAATAGAAGTATCAAATACAACACTTCTAATTTTTTCTAAATTTAAACATAACATAGTTTGAGAAAACCAATGAAATACGGTAGGAGGATTAATTTCTTTCCAATTCTACAAAATAGATCTTCTAGCCATTAATGTAAGAAATGCAATCATTCGACAAGCGAAAGAGGATAAATGGAGTGAGTCCATCATTGTTAAACCAAAAATTGCAGTAATAGGATGAGGTTGTAAATCAATGTTCAATACCGCAGAGATAATATCAAAAATATCTTTCCAATATTTTTTCAAAAGCGGACACGATCAAAACATATGAGTTAAAGACGCTATCTCAGAATGACATCTGTCACAAATAGGATTTATATAGGAATAAAAACGAGCCAATTTATCCTTGGACATATGAGCCCTGTGCACAACTTTAAACTGTATTAATGAATGTTTAGCACATATAGATGATGTATTAACTAATTGAAGAATTTTATCCCAATTCTCAAAAGGGATAATAAGGTTAAGTTCTCTTTCCCAATCATTTTTAGTCTTATAAAAGGGCTCTTATTGGGATTTGGGGTTTTTAATTTTGTAAAATGTTTTGAAAAACTAATAAAAAATTAAAAAAAAAAAATTAAAATAAGGGCTCTGAACGTATCTTCATAATTATATTGTAAAGTTTTGATATTAGCCCTTTCTGAAAAGGATTTAGTTCAAACAAATTCTCCAAAATACCTGAAGACACAAAATTTGGAAAAGTAGGAAGTACAGTATTTAAGAAATTCCTAATCTGTAAATATCTTAAAAAATGAAATCTAGGCAAATTATATTTATTAGATAATTGCTCAAAAGACATAAAACAATTATCCAAAAATAAATCGGAAAATCGTAATAATCCTTTAGTCTTCCAAGCTGAATAAGCTTGGTCTATAATAGAAGGATTAAAAAAAGCAATTGGATACAATAGGAATATTTAAAACAAACTGAGTTAACCCAAAAAATTTCTGAAATTGAAACCATATACGTAAAGTATGTTTAACTATCGGGTTGTCAACTCGTTTCGGCAATTTAGAAAGAGCAAAGGGAAGAGAAGTCCCTAAAATAGAACCCAATGCAAATCCTTGTACAGATTTAATTTCCAAGTTCACCCAATGAGGGCTAAAAGATATATCCCAATCCTTTAACCAACATATCAAATATCGGATATTAACTGCCCAATAATAAAATCTAAAATTAGGCAATGCCAATCCACTTTCCTTCTTTGCCTTCTGTAAATATATTTTACCTAACCTAGGATTTTTATTCTGCCATATATATGAGGAAATTTTTGAGTCAACATTAGCAAAAAAAGATTGCGGAATAAAAATTGGTACCGCTTGAAATATATATAAAAACTTGGGTAAAATAACCATCTTAATAGCATTAATCCAACCTATCAGAGATAAAGATAGTGGTGACCATTTAGTAAACAAACATTTAATTTGATCAATTGGGTAAAAAATTAACCTTAAATAAGTCTTTATAGTTTTTTGTGATTTTAATCCCTGTAAATACAAGAGTCATTAACTAATTTAAAAGGTAAATTTCCATAAATTGGAACCTGTCTATTTAAAGGAAACAATTCACTCTTATTAAGATTTAATTTATACCCAAAAAAATCACTAAATTGAACCAACAATGATAAAACTGTAGGAATGGATTTCTCAGGATCAGAAATAAATAATAATAAATCATCTGCATATAATGATAACTTATGTATATCTGTCCCACGATTAATGCCAAAAATGTTCTGTGATTCTCTGATAGCAATTGCCAAGGGTTCTAAAGCAATATCAAATAATAATGGACTAAGAGGACAGCCTTGTCTAGTACCCCGAAATAAACGAAAAAAGGGAGATCTTAGATTGTTAGTAAGCACCGAGGCTACTGGAGTATGATATATCAGTTTAATCCAGGAAATGAATGTCGGACTAAAATTAAACTTCTCAAGCACATAAAATAAGTATGGCCATTCAACTCTATCAAATGCTTTCTCCGCATCTAATGAAATAACACATTCTGAAGTGCTATGTGAAGGAGTATAAACAATATTCAATAATCTCCTAACATTGAAAAAAGAATAGCGATTTTTAATAAAACCGGTTTGATCTTCCGAAATAATTTGGGGTAATACCTTCTCCAGCCTGGATGCCAGTAACTTGGAAAAGATCTTGGAATCTACATTCAATAAAGATATTGGTCTATAGGATGCACAGTCAGTAGGGTCTTTATCTTTCTTCAGTATTAAAGAAATGGAAGCTCTATAAAAAGATTGTGGCAGATTGCCCAATCTGATTGCTTCTTCAAAAACCCTGCATAACCAAGGAGAAAGAGTAGCGGAAAAACATTTAAAAAATTCTACTGTATACCCATCTGGACCTGGTGCTTTCCCGGAATTCATAGAGGACATAACCCCTTTAATTTCTGCATCCGTAATAGGAGTTTCTAATATTGAATGATCATCTGATGATAATTTTGGAAAATTCAATTTCCCAAGAAAATCACACATGGTATTATGATCATTAGGGAATTTGGAATGATACAGGGAGGTATAAAAATCTTGAAATGATTTATTTATCTCATCATGGTTAACTGTCAGATCCCCATTCTGCTGACGGATCTTAGTAATTTGACGTTTAACCAAAGCATTCTTCAATTGACTAGCTAACAGTTTACCCGATTTATCACTATGTATATAAAAATCGGATCTGGTTTTCATTAATTGATTTTCAATCGAAGATGTAAGTAATAAACTATGTTCCGTTTGAAGTTCAACCCTTTGTTTGTAAAGCTCCTTGCTAGGAGTAATCGAATATTTCTTGTCAATCTCTTTAATTTTATCAACCAATATAAGAGTTTCCATCTTAATGCGTTTTCTCAGACCAACAGAATAGGAGATAATCTGTCCACGTATATATGCTTTAAAAGTGGCCCAAAGTGTTCCGCAAGAAATATCATCCGTGGAATTAGTTGAAAAGAAGAAATCAATCTGTTCCTTCATAAATTTAATAAAATCTGGATCTTGCAATAAGGTAGAATCAAATCGCCATTGTCTAGCACTAGAAGCTGTATCCGTAAATTTAATAGAAAGTTTTAATGGAGCCTGGTCAGAGATGGCTATAATATCATAATTACAACCAATTACTGATGGAATAAAACAAGAGTCAATAAAAAAATAATAAATTCTCGAGTAGGAATGATAAACATGTGAGAAAAATGAAAACTCTTTGTCCTTAGAATGCCGAAATCTCCAAATATCAAAAATTCCATTATCAGTCAAAAAAGAGTTAATACAAGTGGCCGACTTATTAGGTAAAGTCTGAGTAGATATAGATTTGTCCATCAAAGGATTTAAACAACAATTAAAGTCAGCACCCATTATTAACTTATATTCATTTAGATTAGGTAAAGAAGTAAATAAGGACTTTAAAAAATCGGGACAATCCACATTTGGAGCATAAACATTAACCATAGCAACCTTTTTGTTAAAAAGTAAGCCAGTAATTAACAAAAATCTACCATTCGGATCTGAGAAGATATCATGTTGGACAAATGCAATAGAGGAGTCAATAAAAATTGAAACTCCCTTTACTTTGGCATTCGAATTCAAATGATACTGTTGACCCCTCCAAAACCTAAAAAAGCGATAATTATCCTCTTTCCTCACATGAGTTTCTTGTACAAAAATAATATGAGCATTAAGTCTTTGGAATACTTTGAAAATCTTTTTCCGTTTAATCGGATGGTTTAAGCCATTAGTATTCCAAGAGACAAAATTAATAGTCTGAGCCATATTTCTGAAATCAACCCTTTGGTATATAAAGGGTTAACCAAATTATGAACTCATGCACCCGGAAGAGGAACAAAAATAAGGGGCGGACCCGGAAGTGACGACATAGCGGACATTTTTGTAGTTTAAAATCGGCCCAAATGAAAAAACTAAAAAAAAACTAGTATAAGAACCATAAGATTTAGAAAAAGACCTCCCACCCCCCACCCAAGAAGAAAAAAGACCATCCCAGCCAGGGGGAAAAACCCCCATATCATCAGCAGAAGGCAACTCCGTATATAAAGGATAAAAAAAAGATCCACCCAAACTCTAATGAAATAATAATCACTATACTAAAACCAAACTTCTTAATATAATTAATCGTAAAAAAAACAAAAAGAATATAATCACTAGTAACTTATAAATCGGGTTAAAAACCCAAACACCAAAAAAAATTTAAACTCTGATGAGAGATGCATTATAGGAAGAAGACGAGAGATAAAAAAATGGCGAAATAAAAAAAAACAAAAATATTTTAGAGAAGGAACCGCCATCTTAGTAAAAAAAATTCACCTTCAAAGGATTAATAATAATAACCAAAGATAAAGTACAGTGGTTGAAGTAAGTAAAATAACAAAATTAGTAAGTAAAAAAAAACTTTAACTAGAGTATAAAATATAAAGTAAACCTACATCAATAGCCAAGAACAAAATCTGGTTTTGGAAATAAAAACCATCTTGCACGATCAAAATCACTCATTTATTAGGAATGAGAATCCGTAGCAGTAGGGAAGTTCTCATTCAGAAATCTTCTCGCTTCAGATGTAGAAAGAAAGACCTGCCGTGGAGCATTCGGAGGCGATATTCTGAGCTTCGCAGGGTATAAGAGCGCAGGTTTTAGATTTTTCTCTTAACTTTCAGACATCAGAGGTTTAAAAAGAAGCCTTGCCTTCATTACTTCTGGACTAAAATCTTCTACTAAACGGAAGTTGTGATCTTGAAATTTGACCATCCCTACATGCCGAGCCACACGAATAAGTTGCTCTTTAACATGCACATAGTGAAATCGGACAATTACAACCAGTGGTTTAGCTGAAGCACTTGATCGACGCATAATTCTGTGAGTGCGATCGAGTAACGGAGGACTGTCTGGAAATACAGAAGGGAACGCATCCTTTAAAAGTTGAGCAAAGTACTTCGAGGGGTCCCCTTGTTCAATACCTTCCGGGAGACCAAGTATGCGTAGGTTCTGTCTTCTGGACCGATTCTCAAAGTCGACACTCTTGGCTTTAAGTGTTTCCACTTGTTTAATTGCCGAAAGTAAGTTCTGCTCCAGTTTTTCAATTATCAAATCTCGCTTCCGAGCGTCTTCTTGCAGAGTTGCGATTAGGACTTGCTGCTGGTTAACTACTGAATCCGTCTTATCCATATAATCTTGAAAAGCCTTTATATCTTGTTTAAAAATTTGTCGTTGTCCTTCAAATCTTTCATTTAAAACCTCCAATAACATTTCATAAGTCAATTCAGTACGTTTAGGATCAATCTGCTTTTTTCCGTTTCCGTTAGGATTTTTCCCAGTTTCTCGCCCTTTAGATCTAAGAGCCATTTCTTCAAAAATTCACAATAAACTCTTAAAGATAAGTCCAAAAAAGTAGTAAGAATCTTTTGGTGTAGGTAAAAATAAGTTAAATAAGGGTGATCATAGGTTAAAAAAAGTAAAGGTTATGGAGCGAATCTGAAACAGTGCTCACTCCATGAGCATCTCCTGCTGACTCCTGAGATGGCCTGTTTCTGTGGTGTAATTGTTATATGGTTATATGTACCTTACCTTGGAACATGTGACAATAATAAACCAAGTTACCAATTTAAATTTCCTTCCATTCTTTTTGCTCCAAGGGGACAGGCCCAGCTTCTCCAGTCTAATGTTGTCACTGAAATCCCTCATCTATGGAGGTTCCAGTAAATCTGTTTTATGCACTCTAATTCCGTTTGATTTAGGAGCAGAGTGTCAAGTTCAGTGTAAATTTATTTTCAAGGTACTTGTGCTACCTTGAGATTCATTTTCTTGCAGGCATTCACAGTAGAACAAAGAATACAATCAATCTATTTATATAAGACATGTTATGTATTTGTATTTATTGTTTTTTTTATGCTATTGAGTTATTTTTGTTCTGTATCAGATCCAGAGTAACAATTTCTTCATTCTTTTTTACATTTGTGAACTGGAAATGACATTAAACATTTTGAATCTGAAAATATACTCGAATCAATGAAAAATTACACACAAAGGCAGACAAACAACTAGTGCACAAAAGAAGACAAAGTGCAAATACTAATAATAAATCAATAAGTAAATAAGCATTGCTGATAACATGAATTGTTTAGTCCAACTTAAGATGTAGAGACTATCCCACTGTTCTTACAATGTCACCATCTCTCTCCAGACTGTCACGAAGTCCTGTCCTCACTTAACCTCCTTGCGACTAACCAACTGTAATGGTATCTCATCTGATGTCTTTGAAGCACTGGCCACCCATTCCCAGAAGCTGGAAAATCTGAATCTCCAGCATTCAGTGGTAAGGTGTTCGTAAGTTTTTGCAGCTGAGTTGTGAATGAATTTCCCTGTTATTTATTTAGAGATAGTGTGAAACAGGTCCTTCCACCAAATGAGCCGTGCCACCCAGCAAGCTATAGACCACTAGATATAGGAGCAGAAGTAGGCCATTTGGTCCATTGAGTCTGCTCTGCCATTCAATCATGGGCTGATCCAATTCTTCCAGTCATCCCCACTCCACTGCCTTCCTCCCCATACCCTTTGATGCCCTGGCTAATCAAGAACCTATCTATCTCTACCTTAAATACTTGGCCTCCACAGCCTCTCTTGGCAACAAATTCCACAGATCTACCACACTCAACCACAGCTGACAAATCCCATCTTCTTTAGCTCTTTATCTTTTCCACCTGTCATATCCTAGCTTCTTACTTTAACACCCCCCTTCCTCACCCAGCCATCTTCATCTCACCAGGTCTCACTTACCACCTGCCAACTTGTACACCTTCCCATTCTGGCTTCTGCCCCCTTCCTTTCCTATCTTGATGAAGGATCTCATCACAAAACATTGATTGTTTATCTCCTCTCCATAAATACTATGTGACCTGCAGAGTTTCTCCAACATTTTGGATTGATTGATTGATTGATTGATTGATTATTTATTTATTTATTAGTTAGTTAGTTAGTTAGCGTGTTGCACCAGCCATTCTTCTCTGGTGCTTGGTGTCAGGATTGGTCTCCTTTCGGATTAACCGGGTCACGATCTGAACGTTCCTGACTCGACCCTTGTTTTTTCCACGAGGCTGAGTGGCTAACTCGACGCTCAACCCCAGTGCGCATCGTCGGGGGTGGCCCGACTTGGATTCGAATTCGGGAGCCTTCGCTCTGGAGTCTGGCGCTGATGCCACTGCGCCACCAGCCAGCCACCATTTTGGATGTGTTGCTCTGAATTTCCAGCATCTGCAGAATCTCTTGTGTTTATGATTTATAGTTTTCTTTGCCTTTTGAACAACATGTTATTGAGAAGATAAGAAAGGGACATGCAAGCAAAGTAATGAGATAATTAAAGTACGATTAGTCACGTCTAATTGAATTTATCTAATCTAATTGAACTGATATAATTGGGTGCCATGGTAATGTAGCCATTAGCATGACACTATACCAGCCCAGGGTGTTGGACTTTGGAGTTCAATACATGTCCTCTGGGAGGAGCATATACATTCTCCCTGTGGAGTGTGTGTGTTTCCTCCTACAGTAAAAAGATGTATCCATTAGTAGGTTAATTGGCCATTGTAACTGCTTTATGGCAGTTTCTCTGAGTTGAGCGACTGATCAGCAAGAGGCAGTACATAAAAGGGCTACCGTTCAATATCTGCGAGCAAGCGGAGTGGCTTTGGCTCGTCAGGCTTGGGCGAGGTAAAGGCTCTGGTTGGTTTCACTCTTACTGTTCTTATTTGTTCATTCCTCATCTATTTGGGCACAGTAGTTTAGTGAAAATGGCTCCAAGGCAGTGTTTTGTCCTGTGTGTGGGATCTGGGAAGTCTGGGAGACCTCTAGTCTCCCAGCTAAACACATCTGCACCAGGTGCACCAAGTCGCAGCTCCTGAGAGAACGTGTTAAGAAACCGGAGCTGCATCTCAGTGACCTTCAACTCATATGAGAGAATGAGGAGGTGATAGACAGGAGCCTACAGGGAGGTAGTCACCCCTAGATTGCAGGAGTCAGGTAACTGGGTGAAAGTCAGGAGAAGGAGGGGAAATACGCAGCCAGCGCAGAATACACTTGTAGCCATTCCCCTCAATAATAAGTATATAACTTTAGATATTATTGAGGGGGATGACCTACCAGGGGGAGGTCATTACTTCTTGGTAAAAAATGAAATCAAAGCATTTGAAAGAGGTGACATAGGGTCAGAAGGTGTAAAATCTTTGTGGATAGAACTAAGGAACTGCAAGGGTAAAAAGACTGTGATGGGAGTTGTACGCAGACCTCAAACAGAAGTAAGGATGTGGTCTACAATTTATAAATGGAGATAGAAAATGAATGCCAAGGGCAACGTTACAGTAGGAATGGGGGATTTCAATATGCAGGTAGATTGGGAAAATCAGGCTGGTGCTAGATCCCAAGAGGGGGAATTTCTAGAATGCCTATGAGAAGATGGCTTTTTTGAGCAATTTGTGGTTGCTAGCCTGGACTAGGTGTTGTGCAGTTAACCAGTAGTGATCAGAGAGCTTAAGGTAAAAGGACTGTGAGGGGAAAGTGATCATAATATAATAGAATTCATGCTGAAATTTGAGAATGAGAAGCTAAAGTCAGATGTATCAGTATGACAGTGGAGTAAGGGGATTTACAGAGGCATGAAATAGGAGTGTGCCAGAATTGATTGGAAAACAACACTGGCAGAGATGATGGCAGAGCAGCAATGGCTGGAATTTCTGAAAGCAATTCACAAGGCACAGGATATGTACATCCCAAAGAGAAAGAAATATTCTAAAGGAAAAATGACACAACCGTGGTTAACAAGAGAAGTCAAAGCCAACATAAAAGCCAAAGAGAGGGCATATAATAGAACAGAAGTTAGTGGGAAGTTAGAGGATTGGGAAGCTTTTAAAAACCAACAAAAGGCCATTAAAAAGGTAAAAATGGAATCAGGAATCAGAAAGTACGCTAGCCAATATTATTAAAGAGGATACCAAAAGATTTTTCAGATACATAAAGTGTAAAAGGGAGGGGAGAGTGGATATCAGAGCACTGGAATAACGATGCTGGAGAGGTAGTAATGGGGGACAAAGAAATGGCGGATAAACTGAATAATTATTTTCCATCCGTCTTCACTGTGGAAGACACTAGCAGTGTGGTAGAAATTCCAGGAGTCAGGGTTCATAAAGTATGTGAAGTTACCATAACTAGAGAGAAGGTTCTTGGGAAACGGAAAGGTCTGAAGGTAGATTCAGGCTATGTCCACACTACACCAGTTAAGCCTTTTCTCTTAGTTTTTACCCTCCGTCCACACTGAAGGTGAATGAGCAAGTGCAGCAGGCAGTGAAGAAGGCTAATGGAATGTTGGCCTTTATTACAAAGGGAATTGAGTACAAGAGCAAGGAAATCCTCTTGCATTTGTACAGAGCCCTGGTGAGACCACACCTGGAGTATTGTGTACAGTTTTGGTCTCCAGGGTTAAGGAAGGACATCCTGGCTGTAGAGGAAGTGCAGCGTAGATTCACGAGGTTAATTCCTGGGATATCTGGACTGTCTTACGCAGAGAGGTTAGAGAGACTGGGCTTGTACACGCTGGAATTAAGGAGATTGAGAGGGGATCTGATTGCAACATATAAGATTATTAAGGGATTGGACAAGATAGAGGCAGGAAATATGTTCCAGATGCTGGGAGAGTCCAGTACCAGAGGGCATGGTTTGAGAATAAGGGGTAGGTCATTTAGGACAGAGTTAAGGAAAAACTTCTTCTCCCAGAGAGTTGTGGGGGTCTGGAATGCACTGCCTCAGAAGGTAGTGGAGGCCAATTCTCTGGATGCTTTCAAGAAGGAGCTAGATAGGTATCTTATGGATAGGGGAATCAAGGGATATGGGGACAAGGCAGGAACCGGGTATTGATAATAGTTGATCAGCCATGATCTCAAAATGGCGGTGCAGGCTCGAAGGGCCGAATGGTCTACTTCTGCACCTATTGTCTATAAAATGGCATTTTCTTCCCCCGAAAACTGAGATTTTCAGCAACGCTGTCCAGAGTATGTAATTTTGAAAACGTCGCTTGGGCAGAGCAATGTGGACGGGGTAACTGGAGAAATCTGAAAATGCTGCCTTGACGTGCTGGGACAGATGGTGGTGGCAGCGCGGAATCTCACTGCTTTCAATAGAGCAACGCTGCAGCGGAAACGGAAATAGTAAACCGCTTCCTCTTCGGTTGTTTTCTGTAGATGTGTCCTGCGCGTGCCCAGGAGGAGGAGATTCGCCCAAATATCTGTTTTAGTGTGGACAGAGATATTTTTTAAAATGCCTAGTGTGGACGCCTATCGTTTTTACGCGAAACCGGCGTTTTCAAAATTATCCAGTCTAGTGTGGATGTAGCCTAAGTCACTTGGTTCAGATGGTATACATCAAGGATTCTGAAAGAGTTGGCTGAAGTGATTGTGGAGGAATTAGTGATGTTCTTTAAAGAATCACTAGATTCTGGAATGGTTTCGGATGACTGGAAAATTGCAGCGTCATTCCACTCTTCAAGAAGGGAGGGAGGCAGAAGAAAGGAAATGATAGGCCAGTTAGTCTGACCTCAGTAGTTGGGAAAATGTTGGAATCGATTGTTAAGGCTGTGGTTTTGGGGTACTTGGAGCATATGATAATAAGCTGTAGTCAGCGTGGTTTCTTCAAGGGAAAACCTTGCCTGACAAATCTGTTGAATTCTTTGAAGAACTAATAAGCAGAATAGACAATGGGGAATCGATTGATGTGGTGCACCTGGAATTTCAGAAGGCCTTTAACAAGGTGCCACACACGAGGCTGCTTAACTAGATACAAACCCGTGGTACTACAGGAAAGATTCTAGCATTGACAAGATAGTGGCTGATAGGCAGGAGGCAAAGAGTGGGAATGAAGGGAGCCTTTTCTGGTTGGCTGTTGGTGAATAGTGGTGTTCCAAAGGGATCTGTGTTGGGACCGATTCTTTTTATGTTATGTGTCAATGATTTGGATGATGGAATTGATGGCTTTGTTGCAAAGTTTGCAGAGGATTTGAAGATAGGTGGATGGGTAGGTAGTTTTGAGGAAGAAGAGAGAGCACAGAAGGACTTAGACAGATTAGGGGAATGTGCAAAGAAATAGCAGATGGAACACGATGTTGGAAACTGTATAGTCATGCACATTGGTAGAAGAATTGCAAAGGCTGATTATTTTCTAAATGGAGAGAAAATACGGAAATCTGAGGTGCAAAGGGACTTGGGAGTCCAAGTGCGGGATTCCCTAAAGGTTAATTTGCAGGTTGAATCTGTGCTGAGGAAGGCAAATGCAATGTTAGCATTCATTTCAAGAGGACTAGAATATAAAAGCAAGGATATAATGCTGAGGCTTTATTAAGCACTGGTAAGGCCTCACTTGGAGTATTATGAGTAGTTTTGAGCCCCTTAGAAAAGATGTGCTGAAACTACAGAGGGTTCAAAGGAGGTTCATGATAGTGATTCAGGATTGAACAGCTTGTCATATGAAGAGTGTTTGATGGCTCTGGGCCTGTATTCACTAGAATTCAAAAGAATGGGGGTAACCTAATTAAAATCTATCGAATGGTGAAAAGCCTTGATAGAGTGAATGTGTTAAGGATATTTCCGATGGTGGGAGATTCTAAGACCAGAGGACACGGCCTCAGAATAGAAGGGCATCTGTTTAGAACGGAGATGAGGAAGAATTTCTTCAGACAGAGTGGTGATTCTGTAGAACTCTTTGCCACAGGTAGCTCTGGAGGCCGAGTCCTTATGTATATTTGAAGCAGAGTCTGATTGATTCTTGATTGGTCAATGCATGAAGGGATACAAGAAGCAGGAGATTGATGTTGAAAGGAAAAATGGATCAGCCATGATGAAATGGTGGAGCAGATTTTATGGGCCAAATGGCCTAATTCTGTTCCTATATCTTATGGTGTTATGTAAATTGTGCTATGAAGAGGACAGAGTTAAATTGGGGGTTGCTGGGCACTGGCTCAAAGGGCTGGAAGGGCATGTTCTGAGGGATGTGGAAACCAAGTCATGAACTAAAATTGAAGTACAATTAGCCATGATTTAATTGATCTTCTGATCCTGGGCCTTACAAACGTAAAGAGGGGTTGAAGGGTCCCGATTGATTGTTGACTTGATTATCTCTGACCTTTCTTTGCAGGTTGACACAGCAGCGGTAGTCAGTTTTCTGGAGGCAGCAGGGTCGAACCTCAGACAGCTCTGTGTGACGTACAGCAGTCGCCTGCACAACATCTTCAATGCCATTATGGTAAGGTTACCTCAAGTCAAGTCACTTTTGGGGTGGGCAACGGGTTGGAGATGCAGGATCCTATTATAATTGGGTTGTGGCATGGGAAGGGATGACCTGAGAGGACATCGGAGTCTCCCACCTCTTCCCCCCCCCCCCCCCCCCCTTTTGTGACATTTACCAGGGGTGTTGCAGTTGAAGGACCCAAAGAATTGTTGAGGTTCTCCACCACCCATTCCACAATCTCTTTGACCCACCATGGTCAGGAAGGACGTACAGGAACATGAGGATTAGGGCTGCCAGACTAGGTAACTGCTTCTTTCCTCAGGCTGTAAGACTACTGAATACCCTGCCACCACTGAGCTTTTGGCACTAGGACAGAGAGCTGATTACTGTTTATTTGTGCTGCATACTACAGTCATTTTAAAATTATATTTTCACTTATTTATGGTAATATTTTGTATGCTGTGTGTGTGTGATATGTTTTGTGAGTTCACCGTGGTCTCAAGAAACGTTATTTTGTTGGGTTGTACAAGGGATCAGCTTTGGAAAGGGTGAACAGCTTCAAATTCCTGGGTCTCAACATCTCTAAAGATCTATCCTGGTCCCAACATATTTGTGCAGTTATGAAGAAGTCATGCCTGCAGTTATATTTCATTAGACATTTGAAGAGATCTGGTATGTCACCAAAGACTCTAGCAGCCCTACCATCAACCACCCGAGCTACACATTTTCTGCGTTATCTCCAACTCCAGCAAATTTCGATAGAGCATTCTGACTAGTTGCATCACCATCTGATATGGAGGGATCCTCCATAGGAAACATCCTCAACACTATCCTTCCCAGCATTAAGGGCATCTTCAAAAGGCAATGCCTCAAAAAGGTGGCATTCATCATTAAAGACCGCTTCTCATTACTATCATCAGAGAGGAGGTACTGGAGCATGAAGAAACACACTCAATGTTTTAGGGTCAGCTTCTTCCACTATCAGATTTCTGAACAGTCCATGAACACTACCTCAACATTACCTATAAATATTCTTATTATAATTTATAGTATACAGTATTGCACTGTACTGCTACCACAAAACAAATTTCACATGTGTCAGTGCGAATAAATCCGATTCTAGAATACTGTATCCAACTCTGGTCACCTGCAGTTGGGAAATTTGTGAATGTTCAGTAGTGACCTCCAAGCCACACTCCATCCTGATCTGGAGATACATTACCATTCCTTCAGTGTCACTGGGTCAGAGTCCTGGAACTCCCTCCCTAACAGCACTGTGGGTGTATTCACACCTCAGGGACTGCAACGATTTAAGAAGGCCGCTCACCTCCTTGAAGGCAACTAGGGTCAGGTAATTAAATGCTGGCTCAACCTGTGAAGTCCACATCCCTTCAAGACTCAAGTTCAAGTTTAATTGTAATTCAACCATACACGTATATAGCCAAACAAAACACTTTCTCTGGGACCTAGATGCAAAGCATAGTACCTATAGTCACACAGCACAATGCACATATTGCACATATAATTACATTATTAGTAAAACATACAGTTACACAAAAACATATATAGCCCACGCCCCTGGGTGTCATGGCCTGTAGAATGATGGTGCATGGGATGTTGTCCTGGAGCCACGTTTCTGCAAGAACAGCCCGCAGCAGTTCCACATGTCACGCAGTGCAGCTGCAGATGAATGCAAATCAGCCTGCCTTCCACTGAGCCAACACTGGAGGACGGCACTGACAGGAGGGGCCAGCCCCCAACCCAGCACAATTCCAAGATCGTTTATTGTAATTTTTCATTACGTGAGTGCAAAGGAGAATAAAATGATTGTTACTCCAGATCCGATGCAGCATATTTTAAAAAAAAGCATAAAACATAGATATAAATGTAAAAGCAATCCCAAAAACATATGTACAAGTTTGAGTATCGCCAATATATAAGAGCTCGTTCCTTTTATTGTTTGCAGTATTTATTTATTTTTGTTATTTATATTTTTAAATGTTTTTACACTACTATTGTTGCAAACCAACAAATTTCATTTCATATATAAGACAGGAGCAGAATTAGGCCATTTGGCCCATCACAAGTGCTCTGTCATTCCATCATGGCTGATTTATTATTCCTCTCAACCCCATTCTCCTACGTTCTCCCCATAACCTCTGAGTCAAGGCATCAAGAGTCCACCAACTGGGGCAAAGGCTCGCCAGAGTCCTCTGTCCTGCCTCTTGGTTTATCCTTCCTGTTCCAGGGATGATGTCTTTAGAGCTTCTGTTGGTGTTTCAGTAGCTCTGCTTTCCCCCCCACAGGATGGGGTTGCTGGCCCCATGCCCAACCCTCCTCCTCTTGTGGTCGGCTTGGGACAGTCGTGGTGGAGTTCACTTATCCTTTAAATATACCCAATTATTAGGCCTCTGCAGCCATCTGTGGCAATGAATTCCACAGATTCATTACCTTCTGACTAAAGGAATTCCTTCTCACCTCTGTACTAAGTAGATGTCCCTCTGTATTGAGGTTGTGCCCTTAAGTCCTAGACTCACCCATTTTAGGAAACCTTCATCCTTAACAATTGACTCCAGCATCTTCCCAACCACTAAGGTCGGGCTAACTGCTCTATTATTTCCTTTCTGCCACCTCCCTTTTTCTCTTAAAGAGTGGATTGACATTTGCAATTTTCCCGTCCTCTGGAACCATGCCAAATGGACGCTGCATTCCAACGACAATGTCGTGTGTAGATGTGCTCAATGGTGGGGAGGGCTTTACCCATGATGGACTGTCTCTGTAGAGTTACTCGAGAGGCGTTTTGATATAGGTGAGATCCAAGCTTCCAATTCACTGACAGTCACCATGTTCTATTTGATGTCTTTATGCAGCTGGTTGGTATTTGGTCTAGTTTGCTAACAGTTTTATTCACCTAATCTGTGTGCTCCTGCCTCCTAGGCTGGCTGCTGCACTGAACTCAGGCTACTGGAGGTCAACACCGAGATCAAGCAGACTAACCCCTATTTCCAGTTTTGCATTGAGATGCTACAGGCTGGCTGCCCCAAACTACAGGTACACGGGGTGTTGAGGGTGATGGCACTGTAACGTAGCGGTTAGTGTAATGTAATTACAATGCTAGTGACTTGTGTTCAATTCCCATCGCTGTCCGGAGTTTCTGTAGCAGTGTGGATTTCCTCTGGGTGCTCTGGTTTCCTCCCATATTCTAAAGACATATGGGTTAGTGGGTTAATTAGTCACAGGAGTGTAATTGGGTAGTGTGGGTTTGTGTTAAGGTGCTTTTATTTCTAAATGAAAATAAAATTACTGCCTGTCTATTGAACTCTCTTTCAATGACCCCTCATTCATAAAGAACACCCTTGCCTGTCCATTCACATTCCACCTACAAAGGCTGAGGGGAGACCTATGGAAGATTATAGAAACAAAAGATTCTGCAAATGCTAGAAATCTTGAGCAATACAAAGAATATGCTGGAGGAACTCAGCAGGTCAGGCAGCATCTATGGAGGGGAATACAAAGATAACATTTTGGCTGAGATCCCTCATCTGGTGAAACGTTGATCATTTATTCTGCCCTACTTGCCCCTCTGCCTACCTTGGTACCGTCCACAATGTGATAAATTCTGTCATACAGGTTAACATACAATACGAAAGGAAGCAGTTCCCACACAGACCTCTGTGGAACACAAGTCAATGGCAGCCAACCGGAAAAGTTCCCCTTTATTCCCACTCTTTGCCTCCTATCGTGCTAGTATCCTTCCTGTAACACTGGCTCTCCTTTTGTTCAGCAGTCTCAATTATGTTTAGTTTAATTTGGTATTGTGGTTATCATAGCCATGATGGCTAAAGGGTTTGTGCCCATGCTGCGTTCTGTGTTGCAGAAAAGCATCAAATCACTTTCCGTTGAAGCAGGCCTTTCGGCCCACGTACTGATCAGGAGAGCACCCATTGTGTTAGTGCCATTTTGCAGCACTTGGCTTGTGGTTTTCTATGCTAGTGTGACTCAGGTGCTCAAATCATTTGTTATGTAGAAGTCTGTGTTAACTTGCCTCTCTGCAGTGCTTGCCACTGCCAGCCTTTAATCAATCGTGTCATTTGGTGCAGGTTCTAAGACTGCTGAATCTGACCTGGTTCCCAAGGGCTTGCACAATGATCGTTTCCCCTGAGGTCGGCTTCTCTGAGCTAGAGGAGCTGTGCTTGGCCACCTCGTCCTTCTCGCTGGTCACAGATGAGGTTCTGGTAAAGCTGCTGCACCTGTCGACCAAGCTGCGGACCTTGGACCTCCGAGGTTGTTATCGGATCACATCGGCGTCACTGCAGCTTCTGCCCTGCCAAGGTAGGGAGAGCTGTCTCTCTCTCTCCTCATCCTCTGTTTGATTCCTCTCTGAGGATTTGTGTGTCATGAGAGACTTTTATAAAAATGTAAGAAACAATTATTCGGTCTCAAATATGTCAAATCGTCACTGTGTGCACCGAGGTAAAATAATAACAGTTCAGAATAAAGAGTCATGGTTCCAGAACAGATTCCACACGATCAGCAAAGCCCACCGATTTTCTGAGGAGGTTGACGAGAGCTGCAGTACGCACATCTATACTCACATCATTCTCCAGATGCATGGTATGGAAACTGTACTGCTGCAGACAGAAGGGTTCTACAACCGGTAGTCAAAACTGCCCAGCACATCACTGGCACCATCAAGGACATGTATATAGAAAGCGTTAGTAATATCATGAAGGCTCCCACCCCCCCTGCTCGTGGGCTGTCTGTCCCACTCCCATCAGGGAGGAGGCTACGTAGCATCCACACCAGGACCATCAGACTCGGAAACAGTTACTTTCCCCAAGCAGTAAGGCTGTTCAACACCTCCACCCACTAACCCACCTCTCCACACCCCCAACCACCACTAATTTATCATATCCTCACCTTATGTACAGACGCTCCTGTGTTTGGCATCATTTTATGGGCATGCATTTAATCTATGTATCAAAACTATTTATGTATTTATATTTATTGTGTTTTTTTTATTATTGTGTTCTTTAGTTTTTTATGTGTGTAATGGAATTGACATTAAACAATCTGGAATCTTGAAAAGCTACAGAGAAAAGCAAGTAAACAATAAAGTCAAGAGATCACAATGAGGTAGATTGTGAGTCAATTGTCTATCTTATTGTACAAGGAAGTCCATTCAAGACTTTGATAACAGTGGGATAGAAGCTGTCCTTGAGCCTGTTAGTATGTGCTTTCAGGCTAATGGGAGAGGGGAGAAGAGAGAATGCCTGGAGCGGGTGGTGTCTGATTATGCTAGCTGGTTTACTGAGTCATGGAAGGGAGGCTGGTTTCCATGATATGCTGAGCTGTATCCACAACTCTCTGCAGCCATGAGCTCAAGACAGCTTCTACCCTGCAGTATTACGACTAATAAATGGTTGCGTAGTACGATAGAACTCTTGACCTCACAATCTGTTTCGTTGTGGTCTTGCACCTTATTGTCTAGCTGCACTGCACCTCCTCTAATTCTGCATTCTGTTATTGTTTTCCATTGTTCTACCTCAATGCACTGTGTAATTAAATGTTCTGCATGAACAGAAGACAAGCTTTCACTGCACCTCAGTACATGTGACAATAATGCCTTGTGCAGGAAGGCACAGAGTCGACTGTACTTCCTTAGAAGGTTGGCGTCATTCAATGTCTGTAGTGAGATGCTGAAGATGTTCTATAGGTCAGTTGTAGAGAGCGCCCTCTTCTTTGTGGTGGCATGTTGGGGAGGAAGCATTAAGAAGAGGGACGCCTCACGTCTTAATAAGCTGGTAAGGAAGGCGGGCTCTGTCGTGGGCAAAGTACTGGAGAGTTTAACATCGGTAGCTGAGCGAAGGGCGCTGAGTAGGCTACGGTCAATTATGGATAACTCTGAACATCCTCTACATAGCACCATCCAGAGACAGAGAAGCAGTTTCAGCGACAGATTACTATCGATGCAATGCTCCTCAGACAGGATGAAGAGGTCAATACTCCCCAATGCCATTAGGCTTTACAATTCTACCGCCAGGACTTAGAACTTTTTAAAAGCTATTATTAATGCTTTTTGAGATAGTGATTTAGATGCATATCATATTTTTTTTTTACTGAGTTAAGTATTGTATGTTATTAGTTTTGCTACAACAAGTGTATGGGACATTGGAAAAAAGTTGAATTTCCCCATGGGGATGAATAAAGTATCTATCTATCTATCTATCTATCTAATAAACGAATTCCAGTACAATACCAGTACAGGTGGGGGGAACATAAGGAAAGTTGGATCTTACTGAATGATGGAACAGACTTGAAGGACCAAATGGCCTACCCCTGACAATCTTACAGTATCTGAGGCCAACAAGCCAAAGTGATTTCTTATGAAGCTCAGCAGGTCAGGCAGCACGTATGGAAAGGAGTCAACAGTCAATGGTTTGGGCCGAGACCCTTCCCAAAATGTTGACTATTCCTCTCCTTAGATGCTGCTTGATCTGCTGAGTTCCTCCAGCATATTGTGTTTGTTGCTCTGGGTATCCAGGATCTATAGAATCTCTTGGGTTCTTACGAAGTTCTCTACTTGTTCCATCACCAGACCTCTCGCGGTTATTCCTGGGACTATACTGCAGCACCACCACACTACTGCTGGCTAAGCAGGGCTCAGAGCAAATAGCTCTGAAGTGGAGACACTCTTTGGAGGAGCTCGATATCACTGGTCAGTGCTACAAAGAGAAGGACCTAGAGTTAGCCGTGGGGATCCTGGCGGGGACTGAGGGCAATGTCATCCTACGCTCCCTCAACCTGGCTGGGACAAAAGTCACCCTGGATGCTATCAGGTACTCATCAGTGAAATACTCACCTTTGCTATATTGTAGATCTGAAGTGTGAAAAGACCAATTAATATCACATAGAACATAGAATAGTACAGCACAGTACAGGCCCTTCAGCCCACAATATTGTGCTGACCCTTAAACCCTGCCTCCCATATATCCCCCCACCTTAAGTTCCTCCATATACCTGTCTAGTAGTCTCTTAATTTCACTAGTGTATCTGCCTCCATCACTGACTCAGGCAGTGCATTCCACGCACCAACCACTCTCTGAGTAAAAAACCTTCCTCTAATATCCGCCTTGAACTTCCCACCCCTTACCTTAAAGCCATGTCCTCTTGTACTGAGCAGTGGTGCCCTGGGGAAGAGGTGCTGGCTGTCCACTCTGTCTATTCCTCTTAATATCTTGTACAGGTTTTCCCCGCTATCCGAGGGTAGAGCATTCCTATGAAACCATTTGTAAGCCGAAATGTCGTAAAGCGAAGAAGCAATTACCTTTAATTTATATGGGAAAATTTTTTGAGCGTTCCCAGACCCAAAAAATAACCTACCAAATAACACATAAAACCTAAAATAACACGAACATATAGTAAAAGCAGGAATGGTATGATAAATATATAAAGTAGAAATATTTTATGTACAGTGTAGTTTCACTTATCAAAAGTGGGAAGACAGCGAGCTGAAATTGATTTGGAGAAAAAAATCGGCACGTACACGCATGCACGCACAACTGCCCACACAAGGCATCACGGTCATGGTAGTCTTTCTCGGGGTAAACACGTGTATAAAGTAGGCGTCTTCTTCGTAAAAGCGAAAATCCTCTTTGGTTAGCGAAATCAGGTACTAATATAGATCTTTTGTAACAGTGAGCTGTCGTAAAGTGAACGTTCGAAAAACGGGGGCCACTTGTATACCTCTATCATGTCTCCTCTCATCCTCCTTCTCTCCAAAGAGTAAAGCCCTAGCTCCCTTAATCTCTGATCATAATCCATACTCTCTAAACCAGGCAGCATCCTGGTAAATCTCCTCTGTACCCTTTCCAATGCTTCCACGTCCTTCCTATAGTGAGGTAACCAGAACTGGACACAGTACTCCAAGTGTGGCCTAACCAGAGTTTTACAGAGCTGCATCATTACCCCGCGACTCTTAAACTCTATCCCTCGACTTATGAAAGCTACCACTTCATAATCTTCCTTAACTACTCTATCCAACTGTGAGGGAACTTTCAGAGATCTGTGGACATGTACCCCCAGATCCATCTGCTCCTCCACACTTCCAGGTATCCTGCTATTTACTTTGTACTCTGCCTTGGAGTTTGTCCTTCCAAAGTGTACCACCTCACACTTCTCCGGGTTGAACTCCATCTGCCACTTCTCAGCCCACTTCTGCATTGACTACAGAACACCACAACACAGTCCAGGCCCTTCAGCCCATGATGTGGTGCGACTTTTTAATGTGCTTTTTAAGATCAGTCTAATCCTTCTCTTCCACATAGCCCTCCATTTTTAAACATAGAACAGAGAAGTGTACAACATAGGAACAGGCACTTCAGCCCACAATGTTTTGCCGAACCAGCTAAAGAACAAATCAAAAATGCCCAAACACTAATCCCTCCTACCTACACCAGTAAAAAATCTTACCCCTCACATCCAATTTGAATCTACCCCCCTCACTTTCAAGGCACCTCCTCTAGTATTAGACATTTCAATTCTGAGAAACAGATGCTCTCTGTCTTCTCTATCTAAGTCTCTTATAATTTTAAAAACTTCTATCAGATCTCCTCTCAGCCTCTGCTGCTCCAGAGAAAACAACATGTTTATCTAGCCTGTCATGATAGCACATGCCCTCTAAACTAGGCAGAATCCTGGTAAACATCTTCTACACCCTTTCCAAAGCCTCGACATCCTTCCTATAGTGGGGCGAACAGAATTGCACGCAATACTCCAGATGTGGCCTAACCAGAGTTTTATAAAGTTACAACATAACCTCTTGACTTTTGAACTCAGTGCCTTGACTAATAAAAGCAAGCATTCCATAAGACACCTTAATCAAGCTGTGTAGCTTAATTCTATATTCTCTCTGTATAGGACCTCTTCCCCCTTTCTGCTAATGTAATTGCTGCCACCCTCCCTACTGAGAATATCCTGCAGGTGCTCTGATATGTCCTGGATCCTAGCAAATTAGCCATTTCCACCTAGGAAAGTGTCTCTGGTTGTCCACTCGATCTATGTCTCATATCATCCTGTACACTTTTATCAGGTCACTTCTCATCCTCATTTGCTCCAAAGTGAAAAGCCCTAGCTCTCTGAACCTTGCCTCATGTGTCATGCTCTCTAATCTAGGCATATCCTGGTAATCTCCTCTGCACCCTCTTTAAAGCTCCCTATACTGAGGCACCCAGAACCGAACACAATACTCCCAAGTGTGGTCTAATCAAAGTTCAAAGTAAATTTATTATCAAAGTACATATTTATCAACATATACAACTCTGAGATTCATTCTCTTGTGGGCATACTCAGTAAATCCAATAACCATAATAGAATCAATGAAAGACCACACTAACAGGACGGACAAACAGTGTTTAAAAGGCAAATACAAAAAAACCCCTGGAAATAATAAATATATAAATAATGAATATCGAGAACATGAGATGAAGAGTTTTTGAAAGTGAGTCCATAAGTTATGGGAACAGTTCAGTGTTAGGGTGAGTGAAGTTATCTCCTCTGGTTCTAGAGCCTGATGGTTGAGGAGCAATAACTGTTCCTCAACCCGATGGAGTTTGTCCTGAGACTCCTGTACACCTTCCTGATGGCAGCAGCGAGAACAGAGCATGGCCTGGGTGGTGTGGGGTCCCTGATGGCAGCAGCGAGAACAGAGCATGGCCTGGGTGGTGTGGGGTCCCTGATGGCAGCAGCGAGAACAGAGCATGGCCTGGGTGGTGTGGGGTCCCTGATGGCAGCAGCGAGAACAGAGCATGGCCTGGGTGGTGTGGGGTCCCTGATGGCAGCAGCGAGAACAGAGCATGGCCTGGGTGGTGTGGGGTCCCTGATGGCAGCAGCGAGAACAGAGCATGGCCTGGGTGGTGTGGGGTCCCTGATGGCAGCAGCGAGAACAGAGCATGGCCTGGGTGGTGTGGGGTCCCTGATGGCAGCAGCGAGAACAGAGCATGGCCTGGGTGGTGTGGGGTCCCTGATGGCAGCAGCGAGAACAGAGCATGGCCTGGGTGGTGTGGGGTCCCTGATGGCAGCAGCGAGAACAGAGCATGGCCTGGGTGGTGTGGGGTCCCTGATGGCAGCAGCGAGAACAGAGCATGGCCTGGGTGGTGTGGGGTCCCTGATGGCAGCAGCGAGAACAGAGCATGGCCTGGGTGGTGTGGGGTCCCTGATGGCAGCAGCGAGAACAGAGCATGGCCTGGGTGGTGTGGGGTCCCTGATGGCAGCAGCGAGAACAGAGCATGGCCTGGGTGGTGTGGGGTCCCTGATGGCAGCAGCGAGAACAGAGCATGGCCTGGGTGGCGTGGGGTCCCTGATGGCAGCAGCGAGAACAGAGCATGGCCTGGGTGGCGTGGGGTCCCTGATGGCAGCAGCGAGAACAGAGCATGGCCTGGGTGGTGTGGGGTCCCTGATGGCAGCAGCGAGAACAGAGCATGGCCTGGGTGGTGTGGGGTCCCTGATGGCAGCAGCGAGAACAGAGCATGGCCTGGGTGGTGTGGGGTCCCTGATGGCAGCAGTGAGAACAGAGCATGGCCTGGGTGGTGTGGGGTCCCTGATGGCAGCAGCGAGAACAGAGCATGGCCTGGGTGGCGGCAGTCCTTGAAGGTGCTGCTTTCCTGCAACCATGCTCTGTGTAGATGTGCTCAGTGGTTGGGAGGGCCATACCCGTGATGGACTGGACCATATTCACTACTTTTTGTAGGATTTTCCACGCAAGGGTGTTCTATATCAGCCTGTGATGCAGCCAGTGAACATACTCTCCACTGCACATCTATGCCAAATGTTCGCAAACTTCCAAGTGGAGGTACTGCCATGCTTTCTATGTAAAGGCATTTACGTACTACTTTTAATGAGATCTCCTCTCATTCTTCTAAACTCCAGCTAGTACAGCCATCAAATACTCCCAATACAATAACCCTTTCATTTCCAGGATCATTCTCATGAACCTCCTCTTGACCCTCTCAAACGCCATCACATTCTTTCTTAGATAAGGGGCCTAAAACTGCTCACAATACTCCAAGTGCAGTCTGACCAATGCCTTAGAAACCTCAGCATTACATCCTTGCTTTTTATATTCTAGTCCTCTCCTAATGAATGTTAACATTGCATTTGTCTTCTTTATGGATATTTCACTATACATGTGACAAAGTTAACCTTTTCTTAACTCAGTTCAAAGGTCAAATTTAATGTCAGATAAATGTATACAATATACATCCTGAAATCACAAAAGCATTCAGTCTAATTAAATCTTCCTTTCCATTTAGAGCCCCTGCAAGCAGAGCCTGCCTTTAGTAGCTGCTCATTACCACAGTTCTCTCCGGAAATTTTTCTGTTTGTTGCTTTTGGTCTGTGAAGAGAGGTTTAATTTTTCTTTCTCTGTTCTCCAGGGTGGTGGTGAGTGGCTGCTCGCAACTCAGCTACCTGAACCTTACATCTTGTCGCTGTCTGCCCCGGGGCCTAAAGCGCATCTACCGAGGCCAGGATGAGATCAGCCAGTTCATCAACCGCTTGCTGAATGGCAGCGTGGGGGAGCAGCAGCCCGCTGGGGACCGCAGGTCGCAGGGGGAGGCCGACAGCTAAAGGCTCTGCTCATGAGACATCAGGAACAGCCGCAGTCCAATGGTAGAAACAAAGGGTGGTGTAATAGGCTTGCCTTTGTAAAGCTCTTATGTCCGGCTCCTTCCTTAAAGTTCAAAGCACAATCAATAAATAAAGCAAAAAAATATACCAACTGCACCGTGCCGGGGCCTGGGACTGCCGAGATGTATTCTAGATTAGCTAAGACACCGTACAGGTTGGAGTCAACCTGGGCTGCGGTCTGCAGCATTTATTGTTTCAAACTGAGCCTGGGCTGAAGTCAATTTGCTGCAAAACACTCAAAAGAATTACTGATTCCTGATTTGCATCTTGAGCAGTCCATATGACGTGCTCTGAGCCTGCAGTTTGAAGCTGCCTTGTGAGGGGGCTGGGCAGACGTTGCAAGGCAGATGCACTCATAAAGGAAGCTTGGGCAAGTCGGATGTTAAGGGGAACAGGTTTGGGCAGTTGAGGGTTTTCTCAGGCAAGATGTGATCATGAACTGCAGTGTGACAGTGAGAGACGAGCTCCCACTCTTAGACCAGGGAACTGGTTCACACTCCGTCAGTCACTGAATGTAAATTAAGCCTTGACTGTGGAGAGTAGCCATCTGTATATAGTTAAACAGTTTGGACTAGGCACTAGAGGAGATAAAAAATCTATTGCCTTAAGGTTTTTCCATTTCCTTTACATTCCCCCCGACCCCAGCATCATAAGTGTTGCAGTCCACTCTCCAAGGTACTCTGATGGTTTTCCAGATTGTGCCTTAGCTGGGCGGGTCTTTTAATTTTACTTCCTTGTAAGGAACTCCTTGGTTGCTCTTTTTCTTGGAGCATGCCTGTAATCGCTCACTTTTTGGTGTTTGTATTTTAAGATGGACTGTGTGGTGCCACATGATGCAGTTTCTTACTTCCTGACGTCGTGTAGAACTTGCCTCAGTCTTCTCATTGATGTACTGATTAAGGACCTAGTCAAAGGAACTGGTTCCAATTGTCCTAATCGTTGAGTATTGGGATACAATATTAATGTTCAGTGAACTGCTGCGTGGAAATAACATAGAAAAGCACAGCACATTTCAGGCCCTTCAGCCCACAACCTATCAACCTACTCCTTTCGCTCCTACATAGCCCTTTTTTTTCTATCATCCCTGTGCTTATTTAAGGGTCTCTTAAAGGGTCTCTAATGTATCTGCCTCTTCCACCAACCCTGATAGGGCATTCCATGAACCTACCACTCTGTTTTAAAAAAGCACAAACAAGCAAACAATCTGACATCCCTCTATACTTTCCTCCAGTCACCTTAAAATTAAGCCCCCTTATAATAGCCATTTCTACCTGTCCTTTCTCTCAATGCCTTTAGCATCCTGTACACCTCCAGCAAGTCACTTTTCATCCTCCCTCACACCAAAGAGAAAAGCCCTACCTCACTCAACCTATCCTCATTAGACATGCTGTCTGATCCAGGCAGCATCTCTTCTGTTTTCTATCTAAAAACTCCACATCCTTTTCAGGCAACCAGAACTGAGCACAATACACAATAAGCAGGATTTTATAGAGCTGCCACATTACATTGCAACACTTGAACTCAATCCTCCAACTTAATAAAGGCCAACACACCATATGCCTTCTAATTCAACCCTATCAACTTGTGTGGCAACTTCGAGGGATCTACGGATATGGACCACAAGATCCCTGTTGCTAAGAATCTTACCATTAATCCTGCACGCTGCCTTCACGTTCGACTTTCCAAAGTGAACCACTTCACACTTTTCTGGATTGAACTTCCCTCTCCAAAATTACATTATTGGAAATCTTTGATATCCATGGCTAATGGCCCAAGCCCAGCAGAAAACCTTGGAAAATGGCACCAGCCAGAATCCTGCATATTCTGGGGCTCTTTGCATACACGGCAGGGACTTTTCATCAGCTAACATCAAGGGTCCAGAAACACACTTAGTGTTGCTCAGGCCTGGATTCCAAAGCCTATTTTAAAACCATGGTAATCGTCACTGTAACTGAGTCAATGTCAGCTCATTGCACCTGCTCATTCAGAACATAGGCAGTTTCCATGTAACCATCTTTCCCAAAATCTAGAGGGAAAGGTTTAAGGTGAGGGGAAAGATTTTAAAAGTGACCTGCGAGGTGACTTCTTCACTGGGGTTGGTAAGTATATGGAATGAGGTGCCAGAGGAAGCAGGTATATTAACATTTGGATTGGAATTGTTTAGAGCAAGTGTACCCATCCTTAGGGTCCATGGACCCCTCAGTTAATGGGTAGGGGTTCCATAGCATAATAACAGTTGGGAACTCCTGGTTTAGAAGGATGTGGGCTAAACATCGGCAAATGGAACTAGCTTGGTGTGGGCATAGATGTGTTGGATTGAAGGGCCTGGTTCCGTGCTGAATTACTCTAATAGAAGCTGGAAGTGCATACAATGATCTCGCTTGTATACCTGAAGCAGGGATGTGCATTGTGAAATGTGCTATTCCTGCACACTGGTATGAGCTCTTTGGTTTTCTGACTCAGGGCTATTACTAATAACCTTGTAAAATGCTCTTGTTTTTTTTAACCCTGTTATTGCATGGAGTGGTTGTAAAGTGCAGTCACAGTAATCAGTTGAAGGTCAACCTACCCAAGGTCCCACTACAGAGGCAGTGCATTTTGTTCAGTCCATAGGGTGGGGAGCAGGTAACTTGCATTTGTTCTGCTCATTCAAGACTCTTCAGGCCCTGCACCATTCAGCCTCTACCCCCGTGCACTGTATAGGTACTGTCATAAGTACCGTCCTCCACAGGTGCAACTAGTCACCTGGTCTGGGCCAGAGACCTGCTTTAATCAGGAGCTCCTACCTTTTTGATGAGTACATATTGAGAAACTAATGACTGCCTTTCTATGTTGTGAAAGGGAAAGCATTGCCCTTTGCTGTGGTGCTTAAATCATGGTTTATTACAAAAAAATGTGAATTTTTAACTATTGTGATGAAACATTTGAGGGCTTTTGCCAGCTTTCGGTCTCAGGAAAAGGTGCCTTTTCTCAGCTGGGCCACAGCCTCCGCATGGGGATAAGTTGGATTCTCACTGCAGCTGCTGAGCTTGGCCAAGTCAGACACGTGGGTCTTTCCACTGATCTCTGTGACCCAGCCTTCTATTGAAGGGAGGATGAGTCCAGCTGAAGCTCTTCCCACTCCTGGTCTAGCAACCCAGTGAGCAAACTCCTTTACTTGGTGGGTGTGTTCTACTGGTCAGTGTTTAATAGCAGGAGGTGTAATCCCAGCAAGTAGTTTTCTACTCTGGTGGTGGGGGGTGTCACAGGAAGCAACAACTCATCAGCAACTGATAAACCAGTGCCTGGTGCTTTAACAAGCTGGCAAATGCTTTTATTTTATGAAAATGTTTTTGGACTCTTATTGATAGTGGTCATAAACTACTGCTATATGCAAGTGTGGACATGCAATAAAATATTTGTTAAAGCCAATGTTTATTCTTTTTGCTGTTGCAAATGAGTATTGTGATTTATAATTTTAACAGACAATAAATGAAATTATAAAAGATTTAAGAACAAATTTGTGTGATGCCAGTTTGTTTATGACGATGGATCCTTAAGATTGTCATAGCTGGTGGGGATGCTCCCAATGAGTATGTCTCAAATAGCCTCTGACATCCAAATCCAGCTCCTGGCCTTCATGCATAGCTTAGCTGCTTCTACTGACAGGAGGAAGAGCAAAGGCAAGTTACTGGTGCCTTAAAACCAATCACTTCAGGCAGATGGGACTTGTCAGCTGTGGTTGATACCGATCTAAAAGGAAAACACTGATCTCAAACCTCAAGCTTCAGGAGTAAACACAGAGCTGGAGTCTCTAGGGAGTTTTATGCTGAGTTCACCGCTGACCAGCAACTCCTGCAACACCACTGGTGCCAAACTGCATTGGCCTCTGCTGTTCCTTTAACGGCACATACCTGTACAACTTGGCATATAACTAGGTGCCACCATTCTTCATTACGCTCCTAACAAAGGCCATCATACCCTTTGCCTTCCTCATTGCAACATTCATGCACCTGTTAGCTCTGAGATTTTTTGTTTCAAGCTACTCAGGGTCCTTGGATATTCCAGCCTGTTTAATAAATACACTGCTTTTCAGTTTTGTGCACCAAAGTATTTTATTGCAGCTGACATATTCTCAAAGTATATTATCATCAATGTATACGTTAGCATTTACTACCTTGAGATTCATTCTCTTGTAAGCATATAAGGGAAAATATAGGAACAATAGAATTTACAAAAAATACATACATTGCCTACAAAAGGTGTTTGCACCACCCCCCCCCCCCCCCCCCCCCGCAAAGTTCTCAGGTTTTATTGTTTTACAACATTGACTCATGGGTTTAATTTGGCTTTTTTGATACTGATCAACAGAAAAACTACTTTCATGTCAAAGTGAAAACAGCACTACAAAGTGATCTAAATTAATTACCCCAAATTTTATAGGCACTGTAAACAGACAACCCTTGTACAAAAGACAAACTGCAAATAAAAACACGTGTTAAAAAATCCTTGAAAAATGAGTGTCAGTTGAGGAATCAATTCAGAGCTGTGATGAATGAAGTTATCCACACTGGTGTAGGTAGTAAGTGTTTCTGAACCTGGTGGTGAGGGAGCCAAGGCTGCTGCACCTCCTGGATGGTTGATTTTGCTGTGATACCCCGGTTCAGTTAGTTCCACATCCCCATGATGTCCTCTTGCGTTCTCCTCTCCACTTAAAATGACATGTCGATTTGTCTCATCAGAAAACTTAGAAACATAACAATTGATGTTAAGAGTAGATTAAAGGGTCAGCACAACATTGTGGGCTGAAGGGCCTGTAACAGTGCTGTTATGTTCTATTATGGTAAAGGTTAACCATCATAGCTGTCCACCCAAGTTTCCAGTGTATCTATTTTGATTTGATCAGTGAATGTGAAATTAAAGCACATTAAAGCAACAAACAGAAATGGGAGACTGGAAGACCGTTTCGCTGAACACCTACGCTAAGTCCGCCAGAGAAAGCAGGATCTCCCAGTAGTCACACATTTTAATTCCACATCCCATTCCCATTCTGATATGTCTATCCATGGCCTCCTCTACTGTCAAGATGAAGCCACACTCAGGTTGGAGGAACAACACCTTAATACCGGCTGGGTAGCCTCCAACCTGATGGCATGAACATTGACTTCTCTAACTTCCGTTAATGCCCCTCCTCCCCTTCTTACTCCATCCCTGACATATTTAGTTGTTTGCCTGTTCTCCATCTCCCTCTGGTGCTTTACCCCCCTCCTTTCTTTCTCCCAAGGCCTCCCGTCCCATGATCCTTTCCCTTCTCCAGCTCAGTATCACTTTCACCAATCACCTTTCCAGCTCTTAGCTTCATCCCACCCCCTCCGGCCTTCTCCTATCATTTCGCATTTCCCACTCCCCACACTACTTTCAAATCTCTTACTATCTTTCCTTTCAGTTAGTCCTGAATAGACAGTAGGTGCCATTCGGCCCTTCTAGCCAGCACCGCCATTCACTGTGATCATACCATAATCAGTACCCCGTTCCTGCCCTCTCCCCATATCCCTTGACCCCGCTATCTATAAGAGCTCTATCTAACTCTCTCTTGAATGCATCCAGAGACTTGGCCTCCACTGCCTTCTGGAGCAGTGCATTCCACATATCCATCACTCTCTGGGTGAAAAGGTTTTTCCGCATTTCTGTTCTAAATGGCCTACCCCTTATTCTTAAACTGTGGCCTCTAGTTCTGGACTCACCCATCAGCGAGAACATGCTTCCTGCCTCCAGTCTGTCCAATCCCTTAATAATCTTATATGTTTCAAATCAGATCCCCTCTCATCCTTCTAAATTCCTCTAATCTTTCAACATATGACAGTCCCGCCATTCCGGGAATTAACCTTGTGAACCTACGCTGCATTCCCTCAATAGCAAGAATGTCCTTCCTCAAATTTGGAGACCAAAACTGCACACAACACTCCAGGTGGGGTCTCACCAGGGCCCTGCACAGCTGCAGAAGGACCTCTTTACTCCTATAACTCAATTCCTCTTGTTATAAAGGCCAGCATGCCATTAGCTTTCTTCACCGCCTGCTGTACCTGCATGCTTGCTTTCATTGACTGATGTACAAGAACACCTAGATCTCGTTGTACTTCCCCTTTTCCTAACTTGACTCCATTTAGATAGTAATCTGCCTTCCTGTTCTTGCCACCAAAGTGGATAACCTCACATTTATCCACATTAAACTGCATCTGCCATACATTTGCCCACTCACCCAACCTGTCCAAGTCACCCTACATTCTCATAACATCCTCCTGACATTTCACACTGCCACCCAGCTTTGTGTCATTGGCAAATTTGCTAATGTTACTTTTAATCCCTTCATCTAAATCATTAATGTATATTGTAAACAGCTGCGGTCCCAGCACCGAACCTTGCGGTACCCCACTGGTCACAGCCTGCCATTCCAAAAGGGACCCGTTAATCACTACTCGTTTCCTGTCAGCCAGCCAATTTTCAATCCATGTCAGTACTCTGCCCCCAATACCATGTGCCCTAATTTTGCCCACTAATCTCCTATGTGGGACTTTATCAAAAGCTTTCTGGAAGTCCAGGTACACTACACCCACTGGCTCTTCCTTGTCCATTTTCATAGTTACATCCTCAAAAAACTCCAGAACATTAGTCAAGCATGATTTTCCCTTCATAAATCCATGCTGACTCGGACTGATCCTTCTACTGCTATCCAAATGTGTCGTAATTCCTCTTTTATAATTGACTCCAGCACCTTTCCCACCACTGACGTCAGGCTAACCAGTCTATAATTCCCTGTTTTCTCTCTCCCTCCTTTCTTGAAAAGTGGGACAACATTAGCCACCCTCCAATCAGCAGGAACTGTTCCTGAATCTATAGAACATTGGAAAATGATTACCAATGCGTCCACGATTTCTAGATCCACCTTTTTAAGTACCCTGGGATGCAGACCATCAGGTCCCGGGGACTTATCAGCCTTCAGACTCAACAGTCTATCCAACACTGTTTCTTGCCTAATATAAATTTCCTTCAGTCCATCCTTTACCCTAGTTCCTTTGGCCACTATTACATCTGGGAAATTGTTTGTGTCTTCCCTAGTGAAAACAGATCCAAAGTACCTGACGAAGGGTCTCGGCCCGAAACATTGACAGTGCTTCTCCTTATAGATGCTGCCTGGCCTGCTGTGTTCCACCAGCATTTTGTGTGTGTTGTTTGAACAGAAATGGCAGTCTCTCACCACTAGGTGGCAAACTTTAGAACAGAAATCACAAAACAGCACAGGAACAGACCCTGAAGCCAAATTAGATAGATAGATAGATACTTTATTCATCCCCATGGGGAAATTCAACATTTTTTCCAATGTCCCATACACTTGTTGTAGCAAAACTAATTAAACTAAATCTCTTCTACCTGTGCACAAATCATATCCCTCCATTTCCTGCATGTTTTGTTAACAGTCTCAACACCACAACCCCAGTACCCACCAATTTTTGTTTTAAAAAAAACTTGCCCCAAACATCTTAAGTTTCTCCCCCATTTCAACTCAAACACATTTCCTCTAGTACTTAACATTTCTTCCATGAGTAAAAGATTCTATCTACTCCATGTTTTTTAATTTTATAAACTTGCATCAGGTCACCCCTTAGCCTCTGACACTCCAGAGGAAACAACCCATGTTTGTCAAACCTCTCACTCTCCAGTACACACAGCATCCTAGTAAGCTTCTTCCACACCCTTTCTTTCCAAAGCTCTTCTTTCCATCCTGTAATGAGGCAATCAGAATTGCACAATACTAATCAAACTTTTAGACCAGAAGACATAGGAGCAGAATTAGGCCATTCCATTGACTCAGCTCTGCCATTCTATTATGGCTGATTTATTATCCCTCTCAACCCCATTCTCCTGTCTTCTCCCCATAACCTTTGACACTAACTAATCAAGAACCTATCAATCTTCACGTCTGTGGCAGTGGCAAAAGAAATTCCTCTTCATCTGTTTTAAAGTGATGACCTTGTACAACTGAACCATGATTTCCCCTTATACTCAGGGTCCCAACTAGTGAAAGCAAACATCTTTACCATCCTATCTACTTGCATGATCACTTACAGGGAGTTTTGCGTTTGGACCAAAGGTCCCTCTGTGTATCAATGCTATTAAGGGTCCTGGTGATAACTATACACTTGCCCCTTACATTTGATCTTCCACATTTGCCCAGATTAAGTTCCACCTGCCATTTCTCCACTCATATCTGTAACAGATCTATCTTCTACTGTATCCTTTCAACAAAATACTACACTATCCACTGCTCCAATCTTTGTGTTGTCTGTAAAATAACTCACCCACCCATCTACACTTTTATCTAGAGCAACACAAAACAATGCTGGAGGAATTCAAGCAGGCCAGAGAGCATTTCTGGAGGGGAATACAACAGCCAACAGTTCAGGCTGAGACCATCCATCAAGACTGGAAAGGAAGGGGTAGAAGCCAGAAAGTGGGGAATGAATACAAGCTGACAGGTGATAGGCAAGTCCAGGTAACTGTGTGGGGAGGGGGATGAAGTAAGGAGGGAGGTGACAGGTGGAAGAGGTAAAGGGCTGAAGGAAGGAATTGAATAGGAGAGAAGAGTGGACCATTGGAGAAAAGGAAAAGGAGGTGCACCAGAGGAAGGGAATTTATTGCGTGTATATATAAAAGAAACAATCTATCTCAGTGCTGGGAGTGAGTGTGTCAGACCAATTGGAATACATTTCTACAATTTCCCTCAACTTTCATTTATTCATTATGAAAACATTGATGAGGGGTGTGATGACTGGTAAGTCCAATATAATGGAACCCAAAATGTATCCCCAGATCAGCAAGATTCCTTGGAGGCAGTTCAAATGTGGGCCGAATGTCAGGTTCTTTTGCTTGCAAATGTAAAATGGATCCAACTGTGAAATCTTACACTGAAGGAACTGGACAGCCAGCAGCACAGACCTGACTTGTTTGGCAATAGATTTGTAATCACTGCATGGAACTGTTGGAAAAGCAAAAGACAGTACTGGATTTCGAGTTAAAGTCTCGATTTGGGAGAGAGGAGGGGAGTTAATGATGGACCCAATTTTCAGGTCTCTGGTCCAAATGTTCAAAGTGCTCATACTCCAGAATCAATATCTCAATATCATGTAAACATACATCTCTGGTGTGGTCAGAATCAAAGTGTCATAATTAGTATTTATAATTTAAATATTTAAAAATACCATTTAAGAGATAGTTTTCTATACCTCTTGAAGCTTTTGGCACTTATTGGATGGTGGGGAAGTTTAGGAGGGTCAAAGTTCATCGCAATTCTCGTTGCCATCCTCTGCTGTCATGGAAATAAAGAGTCTCATTCCGATTGGAAGGTGGTCCGTCAACCCAGCTAGCTGGGTAATAAAAGTAAATTCCTCCACTTCCTGTCACAAGAAATAAATTAACTCAATTACCAATCACCATAAGTCAGAATCAATGTCTCAATAATAAAGAAACAGATTTCATTACTTAGGATAATTAAGACAATAGTCATTGAATGGTCCCCAATATATCAAGATGGACCCTTGACCTCACAATCTACCTTGTTATGATCTTGTACCTTGTAGACTACCAGTACTGTACTTACTCTGTAGCTGTCATAGAGTCACATTAGTACAGAATGGAAAAAGGCCTTTACATAGCATCCTCCCTGCCTGTGTTAGACCTGAGACTAACAAGGGAAGTCAAAGACAGCACTGAAGCAAAATCATCAAACTGCAAAAATAGAAACATAGAAAACCTACAATACAGGCCCTTCGGCCCACAATGCTCTGCTGAACATTTACTTTAGAAATTACCTAGGGTTACCCATTGCCCTCTATTTTCCCAAGCTCCATGTACTGTACCTATCCAGGAGTCTCTTAAAAGGCCCTATTGTATCCACCTCCACCACCGTTGCCGGCAGCCTATTCCATGCACTCACCACTCTCTGCGTAAAAAAACCTACCCTGATATCCCCTCTGCACCTAATTCCAAGCACCTTAAAACTGTGCCTTCTCATGTTATCCATTTCAGCCCTGGGGAAAAAGCCTCTGACTACACACGATCAATGCCTCTCATAAACTTATAAACTCTATCAGGTCTATCAGACACAGCACCCTGAGGCACTGGTGATAATTACAGGGGACTTCAACCATGTGACTTTGGACAAGACACTACCTGCTTTCTCCCAGTACGTGGATTGCTACACCAGGGGTAATAGGACTATTGACCTACTGTATGCAAACGTAGAGGAGGCATATAGTGCATCCCCACTGCCTTCATTGGGGAAAGCTGATCACAACCTGGTTTTGTTACAGCCCAGATATAAATCAATTGTGATGAGGCATCCCACTACCACACGCTCTTTTAGGAAGTGGACTCCTGAAGCTGAACAGGCCCTGAGAGACTGCTTCGGTACTACTAACTGGGATGTACTGCAAGGGGGGCTCTGTGGGGGCGTTGAGGAGGTCACTGAATGCACAACGGACTATATTAACTTTTGTGTGGATGCAGTTGTCCCTGTTAGAACTGTTCGCTGCTATCCCAATAATAAGCCCTGGATCACTAGTCACATCAAAGGCCTCCTAAACCAGAAGAAGAGGGCCTTTAAAGATGGTGATCGGTTGGAGCTTAAAAGAGTTCAGAAGGAACTCAGAGTACAGATAAGGGGGGCAAAGGAGCAGTATAGGAGGAAGCTAGAACAAAAGCTGCAGAAAAAAAGCATGAAGGAGGTGTGGGATGGGATGAAGATCATCACCGGATGCGGTGCAAAGCGGGGGGCGAACATAAGTGGAGATGTGGAGAAAGCGAACCAGCTGAACAACTTCTTCAACAGGTTCAACAGCTCAATCTCATCCTCACCGCAGAAATCCACACCAGGCTTACTTCCCTCACAGGAAAATAGCCACTCACAGGAGACCTTGCCCACGCCCAGGATTACGGCTGCACAGGTGGAAGGTCAACTGAGGAAGATCTGTACCAGCAAGGCGGCTGGACCGGATGGAGTTTCCTCACGATTACTGAGGGCCTGTGCGACTGAGCTGGGAGAACCACTACAGCGCATCTTCAACATGAGCCTGGAGCAGAGAAGAGTACCCAGACAGTGGAAAACATCCTGTTTTGTCCCGGTACCGAAGAAACCACAACCAAAGGAGTTGAATGACTTCAGACCTGTTGCCTTGACGTCGCACGTGATGAAGACCATGGAGCGGCTGATAATACAGAATCTGAGGCCACAAACCAAGCACGCCCAGGATCCTCTTCAGTTTGCGTATAAGGAGAAGGTGGGAGTGGAGGATGCTATCACGTATTTGCTGCACAAATCACTCTCTCACCTAGAGGGGGTCAGTTGTGCTGTGAGGATTACATTCCTTGACTTCTCTAGTGCCTTTAACACCATCCAGCCCAAGATCTTAAGGCACAAACTAACGGAGATGGGAGTAGACTCTCACATGGTGGATTGGATAGTGGACTACTTGACAGATAGACCTCAGTATGTGCGGTTGGGAGACTGTAGGTCTGACACGGTGGTCAGCAGCACAGGGGCGCCGCAGGGAACCGTACTCTCTCCGGTCCTGTTCACCCTGTACACATCAGACTTCCAATATAACTCGGAGTCCTGCCATGTGCAGAAGTTCGCTGATGACACGGCCATAGTGGGGTGTGTCAGGAATGGACAGGAGGAGGAGTATAGGAAACTGATACAGGACTTTGTGATATGGTGCAACTCAAACTACCTGCGTCTCAATATCACCAAGACCAAGGAGATGGTGGTGGACTTTAGGAGATCTAGGCCTCATATGGAGCCAGTGATCATTAATGGAGAATGTGTGGAGCAGGTTAAGACCTACAAGTATCTGGGAGTACAGTTAGACGAGAAGCTAGACTGGACTGCCAACACAGATGCCTTGTGCAGGAAGGCACAGAGTCGACTGTACTTCCTAAGAAGGTTGGCGTCATTCAATGTCTGTAGTGAGATGCTGAAGATGTTCTATAGGTCAGTTGTGGAGAGCGCCCTCTTCTTTGTGGTGGCGTGTTGGGGAGGAAGCATTAAGAAGAGGGACGCCTCACGTCTTAATAAGCTGGTAAGGAAGGTGGGCTCTGTCGTGGGCAAAGTACTGGAGAGTTTAACATCGGTAGCTGAGCGAAGGGTGCTGAGTAGGCTATGGTCAATTATGGATAACTCTGAACATCCTCTACATAGCACCATCCAGAGACAGAGAAGCAGTTTCAGCGACAGGTTACTATCGATGCAATGCTCCTCAGACAGGATGAAGAGGTCAATACTCCCCAATGCCATTAGGCTTTACAATTCTACCGCCAGGACTTAAGAACTTTTTAAAAGCTATTATTAATGCTTTTTGAGATAGTGATTTAGATGCATATCATATTTTTTACTGAGTTAAGTATTGTATGTAATTAGTTTTGCTACAACAAGTGTATGGGACATTGGAAAAAAGTTGAATTTCCCCATGGGGATGAATAAAGTATCTATCTATCTATCTCTCATCCTCAGTCGCTCCAAGGAGTAAAGGTCAAGTTCACTCAACCTATTCTCATAAGGCATGCACCCCAATCCAGGCAACATCCTCTACACGCTATTTATGGTTTCCACAACCTTCCTGTAGTGAGGTGACCAGAACTGAGCACAGTACTCCAAGCGGGGTCTGACCAGGGTCCTATATAGCTGCAACGTTACTTCTTGGCTCTTGAACTCAATCCCACGGTTGATGAAGGCCAATATGCTGTATGTCTTCTTAACCACAGAGTCAACCTGCGCAGCTGCATTGAATGCTCTATGGACTCATACCACAAGATCCCGCTGATCCTCCACACCGTCTAGAGTCTTACCACTAATGCTATATTCTGCCATCATATTTAACCTACCAAAATGGACCACCTCACACTTACCTGGGTTGAACCCAATCTGCCACTTCTCAGCCCAGTTTTGCATCCTATCAGTGTCCTGCTGGAACCTCTGACAGCCCTCCATACTATCCACAACACCTCCAACCTTTGTGTCATCAGCAAATTTATTAACTCATACCTCCACTTCCTCATCCAGGTCATTTATAAAACTCATGAAGAACAGGGATCCCAGAACAGATCCCTGAGGCACTCCACTGGTGACCGACCTCCATGCAGAATATGACCCGTCTACACCACTCTTTGCCTTCTGTGGGGAAGCCATTCTGGATCCACAAAGCAAGGTCCTCTTGGATCCCATGCCCCCTTACTTTCTCAATAAGCTTAGCAAGGGGTATCTTGTCAAATGCCTGGCTGAAATCCATATACACTACATCTAATGCTCTTTCTTCATCAATGTGTTTAGTCACATCCTCAAAAAAACTTCATTCAGGCTCATATGGCACGGCTACCTTTGACAAAGCCATGCTGACTATCCCTAATCAGATTATATCTCTCCAAATGCTCATGAATCCTGCCTCTCAGGATCTTCTCCATCCACTTACCAACCACTGCTGTAAGACTCACTGATCTATAATTTCCTGGGCTATGTCTACTCCCTTTCTTGAATAAGGGAACAACATCTGCAACCCTCCAATCCTTCGGAACCTCTCCCGTCCCCATTGATGATGCAAAGATCATTTCCAGAGGAGTAGCAATTTCCTCCCTCGCCTCCCACAGTGGCCTGGGGTATATCACATCTGGTCCAGGTGACTTAACCAACTTGATGCTTTCTAAAAGCTCCAGCACATCCTCTTTCTTAATGTCTACATGCTCACGCTTTTCAGTCCGCTGCAAGTCAACCCTACAATCGCCAAGGTCCTTCTCCATAGTGCATACTGAAGCAAGTTATTCATTAAGTACCTCTGCTACCTCCTCCAGTTCCGTACACTTTTCCACTGATTGGTCATATTCTCTCATGTCTTATCCTTTTGCTTTTCACATACTTGTAGAATGCCTTGGGGTTTTCCTTAATCCTGCTCGCTAAGGCCTTCTCATGGCCCTTTCTGGCTCTCCTAATTTCATTCTTAAGCTCCCTCCAGCTAGCCTTATAGTTTTCTATAGCAGGTGGACGAACTGGCGCTCTGGTGCAGTCGGAACAATCTGGAGCACACTCAAGACAAAGGAGATGATAGTGGATTTCAGGAGACATCCCCCCGCTATGTCTCCCCTCACAGTCCTCAGCAGCCCTGTGTTCAGGTTCCTGGGAACCACCATCTCTCAGGATCTGAAGTGGGAGCAGAACATCAGCTCCATCCTGAAGAAGCAGCGGATGTATTTCCTGCGGCTCTTGAGGAAATACGGTCTGCCTCAGGAATTGCTGCTGCAGTTCTACACTGCAGTCATTGAGTCTGTCCTGTGCACCTCCATCATTGTGTGGTTTGGAGCCGCCACCAAGCAGGATAGAACCAGACTACAGCGCACAGTGAGGACTGCCGAGCGCATCATTGGAGCCTCCCTGCCCTCTATTGTGGACCTGTACTCTTCCAGGTTGAAGAAGAGGGCGGGGAACATCATAAAGGACTCCTCCCATCCTGCACACGGACTGTTTGATCTGCTTCCGTCTGGTAGGAACTTCAGATCCCTCCAGACTAAGACTAATAGGCACTGGAGAAGTTTCTTCCCTACTGCGGTCACTTTGCTGAACAGTTAACTGCCGGTTAACTGTTGGCTAACTATTACTTGGATTGCACTACCTGTATGTATAATCTATATTTTCATTTATATTTATCATTATTATTGTTATGAGTAGAGAGATAACATCTGCCGGAAGTAAATTCCTTGTATGTGCACAGGTACTTGGCGATTAAAGTCTGATTCTGATTCTAGCAAGTGTTTGCTGTCTAGTTTTAGACTCGCTTTCTCTGAGACAAAGACTGAGACCATCCACAGATGTATCTTTGATAAAGATGTTTATTAAAACTACTTATAGTGTTATAAATCTTGGTCAAGTCACCCCCAGCCTCTTTCACTCCAGCAGAAACAGTTCCAACCTATCCAGTCATAGAAGAGTTGTAGAGACATTGAAAAGTACAGCACAAAAACAAGCCCTTCAGCTCATCTAGTCTGTGCTGAACCACTTAAAGTGCCTACTCCCATCAATCTACACCTGGACCGTAACACCCTCCATACCCCTACTGTCCGTGTACCTAGCTAAACTTCTCTTAAATGGTTGAAAGTGAGTTGGCATGCACCACTTGCACTGGCAGCTCATTCCACACACTAACGACCTTCTGAGGGAAGGTGTTTCCTCTCATGCTCCCCTTAAACTCTTCAGTCTTTCCTTACGATACAAGCTCTCCAGCCCCAACTAGCATCTTTATGGATCTTTTCAATACCTTTACCAGTTTAAATGCATTTTCCCTATAGTAAGCTGACCAGAACTGTGCACAATAATCCAAGTGCAGTCTCACCAACACCTTATACAATTGAACGTGATGCCCCAACTCAGCACCCTTTGCCATGGCCGGTAACGGCAAGCATCTGCTTTGCCTTCTCTTCACCACCTTGTCAACCTGGGTCTCCATTTCTGGGAACTCTGCACTATACCCGCATGTCTTTCTGTCCCACAACACCGCCCAGGCCTATTGTTTGTGATGTAAGTGCTGCCCTGATTTAACTTTCTGAAATGCACCACTTCATACTTGCTCACTGGTCCAATAGAAACATAGAAAACAGAGCCTGTATTGTGCTGTAGGCCTACAAAGCTATGCTGAACATGTCCTTACCTTAGAAATTACCCAGGGTTACCCATAGCCTTCTATTTTTCTAAGCTCCATGTACCTGTCCAGCAGTCTCTTAAAAGACCCTATCGTATCCGCCTCCACCACCATCGCCAGCAACCAATTCCATGCACTCACCACTCTCTGCGGAAAAAATCTTACCCCTGACATCTCCTCTGTACTTACTTTCAAGCACCTTAAAACTGTGCCCTCTTGTGCAAAACATTCCAGTCCTGGGAAAAAGCATCTGACTATCCACACTATCAATGCCTCACATCATCTTGTACATCTCTATCAGGTCACCTCTCATCCTCCGTCACTCCAAGGAAAAAAGGCCAAGTTCACTCAACCTATTCTCATAAGGCATGCTCCCCAATCCAGGCAACATCCTTGTAAACCTCCTCTGCACACTTTCTATGGTTTCCACATCCTTCCTATAACAGAGCACAGCACTCCAAGCGAGGTCAGACCAGGGATCTATACAGCTGCAACATTACCTCTCAGCTCCTAAACTCAATCCCATGTTTGACCAAGACCAATGTACCGTATGCTTTCTTAACCACAGAGCCAACCTGCGCAGCAGCTTTGAATGTTCTATGGACTCCAACCCCAAGATCCCTCTGATCCTCCACACTGCAAAGAATTTTACAATTAATGCTATATTCTGCCATCATATTTGACCTACCATAATGAACCACCTCACACTTATCAGGGTTGAACTCCATATGCCACATCTCAACCCACTTTTGCATCCTATCAATGTCCCGCTGTAACCTCTGCCAGCCCTCAACACTATCCACAACACCACCAACATTTGTGTTATCAGCAAATTTACTAACCCATCCCTCCACTTCTTCATCCAGGAAACCTTTCTGAACGCACCTAACAAACTCCACCTCATCTAAACCCCTGGCTCTAGGGAGATGCCAATCAATATTGAGGCAAATAAAATCTCCCATCATGACAACCCCGTTATTTTTGCAGCTTTCCAGAGTCTGTCTCCCTATTGGGTGGTCTACAAAAAAAACCCCACCTAGATGAGGGTAGTGCAGTGGATGTGATCTACATGGATTTTAGTAAGGCATTTGACAAGGTTCTACATGGTAGGCTTATTCAGAAAGTCAGAAGGCATGGGATCCAGGGAAGTTTGGCCAGGTGGATTCAGAATTGGCTTGCCTGCAGAAGGCAGAGGGTCATGGTGGAGGGAGTACATTCAGATTGGAGGGTTGTGACTAGAGGTGTCCCACAAGGATCTGTTCTGGGACCTCTACTTTTTGTGATTTTTATTAACAACCTGGATGTGGGGTTAGAAGGGTGGGTTGGCAAGTTTGCAGACGACACAAAGGTTGGTGGTGTTGTAGATAGTGTAGAGGATTGTCGAAGATTGCAGAGAGACATTGATAGGATGCAGAAGTGGGCTGAGAAGTGGCAGATGGAGTTCAACCCAGAGAAGTGTGAGGTGGTACACTTTAGAAGAACAAACTCCAAGGCAGAGTACAAAGTAAATGGCAGGATACTTGGTACTGTGGAGGAGCAGAGGGATCTGGGGGTACATTTCCACAGATCCCTGAAAGTTGCCTCACAGGTAGATAGGGTAGTTAAGAAAGCTTATGGGGTGTTAGCTTTCATAAGTCGAGGGATAGAGTTTAAGAGTCGCGATGTAATGATGCAGCTGTATAAAACTCTAGTTAGGCCACACTTGGAGTACTGTGTCCAGTTCTGGTCGCCTCAGTATAGGAAGGATGTGGAAGCATTGGAAAGGGTACAGAGGAGATTTACCAGGATGCTGCCTGGTTTAGAGTAAGGATTATAATCAGAGATTAAGGGAGCTAGGGCTTTACTCTTTGGAGAGAAGGAGGATGAGAAGAGACATGATAGAGATGTACAAGATATTAAGAGGAATAGATAGAGTGGACAGCCAGCGCCACTTCCCCAGGGCACCACTGCTCAGTACAAGAGGACATGGCTTTAAGGTAAGGGGTGGGAAGTTCAAGGAGGATATTAGAGGAAGGTTTTTCACTCAGAGAGTGGTTGGTGCGTGGAATGTACTGCCTGAGTCAGTGGTGGAGGCAGATACACTAGTGAAGTTTAAGAGACTACTAGACAGGTATATGGAGGAATTTAAGGTGGGGGGTTATATGGGAGGCAGGGTTTGAAGGTCGGCACAACATTGTGGGCCGAAGGGCCTGTAATGTGCTGTACTATTCTACTCTAGTAGAGTTATTGACCCCTTCCTGTTCCCAACTTCCACTCAAAGAGACTCTGTAGACAATCCCTCCATGACTTTCCCCTTTTCTGCAGCTGTGACACTATCTCTGATCAGCAGTGCCACACCCCCACCTCTTTTGCCTCCCTTTGTCCTTTCTGAAACATCTAAGTCCTGGCACTCTAAGTAACCATTCCTACTCCCAAGCCATCCAAGTCTCTGTAATGGCCACAACATCATAGCTCCAAGTACTGATCATGCTCTAAGCTCATCCACCTTGTTCATGATACTCCTTGCTTTAAAATATACACATCTCAAACCATCAGTCTGAGTGTATCCCTTCTCTATCACCTACCTATCCTCCCTCTCACACTGTCTACAAGCTTTCTCTATTGTGAGCCAACCACCGCTTCCTCCATCTCTTCAGTCTGGTTCCTACCCCCCCAACAATTCTAGTTTAAACTCTCCCCAATAGCCTTAGCAAACCTCCCTGCCAGGATATTGGTCCCCCTTGGATTCAAGGGCAACCCATCCTTTCTGTTCAGGTCACTCCTGCCCTGAAAGTGGTCCCAGTGATCCAGAAATCTGAATTCCTGCCCCTGCTCCAATCCCACAGCCACACATTTATCCTCCACCTCACTCTATTCCTATACTCACTGTCACGTGGCACTGGCAGTAATCCCGAGATTACTACCTTTTAGGTCCTGCTTCTCAACTTCCTTCCTTACTCCCTGTAACACACACAAAATGCTGGTGGAACACAGTAGGCCAGGCAGCATCAATAGGGAGAAGCACTGTCACCATTTTGGGCCGAGACCCTTCATCAGGACTAACTGAAAAGAAAGATAGTAAGAGATTTGAAAGTAGGAGGGGGGAAGGGGGAAATGCAAAATGATAGAAGACCGGAGGGGGTGGGGTGAAGCTGAGAGCCGGAAAGGTGATTGGCAAAAGGGATACAGAGCTGGAGAAGGGAAAGGATCATGGGATGGGAGGCCCAGGGAGAAAGAAAGGGGGAGGGGAGTACCAGAGGGAGATGGGCAGAGAGAAAAAAAGAGGAGGGGGAGAAAAACTAAATATATCAGAGATGGGGTAAGAAGGGGAGGAGGGGCATTAACAGAAGTTAGAGAAGTCAATGTTCATGCCATCAGGTTGGAGGCTACCCAGCCGGTATATAAGGTGTTGTTCCTCCAACCTGAGTGTGCTTCATCTTGACAGTAGAGGCAGCCATGGATAGACATATCAGAATGGGAATGGGACGTGGAATTAAAACGTGTAGTCACTGGGAGATCCTGCTTTCTTGGCCTGAAATGTCTTTCAGTTAGTCCTGACGAAGGGTCTCAGTCTGAAACGTCAACAGTGCTTCTCCATATAGATGCTGTCTGGCCTGCTGAGTTCCACCAGCATTTTATGTGTGTTGCTTGAATTTCCAGCATCTGCAGATTTCTGCGTGTTTGCTCCTTATTCCCTGTAGTCTGTTTTCAGGACCTCCTCCCTTTTCTGGATGTTGTTTATTTGGATTTTCATAAAGCCTTTGACAAATTAGTGAGAAGATTTTAAAACCCAAGTCATATTATGTATATGTATGTGCTTGTGCGTGTATATACATACATATACACACACACACACACACTTAGTTATTTTGTGTCAGTTTTTACTGTGGAAGATTCTAGCAGAATGCGAAAATTCAAGTGTCAGGGGCAGAAGTGAGTGTCATTGTTATTACCAAGAAGGTGCTTGGGAAGCTGAAAAGTCTGAAAATAGATAAGTCACTTGGACTAGATGGACTGCACATCAGGGTTCTGAAAGAGGTAGCTGAAGAGATTGTGGAGGCATTCGTAATGATCTTCCAAAAACCATCAGATTTGGGAATGGTTCTGAAGGTCTGTAATTTTGTAAATGTCACACCATTTTTTTTTTTGAAGGATGGGAGGCAGCAATAAAGAAATATTAGGCCAGTTACTCTGACTTCAGTGCTTGGAAAGGTGCTGGAGTCTATTAGAAGAATGAGGTTTCAGTGTACTTTTAGACATGATAAAATAAGCAAAATTAGCATTGTTTTTAAAAGGGGAAATCTTGCCTGGAAATAACAGGCAGGATAGACAAAAGAGAGTCAGTGGATGTTGTGTATTTGGATTTTCAGAAGGCCTTTGACTCTTAATAAAATAAGAGCCCATGGTATTACAGGAAAGATTCTAACATGGATAAAAGTGGCTGATTAACAAGAGCAAAGAGTGGGAATAAAGGGGGCCTTTTCTGGTTGAATGCTGGGGGTGACAGTGTGCCACAGGGGTCAGTGTTGGGACCATTTCTTTTTACGTTGTATGTCAATAATTTGGATGACGGAATTAAAGCCTTTGTGGCTGGAATTTTGCAGATAATAGGTGGAGAGGCTGGTAGTGTGGAAGGAGCAGGGTGTCTGCAGAAGGACTGACTAGGAAATTGGGCAAAGAAGTGGCAGATGAAATACGTGGGTGATTGATAAGTTTGTGGCCTAAGGTAGAAGGAGTCAATTTTAGAAACCTAGCACATTTATTTTTCAACATAGTCCCCTCCTACATTTACACACTTAGTCCAGTGGTCACGGAGCATACGGATCTTGGACCTCCAGAAAGTGTCCACAGCAGGGGTGATTGATAAGTTCGTGGCCTAAGGTAGAAGGAGATGAGTTATACTGCTCTCGTTACGTGCACATGCAGTTCAACTCTTTGAATGATTATGCAGTAAGTTTGAAGTTAATAACTCATCGGGGTGATTGATAAGTTTGTGGCCTAAGGTAGAAGGAGATGAGTTATTCACTTCAAACATTCTGCATAATCACTGAAACAGTGGAACTGCATGCGCATGTAATGAGAGCTGTATTACTCATCTCCCTCTACCGTAGGCTACAAACTTATCAATCACCCCTCGTATAGTGCAAGGAAGTGTATGCTCATGCACTTTGGCATAAGGAATAAAGGCATGGACTTTTCTAAACAGGGAGAAAATTCAAAATCAGAGGTGCAAAGGGACCTGTATGAGGAGTCACAGGAGTCCCTGAAGGTCAACTCACAGGTTGAGTTGGTGGTGAGGAAGGCAAAAGCGAGGTTAGCATTCATTTCGAGAGGACTAGAATACAAAAACAAGGATGTCATGCTGAGGCTTTGTAAGGAATCGGTCACATTGCACTTAGAATATTGAGAAAGAGGAGAAAATCTGCAGATGCTGGAATTCTGGAGGAACTCAGCAAGCCAGGTTGTATCTACGGAAAAGAGTAAACAGTTGATGTTTCCAGCAGAGACCCTTCACTCTGAATTCCTCCAGCATTTTGTGTGTGCTGCTTGGAATACTGAGATCAGTTTTGGGCCCATTATCTAAAAAAAAAGATGTGCTGGCACTGGAGAGGGTCCAAAGGAGGTTCACGAGAATGATCCCTGGATTGAAAAGATTAACATACGAGGAGCATTTAATGGCTCTGGGGCTGTACTCACTAGTGTTTAGAAGAATAAGGGGGAGGGGGGGGATCTCATTGAATCTTATCAAATATTGAAAGGCCTAGCCAGAGTGGATGTGGAGATGATGCTTCCTTCAGTGAGGAAATGTAGGACCAGAGGGCACAGCCTCAGAAATGAGGAACGTCCATTTAGTACAGAGATGAGGAAAAATTTCTTTAGCCAGAGGGTGGTGAATCTGGAGTTCGCTGCCACAGACAGCTGTGGAGGCCAAGTCATTTGGATATATTTAAAGCGAAGGCTGAATGGTTCTTGATTAGTTAAACTGTTAAAGGTTACAGGGAGCAGCTCGAGAATGGGGTTGAGAGGGATAATAAATAGCAGAGTGGACTCGATGGGCTGAATGGCCTAATTCTGCTGCTACACCTCATGGCCTTACTCCAGGTGCGGTATCATGAATGACTTATTTAACTGTAACGTAATGTCCCTCCTATTATACTTGATGCCTTGACTGATGAAGGCCTACATGCTAAACATTTTCTTTAGCATCGCACGTATATGAAACAAAGTATTCATTAAGAATTTCTTCTCCCACATTCAACTTCAGTCACATTTCCTCTTCCATCCCTGATCAGTCCTATCCTCACTAGTTGTCCTCCTGTTCTTCATGTAGACATAGAATGTAATAGGGTTCAGAATCAGGTTTCATATCACTGGCATGTGTATGAAATTTATACGTAATATAAAATATACTATAAAAATTGAGTCAGTCATGCAAAAAGAGAGGACAAGATAGTGAGGTAGTGTTCATTGTCCATTCATTGAGGTGGCATCCAGTACTAAAGACTTTTACCATCTGGGTCTTCATCTTGTTACTAACAACAGGGAAATCACACAAAAGCCTGAGTACCCTCATTAAAAGGTTCAGGAACATGATGGTGCCGTGAATTGAGGGACTGAGATATAGGGAAAAGTTGAATAGGTCAGGACTTTATTCCCTGGAGTGCAGGGGAACAAGGGGAGATTTGATAGAAATATGTAAAATTTTGAGGGGCATAGATAGGGTAAATGCAAACAGGCTTATTTCACTAAGGTTGTAAGAGACTAGAACTAGAGGTCATTGGTTAAGTGTGAAAGGTGAAATTTAAGAGGGCAACTTCTTCCCTCAGTGGCTGGTCCGAGAGTGGAAGAAGCTACCAGCAGAAGTGGTGGATGCAGGTTCAACTGAACATTTAAGAGTGGCTTGGGGAAGAACATGGGAGTGGTAAGGAGGGCTATGGGTCCAGATTGATGGGATTAAGCGGAATAACTTCAGCATGGACTAGATGGCCAAAAGGACCTGGTTCTATGCTGTAGAACTCTATATACAACTCTAACAGCTACCCCTCTGTCAGATTTCCAAAAACTTTGTTACTCCTTTTATTTTGCATGATTTGTGTAATTTATAGTCCTTGTGTCTTTGCACTGTTCTGCCATTGCAATCATTGAAGTCAGTGACTGGACAGCATACAGGACCAGTTAAGACAAATAGATCGGCACACAAGGGTGAGAAATTTTAAAGTCTTTGAACATGAGCTGAAGTTATGGTGATATGATTTGGTAGGCTGCTCTATGGGCCCCATACTCACAGTCGTCACTTCCTTTGCAACGGTATCTTCCCGATACAGCAAGTAATCAATCCTGCGTCCACCTCCAACAGTTGAAGACTCTGGACTTTCGGAGGTGTCAATAACACAGTTAACAGGGAATGCCAGGTATTGTTTCCTCAACTCATCGATTTCCAAGGCCCTGAAAAGGAACAAATTTGGGTGTTTTGGAGTTATTATTGTACAGAAAAAGGTCCACCATGTCCAGCTGATCAAGTTCCTACCTATACTGATCATATCTTGCAGCATTTGGTTGCAGTCTGCTACGCCTTGGGGACAAGAGTTCATCTACATATTTCTTAAGTAAATTAAAACTGTGCAAAAAGCATTTTAGAATGCTACCAGGACTAGAAGGCATGAGTTACAAAGAGGATAGAAAGACTGGACCTTTTATCTTCCCCAGAACAACAGAGACTGAAGGCGATCAGATACAATTAAAAAAAACACAAAGGGCACAAATAAAGTGGATGGTCAGTCTTTTTCTCAGGTAAATCTAAAATTAGAGGGTGTAGGCTTAAAGTGACAGGGGAAAGATTTAGATCAGGGGTTCCCAACCAGGGGTCCATGGATCCCTTGCTTAATGGCATTGGTCCATGGCATAAAAAACTTTGGGTGAGAGGGGTAAGATTTAAAAGGTAGCTGAGGGGCAATATTTTCACAGAGGTGGTGCATATGTGGAACGAGCTGCCCAAGGAAATGACAGAGGCAGCTATACAATATTGATGTTTAAAAGACATTTAGTTAGGTACAAAGTACATGGATAGGAAAGGTTTATGGACCAAATGCAGGTAAATGGGACTAGTTCAGTTGGGCAACTTGGTGGGCATGGGGTTGGGCTGATGGCCTCTTTTCCATGCTGTTTAACTTTGACTGTTGACATGCTCTCTTCACATTACTCCCATCAGTGAGGACATACAGGAGTCTGCAGACTCACACCTTTCTGGAAGACCTTCTTCTGCAACAGCATCAGATTTCTGAATGGACAATGAACCTACGAACTCTACCTCAATATTTTCTTCTTTTTTGTTCCCTTTTTGTACTTCATTTTTTATATTTCTTATTGTAATGTATAGTTTTATTGTATATTGTAATGTACTGCTCCTGAAAAACATTTCACAACATATCCCAGTGATGTTAAACCTGATTCTGATTATAAATGATCTTAAAGTCTCTGCCTGATTCACCCTCTCAGGCAGTGCATTCCAAATTGCAACCACCCTAAATGGAAAGTCTTCCTCCGATCTCCCCTACCACCATTGGTTTAAGATGTCTTAAGAAGAAGCTTCCCACCATCCACTCTCTGTGCCCGATACCTCTGTCAGAGCTACCCCAGGCTCCCTCTGTTTCAAGGAAACCAAACCCAGCTTGACCAGTCTCTCCTCATAACTGAAATATTTCATGCCAGGCAACACCCTAATGAATCACCTCTGCACTTGCTACAGTGCAATCACGTTAATTTTATTTTCAAATTCAAGTTTATTTTATTTATTGACATATACTGCAGAACAGGCCTTTCAGTTCCTTCAAGCCACAGTGCCCAGTAATCACCCAGTTGAATCCGAGCCCAACCACGGGACAATTTGCAATGAACAATTAACCTATCAACCCAGTATATCTTTGGACTGTGGGAGGAAACTGGAGCATCCAGCGGAAACTCACAGTCATGGGCAGAATGTTTAAACTCCTTACAGGCAGCAGCAGGAAATGAACCTGAGTCACCTGTTCTGTATTGTGCTAGCCACTATGCTACCAGGCTGCCTGCATATTATACCAATAATTCGTATAATTATTGGTCATTCAATAATTAACACGAATACAGCCTTCTTCTGGGGCTAAGGTGCAAAACACAGCACCAAGTCACACAGCACATAGTTATAGTAGTGGAAAAACATACAGTTACAAGAACATATATAAAGTACAGCCCAAGCCCCTGAGCATCATGGCCTGTAGATTGGTGGTGCATGGATGTTGGCCTGGAGACACGCCTTTGCAAAAACAGCCCGCAGTAGTTCTCATCCTGTGCAAATGCACGACAGACTATTGCAACCCAGCTGGTGTCCCACCGAGTGAACACTGGAGGGCAGCACTGATGGAAGGGGCCAGGCTCCAACCAGGTATGAAATCCAATAGCTCCCAACCAGCTCTGGCATCTTCCTCCCCGGCAGTTGTGTCAAGCAACTCCGAAGCACGAGGGCCTTCTCCTCGTAACAACTTGACAACCTGGCTTCCCCACTAGCCTTGCCAATGATTTATTTAATGATACCGCATAGAAAAGGCCCTTCTGGCCCAATAAACCACATCACCCAGCAACCCACCTACTGAACCCCAAGCCTAATCATAGGACAATTTACAAAGACCATTTACCTACTAACCAGTACATCACTGGAATGTGGAAGGAAACCAGAGCACCCGGAAGAAACCCTTGCAGTTTCATGGACAGAATGTACAAACTCCTTACAGACGGTGCTCTCCACATTCAAAAGACATTGGGGTTAGTAGGTTAATTGGTTACATGCGTGTAATTGGGTGGTGCAGGTTCACTGGGCCAGAAAGGCCTATTAACACACTGCATCTCTAAGTTTTGGGCATGCTATGTTGGCTCTGGAAGCAGGGCAACACTTGTGGGCTGCCCCCAGCACATCCTCACACAGTGTTGGTCATTGAAATAAATGACAAATTTCATTGTATGCTGCTTCAATGTACGTGACAAACAAAGCTAAGCTTTAAAATCCCACCTTATGTGGTTGGTTCTTAACTAGTCTCTGCCATAGTAGCGTAGAAACTTGGAAAGTTTCCAGGGTGTAAGCCTGGGCAATGGTTTTTAAAAAAATGGAAGACTGGCAGTTGCCCAAGCTGCAAGTTTCCCTCTCCACGCCACTGATGTTGTCCAAGGGAAGGACGTTAGGACCCATACAGCTTGGCACTGGCGTCATCGCAGAGCAATGTGTGGTTAAGTGCCTTGCTCAAGGACACACACGCAGCCTCAGCCAAGGCTCGAACTAGTGACCTTCAGATCACTGGACGAATTCCTTAACCACTTGGCTACGTGCCAAGTGTACGTCTAAATAAATAACACCCCTTTGAAAGGACAGATGGGAACTGGGACTGACATTTCATTTGAGGGACAACACATTTACTACCACATTAGCAGCACCAGCTTACAGCTGGCCCTGAACCGATAGCCTTCTGACAGGGTGAACACATTGTACCAGAGGTCACACTGGAGCGATAGACTGGCTTTCCTCCCACTTTTGCCAATACTCACCGCTGCAAATTCTCTGGACTGATTACTGGCTCCTCATACATCGTTCTTTGTTCTAACAGTGTACCTAGGAGACAGATGGGACAAGCCAATTGCTATCATTATAAAAACAAACCGGCCTGACCACAGATGGCGTACTGTCAACAGTCTGGGCTCGAAATTATAGGAAAGATTTGAAGGACGTGGACCAAGATGCTTCCAACAGAAAATCCGGGACTATTTTCCTAGGAATAGCGGAGGCTGGGAAGGGCCATATAGAGATACTTAAGATCCTGAAGGAGATAAACATAGAAACATAGAAAACCTACAGCACACTACATGTCCCTACCTTAGAAATTACTAGGCTTACCCATAGCCCTCTATATTTTTAAGCTCCACGTACCTATCCAAAAGTCTCTTAAAAGACACCATTGTATCCGCATCCACCACCATTGCTGGCAGCCCATTCCACACACTCACCACTCTCTGAGTAAAAAACTTACCCCTGACATCTCCACTGTACCTACTCCCCAGCACCTTTAACCTGTTAAGTAGTTTTTAGCTCTGTTATCAGCAAATTCCAAGAAAGCCCACAGCAGATAGCAGTAAAACAGGATGAGGTGGGTGAGGGCTCAAAGCTAACTTATTTCAGAGAATAAAGAGTACAAACCTATGACCCCAGGCTTCTCTTTACCCGGTGCAATGCAACAAGGATCTTTATACATTTTGAGGATCTGATGCTGCTGCTCCAAATGATCCTCTAAAACAAAAAAATAAGTGTTTAGTTATTCAGCAACTAGACCATTTCCATTCTAGTACAGCAGTAAGCATATGCTTATATTGTGCCAACTATAGGTCCGGATTCAATTCCCACTGCTATCTATAAGGAGCTTTACATTTTCCCCGTGACTGCATGGATTTCCTCTAGATGCTCGTTACCTCCCACATTTCAAAGATGTACTGGTTAGGGTTAATGAATTGTGGGCATGCTGTGTTGGTGCTGGAAATGTAATGACACTTGCTGGTTTCCCAGCACAATCCTCACTGACTTAATTTTTCAGAAAGGACGCATTTCACTGTATGTTTCCGTGTACATGTGACAGTTATTGTGACAGATGTAACACAGAAGTGGCTACTCTAACCCATATGTTTTGGTCATGTGTAAGTTTAAATAATTTTTGGAGGGATGTGTTTGGAATATTATCCAAAGTTATAGATATGGATGTTCAACCTAATCCACTTACAGCAATTTTTGGGATTTTTCCAGAGAAAGCAAGAAAAGTGTCTGCTTCCGCCCAACATGTGATAGCTTTTTCAACTTTACTGGCTAGGAGAGCTATTTTACTACACTGGAAAGAATCTAATCCACCTACTGTTTTCTATTGGCTCTCCTCCATTATGTCATGTCTAAGTTTGGAGAAAATTAGAAGCCGGACATTTGATACATCCTTTAATTTTGAACAAGTCTGGCGACCCTTTATTCAAAATTTTCACATGATTTAATTTATCTTTATTTATTTATTTTTCTTTATTCTCTTTGGGGAAAATCCTTATCCATGAAGGGTTGGAGATGACTGGAAGGATGTGTTTTTTTTTGCTCTCTTTTTAAAAATTTTATCCTCAATTGGACTGCCCAATCTTTCTTTTTCTTTCCTTTTTTTCTTTCTCCTTTTTTTGTTTCAGTTTAGTTAGTGAGTTTTTTTCTTTATCAATAAAATTGCCAATCTTTTTTTATGATTGCTATGAGGAGTTGTAGTTTCTTTTTGACCATTGTATATATACAGCATAATATATTACCTATTTGATTTTGACATTATATACTTTCTGGTTTTACTATTGCTGTTTATATGTCTTTTATATTATCTACTTGTTAAACTCCTCTTTCGATTTGTATATTCTTTATTTGAAAATCAATAAAAAAGATTGAAAAATGAAATGAAATGACAGTTATTACCCTTCAACCATCAGGCTCTCAAACCAGAGAGGATAACTTCACTCACCCCAACACTGAACTCTTCCCACAACCTATGGACTCACTTTCAAGAACTCTTCATCTCACATTCTCAGTATTTATTGCCCATTTATTATTTCTTTCTTTGGTATTTGCACAGTTTGTTGCCACTTGTACACTGCCTGTTTGCCCTTCCTGTATGTGTTTTTCATTGATGTCTCTTTGTACTTACTGTGAATGCTCCAAGAAAATGAATCTTGGGATAGTATAGGGTGACATCTGTACTTTAATAAACTTACTTGAATTTTTGTACTTTGAAATAAAGCTAATCTTACCTTATCATTAAATAGGAACATCTGTGATGTGAAACCTGATGGACATGTTACTGCCATATTAAACTATATGGAGATAACACTCCTGGATGTGGGAATAGCAGGGAGACATGCTGCTCTGATTACCTGACTGGCAGACCACAGTACATGCGCTTGCAACACTGTGTGCCAGACAGAGTGGTCAGCAGCACTGGGGCTCCACAGGGGACTGTCCTGTCTCCCTTTCTCTTCACTATCTACACCTCGGACTTCAACTACTGCACAGAGTCTTGCCATCTTCAGAAGTTTTCTGATGACTCTGCCATAGTTGGATGCATCAGCAAGGGAGATGAGGCTGAGTACAGGGCTACGGTGGGAAACTTTGTCACATGGTGTGAGCAGAATCATCTACAGCTTAATGTGAAAAAAACTAAGGAGCTGGTGGTGGACTTGAGGAGGGCTAAGGCACCGGTGACCCCTGTTTCCATCCAAGGGGTCAGTGTGGACATGGTGGAGGATTACAAATACCTGGGGATAAAAATTGACAATAAACTAGACTGGTCAAAGAACACTGAGGCTGTCTACAAGAAGGATCAGAGGCAGTCTCTACTTCCTGAGGAGATTGAGGTCCTTTAACATCTGCCGGACATTGCTGAGGATGTGGTGGCCAGTGCTATCATGTTTGCTGTTGTGTGCTGGGGCAGCAGGCTGAGGGTAGCAGACACCAACAGAATCAATAAACTCATTCGTAAGGCCAGTGATGTTGTGGGGGTGGAACTGACTCTCTGACGGTGGTGTCTGAAAAGAGGATGCTGTCCAAGTTGCATGCCATCTTGGACAATGACTCCCATCCACTCCATAATGTACTGGTTAGGCACAGGAGTACATTCAGCCAGAGACTCATTCCACCGAGATGTAACACTGAGCGTTATAGGAAGTCATTCCTGCCTGTGGCCATCAAACTTTACAACTCCTTCCTAGGAGTGTCAGACACCCTGAGCCAATAGGCTGGTCCTGGACTTATTTCCATTTGGCACAATTAACTTATTATTATTTAATTATTTATGATTTATTTTGCTATATTGTCTACACTATTTTTGGTTGGTGCGACTGTAACGAAACCCAATTTCCCTCAGGATCAATAAAGTATGTCTGTCTGTCTATAGCTCATTAGGATGCCCTGCAGATCACTACTATCCATGAAGATCTTGTTCAACCCTACAAAATTCTGGAGGAACTCAGCTGGCCAGGCAGCATCATTGGAGGGAAATGAGTAGATGATGTTTTCAGGCTGAGACCTTCATCAGGACTCATTTAAACTTGGTTAATGCAGTGATGTGGAAACTGGATAACGCACAGAGTAATCCAGATCACAAGTGCAACATATCCGAGTTTGTGGTTGGCACTTCGGGATGTTTCCAGCTCCGAATCTGTGGCGACTGTTGCAGAATCTATGGAATACTGGAAGATGAGGGCTAGTGTATCCACCATTTTTGTGGTCATCTCTTTTATAAGCAAGGATATAGATCATTAGGCCCTAAAGACTTAATCGTAAGACCATAAGACATAGGAGCAGAATTAGGCCATTTGGCCCATCAAGTCTGCTCCACCACTCAATCATGGCTGATTCTTTTATATCCTCGCCCTCAACCCCATTTTCCAGCCTTCTCCCCATAACCTTTGATGCCATGTCCAATCAAGTACCTATCAATCTCTGCCTTAAATACACCCAGTGATCTGGCCTCCACAGCTGCACGTGGCAACAAATTCCACAAATTCACCACCCTCTGGTGAAAAAAATTTCTCTGTAGCCCTGTTTTGAAAGGGCGCACCTCTATCCTGAGGTCGTGCCCTCTGTTCCTAGACTCTCCCACCATGGGAAACATCCTTTCCACATCTACTCTAAGTCTTTCAACATTCGAAAGGTTTCAGTGAGATCCCCCCCCCCCCCCCCATCCTTCTGAATTCCAGTGAGTACAGACCCAGAGCCATCAAACGTTCCTCGTATGATAACCTTTTTATTCCTGGAATCATCCTTGTGAACCTCTCTGGAGCCTCTCCAATGGCAGCACATCTTTTCTAAGATGAGGGGTCCAAAACTGCTCACAATACTCAAGGTGAGGCCTCACCAGTGCCTTATCACATCCTTGTTCTTGTATTCTAGACATCTTGAAATTAATGCCAACATGGCATTTGCCTTCCTCACTGCTGATGCCACCTGCAAGTTAGTGTTTAGGGTGTTCTGCACAAGGACTCCCAAGTCCCTCTGCATCTCAGATTTTTGGATTGTCTCCCTGTTTAGAAAATAGTTTGCACATTTATTTCTACTACCAAAGTACATGACCATGCATTTTCCAACAATTTATTTGCCACTTTCTTGCCCATTCTCCTAATCTGTCTTGAGTCCTTCTGCATCCTACCTGTTTCCTCAACACTACCTTCCCCTCCACCAATCTTTGTATCATCTGCAAACTTGGGAACAAAGCCACCTATTTCATCATCTAAATCATTTACATACAGCATAAAAAGTTGTCCCAACACCAACCGCTGCAGAACACCACTAGTCATATGCAGTCAACCAGACAAGGATCCCTTTATTCCCACTCACTGCCTTCTTCCAATCAGCCAATGCTCTAACCATCTTAATAACTTCCCTGTAATACCACAGGCTCTTAATTTGGTAAGCAGCCTCATGTGTGGCACCTTGTCAAAGGCCTTCTGAAAGTCCAAATATACAAAATCCACTGCATTCCCTTTATCTGTAGTCTCCTCAAAGAATTCTAACAGGTACGTCAAACAGGATTTTCCCTTAAGGAAACCATGCTGACCTTGGCCTGTGTCACAAAGTACCCACCACTTCGTCCTTAACAATTGACTCTAATGTCTTCCCAGTCACTGAAGTCAGGCTAACTTAACTGGTCTATAATTTCCTGTATGCTACCTTCCTCCTTTCTTAAAGAGTGGAGTGACATTTGCAATTTTCCAGTCCTCCGGCACCTCGCCAGAGTCCAATGATTTTTGAAAAATCATTGCTAATTTCCTCACAATCACTAACGCGATGCCTTTCAGAACCCTAAGGTGCAGTTCATCTGGTCCAGGTGACTTATACACTTTTAGGTCTTTTAGCTTTCTGATCACCTTCTCTCTTGTAATAGTAACTGTACCTACTTCTCTTCTGACCTCTGGCAGAACCCTAGCCCTAGCCGTCAGTGTCTTCCACAGTGCAGACTGATGCAAAATACTCATTTAGTTCATCTGCCATCTCCTTGTCCCCTATTATTACTTCTCCTGCCTCATTTTCTAGGTCCTATACCTACTCTCATCTTTTCCTTACATACTTGATGTTCATGTTCCTTACATACTTGATCCTTATGTTATGAGCATCTCTGTGCTTCTTTGCTGAATTCTGAAATTTTCCAAATTCGCAGGCTTACCTCTCATTTTGGCAACTTTATACACCTTTACCTTGGATTGATAACACTAGCTAATTTCTCCTGAAAGCCATGGTTAAATAACATTTCCTGTTGCGTTGGTTGTGTGGCTCAATATAGCAAACAATTACCATATAATTACAGTATTACACACAACCATATCACTTAGCTCCAAATGAAAACTCGCTTGCGTATAGGAAAGCTTGAGTATCCAATCTGAACTAAATGACAATACAGGTGAGATCAGTGTGTCTCCTCCAGGGGCAGAGAGGTCACAATCATTTGGGATGTCTGCAGAGTCTGACACTCACCCAGCGAGCAGTTATCAAAATTGAAATCGCCACAAAGAACATCGAACACAACCTTCTCATCCTCACACTCTGTTGCACTCATGAACTCGCTGATCCAATCTGCGATATGACTGAGTTGGTTCTGACGGATGTGGCTGTCCTCTGAAATAAAGAGACATGGACTTGAAACCTGACAAACATTCATGCAACCACTTTCCTATGTTACATGCTACCATTTCCCTATGTTTAGAGAGGGTACAGAGAAGATTTATCGGATTATTTTAACAATCCTATGATGTTACAGGAAAGATTCTGGTATGGACAGAGAATAGGCTGACAGGTGGGAATAAAGGGGGCCTTTTCTGGTTGGTTGCCAGTGGCTAGTAGTTTTTGTAGTAGTGTTTTTCAGGGGTCAGTATTGAGGCAGCTACTTCTCACATTGTAATGGGCATCCGTTAGTTTTGAGAGACCATGGATTTGCACCTTGGAAAGTTTCCAGGGTGCAGGCTTGAATGGGAGACCGGCAGATCCCCATGCTGCAAGTCTCCACTCTCCACACCACCGATGTTATCCAAGGGAAGGGCAAGGGCCGATACAGCTTGGCACCGGTGTCATGGCACAGCAATGCGTGGTTAAGTGCCTTGCTCAAGGACACAACATGCTGCCGTAGCTGAGGCTCGAACTAGCGACCTTCAGATCACTAGACCAACACCTTAACCACTTTTCACATTGTCTATCAGTGATTTGGATAATTGAATTGATGGCTTTGTGCAAAGTTTGTGGATGATATGAAGATAGGCGGAATGGTAGATAGTGCTGAGGAAGAAATGCGATTGCAGCAGGACATAGACAAGTTGGAAGAATGGGCAAAAAAGTGGCGGATGGAATACAGTATTGGGTTTTGATATGATAACGAATTTTGATAAAAGGAACAACAGTGTGGACTATTATCTAAATGGGGAAAAGGTTCAAACATCAGAGGTGCAAAGGGACTTGGGTGTTCTCATGCAAGACCCCAGTAATTTAATTTACAAGTTGAGTCTGTGGTAAAGGAGGCAAATGCAATACTGGTATTTATTTCAAGGGGAATAGAATATAAAAGCACAGAGATAATGCCGTGGCTTTATAAGACACTACTCAGACCACACTTGGAGCACCGTCAAGAGTCGTGGGTCCATTTCTTAGAAAGGACATGTTGCCATTGGAGAGAGTCCACAGGAGGTTCGCAAGGATGATTCCAGGCATGAAGAGGTTAAATTATGGCATTTGGCAGCTTTGGGCCTGTACTCACTGGAATTTAAAAGAATGCAGGGGGTTCTCATTAAAACCTACTGAATATTGAAAGGACTAGACAGGGTGAATGTTGAAAGGACAGTTCCTATGGTGGGGTATCCGGAACTAAAGGGCACAGTCTCAAAATTGAAGGGCGACCCTTTAGAATGGGGGCAAGAGGAATTTTTTTAGCTAGTGTGGTGAATCTATGGAATGCTCTGCTACAGACTGCGGCGGAGGCCAAGACCGTGGGTACATTTAAGGCAGAAGTTGATAGTTCCCTGATCAGTCAGGGCATCAAAGGATATGGCAAGAAGGCAGGTGTATGAGGTTGATTAGGATAATAGACAATAGGCGCAGAAGTAGACCATTCGGCCCTTCGAGCCTGCACCGCCATTCTGAGATCATGGCTGATCATCTACTATCAATACCCGGTTCCTGCCTTGTCCCCATATCCCTTGATTCCCCTATCCATAAGATACCTATCTAGCTCCTTCTTGAAAGCATCCAGAGAATTGGCCTCCACTACCTTCCGAGGCAGTGCATTCCAGACCCCCACAACTCTCTGGGAGAAGAAGTTTTTCCTTAACTCTGTCCTAAATGACCTACCCCTTATTCTCAAACCATGTCCTCTGGTACTGGACTCTCCCAGCATCTGGAACATATTTCCTGCCTCTATCTTGTCCAATCCCTTAATAATCTTATATGTTTCAATCAGATTCCCCTCTCAATCTCCTTAATTCCAGTGTGTACAAGCCCAGTCTCTCTAACCTCTCTGCATAAGACAGTCCAGACATCCCAGGAATTAACCTCGTGAATCTACTCTGCACTTCCTCTACAGCCAAGATGTCCTTCCTTAACCCTGGAGACCAAAACTGTACACAATACTCCAGGTGTGGTCTCACCAGGGCTCTGTACAAATGCAAGAGGATTTCCTTGCTCTTGTACTCAATTCCCTTTGTAATAAAGGCCAACATTCCATTAGCCTTCTTCACTACCTGCTGCACTTGTTTATTCACCTTCAGTGACTGATGAACAAGGACTCCTAGATCTCTTTGTATTTCTCCCTTACCTAACTCTACACCGTTCAGATAATAATCTGCCTTCCTGTTCTTACTCCCAAAGTGGATAACCTCACACTTATTCACTTTAAATGTCATCTGCCAAGTATCTGCCCACTCACCCAGCCTATCCAAGTCACCCTGAATTCTCCTAACGTCCTCATCACATGTCACACTGCCACCCAGCTTATTATCATCAGCAAATCTGCTGATGTTATTCTCAATGGCTTCATCTAAATCGTTGACATAAATCGTAAACAGCTGTGGTCCCAATACCGAACCCTGTGGCACCCCACTAGTCACCACCTGCCAATCCGAGAAACACCCATTCACCGCTACCCTTTGCTTTCTATCTGCCAACCAGTTTTCTATCCATGTCAATGTCTTCCCCCCAATGCCCTGAGCTTTGATTTTACCCACCAATCTCCTATGTGGGACCTTATCAAATGCCTTCTGAAAATCGAGGTACACTACATCCACTGGATCTCCCCCGTCTAACTTCCTGGTTACATCCTCGAAAAACTCCAACAGATTAGTCAAGCCTGTTTCACCCTTGGTAAATCCATGCTGGCTCGGCCCAATCCTATCACTGCTATCTAGATATGCCACTATTTCATCTTTAATAATGGACTCTAGCATCTTCCCCACCACCGATGTCAGGCTGACAGGTCGATAGTTCTCTGTTTTCTCCCTCCCTCCTTTCTTAAAAAGTGGGATAACATTAGCCATTCTCCAATCCTCAGGAACTGATCCTGAATCTAAGGAACATTGGAAAATGATTACCAATGCATCCGCAATTTCCAGGGCCATCTCCTTTAGTACCCTAGGATGCAGACCATCTGGACCTGGGGATTTGTCAGCCTTCAGTCTCATCAGTCTACTCATCACCGTTTCCTTCCTAATGTCAATCTGTTTCATTTCCTCTGTAACCCTATGTCCTTGGCCCATCCATACATCTGGGAGATTGCTTGTGTCTTCCTTAGTGAAGACAGATCTAAAGTACTTATTAAATTCTTCTGCCATTTCTCTGTTTCTCATAACAATTTCACCCAATTCATTCTTCAAGGGCCCAATATTGTTCCTAACTATCTTCTTTCTCTTCACATACCTAAAAAAGCTTTTGCTATCCTCCTTTATATTCCTGGCTAGCTTGCATTTGCACCTCATTTTTTCTCCCCGTATTGCCTTTTAGTTAAGTTCTGTTGTTCCTTAAAAACTTCCCAATCATCTGGCCTCCCACTCACCTTAGCTCTGTCATAGTTCCTTTTTTTTTTAATGCTATGCAATCTCCGACTTCCTTTGTCAACCACTCTGGCCCCTTTCCCCCCTTTGAATCCTTCCTTCTCCGGGGGATGAACTGATTTTGCACCTTGTGCATTATTCCCAAGAATACCTGCCATTGCTGTTCCACTGTCTTTTCTGCTAGGCTATCCGTCCAGTCAACTTTGGCCAGCTCCTCCCTCATGGCTCCATAGTTTCCCCTGTTCATCTGCAACACTGACACCTCCGAGCTGCCCTTATCCTTCTCAAATTGCAGATAAAAGCTTATCATATTGTGATCACTACCTCCTAATGGCTCCTTTACTGCGAGATCGCTTATCAAATCCTGTTCATTACATAACACTAAATCCAGAATAGCCTTGTCCCTGGTCGGCTCTCGTACAAGCTGTTCCAAGAATGCATCCCGTAGGCACTCTACAAACTCCCTATCCTGGGGTCCAGCACCAACTTGATTCTCCCAGTTCACCTGCATGTTGAAATCCTCCATAACTACTGCGACATTACCTTTGCCACATGCCAATGTTAACTCCCTATTCAACTTGCACCCAATATCCATGCTACTGTTTGGTGGCCTGTAGCCAACACCCATTAGGGTCCTTTTGCCCTTACTGTTCCTCAATTCTATCCACACAGACTCTACTTCTCCTGATCCTATGTCCCCCCTTGCAAAGGACTGAATCTCATTCCTCACCACAGGGCCACCCCACCCCCTCTGCCCACATTTCTGTCCCTACGATAGCACGTATACCCTTGTACATTCATTTCCCAGGTCTGATCTCCCTGCAGCCATGTCTCCGTTATACCAACAACATCAATAGTTACCCATTCGCACCTGAGCTTCAAGCTCATCTGCCTTATTTCTGACACTTTGTGCATTCAGATATAGAATTTTTAGCCCATTTCTCCTCTCTCTGTTTGAATCACTGCCTATTGTGCTTAACCCAGCTCCTCGAACTTCCATCGGGCTATACGCCCCTGGAATTTTGTTGTCCTTCCTAAATTTACTTATTCTTTCTGCACATTTAACTCCATGTTCCGTCAGACCATCCCTCTGTACATATGTCCTCCTCATCACTTGTTCTGCCTCACCTTTCTCTACTACACACTTAATATTCCAGAACCATGTAGTCCCCACCTGTCCTTTATTCTTCCTCTCACTATCCTGTCTCACAGTCTGGATCCCCGCCCCCTGCAAATTTAGTTTAAACCCCCCCCAAGAAGCACTAGCAAACTTCCCTGCAAGAATGTTAGTACGGCTCCAGTTCAGGTGTAAACCGTCCCTTCGGAACAGATCCCACCTTCCCTGGAACAAAGCCCGATTATCTAAAAACCTGAAGCCCTCCCTGCTGCACCATCCTCTCAGCCAAGTATTAATCTGTATAATCTTTCTGTTCCTTGCCTCACTCGCACGTGGCACAGGTAGCAATCCTGAGATTGTTACCCTCGAGGTCCTGCTCTTCACCTTCGCACCTAACTCCCTACGCAGGACCCCCACACTCATCTTACCCACGTCATTGGTCCCTACAATGACCACAACATCTGGATTCTTGCCCTCCCTCTCGAGAATAACCTGCACCCGATCTGAGATGTCTCGGACCCCGGCACCAGGGAAGCAACATACCATCCGAGACTCCCGATCTTCCCCACAAAATCTCCTATCCGCCCCCCTGACTACAGAATCCCCTATCACTACCGCTCTCTTCTCTTCCCTCCTCCCCTTCCTAGTCGAGGGTCCAACCTCAGTGCCAGAGACAGGACCACTGCAACTTGTTCCTGGTAGGTCATCCCCACCAACAGTATCCAAAACGGTATACCTATTTTTGATGGGAACGGCCACAGGGGTACTCTGCTCTCTCTGTCTGCTCCCCCGCCTCTCTTGACTGTCACCCATTTGCCTACCTCCTGTCTTTTCGGTGTGACTACCTCCCGATAACTCTTATCTATCTCTGCCTCTGCCTCCCGAATGATCCGTAGTTCATCCAGCTCCTGCTCCAATTCCCTAACTCGGTCTGATAGGAGCTGCAGCTGGATGCACCTATTGCAGGTGTGATCATCAGGGACATATGTGTTGACCCTGACCTCCCACATACTGCATACGGAGCCACAGAGTTAAGTGCCTGGAATGCACTGCCAGTTGTGGCAGCAAAGACAGATACATTAGGATATTTAGGGGACTCTTAGATGAAAGGTTTTGGGCTGTTTAGGAGAGAAGGGTTAGATTGATCATGGAGTAGGTTAAAAGTTTGATACAACATTATGGGCTGAAGGATCTGTACTTTGCTGTATGGATTATTGTAGAGCAATTATAACTTGACAGCACTGTTAACAATATTCTTCACTGCTTTGCCCCTGATTGGGTGAAGATTGTATGGGCAATAGCAACAAACTGGATTAGGAATGTCATTCTTTTCATGGACAGCATTTATTTTGAGTCTGATGAGCAAAACAATGCTTCCCTACTCTCCAAAATAATGAACACTGTCCTTGATTATGTAGACTCCTACAAGAAAAACAACAATAAGGGTCAAAGTGGGTGGAACAAGCTTCTAGTGGAAATGGTGGATGTGGGTTCGATTGAGACTTCCAAGAGAAATTTGGCTAAGTAGATGGATGGGAGGGTGATGGCCCAGGTGTGGGTTGATGGGACCAGGCAGAATATGTTTGTCATGGATGAGATGGACCAAAGAGCCTGTTTCTGTACTGCAGTTCTCTATGACTGATTACATGACATTACGTAGATTACACCATATTTTATGTTCTGCATGAGCATTCTCCAAGCTTATCATCAGATAATCCCATCAGGTAAGTAGCCACATCTGTCTTGATTATGAACCCTTTTGCAGCCAGTTATACTGTACAGAACAAGCTCTTTGGTCCATCATGTCCACCTGCACTAATCCCACGCACTATACACGTTACCTGCTGTGGCATGTAGGTGGGTGCAACTGACATACCCCACAATCCGATGGCCTTTTTGGGTCAATCCAACTTCAACCTGAGAGAAACAGTTTTGGAGAGTTGTTTATTCTTATTCACCTCCAACTAAAATGAGAGCATTAAACATAGGAGTAGAATTAGGCCATTTGGCTCATTGAGTGTCTTCTCTACCTTCCTTTCAACCTGATTTATTATCCCTTTCAACCCCATTTTCCTTTTCTTCCCCCCCCCCCCCAGAATCTGATGCCCAGATCAATCAGGAATATGTCAACTTCTGTTTTAAATATACCCAATGATTTGGCCCCCACAGCAATGAATTCCACAGACTCACTACCTTCTGGTTAAAGGAAACCCTCTTCACTGGAGATTCAGGAACAGTTACAATAAGGGATTTAGGAAAACACATGTTCATTCATACATACTGTATATCTACTTGACAGATAGACCTCAGTATGTGCGGTTGGGAGACTGTAGGTCTGACACGGTGGTCAGCAGCACAGGAGCGCCGCAGGGGACCGTACTCTCTCCGGTCCTGTTCACCCTGTACACATCAGACTTCCAATATAACTCGGAGTCCTGCCATGTGCAGAAGTTCGCTGATGACACGGCCATAGTGGGGTGTGTCAGGAATGGACAGGAGGAGGGGTATAGGAAACTGATACAGGACTTTGTGATATGGTGCAACTCAAACTACCTGCGTCTCAATATCACCAAGACCAAGGAGATGGTGGTGGATCTAGGCCTCATATGGAGCCAGTGATCATTAATGGAGAATGCGTGGAGCAGGTTAAGACCTACAAGTATCTGGGAGTACAGTTAGACGAGAAGCTAGACTGGACTGCCAACACAGATGCCTTGTGCAGGAAGGCACAGAGTCGACTGTACTTCCTTAGAAGGTTGGCGTCATTCAATGTCTGTAGTGAGATGCTGAAGATGTTCTACAGGTCAGTTGTGGAGAGCGCCCTCTTCTTTGTGGTGGCGTGTTGGGGAGGAAGCATTAAGAAGAGGGACGCCTCACGTCTTAATAAGCTGGTAAGGAAGGCGGGCTCTGTCGTGGGCAAAGTACTGGAGAGTTTAACATCGGTAGCTGAGCGAAGGGCGCTGAGTAGGCTACGGTCAATTATGGATAACTCTGAACATCCTCTACATAGCACCATCCAGAGACAGAGAAGCAGTTTCAGCGACAGGTTACTATCGATGCAATGCTCCTCAGACAGGATGAAGAGGTCAATACTCCCCAATGCCATTAGGCTTTACAATTCTACCGCCAGGACTTAAGAACTTTTTAAAAGCTATTATTAATGCTTTTTGAGATAGTGATTTAGATGCATATCATATTTTTTACTGAGTTAAGTATTGTATGTAATTAGTTTTGCTACAACAAGTGTATGGGACATTGGAAAAAAAGTTGAATTTCCCCATGGGGATGAATAAAGTATCTATCTATCATTCATATTTCCAACCCATTGGGTATAGTTAATGCAGAGGTTGATAGATTATTGATGAGTCAGAGCATGAAGGGATACAGGGAGAGGGCAGGGGGTTGTGGCCGAGAGGGAAATGGATCAGTCATGATGAAATGGTGGAGCAGACTCGATGGGCCAAATAGTCTAATTCTACTCCTATATCTTTTGGTCTTATACAAGTTTAGAAAGCAGAGAGTGGGAACAGAGGTTTGGAAAATTAAAAAAAAAAGAACAGGAATAGAGGTCAGGAAAGGGTGATTCAGGGATGTGCTATGCACAGGAATTTGGCCAAATGTAGATGTTGGGGTGGGGAAGGGGAGCAAGAATGAATGCAATGTGCATAGCATTCAATGGCAGAAGAAATTCAGCGTGCTCACACCATAGTTGACCAACAATGGCCTAAACAATGCCAACTTGTAGAAAAGAGCAAAAATCAATTTCTCTAACTTCCAGTAGCCACTCTCCTCAGTTCTGCCCCACCTCCACTTTGTTTTCCCTCATCTCTGGTTCCTTAATCCCATCTCACTCCACACACCTGCTTATCATATACCTTCACGAGGAAATCTGCAGATGCTGGAAATTCAAGTAACACACACAAAATGCTGGTGGAACGCAGGGACTGACGAAGGGTCTCAGCCCGAAACATTGACAGTGCTTCTCCCTATAGATGCTGCCTGGCCTGCTGCGTTCCACCAGCATTTTGTGTATGTGTTGCTATCATATACCTTCTCTTTATTCTACAGTCAACCCTCCTCTCCAGATTCCGTATTCAGTCTTTTACCCCTTCCACCTATCAGATTATTTCCTCCCCCATGACGTTCCTACCTTCCCCCTTCACCACCAGCTCAGGGCCCTCCCCTCCCCTTTCATTCTGGCTTGTGCCCCCTCTGCAGTCCTGATGAAGGGTCTTAGCCTGAAACGTCGGCTGTCCAGTTCCCTCCAAGGATGTTGCCCAACCTGCCAAGTTCTAAGTTCAGAGTAAACTTATTATCAAAGTACGTATGTATTACATTATACTACCTGGTGATTACTTTCTTGCAGGCACTTACAGGGAAAAATGCAACAAAATTTACAAAAAACAAACAACGTGCAAAAGACAAACTGTGCAAATAAAAAATACTGAGAAAAGGAGCTGTGAAGAGTCCTTGAAAGTCTGAAGGTCCCATAATCAGAGTTCCTCCAGTGTTGATACAATGTCAAAATACATGATCAAAGAATGTATACAAGCTTGAGATTTGTCTCCTTACAGGCAGTCACAAAATGAAGAAACTCAATAGAACCCATTAAAAAATGTGCAGAAAATAAAACAAATCCTGCAAGCAGCAAAAAGCAAGCAAACTGAAATTCACAAAAGTGAGTCTGCAGGCACAAAGCCAGTCATCACTGCTGCTGATTCAGGAGCTCATTAGTTGCAGGCCACAACCTCAGTTCAGCATGGAGATGAGTACGCCACATTTCTTGTGTCTCCATCAATCAAGTGATCTTTTAAAAAATATTACCTACTGATACAGTGTGGTAACAGGCCCTTCTGGCTCAAAAAGCCCGCACCTCCCAATTACAACCTACCAACTCGTATGTCTTTGGGGGGAAACTGAAGCAACCAAAGAGAACGAGGTCATGAGGAGAACATACAAACTCTTTACTGATGGTGATGAGAATCAAATCTATGTTGATGGCACTGTCATAGTTATGCTAATCGCTATGCTACTGTGCCGTTCCTATACTATTGTTTTCTTATTCAAAAAAGATGGAAGAAAGAGGGTAGCTATAGCTGGGCAAGCTTAGAGTCACAGAAACAGGCCCTTTGGACCATCTAGTCCATGTCAAAAATATTTAAACTGCTTACTCCCATTGACCTGTACTGAGACTATAGCCCTACTATTCATGTACCTATCCAAACTTCGCTGAAATCGAGCTTGCATGCACCACTCATGTTGACAGCTCATTCTACACTCTCATGACCCTTCAAGTGAAGATGTTTCCCCTCATGTCCCCCTTAAATTTCTCACTTTCACCCTTAACCTATGGCCTCTGGTTGCAGTCCCACCCAACTTCAGTGGAAAAAGCCTGCTTGCATTTACCCTCTCTATACTTCTCAATTTTGTATACTTCTATCAAATCACCTCTCAATCTTTTATGTTCTACAGAATAAAGTCCTAACCTATTCAATCTTTCCTTATAACACAGGTCCTCCAGACACAGCAGCATCCTTGTAAAGTTTCTCTGTACTCTTTCAATTTTGTTTGCATCCTTCCCATAGGTTAAACTGCACACAACGCCCCAAATTAGGCCTCACCATAACATTCCATTTCCTGTACTCCATGTTGACTTATGAAGGCCAACGTGCCAAAAGCTTTACAACTCTACCTGTGATGCCACTTTCAATGAATTATGTCTCTGTATTCCAAGATCCCCTTGTTGTACCACACTCTGTGCCCTACCATTCGCTGTGCAAAGCCTACCCTGACTGGTCCTACTGAAGTGCAAAACCTCCCACTTCTCTGTGTTAAATTCCATCTGCTACTTTTCAGCCCATTTTTCCAGCTGATGCAGATCCATCTGCAAGCCATGACAGCCTTCCTCACTGTACACTACACCTCCAATCTTGGTGTCATCTGCACATTTGCTGATTCAGTTAACTACATTGTCATCTATATCAATGATCTGGATGACAAACAACAAAGGACCCAGCACTGATCCCTGCAGCATACTAGTCATGGACCATCAGTTAGAGGTACCCCTCTACCATCACTCTTTGGCTTCTCCCACAAAGCCAAAGACTAATCCAATTTACGACCCATTCTGATTGCTGAGTGACTGAACCTTCCTGACAGGCCTTCCACGTGGGACCTTACCAAATGCCTTACTAAAGTCCATGTAGATAACATCTACTGCCTTGCCTTCATCCACTTTCATGGTAACTTCCTCGAAAAACTTCATAAAATAGATTGGTTAGACATGACCTACAATGCATGAAGCCATGCTGACTACCCTTAATCAGTCCATATCTATCCAAGCACATATATTTGATCGCTTAGAATACCTTCCAATCACCTTCCTGCAACTGATGTCAACTCACCGGCCTATAATTTTCTAGTTTGTTTACAGCTTTTTTTAAACAGTGGAAAAACATTGGTTATCATCCAATCTACTGATATCTCATATGTCACTAAGTATGATTTAAAGTTCTCTGTTAAGCAATTTCTGCACTATCCTCCTGTAGAGTCCGAAGTGGGACACCTTGTCAGGCCCTGGGGATTTATCCACCCTGATCTGCATTAGAGTAGCAAACAACTCCTCCTTTGTAAACTATAAAGGGTCCATGAAGTTGCTGCCACTTTGCCTCACTTCTATAGACTGTGTCTGTCTCCTGAGTAAATACAGATGCCAAGATCTCCCCCATCTGTCATGGCTCCATATATGGATTACCATACTGATCTTCCAGAGGAAGAATTTTGTCCCTTGCAATCCTTTTGCTCTTAACACTCTGTAAAATCCTTTGGGATTCTCCTCTACCTTGTCTGTTAGGGCAATTTCAAACCTTCTTAGCTTTCCTGATTTCATTCTTAAGTGTTCCCTTGCATTTCTTGTATTTCAAAAGCACCTATTTTGTTCCTACTGGGTATACCTGCAATGCAGTTTTTTGTTTTCTTAACTAGAATCTCAATATCTCTTGAAAACCAAGGTTCCCTACACCAGTTATCTTTATCTTTTATTCTGACAGGCACATAAAAGCTTTGTACTCTCAAGTGTTTTTGAAGGCCTCCCACTTATCAACTACACCTTTGCCAGAAAACAACATGTCCCAATCCACACCTGCCAGATCATTTCTGAAACCATCAAAATTGGCCTTTCTCCAAATTAGAATCTCAACCTGCAGACCAGAAATGTCTTTTTGCATATTTACGTTGAAATTAATGGCATTGTGGTTACTGGATGCAAAGTATTCACCTACACAAATTTCTGACACCTGCCCTGTCTCATTCCCTAATATTAGATCCAGTTTTGCACCCTCTCTCATTGGGACTTCTAAGTACTGAAGAAGGTAACTTTCCATCTGGTCCTTTAACAGTACAGTACGTCCAGTTAATACATGGAAAATTAAAAATCATCTACTCTAACTACCTAAACCCCTGACTGTTGGGTGGTCTGTAATATGGCTCCATTAATGTCATCATACCTTTATTTGTCAGCTGTATCCATAACACCTCACTAGTTGGGTTCTCCAGTCTGACCTGACAGAGTACTGCTGTAACATTTTCCCTGACTGGGAACACCACCCCTCCTCCTTTAATCCCTCCGACTCTGTCATGTCTAAAACAATGGAACCTCAGAATACTGAGCTGCCAGTCCTGCCCCTCCTGCAAAGTCTCACTAATGGCAACAACATCATAATTCCAGATGTTGATCCATGCCCTGAACCTTTTTGATTCCTGACTTTTTAGGGAGGCAACATCTGCCTCCACAACCTCTCTACCAACTGTTCTAACACCCTGGTTCCCATCCCCTGGCAACTCTAGTTTAAACCTCACCGCGCATCATTAGCAAACATTCCTGCTAGGATACTAGTCCCCCTCCAGTTCAGATGCAAAAGTCCCTTTTGTGCAGGTCCTACCTTCCTTGGAAGAGATTCCAATGATCCAGATATCTTATGCCCTCCCTCCTACACCAACTTCTTAGCCACATGTTAAACTGTATGATCTTTCTATTTCTAGTACAGTACGTGGCATGGATAGCAATCTGGTGATCACAACCCTGGAGATCCTGCCCTTTAACTTAGCACCTAACTCACCGAACTCCCTATGCAGAACCTCATCACTCGTCCTACCCATGTTGGTAGCTACATGGATCACAAACTCTGGCTGTTCACCCTCTCACTTAATGATGAGGGCTCAATCCAAGATAACTGGGACCCTGGCACCTGGGAGGCAACATACCATCCAAGAGCCTCTCTCTCCCACAGAACTTTGTGTCTGTTCCCCCAACTAACAAATCCCCTGTCACCATTGCACACCTCTTCTGCTCCCTTCCCTTCTGAGCCACAGGGGCAGACTCAGTGTCAGAGACCCGACCGCTGTGACTTTCCTCTGTTAGGTCGATCACCCTAACATTATCCAAAGTGGTATTTCTATTGTTGAGGGGGATGGTCACTGAAATACTCCACACTGGCTCTTTAAACCCTTTCTCCTTCCTGACTGTCACCCAGTTTCCTGTGTCACGCACCTTGAGTGTAACTACCTCCCTATACAGTATGTTCTATCTATCACCCCTTCAGATTCCTGAATGATCAGTTCATCCAGTTCCAGCTCCAACTCTATCTCTCTATTTTTCCCTTTCAGGGTTCTTTTGAAGACCCTAACCTGAAGTTACACGCTGACTTCGATTCTTTGTGGGAATGGGACCCGCTCTCGGGGTCTCACGATTGCCTGTTATTTGATATACCAAGGACGTGGCCTAGAAGATTAGCGCACCTTCCGAGTTTCAGGATTTTGTGGCTCTGGAGGCAGGTGGTCTAGAGGTAGGTGTCTCTGTAGGAAATCAGTGTGTCATGGGAGACAGAAGATTGAAAGCAGCAAGCTGGCTGCTGGCAGTGCACCTGGAGACCCAAGTTCTTTGGGCAGAGAGCTCTGAAAAAGCAGCACAATGGACATGTAACATCGTAAATCAATGAGTTGTTGGTTATGCCTCCCCCTCACTGATAGGGAGACACCTCTTTTCTGAGTAGTCTTTGGGGTACTGCAAGACTGTCTTCATTGATGATTTGCTGCTCATTGGGAGGTACCAAAGCTTTTATTGCTGGAGGGGGAAGGGGGGAAAATCATTGCTTTGCTGCTACTTATGTGTGGGACGGGGCTTTGGGGTTCCAACATTTGATTCTCATTCATTCTTTGGGGCACTCCTCTGTTTTCATGGATGGTTGTGAAGAAAAAGTATTTCAGAATGTATACTGTATACGCTTCTCTGACATTAAATGTACCTTTGAAACTCCTCAACACGGATTGTTAGAAGTTGCAGCTGGATGCACTTTACGCAATTCTTGTAGTCAGCAGGGATGCTGGGGATCTTCCTGACTTCCCACACCCCACTTATTAATGAAGTATACTTAGTGGCCACTTTATTCGGTTATCATCATCATGTGCCGTGTCATATTGACATGGGAGATCGTGGTCTTATTCATGACCATGATTGTCCTTAGCGAATTTTTCTACTTAAGTGGTTTGCTATTGCCTTCTTCTGGGCAGTGTCTTTACAAGATGGGTGATCCCATCGTTATCAATTCTCTTCAAAGATAGTTTGCTTGGTGTCAGTGGCTGTGATATGCACCAGCTGTTCATGGGCCCTCTTTATTAAGTACATCTGCTCGGTAATGCAAATATCCAGTCAGGCAATCATGTGGCAGCAACTCAATGCAAGAAAGTATCCAGGCAACTTGAAAAAAGAATCTCTGAATAATTATTACCAACAAAAGACTTGTAGTACCCAGAGAAAACAGCACACTGGACCACTGTTACACCACCATCAGGAATGCTTATTGTCCTATCCCACACCCACACTTTGACAAGTCTTATCACCTGGCTGAACTTCTACTCCCCGAGTATAGGCGGAGACTGAAGCCTGCAGTACCAGTAGTGAGGACCAAGGAGGTATGGACAAGGGAGGTGCAGGAGCACTTATAGTACTGCTTTGAAATGGTGGACTGAACTGTATTCAGGGATTCATCTTGGACTCTCAGGGAGTATGCCACAGCTGTTGCTGACTTCATTAAAACCTGTGTGGATGAGTGTGTGCCTATGAAAACTTACTATACATTCCCAAATCAAAAGCTGTGGATTAACCAAAAGGTTTGTAGTCTGCTGGGGACAAGAATTGTGGCATAGATGTCTGGAGATCCAGGTCTATACAAAAAAAAACACAATTGACTTGCGTAGGGCTACTTTGAGAGTTGAGGAACAATTCCGAGTGAGGTTGGAGGCAACATCGGACGCTCGTCATCTCTGGCAGGGTTTGCAAGACATTACTTCCACAAAGCAATCCTTCCTATAATGAGCCAACCAAAACTGAACACAATATTCCAAGTTTGGTCTAACCAGAGTTTTATAGAACATTACTGCATGGCTTTTGAACTCAATCCCCTTACCAATGAGGGCCAATACACCATGCACCTTCTTGACTGACCTATCAATATGTACAGCAACTTTGAAAGATCTATGGACGTGAACCCTAAGATCCCTCCTGTTCCTCCCCACAACCAAGAATCCTGCCTTTAGCCCTGTACTCTGTCTTCAAGTTCCTGAAGGTAAAGACAGTGTTGGGACTAAATGGTACAATGAATCAAACACCTTTTCAGTCTTCATTTTTTAATTTATTATATTGTGAACACCACACTACCAAGTCTGAGTTATTAAATTCCAAATTGGAGGAGAAAATATAAGCAATTCATATTCCAACAAAAGAGCTTGAAATAGAAGGAACTATTATATCTATTAAACTATTATATCTCTCACCTACAGCTCAGGTTCTTACTAATTCTCAACTCTCTAAACCATTTAACCTATATCGAGGTACTAGACAAGGCTGTCCCCCTTAGTCCTCTGTTGTTTGCTTTGGCTCTAGAACCTCTAGCCATAGCACTCCGTGATTCCAAGGATATTACAGGTATCACCCAAGGTAATACTATTCATAAATTTTCATTATATGCAGACAATATTTTACTTTTTATTTCCAATGTGAATGACTCCCTAGCTTCCACTCTTTCTTTATTCTCTCAATTTAGTCGATTCTCAGGTTATAAGTTCAATTTATATAAAAGCGAATTATTTCCTTGAAACAACCTGATACCAATAAACACCAATCTTCTATTTAAAATTATGACTAATCAGTTTACTTATCTTGGAATAACTATTACTAAAAATTTTAAACATTTGTATAAAGCTAATTTTATTCCACTACTGAGTTACCTTAAAAGGCTATTTAGTAAATGGTCTCCTCTTTCTTTATCCTCGTTAGGCCGTATTAATTCTATTAAAATGAATGTGTTACCTGAATTCTTTTATCTTTTCCAAGCATTGCCTATTTTTATTCCGAAGAGTTTTTTCGACTCTTTGGACTCAATTCTCTCTTCTTACATATGGAATAATAAACAACCCCGACTAAACAAAGTCTTTCTTCAAAGGAAAAATAAAGATGGTGGTCTAGCTTCACCTAATTTTAGATTCTATTACTGGGCAACTAATATAAGGAATATCACATTCTGGTCATATTATATCAAGGGGGACGACTGTCCACCATGGACTTCACTAGAAGCTCAATCGGTTAAAAATGCCTCAATTATTTCTCTTCTTGGATCTTCTCTTCCTTTACCCTTCAGTAAAATTACTGATCACCCAGTTCTTAAACATACTTTGAGAATCTGGTCGCAATTTAGGAAGTTTTTTGGTGTGTCTCATTTTTCCCTTTCTAGTCCCATTCTTTGTAATTATTTTTTTCTACCCTCTACTACTGATAAAGTTTTTATAGAATGGAATAGATTGGGTATTCGACAATTTTTGGATTTATTTGTTGATGGGAACTTAGCATCATTTGAGCAGTAGTCCATCAAATTTGGTTTACCCCAAACTCATTTTTATGGTTACCTCCAAATTAGAGATTTTCTGCGTTCTCAATTGGCTACCTTTCCTTCAAGTTCAGATAAGACTCTCTTAGATATTTTAAATCTGAAACCTTTTTTGATGGATCAATCTCTAATATATATAATAAACGCTTATGTTTAAACAGCTTTCTTTACATAATATTAGGCAAGCTTGGGAGCATGATCTGAATATGCACATCTCTGATGAAGATTGGAATGCCATTTTGAAATTAGTGAATAAGTCATCTTTTTGCACTCGTCATTCTTTGGTACAATTTAAAGTGGTACATAGAGCCTATTTGTCTAAAGAGAAATTATCCCATTTTTGTTCTGATATTTCTCCAACTTGTGACAAATGTAATTCAGTCAATGCTTCGTTAATTCATATGTTCTGGTTATGTCCCAACTTAGAAAAATTTTGGAAAGATGTATTTTCTACTTTTTCCTCAACTTTTTAAACACTAACTTTGAACCTAATCCTCTTACTGCTCTCTTTGGTATTCTCGGAACTCAAGATATAACTTTAACTCCCTCAGACTTGTATGTTCTAGCTTTTATCTCACTTATGGCGAGAAGATAGATTTTGCTTAAATGGAAAGAAGCAGTCTCTCCTACTCGTATACAGTGGTTAGAAGACATTATGACTCATCTTAGGTTGGAGAAGTTTTGGTGTTCTATTTCTAATTCAGTACTGTACTTTTATACGAAATGGGGTCCTCTTATGAACTACTACTCTAACTTGAGGTTTTTTTTACGTAGATGTTATTAATTATGTTCTAAGTTGTTAACAACTTAGCAACACTTTAAAAATTTTTTTTTTTTCCTTGTTCTTACCCATTGGCTTTCTTGGTAGGGGCTAGATTTTTTTTTATATATATAAAAAATTCCTAATGTATAGTCTTTATAAATTTGCAGTATTAATAATCATTACCAGAGTACTATATACATGTATGTTACTCAGTCCTATACAGTTCAATTTTTCTATTGTCTGTATTGTTAGTAATTTTTTTTATATATATACACTCTGTATTTGTTATATATTCCTGTATACATTAATAAAAATATTGAAAGAGAAGGAAAAAACTAAAGATTCCTTAAAGACTTGATATCCAACATGTCCTTCCAGCATAAAGAAGCAGAAATATCCAAAAGGATACAAAACACTGAGGGCACTTTAGCATAAAAGGAAGTCAGCTACGATTTAATTGCTGGGTTCTTCAGCCAAATGGACATAGGAACACTTACACTCAAGTGTCTGGATTGGGGCATAAACTGACATCATCCAAAGTCAAAGTAAATTTATTACGAAAGTATGTACACGCCACAATATACTACAACATGATTCATTTGCTTGCAGGCACTTACAGGAAAATAAAGAAAAACAATAGAATTTATGAAAAAATCTATACAAAGTCTGACAAACTAATGTACAAAATAAAATAAATTGTGGAAATAATAAATACTGAGAACATGAGATGTAGAGTCCTTGAAAGTGAGTCCATATGTTGTGGAATCAGTTCAGTGTGGAGGTCAGTGAAGTTATCCATGCTGGTTCAGGAGCCTGATAACTGCTCGGTGTGAAACCTAAGGCTCCTGTACCTCCTGCCCAAATGTAGCAGCGAGAAGAGAGCATGGTATGGGTGATGAGGTCCTTGACAATGGATGCCGCTTTCCTGCGACAGCGCTCCTTGTAAATGTGCTCAATGGTGGGGAGGGCTTTGCCTGTGATGGACTGGGCTGTATCCACCCTTTCTGTAGATTTTTCCCATTCCTGGGCATTGGTGTTCCATAACAGGTCATGATGCAACCAGTCAGGATAGAAGACATGTTGAATCTACACAAAGAGGTACTGTCGTGCATTGCTTGTGATGGCACTTATAAGCTGGTCCCAAGACAGATTTTCTGATATGATAACACTAAGGAATTTAAAGTTACTGCCCATCTGTCACCAATCCCCTGACTCTAATGTAAGAGAGCACTCTGCTGAGCTAAGACAGGCCCCTGATAACCAGATGTTAACACGCATGAGACAATTAATGCTTCCTTACCTTAACACACAAGAGACCTTTAGCAGCCAGGGCATCTTCTCCTCGTGACCTGGGAAAGCAGTAATACTCTGCATGAAGGATGGGATAGCGGCTAGCAAAGAAGATCCCACTGTTGAGGAATTTGAACTCACAACAGCCACGGAAGCCGTACACGCCGACATCATAGAGAACGTGTGCAAATGCCGGCTGAAGAAGCTGCTTTAACTTGGCTGCTGCCCGTTTCTCAAAGACTTCCAGTAGGCAGACGAAGGCTATATCAGCAGGAAACAGTGGAGATATTTCTGCCACCAGGTCTTCTTTCCTATTCTGCTTCTTTCGAGGTCTGCTGTGCCATGTTGCAAAGGCAGGAGATGGAGCAGGTTGCTTGCTGGGTTGGTCGCCTGTCAGCTCTTCTACGGTTTCTGACGGGCTGCTTGCTTCCACTGCTGAAGTATGCACATTGATTTGACTTGGACTCATATTCTCAACTTCGCTGCTCTCCTCTGAGCTATCAATGTAGTGCAGGCTGTTCAAGACTGGAAGCAGTTCCCCAGGCCCCTGTGTGCTGTTGACACTGTGTGAATTAGGCACATCTCTGACTGGGCTCAAAGAGCTCCTCCTGCTCTGAGAGCTGGCAGTCATGCTCGTTGGAGAATCCACGCACACTTTAATCCTTGGCCGACCTACAGATTCACAGATGTGAGTGGCGATCTGAGTAGCTCTCCTTTGGGTCCTAGCCAGATTGTTAAATCGGGCTAGACTATTGGGCAGAAAGCACAGGTTTGCTTCAAGAAAACTGAACCCCCTTCCCTCTCCATAACCGGACCATTGTTTCTCAGCACTGCCCACTGGTTTCTTCACGTAAGAATAACTGAATGGCCTTCTGACTGTCTGTAGAGGAGCCCAAACAATGAACCCAATTAGTGCCAGAGGCATGCAGATTACCAGCAGAGTCAGGCATAGAAGGAAACTAAAGAAAGTCTTCACTGGCCAGAGATAGCATTCCTGTTCCTGCTTCAGACGTTTCTCAGGAGTAGTTGGCACACAGATAGCAATCATATGATCCAGGGACCAAAAACAAGGGAAGATCAAGGCCCAAGCTGCAGAATGCAGGCCATGAACACAGGCATTCGGGAAAGGAGACTCGCGTAAAGCCATATTTACAAATTTACATTTAACCTTCTCAATTAGTGCTATAGTCTGAATAAGTAACTTTGACTGGGTCCAGTCTGCCAGTCATTTACGTTTTGTGACATCTTCAATTGGAGGAGACCGGTCACTGTGCAACGAATTCTTTGCGTGCCTTCTTGTAACCTGGAACAAAACCAAAGTTCAAAGTGAATTTATTATCAAAGAACACATAGATTCATTTTCTTGCAGGCATAGTCAATAAATCCAAGAAACATAATAGAATCAATGAAAGACCTCACCCAACAGGATAGACAAACAACTGATTTGCAAAAGATAATGGTGGAAAAAATAAATAAATTTTGTTGTCAAGCTTGACTAGCTAAGTATTGCCCAAGATTTGGGTCATGGTCATGCCAATAATGAGATACTGCTAACCTTTGTCCAAGACTGTTTGGCTAATAGAGGAACTGAATATGGATGTGCAGTTCTAATCTTTCTAATCCAATGTACTGTGTAGAAACATTTGTGAACTGGCAATATCTAACGAGTGCTTCTTGAAATCACTGACTAAATATATTTAGCTGTTGGCCTTTGCCCAAAATTTACTGTATAAATTTGAGATGTAATCTGACACTGGTGGAGTTGTAATGCAATAGACAATAGGTGCAGGAGTAGGCCATTCAGCTCTTCTAGCCAGCACTGCCATTTACTGTGATCATGGCTGATCATACTCAATCAGTACCCCGTTCCTGCCCTCTCCCTATATCCCTTGACCCCGCTATCTACAAGAGCTCTATCTAACTCTCTCTCGAATGCATCCAGAGACTTGGCCTCCACTGCCTTCTGGGGCAGAGCATTCCACATATCCACCACTCTCTGGGTGAAAAAGTTCTTCCGCATCTCAGTTCTAAATGGCCTACCCCTTATTCTTAAACTGTGGCCTCTAGTTCTGGACTCACACATTAGCGGGAACATGCTTCCTGCCTCCAGCGTGTCCAATCCCTTAATAATCTTATATGTCTCAATCAGATCCCCTCTCATCCTTCTAAATTCCAGTGTATACAAGCCCAGTTGCTCCAATCTTTCAACATATGACAGTCCCGCCATCCCGGGAATTAACCTCGTGAACCTACGCTGCACTCCCTGCAATGGATACCCGTGATCACGTATTAAAGGGTTAACCATATATTGAGGTCTGTGTCTTTATTTTGGTTTGATAATAGGGTAAATTCTCTTATAGTAAATAAGGTAAAACAGGGTAAATTCTTTGACAATAACAAACTGTGCAAATACAAAAAAAGTAATAATAATAAATAAGCAATAAATATTGAGAACATGTATTGGAATCCTTGGAGGTGAGTCCATTGATGTGGGATAAGTTCAGTGAATGGGGTGAGAGAAGTTGAGTGAAAGTCATCCCTTTCAGATGTGAGCTCTTATTTAATTTTAAGAAATCCACACATTACACAACTATTCCAAACACAATACTGGAAACAACAAGCAGCAAGGCTGATCAGTACCTCTGCCCTCTAACCCACTCCTCTACATCCCAACCACCACTACTTGATCATTTCCTTTCAATCACCTTGTATACAGAAGGTATCTTATCTATTTATATTTATTGTGTTTTCTTCATTATTGTATTCTTTATCTTACATGTTTTTATGCTGCATCAGATCCAGAGTAACAATTATTTTGTTCTCCTTTACAGTTGTATACTGGAAATTATATTAAATAATCTTGAATCTTCCAGTTGATGTATAGCATTCTCAGAATGATCAGATGTTCTGAGAAAAATTAACTGTTGGATAGTACACCAGATGCAACTCCCATTTTGTTTTGAAATTAGATCACGGATTAAATCCACTTGAAGGAATAATTAGGGTGTTAGATCAAAGTCCCACTCCAAGAGGACACCATAAGTCAATCTACTGAGTACAGGAGTTGGGATATCAAGTTGGTGGGGCCTAATTTCAAATATTGTGTAGTTCTGGTCACATACCTATAGGAAAGATATCAATAAGATTGAAAGAGTGCAGAGAAAATTTACAAGGATATTGCCAGGACTTGAGGACCTGAGTTATAGGGCAAGGTTTAATAGGTTAGAACTTTATTTTGTCAAGTGCAAGAGAATGAGGGGAGATTTGATAGAGGTTTCCAAAATTATGAGTATAGATATGGTAAATGCAAGAAGGCTTTTTCCATTGAGGTTGAGTGAGACTTGAACTAGAGATCATAGGTTAAGGCTGAAAGGTGAAATGTTTAAGGGGAAATTCTTCACTCAGAGGGTGGTGAACAAGCTGCCAGTGGAAGTGGATGATTGGAACATTTAAGATTAGTTTGGATAAAAACATGGACGGGAGGGGCATGGGTCAATGGGACTAGCTAGAATACAAGGTCAGCATGGGCAAGATGGACTGAAGGGCCTGTTTCTGTGCTGTTGTGCTCTATGACTGTAAAAAAAAAATCACTGGCGAGACAAAGGGAAGAAATTGCATGAGAGCACATCAACAGGTTCTCCTTCAAGGTAAATAGCATCCTGATCCCTGTCCTTAAACGTTACTAGGAATAATTCCTGGAATTTCCTCATCAACAGCACTGCAGTTGTGCCTTCACAAGCAGAAATGAGTCATCACTGCCTTAAGAGCAATAAGAGATCTGCAACAGATGCTGGCCTCACCAGTAATAACTGGATCCTGAAAAATTAATGGCACTAAGTATAGGCAATAATGTAACCACAGGGTGTGACCACTGTTTATAAAATTCCTGAATTAATGTATAACATCAGACCTACTGATTCATTAAGTACATTTGCATGAATTTGTGTAAGCTGTAGGGAGGATCCTGAAATAGGCCACAGTCTGGAATTAGCAATTGCTCATCATGGATCTGGAGAGTTAGTGAGCACTACAATGGAACAGCCCCCAAAACATAAAACACTACAGCACAGTACAGGCCCTTTTAACCTACTCTAAATTAAACTAACCCTTCCCTCCTACAGAACCTTCCATTCTTCTTAAATATACATAAGATTTTCCTAAATGTCCTTGGAGTGACAGAGGATGAGAGGTGACCTGATAGAGGTGTATAAGATGATGAGAGGCATTGATCGTGTGGATAGCCAGGGGCTTTTTCCCGGGGCTGAAATGGCTAACTCGAGGGGGCATAGTTTTAAGGTGCTTGGAAATAGGTACCGAGGGGATGTCAGGGGTAAGTTTTTCCACACAGAGAGTGGTGGGTGCATGGAATGCACTGCCAGTGACGGTGGTGGAGGCAGGTACAATAGGGTCTATTACGATAGGTACATGGAGATTAGAAAAATAGAGGGCTTGGGGAATTCGAGGCAGTTTCTAGAGTAGGTTACATGGCTGGCACAACTTTGTGGGCCAAAGGGCCTGTAATGTGCTGTAGATTCCTATGTTCTATGTCCCGAATACACCTGTCTCTACTACCAGCCCTAGCAGAACCTTCCACAGATCTCCGTTAAACTTTAGCCCTCTCATGAAATGCACATCCTCAACTTTGATATTTCTACCCTGGGGAAAAGATTGTGTTCCCACAAGATAGACAGATACTGTCTATGCAAGTTCAAGTTTGTCATCCGATTGTACATGGAAACAACAAAACAACCTTCCTCCAGACCACAGTGCACAAACAGCATATAAACCAAAATATTACCATGGACTTAATAGAATACAATTCAAAATGCATGTAGTATGCAGCAAAGGTACAGTAATCAGCTCACTGTCCTAGTGATGTGACCTCGCTAGTGGCAGGTTAGTCAAAGTCTCACAGCCTGAGGGAAGAAGCTGTTCCCCAGTCTGGCAGTCCTAGTACTGATGCTCCTATACCTCCTTCCTGGACAGTAGTGGGTCAAAGAGATAATGGGATGGGTGGCAGGGATCTTCAACAATGCTTTGTAAGTTTTGTATACAACACTCCTAGTAAATCAGTGTTTTTTAAAAAAATCTCTGCAGGATGTGCCTCTCACAATTTTCAAAATCTCTATTAGCCTCTAACATTCTAGAGAAAAAAAATCCAAGTTTGGGACAGCTGGCATCTTTCTGTGCAATAACCAATCAATGGCTAGTGAATATTCCTCAGTGAAGGATTGAGCACTATCTGCTAGTACATACCAGACTAACCATCCTCAGCCACCTGTTAGGCTGACTCACAGGATGGCCATGGATTCCTGAACAGGTTAGGCAAAATCTATTTACATATCAATCACACACTTAAATAGGATATTCAAATTAGTACTTAAACCAGAAAACACAACAAAAGGATCGATGTGATCTGAATCAGCCAGGGGAGGTCAGACTGGGAGTCTGGACCCTCATCACCTCTCCTTCCATACCTACATGCCTCACATATTCCTCTCAGCCACAACCCCATCCCCTCAAACCCCCACAAACCCCTCAGCTCTCATCTCCCCATCCTCCGACACATAAACTCACACCTGTCTCAGCTCCCACCTCACCTCCAAACCCTACAATTCTCAGACACCCCTCACACTCATCCTATCTCCACACCCTTCTCTCCCCCTACCCACCTTCCAGATACCTCTCAGCTCTAATCCTACCCACCTCCCAGCCCTCACTTGGCCTCCATAACTCCCCCCACCCACAACCTCCATATACCTTCCTCAACCCTCACCCTGCATCTCCACTTCCCACCTGCAGCAATAACCCTACACACCCCCCCACCCACAACTTCCACACACCTCCCTCAGCCCACACTCCGCCTCCACACCACTCACCGCCCTCAGCTCCTACCAATCGACCAGTAAAACAACTCACCTGGAGCCGCATTTCTCACGGGGCGAACCCGAACCCGAACCCGAACCCGAACCCGGAACCATGCGACCGGCAAACCAGTAGCAGTAGCTCCCTTCCCACACCCTCGTTCAGCCCGCAGGCCGCCACAATGACAACCCACCCCGCCGCCGCCGCCGCCGCCGCCGCCGCAAACCTGCCTGTCACCTGGTCTCGCGCTGTCCCCTCCACAACCCCTAAGAGCGCCACCTGTCTGACGTCATCGCGCACACTCGACGTAGCCCCGCCCACAGGCAGGTGCGGCCTCGGATCGGCGCGAACGTACCGGTGGGCGGGATCGAGGCAGAGTCGCGTCGTCTGAGCGGTTCATCCATCCTTTCGTGGCTAACCAGAAAATTAGGCAAAAGGAGAGAAAAAAAAATAACATTGTCAAAATTAAACCTGAGGATGAGGAGAAACTGCAGAATTTAGCAAAGCATTTACAAAGATGTTGGTGGGACTGAGGTACAGGGAAAGGTTGAATCGGTTAAAGGCTTTATTCCCTGCAGTTTAGGCGAATGGCGGGAGATCTAATGGAAGTCTACGAAATTATAAAGGGTACCGACAGAATAAATGCAAACGAGTTAAAAACTGCAGACGCTGGAAATCCAAGCAACACACTGAAAATGCTGGAGGAACACAGCAGGCTAGGTATCATCTATGGAAAAGAGTGCATCGACGTTTCGGGCCGAGACACTTCAGCAGGACTGGAGAAAAAAAGTTAGGTGGGGAGAGGGGAGGAAGAAACACGAGATGATAGGTGAGCGGGGTAGGGGGGTAAGAAGGTGAAGTAAAGTGCCGGGATGTTGATTGGTTAAAGAAAAACGGCTGGAGAAGGGGAATCTGATAGGAGAGGAAAGAAAGCCATGGAAGAAAGAAAAGGAGGAGGAGTACCACATGGAGGTGATGGGCAGGTAAGGAGTTAAAGTGAGAGAGAGAAATGCACACTTCCATCCCCCACCAGGAAGGCCTCAAAGTTCTCAGATTCTTTCTGGGCACCAGACCCAATTAGTTCCTCTCCACTCTCCTCTGTCTAGTGGAACTTGTCCTCACTCTCAATAATTTCTCCTTTGGCTCCTCCCACTTCCTTCAAACAAAAGTGGGGACTGTACTTTATGTCTGCTATGTGGAACAATCTTTGTTCCAAGCCTACACTGGTGTCACTTTCCGGTGTTACAAAGGATGAACAACTCTGATGGGCAGAAGGGTGCAGAGTTGCCCATGGCCCCCCCCCCTTTTTGGAGAATCGCAAACTGTTACTATTTCGATGCTGCTAACGAGAGAGTAAGAGAGACAAAAGAAAACAGGCCAGGACATCTGTTACTGATAACAGCCTGAGAGAGAGTTAAGTTTATCCACCACGTTATGACTCCCGAAAGACTTATGGCTGCGGAGAGGGCTGTTTATGTGGTACCATCCTGCTCATTAAAATTCCTCAGTGGACAGCCAGAGTGGGCTGGTTTGATGGGTTAAGTCATTCAAGCCTGATTGACACCTGAGACCCCGTGAGTGGGGATAGAAGTGAGGACTGGGGTGACACCCCTCAGACACACCAGGAGACACACTAGTGAGCATCAGAAACCCATGAGAAAGTGTGGGGCATCGGAGACCGGACGGATCGGTCAATTTCACTCGCAGTGGTTATAGCAAGGCTGGTGGGGGCTTGTGTGTGTATCCACCTTTGCCTGGGTGACGAGTCCACCACGGAAGAAAGGTCTAGCTAAAGGACAGAGGGGTCATGCTTGAATGGCCACAAAAACACATCGACAGATCAAGATCATAAAGGAGGGTTTGTAAGACAATAGCTGTCACTGTTTGATCGTCCTCTCTCTCTCTCTCTCTCTCTCCAACAGTTATAACACATCGACCAACAACTACCTCAGCCTGCATGAACTGAACTGAACTTTATATTTCCTTGTGACAATTCATTATCCCCTAGACAACGATAGAGCTTGTTTATTATTGATTATTATTATACCCACACTTTTAGGTTTAGTATTGCTAACGTGCATTATTTGTATATTTGCAATGATATTGTTTTGTATATTTTACTAATAAACACTGTTGAAAATAGTACCACCAGACTCCAACGGACACTTCTATCTTTGCTGGTAAGACACCTAGTTACGGGGTACATAACACCGGCTTTTCTGTTGCTACATTGAAGACTGCATTGGTGCTGCTTCCCGCACCCATCGGAGCTTATTGACTTCTTCAACTTTGCCTCCAACTTTCATCCTGTCCTCAAATTTACCTGGTCCATTTCTGACACTTCCCTCCCCTTTTTTGATCTTTCTGTCTCCATTTCTGGAGAGAGTTCATCTACAGATGTCTATTATAAACCCACGGACTTTCACAGCTACCCGGACTGTACTTTCTCTCACCCTGTTACTTGTAAAAACGTCATCCCGTTCTCTCAATTCCTCCATCTCTGCCACGTCTACTGTCAGGGTGAGATTTTTCATTCCAGAACAAAGGAGATGTCCTTCAAAGTAAGGGGCTTCCCTTACTCCATCATCAATGCTGCCCTCAACCGTTTCTCTTCCATTTCGCACACGTCTACCCTCATCCTTTGGGGATAAGAATCCTTTTGTTCTCACTACCACCTCACCAGCCTCCACATCCAGCACATAATTCACCATAACTTCCTCCCCGTTTATCCCTCCCCACTGATCTCCCTCCTGGCACTTATCCTTGCAAGTGGAACATGTGATACACCTGTCCCTATACCTCCTCCCTCACTACCATTCAGGATCCCAAGCAGTCCTTCCAGATGAGTGCTCCAGGTGTGGCCTCCTGTATATTGGTGAGACCCAACATAGATTGGGAGACCGCTTCGCTGAGCACCTACACTCCATCTGCTAGAAAAAGCAGGATCTCCCAGTGGCCACCCATTTTAATTCCACTTCCCAATCCCCTTTCTGACATGTCAGTTCATGCCTTCCTCTACTGTCGTGATGAGGCCACGCTCAGGTTGGAGGAGCAACACCTTATTTTCCATCTGGGTAGCCTTCAACCTGATGGCTAAAACATAGATTTCTTGAACTTCCAGTAATCCCCCACCGTCCCCTTCACCATTCCCCATTTCCTTTTCCCTCTCTCACCTTATCTCCCTACCTCCCTAACATCTCTCTCTGGTGCTCCTCCCCCTTTTCTTTCTTCCATGGCCTTTTGTCATCTCCTATCAGATTCCCCTTTCTCCAGCCCTTTATCTCTTTCACCAATCAACTTCTCATCTCTTCACTACACCGCTCTCCCCCGTTTCACCTATCGTCTTGTGTTTCTTCCTCCCCTCCCGCACCATCTAACTCTGCCTCCTCATCATTTTTTCTCCAGTCCCGATGAAGGGTGTTGGCCAGAAACATCGACTATACTCTTTTCCATAGATGCTGACTGGCCTTCTGAGTTCCTCCAGCATCTTGATGGTAAGTGCAAATGAATTTTTTTCCACTGGGGTTGGGTGAGACTAATCTAGAGATCATAGATTAATGATGAAAGGGGAAGATGAGGGGAAGCTTCTTTACTTTGAGGATGGTGAGAGTGTGGAACTAGTTACCAGTGGACGTGGTGGATGCTGGATTGGTTTCAACATTTCAGAGAAGTTTGGATAAGTTCATGATGGGAAGGGCATGGAGGGCTATGGTCCAGGTAGGCAGAATAACAGATTAGATGGACCAAAGGAAGGACCTGTTCATCTGCTTTAATGCTGTTTGACTCTAATGAAGATTACAGAGAAGATTTACTAGAATGTTACCTGGGTTTCAGCACCTAAGTTACAGGGAAAGGTTGAACAAGTTAGGTCTTTATTTGGAGCGTAGAAGGTCGAGGGGGGACTTGATAGAGATATTTAAAATAATGAGGGGGATAGATCGAGTTGATGTGGACAGGCTTTTTCCATTGAGAGTAGGGGAGGTTCAAACAAGAGGACATGGTTTGAGAGTTAGGGGGCAAAAGTTTAAGGATAACATGAGGGGGAATTTCTTTACTCAGAGAGTGGTAGCTGTGTGGAATGAGCTTCCAATAGAAGTGGTAGAGGCAGGTTCGGTATTGTCATTTAAAGTAAAATTGGATAGGTATATGGACAGGAAAGGAATGGAGGGTTATGGGCTGAGTGCGGGCCAGTGGGACTAGGTGAGTGTAAGCATCGGCACTGACTAGAAGGGCCGAGATGGCCTGTTTCCGTGCTGTAATTGTTATATGGTTATAATGGCAAAGAAATCACAAGGGAAAGGGAAGAAAATATGTTGATAGAAAAAACAACTTGAAAACATTAAAGCAGGTCTATGGATTAAGACATGACACTACAGCAATACTCAAAGAACTGGAGAAGCTCAGTGGTCCAGCATCAGTGGAGATAGATGCACAGTTGATATTTTGGGTTGCGACCATTCATCTGGACAGATCATGTTATGACCATGGTCTGAACAGATGAAGGTTCTTTGCCACTGTTCCCTCTAAGCTGCGTGGATGTGCCCCCCCCCCCACACGTAGCCTCTGTTGCCATGTAACTGGAAAAAAGACAGATGTCAATGAGTTTACAAAACATGAAAGATTTCCTTTGCTTTTCTGCCTTTCATTATATTGTTCAATTAATACATAAAATCAGAAGTATGTGATTTTTCATTTTGAATTAATAATACACATATTACAAAACAAAACTTTTTAAAGTGCCATGCAGTTTTCAGGCAGCATAAAAATTTCCTGCACAGAGCATTGATAGATAGATAGATAGATACTTTATTCATCCCCATGGGGAAATTCAACATTTTTTCCAATGTCCCATACACTTGTTGTAGCAAAACTAATTACATACAATACTTAACTCAGTAAAAATATGATATGCATCTAAATCACTCTCTCAAAAAGCATTAATAATAGCTTTTAAAAAGTTCTTAAGTAGTTTACTTAAATACATTAAATACAATCAACCCCGGCACTTTAACATATCTTACTCCTGGCGGTTGAATTGTAAAGCCTAATGGCATTGGGGAGTATTGACCTCTTCATCCTGTCTGAGGAGCATTGCATCGATAGCAACCTGTCGCTGAAACTGCTTCTCTGTCTCTGGATGGTGCTATGTAGAGGATGTTCAGGGTTTTCCATAATTGACCGTAGCCTACTCAGCGCCCTTCGCTCAGCTACCGATGTTATACTCTCCAGTACTTTGCCCACGACAGAGCCCGCCTTCCTTACCAGCTTATTAAGACGTGAGGCGTCCCTCTTCTTAATGCTGCCTCCCCAACACGCCACCACAAAGAAGAGGGCGCTCTCCACAACTGACCTGTAGAACATCTTCAGCATCTCACTACAGACATTGAATGACGCCAACCTTCTAAGGAAGTACAGTCGACTCTGTGCCTTCCTGCACAAGGCATCTGTGTTGGCAGTCCAGTCTAGCTTCTCGTCTAACTGTACTCCCAGATACTTGTAGGTCTTAACCTGCTCCACACATTCTCCATTGATGATCATTGGCTCCATATGAGGCCTAGATCTCCTAAAGTCCACCACCATCTCCTTGGTCTTGGTGATATTGAGACGCAGGTAGTTTGAGTTGCACCATATCATGAAGTCCTGTATCAGTTTCCTATACTCCTCCTCCTGTCCATTCCTGACACACCCCACTATGGCCGTGTCGTCAGCGAACTTCTGCACATGGCAGGACTCTGAGTTATATTGAAAGTCTGATGTGTACAGGGTGAACAGGACCGGAGAGAGCACGGTCCCCTGCGGCGCTTCTGTGCTGCTGACCACCGTGTCAGACCTACAGTCTCCCAACCGCACATACTGAGGTCTATCTGTCAAGTAGTCCACTATCCAATCCACCATGTGAGAGTCTACTCCCATCTCCGTTAGTTTGTGCCTTAAGATCTTGGGCTGGATGGTGTTAAAGGCACTAGAGAAGTCCAGGAATGTAATCCTCACAGCACCACTGACCCCATCTAGGTGAGAGAGGGATTTGTGCAGCAAATACGTGATAGCATCCTCCACTCCCACCTTCTCCTTATACGCAAACTGAAGAGGATCCTGGGCGTGCCTGGTTTGTGGCCTCAGATTCTGTATTATCAGCCGCTCCATGGTCTTCATCACGTGCGACGTCAAGGCAACAGGTCTGAAGTCATTCAACTCCTTTGGTTGTGGTTTCTTCGGTACCGGGACAATACAGGATGTTTTCCACTGTCTGGGTACTCTTCTCTGCTCCAGGCTCATGTTGAAGATGCGCTGTAGTGGTTCTCCCAGCTCAGTCGCACAGGCCCTCAGTAATCGTGGGGAAACTCCACCCGGTCCCGCCGCCTTGCTGGTACAGATCTTCCTCAGTTGACCTTCCACCTGTGCAGCCGTAATCCTGGGAAGGTCTCCTGTGCGTGGCTATTTTCCTGTGAGGGAAGTAAGCCTGGTGTGGATTTCTGCGGTGAGGATGAGATTGAGCTGTTGAACCTGTTGAAGAAGTTGTTCAGCTGGTTCGCTTTCTCCACATCTCCACTTATGTTTGCCCCCCGCTTTGCACCGCATCCGGTGATGATCTTCGTCCCATCCCACACCTTTGATCTGCATAGCTGGAAAATAATTAGAGGGAACATTGGTTTTGACCCAAAATGCTGACTGTCCATTTCCCTCTGTAGATGCTGCCTGACCGCTGAGTGTGTGTTGCTCTTAAGGACTGCGACAAGTCTATCGCATATAAGAAAATTGAAGGTAAAATATATTTTTATTTGTCCGTATATAAAAGTCTTTTTATTGCAGTGGGAGAATCCTGGATTTTTGAATGTTTGCTTGCTATTTTGAATGTTTTGCACCTTGGCCCTAGAGGAACACTGTCTCATTCAGCTGTATCTATGTATGGTTTGAATTATAATTAAACTTGATTTGATTTGAGAGAGGGAAAAGATTTAAAGTGGATTTGAGGATAAGTTCTTCAGAGTTGTGGATATATTGACTGAGCTACCAGAGGAAATGGTTATGGCAGGTACAATTACAGCTTTTAAGAGACGTTTGGATAAGTAGACAGAAAGAAAATGTTTTGAGGGCTGTGGGCCAAACACATGCAAATGGAATTAGTTCAGTTAGGCATCTTGGTTGGTGTGGATGGATTGGAACAACTCTCATCCTAAAAAGGCAGTGGAAGCCGCCAGGAACCAGTAGAGAGAAACTGGTCAAGATGCTGAAAGATATCAGCAGTAACGTTTGATATGATGCAGCATTGAAAGTTATTGCAGAAAATGAGAGTTTGATTTTATTGGAATTGGTTTATTATGGTCACATGTACCAAGATACAGTGAAAAGCTTGTCTTTTATACTGTTCATACTAATCAAATCGTTACACAATGCATTGGGGTTGTACAAGATAAAACAATAACAGAATGCAAAATAGAGAGTATAACAGCTATAGAAAAAATGCAGTGCAGGTAAACAGCAAGGTGCAAGATCATAACGAGGTAGATTGTGGTGCCAAGAGTCTAGTTTAGACTCAGGAGTCTAATAACAACAGTATAAAAGTTGTCCTTGAGCCTGGTGGCACGTGCTTTCTGGATTTTGTATCTTCTGCCCAGTGGAAAAGGGTGGAAGTGAGAATGTCTGGGTGGGATTTTCTTTAATTATGTTGACTGCTGTTTTGAGTCAGTGAGAAGTGTAGAGGGGAGCCCAGGCCATTGTGCATCCAGAAAGAATGCTTTCTATGGTACATCAATAAAATTGGTAAGAGTTGATGGTGACGTGCTGAATTCCTTTAGATGGGAAATTAAGTTGTGTAGGGGACACTATAAAGCGACAAAGATTAACTCTGGGCAAAGATCTGGTATATGCAGTATAACATGAGAAAGTGAGAAATTGTCCAATTTGGCAGAAAAAGTTTAAAAAAAAGCTTATTAGCTGAACGATGAGAGGTTCACATCTCTGACATGTAGAGGGAGCTTGGTGTCCCAGTGCATGGTTTGCAACTAATTCCCATTTGCCACACTGACATCTGCATGGTAGAACTTCTTCTTAACATGATCAGCTTCTCCTTTGATTCCTCTCACTTCCTACAAATCAAAGGTGTACCCTCAGACACTTACGTGGGCCCCAGCTAAATCCGTCTTTTCGTTTGCTATGTGGAACAGTACTTTTTTCCAGTACCACTCCCCAACTTTTATCCATAAATTTTATCCAAAGTTGTTTCAAAAATCTGAACTTATCCAACCCTTTTCTCATTAATATAATTTTCCAGTCTGAGCAGTATCTTTGTAAAACTCTTCTACTTGTTCTCCAGTTTAAGATTTTTCACTCTGCAATTTTGTTTTATTTTCAAGTTTTAATTTAGGCTCTTTCAGAGATTAGAACAAAGCATTATGGATGTCAATATATTGGCATATATACAACAGATTTATTAAATAAGTTGTATCCAATGCATCCAAGCAATGCTTAACAAAAACAACAGTTACAGTCTGTTCCTTGAAATGTTGGTGGCACATCCATGAATTAATGTTCCTCTTTTTATATCTTATGTCCTGTTGACTGCATGTTCTCTTCCTGCTTTTTGCTGGCCAACTTTTATTGATGTGCAATAGAGAGCATACTGACATGTGGAATGACAGTGTGGTAATCTAGCTGCAGCAAGACAGATCACAAAGCACTCCAATGGGTGATTAAGATACCTCAGCACATCATTGGGACTCAACTACCAGACCTGGAGACAATCTACAACCCTCGATGCCTATGATGCGCTTGTAAGGTCAATCTCCTGCCATCAGGTAGGAGATACAGAAATATCTTAGCCAAGACAGTAAGACTGAAAAACAGCTTCTTCCCGAGGGCCATTGTGCAGCTGAATAACGCTACACCCCAGCTTGCCAGTGGCCTATGAGTGTTATGGACTATCAAAGTCACTTGGTGCATGTAAATATGGGAATTTTTAAAAATTAAGCCACACCGCATGTATTGCAAATATCTGTTTTGCATAGACTGGATTAGCATTGTGATCTGATTGTCTCGAGCAATAACAATAAAGTTCTATACTGTTCTGATTGTCCATCCTCTTGCTAGTGCGTGGCTTTAAAAAATATTCTTTTTGTTTGATCTTGTGTATCCATTAATGATTTCCTGAACTAATGAAAAGAATTTGGAGAAATAAGTATTCTCCATGTACATTCCCAAACAAAAAACTATGGATGAACCAGGAGGTGCATCACCTGCTGAAGGTTAGATTCAATAGGTACTTTTAATGTCAGAGAAATGTATACAATACACATTCTGAAATTCTTCTTCGCAAAGCTTCCCCCTCCCATGCACAAGCAGCAGCAAGGCAATGACCCCCCCCCCCCCCCCCCGCCTTCCCACCAGCAAAAAAGCCCCAGTGCGCTCTACTGGGCACTCAAGCGTGCAGCAAAGCATCAATTAAGACACAGACTTGCAGTACCCCAAAAACTACTCGTTCACCCGGTAATTCAGCATACCACAGACTCTGTCTTTGCCTAATAAGGGAAAAAGAGGTGTTCACTTTTCACAGCGAGAGGGGAGACTTAACAAAGAACACACTGATTTATGGTGTTGGAAGTCTGTTGCATTGCTTTTTCTGAGCTCTGTGCCCAGAGAATTGGCTCTGGACACACAGCTCCCGATGTTCATTGTTCTCCCACAACGTCTCAGTTGGGGGCACAAACCTTGATACAGCCCACCTCCAGAGCCATGAAAATCTGGCACCCTGAAGGCGTGCTAGTCTTCCAGGCCATGTCCTTGGCAAATCAAAAAGCGGCTGGTCGTGAGACCCTGAGATTGAGTCCCATTCCCGCAAAGGACAGAAGTCAGGTCAGGGTCTTCAAAAGAACCTTGAAAAGAGAAAAAAAAGATATCAAAGGTAGAAATAGAACTGTTTTCGAAGATGCAAGCAAAGGAGTTGCCTTTTAGCGTCACCTTAGCTTTGCTCTGCCCTCCAATCTGTGGCATTCAAGTATGGCAACCCAGGTCTGTACCAGAAAGCTAGGTTTGACTTGTGGAGGGTTATTTCAAGGGCAAAGAGACAATTTTGAATGAGTTTGGAGGCAACATCGGATGCACGGCAAGTGTGGCAGGGTTTACAAGACATTGCTTCCTACAAAGAGAAACCCAATAGCATGAATGATGGCGATGCTCCACTACTAGATGAACGCAACATCTCCTATGCCTCCTTTGAAAGGGAGAATATAACTGCAACTGTGAAGATCCCTGCTGCACCTGATGACCCAGTGATCTCTATCTCAGAGGCCGATGTTAGGCTGTCTTTAAAGAGGGCGAACCCTCACCAGGCGGAAGGCCCCAGCGGAGTAACTGGTGAGGCTCTGAAAACCTGTGCCAATCAACTGGCGGGAGTATTCAAGGACATTTTCAACATCTCACTGCTATGGGCAGAAGTTCCCACTTGCTTCAAAAAGGCAACAATTATACCAGTGCCTAAGAAGAATAATGTGAGCTACCTTAAGGACTATTGCCTAGTAGCACTCACATCGACAGTGATGAAATGCTTTGAGAGGTTGGTCATGACTAGACTGAACTCCTGCCCCAGCAAGGACCTGGACCCATTGCAATTTGCTTATCGCCACAATAGGTTAACAGCAGATGCAATCTCAATGGCTCTTCACATGGCCTTAGAGATAGCGTACAGGAGCGAGATATACCAACTAGTGGAGTGCTGTTGCAGCACTCAATGTCAATAAGATGAAAGTTGATTGTGGACTTTAGGAAGGGTAAGACAAAGGAACACATATCAATCCTCATAGAGGGATCAGAAGTGGAGAGAGTGAGCAGTTTCAAGTTCCTGCGTATCAAGCTCCCGGAGGACTTAACCTGGTCACAATATATAGATGCAGCTATAAAGAAGGCAAGACAGTGAATATACTTAATTAGGAGTTTGAAGAGATTTAGTATATCAACAAAAACTTTCAAAAATTTATGTAGATGTACCATGGAGAGCATTCTGAGAGGCTGCATCACTGTCTGGTATGGAGGGAATACTGCACAGGACCAAAGAAAGCTGCAGAGGGTTGTAAATTTAGTTGGCTTCATCTTCAAGGAGTAGTGACTCAGAAAGGCAGTGTCCATTATTAAGGACCCCAGCACCCAGGGCATGCCCTTTTCTCATCGTTACCATCAGGTAGGGGGTACAGAAGCCTGAAGGCACACACTCAGCAATTCAGGAACAGCTTCATCCCCTCTGCCGATTTCTAAATGGACATTGAACCCATGAACACTACCTCACTTTTTAAGTATATATTATTTCTGTTTTTGGATGATTTTTAATCTATTCAATATACATATACTGTTATTTATTTATTTTTCCTACTGTATTATGTATTGCATTGAACTGCTGCTGCTAAGTTAACAAATTTCATGATACACGCCGGTGATAATAAATCTGATTCTGATTTCATGTCTCAAGTACTGGTCAGGTTTTCTAATGCTGTCCTCTCAAAATGTTCATAGACAAGAATAGAGACATCCTGAGGAGAGTAATTCATTAACTTTAATGTCAAGATCAAACTACATGTTAGAGATTTATACCCAGGTAATTATTGTGTGCAGGTCTAGTCACCTACCTACAGGAAGGATATCAATAAGATTGAAAGAGTACAGAGAAAGATTACAGGGATTTTACCAGGACTCAAGAGCCTGAGTTATAGAGCAAGGTTGAAATATTATAGGTTAGAACTTTATTCCTTGGAGATAGCCTGTTATAGACAATAAACAATAGGTGCAGGAGTAGGCCATTCAGCCCTTCGAGCCAGCACCGCCATTCACTGTGACCATGGTTGATCATTTGCAATCAGTACCCCATTCCTGCCTTCTCCCTATATCGCTTGACTCCGCTATCTTTAAGAGCTCTATCTAACTCTTTCTTGAAAGCATCCAGAGAATTGGCCTCCACTACCTTCTGAGGCAGAGCATTCCACAGATCCACAACTCTGGGTGAGGAAGTTTTTCCTCAACTCCGTTCTAAATGGCCTACCCCTTATTCTTAAACTGTGGCCTCTGGTTCTGGACTCCCCAACATTGGGAACATGCTTCCTGCCTCTAGCGTGTCCAATCCCTTAATAATCTTATATGTTTCAATCAGATCCCCTCTCATCCTTCTAAATTCCAGTATATACAAGCCCAGTCGCTCCAGTCTTTCAACATATGACAGTCCCGCCATCCCGGGAATTAACCTCGTGAACCTACGCGCATTCCCTGAACAGCAAGAATGTCCTTCCTCAAATTTGGAGACCAAATTTGTTATGAGGTGTATGGATAGGATAAATGTTAGCAGGCTTTTTATATTGAGGTTGAGTGAGACTAGAACTAGATGTCATAGGTTAAGGGTGAAAGGTTAAATGTTTAAGAGAAACTTAAGGGGGAAATTCATCACTGGGATGGTAGTATGAGAGTGGAATGAGCTGCTGTAGTGCTCTTTAACTCTATATCAAGATGGTTTCGGAAACTTTACATTTGGGAAGAAAAATATACATTTTATCTCATTTCATTCAGGAACTATGGAAAAGTTCACTGTCTTTACAGTCCTTTCTTCAGTACTTATTTTGTTAGAAGTTTATTTTCTCTCCTTCATTGACACTTCATTCTTTGTTATGCAACCAAAGCCCAGAGTGCAGTCTTCACTTGCAATCAGATTTTTAAAGTAACAAATAAATTCAAATGTGTCAGTTCAACATCTTTTGCCCAATTTGCAGTTAAGCTACAGCACAGAAACTGGCCCTTTGCTGACCTGTTATTTTACTTAGTCCCATCGACCCACACCTGGACTATAGCCTCCTATCCATGTACTTATCCAAATTTCTTTTAAATGTTGCGATCAAACCTACATACGTAGAATGGATGACAGTGGTATGAAGGGCTATGGTCCCGGTGCAGGACCTCTAGTTCTAATATCAATCAACCTCAGTATAAAATGCCTTCTAGCATTTACCCTATCTATACCCCTCCTAATTTTGTATAACTCTATCATATTTCCACTCATTCTCTAGGGAATAAAGTATTAACCTATTCACCCTTTCCCTAGAACTCAGGTCCTTAAGTCCCAGAAACTTCTTTGTAAATTTTCTCTGCACTCTTCCAATCTTATTGATGGCTTTCCTGTAGGTAGTACACAATACTTCAAATTCGACCTCACCAAAATTTTATTCAACTTCAGTGTAACTCCCGTACTCAGTCCTCTGATTTATGAAGCCCAATGTGCCAAAAATTCTCTTTTCATCTGTACTCCATGGTCCCTCTATTCTACAGCACTCCTCAGGTGCCTGCTGTTACCTGTGAAGTCCTACCTGGATTTGACATTCCAAATGCAGCACCTCACACTTATCCAAATTAAACACAATTTGCCATTCCTCGGACCAGTTTCACAGCTGAATTGGTCCCTCTTGAATTGAATAAGTATATGAAGGAAATAATTACAGGTTGAGTACCCCTTACCTGATATGCTTGTGGCTGTAAGTGTTTCAGATTTCAGATTTTATAACCATATAACTATTACAGCACGGAAACAGGCCATCTCGACCCTTCTAGTGCCGAACACTTGCTCTCACCTAGTCCCACTGACCCGCACTCAGCCCATAACCCTCCATTCCTTTCCTGTCCATATACCTATCCAATTTTACTTTAAATGACAATACCGAATCTGCCTCTACCATATTTTACTCTACCTATATATTTTGTAATATATAATTATATAGCTTGAAATTGCCATAATTTCCGACACTGAATTTATATGCTACCGGTAAGCAGTCTTTGCCTTACGCTTGAGAGAAAACCTACAGATGCTTGAAATCCAAGCAAACACACAAAATGCAGGTCCTGATGAAGGGTCTTGGCCTCAAACATTGACAGTTTACTCTTTACCATAGGTGCCGCCTGGCCTGCTGAGTTCCTCCAGCATTTTGTATATGTCGTTTGCCTTATATTTACTCATCATACATATATAGACAACAATAAAAATTATTATATACTATTAATGTAATTAAACTATAATTTGTGTAGGGTAACAATAGCAGCACAACAACAAACAAACACAAGCTTTCGGTCTCCACCTACGATGTTGTGTTTTGTTGGAAAGGTTACAGTACACTGGATTTGTAATATAATTTTTAAGAAAGTTAATGCAAGGTATAAAAACATTCAGCATTGCAGACTTGTTCCAGTGTTAGATTTTCATCAGTGACTATCTTTGCAAATTCACCTCTGCTGCTTTCTGATCAGCATATCTTTAAAAATTTTGCAACCAGCCTACTGAATATTCAAAATTACCTGCAAATTTCAGTTTGTCATGATAGATCTTTGCCTGTTTCATGATCAGCGTACCATTACGTAACTTATTCACACTGACACTGATGAATCCACTCTTTCAATTCACGATTAAGGTCTTCATTTTTCACTTTATGCAGTGTTTTTTTTTCTATTTTTCATTAACTTCTGTTTGTTACACTGGAACCTTCCCAGTTACTTGTGGAATTTTCCATTTGTGATGTGACGACAGCACTCAAAAAAATTTGTGGATTTTGGAGTTTTTTGGGGTTTGGAATTTTGGATAGACCATAAGACCATAGGAGCAGAACTAGACCATCTGGCCCATCGAGTCTGCTCTGCCATTCAATCATGGCTGATCCTTTTTTTCTACCTCCTCCTCAACCCCAGTTCCTGGCCTTCTCCCTGTAACCTTTGATGCTATATTCAATCAAGAACCTATCAATCTCTGCCTTCAACACAACAACGACCTGGCCTCCACAGCTGCATGTGGCAACAAATCCCACAAATTCACCATCCTTTGCAAAAGAAATTTCTCCACATCTCTGTTTTGAAAGTGCGCCCCTCTATACTGAGGTTATACCCTCTTGTCCTAGATTCTCTCACCATGGGAAACATCCTTTCCACATCTACTCTGTCTAGGCCTTTCAACATTCAAAAGGTTAGTATGAGATCCCCCCTCATCCTTCTGAATTCCAGTGAGTACAGACCCAGAGCCATCAAACGTTCCTCATATGATAACCCTTTCATTCCCGGAATCATCCTTGTGTAGCTCCTCTGGACCCTCTCCAATACCAGCACATCTTTTCTTAGATGAGGGGCCCAAAACTGTTCACAATATTCAAGGTGAGGCCTCACCAGTGCTTTATAAAGCCTCAGCATCACATTCTTGCTCTTATATTCTTGACCTCTTGAAATGAATTCCAACATGGCCTTTGCCTTCCTCACTGCTGACTCAAGCTGCAAGTTAACCTTCAGGGTGTTCTGCACAAGGACTCCCAAGTCCCTCTGCATCTCAGATTCCTGGATTTTCTCCCTGTTTAGATAATAGTCTGCATATTTATTTCTACTACCGAAGTGCATGGTCATGCATTTTCCAACATTGTATTTCATTTGTCACTTACTTGCCCATTCTCCTAATCTGTCTAAGTCCTTTTGCATCCTATCTGTTTCCACAACACTACTTGCCCCTCCATCAATCTTTGTATCATCTGCAAACATGGCAACAAAGCCATCTATTCCATCATCTAAATCATTTATATACAGCATAAAAAGAAGTGGTCCTGTTACAAACCCCGTAACTGGGTCACTTACCAGCAAAGATAGAGAGGTCCGTTGAAGTCTGATGGTACTATTTTTAACAGTATTTATTAGTAAAAATACACAAAAATAATATCAATGCAAACATACAGATAATATACATCGTCAATACTAAATCTAAAAGTGCGGGTATAATAATAATCAATAAGAAATAGCTCTATCGTTGTCTAGGGGATAATGTATTGTCCGATGGAAATATAAAAGTCACTCAGTTCATTCAGGCTGCAGCCTTTGGTTGGAGTCAAGAGAGAGATTTTAGAAACTTGCCAGCTTTTCCTTTTTATGATGTCGATCCTTCGAAATTTTGTTGGTGTGGTCTCTTCTTTAGCTAAGCCATTCTTCCATGGTAAGCCCGCCAATTCCTAGGCAAAGGGAAAAGGACGCATGCGAGCCCCACCAGCTGTCGCTATTAAACGCTGTCACGGGATTTCTAGCATTTCTTCTGGTGCGTCTGAAGGGGTTGTTCCCCAGACCCTCTTTTATCCTTACTCATGGGGTCTCAGATGTCAATCAGGTTGGGATGATGCAATCCCTCAACCAGCCCACTCTGGTCATCCCCTGAGGGCTTCAATGAATAGTACAGTACTCAATACACAATTCCGTCTCCAAGAGACAATAGCCGTTATCAATGGTTCTGCCTTGCGGAGGCCAGGACACATTCCAAACCCTGTGTATTCTGGACGTCTCTCACTCATTTCCTGGGTCCCAGACCCGAATTAATAGCGATCTTGCAATTCTCAAAAAGGAGGGGGCTACTTTGTACCCTTCGGCCCCTCAGAGTTGTGGCACATTCGTAACAGTCCCAACACCAACCCCTATGGAACACCACTCATCACTGGCAGCCAACCAGAAAAGGATCCTTTTATTCTCACTCGCTGCCTCCTACCAATCAGCCAATGCTCTAACCATGTTAGTAACTTTCCTGCAATACCATGGGCTCTTAACTTGGGAAGCAGCCTCATGTGTGGCACCTTGTCAAAGGCCTTCTGAAAGTTCAAATATACAACATCCACTGCATAAGTGGTACTCAACTTGCAGTAGGATACATGGGATTGTTCTAGATCTGTAGCCAAATATAATATACCTATGAGTCCTTCCTCATTGAGGTATAGGGTCCTTAGTGATTGTGGTGAGTGGAATATAAAGATTGATGTTTGTATTGATACTCAGTCATTCCTGGGTTGAGCACTCCCATTCCTCCTGGCTCACAATTAGTGTATCTAAGGACTTTCTGAACCCTTGTCACTTGGCTGACATGTGTGAAGCCTGAAGGAAGGATAAAATGCTAAGTGTGTATTGTCATTAATCTTTACTCGTGGGAAAGTGGGTCACTTACCTCTACTACTGCATTTGTTAAGGTTGGGATGGGTTATTCCAATGCAAACTAGACTTACATTTTCAATAATTTGTGTATATTGGGTATATTTAAAACTGAATGAATGAAATTAATTTATTTCGGTCAGTACAAACATAACAAAAAGCATCATTTACAACGATGATTTCATAGGACAAAATTACAACAAAATATATAGATATTCTTTAAAACAGACCGAAAAGGTGTAGGCTGAAGCTACAGCTTATTACGCCTAACCCCCTTACTTATACAATAACATATTTGGTGTCAGTCATCACATCAAAAACAAAAAAATTCATAATCTTTTAACACAAAATCCAATTCCAAATATCATTTATTTACATTACTCCCATTCATTTTAAATCATGTATTTTATATTTGTTCATTAAATAATATTTAAATAATTTTTTAAACTTGTTAAGTGTAGTGCATGTTTTTAAATTCTTATTACAACTGTTCCATAGATTCACCCCTCTGACTGAAATACAATGATTTTTTACATTTGTTCTTATCCTTTGTTTTTGAATTATCAATGTTCCTCTCAAATCATGTTGACTTTCTCTCATCTTAAACAACCTTTGGATACTTTGTGGTAGCTGTCATTTTTTACTTTATACATAATTTGTATTATTTTAAAATCTACAAAATCTCTGAATTTTAAAGTATTTGGTTGAATAAATAGAGGTTGATGAGCTCTTGATTACGGTAGTAAGGTTATGGGGAGGAGGCAGGAGAATGGAGTTGAGAGGGATAATAAACAGCCATGATGGAGTGGTGGAGAAGTCTCAATAGGCTGTATGGCCTAATTCTGCTCCCATGCCTTATAGTCTTATGGTTTTATTTCACCTTACATTCAATCCAAGTCCACCTTAAAAATTCCTTGTAAACTCTGGAGGAACTGGCCCTTCCTATAAATTATGGGATAATTAATTGGAAGAACAGAGAATGTTCAGATCACAGAAGGAAAGCAATATTCAATAAACAAATAACCATTCAGAATAGGTGACTGGTAATGTTGCAAAATCAAAAAAAGGATCAAGCTGCATTAAAAAAAAAGTGAGATTTTAATCAACCTCTAACTGAAATAAGAACAGAATGAAGTTTGTCTTGATAGTTGAACAAAACTACCAATGGGACTTCTTCCATTTTTGACACTCCTCCTACCTACTAAATGTAGGTACTAGTGAACCAAAATGTATTGATGGCAGAAACAGCACACTTACATCATCTCTTCACTTACATCACCTCTCCGCTTACATCACTCATCTCTTCCTATGTCACAAAGCTTTCGAATTGATGACCCGAGACAGTTGTCCATTGTGTCTTTTTCAAATTCTTATGCTAAGTAAATAGAAACCAGGGGAGAGGAGGAGCAGGAGCAGGAGGAGGAGGAGGAGGAAGTTATGGAATCACCAACTGAAGGAAGATGTCCATCTGATCCATATTCTGGTTAGTCTGTGTAAATTTTAGCAGCTTTTGGTAGGTTATTTTTAGTGAGCCATTTCTAGATCCAAATGTAGAAGTTGCAGGAAGGCAAAGGTTAAGACAATGTCCTGGCAAGGATTGTTTACAGGTAACATGCAGTCAACATGGGCAAGAGAGGCCTTTGAAGAGAAATCTTTGAAGAACGTACCTTCCCTTTGCACATCAGGGGACTGGGACCATTTAGCATACCAAGACAAGATGTAATTGAGGGATCAAGATGCACACCAACCAAGGGACAAAATAACACATACAAAATGCTGGAGGAACCCAGCAGATCAGGCAGCATCTGTGGAACAGTGTCAACATTTTGGGTTGAGACCCTTCTTTAGGACTCAGAAGGAAAGAATAAGATGCTTGAATAAAAAGGTGGGGAGAGGGGAAAGAGGCTAGCTGGAAGGTGATAGGTGAAGCCAGTGGCTGGGAAAAGTAAATGGTTGGAGGAGAAAAGAAGTAAGGGGACAATAGGGAAAGGGAAGGAGGAGGGGGCCTGGGGGAAATGAAAGAAAGTGAAAGGTTGGGAGGTGGGTGATGGAATTTGTTCACCGGAAAGAAATATTCATGCCATCAGATGGAAAATAGTGTTGCCCTTCCACACTAAGGGTGGCCTCATCTTGGCACAAGAGGATGCCATGGATTGACACCTCAGAATGGGACTGGAAAGCCCCACTTGTGGCAGTTGGTACGGAAGTACTCCAGAAAGGGACAATTACTTTACTAACTTCAAAGTAATATTGGTTTCTAGCTTGTAGTTTCTATTGACTTTTAACATCTGGATTGTAAATACAAATTAATCTTGCAAGTAAGGAACTTGAACATACACATGGTCAATATATGTATCTGCTGGTCAATTCTGTATAAAAACTGCTTTTTTCCCCGAACTGGAACAGTTGATGATGCTACCATGACACCCATAGTATTATTCAGATAATTATATACAGTGCCAATAAAAAGTATTCACCCCCCCCCTGGAAGTTTTCATGCTTTATTGTTTTACAGCATCGAATCATAGTGGATTTAATTTACCTTTTTTTGACATGGATCAACAGAAAAAGACTCTTTCATGTCAAAGTGAAAATAGATCTCTACAAAGTGATCTAAATTAATTACAAATATAAAAGAAAATAATTTATTGTATTAAGTATTCGCACACCATATCATCACTGGTGTAGCCAATTGGTTTTACATCTCACTTTGTACAGATCTATTTTCACTTTGGCATGAAAGTGCCTTTTTCTGTTGATCTGTCATAAATATAGAAACATAGAAAACCTACAGCATAATACAGGTCCTTCTGCCCATAAAGTTGTGCTGAGCATGTCCCTACCTTAGAAATTACATGGCTTACCCATAGCCCTCTATTTTTCTAAGCTCCATGTACCTATCCAAAAGTCTCTTAAAAGACCCTATCATATCCACCTCCACCACCGTTGCCGGCAGCCCATTCCACGCACTCACCACTCTCTGTGTAAAAAACTTACCCCTCACATCTTCTCTGTACCTACTCCCCAGCACCTTAAACCTGTGTCCTCTTGTGGCAACCATTTCAGTCCTGGGAAAAATCCTCTGACTATCCACACGATCAATGCCTCTCATCATCTTGTACACCTCTATCAAGTCACCTCTCATCCTCCGTCGCTCCAAAGAGAAAAGGCCGAGTTCACTCAACCTATTCTCATAATGCATGCTCCCTAATCCAGGCAACATCCTTGTAAATGTCCTCTGCACCCTTTCTATGGTTTCCACATCCTTACTATAGTGAGGCGACCAGAACTGAGCACAGTATCCCAAGTGGGGTCTGACCAGGGTCCTATATAGCTGCAACATTACCTCTCAGCTCCTAAACTCAGTCCTACGATTGATGAAGGCCAATGCACAGTATGCTTTCTTAACCACAGAGTCAACTTGCGCAGCAGCTTTGAATGTCCTATTGACTCAGACCCCAAGGTCCCTCTGATCCTTCACATTGCCAAGAGTCTTACCATTAATGCTATATTCTGCCATCATATTTGACCTACCAACATGAACCACTTCACACTTACCTGGGTTGAACTCCATCTGCCACTTCTCAGCCCAGTTTTGCATCCTATCAATGTCCCGCTGTAACCTCTGACAGCCTTCCACACTATCCACAACACCTCCAATCTTTGTATCATCGGCAAATTTACTAACACATCCCTCCGCTTCCTCATCAGGTTATTTATAAAAATCACGAAGAATAAGGGTCCCAGAACAGATCCCTGAGGCATACCACTGGCCACCGACCTCCATGCAGAATATGACCCATTTACAACCACCCTTTCCCTTCTGTGAGCATGCCAGTTCTGGATCCACAAAGCAATGTCCCCTTGGATCCCATGCCATATACACTACATCTGCTACTCTTCCTTCATCAATATGTTTAGTCACATCCTCAAAAATTCAATCAGGCTCATAAGGCATGACCTGCCCTTGACAAAGCCATGCTGACAATTCCTAATCATATTATACCTCTCCAAATGTTCATATATCCTGCCTCTCAGGATCTTCTCCATCAACTTACCAACTACTGAAGTAAGACTCACTGGTCTATAATTTCCTGGGCTATCTCTACTCCCTTTCTTGAATAAGGGAACAACATCCGCAACCCTCCAATCCTCCAGAACCTGTCCCGTCCCCATTGATGATACAAAGATCATTGCCTGAGGCTCAGTAATCTCCTCCCTCACCTCCCACAGTAGCCTGGAGTACATCTCATCCGGTCCCGGTGACTTATCCAACTTGATGCTTTCCAAAAGCTCCAGCACATCCTCTTTCTTAATATCTACATGCTTTTCAGTCTGCTGCAAGTCATCACTACAATCACCAAGATCCTTTTCCATAGTGAATACTGAAGTAAAGTATTCATTAAGTACCTCTGCTATTTCCTCTGGTTCCATACATACTTTTCCACTGTCATACTTGATAGGTCCTATTCTTTCATGTCTTATCCTCTTGCTTTTCAAAAAACTTGTAGAATGCCTTGGGGTTTTCCTTAATCCTGCCCGCCAAGGCTTTCTCTTGGCCCCTTCTGGCTCTCCTAATTTCCTTCTTAGGCTCCTTCCTGTTAGCTTTATAATCTTCTAAATCTCTAATATTACCTAGCTCTCTGAACCTTTCATAAGATTTTCTTCTTGACTAGATTTATTACAGCCCTTGTACCCCACAGTTCCTGTACCCTACCATAACTTCCCTGTCTCATTGGAACATACCTATGCTGAACTCCACACAAATATCCCCTGAACATTTGCCACATTTCTTCTGCACTTTTCCCTGAGAACATCTGTTCCCAATTTAAGCTTCCAATTTCCTGCCTGATAGCCTCATAATTCCCCTTACTCCAATTAAAAGCTTTTCTGATTTGTCTGTTCCTATCTCTCTCCAATGCTATTGTAAAGGAGATAGAATTGTGATAACTATCTCCAAAATGTTCTCCCACTGAGAGATCTGACACCTGACCAGGTTCATTTCCCAATATCAAATCAAGTACAGCCTCTCCTCTTGTAGGCTTATCTACATATTGCGTCAAGAAACCTTCCTGAACACACCTAACAAACTCCACCTCATCTAAACCCCTGGCTCTAGGGAGATGCCAGTCGATATTTGGGAAATTAAAATTTTCCATCATGACAACTGTGTTATTATTTCATCTTTCCAGGATCTGTTTCCCTATCTGTTCCTTGATATCCCTGTTACTATTGGGTGGCCTATAAAAAAACACCCAGTAAAGTTATTGACCCCTTCCTGTTCCTAACCTCCACACACAGAGACTCCGTAGACAATCCCTCCATGACGTCCACATTTTCTGCAGCCGTGACACTATCTCTGATCCCCACCTCTTTTGCCTCCCTCCCTGTCCTTTTTGAAACATCTAAAACCCGGCACTTAAAGTAACCATTTCTGTCCCTGAGCCATCCAAGTCTCTGTAATGGCCACTACGTCATAGCTCCAAATACTGATCCACGCTAAGGTTCACAATACTCCTTGCATTAAAATAGACACATCTCAAACAGTCCGTCTGAGCACGAAACCTTCTCTTTCACCTGCCTATCCAACCTCACACACTGTCTCCAAGCTTTCTTTATTTGCGAGCCAACCACCTCTTCCCCAGTCTCTTCAGTTTGGTTCCCACCCCCGAACAATTCTAGTTTAAACTCTCCCCAGTAGCATTAGCAAACATCCCCGCCAGGATATTGGTCCCCCTGGGATTCAAGTGCAACCTATCCTTTTTGTACAGGTCACACCTGCTCCAAAAAAGGTCCCAATGATCCAGAAATCTGAATCCCTGCCCCTTGCTTCAATCCCTCAGCCACTCATTTATCCTCCACCTCGTTCTATTCCTATACTCACTGTCATGTGGCACAGGCAATAATCCCAAGTTTACTACCTTTGCGGTCCTGCTTCTCAACTTCCTTCCTAACTCCCTGTAATCTCTTTTCAGGACCTTTTCCCTTTTCCTACCTATGTCATTGGTACCAATATGTACCACGACCTCTGGCTGTTCTCCCTCCCACTGCAGAATATCTTGGACGCGATCTGAAACATCCCAGACCCTGGCACCAAGGAGGCAAACTACCATCTGCATTTCTTTCCTGCGTCCACAGAATCGCCTGTCTGACCCCCTAACTATAGAGTCCCCTATCACTACTGCCTTCTTCATCCTTTCCCTACCCTTCTGAGCCACAGGGCTGGACTCTGTGCCAGAGGGACGGCCACTATTGCTTCCCCCAGGTAGGCTGTCTCCCCCAACAGTACTCAAACAGGAGTACTTATTGTCAAGGGGTACAGCCACAGGGGTACTCTCTACTACTTGACTCTTCCCCTTCCTTGGCTAGGACACTCTTTATGGCACTCCAGTTTGGTTAGAATGAGGGTGAGGAGCCTCACTCACCTCAATCTCCTCAGGAAGTGGTCGTGCTGCTGTGCTTTCTTGACTAAAAAGGTGGCTTTGAGGGACCATGTTATATCATCTGTGATGTGCACACCTCAAAACTTGGTGTTCCCCACTCTCTCCACGGAGGAGGCATTGATGAGCAACAGGAAGTGGTCAACCTGCATCTTCCTGAAGTCCAGAATCATTTCTTTAGTCTGGTCAACATTGAGACTCACGTTATCGTGCTCACACCGTTCTATCAGTCACTCTACCTCTTCGCCTCTCTTTATGCCGACTCATCATTGTTGCTGATCACTGTTCTGTCATTAGACAACTTAATGATGTGGTTTGAGCTGGATCTAGCTGCACAGTGAACAACGGTGGCTGAGCATGCAGCCCGGGCATGAGGAAGTTGGTGGGGTGGGGGTGGGGGGGGGGAGCTGTGTGCATTGCAGTGTTCAGCATGATGGAGTTACATAGAAACATAGAAAACCTACAGCACAATACAGGCTCTTTGATCTACAATGCTGGGCTAAACAAGTCCTTACCTTAGAAATTACCCAGGGTTACCCATAGCCTTCTATTTTTCTAAGCTCCATGTACCTGTCCAGCAGTCTCTTAAAAGACCCTATCGTATCCGCCTCCACCACCATTGCTGGCAGCCCATTCCACACACTCACCACTCTCTGAGTAAAAAAACTTACCCCTGACATCTCCTCTGTACCTATTCCCCAGCACCTTAAACCTGTGTCCTCTTGTGGCAACCATTTCAGCCCTGGGAAAAAGCCTCTGACTATCCACACGATCAATGCCTCTCTTCATCTTGTACACCTCTATCAGGTCACCTCTCATCCTGCATCGCTGCAAGGAGAAAAGGCCAAGTTCACTGAACCTATTCTCATAATGCATGCTCCCCAATCCAGGCAACGTCCTTGTAAATGTCCTCTGCACCCTTTCTATGGCTTCCACATCCTTCCTGTAGTGAGGTGAACAGAACTGAGCACAGTACTCCAAGTAGGGTCTGACCAGTGTCCTATATAGCTGCAACATTACTTCTCGGCTCCTAAATTCAATTCCACGATTGATGAAGGCCAATAGCGATGTTGCTGCCCAAACAGACTGCCTGCGGTCTCTCCGTCATTAAGTCCAAGATCCAGTTGAGAACCACCAACAAGGACAGTTTACTCATTTGCTTCTGAGGAATAATCATATTGTACACTGAGCTGAAGTGAATAAACAGCATTCTGACACAGGGGACATAATTCTTCAGGTGGATAGGACTCTCCTGGAGAAACAATTTAGAGATCTTGTTTCAGGTTTCGAAAACCTCATTCAAAAGAATAACAGCAATGTTTTCCAGCTACCATATATACTTAGCATCTTACAGCATAGAAGCAGACCCTTCAGTCTCACCCATTAATACCAAATGAGATACCTCCTGATACTAATCCCATTGTATTTTTAATCAGCCTCTACTTCCTTAGGAGTTGGCGAAGATTCGGCATGGCATCTAAAATTTTGACAAACTTCATTAGTTATGTAGTGGGGAGTACATTGACTGGCTGCATCACAGCCTGGTTTGGAAACAGCAAAGCCCTTGAACGGAAAACCCTACAAAATGTAGTGGATACGGTCCAGTCCATCATGGGTAAAGCCCTCCTCACCATTGAGCCTATGTATATGAACCATTGTTGCAGGAAAGCAGCATTCATCATCAGGGACCCCTACCACCCAGGACATGTTCTTTTCTCATTGTTGCCATGAGGAATAATGTACAGGAGCCTTAGGACTCATACCAGCAGATTCAGGAACAGTTGATACCCCTCAACCATCAGGCTCTTGAACCAGAAGGCATAATGTCACTCAACAGCATCCGCTCTATCGCTGAACTGTCCCCAGAACCCATGGATTCACCGTGAATGACTTTTCATCTCATGTTCTCAATATTTATTGCTTATATATTTATTATTTTTTAAAATTTTATGTTTGCACAGTTTGTTGTCTTTTGCACATTGGTTGTTTGTCCTTCCTGTTGAATGTGGCCTTTCATTGATTCTATTGTGTTTCTTTGATTTACTGCGTATGTCCACAAGAAAACAAATCTCAGTATTGTATATGGTGACAAACATGTATTTTGATAATAAATTTACTTTGAACTTTGATTTCATGTTACTTAAAATTATAGTCATTGTTCATTTCCGCAACTTGAGGCGCACCGGGCAGCAATTGGCGTTTCTTTAGCATTTTTGTCTGATTTTTACAAGGCCGAGTTGCTAGATCGACGCTCAACCCAACATGGATGGAAAGTGTGCAGGGAGCTGGCCAGATTCGAACCTGGGACCACTCGCCTTGAAGTCCAGTGTAGATGTCACTGCATGATCCACAGTGTGGAAAATTACATGATTAGAACTGTATTTTTTTTACTTTTATTCTGACCAGAATGTTTGATAAATCTGATCTGTCTTATTTCTTACTGTTTCAGGATTTGATGATAGTCCAACTAGTTCAAGATACCAAAGTGCGCTATCTTCATTAGGTGGTAAGTGCCAGGACCAATGAAAGTGACTTGCATTCTATTTTTGATAACATGACTTGAAAGGTGATTTTCAAGTTTCCTAACACCTATGACATTAAGGTGCTTTGAAAGCTATTTGCTTTATCTTTGGGATTATGCTCAGATGAAAATGGAAATGATGCTCAAAGGTACATAAATAAGTGTTTATTCCTTCAAGACTGGAATATTATGGCCTTGAATGCTACCTGCACTCAATGTTTGCCCACTTGTTAAACCTATTCTTACTTTTTGTTGGTCCTCTGATGAGGAATTCTTTAAGGACAATGCCTAGATCCTTCCCTGACTGTCAAGGCTATGAAACACACACAAAATGATGGAGAAACTCAGCAGGTCAGTCAGCTTCTATGGAGAAGAATAAATGGTCGATGGTTTGACCTGAGACCCTTCATCAGCACTGGAAAATAGAGGAAGAAGCCAAAATGGCTATTAAAAACTTGGTCATTTGTGAATGTGTGTGACATGCATATTTAAACATTATGAAAAAGTAACGCACTACAACAATACCTTTGAAATAAGCAAAGAGTACAGTTCTAAAATATATAGTCATAGTCTTAGGACACTTCTGCACCAGAAAAAGGTCCTTAAACCCATCTATTCTGCCTAGTTCCATTGATCTGCACCTGAACTGTAGTTCTACATAACCCTCCCATCCCATGTACCTTTCCAAATTTCTATTAAATGTTGAAATCAAACCTGCATCCACCACTTCCAGTGTTAGTTCATTCCACACACCACTCTCTGAGTGAAGAGGTTCACACTCATGTTCTTTTTAAACATTTCACCTTTCACCCTTAAATCATGACCTCTAGTTTTAGTCTCACCCAGTTTCAATGGATAAACCCTGCTTACATTTACCCTATCTATGCCCCTTCTAATCTTGTATAGCTCTATAAAATCTATCCTCATTCTTCTACACTCTAGGGAATAAAGTCCTAATCTTTTTACCCTTTCTTTATAATTCAGGTCCTCAAGTCCTGGCAACATCCTTGTAAATTTTCTCTGCACTCTTTCAATCTTATTGATATAATTCCTGTAGGTAGGTAACCAAAACTGCACACAATGCTCCAAATTCAGCTTCACTAGCCAAAACAATTTAGACAACTTCAAAATAATATCACGACTCCTGTACACAATACTTTGATTTATGAAGGCCAATGTGCTAAAAGCTTTCTTTATGACCCTATCCTCCTATGACAACAGTTTCAAGGAATTATGGACCTGTATTCCCAGATCTCCATGTTCTATTGTAGTCTTAGGTAAGTGCCCTACCGTTCACCATGTAAGTCCGACCCTGGTCTGTTCTCCAAAAGTGCAACACCACACACTTGTCTGCATTAAATTCCATCTGCCACTTTTCAGCCCATTTATCCAGCTGCTCCATATCCCACTGCAAGCTTTGATAGTCCTCCTCACTTTGATAGTCTCCCCTTTGATAGTCTTCCTATACCTTCAATCTTGGTGTCATTTACAAGTATTTGCTGCTCCTGTTTACCACGTTATCATCTAGATCATTGATATAGATGACAAACAACAATGGACCCAGCACCAATCCCTGCAGTACACCACTAGTCACAGGGCTCCAGTCAGAGGGAGGCAACCCTCTACTACCATTCTCTGGTGTCTTCCACAAAGCCTATGTCTAATCCAATTTACTATCTAATCTTAAACACCAAGCGACTGAACCTTCCTGACCAACCTATCATGCTGGACCTTGTCAAAAGCCTTGCTAAAGTCTACGTAGATACTATCCACTGCCTTGCCTTCATCAACTTTCCTGGTAACTTTCTTGAAAAACTCTATAAGATTGGTTAGACATGACCTACCATACATAAAGCCTTATTGACTATCCCTAATCAGTGTCCATCTATCCAAATGCTTATAAATCTGATCCCTTAGACTACCTGCCAATAACTTTCCCACTACTGATATCAGGCTCACCAGCCAATAATTTCCTGACATTCTTAGAACCTTTCTTAAACAACAGAACAACTGTCAGGCCTTGGAGATTTGTGCACCTTGATTTGCCTTAAGACAGCAAACATCTCCTCCTCTGTAATCTGTCCATGACCTCACTGCTGCTTTGCCTCATTTCTACAGGCTCTGTGTTGGTCTCCCGAGTAATGCAAATAAAAACACTTAAGATCTCCCTCCCATATATTTCGGCTCCATACATAGACTACTATTTCGATCTTCCAGAGGACCAATTTTGTCCCTTACTATTCTATTGTTTTTAATATATCTGTAGAAGCCCTTGGGATTCTCCTTCAACTTGTCTGCACAAGCACTTTAATGCCTTCTTTTAGCCCTCCTGATTTCCTTCTTAAGCGTTCTTTTACATTTCTCATTCTACTCAAGTACCTCATTTGTTTCTGCCTGCCTATACCTGTTAAGCATTTCCTTCTTTTTCATTACCAGGGCCTGAAAATCTCTTAATAATCAAGGTTCCTGAAACCTGTTATCCTTGCCTTTTTTTCTGACAGGAACATAAAACTCTGTACTCTCAAAGTTTCACTTTTGAAGGCCTCCCACTTGCCAACTTTGCCAGAAAACAATCTGTTCCAATCTGCATTTGCCAGATCCTATCTGATACGGTCCATGGTGTATTGATAAAAGGGGGCAAAAGGGATATGCCATATTTCTTGAGTCTACTGAGGAAGTAGAGGCATTGATAAGCTTTCTTGGCCATGGCATCTACATAGACGGACCAGGATAGGCTTTTGGTGATGTTCACTCCTCAGATCTTGAAACTCTCAATCCTCCCTTCTGTTCTACTTGGGCAGAATAATTTGTTTCCATATTATAAATTCAGTATAAGTTCTATTTCTTGTCACTTAAAGCTACATGATTAGAAATTTTTTTAGACTTTTATTCTGATCAGAACGTTTGGTAAATCTGATCTGTCTTATTCCGTACTGTTTCAGGATTTGATGACAGTTCAGACATTTCAAGATACCAAAGTGCAGAATCTTCAATAGGTGGTAAGTGCCAGGACAAATGAAAGTGACTTGGATTCTGATTTTGAAAAAATGATTTGGAAGGTGATTTTGCAGTGAAGACGAGGTTGAGAAGAAGGTGATTGTCCTTTGTGCTAGGCATGGCTTCGACCAGTGCAAAGCTCTGCTGAGAATATCTTAGTTTTATTATAGAGTCATAGAGAAGTACAGTGTAGAAACGGGTCATTTGGCCCATCTAGTCCATGCTGAAACCATTAAACAGCCTACTCCCATCAACCTGCACTGGCAACATAGCCCTTCATACCCCTACTATCCATGTACCTCTCTAAACTTCTCTTGAATGATGAGATTGAACGTGCAAACACCACTTGTGCTGGCAGCTCATTCCACACTCATGACCTCTGGTTGTAGTCCCTCCCAATGTCAATGGAAAAAGCCTGCTTGTATTTACTCTAACTATACCCATCATAATTTATCAAATCTCCTCTCAATGTTCTATGTCCTAAGGAATACAGTACTAACCTATTCAATCTTTCCTTATAACTCAGGACCTCCAGACCTGAAAGTGTCTTTGTAAATTTTCTCTGTACTCTTTCAAGCTTGTTTATATCTTTCATATAGGTAGGTGACCCAAACTGCACACAATGCTCCAAATTAGGCCTCACCAACTTCTTATACTTCAACATAATATCCCTCCTCCTGTACTAAAAATCTTGATTTATGAAGGCCAATGCACTAAAAGCTTTCTTTACAACCCTATCTACCTGTGATGCCACTTTCAATGAATTATGGACCCAGATCCCTTTGTTCTACAGCCCAACCATTCACTGTGTAAGGCCTACCCTGGTTGGTCCTACTGAAGTGCAAAACATTGTACTTATCTGCATTAAATTGCATTTGCTATTTTTCCAGCTGATACAGATTCTGCTGCAAGCCATGATAGCCTTCCTCACTGTCCACTACTTCCCTAATCTAGGTGTCATCCACAAATTTGCTGATCTATTTAACCACATTATCATCCAGATCATTGACATAGATGACAAACAACATGGGCACTCCATTAGTCAGAGAGGCAACACTCTACTACCACTCTCTGGCTTCTTTCACAAAGCCACTGTCTAATCTAAATTACTACCTCATCCTGAATGCAGAATAGCTGAACCTTCTTGACCAGCCACCCGTGTGGAACCTTGTCAAGTGCCTCGCTAAAGTCCATGTAGACAATATCCATTGAAGGTTGCCTTCATCAACTTTCCTGGTGACTTACCATGCATAAAGCCATGTTAACTCTACCGAATCGGTCCGTGTCTATCCAAATACTCATATATTCGGTCCCTTAGAATACCTTCCAATAACTTTCCCACAACTGATGTCAGACTCACCAGCCTATCATTTCCTGGTTTATGTTTAGAGCCTTTTTTAAACAATAGAACTACATTGATTATCCTCCGATCCTCTGGTACCTCTCCTGTTGCTAAGGATGATTTAAGTATCTCTGCACTTGCCTCCCGTAGGCAAGTCCCTTGCTGTTTCTAATTGATTTTTGATGTCAATGTGATCTTCACTGTCGTGCTAAGTGATCTTGTTTTCATAAGAAACAATAGGTTTTAACTTTTGACAATGGAAGGCTTTCAGTTTGAATATTTGGTTATCAAAAAGAAATAACATATCTTTTGAATTTTTAATAACAGACCAAACCTTTTCATACCCGGATTCCGATTTGGCAAATTACTTAGAGGACGAGTCTTATGGAGATGATGATGTCTTCCTACCAAATTCTGACACACATGGTTAGTACTGAAAACATAGAACTCTAAACTATTGCCTACTATTGAACAAGTGTTCATTGATTTAGAGATGCAGTGTGGAACAGGCCCTTCTGTCCCAATGAGCTACGCCAGCCAGCAACTCTAACCTAATCACAAGGTAATTTACAATGACCAATTAATCTACTAACTGGTACATCTTTGGACTGTAAGAGGAAACTGGAGCACCCGCAGGTGTTACGTACCCCGTAACTGGGTCACTTACCAGCAAAGATAGAGAGGTCCGTTGAAGTCTGATGGTACTATTTTTAACAATATTTATTGATAAAAATACACAAAAATAATATCAATGCAAACATACAGATAATGTACGTCATCAATACTAAATCTAAAAGTGCGGGAATAATAATAATCAATAAGGAATAGCTCTATCGTTGTCTAGGGGATAATGTATCGTCCGATGGAAATATAAAAGTCACTTTAGTTAATTCAAGCTGCAGCTTTTTGGTTGGAGAGAAAGACGGGTTAAAACTTACCCATTCCTTTTATGATGTCAATCCTTCGAGAGTCATTGGGAGTTGATTTCCCCGTTGTTAGCTAAAAACCGTTCTCCCGTGGTAAAGGCCCACCGATTCCGGGTGTTACGTATCCCGTAACTGGATCACTTACCAGCAAAGATAGAGAGGTCTGCTGAAGTCTGATGGTACCATTTTTAAACGTTTTTATTTATAAAGGGGCACAAAAGGAAGGTTAATACAAACATTTTGATAACATACGTCGTCAATACTCAATCTAAAGCGCAGGTATAGTAATAATCAATCAGAAATAAGCTCTATCGTTGTCTAGGGGATAATATATTGTCCATTTGGAAATATAACAGTCATTCAAAAGTCTGCAGGCTTCAGCCTTTTGGGAACCGCTGGGTTTCCCGTGTTGGAGAGAGAGAGAGAGATTGGTGAGAAAAGGAACACTTGCCCGGGTCCTTACGAAGCAAAGCTGTGGAATCAGGGGAGCAGGCTTCCCTGTTGTTAGTTAAAAGCGGTTTTCCGTGATTCCAGCCACAGACTCCCGATTCAGAATCTAACGCACGTGGCTTCCTTCAAAATGGCTTCCCGCTACGACGGGATCGCTATCGTGTCTCCTTGGTGCGTCTGAAGGGGTCCCCCCCCCCAGACCCTCCTTTATACTTCCTCACGGGATTGCAGGTGTCAATCTCTCTCTCAACCAGCCCACTTTGCCCGAGGGCTTTACATGTGGTCTTCATGAGACAATAGTCAAGGTCGCCTTATTCTGCATCCCGGTGGAACGCGGTATTTAGCACGTCTCTCTCTCTCCCATTTCCTGTGTCTATTCAGCACGTCTCTCTCTTCTCTTGGGTCATTGACCCCCCCCCTTCACTAGGGCTCTTGCGATTCTCACAAAGGAGGGGGCTGGTATCATAACACGGGGCAAATGGAAACGGACGCACGTGGCCTTCCCACCGGTTTTTGCTATTATGGGATCGCTAGCGTTTCTTCTGGTGCGTCTGAAGGGGCTGTTCCTCAGACCCTCTTTTATCCTGACTCACAGGGTCTCAGATGTCAATCAGGGTGGGATGATGCAATCCCTCCACCAACCCCCCCTCAGTTCATTGCCTGGGGGTTTCGATGCATCGTACAGGATTCAATACACAAGTCCGTCTCCAAGAGACAATAGCCGTTATCAATGGTTCCGCCTTTCGGAAGCCAGGACACATTCCAAACTCTTTGTGGATTCTGCATGTCTTTCTCTCATTTCCTGGGTCTCCTGACTCGAATCAATAGCGATCCTACCGTTCTCAAAAAGGAGGGGGGCCATGGGCGTAACACCCCCTTTCTTCAACGTGTTTTTACCATTGGTAAAAACGGAGTAATACAGAGACTTGCAGGATTTTAGAATCTGACACAATACAAAAGCTTTTCCTTTCACTACAGAGTAATACAGTTATACATTCAATTCAGTATCTAGATGGTTACCGATTACATTGTCACTTCCTTTAATATCTTAACATCTTGTACCCTACTAAAGTCTTGTAGCATCAGACTCCAATTTAGTAACCACCTATATATTTTTTTCTTTCCTTCAGCAAACAAAGCTAAAGAGTTGTGATCTTAAGCTTACGTGTATACTACAAAAGTTCATGCAAATACTAATCTTTATGTTGCTTTCAAACTTAACAGGCAGGCTTCCATGGGGGTTGTCTTTTATTATTCACAGGCTTTGTCGAAATCCCTTGAAACCGGTTTCTGCTATTTAAAAATGGCATCCCCATTAACCCTCATCTCTTTTCCGGTTACTTCCCACGTGGGGAGCTGGCGCACCCTGGCGAAATAGGCTTTCGTCCGCTCCTTCCATAGGAGTGATTTTATCAACAATGTGTTCCATACTTAGCCCATTTCCCGAATTTCCACCCAATTCCTTAATTTTACTCAAGTTGCTAGTTTTCTCTTCAGGACCCCTGAGGCTATTGGATCTCGATACCAGCGATCCCTCTTTGTTCAAACAGCATTTCGAATTCTGCGGTTTCACACCACACTCTGGAATAACAATAGTGTGTGGGGCCCCTTTACCATCCAACTCAATCTGTAATGGATCCACAGGTGCCGCGGTACCAAGCCTTTGTCCCTGTAGCCTGGTGGCTGCTTCTAATATCAATTCAGACTTTAAACTTTCTTCATTCGAATTGGAAACCACACTTTTCCCTTTTCCTGCAATAATAATGGTCACTTCACCACCCGTGATCTCCTCGCTAACCTTTAACACCTCTTCGAGCACAAACACCTGGGAACTCTCACTTCCCACTATTACCGAGGTTAACCCTTTCTTCACTGAACCAAGTCTATCTGACCCACAGGGACTGCATTCCTTTTCAACTGAATCAAATACCTCAGACTTTTTCTGAGCTCCATTACTAGGTTCAGTACCAAGTGCATCCACATCTTGGACACACTCAAACGGGACATTTGCGTCTTCCAGGCTTTCAATACCCGTACCCGGTCCAAATTCTAAATTCCCTTGATTCTCCCAGCTGCTCTCAGGGCAACTCCCTTCCAGAGTAAACTCAACCCCGCGGGCTGAAACAACCTCATCTGCCAACCCAGCAGACTTCTTCAAGGTATTGGCATCCTTTTCATCTAGGACTGCCCTCATTTCATTATCGGGAACACCTTTAGAACTTTCCACTTCTTCAAACAGTTCTGCCAAGCCAGACAGATCATCCATGTCCAACCCTGGACCTTTTAACAGCTTTACCTGTTTCTCATCTTCATTTCATGCCTCTAGCACTTCACTCCTCGCTAAGGGCAGGGCTACCTCCTCTCCCTTACTCTCTTTCACTTTACTACTCTTGGTTTTACCACCCTCCAAACCCTCATGGTACAGGGTAGGTAAAAACGTCTCGGCCAAATCGATACTGGCCAGATTTAAACTGCTCTCGTACTCAGCTGCCTTTCTCGACATGCTGCGAGTGACCGCGCATGCGGGATAGATCTTGGACTCTAGGGGCGGGGCCGCGACGCCCACCGGCTGGCTCGTCAGCGTCATTGCTGACCAAACCTTACCACCGGCTAAATCGTTACCCAGAAAGACGTCCGCGTCAGTTCTCGGGAATTCTGATCGCACCCCCATTTCAACTGGTCCAGAGACTAGCTTGCAATTCATAATGATCTTATGCAAGGGCACCATTTCCGTCCCTTTTCCTATTCCTTTCACAGCTACCACTCCCGTCTTGCGACCAAAATCTAGTACCTTACTGCTAATCAATGACAGTTCAGCGCCCGTGTCTCTCCAGATCCGTACTGGAACTGGTGTACCTCCCTCCCTCACAGACACGGTTCCGTTTGACATACAAGTCTCAGACCCTTCCCGTACTCTGTCTACCCGGGGATTCCTTGTCGATGTACTGATTACCACGGCACATCCGATAGGGACCACTGCTTTCCCTCGTCCTGTCTCCTTCCTCGGAGCAAAGCACCTAGATGCAATATGTCCCCCCTTTCCACAATTAAAACAGGTCAAGCCCGGAAATCTCTGGCCGTCTTGCCTCTCCTCCCCAACCTTACCACTAGCTCCCGGCGGGACCTTTGCCTCAGCCGGCGGGCTTTCTCTATCATTCCCACGGTCTCTCTGGGAACTTTTATTCGAGGAAATCTTTGTCTTGTGGGTTAGGGCATATTCATCTGCGAACCTAGCAAATTCTGAGATGGACTTATTCGGCTTCTCATTCAAATACATCCGGATATCCTCCGAAGCACCACTTTTAAATTCCTCAATCAGAATTAGCTCCCTGAGACGCCAAAAATCCTCTTCCACTATCTCTGCGGTGCACCAACGGTCCAAGAGCACACCCTTCTCATAGGCAAACTCGGTATACGTCTGATTCCACCCTTTCTTTAAATTCCTGAACTTTTGTCTATACGCTTCAGGTACTAACTCATAACTCCGGAGAATGGCCGCCTTTACTTTGTCATAACTCTCCTCCTCTTCCTCCTCCATGGACAACGCCGTATATGCCCGTTGTGCCTTCCCTTTTAACACACTTTGTAACAGCGCCACCCACTGCTCTTTGGGCCACTTCTGATTCACTGCCACCTTTTCAAAAAGCAAGAAATAACTATCAACATCTGTCTCCTCGAATGGAGGTACTAACCTCAACTCCCGACTAACATTAAACCGCTCCTCACGGTCTGACCCCTGAACTCGTTGCTCTTGCCTTAACTTCTCCATCTCCAAGTCATGTTTCCTCTGTTTCTCTGCCTCCCTCTCCTTCTCGGCCCTTTCCTTCTCCTTTTCAGCTGCTTCCAGCTGTTTTAACTGAAGTTCATGCTCTCTTTGCTTCTCAGCTCTGTCCTGCTCTAACTCCTTTAGCTGGAGCACATGCTCCCTTTCTTTCTCAGCCCGGTCCCGCTCTAACTCCTTTAGCTGGAGCTCATGCTCCCTTTGTTTGTCGGCCCTTTCTTTCTCTCTCTCGGCTCTTTCTTTCTCCTTCTCAGCTCTTTCCCTCTCTTTCTCTCTCTCTCTCTCTCTCTCTCTCGGCTCTTTCTTTCTCCTTCTCAGCTGCTTCCAGCTGCTTTAACTTAATTGCATGTTCCAACCTTAATTTCTCCAACTCTAACTGAGCCGTCCCACTAGCTGGTACCTTTTCAGGGATATTTTCCAATACCTCAGCTGCAAACACATTCTTCCCAATATAATACTGAGTTATTGCCCTTCGCACCTCCCGCTTTTTCATTGACAACCTCACCTCTGTGAGGTTTAACCCCTTCGCCAAATTTATCAAGTCTGATTTGGTGGCCGCCTCTAGCGCTTCCAGAGTCGGGTTTTCTATAAATTCACCCACGTCCATCTTTGCTGGTTTCCCGTCTGGCTACCCGCGTAACCAGATCCAAGTTTGGACTTACAAGCCCAATTCACTGGCCTCCCAATTTGGTGTCAAATCCTGAGACGAGAACCCCAATTGTTACGTACCCCGTAACTGGGTCACTTACCAGCAAAGATAGAGAGGTCCGTTGAAGTCTGATGGTACTATTTTTAACAATATTGATAAAAATACACAAAAATAATATCAATGCAAACATACAGATAATGTACGTCATCAATACTAAATCTAAAAGCGTGGGTATAATAATAATCAATAAGGAATAGCTCTATCGTTGTCTAAGGGATAATGTATCGTCCGATGGAAATATAAAAGTCACTTTAGTTCATTCAAGCTGCAGCTTTTTGGTTGGAGAGAAAGACGGGTTAAAACTTGCCCATTCCTTTTATGATGTCAATCCTTCGAGAGTCATTGGGAGTTGATTTCCCCGTTGTTAGCTAAAAACCGTTCTCCCGTGGTAAAGGCCACCGATTCCGGGGCAAATGGAAAAGGACGCACGTGGCCTTCCCACCGGTTTTTGCTATTACGGGATTGCTAGCGTTTCTTCTGGTGCGTCTGAAGGGGCTGTTCCTCAGACCCTCTTTTATCCTGACTCACAGGGTCTCAGATGTCAATCAGGGTGGGATGATGCAATCCCTCCACCAACCCCCCCCCTCGGTTCATTGCCTGGGGGCTTCGATGCATCGTACAGGATTCAATACACAAGTCCGTCTCCAAGAGACAATAGCCGTTATCAATGGTTCCGCCTTTTGGAGGCCAGGACACATTCCAAACTCTTTGTGGATTCTGCATGTCTTTCTCTCATTTCCTGGGTCTCCTGACTCGAATCAATAGCGATCCTGCCATTCTCAAAAAGGAGGGGGGGGCCACGGGCGTAACACAGGAAACCCACACATCCTGGTAAACCTTGTATATATCCTCTCCGAAGCCTCGACATTCTTCCTATAATGGGGTGACCAGAACTGTATGCGATACTCCAGAGCTTTATAAAGCTGCAACATAACTTCCTGACTTTTAACTTCAATACCTCAATTAATAAAGGCAAGCATGCCATATGCATTCTTAACCGCCCTATCAACTTGTGTAGCCATTTTCAGGGAGATATAAACTTGGACCCTAAGATCCCTCTGTTCATCAACATTTTTAAAGGACTTGCCCTTAAAGTTCAAAGTACATTTAGTATTTAAGTATGTATAATGTTGAGTTTCGTCTCCTCACAGGCAGCCGCAAAGCATAGAAACCCAAGACAGGCATAACTCTTTGTAGTTATGCCTGTCTTGGATAATGATCACTTACAGTAACAGCACAGTGCAGACAATGTTGTGCCAACCTGTTAACCTTCCTGAAAATCAATTGAACCCTTCCCTCCTACATAGCCCTTTATTTTGCTTTCATCCATGTGCCCATCCAAGAGTTTCTTAAATGTCGTCAATGTATCTGCCTCTACCATCAGCACCCATCACTCTCTGTGTAAAAAACCTACCTCTGAATATTGTCTCTGTACTTTCTTCCAAATACCTGCTGCCTTGTATTTGTGAAGTGCAGGGCTTTGCTGAGATTATCTTGAGTTCATTTTTATTATAGTTCCTTACGGTTGCTAATAGATTCCTGATGCCAGTGTGATCTTCACTGTTGTGGTGAGTGATCTTGGTTTCAGAAGAAACAATAGCTTTTAGCTTTTGTCAATGAAAGGGTTTCAGTTTGAAGAGTTAGTAATGAATAAAAGAAATAACAGATTTTTCTAATTTTTAGCAGCCAATCAAACCATTTCATATGACGATGACTACTTGGAAGATTACTTAAAGGACGTGTCTTATGGAGATGATTCTGTGTTCCTACCGAATTATAGACAATAGACAATAGGTGCAGAAGTAGACCATTTGGCCCCTCGAGCCTGCACCACCATTTTGAGATCATGGCTGATCAACTACTATCAATACCCCCTTGATTCCCCTATCCATAAGATACCTATCTAGCTCCTTCTTGAAAGCATCCAGAGAATTGGCCTCCACTACCTTCCGAGGCAGTGCATTCCAGACCCCCACAACTCTCTGGGAGAAGAAGTTTTTCCTTAACTCTGTCCTAAATGACCTACCCCTTATTCTCAAACCATGCCCTCTGGTATTGGACTCTCCCAGCATCTGGAACATATTTCCTGCCTCTATCTTGTCCAATCCCTTAATAATGTTATATGTTTCAATCAAATCCCCTCTCAATCTCCTTAATTCCAGCGTGTACAAGCCCAGTCTCTCTAACCTCTCTGCGTAAGACAGTCCAGACATCCCAGGAATTAACCTTGTGAATCTACGCTGCACTCCCTCTACAGCCAGGATGTCCTTAACCCTGGAGACCAAAACTGTACACAATACTCCAGGTGTGGTCTCACCAGGGCCCTGTACAAATGCACGAGGATTTCCTTGCTCTTGTACTCAATTCCCTTTGTAATAAAGGCCAACATTCCATTAGCCTTCTTCACTGCCTGCTGCACTTGCTCATTCACCTTCAGTGACTGATGAACAAGGACTCCTAGATCTCTTTGTATTTCTCCCTTACCTAACTCTACACCGTTCAGATAATAATCTGCCTTCCTGTTCTTACTCCCAAAGTGGATAACCTCACACTTATTCACATTAAACGTCATCTGCCAAGTATCTGCCCACTCACCCAGCCTATCCAAGTCACCCTGAATTCTCCTAACATCCTCATCACATGTCACACTGCCACCCAGCTTAGTATCATCAGCAAATTTGCTGATGTTATTTTCAATGCCTTCATCTAAATCGTTGATGTAAATCGTAAACAGCTGTGGTCCCAATACCGAGCCCTGTGGCACCCCACTAGTCACCACCTGCCATTCCGAGAAACACCCATTCACCGCTACCCTTTGCATTCTATCTGCCAACCAGTTTTCTATCCATGTCAATGTCTTCCCCCCGATGCCCTGAGCTTTGATTTTACCCACCAATCTCCTATGTGGGACCTTATCAAATGCCTTCTGAAAATCGAGGTACACTACATCTACTGGATCTCCCTTGTCTAACTTCCTGGTTACATCCTCGAAAAACTCCAATAGATTAGTCAAGCATGATTTACCCTTGGTAAATCCATGCTGGCTTGGCCCAATCCTATCACTGCTATCCAGATATGCCACTATTTCATCCTTAATAATGGACTCTAGTATCTTCCCCACCACCGATGTCAGGCTGACAGGTCAATAGTTCTCTGTTTTCTCCCTCCCTCCTTTCTTAAAAAGTGGGATAACATTAGCCATTCTCCAATCCTCAGGAACTGATCCTGAATCTAAGGAACATTGGAAAATGATTACCAATGCATCCACAATTTCCAGGGCCACCTCCTTTAGTACCCTAGGATGCAGACCATCTGGACCTGGGGATTTGTCAGCCTTCAGTCTCATCAGTCTTCTCATCACCGTTTCCTTCCTAATGTCAATCTGTTTCATTTCCTCTATTACCCTATGTTCTTGGCCCATCCATACATCTGGGAGATTGCTTGTGTCTTCCTTAGTGAAAACAGATCTAAAGTACTCATTAAATTCTTCTGCCATTTCTCTGTTTCCCATAACAATTTCACCCGATTCATTCTTCAAGGGCCCAACATTGTTCTTAACTATCTTCTTTCTCTTCACATACCTAAAAAAGCTTTTGCTATCTTCCTTTATATTCCTGGCTAGCTTGCGTTCGTACCTCATTTTTTCTCCCCGTATTGTCTTTTTAGTTAAGTTCTGTTGTTCCTTAAAAACTTCCCAATCATCTGTCCTCCCACTCACCTTAGCTCCGTCATACTTCCTTTTTTTAAATGCTATGCAATTCTGCCACATGTGGTTAGTAATGAAAACATAGAACTCCAAGGCAATGAACAAGCTTATCAATTTCATATTTAAAAAAAATAATATTTATTTAATTCAAAGATACAGTATGGAACAGGCCCTTGTGGCCCACTGAGCCATAACAACCAGCAATCCACCTATCTGACCCTAGCTTAGTCAAAATCATTTGAAAGAAGTGATATAGGGTTGGAAGGTGTTGAATCATTTTGGGTAGAGCTAAGGAACTACAAGGGTAAAAAGACCCTGATTGGAGTTATATACAGACACCCCCCACCCCCCCAAACTGTAGTAAGGATGTGGTCTACAAGTTATAATGAGAGATAGAAAATGCATGCCAAAAGGGCAATGTTAGGATAGTCATGGGGAATTTCAAAATGCAGGTAGAATTTCTAGAATGCCTACGAGATAGCTTTTTAGAGAAGCTCATTGTTGAGCCCACTAGGAGACCAGCTATTCTGGATTGGAAGCTCTGTAATGAACTTGAATTGATCAAAGAGCTTAAGGTAAAAGAACCCTTAGGGGAAAGTGATAATAATAGAACATAGAATAGTACTGCACATTACGGGCCCTTCGGCCCACAATGTTGTGCCGACCCTCAAACCCTGCCTTCCATATAACCCCCCACCTTAAATTCCTCCATATACCTGTCAAGTAGTCTCTTAAATTTCACTACTGTATCTGCCTCCACCACTGACTCAGGCAGTGCATTCCACGCACCAACCACTCTCTGAGTGAAAAACCTTCCTCTAATATCCCCCTTGAACTTCCCTCCCCTTACCTTAAAGCCATGTCCTCTTGTACTGAGCAGTGGTGCCCTTCACAAATCCATGTTGACTGTCCCTGATCAGACCATGATTCTCTAAATGCCCACAGATCCTATCTCTAAGAATCTTTTCCAACAGCTTTACCACCACAGACGTAAGGCTCACTGGTCTGTAATTACCTGGACTATCCCTACTACCTTTTTTGAACAAGGGGACAACATTCGCCTCCCTCCAATCCTCCGGTACTATTCCCGTGGACAACGAGGACATAAAGATCCTAGCCAGAGGTTCAGCAATCTCTTCCCTTGCCTTGTGGAACAGCCTGGGGAATATTCCGTCAGGCCCCGGGGACTTATCCGTCCTAATGTATTTTAACAACTCCAACATCTCCTCTCCCTTAATATCAACATGCTCCAGAACATCAACCTCACTCATATTGTCCTCACCGTCATCAAGTTCCCTCTCAGTGGTGAATACCGAAGAGAAGTATTCATTGAGGACCTCGCTCACTTCCACAGCCTCCAGGCACATCTTCCCACTTTTATCTCTAATCGGTCCTAGCTTCACTCCTGTCATCCTTTTGTTCTTCACATAATTGAAGAATGCCTTGGGGTTTTCCTTTACCCTACTCGCCAAGGCCTTCTCATGCCCCCTTCTTGCTCTTCTCAGCCCCTTCTTAAGCTCCTTTCTTGCTACCCTATATTCCTCAATAGACCCATCTGATCCTTGCTTCCTAAACCTCATGTATGCTGCCTTCTTCCACCTGACTAGATTTTCCACTTCACTTGTCACCCATGGTTCCTTCACCCTACCATTCTTTATCTTCCTCACCGGGACAAATTTATCCCTAACATCCTGCAAGAGATCCTTAAACATCGACCACATGTCCATAATACATTTCCCTGAAAAAACATCATCCCAGTTCACACCCGCAAGTTCTAGTCTTACAGCCTCATAATTTGCCCTTCCCCAATTAAAAATTTTCCTGTCCTCTCTGATTCTATCTTTTTCCATGATAATGCTAAAGATCAGGGAGCGATCACTGTCCCCCAGATGCTCACCCGCTGTCAGATCTGTGACCTGACCCGGTTCGTTACCTAATTCTAGATCTAGTATGGCATTCCCCCTAGTCGGTCTGTCAACATACTGTGACAGGAATCCATCCTGGACACACTTAACAAACACTTAACAAAACATAATATGTTTGAATTCACCTGGAAATTTGAGAAAGAGCAGCTAAAGTCAAATGTTATCAGTATTACAGTGGAGTTAAGGGAATTACAGACGATATAATAGAGCAAATATTTGTGGGAAGTTAGAGGATTGGGAAGTTTTTAAAAAACAACAGAAGGCAACTAAAAATGTCATTAGGAAAGAAAAGATGGAATATGAAAGTAAGCTAGCCAATAATATTGAAGAGGATACCAGAAGTTTCTTCAGATACATGAAGTGTAAAAAAGAGGTAAGAGTGGATATTGGACAGCTGGAAAATGATGCAGGAGAGGTAGTAATGGGGGAGAAGGAAATGGAAGATGAACTGACTAAGAATTTTGCATCAGCCTTCACTGTAGAAGAAACCAGCAGTATGGTGGAAGTTCCAGAATCTGAAGGTAGATATATCATCAGGACTAGATGGTGTACACTCCACGACTCTGAAAGAGGTGGCTGAAAATATTGTGGAGGCATCAGTAATGATCTTTCAAGAATCACTAGATCCTGGAATGGTTCTGGTGGACTGGAAAATAGCAAATGTCACTCCACTCTTCAAGAAGGGAGAAAGGAAATTATAGGCAGGTTAGTCTGACCTCAGTAGTTGGGAAGGTGTTGGAATCGATTATTAAGGATGTGGTTTCAGGGTACTTGGAAGAACATGATAAATAGGCCATAGTCAGCATAGGTTCCTCAAGAGAAAATCTTTCCTGACAAATCTATTGGAATTCTTTGAAGAAATAACAAGCAGGATAGACAAAGGAGAATCGTTTGATGTTATTTCTTGGATTTACAGAAGGACTTTGACAAGGTGCAATGCATGAGGCTGGTAACAAACTATGAGCCCATGGTATTAAAGGAAAGATACTAGGATTGATAAAGCAGTGGCTGATTGGTAGGAGGCAAAGAATGGGAACAAAGGGAGCCTTTTCTGGTTGACTTAGATGATGGAATTAATGGCTTTGTTGCAAAGTTAACCAGATGATATGAAAATAGGTGGAGGGGTAGGTAGTTTTGAGGAAGTAGAGAAGCTACAGAAGGACAAAGACAAATTCGGAGAATGGGCAGAGAAGAGGCAGATGGAATACAGTGTAAGGAACTGTATGGTCATGCACTTTAGTGGAAGAAATAAAAGGATGGACAATTTTTATGAATGGAGAGAGAATTCAAAGATCTGAGGTGCAAAGGGACTGAGTTCTTGTGCAGGGTTCCCTAATGGTTAATTTGCAGGTTGAGTTTGTGGTGAGGAAAGCAGATGCTATGTTAGCATTCATTATAAGAGGAGTAGAATATAAAAGCAAGGATATAATGTTCAGGCTTTATAAAGCAATGGTGAGGCCACACTTGGAGTATTGTGAGCAACTTTGGGTCCCTTTTCTTAGAAAGGATGTGCTGCCACTGGAGTGGGTTCAAAGGCGGTTCACAAAAATGATTCCAGGATTGAATGGCTTGTCATATAACCATATAACAATTACAGCACAGAAACAGGCCATCTTGGCCCTTCTAGTCCGTGCCAAACGCTTACTCTCGCCTAGTCCCACCTACCTGCACTCAGCCCATAACTCTCCATTCCTTTCCTGTCCATATACCTATCCAATTTTTTTTAAATGACATATGAAGGGTGTTTGATGGCTCTGAGCTTGTATTCATTGGAATTCAGAAGAATGAGGCACTATCTCATTGAAATTATCAAAAGGTGAAAGGTCTGATAGAGTGGAAGTGGAAAGGATGTTTCGTGTGGTGGGAGAGTCTAGGACCAGAGGACACACCCTTTGAGTAGAGGGGCATCCTTTTAGAATGGAAATGAGGAGGAATTTCTTTTGCAAGAAAGTTATATATCTGTGGAATTCATTGCCATAGGCAGCTGTGGAGGTCAAATCTTATGAATATTTAAGGCAGAGGTTGATAGATTCTCGTTTGATCAAGATAGGAAGGGATATGGGGACAAGGCTGTAGACTGGGGCTGAGAGGAAAATTAATGAAATGGTGGGTTAGACCTGATGGGCCAAATGGCCTAATTCTGCTCCAATATCGTATGGTTGGACTTAATCACAGACAATTTACAATGACCAATTAACCTACTAACTGGTGCATCTTTGGACTGTGAGAGGAAACCTGAGCACCCAGAGAAAACATTTTGTTTATTTATGGTCAATTAAAATGACAATGTGCACTGGATGAATTCTTCTGTCAATAAATATTAAGGACTAATACACAGTTTTATAGTACTGTAGTAGTATTGATAGTGTTCTAATCTGTATTTCACTTAAATGCATAATTTATGACTCAGTTAAACTGTGGTTTGTTTTTGTTAAGCCTTTTCACTATTTCCATAAAACTTTGGCTAATTGAGACAGCTACATGATTAAGCCAAGGTGTACTCACTGTAAATGGATGCATAATGTTTGCTACTTTTGCTTCTCATAAGAGATTGTTAATTTCAATGCTCATGAATCTCTACCTCTATCTCCAAGAAGCATATTTGTTATGAAAAAGTAATATTACCACCTGTTACATGTACCATTATATATATATCTGCATTATTCCCTTTCCCTCCACATTGAGCCTTTAATGCCCTGATTCAAGGTTTGTCCAGTTGATTCTTAAATGTTGTGAGATTGCCTTCTTCCACCATCTCCTCAGCCAGTACATTCGGAATCACAATCAGGTTTATTATCACTGTCACACGTATGTCATGAAATTCGTTTTGCAGCCGCAGTGAATTGCAATAATTGAAAATGTCCATAATCAGATTCAGAATCGGGTTTAATAATGCTGGCATACGTCCTGAAATTTATTGACTTTTTGGCAGCAGTACAATGCAATACATGATACAGATAGGAAAAAAACCTGAATTACAGTAAGTATACGTATGTTCCTTAAGGCTATTATAGCCATGGGTGTTAATGGAGACAAGCTCCCACTACCTATTAAACGCTCTCAATGGCATGCACTTCAAAGAGCCTCTGATAACCGATTCCATCCTGACGGAACCGTTTCTACTGACGGGAAGGGGTTACTGGCGTCTTAAAACCAGTTGCTTCGGGCAGATGGGGCTTATCAACTGTGGTTGGCAGTTCATCTAGGAGAAGGAAATCTCTGATCTGAAACCTCCGTTGCCTTGCAGCTGTACCCAGTCACGGGGAAGGCTTCGGAAGTAAGTCCCAAGGGAAGTATCCAGAGCTGGAGTCCCTAAGGCAATCCTACATTGAGTTCAATGTTGACTGGCAACTGTTGCAATGCTGCTGGTACCAAACTATGGTTTCTGCCGTTCCATGAGATCATAAGACATAGGAGCAGAATTAGGACATTTGGCACATTGAGACTGCTCTGCCATTCAATCATGGCTAATCCTTTTCCCCCTCCTCAACCCCACTCACTGGCCTTCTCCCCGTAATCTTTGATGCTGTGTCCAATCAAAAACCTATCAAGATCTGTCTTAAATACACCCAATAACCTTGCTTCCATAGCTTCCTGTGGCAACAAATTCCACAAATTCACCACCCCCGGCTGAAGAAATTTCTCCACATCTCTGTTTGGAGAGATGAGAGATGCCCTTTTATCCTGAGGCTCTGCCCTCTTGTCTCAGACTCCCCCACCATGGGAAACATCTTTTCCACATCTACTCTGTCTAGGCCTTTCAACATTCGAAAGGTTTCAATGAGATTCCACCCTTCATCCTTCTAAATTCCAGCAAGTGCACACCAAGAGCTATCAAACGTTCCTCATAAGATAACCCTTTAATTTCCGGAATCATCCTTGTGAACCTTCTCTGACCCCTCTCCAATGTCAGCACATCTTTTCTTAGATGAGAAGCCCAAAACTGTTCACAATACTCAAGGTGAGGCCTCACTAGTGCCTTATAAAGCCTCAGCATCACATCCCTGCTCTTGTATTCTAGATCTCTTGAAATGAATGCTAACATTGCATTTGCCTTCCCCACCACCAACACAACCTGCGTTAACTTTTATGCTTGTTCTGCACAAGGACTCCCAACCCCTTTTTTATCTCTAATTTTTGGATTTTCTCCCCGTTCAGAAAACAGTCTGCACATTTACTTCTACTACCAACGTGCATGACCATACACTTCCAACATTGTATTTCATTTGCCTTTGGGTTCATCAGATGTATGGAGAGAGGGAGCTTGCTACATGGGCAACAGCTTGCTCTCCATATCGTACTGCCCAGGCTTGAGTATCTAGACAGCTAGGATGCAATATCCATGGTCATCTGTGACTGATGGAGGCCACAGACAGATATATATGTTAAATAGTGAAGTTAAAATAAGTAGTGCTAAAACAGAAATAAATAAGAAGATGCAATGAGATAGTGAGGTCAACATACGTTTAGGAATCGGATGACAAAGGGGAAGAAGCTGTTCCTGAATCATTGAGTGTGTGCCTTCAGGCTTCTGTACCTCCTTCCTGACGGTGACAGTGAGAAGAGGGCATGTCCTGGGTGGGATGGGGAGATGTCCTTAATGATATACGCCACCTTCTAAAGGCACCTCTCCTTGAAAATGGCTTGGATATTACGGAGGCTAGTACCTCTGATGGAGCTGATTAATTTTACAACTTTCTGCTACTTATTTTGATCCTGTGCAGTAGACCCCACCACCCCTCCATACCAGACAGCAATGCAGCCAGTCAGATTGCTCTCCACGTACATCTGTAGAAGGCACAATGTGGAATATGTAAAAAATAAATACATTGTGCAAAAAAAGAGCAAAAATAGGTTGTGTTCATGGGTTCATGTTCCATTCAGAAGTGGAAGGCAGAGAGGAAGTAACTTTTCCGAAAAGCTTTTTAATTAGAAAAACCTCTTTCAAAAGCTCCAAGTGTTTGGAGGGATGCAGAAAAAAGAGCCCTGGGATATGTGACAAAGTCAGGGATCAGAAGAGTAAGAGCTAGCGCAGGATGATAAATTGAGAGTCTGTAATGAATGCGGTAGGATGCCAAGGTAATGATCACTCCGTTTAACGTAGAATATAGAACAGCAACAGCAGAGTACAGACTGATGTGCTGAACTTTAACCTATTCTAAGATCAATCTAGCCCCTCTCTCAATTTTTTTGCATCCATGTGCCCAAGGGTTTCTTAAATATCCCTAATGTATCTGCCTCTCCCAACACTCTGTGTATAAAAAAAACTCTCTGAAATGCCTATACTTCCCTCCAACACCGGCTGCCTTGTATTGGTGAAATGCAAAGCTTTGCTTAAGTTATCTAGATTTCAGTTTTATTATGGTTATTTATTGTTGCAAATTAATTTCTGATCTTCACTGTTGTGGTGAGCTTGTTTTCAGAAGAAACAATAAGTTTCAATTTTTGACAAATTTTGAGTTTCAGTTTGAAGAGATGGTAGTCAATAAAAGAAATAACAGATTTTTCTAATTTTTAGCAGCCAATCAAACCATTTCATATGATGATGACTACTTGGAAGATTACTTAAATGACGTGTCTTATGAAGATGATTCTGTGTTCCTACCAAATTCTGCCACCCATGGTTAGTATTGCAGACATAGAACTCCAAGGTGTTGTGTGCTATTGAACAAAATTTTCATGAGGAAAATGCCTTTCACATGCTTTAATGTTTGGAGGGTTGCAGAAAAGAAATCCTGGGATATGTGGCAAGGTCAGGGACCAGAGGAGTAAGGGCTGGTGTGGACTGATAAACTGAGGGTCTGTAATGAATGCTGTAGGATGTCAGGGTAATGATCACACAGTTTAATGTAGAACATAGAACAGTAACAACACAGTACAGACTGATGTTCTGCTGGCCTTTTAATCTACTCTTTAAGATCAATTGAACTCTTCCCTCCCACCAACCCACAGAAAATGCTGGAGGTACTCAGCAGGCCAGGCAGCATCTATGGAAAAAAGTACAGTCAACATTTCGGGCCCTTCAGCAGGACTCAAGAAAAAAAGATGAGGACTAGATTTTAAAGGAGGGGGAGGGGAGATCATACGTGAAACCAGGAGGGGGAGGGGGAGATACTGGGCTGGAGAAGGGGGGAATCTGATAGGTGGGGATAGAAGGCATGGAAGAAAGAAAAGGATGGGGGAGGAGCACCAGAGGGAGGCATCAATACCATACCCCCAATACCGTGTGCTTTAAGTTTGCACACTAATCTCCTGTGTGGGACCTTGTCAAAAGCCTTTTGAAAATCCAAATATACCACTTCCACTGGTTCTCCCCTAACCACTCTACTAGTTACATCCTCAAAAAAATTCTATAAGATTCGTCAGACATGATTTTCCTTTCACAAATCCATGCTGACTTTGTCCGATGATTTCATCTCCTTCCAAATGTGCTGTTATCTCATCTTTGATAACGGACTAGCATTTTCCCCACCACCGATGTCAGACTAACTGGTCTATAATTCCCCGGTTTCTCTCTCCCTCCTTTTTTAAAAAGTGGGGTTACATTAGCCACCCTCCAGTCCTCAGGAACTAATCCAGAATCTAAGGAGTTTTGAAAAATTATCACTAATGCATCCACTATTTCTTGAGCTACTTCCTTAAACACTCTGGGAGGTAGACCATCTGGCCCTGGGGATTTATCAATTTACCTAACACCACTTCCCTACTGACATGTATTTCCCTCAGTTCCTCCATCTCACTAGACCTTCGGTCCCCGACTATTTCCAGAAGATTATTTATGTCCTCCTTAGTGAAGACAGAACCAAAGTAGTTATTCAATTGGTCTGCCATGTCCTTGTTCCCCATGATCAATTCACCTGTTTCTGACTGTAAGGGACCTACATTTGTCTTAACCAATCTTTTTCTTTTCACATATCTATAAAAGCTTTTACAGTCAGTTTTTATGTTCCCTGCCAGCTTTCTCATAATCTTTTTTCCCTTTCCTAATTAAGCCCTTTGTCCTCCTCTGCTGGTCTCTGAATTTCTCCCAGTCCTCAGGTTGCCGCTTTTTCAGGCTAATTTATATGTTTCTTCCTTGGAATTGATACTATCCCTAATCTCCCTTGTCAGCCACAGGTGCACTACCTTCCCTGGTTTATTCTTTTGCCAAACTGGGATGAACAATTGTTGTAGTTCATCCATGCGATCTTTAAATGCTTGCCATTGCATATCCACCGTCAACCCTTTAAGTATAATTTGCCAGTCTATCTAGCTAATTCATGTCTCATACCTTCAAAGTTACCCTTTAAGTTCAGAATCTTTGTTTCTGAATTAACTATGTCACTCTCCATCTTAATGAAGAATTCCACCATATTATAGTTACTCTTACCCAAGGGGCCTCGAACGACAAGATTGCTAACTAACCCTTCCTTGGAGAGGATTGCTAACTAACACTTGGAGCCACGGGTGAGAACTGAGTGTCTTTTGGGGACCAAAGGTGAGTGAGCTGCCCCAGAATGGACACAACAAGTCTCTTCATCAGAGGTACTACCCCTCACTGGACATCCCATACATCCTGACAAATAATATGCATTTGAGAATAAATTTACTTAGAATTTTGATTTCTGATGCCATTGTGATCCTCACAGTTGTGCTGAAGAGACAATAGATTTTTAACTTTTTCCAATGAAAGGCTTTAAATTGAAATAACAAATCTTTCTCATTTTTAGCAGCAGATCGAACCATTTCATACCAGGATGACTATTTGGAAGATTACTTAAAGGATGTGTCTTATGGAGATGATTCTGTGTTCCTACCAAACACTGCCATGGATGGTTAGTATTGCAAACATAAAACTTCAAAGTGTTGTGTGCTATTGAACAAGCTTTTCATGAGGAAAACATCTTTCACATGCTCTAATGTTTGGAGGGTTGTAGAAAAGAAAGCCCTGGGATATGTGGCCATGTCAGGGACCAGAAGAGTAAGAGCTCGTGCAGACTAATGAACTGAGGGTCTGTAATGAAAGCGGTAGGATGCCATGGTAATGTTCACACAGTTTAATGTAGAACATAAAACAGTAACAGCACAGTACAGACTGATGTTGTGCCAACCTATTAGCCTACTCAAAGATCAATCTAACCCTTCTTTCCTACGTAGCCCTTCATTTTCTCATCCATATGTTTATCGGAGAGTCTCTGAAATGTCCCTAATGTCTGCTTCTACTACCACCCCTGACAGTATATTCCACACACCTACCACTCTGTATGTAAAAAAAAATCTACCCCGAAATCCCTCCTGTATTTTCCTCCAAATACCTGCTCCCTTGTAATAGTGAAACACAGAGGTTTGCTTTAATTATCTTCAAAAGTTCAAAGTAATTTAGTATCAAAATACATATGTTATCATATACTATCCTTAGATTCATTTTCTTGCTGTCGTTCACAGTAGATAGAAAGAAACATAACAGATTCAATGAAAAACTGCAAAGAACAGAGTGAGACAAACAACCAAGCCAACAAGCTGTCCAAAAGCAAAAAGAAAATAATAAGAATAAGCAAAAAATATCAGGAATACGTTATAGGGTCCTTAAAAATGAGTACGTAGGTTGTGAGGCTTGAGGCACTTGTACCTCCTTCCTGATGGCAGCAGGAGAAGAGGACATGGATGGGGTGTTCTTGATGACGGATGTTGCTTTCCTGCATCAACACTCATTGTAAATGTGGACTGATGGCGAGGGCTTTGCCTGTGATGGACTGGGCTGTATCCACTACTTTTTGAATTTTTATCCATTCAAAGGCATTGGAGTTTCCATACCAGGCTGTGTTGCAACCCTTCAGTATATTGTCCACCACCCATCTATAGAAGTTTGTCAAAGTGTTAATTGACATGCTGAATCAGTGCAAATTTCTAAGAGTGTAGAGGAGCTGCTGTGGCTTTGTAATAGCAGTTACATGTTGTACCCTGGGCAGATTAAAGTGCCTACTAAAAGCATTCACACCCCCTTGCAAGTCTTCATGTTTGTTGTTTTACAACATTGAATGACAGCGGATTTAATTTACCTTTTTTGACACTGATCAACAGAAAAAGACTCTGCAAAGTGATCTAAATTAATTGCAAATATAAAACACAAAATAATTGATTGCACAAGTATTCACCCCCATCAAGTCAGTATTCGGTAGATGCAACTTTGGCAGCAATTACAGCCTTGAGTCTGTATGGATAGGACTCTATCAGCTTTGCACATCTGGACACTGCAATTTTTCCCCATTCTTCTTTACAAAACTGCTCAAGCTCTGTCAGATTGCATGCCCTTTTCAAGTCCAGCCACAAATTCTCAGTTGGATTGAGGTCTGGACTCTAACTTGGCCACTCCAGGACATTAACTTTGTTGTTTTTAAGCCATTCTTGTGTAGCTTTGGCTTTATGCTCGAGGTCATTGTCTTGCTGGAAAACATCTTCCAATTTGCAGTTCTCTTGCAGACTGCATCAGGTTTTCCTCCAGGATTTCCCCATATTTTGCTGTGTTTATTTTATTCTCTACCTTCATAAGCCTTACAGGGCCTGCTACAGTGAAGCATCCCCACAGCATGATGCAGCCACCACCATGCTTCACAGTAGAGGTGGTGTGTTTTTGATGTTGTGCAGTGTTTGGCTTATACCAAACATGGCATTTAGTCTGATGGTCAAAAAGCTCTATTTTGGTTTCATCAGACCATGGAACCTTCTTCCAGCTGACTTCAGAATCTCCCACATGCCTTCTGGCAAACTCTAGCCAAGATTTCATGTAAGCTTGTTTCAACAGTGGCTTTCTCTTTGCCACACTCCCATTAAGCTGTGACTGGTGAAGCAACAGGCAATAGGACTTGTATGCATAGTCTCTTTCATCTCAGCCACTGAAGCTTGTAACTCCACTAGAGTTGTCATAGATCTTTGGTGGCCTCCCTCACTAGTCCCCTTCTTGCACAGTCACTTAGTTTTTGAGGACAGCCTACTCTAGGCAGACTTATGGCTGTGCCATATTCTTTCCATTTCTTGATGATTGACTTAACTGTACTCCAAGGGATATTCAGTGACTTGGAAATTTTCTTGTATCCATCTCCTGACTTGTGCTTTTCAATAACCTTTTCATAGAGTTGCTTGGAGTGTTCTTTTGTCTTCATGGTGTAGATTTTGCCAGGATACTGACTCACCAGCAGTTGGACCTTCCAATATGCAGGTGTATTTCTACTACAATCAATCAAAACACCATGATTGCACACAGTGATCTCAATTTAACTAATTATGTGACTTCTAAAACCAATTGGTTGCTCCAGTGATGATTTGGTGTGTCATATTAAAGTTGGGGTGGGGGTGAATACTTATGCAATCAACTATTTTGTGTTTTATATTTGTAATTAATTTAGATCACTTTGTAGAGATCTGTTTTCACTTTGACACAAAAGAATCTTTTCCTGTTGATCAGCGTCAAAAAAGGCAAATTAAATCCACTGTGATTCAATGTTGTAAAACAATATAACATGAAGACTTCCAAGGGGGTGAATACTTTTTATTGGCACTGTATCTGAAATGATAACACTAATGAATTTAAAGTTGCTGATCCTCTGCATCTCTGATCTCCTGATGAGTCTTGGCTCATGGACCTGGTTCATGTGTTCAGTTTTAATATGGTTCCTTACTGCTGATAATTGAAAGCAGCATCCATCATCAAGGACCTCACCATCCAGGTCATGCTCTCTTCCCACTCCTACCATCAGGAAGAAGGTACAGGAGCTGTTTGACAACTTACGGACTCACTTTCATGTACTATTCATCTCATGTTCCTGGTAATTATTCCTTGTTCAGTTATTATGATTATTATTATTTCTTTTATTGCCTTTTTGTACTGACACAGTTTGTTATCTTTTGCACATCAGTTGTTTGTCCGTACAGTTCTGTGTGGACTCTCGTTGCTTCTGTTGTGTTTCTTTTTTTTCTTTTCTTCTTTTGTGTCTGCAAGAAAATGAATCTCAAGGTGGCATCCATCATTAAGGACCCCCATCACCCAGAACATGCTCTCTTCTCATTATTACCATCGGGAAGGAGGTACAGACACCGGAAGGCACAGACTTAGCGATTCAGAAATAGCATCTTCCCCTCTGTTATCAATTTCTGAATGGATATTGAACCTATGAACACTACTTCACCACCTTTTTACTTTTTGCACTAGTTATTTTAACTTAACTATTTAATAGACAAATGTACACTTACTGTAATTCAGATTTTTTTCTCTGTATTTATTTATCATGTATTTCATTGTACTGCCGCCATAAATTGAACAAATTTCATGACATACGCTGGTGATATTAAATCTGATGCAGATAATGTTTCTGATATGGTGACATATAGGTATTTAAGAATAAATAAATACTTTGAACTTTGATTTCTGGTGCCAGTAGTGAGTGATCTTGTTTTCAGAAGAAGAAACTTGGGAGAAATTGAGTTTCCCTTCAAATAATGTACAAGGGATTGTCTTGGCTTGGCTTTTAATGCTTTACTCTGAATAAAATATTTTTATTCTCATAAAAATCTTGAGAGAATTAAGAGCAGCATTTGTCATTAATTGTTGATTTGTGATTTACGAGGCCCTTAAGAATACTGTAATGCACTTATACTTTGCACAACTTATTTGGTTATAACAGATTCGTCAAATCTCTCACCTTCATCATATGATGATACATATTCCAGGCCTTTGACCAAATACTCTGGGACTTGGGGTAAGTAGACAAAAAGAGAAAATAACTTCAAAAAAACTGAAGGCAGATTATAGTGTAGCTTTGGAAATGGATGTTGAAAGAAAAAGATTACCTTTATGCGATACACCTTTCTCCTGTGCTTCACAGTTAATTAAGTACTTGCAACTGTAATAGAAAATTTTGATAATACCAATTTGTGCAAACAAGTTGCCACAAAGGATCCTGAGAGATATATCAAAGATAAAGATTAAAGATTAGTTTGAAACATTGAAACATATAGTGAAAGGCATCATTTGCAGCAGCAAACAGCACTGTCCGAATATGTGCTGGGGGCAGCCTGAAAGTGTCACTATGCTTCTGGTGCCAACATAGGATGCACACGACTTTCCTGTATATGAGAGGAAACCAGAGCACCCAGAGCAAATCCACACAGTCGGGGGAGAATGTACAAACTCCCTGCAGACAGTGACGGAATTGGACACTGATCATTGTTGCACTCATCATTTCACTACTAACAATGAAGTTGTTTTAATGAAGTACCAGAGTGATAAACATAGAACCCGAGGAGAATTCAGCTTCTTTTTCTTAAAATTAGTCAGGGGGTTTTCCAACAAAACAGTATGGTTATTAATTTAAAAGATGAGGCAAGATTTTTTTTTGTAGAGACTTTTCTAGCGGAGGTAGAAGCAAATTATTTGGATATAAAATAAGAGACCATAGGTTTAAGGTCAATTTCTCCTTCTGATAAACAAAATTTCCCCCTGCCTCTTGTCCCACTCTGACTTTCTACCTCTTCTCACCTTCCCTTTACTTCCCCCTCTCCTCCTTCCCTTTCTCCTGTGGTTTACTCTCCTCTCCTATCAGATTCCTTCTTCTCCAGTCCTTGACCTTTCACTCCCACCTGGCTTCACCTATCACCTTCTAGTTAGTTTCCTCCCCCTCCCCCACCTTTTTATTCTAGCATCTTCCCCTTGATGCCGTCTGACCTGCTGAGTTCCTCCAGCATTTTGTGTGTGTTGTTTTAGATAAGGGGTTGGGTGGTTTAGAGGGAATTTGATTGAGAATTTATTCATGCCAAAGATGATATTTGGAATTGGGAATGCACTACTGGAAAGGGACATGGAGTCAGAGAATTACCATAAGACATAGGAGCAAAATGAGGCCATTTGGCCCATCGAGTCTGCTCTGCCATTCAATCATGGCTGATTTTTTTTCCCCTCCTCACCCCACTCCCCAGCCTACCTCCCCCACCCCCCCATAACCTTTGATGCCATGGACAATCAAGAACCCATCAATCTCCGCCTTAAATACACCCAACAACCTGACCTCCACAGCTGCCTGTGGTAATAAATTCCACAAATTCACCACCCTCTGGCTAAAGAAATTTCTCCACATCTCTGTTTTAAATGGATACCTCTCTATCCTGAGGCTGTGCCCTCTTGTCCTAGACCCTCCCCCCCCCCCCCAAAACCATGCGAAACATCCTTTCCACATCTACTCTGTCTAGGCCTTTCAACATCGAAAGGTTTCAATGAGATCCCTCCTCATCCTTCTAAATTCCAATGAGTACAGGCCCAGAGCCATCAAATGTTCCTCATATGATAATCTTTTATTTGAAGAATCATCCTTGTGAATCTTCTTTGAACTCTCTCCAAAGTCAGCAGATCTTTTCTTAGATGAGGAGTCCAAATCTGTTCACAATACTCGAGGAGAGGCCTCACCAGTGCCTTAGAAAGCCTTGACATCACATCCCTGCCCTTATATTCTAGACTTCTTGAAATCAATGCTAATATTGCATTTGCCTTCCTCAACACAGATTCAACCAGCAAGTTAACTTTTAGGGTGTTCCGAACATGGACTCCCAAGTGCCTTTGCATCTCAGATTTTTGAATTTTTTCACTATTTAGAAAATAGTCTGCACATTTTTTTTGTACCAAAGTACATGACCACGCATTTTCCAACATTGCATTTTATTTGCCCCTTTCTTACTCATTCTCCTAATCTGTCAAAGTCCTGCTGCAGCCTTCCTGTTTCCTCAACACTACCTGCCCCTCCACTAATCTAAAACTGAGAAAAGGGAATAATGTTTTTATATGATAGGGTGGGAAGAGGTATACTCAAGATAACCATGGGGATCAGTAGGTTTTTAAAAGATGTTGGTTGACAGTTTGTCTCCAGAGATGGACAGAGACTTCAAGAAAGGGGAGGGAGTTGTCAGAGATGGACCAAGTGAATCTAAGGGCAGGGTGGAAGTTAGAGGCAAAATTGACAAACTCAGCATGGGTACGTGAAGCAGCGCCAATGCAGTTGTCAATGTAGTGGAGGAAGAGTTGGGGATTATAACCAGGGAAGGCTTCAGACAAATAGGCAAGCACAGCTTGGGTCCATGTGAGTGTCCATGGCTACCCCTCAGGTTTGGAGAAGGTGGGAGGAGCCGAAGGAAAAATTGTTCAGGGTGAGAACCAGTTTTGCCAGATGGAGGAGGGTGGTGGTAGAGGTGGAGTGGTTGGTTCTTTTGTCAAAAAAGAAGTGGACGGGTTTGAGGCATTCTGGGTGGGGGATAGAAGTGTATAGGGACTGAACATCCATGGTGAAGAATAGGTGGTTAGGGCCAGGGAACTGAAAGTTACTGAGAAGATGGAGGGCATGAGAAGTGTCATGAATGTAGGTGGGAAGGGACTGAACCAGGAGGGGTAGAATAGAATCAAGTTAATCCATTAATGAAATATTCAACAAAGTCCATGTTTACACTTATTGACATGTAGAATCTGGATTGAGCATTTGTTTTCTTTTCCGACAGATTTAGCAAACATATCATCTTCAACACCAGCAAATTTCCAGACACCCACTAGGTATTCAGCTCCTTTGCCCAGGAGGATGAAGCCCGTGGCATTACGTGAGTATGGTCTGATGAAAAGTGTCTCAAGAACAATATTTGGCTTCTATGCAGTAGTGTCTTCAATGTAGATTTTGTTTTGGCAGAACAACATTAAGCAATATTGATCTGTGTTTCTATGCTAATTTTGTTTAGCAAGAGATTTGGAGACACTATGAGAAGATTGTTGCAGATCCACAAGCTTGTGCTTTGAGAGAGCTATTTATAAATCTTCTTGCTCTTTCTCTGCTTAGCCTGTTAGGTGAACAACTCAGTGAAGGAGTGACCTAGCCATCAGTCATGTAGTCTAAACAAGGTGGAATCCACATGAGAACTGATTTCTGAAGCAGGAGTGAATCGAGATAGCATAGACTAGGTGTTCCCAGCTTGGGTCCACAGACTCCTTGCTTCATTGATTCATGACATAAAAATGGTTGGAAAACCCTTCCCTAGACCATGACAAATCACTGTGATACCTATAATCATTATAACATTTGAAGCTGTTTACTTTGAAGTTTCTTCATAACAGATTCATTTTTGATGTAATTAATAAAGTTAAAACTTATTTATCGACTTGTCAAAGTAAGTTGATTGATACTGCAAACAGCGATCTAATTTTGGCATTTGTGTTTTTAATGTAGCGGTAACATTTTCTTTGTTTTATTTTGTTGCATGGCAAACTGTCAGCTCCGAGAAGGTCACATACAGACTATTTGACATATCCCCTAAGCTCAGGTGCAAATACTTCTAGAAAGGGTAAGTAGAAAAAAACCTGCTAAAGGCAAGACCCTTAACAGCACAGAACAGTGGGAACTTAGGGTCTAAGTTTCTAGCTCCCTGGGAGTGGCTACTCAGGTTGATAGGGTGGTTAAAGGCATATGGAATGCTTGCTTTTATTAGTCAAGACATTGAGTTCAAAAACCAGGAAATTATGTTTCAGTTTTATAAAACTCCAGTTAGGCCACATCTGGAGTATTGTATACGGTTTTGGTCACCCCATTATAGGAAGGATGTTAAGGCTTTTGAGAGAGAGCAGAAGAGGTTTACCAGGATGCTGCCTGGATTAGAAGGCATGTGCTATATCAAGAGGTTGGACAACTTTGGAATGTTTTTTCTGGCGCAGCGTAGGCTGGGGGGAGATCTGATAGAGATTTATAAGATTATAAGAAGCATAGATAGAGTAGACAGACACTATCTTTTTCGAAGGATTGAAGTGTTTACTACCAGAGGGTGGGCATTTAAGATGAGAGGAGATAAATTAAAAGGAGATGTGAAAGGCAAGATTTTTTTACACAGTGAGTGGTGGGTGCCTGCAATGTGCTGCCAGGGTTGGTGGTAGAGGCAGATACATTAGGGATTTTTAAGAGGTTTAGATAAAAACACGAATATGAGGGAATTGCAAAGATATGAACGTTGTGCAGGCAAAATAGATTTACATAGTTGACCATTTGATGACTAATTTACTTGATTCTGCACAATGTTCTGGACTGAAGAGCCTGTTCCTTTACTGCACTGTTCTATGTTTTCAAATTGAAGGATTTTCTGAAGTTGGCTGTTTTGCCTTTAACTGTGGTGTGACAGAAAGGAAGCACTTGCTTTATATGGTGTGTCAGGAAATGCCAAAGTGCTTTATGTTTTGGAGGTTTTTGTCATTGTTACTACATAATGTGGGAAATACAGTAGCTGAGCCATTTTACACAGAAAGGTCCTATAAATATATATATATGTACTTTTATATGTATATATACATATATAAGAAACAACAATGGTGTTTGAGGACTGAAGACCAGTAAGTCTAACACAAACACAAGATTCTTCAGATGCTGGAAATCCAGAGCACAAAGTGCTGGAGGAACTCTGTAGGTCAGGCAGCATCTATGGAAATGAATAAACAGTTGAAGTTTTGGATTGAGACCCATCAATGGGGACTGGAAAGAAAGGGGGGAAATGCCAGAATAAGAGGGTGGGGAGGTGGAAGGGGGTAGGTGAAGCCAGGTGGGAGGAGGAGGGGGGATTGAGATAAGATGCTGGGTGGTGATAGGTGGAAAAAGTAAAGGGCTGAAGAAGAAGAAAGCTAATAGGAGAGGAGCGTGGGCCATGGAAGAAAGGGAAGGAGATAGGCAGGTGAGGAGAAAAGGTAAGAGGCTAGAGTGAGGAACTGAAAAAAGGGAAGGGACAGGGGAAAAGAAAACCAGAAAAAATAGCAGAAGGAGAAATTGATGTTCGTGCCATCAGGTTGGAGGCTCCTAGATGGAACATGAGGTGTTGCTCCCCCACACTGAGGGTGGCCTCATTGTGGCAGAAAAGGAGGCCACAGACTGACATGGGGTTAGGAATGAAAATGCTTGGCCACCAGGAATTATACTTTTTGCAGATGGAGCAAAGGTGCTGGACAAAGGATCCCCCAGTCAGATCTCACCAGATGGTGTTGCTGAGATGATAAGAGGCATAGATTGAGTGGACAGACAGAGAATTTTTCCAAGGATGGTAATGGCTAACACAGGGAGACATAATTTTAAGGTGATTGGAGTGGGGGTATCAGAGGTAGGTTTTATACACAGAGAGTGGTAACTGCATGAAATGTGCTGCTGGGATTGGTGATAGAGGTAGATACATTAGGGAAATTTAACAGATTCTCAGATGGGCACATAGATGAAAGAAAAATGGAGGGCTATGTGGGTGGGGATGGTTTGTTACATCATAGGTTAGCACAACATTGTGGGCTGAAGGGTCTGTACTGTGCTGTAGTGTTATATGTTCACTGAAAACCAATGTATGTATCAAAAAAATCCCTTTCCTCCCCTTTTCTTCTAATCCCCCCTCTGGCCTCTTACATCTATCGCCTTCCCCTGGTGCCCCTCCTCCTTCCCTCTCTCTCATGGCCCATCTCTCCTGTCAGAGCCCTTTCCCTCCAGCCCTTTACCTTTCCCACCTGCTTGGTTTTGCTAATAACCTCCTAGCTAGTCCTCCTTTCCCTCCCATCACTTTTTTTATTCTGGCGTCTTCCCCCTTTCTTTCCAGTCTCCTTGAAGGGTCTCGGCGCAAACCGTTTACTGTTCGTTTATTTCCATAGATGCTGCCTGACTCGCTGAGTTCCTGCAGAATTTGTGTGTGTGTGTGTGTGTGTGTGTGTGTGTGTGTGTGTGTGTGTGTGTGTGTGTGTGTGTGTGTGTGTGTGTGTGTGTGTGTGTGTGTGTGTTGCAATGTATGCATGATATAATAATCTAAACCCCCAAGGTAGGATCAGGAAACTAAATGAGACAGAGGAGGACCTTGTGCCCATTGTGCTCCTCAGTGGGATCATGGCCACATTTCCATTTCTCCTTATTGAAGGTCTGAGATTTCTGTCCACAAGATGAAATATGTTTGCTATTGGCAATTTAACTGTGTTACCAGTAACTAAATTCAATTGTGACCTCTTCTTTCTTGACAGACTTCGATTTGTCTTCCAGTTCAAACACGTGCAGTAAGTACAGTTTTGAGAAACATTAACTGAAAGGCATTTAAGTTACGGGAGAACTAGTGGAAGAAGTCCGAGTCTTACTGAAACAACACTGTGAAACTGAACAGCATGGTTCTGAATTTTGCTTCAAGTTCAGCAAAGAATATTTCACAACCAGGTCAACCCTTCAAGATGAGTAGATGCCAGGCTACTGCTTGGTAATGGTAACTGCAGAAACCTTGCAATCAGAGTTGACAAGACAAGGTTAACACTGTCAGATGATCTGTGACTTGGAGACATGCTGAAGGAACAAGAGTCTAAAAATTCTTCAATCTAAGACCTTAAGACATAGGAGCAGAATTAGGCCATACAGCCCATTGAGTCTGCTCTGCCATTCAGTGATGGGAGATTTATTAACTCTTTCAACCCCATTCTCCTGCCTTCTCCCTATAACATTTGATGCCTTGACTAATCAACATCCTATCAACCTCCACTTTAAATATACCCAATGATTTGTCTTCCACGACCGTATGTGGCAATGAATTCCACAGATTCACCACCCTTTGGCTAAAGAAATTCTTCCTCATTTTTGTTCTTAAGGGACATCCTTCTGTTCTGGTCCTAGATTCCCTCACTATAGGAAACATCCTCTCCATGTCCATTCTATCTATGCCTTTCAGCATTTGCTAGGTTTCAGTATTATCAACCCCTCATTCTTATAAACAACAGCAAGTACAGGCCCAGAGCTGTCAAATGTGTCTCATAGGTTAACCCTTTCAATCCTGGGATAATTCTTTTGAACCTCCTCTGGAACCCCTACAATGCCAGCAAATTATATCTTAGATAAGAGGCCCAAAATTGCACACAATACTCCAATGTGTTGAGATACACCAAAGGAGCAGTCTCGTATCATGCCAATTACTGTTCTGGGTTTGAGCTTACCATAGCAAAATTCAACAAAACTGGAAGGCGTAGTTGTCAATTGTTGCAAAAGGGCCCTCTTTTGTTTCTGCTGTGCCATTGTGGAATGAGCAAAGGTAGATGATGGGTAGCTCTGGGATCAGTCTGGACCCAGGAGGCTAAGGGAGTCTGTCAACTGTCAGAGCTGGGGCTGAGGCCTTGAGTACCCATCAGGAATTCAATGTTTCCAGGATTGATCAGAGAGTTTGGTGGGATTTGAGGGCATCAACGACATTGAGGCAGAGGTAGGAAAGGAAACGTTTATGTATGGGATTCCTGACCCTTGCCTGAGACCTCTCATAGAGAGCTGCTTTAATTCAGATTTTGAAATTTAGATTTCAGATTCAAAGATTTCAGATTCAAGTTTATTTATCACGTGTACATTGAAACATACTTTGAAATATGTCGCCTGCGTTAACAACCAGCACATCCTAATGATGTACTGCCCACAAGTGTTATCACACATTCCGTAGCCAACATAGCATACCCACAATGCTCAGCATTTTGTTGTCCACAGCAAGTAAAAAAAAACAACAAAACAAGCCCCTTTCCTCCCTCCTACCCACCCACAGAGACAATCTTCCAACACTAGGACAGGCTTCCAGACCTCCAGCAGACTTGAGCTGACTGGAGACTTCCCTGGTGGACTTCAGACTCAGAGACCCAGAGCTTCAGCCATCAGGCTTTAAATTTCAGTCTTCTAATCGACCACAGGTTTCAAGCTTCATTGTCAACCTCAAGCCAAATGTGCCAATGTGTCATCTCCCTTACAGTTCTTCAAAATAGAGTGAGTTGGGAAAGACCTGGAACTGTCTGCATAACAATTCTAAAACAATGAATTAATTTATGAGGAAGAGACAGAATGCTGCTTTCCAATTGTTATTGAAAAATGTTTTAACTTAATTGAAAGATGCTCTCCGGCTCTTGGGGCCATGCTCTCGATCAAGTAGAGTGTCTGAGGAAAGCATTGTGGATGCATCTAAGAGAAAGAGGATAAGTTAAGAAAGGAATGCAAGTATATCCAGATAAATAGAGCCACAGAACGGATGCAGACTTAATCTTGAGTGTTTAATTTCCATTCTGTTTTTTTGTGATATTCTGTGAGATTTTTTCCAATAATGTTATGATAAATTCCTTTATGTAACTGCATCCATAAATTTGATAGTATAGTTTAGTTGAAGTGGCAAATATGAAAGTACTTCATATAGTCATATTCTTACTTCATAAGAAACAATAGGTTTAATCTTTTGATAATGGAAAGTCTTTCAGTTTGAAAAGTTGGTTATTAAAAACCTGATTTTTCTAATTTTTAATAACAGATCAAACCATTTCGTATGATGATGACTACTTGGGAGATTACTTAAAGGATGTGTCTTATGGAGATGATTCTGTGTTCCTACCAAACACTGCCATGGATGGTTAGTATTGCAAACATAAAACTTCAAAGTGTTGTGTGCTATTGAACAAGCTTTTCATGAGGAAAACATCTTTCACATGCTCTAATGTTTGGAGGGTTGTAGAAAAGAAAGCCCTGGGATATGTGGCCATGTCAGGGACCAGAAGAGTAAGAGCTCGTGCAGACTAATGAACTGAGGGTCTGTAATGAAAGCGGTAGGATGCCATGGTAATGTTCACACAGTTTAATGTAGAACATAAAACAGTAACAGCACAGTACAGACTGATGTTGTGCCAACCTATTAGCCTACTCAAAGATCAATCTAACCCTTCTTTCCTACGTAGCCCTTCATTTTCTCATCCATATGTTTATCGGAGAGTCTCTGAAATGTCCCTAATGTCTGCTTCTACTACCACCCCTGACAGTATATTCCACACACCTACCACTCTGTATGTAAAAAAAAATCTACCCCGAAATCCCTCCTGTATTTTCCTCCAAATACCTGCTCCCTTGTAATAGTGAAACACAGAGGTTTGCTTTAATTATCTTCAAAAGTTCAAAGTAATTTAGTATCAAAATACATATGTTATCATATACTATCCTTAGATTCATTTTCTTGCTGTCGTTCACAGTAGATAGAAAGAAACATAACAGATTCAATGAAAAACTGCAAAGAACAGAGTGAGACAAACAACCAAGCCAACAAGCTGTCCAAAAGCAAAAAGAAAATAATAAGAATAAGCAAAAAATATCAGGAATACGTTATAGGGTCCTTAAAAATGAGTACGTAGGTTGTGAGGCTTGAGGCACTTGTACCTCCTTCCTGATGGCAGCAGGAGAAGAGGACATGGATGGGGTGTTCTTGATGACGGATGTTGCTTTCCTGCATCAACACTCATTGTAAATGTGGACTGATGGCGAGGGCTTTGCCTGTGATGGACTGGGCTGTATCCACTACTTTTTGAATTTTTATCCATTCAAAGGCATTGGAGTTTCCATACCAGGCTGTGTTGCAACCCTTCAGTATATTGTCCACCACCCATCTATAGAAGTTTGTCAAAGTGTTAATTGACATGCTGAATCAGTGCAAATTTCTAAGAGTGTAGAGGAGCTGCTGTGGCTTTGTAATAGCAGTTACATGTTGTACCCTGGGCAGATTAAAGTGCCTACTAAAAGCATTCACACCCCCTTGCAAGTCTTCATGTTTGTTGTTTTACAACATTGAATGACAGCGGATTTAATTTACCTTTTTTGACACTGATCAACAGAAAAAGACTCTGCAAAGTGATCTAAATTAATTGCAAATATAAAACACAAAATAATTGATTGCACAAGTATTCACCCCCATCAAGTCAGTATTCGGTAGATGCAACTTTGGCAGCAATTACAGCCTTGAGTCTGTATGGATAGGACTCTATCAGCTTTGCACATCTGGACACTGCAATTTTTCCCCATTCTTCTTTACAAAACTGCTCAAGCTCTGTCAGATTGCATGCCCTTTTCAAGTCCAGCCACAAATTCTCAGTTGGATTGAGGTCTGGACTCTAACTTGGCCACTCCAGGACATTAACTTTGTTGTTTTTAAGCCATTCTTGTGTAGCTTTGGCTTTATGCTCGAGGTCATTGTCTTGCTGGAAAACATCTTCCAATTTGCAGTTCTCTTGCAGACTGCATCAGGTTTTCCTCCAGGATTTCCCCATATTTTGCTGTGTTTATTTTATTCTCTACCTTCATAAGCCTTACAGGGCCTGCTACAGTGAAGCATCCCCACAGCATGATGCAGCCACCACCATGCTTCACAGTAGAGGTGGTGTGTTTTTGATGTTGTGCAGTGTTTGGCTTATACCAAACATGGCATTTAGTCTGATGGTCAAAAAGCTCTATTTTGGTTTCATCAGACCATGGAACCTTCTTCCAGCTGACTTCAGAATCTCCCACATGCCTTCTGGCAAACTCTAGCCAAGATTTCATGTAAGCTTGTTTCAACAGTGGCTTTCTCTTTGCCACACTCCCATTAAGCTGTGACTGGTGAAGCAACAGGCAATAGGACTTGTATGCATAGTCTCTTTCATCTCAGCCACTGAAGCTTGTAACTCCACTAGAGTTGTCATAGATCTTTGGTGGCCTCCCTCACTAGTCCCCTTCTTGCACAGTCACTTAGTTTTTGAGGACAGCCTACTCTAGGCAGACTTATGGCTGTGCCATATTCTTTCCATTTCTTGATGATTGACTTAACTGTACTCCAAGGGATATTCAGTGACTTGGAAATTTTCTTGTATCCATCTCCTGACTTGTGCTTTTCAATAACCTTTTCATAGAGTTGCTTGGAGTGTTCTTTTGTCTTCATGGTGTAGATTTTGCCAGGATACTGACTCACCAGCAGTTGGACCTTCCAATATGCAGGTGTATTTCTACTACAATCAATCAAAACACCATGATTGCACACAGTGATCTCAATTTAACTAATTATGTGACTTCTAAAACCAATTGGTTGCTCCAGTGATGATTTGGTGTGTCATATTAAAGTTGGGGTGGGGGTGAATACTTATGCAATCAACTATTTTGTGTTTTATATTTGTAATTAATTTAGATCACTTTGTAGAGATCTGTTTTCACTTTGACACAAAAGAATCTTTTCCTGTTGATCAGCGTCAAAAAAGGCAAATTAAATCCACTGTGATTCAATGTTGTAAAACAATATAACATGAAGACTTCCAAGGGGGTGAATACTTTTTATTGGCACTGTATCTGAAATGATAACACTAATGAATTTAAAGTTGCTGATCCTCTGCATCTCTGATCTCCTGATGAGTCTTGGCTCATGGACCTGGTTCATGTGTTCAGTTTTAATATGGTTCCTTACTGCTGATAATTGAAAGCAGCATCCATCATCAAGGACCTCACCATCCAGGTCATGCTCTCTTCCCACTCCTACCATCAGGAAGAAGGTACAGGAGCTGTTTGACAACTTACGGACTCACTTTCATGTACTATTCATCTCATGTTCCTGGTAATTATTCCTTGTTCAGTTATTATGATTATTATTATTTCTTTTATTGCCTTTTTGTACTGACACAGTTTGTTATCTTTTGCACATCAGTTGTTTGTCCGTACAGTTCTGTGTGGACTCTCGTTGCTTCTGTTGTGTTTCTTTTTTTTCTTTTCTTCTTTTGTGTCTGCAAGAAAATGAATCTCAAGGTGGCATCCATCATTAAGGACCCCCATCACCCAGAACATGCTCTCTTCTCATTATTACCATCGGGAAGGAGGTACAGACACCGGAAGGCACAGACTTAGCGATTCAGAAATAGCATCTTCCCCTCTGTTATCAATTTCTGAATGGATATTGAACCTATGAACACTACTTCACCACCTTTTTACTTTTTGCACTAGTTATTTTAACTTAACTATTTAATAGACAAATGTACACTTACTGTAATTCAGATTTTTTTCTCTGTATTTATTTATCATGTATTTCATTGTACTGCCGCCATAAATTGAACAAATTTCATGACATACGCTGGTGATATTAAATCTGATGCAGATAATGTTTCTGATATGGTGACATATAGGTATTTAAGAATAAATAAATACTTTGAACTTTGATTTCTGGTGCCAGTAGTGAGTGATCTTGTTTTCAGAAGAAGAAACTTGGGAGAAATTGAGTTTCCCTTCAAATAATGTACAAGGGATTGTCTTGGCTTGGCTTTTAATGCTTTACTCTGAATAAAATATTTTTATTCTCATAAAAATCTTGAGAGAATTAAGAGCAGCATTTGTCATTAATTGTTGATTTGTGATTTACGAGGCCCTTAAGAATACTGTAATGCACTTATACTTTGCACAACTTATTTGGTTATAACAGATTCGTCAAATCTCTCACCTTCATCATATGATGATACATATTCCAGGCCTTTGACCAAATACTCTGGGACTTGGGGTAAGTAGACAAAAAGAGAAAATAACTTCAAAAAAACTGAAGGCAGATTATAGTGTAGCTTTGGAAATGGATGTTGAAAGAAAAAGATTACCTTTATGCGATACACCTTTCTCCTGTGCTTCACAGTTAATTAAGTACTTGCAACTGTAATAGAAAATTTTGATAATACCAATTTGTGCAAACAAGTTGCCACAAAGGATCCTGAGAGATATATCAAAGATAAAGATTAAAGATTAGTTTGAAACATTGAAACATATAGTGAAAGGCATCATTTGCAGCAGCAAACAGCACTGTCCGAATATGTGCTGGGGGCAGCCTGAAAGTGTCACTATGCTTCTGGTGCCAACATAGGATGCACACGACTTTCCTGTATATGAGAGGAAACCAGAGCACCCAGAGCAAATCCACACAGTCGGGGGAGAATGTACAAACTCCCTGCAGACAGTGACGGAATTGGACACTGATCATTGTTGCACTCATCATTTCACTACTAACAATGAAGTTGTTTTAATGAAGTACCAGAGTGATAAACATAGAACCCGAGGAGAATTCAGCTTCTTTTTCTTAAAATTAGTCAGGGGGTTTTCCAACAAAACAGTATGGTTATTAATTTAAAAGATGAGGCAAGATTTTTTTTTGTAGAGACTTTTCTAGCGGAGGTAGAAGCAAATTATTTGGATATAAAATAAGAGACCATAGGTTTAAGGTCAATTTCTCCTTCTGATAAACAAAATTTCCCCCTGCCTCTTGTCCCACTCTGACTTTCTACCTCTTCTCACCTTCCCTTTACTTCCCCCTCTCCTCCTTCCCTTTCTCCTGTGGTTTACTCTCCTCTCCTATCAGATTCCTTCTTCTCCAGTCCTTGACCTTTCACTCCCACCTGGCTTCACCTATCACCTTCTAGTTAGTTTCCTCCCCCTCCCCCACCTTTTTATTCTAGCATCTTCCCCTTGATGCCGTCTGACCTGCTGAGTTCCTCCAGCATTTTGTGTGTGTTGTTTTAGATAAGGGGTTGGGTGGTTTAGAGGGAATTTGATTGAGAATTTATTCATGCCAAAGATGATATTTGGAATTGGGAATGCACTACTGGAAAGGGACATGGAGTCAGAGAATTACCATAAGACATAGGAGCAAAATGAGGCCATTTGGCCCATCGAGTCTGCTCTGCCATTCAATCATGGCTGATTTTTTTTCCCCTCCTCACCCCACTCCCCAGCCTACCTCCCCCACCCCCCCATAACCTTTGATGCCATGGACAATCAAGAACCCATCAATCTCCGCCTTAAATACACCCAACAACCTGACCTCCACAGCTGCCTGTGGTAATAAATTCCACAAATTCACCACCCTCTGGCTAAAGAAATTTCTCCACATCTCTGTTTTAAATGGATACCTCTCTATCCTGAGGCTGTGCCCTCTTGTCCTAGACCCTCCCCCCCCCCCCAAAACCATGCGAAACATCCTTTCCACATCTACTCTGTCTAGGCCTTTCAACATCGAAAGGTTTCAATGAGATCCCTCCTCATCCTTCTAAATTCCAATGAGTACAGGCCCAGAGCCATCAAATGTTCCTCATATGATAATCTTTTATTTGAAGAATCATCCTTGTGAATCTTCTTTGAACTCTCTCCAAAGTCAGCAGATCTTTTCTTAGATGAGGAGTCCAAATCTGTTCACAATACTCGAGGAGAGGCCTCACCAGTGCCTTAGAAAGCCTTGACATCACATCCCTGCCCTTATATTCTAGACTTCTTGAAATCAATGCTAATATTGCATTTGCCTTCCTCAACACAGATTCAACCAGCAAGTTAACTTTTAGGGTGTTCCGAACATGGACTCCCAAGTGCCTTTGCATCTCAGATTTTTGAATTTTTTCACTATTTAGAAAATAGTCTGCACATTTTTTTTGTACCAAAGTACATGACCACGCATTTTCCAACATTGCATTTTATTTGCCCCTTTCTTACTCATTCTCCTAATCTGTCAAAGTCCTGCTGCAGCCTTCCTGTTTCCTCAACACTACCTGCCCCTCCACTAATCTAAAACTGAGAAAAGGGAATAATGTTTTTATATGATAGGGTGGGAAGAGGTATACTCAAGATAACCATGGGGATCAGTAGGTTTTTAAAAGATGTTGGTTGACAGTTTGTCTCCAGAGATGGACAGAGACTTCAAGAAAGGGGAGGGAGTTGTCAGAGATGGACCAAGTGAATCTAAGGGCAGGGTGGAAGTTAGAGGCAAAATTGACAAACTCAGCATGGGTACGTGAAGCAGCGCCAATGCAGTTGTCAATGTAGTGGAGGAAGAGTTGGGGATTATAACCAGGGAAGGCTTCAGACAAATAGGCAAGCACAGCTTGGGTCCATGTGAGTGTCCATGGCTACCCCTCAGGTTTGGAGAAGGTGGGAGGAGCCGAAGGAAAAATTGTTCAGGGTGAGAACCAGTTTTGCCAGATGGAGGAGGGTGGTGGTAGAGGTGGAGTGGTTGGTTCTTTTGTCAAAAAAGAAGTGGACGGGTTTGAGGCATTCTGGGTGGGGGATAGAAGTGTATAGGGACTGAACATCCATGGTGAAGAATAGGTGGTTAGGGCCAGGGAACTGAAAGTTACTGAGAAGATGGAGGGCATGAGAAGTGTCATGAATGTAGGTGGGAAGGGACTGAACCAGGAGGGGTAGAATAGAATCAAGTTAATCCATTAATGAAATATTCAACAAAGTCCATGTTTACACTTATTGACATGTAGAATCTGGATTGAGCATTTGTTTTCTTTTCCGACAGATTTAGCAAACATATCATCTTCAACACCAGCAAATTTCCAGACACCCACTAGGTATTCAGCTCCTTTGCCCAGGAGGATGAAGCCCGTGGCATTACGTGAGTATGGTCTGATGAAAAGTGTCTCAAGAACAATATTTGGCTTCTATGCAGTAGTGTCTTCAATGTAGATTTTGTTTTGGCAGAACAACATTAAGCAATATTGATCTGTGTTTCTATGCTAATTTTGTTTAGCAAGAGATTTGGAGACACTATGAGAAGATTGTTGCAGATCCACAAGCTTGTGCTTTGAGAGAGCTATTTATAAATCTTCTTGCTCTTTCTCTGCTTAGCCTGTTAGGTGAACAACTCAGTGAAGGAGTGACCTAGCCATCAGTCATGTAGTCTAAACAAGGTGGAATCCACATGAGAACTGATTTCTGAAGCAGGAGTGAATCGAGATAGCATAGACTAGGTGTTCCCAGCTTGGGTCCACAGACTCCTTGCTTCATTGATTCATGACATAAAAATGGTTGGAAAACCCTTCCCTAGACCATGACAAATCACTGTGATACCTATAATCATTATAACATTTGAAGCTGTTTACTTTGAAGTTTCTTCATAACAGATTCATTTTTGATGTAATTAATAAAGTTAAAACTTATTTATCGACTTGTCAAAGTAAGTTGATTGATACTGCAAACAGCGATCTAATTTTGGCATTTGTGTTTTTAATGTAGCGGTAACATTTTCTTTGTTTTATTTTGTTGCATGGCAAACTGTCAGCTCCGAGAAGGTCACATACAGACTATTTGACATATCCCCTAAGCTCAGGTGCAAATACTTCTAGAAAGGGTAAGTAGAAAAAAACCTGCTAAAGGCAAGACCCTTAACAGCACAGAACAGTGGGAACTTAGGGTCTAAGTTTCTAGCTCCCTGGGAGTGGCTACTCAGGTTGATAGGGTGGTTAAAGGCATATGGAATGCTTGCTTTTATTAGTCAAGACATTGAGTTCAAAAACCAGGAAATTATGTTTCAGTTTTATAAAACTCCAGTTAGGCCACATCTGGAGTATTGTATACGGTTTTGGTCACCCCATTATAGGAAGGATGTTAAGGCTTTTGAGAGAGAGCAGAAGAGGTTTACCAGGATGCTGCCTGGATTAGAAGGCATGTGCTATATCAAGAGGTTGGACAACTTTGGAATGTTTTTTCTGGCGCAGCGTAGGCTGGGGGGAGATCTGATAGAGATTTATAAGATTATAAGAAGCATAGATAGAGTAGACAGACACTATCTTTTTCGAAGGATTGAAGTGTTTACTACCAGAGGGTGGGCATTTAAGATGAGAGGAGATAAATTAAAAGGAGATGTGAAAGGCAAGATTTTTTTACACAGTGAGTGGTGGGTGCCTGCAATGTGCTGCCAGGGTTGGTGGTAGAGGCAGATACATTAGGGATTTTTAAGAGGTTTAGATAAAAACACGAATATGAGGGAATTGCAAAGATATGAACGTTGTGCAGGCAAAATAGATTTACATAGTTGACCATTTGATGACTAATTTACTTGATTCTGCACAATGTTCTGGACTGAAGAGCCTGTTCCTTTACTGCACTGTTCTATGTTTTCAAATTGAAGGATTTTCTGAAGTTGGCTGTTTTGCCTTTAACTGTGGTGTGACAGAAAGGAAGCACTTGCTTTATATGGTGTGTCAGGAAATGCCAAAGTGCTTTATGTTTTGGAGGTTTTTGTCATTGTTACTACATAATGTGGGAAATACAGTAGCTGAGCCATTTTACACAGAAAGGTCCTATAAATATATATATATGTACTTTTATATGTATATATACATATATAAGAAACAACAATGGTGTTTGAGGACTGAAGACCAGTAAGTCTAACACAAACACAAGATTCTTCAGATGCTGGAAATCCAGAGCACAAAGTGCTGGAGGAACTCTGTAGGTCAGGCAGCATCTATGGAAATGAATAAACAGTTGAAGTTTTGGATTGAGACCCATCAATGGGGACTGGAAAGAAAGGGGGGAAATGCCAGAATAAGAGGGTGGGGAGGTGGAAGGGGGTAGGTGAAGCCAGGTGGGAGGAGGAGGGGGGATTGAGATAAGATGCTGGGTGGTGATAGGTGGAAAAAGTAAAGGGCTGAAGAAGAAGAAAGCTAATAGGAGAGGAGCGTGGGCCATGGAAGAAAGGGAAGGAGATAGGCAGGTGAGGAGAAAAGGTAAGAGGCTAGAGTGAGGAACTGAAAAAAGGGAAGGGACAGGGGAAAAGAAAACCAGAAAAAATAGCAGAAGGAGAAATTGATGTTCGTGCCATCAGGTTGGAGGCTCCTAGATGGAACATGAGGTGTTGCTCCCCCACACTGAGGGTGGCCTCATTGTGGCAGAAAAGGAGGCCACAGACTGACATGGGGTTAGGAATGAAAATGCTTGGCCACCAGGAATTATACTTTTTGCAGATGGAGCAAAGGTGCTGGACAAAGGATCCCCCAGTCAGATCTCACCAGATGGTGTTGCTGAGATGATAAGAGGCATAGATTGAGTGGACAGACAGAGAATTTTTCCAAGGATGGTAATGGCTAACACAGGGAGACATAATTTTAAGGTGATTGGAGTGGGGGTATCAGAGGTAGGTTTTATACACAGAGAGTGGTAACTGCATGAAATGTGCTGCTGGGATTGGTGATAGAGGTAGATACATTAGGGAAATTTAACAGATTCTCAGATGGGCACATAGATGAAAGAAAAATGGAGGGCTATGTGGGTGGGGATGGTTTGTTACATCATAGGTTAGCACAACATTGTGGGCTGAAGGGTCTGTACTGTGCTGTAGTGTTATATGTTCACTGAAAACCAATGTATGTATCAAAAAAATCCCTTTCCTCCCCTTTTCTTCTAATCCCCCCTCTGGCCTCTTACATCTATCGCCTTCCCCTGGTGCCCCTCCTCCTTCCCTCTCTCTCATGGCCCATCTCTCCTGTCAGAGCCCTTTCCCTCCAGCCCTTTACCTTTCCCACCTGCTTGGTTTTGCTAATAACCTCCTAGCTAGTCCTCCTTTCCCTCCCATCACTTTTTTTATTCTGGCGTCTTCCCCCTTTCTTTCCAGTCTCCTTGAAGGGTCTCGGCGCAAACCGTTTACTGTTCGTTTATTTCCATAGATGCTGCCTGACTCGCTGAGTTCCTGCAGAATTTTGTGTGTGTGTGTGTGTGTGTGTGTGTGTGTGTGTGTGTGTGTGTGTGTGTGTGTGTGTGTGTGTGTGTGTGTGTGTGTGTGTGTGTGTGTGTGTGTGTGTGTGTGTGTGTGTGTGTGTGTGTGTGTGTGTGTGTGTGTGTGTGTTGCAATGTATGCATGATATAATAATCTAAACCCCCAAGGTAGGATCAGGAAACTAAATGAGACAGAGGAGGACCTTGTGCCCATTGTGCTCCTCAGTGGGATCATGGCCACATTTCCATTTCTCCTTATTGAAGGTCTGAGATTTCTGTCCACAAGATGAAATATGTTTGCTATTGGCAATTTAACTGTGTTACCAGTAACTAAATTCAATTGTGACCTCTTCTTTCTTGACAGACTTCGATTTGTCTTCCAGTTCAAACACGTGCAGTAAGTACAGTTTTGAGAAACATTAACTGAAAGGCATTTAAGTTACGGGAGAACTAGTGGAAGAAGTCCGAGTCTTACTGAAACAACACTGTGAAACTGAACAGCATGGTTCTGAATTTTGCTTCAAGTTCAGCAAAGAATATTTCACAACCAGGTCAACCCTTCAAGATGAGTAGATGCCAGGCTACTGCTTGGTAATGGTAACTGCAGAAACCTTGCAATCAGAGTTGACAAGACAAGGTTAACACTGTCAGATGATCTGTGACTTGGAGACATGCTGAAGGAACAAGAGTCTAAAAATTCTTCAATCTAAGACCTTAAGACATAGGAGCAGAATTAGGCCATACAGCCCATTGAGTCTGCTCTGCCATTCAGTGATGGGAGATTTATTAACTCTTTCAACCCCATTCTCCTGCCTTCTCCCTATAACATTTGATGCCTTGACTAATCAACATCCTATCAACCTCCACTTTAAATATACCCAATGATTTGTCTTCCACGACCGTATGTGGCAATGAATTCCACAGATTCACCACCCTTTGGCTAAAGAAATTCTTCCTCATTTTTGTTCTTAAGGGACATCCTTCTGTTCTGGTCCTAGATTCCCTCACTATAGGAAACATCCTCTCCATGTCCATTCTATCTATGCCTTTCAGCATTTGCTAGGTTTCAGTATTATCAACCCCTCATTCTTATAAACAACAGCAAGTACAGGCCCAGAGCTGTCAAATGTGTCTCATAGGTTAACCCTTTCAATCCTGGGATAATTCTTTTGAACCTCCTCTGGAACCCCTACAATGCCAGCAAATTATATCTTAGATAAGAGGCCCAAAATTGCACACAATACTCCAATGTGTTGAGATACACCAAAGGAGCAGTCTCGTATCATGCCAATTACTGTTCTGGGTTTGAGCTTACCATAGCAAAATTCAACAAAACTGGAAGGCGTAGTTGTCAATTGTTGCAAAAGGGCCCTCTTTTGTTTCTGCTGTGCCATTGTGGAATGAGCAAAGGTAGATGATGGGTAGCTCTGGGATCAGTCTGGACCCAGGAGGCTAAGGGAGTCTGTCAACTGTCAGAGCTGGGGCTGAGGCCTTGAGTACCCATCAGGAATTCAATGTTTCCAGGATTGATCAGAGAGTTTGGTGGGATTTGAGGGCATCAACGACATTGAGGCAGAGGTAGGAAAGGAAACGTTTATGTATGGGATTCCTGACCCTTGCCTGAGACCTCTCATAGAGAGCTGCTTTAATTCAGATTTTGAAATTTAGATTTCAGATTCAAAGATTTCAGATTCAAGTTTATTTATCACGTGTACATTGAAACATACTTTGAAATATGTCGCCTGCGTTAACAACCAGCACATCCTAATGATGTACTGCCCACAAGTGTTATCACACATTCCGTAGCCAACATAGCATACCCACAATGCTCAGCATTTTGTTGTCCACAGCAAGTAAAAAAAAACAACAAAACAAGCCCCTTTCCTCCCTCCTACCCACCCACAGAGACAATCTTCCAACACTAGGACAGGCTTCCAGACCTCCAGCAGACTTGAGCTGACTGGAGACTTCCCTGGTGGACTTCAGACTCAGAGACCCAGAGCTTCAGCCATCAGGCTTTAAATTTCAGTCTTCTAATCGACCACAGGTTTCAAGCTTCATTGTCAACCTCAAGCCAAATGTGCCAATGTGTCATCTCCCTTACAGTTCTTCAAAATAGAGTGAGTTGGGAAAGACCTGGAACTGTCTGCATAACAATTCTAAAACAATGAATTAATTTATGAGGAAGAGACAGAATGCTGCTTTCCAATTGTTATTGAAAAATGTTTTAACTTAATTGAAAGATGCTCTCCGGCTCTTGGGGCCATGCTCTCGATCAAGTAGAGTGTCTGAGGAAAGCATTGTGGATGCATCTAAGAGAAAGAGGATAAGTTAAGAAAGGAATGCAAGTATATCCAGATAAATAGAGCCACAGAACGGATGCAGACTTAATCTTGAGTGTTTAATTTCCATTCTGTTTTTTTGTGATATTCTGTGAGATTTTTTCCAATAATGTTATGATAAATTCCTTTATGTAACTGCATCCATAAATTTGATAGTATAGTTTAGTTGAAGTGGCAAATATGAAAGTACTTCATATAGTCATATTCTTACTTCATAAGAAACAATAGGTTTAATCTTTTGATAATGGAAAGTCTTTCAGTTTGAAAAGTTGGTTATTAAAAACCTGATTTTTCTAATTTTTAATAACAGATCAAACCATTTCGTATGATGATGACTACTTGGGAGATTACTTAAAGGATGTGTCTTATGGAGATGATTCTGTGTTCCTCCCAAATAATGCCACATATGGTTGGTATTACAAACATAGAACTTCAAGGTGTTGTGTGATTTTGAACAAGCTTTTCATGACAAAAAACGACTTTCACATACTTCACAATGTTTGGAGAAAAGAGACCTCTGGGATTTGTAGCAAGGTCAGGGGGCAGAAGAATAAGATACAGTGTGGACTGATAAATTCAGGAGCTGCAATGAATGCAATAGCATGCCAGGATAATCATCACTCAGCTTTGCTAGAAGAGTAGCAGCACTGTACAGACTGATGTTGTGTGAACTTTTTAACATACTCTAATAATCTAACCCTTCCCTCCCACATTGCCATCCATTTTATTTTCATCTATGAGCATATCTAAGAGACTCTTAAATGTCCCTAGTGTACCTGCCTTTACCATCACCCCGGCACAACGCATTCCACACACCTACAACTGCCTGTGTCAAAACCTATCTCTACATTTCTCCCACCATATTTTCCTCCAAACACTTGAAAGTTATGTTGCCTTGTATTAACCATTTTTACACTGGGAAAATGTCTCTGTATAGCCACTTTATTATTACCTCTTATCATCTTATACCCATCTATCAAGTTGTCTCTCACCCTCCTTCTCTCCATAGAGAAAAACTGTAGCTCAGTCAACCTATCTTAAGACATGCTGTCTAATCCAGATAGCATCCTGGTAAATCAACTTTGCACCCTCTCTAAAGCTTCCACACCCTTCTGTAACGTGGTGACCAGAACTGAATGCAATACTCCAACTGTGGTCTGACCAGATTTTTATAAATTTGCAATGTTACTTCGCAGTTCCTGAACTCAATCCCCGATTAATGAAGGACCACATACCATACACCTTCCAAACCAATCTATCAGCCCGTGTAGTAACCCTGAGGGATCCCTCTATTCCTCCACACCATTAAGAATCCTGCCATTAACCCTGTGTTTTGCCTTCAAATCTGACCATCCAGATTGAATCACTTTTACACTTTTCCTGATCGAACTTCTCAGTCCAGCATTGCATCCTCTCAGTAACCTACAGCAACCTTTACCTGGTCAGCAATATCACTAAGCTTGTGCAGTCTCTCCCACAACATTGTAAAATTGGATATGTTGCAGATGCAGTATTTCCAGTAACAGCCTAAATGATACATGGCAGATGGAAGTTGATGGACACCATCACCTTAGTAACTCTTACAGGTGACAAAAGATGTTTGGCACATAACATAGTGCTAATAGAGGTCCTTAGGGGATATGGCTTCCTGCTTTTTGTTTCTCCTTTTTCTTCTAACAGATTGCTCTGTACTGTTTTGAACTGAATTGTTTGTCATTGATGCACCATCAATAACTCACGCTGAGACGTAGGAAGTGAGGTATCGGCTTTTATTGACTGGAAGAATGAACAACACTACATCCTGGGGAATGAGGCTGGGCAACAGGCCTCAGTCGCCTTTATACAGGGGTCTGTGGGAGGGGCCACAGGAGCAGTCAGCAGGGGTCTGTGGGAGGAGCCACAGGAGCAGTCAGCAGGGGTCTGTGGGAGGAGCCACAGGAGCAGTCCAGACAGGTATATGTAGTTCACCACAGTCATGTAGGGAGGAGGCATTTACTTAGTGGTTAGATTGGGTACCTTCTGTGCTGTTACAATGAGTTATTTCCATGAATCTAAACTTGGAGAAATTGGGTTTCCCTTCAAATAATGTACAAGGGTTGTCTTGGCTTGGCTTTTACTGCTTTACTCTGAATAAAGCCATAAAAATCTTGAGAGAATTAAGAGCAGCATTTGTCATTAATTGCTGATTTGTGATTTACGAGGCGCTTAAGAATACTGTAATGGACTTATACTTTGCACAACTTATTTGGTTATAACAGATCCGTCAAATCTCTCATCTTCATCATATGATGAAACATATTCCAGGCCTTTGACCAGATACTCTGGGACTTGGGGTAAGTAGACAAAAAGAGAAAATAACTTCAAAAAAAATTGAAGGCAGATTATAGTGTAGCTTTGGAAATGGATGTTGAAAGAAAAAGATTACCTTTATGCGATACACCTTTCTCCTGTGCTTCACAGTTAATTAAGTACTTGCAACTGTAATAGAAAATTTTGATAATACCAATTTGTGCAAACAAGTTGCCACAAAGGATCCTGAGAGATATATCAAAGATAAAGATTAAAGATTAGTTTGAAACATTGAAACATATAGTGAAAGGCATCATTTGCAGCAGCAAACAGCACTGTCCGAATATGTGCTGGGGGCAGCCTGCAAGTGTCACTATGCTTCTGGTGCCAACATAGGATGCACACGACTTTTCTGTATGTGAGAGGAACCAGAGCACCCAGAGCAAATCCACACAGTCGGGGGAGAATGTACAAACTCCCTGCAGACAGTGACGGAATTGGACACTGATCATTGTTGCACTCATCATTTCACTACTAACAATGAAGTTGTTTTAATGAAGTACCAGAGTGATAAACATAGAACCCGAGGAGAATTCAGCTTCTTTTTCTTAAAATTAGTCAGGGGGTTTTCCAACAAAACAGTATGGTTATTAATTTAAAAGATGAGGCAAGATTTTTTTTTGTAGAGACTTTTCTAGTGGAGGTAGAAGCAAATTATTTGGATATAAAATAAGAGACCATAGGTTTAAGGTCAATTTCTCCTTCTGATAAACAAAATTTCCCCCTGCCTCTTGTCCCACTCTGACTTTCTACCTCTTCTCACCTTCCCTTTACTTCCCCCTCTCCTCCTTCCCTTTCTCCTGTGGTTTACTCTCCTCTCCTATCAGATTCCTTCTTCTCCAGTCCTTGACCTTTCACACCCACCTGGCTTCACCTATCACCTTCCAGTTAATTTCCTCCCCCTCCCCCACCTTTTTATTCTAGCATCTTCCCCTTGATGACGTCTGACCTGCTGAGTTCCTCCAGCATTTTGTGTGTATTGTTTTAGATAAGGGGTTGGGTGGTTTAGAGGGAATTTGATTGAGAATTTATTCATGCCAAAGATGATATTTGGAATTGGGAATGCACTACTGGAAAGGGACATGGAGTCAGAGAATTACCATAAGACATAGGAGCAAAATGAGGCCATTTGGCCCATCGAGTCTGCTCTGCCATTCAATCATGGCTGATTTTTTTTCCCCTCCTCACCCCACTCCCCAGCCTACCTCCCCCACCCCCCCATAACCTTTGATGCCATGGACAATCAAGAACCCATCAATCTCCGCCTTAAATACACCCAACAACCTGACCTCCACAGCTGCCTGTGGTAATAAATTCCACAAATTCACCACCCTCTGGCTAAAGAAATTTCTCCACATCTCTGTTTTAAATGGATACCTCTCTATCCTGAGGCTGTGCCCTCTTGTCCTAGATCCTTCCCCACCCCCCAACCATGCGAAACATCCTTTCCACATCTACTCTGTCTAGGCCTTTCAACATCGAAAGGTTTCAATGAGATCCCTCCTCATCCTTCTAAATTCCAGTGAGTACAGGTTCAGAACCATCAAATGTTCCTCATATGACAACCTTTTATTTGAAGAATCATCCTTGTGAATCTTCTTTGAACTCTCTCCAATGTCAGCAGATTTTTTTCTTAGATGAGGAGTCCAAATCTGTTCACAATACTCGAGGAGAGGCCTCACCAGTGCCTTAGAAAGCCTTGACATCACATCCCTGCCCTTATATTCTAGACTTCTTGAAATCAATGCTAATATTGCATTTGCCTTCCTCAACACAGATTCAACCAGCAAGTTAACTTTTAGGGTGTTCCGAACATGGACTCCCAAGTGCCTTTGCATCTCAGATTTTTGAATTTTTTCACTATTTAGAAAATAGTCTGCACATTTTTTTTGTACCAAAGTACATGACCACGCATTTTCCAACATTGCATTTTATTTGCCCCTTTCTTACCCATTCTCCTAATCTGTCAAAGTTCTGCTGCAGCCTTCCTGTTTCCTCAACACTACCTGCCCCTCCACTAACCTAAAACTGAGAAAAGGGAATAGTGTTTTTATATGATAGGGTGGGAAGAGGTATACTCAAGATAACCATGGGGATCAGTAGGTTTTTAAAAGATGTTGGTTGACAGTTTGTCTCCAGAGATGGACAGAGACTTCAAGAAAGGGGAGGGAGTTGTCAGAGATGGACCAAGTGAATCTAAGGGCAGGGTGGAAGTTAGAGGCAAAATTGACAAACTCAGCATGGGTACGTGAAGCAGCGCCAATGCAGTTGTCAATGTAGTGGAGGAAGAGTTGGGGATTATAACCAGGGAAGGCTTCAGACAAATAGGCAAGCACAGCTTGGGTCCATGTGAGTGTCCATGGCTACCCCTCAGGTTTGGAGAAGGTGGGAGGAGCCGAAGGAAAAATTGTTCAGGGTGAGAACCAGTTTTGCCAGATCGAGGAGGGTGGTGGTGGAGGTGGAGTGGTTGGTTCTTTTGTCAAAAAATAAGTGGACAGGTTTGAGGCATTCTGGGTGGGGGATAGAAGTGTATAGGGACTGAACATCCATGGTGAAGAATAGGTGGTTAGGGCCAGGGAACTGAAAGTTACTGAGAAGATGGAGGGCATGAGAAGTGTCATGAATGTAGGTGGGAAGGGACTGAACCAGGAGGGGTAGAATAGAATCAAGTTAATCCATTAATGAAATATTCAACAAAGTCCATGTTTACACTTATTGACATGTAGAATCTGGATTGAGCATTTGTTTTCTTTTCCGACAGATTTAGCAAACATATCATCTTCAACACCAGCAAATTTCCAGACACCCACTAGGTATTCAGCTCCTTTGCCCAGGAGGATGAAGCCCATGGCATTACGTGAGTATGTTCTGATGAAAAGTGTCTCAAGAACAATATTTGGCTTCTATGCAGTAGTGTCTTCAATGTAGATTTTGTTTTGGCAGAACAACATTAAGCAATGTTGATCTGTGTTTCTATGCTAATTTTGTTTAGCAAGAGATTTGGAGGCACTATGAGAAGATTGTTGCAGATCCACAAGCTTGTGCTTTGAGAGAGCTGTTTATAAATCTTCTTGCTCTTTCTCTGCTTAGCCTGTTAGGTGAACAACTCAGTGAAGGAGTGACCTAGCCATCAGTCATGTAGTCTAAACAAGGTGGAATCCACATGAGAACTGATTTCTGAAGCAAGAGTGAATCGAGATAGCATAGACTAGGGGTTCCCAGCTTTGGTCCACAGTCTCCGTGCTTCATTGATTCATGACATAAAAATGGTTGGAAAACCCTTCCCTAGACCATGACCAATCACTGTGATACCTATAATCATTATAACATTTGAAGCTGTTTACTTTGAAGTTTCTTCATAACAGATTCATTTTTGATGTAATTAATAAAGTTAAAACTTATTTATCGACTTGTCAAAGTAAGTTGATTGAGACTGCAAACAGCGATCTAATTTTGGCATTTGTGTTTTTAATGTAGCAGTAACATTTTCTTTGTTTTATTTTGTTGCATGGCAAACTGTCAGCCCCGAGAAGGTCACATACAGACTATTTGACATATCCCCTAAGCTCAAGTGCAAATACTTCTAGAAAGGGTAAGTAGAAAAAAACCTGCTAAAGGCAAGACCCTTAACAGCACAGAACAGTGGGAACTTAGGGTCTAAGTTTCTAGCTCCCTGGGAGTGGCTACTCAGGTTGATAGGGTGGTTAAGAAGGCTAATGGAATGCTTGTTTTTATTAGTCAAGACATTGAGTTCAAAAACCAGGAAGTTATGTTTCAGCTTTATAAAACTCCAGTTAGGCCACATCTGGAGTATTGTATACGGTTCTGGTCACCCCATTATAGGAAGGATGTTAAGGCTTTAAGACACCATCACCTTAGTAACTCTTACAGGTGACGAAAGATGTTTGGCACATAACATAGTGCTAATAGAGGTCCTTAGGGGATATGGCTTCCTGCTTTTTGTTTCTCCTTTTTCTTCTAACAGATTGCTCTGTACTGTTTTGAGCTGAATTGTTTGTCATGTAGGGAGGAGGCATTTACAATAGACAATAGGTGCAGAAGTAGACCATTCGGCTCTTCGAGCCTGCACCGCCATTTTGAGATCATGGCTGATCAACTACTGTTAATACCCGGTTCCTGCCTTGTCCCCATATCCCTTGACTCCCCTATCCATAAGATACCTATCTAGCTCCTTCTTGAAAGCATCCAGAGAATTGGCCTCCACTACCTTCTGAGGCAGTGCATTCCAGACCCCCACAACTCTCTGGGAGAAGAAGTTTTTCCTTAATTCTGTCCTAAATGACCTACCCCTTATTCTCAAACCATGCCCTCTGGTACTGGACTCTCCCAGCATCTGGAACATATTTCCTGCCTCTATCTTGTCCAATCCCTTAATAATCTTATATGTTTCAATCAGATCCCCTCTCAATCTCCTTAATTCCAGTGTGTACAAGCCCAGTCTCTCTAACCTCTCTGTGTAAGACAGTCCAGACATCCCAGGAATTAACCTCGTAAACCTACGCTGCACTTCCTGTACAGTCAGGATGTCCTTCCTTAACCCTGGAGACCAAAACTGTATACAGTACTCCAGGCGTGGTCTCACCAGGGCTCTGTACAAATGTAAAAGGATTTCCTTGCTCTTGTACTCAATTCCCTTTGTAATAAAGGCCAATATTCCATTAGCCTTCTTCACTGCCTGCTGCACTTGCTCATTCACCTTCAGTGACTGATGAACAAGGACTCATAGATCTCTTTGTATTTCTCCCTTACCTAACTCTACACTGTTCAGATAATAATCTGCCTTCCTGTTCTTACTCCCAATGTGGATAACCTCACACTTATTCACATTAAACGTCATCTGCCAAGTATCTGCCCACTCACCCAGCCTATCCAAGTCACCCTGAATTCTCCTAACACCCTCATCACATGTCACACTGCCACCCAGCTTAGTATCATAAGCAAATTTGCTGATGTTATTTTCAATGCCTTCATCCAAATCGTTGACGTAAATTATAAACAGCTGTGGTCCCAATACCGAGCCCTGTGGCACCCCACTAGTCACCACCTGCCATTCCGAGAAACACCCATTCACCGCTACCCTTTGCTTTCTATCTGCCAACCAGTTTTCTATCCATGTCAATGTCTTCCCCCCGATGCCCTGAGCTTTGATTTTACCCACCAATCTCCTATGTGGGACCTTATCAAATGTGGGACTTAATGGTTAGATTGGGTACCTTCTGTGCTGTTACAATGAATTATTTCCATGAATCTAAACTTGGAGAAATTGGGTTTCCCTTCAAATAATGTACAAGGGATTGTCTTGGCTTGGCTTTTACTGCTTTACTCTGAATAAAGCCATAAAAATCTTGAGAGAATTAAGAGCAGCATTTGTCATTAATTGCTGATTTGTGATTTACGAGGCGCTTAAGAATACTGTAATGGACTTATACTTTGCACAACTTATTTGGTTATAACAGATTCGTCAAATCTCTCACCTTCATCATATGATGATACATGTTCCAGGCCTTTGACCAGATACTCTGGGACTTGGGGTAAGTAGACAAAAAGAGAAAATAACTTCAAAAAAAATTGAAGGCAGATTATAGTGTAGCTTTGGAAATGGATGTTGAAAGAAAAAGATTACCTTTATGCGATACACCTTTCTCCTGTGCTTCACAGTTAATTAAGTACTTGCAACTTAATAGAAAATTTTGATAATACCAATTTGTGCAAACAAGTTGCCACAAAGGATCCTGAGAGATATATCAAAGATAAAGATTAAAGATTAGTTTGAAACATTGAAACATATAGTGAAAGGCATCATTTGCAGCAGCAAACAGCACTGTCCGAATATGTGCTGGGGGCAGCCTGAAAGTGTCACTATGCTTCTGGTGCCAACATAGGATGCACACGACTTTTCTGTATGTGAGAGGAAACCAGAGCACCCAGAGCAAATCCACACAGTCGGGGGAGAATGTACAAACTCCCTGCAGACAGTGACGGAATTGGACACTGATCATTGTTGCACTCATCATTTCACTACTAACAATGAAGTTGTTTTAATGAAGTACCAGAGTGATAAACATAGAACCCGAGGAGAATTCAGCTTCTTTTTCTTAAAATTAGTCAGGGGGTTTTCCAACAGAACAGTATGGTTATTAATTTAAAAGATGAGGCAAGATTTTTTTTGTAGAGACTTTTCTAGCGGAGGTAGAAGCAAATTATTTGGATATAAAATAAGAGACCATAGGTTTAAGATCAATTTCTCCTTCTGATAAACAAAATTTCCCCCTGCCTCTTGTCCCACTCTGACTTTCTACCTCTTCTCACCTTCCCTTTACTTCCCCCTCTCCTCCTTCCCTTTCTCCTGTGGTTTACTCTCCTCTCCTATCAGATTCCTTCTTCTCCAGTCCTTGACCTTTCCCACCCACCTGGCTTCACCTATCGCCTTCCAGTTAGTTTCCTCCCCCTCCCCCACCTTTTTATTCTAGCGTCTTCCCCTTGATGCCGTCTGACCTACTGAGTTCCTCCAGCATTTTGTGTGTGTTGTTTTAGGTAAGGGGTTGGGTGGTTTAGAGGGAATTTGATTGAGAATTTATTCATGCCAAAGATGATATTTGGAATTGGGAATGCACTACTGGAAAGGGACATGGAGTCAGAGAATTACCATAAGACATAGGAGCAAAATGAGGCCATTTGGCCCATCGAGTCTGCTCTGCCATTCAATCATGGCTGATTTTTTTTCCCCTCCTCACCCCACTCCTCAGCCTACCTCCCCCACCCCCCTGTAACCTTTGATGCCATGGACAATCAAGAACCCATCAATCTCCGCCTTAAATACACCCAACAACCTGACCTCCACAGCTGCCTGTGGTAATAAATTCCACAAATTCACCACCCTCTGGCTAAAGAAATTTCTCCACATCTCTGTTTTAAATGGATACCTCTCTATCCTGAGGCTGTGCCCTCTTGTCCTAGACCCTCCCCCCCCCCCCCAAAACCATGCGAAACATCCTTTCCACATCTACTCTGTCTAGGCCTTTCAACATCGAAAGGTTTTAATGAGATCCCTCCTCATCCTTCTAAATTCCAGTGAGTACAGGCCCAGAGCCATCAAATGTTCCTCATATGACAACCTTTTATTCGAAGAATCATCCTTGTGAATCTTCTTTGAACTCTCTCCAATGTCAGCAGATTTTTTTCTTAGATGAGGAGTCCAAATCTGTTCACAATACTCGAGGAGAGGCCTCACTAGTGCCTTAGAAAGCCTTGACATCACATCCCTGCCCTTATATTCTAGACTTCTTGAAATCAATGCTAATATTGCATTTGCCTTCCTCAACACAGATTCAACCAGCAAGTTAACTTTTAGGGTGTTCCGAACATGGACTCCCAAGTGCCTTTGCATCTCAGATTTTTGAATTTTTTCACTATTTAGAAAATAGTCTGCACGTTTATTTTTTGTACCAAAGTACATGACCACACATTTTCCAACATTGCATTTTATTTGCCCCTTTCTTACCCATTCTCCGAATCTGTCAAAGTTCTGCTGCAGCCTTCCTGTTTCCTCAACACTACCTGCCCCTCCACTAACCTAAAACTGAGAAAAGGGAATAGTGTTTTTATATGATAGGGTGGGAAGAGGTATACTCAAGATAACCATGGGGATCAGTAGGTTTTTAAAAGATGTTGGTTGACAGTTTGTCTCCAGAGATGGACAGAGACTTCAAGAAAGGGGAGGGAGTTGTCAGAGATGGACCAAGTGAATCTAAGGGCAGGGTGGAAGTTAGAGGCAAAATTGACAAACTCAGCATGGGTACGTGAAGCAGCGCCAATGCAGTTGTCAATGTAGTGGAGGAAGAGTTGGGGATTATAACCAGGGAAGGCTTCAGACAAATAGGCAAGCACAGCTTGGGTCCATGTGAGTGTCCATGGCTACCCCTCAGGTTTGGAGAAGGTGGGAGGAGCCGAAGGAAAAATTGTTCAGGGTGAGAACCAGTTTTGCCAGATGGAGGAGGGTGGTGGTGGAGGTGGAGTGGTTGGTTCTTTTGTCAAAAAAGAAGTGGACGGGTTTGAGGCATTCTGGGTGGGGGATAGAAGTGTATAGGGACTGAACATCCATGGTGAAGAATAGGTGGTTAGGGCCAGGGAACTGAAAGTTACTGAGAAGATGGAGGGCATGAGAAGTGTCATGAATGTAGGTGGGAAGGGACTGAACCAGGAGGGGTAGAATAGAATCAAGTTAATCCATTAATGAAATATTCAACAAAGTCCATGTTTACACTTATTGATATGTCGAATCTGGATTGAGCATTTGTTTTCTTTTCCGACAGATTTAGCAAACATATCATCTTCAACACCAGCAAATTTCCAGACACCCACTAGGTATTCAGCTCCTTTGCCCAGGAGGATGAAGCCCGTGGCATTGCGTGAGTATGTTCTGATGAAAAGTGTCTCAAGAACAATATTTGGCTTCTATGCAGTAGTGTCTTCAATGTAGATTTTGTTTTGGCAGAACAACATTAAGCAATGTTGATCTGTGTTTCTATGCTAATTTTGTTTAGCAAGAGATTTGGAGACACTATGAGAAGATTGTTGCAGATCCACAAGCTTGTGCTTTGAGAGAGCTGTTTATAAATCTTCTTGCTCTTTCTTTGCTTAGCCTGTTAGGTGAACAACTCAGTGAAGGAGTGACCTAGCCATCAGTCATGTAGTCTAAACAAGGTGGAATCCACATGAGAACTGATTTCTGAAGCAGGAGTGAATCGAGATAGCATAGACTAGGTGTTCCCAGCTTGGGTCCACAGACTCCTTGCTTCATTGATTCATGACATAAAAATGGTTGGAAAACCCTTCCCTAGACCATGACAAATCACTGTGATACCTATAATCATTATAACATTTGAAGCTGTTTACTTTGAAGTTTCTTCATAACAGATTCATTTTTGATGTAATTAATAAAGTTAAAACTTATTTATCGACTTGTCAAAGTAAGTTGATTGATACTGCAAACAGCGATCTAATTTTGGCATTTGTGTTTTTAATGTAGCGGTAACATTTTCTTTGTTTTATTTTGTTGCATGGCAAACTGTCAGCTCCGAGAAGGTCACATACAGACTATTTGACATATCCCCTAAGCTCAAGTGCAAATACTTCTAGAAAGGGTAAGTAGAAAAAAACCTGCTAAAGGCAAGACCCTTAACAGCACTTAACAGTGGGAACTTAGGGTCTAAGTTTCTAGCTCCCTGGGAGTGGCTACTCAGGTTGATAGGGTGGTTAAGGGCATATGTGATACTTGCTTTTATTAGTCAAGACATTGAGTTCAAAAACCAGGAAGTTATGTTTCAGCTTTATAAAACTCCAGTTAGGCCACATCTGGAGTATTGTATACGGTTCTGGTCACCCCATTATAGGAAGGATGTTAAGGCTTTTGAGAGAGAGCAGAAGAGGTTTACCAGGATGCTGCCTGGATTAGAAGGCATGTGCTATATCAAGAGGTTGGACAACTTTGGAATGTTTTTTCTGGCGCAGCGTAGGCTGGGGGGAGATCTGATAGAGATTTATAAGATTATAAGAAGCATAGATAGAGTAGACAGACACTATCTTTTTCGAAGGATTGAAGTGTTTACTACCAGAGGGTGGGCATTTAAGATGAGAGGAGATAAATTAAAAGGAGATGTGAAAGGCAAGATTTTTTTACACAGAGAGTGGTGGATGTCTGCAATGTGCTGCCAGGGTTGGTGGTAGAGGCAGATACATTAGGGATTTTTAAGAGGTTTAGATAAAAACACGAATATGAGGGAATTGCAAAGATATGAACGTTGTGCAGGCAAAATAGATTTACATAGTTGACCATTTGATGACTAATTTACTTGATTCTGCACAATGTTCTGGACTGAAGAGCCTGTTCCTTTACTGCACTGTTCTATGTTTTCAAATTGAAGTATTTTCTGAAGTTGGCTGTTTTGCCTTTAACTGTGGTGTGACAGAAAGGAAGCACTTGCTTTATATGGTGTGTCAGGAAATGCCAAAGTGCTTTATGTTTTGGAGGTTTTTGTCATTGTTACTACATAATGTGGGAAATACAGTAGGTGAGCCATTTTACACAGAAAGGTCCTATAAATATATATATATATATACTTTTATATGTATATATACATATATAAGAAACAACAATGGTGTTTGAGGACTGAAGACCAGTAAGTCTAACACAAACACAAGATTCTTCAGATGCTGGAAATCCAGAGCACAAAGTGCTGGAGGAACTCTGTAGGTCAGGCAGCATCTATGGAAATGAATAAACAGTTGAAGTTTTGGATTGAGACCCATCAATGGGGACTGGAAAGAAAGGGGGGAAATGCCAGAATAAGAGGGTGGGGAGGTGGAAGGGGGTAGGTGAAGCCAGGTGGGAGGAGGAGGGGGGATTGAGATAAGATGCTGGGTGGTGATAGGTGGAAAAAGTAAAGGGCTGAAGAAGAAGAAAGCTAATGGGAGAGGAGCGTGGGCCATGGAAGAAAGGGAAGGAGATAGGCAGGTGAGGAGAAAAGGTAAGAGGCTAGAGTGAGGAACTGAAAAAAGGGAAGGGACAGGGGAAAAGAAAACCAGAAAAAATAGCAGAAGGAGAAATTGATGTTCGTGCCATCAGGTTGGAGGCTCCTAGATGGAACATGAGGTGTTGCTCCCCCACACTGAGGGTGGCCTCATTGTGGCAGAAAAGGAGGCCACAGACTGACATGGGGTTAGGAATGAAAATGCTTGGCCACCAGGAATTATACTTTTTGCAGATGGAGCAAAGGTGCTGGACAAAGGATCCCCCAGTCAGATCTCACCAGATGGTGTTGCTGAGATGATAAGAGGCATAGATTGAGTGGACAGACAGAGAATTTTTCCAAGGATGGTAATGGCTAACACAGGGAGACATAATTTTAAGGTGATTGGAGTGGGGGTATCAGAGGTAGGTTTTATACACAGAGAGTGGTAACTGCATGAAATGTGCTGCTGGGATTGGTGATAGAGGTAGATACATTAGGGAAATTTAACAGATTCTCAGATGGGCACATAGATGAAAGAAAAATGGAGGGCTATGTGGGTGGGGATGGTTTGTTACATCATAGGTTAGCACAACATTGTGGGCTGAAGGGTCTGTACTGTGCTGTAGTGTTATATGTTCACTGAAAACCAATGTATGTATCAAAAAAATCCCTTTCCTCCCCTTTTCTTCTAATCCCCCCTCTGGCCTCTTACATCTATCGCCTTCCCCTGGTGCCCCTCCTCCTTCCCTCTCTCTCATGGCCCATCTCTCCTGTCAGAGCCCTTTCCCTCCAGCCCTTTACCTTTCCCACCTGCTTGGTTTTGCTAATAACCTCCTAGCTAGTCCTCCTTTCCCTCCCATCACTTTTTTTATTCTGGCGTCTTCCCCCTTTCTTTCCAGTCTCCTTGAAGGGTCTCGGCGCAAACCGTTTACTGTTCGTTTATTTCCATAGATGCTGCCTGACTCGCTGAGTTCCTGCAGAATTTTGTGTGTGTGTGTGTGTGTGTGTGTGTGTGTGTGTGTGTGTGTGTGTGTGTGTGTGTGTGTGTGTGTGTGTGTGTGTGTGTGTGTGTGTGTGTGTGTGTGTGTGTGTGTGTGTGTTGCAATGTATGCATGATATAATAATCTAAACCCCCAAGGTAGGATCAGGAAACTAAATGAGACAGAGGAGGACCTTGTGCCCATTGTGCTCCTCAGTGGGATCATGGCCACATTTCCATTTCTCCTTATTGAAGGTCTGAGATTTCTGTCCACAAGATGAAATACGTTTGCTATTGGCAATTTAACTGTGTTACCAGTAACTAAATTCAATTGTGACCTCTTCTTTCTTGACAGACTTCGATTTGTCTTCCAGTTCAAACACGTGCAGTAAGTACAGTTTTGAGAAACATTAACTGAAAGGCATTTAAGTTACGGGAGAACTAGTGGAAGAAGTCCGAGTCTTACTGAAACAACTCTGTGAAACTGAACAGCATGGTTCTGAATTTTGCTTCAAGTTCAGCAAAGAATATTTCACAACCAGGTCAACCTTTCAAGATGAGTAGATGCCAGGCTACTGCTTGGTAATGGTAACTGCAGAAACCTTGCAATCAGAGTTGACAAGACAAGGTTAACACTGTCAGATGATCTGTGACTTGGAGACATGCTGAAGGAACAAGAGTCTAAAAAATCTTCAATCTAAGACCTTAAGACATAGGAGCAGAATTAGGCCATTCAGCCCATTGAGTCTGCTCTGCCATTCAGTGATGGGAGGTTTATTAACTCTTTCAACCCCATTCTCCTGCCTTCTCCCTATAACATTTGATGCCTTGACTAATCAACATCCTATCAACCTCCACTTTATATATACCCAATGATTTGTCTTCCACGACCGTATGTGGCAATGAATTCCACAGATTCACCACCCTTTGGCTAAAGAAATTCTTCCTCATTTTTGTTCTTAAGGGACATCCTTCTGTTCTGGTCCTAGATTCCCTCACTATAGGAAACATCCTCTCCATGTCCATTCTATCTATGCCTTTCAGCATTTGCTAGGTTTCAGTATTATCAACCCCTCATTCTTCTAAACAACAGCAAGTACAGGCCCAGAGCTGTCAAATGTGTCTCATAGGTTAACCCTTCCATTCCTGGGATAATTCTTTTGAACCTCCTCTGGAACCCCTACAATGCCAGCAAATTATATCTTAGATATGAGGCCCAAAATTGCACACAATACTCCAATGTGTTGAGATACACCAAAGGAGCAGTCTCGTATCATGTCAATTACTGTTCTGGGTTTGAGCTTACCATAGCAAAATTCAACAAAACTGGAAGGCGTAGTTGTCAATTGTTGCATAAGGGCCCTCTTTTGTTTCTGCTGTGCCATTGTGGAATGAGCAAAGGTAAATGATGGGTAGCTCTGGGATCAGTCTGGACCCAGGAGACTAAGTGAGTCTGTCAACTATCAGAGCTGGGGCTGAGGTCTTGAGTACCAATCAGGAATTCAGTGTTTCCAGGATTGATCAGAGAGTTTGGTGGGATTTGAGGGCATCAACGACATTGAGGCAGAGGTAGGAAAGGAAACGTTTATGTATGGATTCCTGACCCTTGCCTGAGACCTCTCATAGAGAGCTGCTTTAATTCAGATTTTGAAATTTAGATTTCAGATTCAAGTTTATTTATCACGTGTACATTGAAACATACTTTGAAATATGTCGCCTGCGTTAACAACCAGCACATCCTAATGATGTACTGCCCACAAGTGTTATCACACATTACGAAGCCAACATAGCATACCCACAATGCTCAGCATTTTGTTGTCCATAGCAAGTAAAAAAACAACAACAAAACAAGCCCCTTTCCTCCCTCCTACCCACCCACAGAGACAATCTTCCAACACTAGGACAGGCCTCCAGACCTCCAGCAGACTTGAGCTGGCTGGAGACTTCCCTGGTGGACTTCAGACTCAGAGACCCAGAGCTTCAGCCATCAGGCTTTAAATTTCAGTCTTCTAATCGACCTCAGGTTTCAAGCTTCATTGTCAACCTCAAGCCAAATGTGCCAATGTGTCATCTCCCTTGCAGTTCTTCAAAATAGAGTGAGTCGGGAAAGACCTGGAATTGTCTCCATAACAATTCTAAAACAATGAATTAATTTATGAGGAAGAGACAGAATGCTGCTTTCCAATTGTTATTGAAAAATGTTTTAACTTAATTGAAAGATGCTCTCCGGCTCTTGGGGCCATGCTCTCGATCAAGCAGAGTGCCTGAGGAAAGCATTGTGGATGCATCTAAGAGAAAGAGGATAAGTTAAGAAAGGAATGCAAGTATATCCAGATAAATAGAGCCACAGAACAGATGCAGACTTAATCTTGAGTGTTTAATTTCCATTCTGTTTTTTTGTGATATTCTGTGAGATTTTTTTCCAAGAGTTATGATAAATTCCTTTATGTAACTGCATCCATAAATTTGATAGTATAGTTTAGTTGAAGTGGCAAATATGAAAGTACTTCATATAGTATTTCTTCTCAATACTAGATTTGCCAAATTTAAACTCCACTCTGATTGAAGCTACTGCAGACCGAACTGGCCACCTGCAGCAAGGTAATTTGACCTTAATGAGACCATCTTAATAATGTGAATAAATTAATAAATTATTAACAAATTAATATGCTAAGGAGAAATTATTTTCACTAAATAGGGCTGTTAAGTAATGGACACAGAGACACTGATTGCTAAAATACCGTAGTTATTGCCTGGACTGCACTGTCAAACAAAAATTTACAAATGGGATAGGTTTATAACTCAAAGGAAAAAAATGCTTTGGGGAAAGAATTTGAAACGATTGAATTGTCCAAGTTTTTCTCATTTAATCCCTCAAAGTTGCCATGCAAGTTGATAGGGTTGTTAAGAAAGCCCATGGTTTGTTGGCCTTCACAGTTGGGGATTAGAGTATTGTGATCAGTTCTACTTGACTTATTATAGGAAGAATGGGGAAGCTTTAGGGAAGGTGTAGAAGATTTACCAAGATGCTGACTGGAGTAGAGAGCAGGTTGAGAGAGCCAGGGTTTTCCTCTTTGGAGTGAAGGAGGATGAGAGGTGACTTGATAGAGATGTACAAGATGCATAGATCTACCAGAGTGGTAATAGCTAATACCATGGGGCATGATTTTAAGGTGATTGGAAGTATGTATATACAGTAGGTAATGTCAGAGGTAGGTTTTGTTTATGTAGAGAGTGGTGGGTGCGTGGACCATTCTGCCAAGAGTAATGGTAGAGGCAGATATATTTGGGACATTTAAGAAACTCTTAGGCACACGGATGATAGAAAAATGGAAACTTATGTAGGATGGAAGGGTTGGATTAATCTTAAGAGTTGGTTAAAATGTTGATACAACATCATGAGCTGAAATGGCTATAATCTGCAGTAATGTTTCTGATGATACATTTGACTGATCTCAAATGGCAACCTTCTCTCTGTCCACTGATATCACATGACACTTTTCCACCGTCTTTTGCAGTATTTTGGATTTCCAGTATACCTGATACTGTATTTTAAATATACAACGGGGAAGCAACACTTTTACATCCTTCAAGAATCTTCAAGATGGCAGCGTGACGCAGTTTGCAGTGGCCTCTCTGGAGTTGATACCTATTATTTGTCAAACGGGGTGCTGTGCACAATCCTAATCTGATGAAAAATGGACGTGGGAGCACGGAGGAACATCTGGAAATCTCCAGAAGGCCTTCTTCATTGCTGCTGCTGTTATGAGGTCCGGGTCTCTGCTGGGAAGAACAGGCCCCCAGTCCTCGGGGTCGCATTGCCGGTGGCGGGGGCGTCGTAGTGCGCTCGGCAGAGGATGGTTCTCGGAGAGGCTGTGCCAGAGGTGATGGTTGGAGGCTCGGAGGTTCGACAGACTCGGAGTCCGCTGCGATCGGGGCGCTTTCACTGTGTGCTGTGTCTGTGAGGCTGGGTCCGGCAGCGCCATGGAAATCCATAGCGGGGGTATTCCCTTCTGCTGTCTGCATGGGATGATGAGTCTATTGGGACCCTGAGGACTTGTGGAAATTGTGTGGTGGTTTCTTTCGAACTTGTAGTCTTTAAACATCTTTGGACTATTTTTATTGTGCCCATGGTCTTTTTTTTTTATCAATTATGGTATTGTTTGCACTGTTGTAACTATATGTTAACTATAACTATGTGGTTTTGTGTAGGTCTTGTAGCTTCAGTTTTTGGTTTGTTGGGTGGTAGAGTTGGTCTTCTGACTTGGTGTGTCTGGGTAGTCTTGTTTTGTCTGGTGGATTTGGAGCTCCTTTCCGGGGAACGCGCTAAGATGGTAGCGCAATATTAATGCGCAGCAGCCTCTCCGGAATCTGGATTTGGGGATTGCCAAACGTTATGTGGATTTTCTGGTGTAGTCTGTTTTGTCATGTGTTTTTGTAATATCATTCTAGAGGAACATTGTTTCATTTTTTAACTGCATTGCAGTTGTGGTTTCTAAATGACAATAAACTGAAATTCAATTCAATTCAATTCAATTGAAGAATCCCAATTCACTGAGATGCTTCAAACCAAACTGTCTTTGTCCATAAGTAGTGAAAAGTATGAATTTGCTTCATGTTGTGAAATTCACATATTGTTATTGTTTTAAAGAAGTCATGTCATTTACTAATTACTTTTTCCATTTCTGATTATTAGACTTTGGCGAGCTCTCTTCCATATTCAGTGCAGATTCACTAGATGACATTCACCTCAGTGAAGGTAATTATACCTTGATACTGAACTTATGAATTAGAGGCAGCAGCAAGCCTTGCAATATTAAAGCATGCTCGTTCATTATGTGCCATGTCGAATGACATGGGCGATCATGGTTTTGACCCTTGTTCTTGGCAAATTTTCTTACAGAAGTGGTTTCCCATTACGTTCTTCTGAGCAGTATCTTTACAAGATGGTGACCTTAAACCATTATCAGTACTCTTCAGAGACTGCCTGGTGTCAGTGGTCACATAACCAGGACTTGTGAAATGCACCAGCTGCTCATACGACCATCCACCACCTGCTCCCATGACTCATGTGACCCTGATTAGGGGCTAAGCAAGTGCTACACCTTGTTCAAAGGTAACCTGCAAACTAGTGGAGGGAAGGAGCACCCCACATCTTCTTTGGTAGAGATGTATCTGCACCCTGCCACCCATTAAAGCATGCACCACTACTTAATAAGATCATGGTTAATCTTATTGTAACCTCATCTCTGCATTCATAGTTACATTTAGTAGCTTTACACTCCATTCCTTATCAAGAAGCTATCTAGCTCACCTTTAAAAATATTCAATGACTATGCTTCTATCCTCCTTTGAGGAAGAGCTCACATGTAACTCAGGAAAGAAAGGCCACATCTCTGTTTTAAATGACTGAACTCTTAATTTAAATAGTGACCTACAGTTTTAGATTTTCCCTCAAGAGGAAACGTGTTTTGCAATCAGTCCTCAAGATTGCTCAAGATCCCATCCATTTCATACATTCTAATCAAATCATCTTGTACTCTTTGAAGCATTGATGGTGATCACTCTTCCCTCTAAGTTGTGTGGGTGCATGACCACACAGTAACTGAAATACTGCCATGCACATAGCCTTTGTTGCCTCACAGCTGCAATTTTTTAATGTATGTTAATATAATTTTGAGAACTGTGTTAAATTAATTGTGATATACCCTGTAATTAATTATGTATTGATGAATATAATCCATAAATTTTCTAAATACCAAACGTACCACAACCTTTACTTTGAAACATTTTAGAGTTTCAACATTTTTACATTGTTAGTGTTTTAAGTTACAACACTGATGCAAATTGTAATAATAAACACAGAATGGAAGTTAGTAGCTCATTAATAAACAGCTAACACACTGAATGATGACATGGTAATATGCATATTATAAAATAAGTATTTAATTTGCTGTGTAGTTTTCATGTCATGTAAAATTTCCTGCTGAGAACAATGGTTGATCTGTGCAGCTGTAAAAAAAAGTAGAGGGAACGTTGATGACGACAAGCCTAGGCTGTTCAACCTTCACTAAAGTAACTTGCGCTAATCAGATATTAGCATAGTAATTCTTGGATCTGCTTCCAATACTTTAACACTTCCCTTTAATAAGAAGATTCTACTGGTGCTAGAAAGTTTGATTGATGTAGATAGCAAGAGTTAAAGAATTAGCACCAAATCAGAAGTGAAGAGGTAAGTATTCTTTAAAACCTGATCACATGAAATGGCTTTATTTTGTGAATATATAATTCTTTCAGTTTATGCTACAAATTTATTTGGTGCAGGGGGTGAAGATCAGCACATATGTAAATGACAATATGGGCTATTATCTCAAAACCTATTCATAAAGAGGATATTGGGGATATTTTTCTGGCCATTAGCACTGCATGAGCTATCAGTTCCTAGAGGCTCAAAACTTGTTCAAACAATCTCTGTGTAAGGTCCTCTCATTCATTTAATCTCTCAACACCACGAAGCATTGTTTGTATTGAACAACTGACAGCTCACCAGAGTCCCCTGTCCCTGGCCAGTCTTTCGAGTTGTCCAGGTGTAGTCCATCTTCTTAGTGTATTCTTCCTCTCCCAGGGATGAGTTCTTCAGAGCTTCTATTGGTGTTTTTTTTACAGTATGGGGTTTCTAGCCCCATGAACAATCTTCCTCCTTTTGCCGCTGGGTTTGGGATTGTCCATGGTGGAGTTATGGAGTAACTGACCTCTTCTGTAAATTGATGCATAAAGTAAGCATTGACATCTTTTCCTTTCTTTCATGGCAGAATTTACATATAATGCAGCTGCACTGACATTGCCAGACTTCACACCCCGTAAGTATGATTGACATTTGGTTTCTTTTAAAAAATGAATTCAGGCATTTGTAAGCCAATATCCTGAAGAACTTAAAGAAAAAGCCTGGTTAAGTTTGAAGTTAATTTAAGACAATGTTAATGCATAGAAAACAAAAAGATTTGAGATTTAATTTTAAGGAGAAATAATTGAAGAGATTAAACTTTACTTGTCATTTGAATGTGGAATGATTGAAAATACAGTGAAATGCATCATGTGAGTCAAATCAAATCAGTGAGAATGTGCTGGGATTCACAGATCCAGGGATTCATAGGACTGAGGGCAGCACAGTACCATAGTGACTGGCGCAAGCACTTTGCAGTGTCTGTAATCACCAGTGTGGGTTCAATTTCTGCCTGCTTCCTCAACACTACTTGCCCCTCTACCTATCTTTGTATTGTCTGCAAGGCCGTCAGTTGCATCATGCAAATCATTGACATAGAACGTGAAAAGAAGCTGACCCAATACCAACCTCTGTCAAAGTTTATGGGGAGAAAATAGGAGAATGGGGTTGAGAGGAATAATAAAGCAGCATGACAGAATGGTGGAGCAGACTCAATGGGCCAAATAGCCTAATTCTGGTCCTGTGCCCTATGGGCTTATGGATCATTTACCAACAAGATGTCATGTGTGTCCCCACATTCCCCTCTAATATTGTTTGTGAAAACTTCTCTGGACACATTTAACAACTGCCCCATTCAAACCCTTGTACCATGGCAGTTCTAGTCACAAAGCATGAGAGCAGGCATTTCAGCCCATGTCGTCAATATGAGGCGTCAAAGTCACCTATTGTGACAATCCCTATTATTCTTATAGTTACGGTTATCTGCCTTCATATTTGTTCCACTAATTCCAGCTGACTCATGGCGAATCCCATCAAAGTGATCATCTCCTTCTGATTTTGAAATTCCACCCATACAGCCTCACTGGTATCACTGAGGACAAAGACACTTCTGAAGCTTCAGTTGCTGTTCAATTGTTCAACTTTGTTAGTGACCAGATGTGGCAGCAATGTACAACCATTGATTAGGCTGATTGATTAGCTTAATTTGTCACATGTGCTTTGAAGTATTGAAACACAATGAAATGCCATGATTTTGCATAATGATCACTACCGTCTGAGGATATGCTGGGGACAGCCCTCAAATATTGCCATACTTCTGGTGCCAACATAGCATGCCCACAACTCACTAACACTAACCTGTACATTGTTTGAATGTGGGAGGAGACTAGAGCACCCAGAGGAAACCCACACAGTAATGGGGTGAGCATACAAATGCCTTACAGAGAGCAGTGGGAATTGAACTCTGATTGGTGATTGCTGGCAATGTAAAGCAGTGTCATTAACCACTGTACTACCATGCTGTTGATGAAGTGGCTGGCAGTCATTGGGCTTAGGAGTGATGTCCTGGAGCTGGGATGATTGAGTTCCAATAACCACAGCAAGACACAACATGAAACTTTGGAATATTTTACCCTAAGTTCCCACTGACTTCAGTTTGACCAGGAATCCGCAATGTCTCAGCATTACATTGAATATAGAATATTAAACACAATCTTTGGCCCATGATAGAAACATAGAAACCCTACAGCATAATACAGGCCCTTCAGCCCAAAATCCTGTGCCAAATATGTACTTTTGAAATTACCTAGGGTTACCCATAGCCCTCAATTTTTCTAAGCTCCATGTACTTATCCATGAGTCTCTTGAAAGACCCTATCATATCTGCCTCCACTACCATCACTGGCAGCCAATTCCATGCATTCACCACTCTCTGTGTAAAAAAACTTACCCTGACATCTCCTCTGTACCTACTTCCAAGCACCTTAAAACTGTGCCCTCTCGTGTTAGCCATAAAGTTCCAACCTTTTAACCTAAGATCAGTCTAACTCTTCCTTCCTACATAGCCATCCATTTTTCTTTCATGGATGAAAGATTCTGTGAGTGGCCCCCACGTACTTCTCACAGCGCAGTGTTTTTTTTTACGAGGCCGAGTTGCGAGCTCGACACTCAACCTGGCACAGACGGAAAGCGTGTCTGGGAGCAGCCCGACTGGATTCAAACTCGGGAACCTTCGCTCCGGAGTCCGGCACTGATGTCACTGCGCCACCAGCTGGGTTCATCCATGTACCTATTGTAAATATCCCTAACATGGAACATCGAACAGCAACAGTACAGTACAGACTGATATTGTGTTGACCTTTTAACATACTATAAGATCAATTGAACCCTTCCCTCCCACATAGCCCTCCATTGTTTTTCAGCCATGTGCCTATTTAATATTCTGTTAAATCTCTTATATCTGCCTCTACTACCACCCGTGGCAGAGCATTTCACATACTCCCCACTATCTGTGTAAAAAATCTACCTCTGATTCCCCCCTCCCAACTAAATGTTCCTCCAGTCACCTTAAAATTAAGACCTCTCGTATCAGCCTTTTCTCCCCTGGGAAAACATCTCAGGTTGTCCTCTCTATCTAAGCCTCTTGTTATTTGTGTACATCTCTATCAAGTCACTTCTCATTCTCCTTTGCTTAAAAAAAGCCCCAGATCAGAGTAACAACACACACAAAATGCTGGTAGAACACAGCAGGCTAGGCAGCATCTATAGGGAGAAGCGCTGTCGACGTTTTGGGCTGAGACCCTTCGTCAGGACCCAGATCAGAGTTTTCCTTTTCCTACATAAGACCATAAGGCATAGGAGTAGAATTAGACTATTTGGCCCATTGAGTCTGCTCTGCTGTTCAATCATTGCTGATCCTTTTTTCCACTTCCCGGCCTTCTCCCCTGTGTCCTACTAAGAACCTATCAAACTCTGTCTTAAATACATGCAAATACACCCGTAAGCTGCCAACCATGGATGACGAGCCCCATCTGCCCAAAAAAACTGGTTTAAGACGGCAGTAACCCGTCTTTGCCCCTTCAATATAAATGTCTTCAATGTCAATATAAATGGTCCTGTTGGACTTAGTAGCTAAGTCACAGGTGAACACTATATTGTGTGCATATATTATTGTTAACCTTTTGACCAATGTTTAGTATGAGTACTCATATTCTTTTTGTCCTTCAATGGCAGCAAGTGACATGGATGTAGAATCACCAGAAAGGCCTGCTCATGAGTGTAAGTACAGCTTTAGTTTTGTTCAATTGGGTACGTGAATCTAAACCACAAGCAAGAGAAAATCTGCAGATGCTGGAAATCCAAGCAACACATTCACAATGCTGGAGGAACTCAGCAGGCCAGGCTGCATCTATGGAAAAGAGTTTCAATCAAGGTTTCGAGCCTAGACCCTGCATCAGTCCTGATGAAGGGTCTCGGCTGCAAAAGGTGACTGTTTATTCTTTTCCATAGATGCTGCCTGGCCTGCTGAGCACTCCAGCATTGTGTGTGTGTTTTGTGTGAATCTAAATGTTGGAAATAGCAGGTCAGCTGCATCCGTGGGAAGAAAAACATAATGTTTCAGTTTGTGAACTCTTTGTCAGAAAATTTCCAGCATTTTCTGTTTTTGTTTGAGATTTCCAGCATTTGCACCTTTTTTTTGGACTTTCATATATTTACTGTAATAGAATCAGCAGAAAATGCTTGTAGGCATGAGATCCATTCAGTGATCTGGGCTCATTCTATTATAAAATATACTATCGGTATAGATTTGACTGTCAAAACCATTTATTTAAATAGTGAACTTTACTGAATCAAAAACAAATTTAAATTCAAGTTTATTGTCTCCTGAGTGTACATATATACAACCAAATGAAACAATGTTCCTCCGGACCACAATGCCAGTATCACACACAGCACATAAAACAAAATATTACCACAAATATGTTAAAACATAATTCAAAATACATGTAGTGCACAGCACAGCTAAACAGTAAGCAGCTCGCTGTCCTAGTGATGAGACCTTGGTGGTGGCAGGGTATTCATTAGTCTCCCAACCTGAGGGAAGAAGCTGTTACCCAGACTGACAATCCTGGTCCTGATGCTCCAGTACCTTCTTCATGATGGAAGTGGGTCAAAGAGATTGTGAGATGGGTGGTGGGGATCCTCAACAATGCTTGGGGCCCTTCGTATACAACGGTCCCAGAAAATGTCACAAATAGGGGGGAGGGAGACCCTGGTGATCCTCTCATGGTTTTTATTATGCTCTGTAGGGTCTTGCAGTCTGATGCCTTGCATCTTCCGCAGCACACAATAATACATCCAGAAAGGATGTATTATTTCGGCACCTAAGTTACAGGGAAAGGTTGAACAAGTTAGGCCTTTATTCTTTGGAGCGTAGAAGGTTGAGGGGGGACTTGATAGAGGTATTTAAAATTATGAGGGGGATAGATAGAGTTGACGTGGATAGGCTTTTTCCATTGAGAGTAGGGGAGATTCAAACAAGAGGACATGAGTTGAGACTTAGGGGGCAAAAGTTTAAGGGTAGCATGAGGGGGAATTTCTTTACTCAGAGCATGGTAGCTGTGTGGAACGAGCTTCCAGTAGAAGTGGTAGAGGCAGGTTCGGTATTGTCATTTAAAGTAAAATTGGATAGGAATATGGACAGGAAAGGAATGGAGGGTTTTGGGCTGAGTGTGGGTCAATGGGACTAGGTGAGTGTAAGCGTTTGGCATGGACTAGAAGGGCTGAGATGGCCTGTTTCCGTGCTGTAATTGTTATATGGTTATCTGGTTATAAAGGACACTCTCGATGGTACTCCTGCATAAAGTTTTTAGACACCTCAATTTCCTCAGAAAGTGTCTTCTTGACCAGTGAGGAGGTGTTATAGGTCCAGGTTATATCATCCATTATGCGCACATCAAGAAACTTCATGCCCTTCACTCTCTCCATAGCAGAGCCATTGATGTGCTATTGAGAGTGGTTGACCTGTGCCTCCTGAAGTCCACAATATAAACGAGCTCCTAGTACAAGAAAAAAGATTAGGAAAAATCATAGATGCCTTTTTAAAATGTGTACAACAGGTAGTTAAAACTACCCAATGCATCACCAGCACCAGCCTACTCACCATCAAAGACATACGTACAAAAAGGTGCCAGATAAAGGCCAGCAATGTAGAGTCCACACACCCTGCTCATGGACTATTTGTCCCATTCCCATCAAGGACAAGGTTACATAGCAAAGACACCAGGACCACCAGACTCAAAAAAGTTATTTTCCACAAGCAGTTAGTCTGATCAACACCTCCACCCATTAACCCATCCCACCACCACTACGTACACATTACCTAGCATCATTTTATGTATGTTCGGTCAGTCTGTGTATATATCACCGTTGCCTGGTGGATTAATTTTTGACAATTTCCATTCCAGTGAAGGGTTACAGAAAGAACCAAGACTTTTATTGTTTCTCCTTCCACGGATGGTGCCTGATCAGCTGAGATTTTCAGCAAAGGCTGATTATCTAAAATTGACCAATTGAATGTTGGCTGCTGAGGGCTGTAATGGTGCTACTCAGCTGACAAAATAGCCTTTGAATCATTTGTAAATGCTTCTACTTCCCATTGCCTCAAGTCAGAATGGAGGCAGACTTGTGGAATTAGTTGTTACTTGCCAAGCCACCAACACTCCTGAAAGTTGCCTCCATTATAAGATTCAAGATTGTTTAATGTCATTTCCATTACACAAGTGTAAAGGAGAATTAAATAATGATTACTCCGGATCTGATGCAGCACCAAAAAAAACTCAATAAGATAAAGAACACAATAATTAACAAAACACAATAAATATAAATGTATAAGATAGCTTATATACATTGATTGTAGTTCAAAGATTAAAGTAAATTTATTATCAAAGTTCATATATGTCACCATATATAACACTGGGAATTGTTTTCCTACGGGCATACTCAGTAAATCCACTAACCATAATAGGATCGATGAAAGACTGCACATAACAGGGCAGACAACCGCTGGGCAAAAGAAACAAACTGTGCAAGTAAACTGTCCATAAAGTGACGCTAAGCACAGGAGTGTCTGTACATAAGATGACGCTGACAGGAAATGATAAAGTTGAAGTGGTTGAGGTGCGGAAAGGTGGGTTAGTGGGTGGAGGTGTTAGTCAACTTTACTACATGAGGTAAGTAACTGTTTTCGAGTCTGGTGGTCCTGATATGGATGCTATGTAGCCTCCTCCCTAATGGGAGTGAATGGAACTGTCCATGAGCAGGGTGGGTGGAATCCTTCATGATGTCAGAAAGGTCAGAAATGTTGATGTTCACTTATGACTTCAGCATGTTCAATTCAAACTTCATCTATCCTTGAGATGTGTATATTTAATGCAAGGAGCATTATGAACAAAACAGATGAGCTTAGAGCATGGAACAGCACTTGGAGCTATGATGTTGTGGCCATTACAGAGACTTGCATGGCTCAGGTGCAGGAATGGTTACTTTGAGTGCCAGGCTTTAGGTGTTTCAGAAAGGACAGGGAGGGAGGCAAAAGAGGTGGGGGTGTGGCACTGCTGATCAGAGATAGTGTCATGGCTGCAGAAAAGGAGGAAGACGTGGAGGGATTGTCTACAGAGTCTCTGTGGGTGGAAGTTAGGGACAGGAAAGGGTCAATAACTCTACTGGGTGTTTTTTATAGACCACTAAATAGTAACAGGGACACTGAGAAGCAGATAGGGAGACAGATTTGGGAAAGGTGTAATAATAACAGGTTGTCGTGATGGGAGATTTTAATTTCCCAAATATTGATTGGCATCTCCCTAGAGTGAAGGGTTTAGATGAGATGGAGTTTGTTAGATGTGTTCAGGAAGGTTTCTTGACACAATAGATAAACCTACAAGAGGAAAGACTGCACTTGATCTGGTATTGGGAAATGAACCTCGTCAGGAGTCGGATCTCTCAGTGTGAGAGTATTTTGGAGATAGTGCTGGGCTTGAAATTCTGCCCTGTGTTCGTTTAGGAAGAGAGACAACCAACACCGGAATATTACAAAACTTTGGTTTATTGCAGAATTCGTAACTGGCACAGCGAATCGACGGAGTCGCTGGAGAAGGCGCGTTCCGACTTCCCCTTACAATCTCCTCTTATTTATATCCCTTTTCCCCCCAGCACAACCCCCGCTACATATTAGGTAATATCGGGCACTTGTGTCCATCTTATTGGCCCGCAGCCATATGCTTACGAGTTACCTGTTTCTTTTGTTTACTGAATCGCGTGACACTAGTTTCGGTGTAGCGGGGTCCCCAGTTTCGCTCCCCCCTCCCTCTCATTACGTGAGCCACTCCTGACCTGTAATGGCAGTCTCGAATTAACCCTAACATTAACCCTAACAATAGTGATCACAGTTCTGTCTCCTTTACCATAGCATTGGAGAGGGATAGGAACAGACAAGTTAGGAAAGTGTTTAATTGGAGTAAGAGGAAATATGAGGCTATCAGGCAGGAACTTGGAAGCATAAATTAGAACAGATGTTCTCAGGGAAATGTATGGAAGAAATGTGGCAAATATTCAGGGGATATTTGTGTGGAGTTCTGCATAGGTACATTCCAATGAGACAGGGAAAGGATGATAGGGTACAAGGTTCAAGTGTTACGAACCCCATAACTGGGTCACTTACCAGCAAAGATAGAGAGGTCCGTTGAAGTCTGATGGTACTATTTTTAACAGTATTTATTGGTAAAAATACACAAAAATAATATCAATGCAAACATATAGATAACATAAGTCGTCAATACTAACTCTGAAAGTGCGGGTATAATAATAATCAATAAGAAATAAGCTCTATCGTTGTCTAGGGGATAATGTATTGTCCGATGGAAATATAAAAGTCATTCAGCTCATGCAGGCTGCAGCCTTTGGTTGGAGTCAAGAGAGGGATTTTTTGAAACTTGCCAGCTTTTCCTTTTTATGATGTCGATCCTTCCAGAGTTCTGTTGGTGTTGATTTCTCCTTTAGCTAAAGCCGTTCTTCCGTGGTAAGGCCCCAATCCCGGCAAAGGGAAAGGACGCATGCGGGCCCCCACCGGCTGTCGCTATTAAACGCTGTCACAGGATTTCTAGCGTTTCTCCTGGTGTGTCTAAAGGGGTTGTTCCCCAGACCCTCTTTTATCCTTACTCACAGGGTCTCAGACGTCAGTCAGGTTGGGATGATGCAATCCCTCAACCAGCCCACTCTGGTCATTCCCTGAGGGCTTCAATGAATAGTTCAGTACTCAATACACAATTCCGTCTCCAAGAGACAATGGCCAGTATCCATGGCTTTGTCTCGCTGAGGGCAGGACACACATTCCAAACCCTTGAGGATTCTCTCTCATTTCCTGGGTCCCAGACCCAAATTAATAGCGATCTTGCGATTCTCAAAAAGGAGGGGGCTACTTTGTACCCTTCGGCCCCTCAGAGTTGTGGCACATTCGTAACACAAGAAACTAGATAATGATAGCGATCTAGAAGATTATAAGGCTAGCAGGAAAGAGCAAGAAATTAAGAGAGCCAGAAGGGGCCATGAGAAGGCCTTGGCAGACACGATTAAGGAAAATGCCAAGGCATTCTACAAGTATGTGAAGAGCAAGAGGATAAGATGTGAAAGAATAGGACCAATCGAGTGTGACAGTGGAAAAGTGAGTATGGAACCGGAGGAGATAGCAGAGATTCTTAGTGACTACTTTGCTTCAGTATTCACTATGGAAAAGTATCTTGGTGATTGTAGGGATGACTTACAGTGGATTGAAATGCTTGAGAATGTAGATATTAAGAAAGAGGATGTGCTGGAGCTTTTGGAAAGCATCAAGTTGGATAAGCAACCAGGACCGGATGAGATGTACCCCAGGCTACTGTGGAAGGCGAGGGAAGAGATTGCTAAGCCTCTGACAATCATCAGTGGGGACGGGAGAGGTTCCAGAGGACTGGAGGGTTGCGGATGTTGTTCCATTATTCAAGAAAGGTAGTCCAGGAAATTGTAGACCAGTGAGTCTTACTTCAGTGTTTAGTAAATTGATGGAGAAGATCCTGAGAGGAAGGATTTGTGAACATTTGGAGAGGCATAATATGATTAGGAATGGTCAGCATGGCTTTGTCAAGGGCAGGTCATGCCTTACAAACCTGATTGAATTTTTGAGGATGTGACTAAACATACAGATGAAGGTAGAGCAGTAGATGTTGTGTATATGGATTTCAGCAAGGCATTTGACAAGGTACCCCATCCAAGGCATATTGAGAAAATAAGGAGGCATGGGATCCAAGGGGACATTGCTTTGTGGATCCAGAACTGGCTTGCCCACAGAAGGCAAAGAGTAGTGTAGACGGGTCATATTCTGCATTCAGGCCGGTGACCAGTGGAGAGCCTCAGGGATCTGATTGGAACCCCTGCTCTTCATGAGTTTTATAAATGACCTGGATAAAGAAGTGGAAGGATGGGTTAGTAAATTTGCTGATAACACAAAGGTTGGGGGTGTTGTGGATAGTGTGGAGGGCTGTCAGAGGTTACAGTGGGACATTGAAAGGATGCAAAACTGGGCTGAAAAGTGGCAGATGGAGTTCAACCCAGATAAGTGTGAGGTGGTTCATTTTGGTAATTCAAATATGATGGCAGAATGCAGTATTTATAGTAAGACTCTTGGCAGTGTGGAGGATCAGAGGGATCTTGGGGCCCAAGTCCATAGGACGCTCAAAGCTGCTGCGCAGGTTGGCTCTGTGGTAAAGAAAGCATACGGTATATTGGTCTTCATTAAATGTGGGATTGAGTTTAAGAGCCGAGAGGTAATGTTGCAGCTATATAGGACCCTAGTCTGACCCCACTTGGAGTGCTGTGCTCTGTTATAGGAAGGATGTGGAAACCATAGAATGTGTGCAAAGCAGGTTTACAAGGATGTTGCCTGGATCGTGGAGCATGCTTGATGAGAATAGGTTGAGTGAACTTGGCCTTTTCTCCTTGGAGCGACGGAGGATGAGAGGTGACCTGATAGAGGTGTATAAGATGATGAGAGGCATTGATCGTATGGATAGTCAGAGGCTTTTTCCCAGGACTGGAATGGTTAGCACAAGAGGGCACAGTTTTAAGGTGCTTGGAAGTAGGTACAGAGGAGATGTCAGGGGTAAATTTTTTCCGCAGAGAGTGGTGAGTGCATGGAATTAGTTGCCGGCGATGGTGGTGGAGACGGATACGATAGGGTCTTTTAAGAGACTGCTGGACAGGTACATGGAGCTTAGAAAAATAGAAGGCTATGGGTAACCCTGGGTAATTTCTAAGGTAAGGACATGTTCAGCATAGCTTTGTAGATCAAAGAGCCTGTATTGTGCTGTAGGTTTTCTATGTTTCTATTGGACCAGTGAGCAAGTATGAAGTGGTGCATTTCAGAAAGTTAAATCAGGGCAGCACTTACATCACAAACAATAGGCCTGGGCGGTGTTGTGGGACAGAAAGACATGCGGGTATAGTGCAGAGTTCCCAGAAATGGAGACCCAGGTTGACAAGGTGGTGAAGAGAAGGCAAAGCAGATGCTTGCCGTTACCGGCCATGGCAAAGGGTGCTGAGTTGGGGCATCACGTTCAATTGTATAAGGTGTTGGTGAGACTGCACTTGGATTATTGTGCACAGTTCTGGTCAGCTTACTATAGGGAAAATGCATTTAAACTGGTAAAGGTTCTGAAAAGATCCATAAAGATGCTAGTTGGGGCTGGAGAGCTTGTATTATAAGGAAAGACTGAAGAGTTTAAGGGGAGCATGAGAGGAAACACCTTCCCTCAGAAGGTCGTTAGTGTGTGGAATGAGCTGCCAGTTCAAGTGGTGCATGCGAACTCACTTTCAGCCATTTAAGAGAAGTTTGGCTAGGTACACGGAGAGTAGGGGTATGGCGGGGGTATTACGGTCCGGGTGCAGATTGATGGGAGTAGGCACTTTAAGTAGTTTGGCACAGACTAGATGAGCTGAAGGGCTTGTTTTTGTGCTGTACTTTTCAATGTCTCTACAACTCTTCTATGATTAGATAGGTTGGAACTGTTTCTGCTGGAGTGAAAGAGGCTGGGGGTGACTTGACCAAGATTTATAACACTATAAGTAGTTTTAATAAACATCTTTATCAAAGATACATCTGTGAATGGTCTCAGTCTTTGTCTCAGAGAAAGCGAGTCCAAAACTAGACAGCAAACATTTGCCTCAAAGTCAATAAATAGTAAATTTATTGTATGTGGGAGAATTCTGATCGAATACTAACATGTATTGAAGATCTTACACATGTTCAGATGCAGAGAGTGTCATGATGTTGCATAATAGATATGAATCAGAGATCAGAGTTGTTAATTATGTGAGACACATTTGCTATTATTAACATTTAGCTGCTCTCAATATTTTGTTGATGTATAACATGGACATTGAAACCTTCTCTCTTCTTGCATAGTTGTATTTCCTCCACCTGTTGCACCGCCACATGCACCAGCTTCTGCAAGACGTAAGTCGGATTAGAGATAACCTTTAGTTGATGGAAACTGAGTTCTGTTTCAGATAGAAAGTCTTTGGCAGCATTTTGAATATTTGGCATCCAGTGTGAAACTGAAATCAAGGTTCATTTCAACAATTCAGGACATATTGCTCTTTTCACCTCTGTTATCAGAATCACATTCAATATCACTGGCTTATGTCATGAAATTTGTTGTTTTGTGGCAGCAATGCATAATAATAAAAAGACTATGAATTATAATAATAAATAAATTTTAAAAATAAATAATAATAAATAAAAGTTAAATAAGTAGTGCAAAATGAAAGCAAATATGACTGAGTTGGTGTTCATGGGTTCATTGTCCTATCAGAAATCTGATTGCGGATGTTCCTAATACATTGAGTGTGTGTCTTTAGGCTCCTGTAACTCCTCCTTGATGGTAGCAATGAGAAGAGGGCATGTCCTGTGTGATGGGGATCCTTATTGATGAATGCTGCTTTTTTGAGGCATTGCCATTTGAAAGTGTCCTTGAGGCTAGTGCCCATGATGGAACTGGCTGAGTTTACAACTTTCTGCAGCTTGTTCTAATCCTGTGCAATGACCCCTCCATATCAGACGGTGATGCAACCAGTTGGAATGTTCTCCATGGTACACCCTCTGTTTGTCTGATTGAAGTAAACAGAGGTCAGGTTATGTCATACTCTGTTAATTTTTAAAGTGTGGAAACCAGAAGAAGCTGAGGTTGGTTTTGGATTCTGTTTCTCATATGTTCATGATTAGTATATGAACCCCTGAACTATTTGAGAATGTGGGAGAAAGAGGGAATATCTTTGTATAGGTATAGGTGAATCTTAGTCAGGCAAGGAGACAACTCCATTATACGAGGGGTGATTGATAAATTTGTGGCCTAAGGTAGAAGGAGTCAATTTTAGAAAACCTAGCACATTTATTTTTCTACACAGTCCCCTCCTACATGTATACATGTCCAGCGGGTGTGGAACATAGGGATCCCTTCTTTGTAGAAGTGGTCCACAGTAGAGGTGATTGATAAGTTCGTGGCCTAAGGTAGAAGGAGATGAGTTATTATCTTCAAACTTTCTGCATTACCACTCAAAGAGTTGAGCTGCACGTGCGTGTAACAAGAGCGTCTTGACCTCCAGGTGGGCCACAGCAGGGGTGATTGATAAGTTTGTGGCCTAAGGTGGAAGGAGATGAGTTATACAGCTGTCATTACATCCACGTGCAGTTTCAACTCTTTGAGTGAAAATGTAGAAAGTTTGAAGTTAATAACTCATCTCCTTTTACCATAGGACACAAACATATCAATCACCCCTGCTGTGGACCACTTCTGGAGGTTCAAGATGCCAACTTCTACAAAGAAGGGATCCGTATGCTCCATGACTGCTGGACTAATTGTGTAAATGCAGGAAAAATAAATGCGCTAGGTTTTCTAAAATAGACTCCTTCTACCTTAGGCCACGAACTTATTAATCACCCCTCGTAGATCAAAGATTGTGAGTATTATTTTAGGTGTTTCAAGAGGTAGATATGTGGAGAATGGACATGAGCTGAATTAGCTCCTGCAATATAATACACCGTGCAGTTTCTAGTAGGAAGGACAACATAGTCCATTTAGGAATTGGATGGCAGAGGGGAAGAAGCTGTTCCTGAGTCGCTGAGTGTGTGCCTTCAGGCTTCTGTATTTCCTACTTGATGGTAACAGTGAGAAAAGTGCATGCCTTGGGTGCTGGAGGTCTTTAATAATGGACGCTGCCTTTCTGAGACACTGCTTCCTAAAGATATCCTGGGTACTTTGTAGGCTAGTGCCCAAGAAGAAGCTGACTAGATTTACAACCTTCTGCAGCTTCTTTCAGTCCTGTGTTGTAGCCCCTCTATACCAGACAGTGATGCAGCCTGTCAGAATGCCAGAATGTTCTACATGGTGCAACTATAGAAGTTTTTGAGCGTATTTTTTGACATGCCAAATCGCTTCAAGCTCCTAATAAAGTATGGCTGCAGTTTTGCCTTCTTTATGACTACATCAATATATTGGGACCAGGTTAGATCCTCAGAGATCTTCACGCCCAGGAACTTGAAGCTGCTCACTCTCTCCACTTCTGATCCCTCTATGCGGATTGGTATGTGTTCCTTCATCTTACCCTTCCTGAAGTCCACAGTCAGCTCTTTTGTCTTACTGGTGTTGAGTAGCAGGTTGTTTCTGTGGCACCATTCCACTAGTTGGCATATCTCACTCCTGTACACCCTCTTGTCACCACCTGAGACTCTACCAACAATGGTTGTATCATCAGCAAATTTGTAGATGGTGTTTGAGCTATGCCTAGCCACACAGTCATGTGTATACGTACAGAGAGTAGAACAGTGGGCTAAGCACACACCCCTGAGGTGTGCTCATTGACCAGATATAACTCAATATATTTGCTTCCTTTTCCAATCCCTTAATGTGAGAATTATAGCAAAATGTAATTTCCCTTGGACCCCAAATTCTCCTGGTAAAATTTTTTTTGATTGCTTTTTTTCAGTCCTATATGGAAAAATAAAAGTGTTTCCTTCCCCTCCGTCATTAGCTTTCTGAACAGTCAATGAACCCATGGACACTAACTCTTTTTTTTTTGCTCTTTTTGCACTATCTATTGAAATTACTTTTTATATTTATTTCTTATTGAGATTGAAAGTTTTTTTAATTACTTTGCATTGCAATGCATTCTGCCACCAAACAACAAATTTCATGACATATACTCAACATATTGATGCAATTACAAAGAAGGTATGACAGCAGTTATATTTCTTTAGGAGTTTGAGAAGACTTGGTATATCACCAAAGATGCTCACAAATTTCTACAGATGTACTGTGGAGTGATATTAAACCTGATTCTGATGTGTGTGTCATTGTTTACTTTTTTATTCAGGACAAAAAGCGCTGACAGCTCGTAGCCCTCGTCGGGCAGGCACTGCAAAGTATGCCATCAGTCGAAGTATGGCGAAAAGGAATGTAAAAGCAGGTGGCCCATGTAAGTCGACTCACAAATCTGATGACGTTGTGGTATAAGAATAGCCTGTGGGAATAGGTCATTATATATTTGCTGTTCTTTTATCTCCACAGGGTCTATGTCATACATCCAAATAACAGTACAGTAGCCACTGTCCCCTTTACACTGCATGAGTGTACAGCCGACAATTAACTCTCCCATGTGCATAACCTTTGCTGCTGCACAGCTGAAATTTTATTTTAGATAACATTATTATAATTTTGAAATCTCTATTAATATAACTTGCAATTAATTGTGTTAATGAATATAATCCATACATTTTCTAAATAATATACATACTATAACCTTTACTTTGAAATATTTTAGAGCTTCAACTTATTTATGGTGTCAGTGTTTCAAGTTACAGCACTATAAGAAATTGTAACAAGAAACAGAATGGAAGTTGGAAGCTCATTGTTAATAAACTAGCTGCCCACTCAACCCTGACGTGTCTAGTCAGAACATTTTATTTTCGCCATCATACCTGTCAGTTAATTTTGAGTGCCCAACATCGTTTACTAGTGATGTGAGTTGTGGTTTGTGTTTGTTTGATGTGCATATTGCAAAAAACAAGCACTTAAAATGCTGCATAGTTTCCAGGTCATGTAAAAATTTCCTGCTTGGAGCAATGGTTGGCCTACACAGCTGTAAAAATAATTAGAGGGTACATTGACCGTAGCAGTTCAAAAAGACAGGTAAACTAGCACATTTTAGAAAGCCAGTTTTGTCACCCAAAAATATAAGATAAAATGGATTATCTTGGGATTTTTTACATATAAGGCCTAGATCTAACTCGTGTCAGTATCAAAACTATTCAGCTGGAAGTCAGTGAACATTCTGAGGAAGTTATTAGTTACTTAAACAATGTGCTGAGGAGCTCACCAGGTCAGGCAGCATCTATGGAGGGGAATAAACTGTTGACTTTTCATCGGATCTCGGCCTGAAATGTCAATTGTTTATTCCCCTGCCTGACCTGCTGAGTTTCTCCAGCACTATATTTGTGTTGTTCAAGATTTGAAGCATCAGCAGTCTGTTATGTTTATAGTTAGTAGTTGTCATCTAGTTATGTTAGTTACATAGCTAACTCTTCATGAAAACTTCATATGTGCACCATATTAAACTTGAAAAACTGGAATTGTATAGAATGGAGAGTAAATCATGGACCTGGATTTGTCTGTCAATATTAACAGACACATCTGCAGTTGATATCATAAAAATAGTTTAGCACTTCTGTGAAAGTTCCGATCTTTTCTCTTGTTCAGCAACTGTATGTCAAAGGACTCCTGCTCCACGTCAGAAGCCAGCAAATATCAGAGCTGCAGCAAGCACAAGTAAATTGTGTGCAGTTCGGGTTGCCCTTATGGCATTGCTCTTGGGTTCTCAGGAACTCACAAGCTCGACAAGATGATCATCCTTGGAGAAGTTTCTGGCTACTTCTCCTTTACTCTTATTCTAGTTGAAGGGCCTTGACCCAAAACTGTCTGTTTCCCTCTAGAGATGCTGCCTGAACCGTGAGTCCCAGTGCCGGATTCCCTAAAGGTTGCCTTGAAGCTTGAGTCAGTAGTATGGAAGGCAAATGTAATGTTAGCATTCATTTTGAGAGGGCTAGAATATAATAGAAAAATGTCATGCTGAGGCTTTGTAAGGCATTGGTCAGACCAGATTTGGGCTGTTGTGAGCAGCACAAGGTGTTATTAATATTTATTTTATTTGTTTTATTGAGAGCCACGCCACACAACAACCCCTGATTTAACTTTAGCTTAAGTACAGGGAAATTTACAATTAACCTACCAACTGGTATGGCTTTGGACTGTAGGAGGAAACTGGAGCACCTGGAGGAAACCCATGCAGTCATGGGGAGGACATACCAATATCAATTCCTTACAGCCAGCAGTGGGAATTGAACCACTTTGAAGTATTGTACTGAACTCTATGCTACGGTGCCACCCTAAGCTGGAAAGGGTGGAGAAAGGATTCGTAATCACATTGTTAACATTGTTTTCTGGCAGCAGTACAGTGCAAGGACATTAAATTACTTAAAAGTACAAAAAATTAGTAAATATTGCACAGAAAAGGATTAATGAAGTAGTGTTCATGGGTCATAGACCTTTCATAAATCTGACAGCGGAGGAAGGAAGCTGTTTCCTAATCACCGAGTGTGGGTCTTCAGGCTCTAGTACCTCATCTCTGATTGTAGTGACAAGACAGGGCATGTCGTGGATGGTGAAGGTCCTTAGTGATGGAAGCCACTTTCTTATGGCACTCTCTCTAAGATAAGGGGCCCAAACCTGCTCACAATACTCCAAGTGAGACCTCACCGGTGCATTATAAACTCTCAACATTGCATCCTTGTTTTTATACTAGTTCTCTTGTAATGAATGCTAACATTGCATTTGCCTTCCTCACCATAGTCTTTACCTGCAAATAAACCTTTAGGGAATCTTGCACTAGGACTCCAATTCCCTTTGCATTGCAGTTTTTTTGCCAGTGTTCTTTTCTCATCAATTCTGGTTAACTCTTATCTCATGCCTCTGTAATTCCCCTTACTCCACTGTAATACTGATGCATCTGACTTATCTTCCCCTTCTCAAATTTAAGGGTTAATTTGATCATATTATGATCACTTGCCCTTCAGCATTCTTTTACCTTAGATTCTCTAATCAATTCTGGTTCATTACACAACTCCCAATCCAGACCTGATCCTCTAGTGGACTCAATCACGATCTGCTCTAAAAAGCCATCTTGTAGACACTCTCAAAATGCCCCCCTCCTTGAATCCAGCACCAACCTGAGTTTCCCAATCTATCTGCATATTGAAGCCCCCATGCCTATTGTGATATTGCCCTTTTGGCATGCATTTTCTATCTCCCGTTGTAATTTGTGGGCAACATACTTACTGCAGTTCCTTAGCTCTATCCACAAGGATATTATGTCACCTCTTTTGAATGATTTGATATCATTTTTTTTACCAACAGAGCAATAGCGCCCCCTCTGCCTTCCTGTCTATCCTTTCAATACAAGGTGTATACTTGGACATTAAGCTCCCAGCTATAATCTTTCAGCCATGATTTTGTAATGCCTGACACATCATACCTGCCAATCAGCAACCATGCTGCAAGTTCGTCTACCTTACTCTGTATACTGCGCTCATTCAGATACAACACCTTCAGTCCTGTATTCACCCTTCTCAATTTTGTCGCACCATGCTTAACCTTTTGATTCCTAACTTTGTCTGAGGTCTTACCAACATCTGCCCCATAACCTCTCCACCAACTGTTCTGGCACGCCGGTTCATACCCTGCCTCAACTCTAGTTTAAACCTCACCATGCGGTATTAATAAACCTTCCTGCTAGGATATTAGCCTTCCTACAGCTCAGGTGCAAATCATTCCTTCTGCACAGGTCCCACCTTCTGGTGTGGGACCAATGATCCAAAAGTCTTATGCCCCGCCTCCTACATCAACTCCTTAGCCACTTATTAAACTGTCTAATCTTCCTAGGTTAGCCTCACTAGCACATGGCATGGGTAGCAATAGAGGCCAGAAGTCTACCAGTTCTTCAGGTTCAGTGGTTGAGCTCAGAGCCAACAACTCTGACTGGTAAAACAAAATAGTTATGGAAGAAGCAATAAAGAATCCTACATCTGAGTGCAATACTATTTCTGAGTCCCTATCCAAGTCTTGCATGGCTGACAGTAGTAAAAACTGAGAAGAAACTACGTACTCACATGATGAAGGAAGCCCTGAACACTGCCGGAGATGGAGACCTTCAACTGCTGCCCTAAACACCTGAGGTCACATTCATGGGTTCATTGTACATTCAGAAATCAGATTGCAAAGTGGAAGAAGCAGTTTCTGAAACACTGGTTGTGTGTCTTCAGGCTCTTATACCTGCTCCTTGATGGTAGCAACAAGAAGAGGGCATGTCCTGGGTGGTGGGGGTCCTTAATGATGGATGCTGCCTTTTCTGAGGCATCACTCCTTGAAGGTACTCTGGATGCTGGGAAGGCTAGTGCTCCAATAAAAGAAGTCCTGACTTGTTCCATCTCTTGCCACAACTATGTCCCTTGAATCTTTGCAACATCCTAGTAAATCTGTTCTGCAATCTTTCCAGTTTTCTGGCATCTTTCCTATAACAAGGTGACTAAAATGGAAAACAATATTTCAAATGCTGCCTTACCAATATAATGTACATCAGCAACCTATCATACCAACTGCTATTCTCAGTGCCCTGACTGATGAAAATCAGTGTGCCCAAAACCTTCTTCACCATCCCTGGTTCCTTATTGTAAGAAGGGCAATAGAGACAAACAAGGAAATTATAGGGTGGTGAGCCTTACACCAGAGATAGGGAATTTAGTGGAGAAGATTCTATTTCAGGATTCTCAAGAGTTTCTGCATTAAAGCATAATTCTGACAATCATCAGTGTCAAAAGTGCCCAGTGGGAAACTGGAACTTTCTTCATGTAAGGGGTTTAGATAGGACTGTATTCATTAAGTGTGTCCAGAAAGATTTCTTAAATCAGTATGTGGATGGAGTTTAACAGTGAAATCTGAGGTGTTGCACCTCGGTAGGCTAAATGCAAGGAGACAGTACACTGATAAAGGCAAGATCCTTAACAGTGTTGCTGAGCAAAGAGATCTTGGGATCCAAGTTCTCTAGCTATACAAAGTGATTAAGAAGGCTTATGGAATGCTTGCTTTTGTTAGTGGAAGCACTGAGTTCAAAGGTCAGGATGTTATGTTGCAAATTTATAAAACTCTGGTTTGGCCACATCTGGAGTATTGCATACAATTCTTGTTGCCCACTATAGGAAGGATGTTGAAGTTTTGGAGGAGGTGCAGAAGAGGTTCACCAGGATGTTGCCTGGTTTAGAGAGCATGTGCTATCACAAGAGGGTGGATAAACTCGGGTTGTTTTCTCTGGAGCGCCAGAGGCTGAGGAGAGATCTGATAGAGGTTTACAAGATTATGAGATACCCAGAAAGAGTGGACAGAGAGTGTCTGTTTACCAGAGTTGAAATGTCAGATACCAGGGGGCATGCATTGCAGGTGAGAGGGGGTAGGTTCCATAGGGATGTGAGGGGTGAGTTTTTTTTTACTCCCAGAGAGCAATGGATGACTGAATTGCGCTGCTTGGTATGGTGGTAGAAACAAATACATTAGAGGCTTTTAAGACACGTTTGGATAGGCACATGGGTGTAAGGAAGATGGATGGATAGGATATGGTGTAGGGAGGAGGCATTAGTATTTGGGTGTTTATAATTTACTTTTTAGATGGTTTGGCACAACACTGTTTGGCCGAATGGTCTGTTCCTCTTCTATGAAGTTTATGAAGTGGAGGTCTGTAATATTGGTGAGTTATATGTTAAAAGTTTAAAGTTCAAAGTAAATTAATTATCAAAGTACTTATCTGTCACCATATACTACCCTGAGGTTCATATTCTTGCACAAATTTACAGTGAATACAAAGAAACACACACACAGACAGACAAACAGCCAATGTACAAAAAAGACAAACTATATAAATACAAAAAGAGCAAATAATAATGATGATAAATAAATAAATAATAAATAATATAGAGAACATGAGTTGTAGAATCCTTGGAAGTGAGTCCATAGGTTGTGGGAACGTTTCAGTGATGGGGTGAATGAAGTAGGTTATTTTTTGTAGATTTTTGGACCTACAAAATCAAGATGGCACTGGTGATACACTGCGATGTTTTGTGGGCAGCTCACAAAACTTCTGGATATACTTTTACTGAACTATTATCGCTGCAATCTGCAATTTGTAATTTCCCTTTCAGTAACGTACTCTTGAACCCCCTTAAACAATCTAGTAATTTTATGAACTCCTGAAGAACTCAGTGAACTTTTCTCTCAAGAGTGCAGGTATGGCTCCTTGAAGAGGATGAAGGTCAACCATCGATGGAAGTGGGTGGTAAGGTGGGCTTCAAGCCACTGTAAAGCATCGGGCTATGAAGCTACCTCTCTCCAGCATTCTATTAGTAAATGTACAGTCATTGGAGAACAAGATCGATGTAAGGCAAAAATTACTGCATCAAAGGAAAATGGGGAATTGCTGGGTTCTCTGTTACTCAGAAATATGGTTCACATGGACATGGTGCTTCAGCCGTGTGGTTCTTCATCCATAGTTTGGACAAAACTGCCAATTCGAAAAAGGCAAGGTGTGGGGCTGTGCTTCATGATTAACTCTTTATGGTGCTCTGACATAGCATTCTTGTCAGACCCTTGTTCTCCCAACCTGGAACATCTAATAATTAAATGCCGACTGTTCTACTTACTGAGAGAGTTCTCTGCCAAAGTTTAGTTATGTAACTAACTCCTCATGAATACCTTACAAGTGTTCCATATAAAATCCCCAAAATGTGGAATGGTTAGTGAATAACAGATCAAGACTATGCCTGTCAAATATTAGTAATTAAATTGTATATTAGTTATATAATTAATTGTTCATCAAGAGCTTATACATCTGTCATAGAACAAACTAAAAAGGTGAAGTAGAATAGAATGCAGAGAGAATCACAGCTCTGCGCTCTGCTTATCAACATTATAATGTACATTTATAGTGAGTACCACTTAAAGATATTTCTGCACTTTCATTGATATATAACATGAACATTAAAACCTTCTCTTTTGTTTAGCATCTGTACGTCCAAGAACTCCTGCTCCACCTCAGAAAATACCAACATCAAGAAAGAGTAAGTAAAAATAAATCTAGTCTTCACAGAATCACACCACTAGTTCTCTCATAGAGTGAAGTCATTCTGTCTATTGAATCTGTACCAGTTCTGTGTAAAACAAAGCCAGTTCATCCCAGTTCCTAACCTCGTCCTGCAAATTCTTTCCATTCTGAAGCTTGTCTAGTTCCCTTTTGTATGCTGCAGATGAATTTGTCTACACTATAACTCTTGGTACTGCTTCTTGCTAGAAGCAGCATATTTGTCTTTGGAACTATAATGCTGTCCTTCCATCAAGATTAGGTATACATCCTCAAACCATCAGCACTGGGAGTCATTAGTAATTGGTTTATAATTGTCCCATGTATTGAGGTATAATGAAAAGGTTTTGTTTGCATGTCAATTAGTCTTATCATTCAATGCATACCCCCACCTTCCCCCTTCCTTTTCAGTCCTGAAGAAGGGTCGTGCCAGAAACATCCATTGTTTATTCATTTCCATAGATGCTCACTGAGCTGCTGAGTTCCTCTAGTATTTGGTGTGCGTTGCAGTAGGTTGATGAGTGCCTGCACCGGAGGAACTGCAGAATTCAAGAAAGCAGTGAACCATCATGTGGTGTTCAGTTCTGGTCACCTTATCATAGGAAGGCTACGTGCTTTTTTTTAGAGCGGGTGCAGAGCAGATTCACAGGATGCTGCCTGGATTAGAAAGTGTGCCTTATGAGGAAAGGTTGAGAGAGCTAGGGCTTTTTTCTTTGGAGTGAAGAAGGATGAGAGGTGACTTGATAGAGGTGCACAAAATGATAAGAAGATTATCAGGCTTGCTAAATCTGTACCAATTCTGTGAAAATGTGGGAAGCCCTCAGCAAAATCAGACAGCATTTATGGAAAGTTAGCATTGTAAACACTTCTTTCAAGGTTAACCTTCAAGAACCCGTCGTCAGAACTATCTGATCTTTCATTCATTTCTTGTGTCTGCAGTTCTTTGATTTCCAGTCTAGCTAATTACAATTTTGTATCTTCAACATAGCCTTTCATATTCTTTCTATTATTCAGTTCCCTTTTGAATCTTTGTCCTTTGATCTTCATCCAGTCCATCATGGGTAAAGCCCTCCCCACCACTGAGCACATCTACACATGACATTGTCGCTGGTACGCAACATCCATCTGGCATGGTTCCTGAGGACGGGAAGATTGCAAATGTCAATCCACTCTTTAAGAAAAAAGGGAGGCGGCAGAAAGGAAATTATAGAGCGGTTAGCCCGACCTTAGTGGTTGGGAAGATGTTGGAGTCAATTGCTAAGGATGAAGTTATGGAGTACTTGGTGTAACACCTAGGGCTATCAGCTTGTGTATGTCTCGGGAAAAATCTATCCACCCGCCAAACCATGTCTCCCGTTTGAGTAGATGCTGTGTAATGCACACTGATACAAACTCGCACACACAATATCAGACAGCACACAATATACGTTTTACAGAGTACACTTTATAAATCTTTGGAACTAGGCAATTAATAGTAATACAATATAAAAAGAAAATAAAAAGGCACAAAAACTTATCAGACTTCAATCAATTCGTGCACAACCGTTAGAACTCAATTATTGAAGCCTTCCGTCCACCATTCGATCTTCTCCGACTTCCTCGTCCTGCCGCCTGGGACCAACCTCGGTGGTCGACCAGAGCACGTCCAGCACGTCCTTCCTCTTTGGTTCTCCTCCCGAAAAATCCTGCCATTCACTCCAGGTTCCCACACATACAGATAGAACAACATCCCTTCCATTGGTTAGTTCCTCCGTTATCAATAATTATAATCCAAACATTTCAACTAAACAGAGCATTACCTCAAAGTTTCCTACAAAGGAGCCATTTCATTATAACACTACAGAGAAGCCATTTTATATATGCAGTTAACAGTTAACATTACAGGAAATAATCTGAGACCCCTGCATTGGTGACACAGGACAACATAGGACAAAGTCAGCATGGTTTCCTTCAGGGAAAATCTTGCTTGGCAAATCTGTTAGAATTCTTTGAGGAGATTAAGGAGGCATTACTATGTCTGGTTGGTTGGCCAGCATCTGCTTATCAGTCTGTATTTAGAAGTCCCACAGGATCTTAGCTCCATAGGATTGTTCTCTACTACCTTCTCAGGTCTACCTTCCCATTTAGACCTGGCAATGTCCAATCCATACTCAGCGCAGATGTTTCTGTACACAATTCCTGCAACTTGGTTGTGCTGTTCAGTGTATGCTGTCCCTGCCTGCATCTTGCACCCTGCTGCTATGTGCTGGATGGTTTCAGTGGATTCTTTGCACAGTCTGCATCTTGGGTCTTGTCTGCTGTGACAAACTCCCACCTCTAGTGCTGTTGTGCTCAGCGCCTGTTCTTGTACAGCCATGAGTAGCACCTCTGTGCTGTCCCTCAGCTCTGACATTTCCAGTCATTGGTAGGACTTTCTTATGTCAACCATCTCTGATATAAGACCATAAGACATAGGAGCAGAATTAGGCCATTTTGCCCATTGAGTATGCTCCACCATTCAATTATGGCTGATCCAATTTTTCCTCTCCTCAGCCCCACTCTGCAGCCATCTCCCTGTAACCTTTAATGCCATGACCAATCAAGAACCTATCAGTCTCTATCTTAAATACTCCAAACAGCCTGGCCTCCACAGCTGCCTATGGTAACAAATTCCAAAGATCTTCACCCTATGACTAAAGAAATTTCTTCACATCTCTGTTTCAAATGGATGCCCCTCTATCCTGAGGCTGAGCCCTCTTGTCCTAGACTCCCCACCATGGGTAACATCCTTTCCACATCTACTCTGTCTAGGCCTTTCAACATTCGAAAGGTTTCAATGACATTCCCCACTTATCCTTCTAAATTCCAGTGAGTACAGACCCAGAGCCATAAAGCGTTCCTTTCCTGGAATCATCCTTGTGAACCTCCTCTGAACTCTCTCCAATGCCAACACATCTTAGATGAAGAGCCCAGAAATGTTCACAATACTCAAGGTGAGGCATCATCAGTGCCTTATAAAGCTTCAGCATCACATCCCTGGTCTTGTATTCTACACCTCTTGAAATGAATGCTAACATTGCATTTGCCTTCCTTACCATCGACCCTACCTGCAGGTTAACCTTTAGGGTATTTTGCATAGGACTCCCAAGTTCCTTTGCATCACAGATTTTTTGGATATTCTCCCTGTTTAGAAGAATTCAGAAGAATGAGAGGAGATCTTATAGAAACATTTAAAATTATGAAAGGAATAGATAAGGTAGAGGCAGAAAAGTTGTTTCCACTGGTAGGTGAGACTAGAACTGGTAGGGGATATAGCCTCAAGATTTAGGATGGAGATGGGGAGGAACTACTTTTCCCAGAGAGTGGTGAATCTGTCGAATTCCCTGGCCTATGAAGCATCGGAGGCTCCTGCAGTAAATATATTTAAAACAAAGTTGGATAGATTTTTGCATAGTAGGGGAATTAAGGGTCATGGGGAAACAGCGGGTAGGTGAAGATGAGTCCATGGCCAGATCAGCTATGATCTTACTGAATGGTGGAGCAGGCTTGACCGACCAGATGGCCTACTCCTGCTCCTTTTTCTTATGTTTTATGTTCTTTAGAAAATAGTCTGCACATTTATTTCTACTACCATGATGATGTATTTTCCAACATTGGATTTCATTTGCCACTTTCTTACTCATTCTCCTGATCTGTCTAAGTCCTTCTGTAGCCTTTCTGTTTCCTCAATACTACCTTCCCCTCCATCAATCTTTATCATCTGCAAACTTGGCAACAAACCATCTATACAATCCTCTAAATCATTAACATACAGCATAAAAAGAAGTGGTCCCAACACCAATGCCTGTGAAACACCCCTAGTCACTGGAAAGCAACCAGCAAAGGATTTCTTTATTCCCACTCACTGTCTCCCACCAATCAACCAATGTTCTAACCATGCTGGTAACTTTCCTGTAATACTATGGGCTTTTAACCTGCAGTCTCGTGTGGCACCTTGTCAAAATCCTTCTGAAAATCCAAATGTACAATTTCCACTGCATCCCCTTTATCAATCCTATTTGTAATTTCATGGTGGCATCCGTTAGTTTTGCGAGACCATGGATCTGCACCTGGAATGGTTTCCACGGCACAGGCATGGGCAAGGTTGTATGGAAGACCAGCAGTTGCCCAAGCAGCAAGTCTCCCCTCTCCACGACACCGATGTTGTCCAAGGGAAGGGCAAGGGCCGATACAGTTTGGCACCAGTGTCGTCGCAGGAGTTGACAGAACGAGGTTGAAGGGTAACGTCGGACTGCCTTAGGGATTCCAGCTCCGTATTTGTCCTCAGGGTTTACTCCCAAAGCTTTTCCCATGAGTGGGTATGGCCGCAAGGCAGCGGAGGTTTGAAATCAGAGTTTTCCCTCTCCTAGATGGACTGCCTTCCCAGGCTGACGAGCTCCATCTACCCAAATGTAATCTCATAGAATATAGAAATCTACAGCACATTACAGGTCCTTCGGCCCACGATGGTGTGGTGATCATGTAATCTATTCTAGAAACTGCCTGGTATTTCTCTAGTGTATAGCCCTCTGATTTTCAAAGCTCCATATACCTATCTAAGATGCTCTTAAAAGGCCCTATTGTACCACTTCCATTGCAGCTGCTTGCAGTGCATTCCAAACACCCACCACTCTCTGTGTGAAAAACTTACCCCTGACATCCCCTCAGTACCTATTCTAAGCACCTTAAAACTATGCCTCCTCATGTTAGTGATTTCAACCCTGGGAAAAAGCCTCTGGCTATCCACACGATCAATGCCCCTCATCGTATTATACACCTCTATCAGGTCACCTCTCATCCTTTGTCGCTCCAAGGAGAAAAGACCATTCACTCAACCTATTGTCATAAAGGTACACCCTCCAATCCAGGCAACATTCTTAAAAATCTCCTCTGTGCTCTTTCTATAGTATACACATCCTTCCTTAGTGAGGTGACCAGAACTGAAAACTGAATTTCAAGTGGGGTCTCACCAAAGGCTTATATTAGTTGTAGCATTACCTCATGGCTCTTGAACTCATTCCCACACTGTCAAACTGTGCAGCAGTTTTGAGTGTCCTATCGACACTGACCCCAAGATCTCTCAGATTCTCCATGCTGCCAAGAGTCTTACCATTAATATATTATGTCTTCAAATTTGACCTACCAAAATGAATCACTTCACACTCAACTGGGTTGAAGTCCATCTGCCACTTCTCAGCTCAGTTCTGCATCCAATCGATGTCCCACTGTAATCTCTGACAGCCCTCCAGACTATCCACAATACCCCCAACCTTTGTGTCATCAGCAAACTTACTAACCCACCCTTCTACTTCTTCATCCAGGTCATTTATAAAAATCACAAAGAGGAGGAGGTCCCAGAACAGATCCCTGCTGAACACAACTGGCCACCAACCTCCATGTAGAATACAAATCATCTACAACCACCCTTTGCCTTCTGTGGCAAGCCAATTCTGGATCTACAAAGCAAGGTCTCCTTGGATCCCATGTGTCCTTACTTTCTGAAGGAGCCTTACATGGGGATCCTTATCAAATGTCTTACTGAAATCCATATACACCACATCCACTGCTTTACTTTCATCAATGTGTGTTTTGTTACATCCTCAAATAATTCAATCAGGCTTGTAAGGCATGACCTGCCCTTGACAAAGCCATGGTGACTGTTCCTAATCAGATTATGTCTCCAAATGCTCATAAATCCCGCCTTTCAGGATCTTCTCCAACAACTTGCCCACCACTGAGGTCAGACTAACTGGTTTATAATTTCCTGGGTAATCTCTACTCCCTTTCTTGAACAAGGAAACAATATTTGCAACTCTCCAATCCTCTGATGCTTCTCCTGTCCCAATTGATGATGCAAAGATCACTGCAGGAGGCTCAGCAATCTCCTCCCTCGCTTCCCATGGTTGCCTGGGGTACATCTCATCTGGTCCTGGTGACTTATCTAACCTAATGCTTTTTGAAAGTTTCAGCACATCCTCTTTCTTAATGTCTATATGCTCAAGTGTTTCAGTCTGCTGTAAGTCATCCCCACAATTACCAAGGTCCTTTTCCATAGTAAATACAGAAGCAAAGTATTCATCAAGAACCTCTGCTACCTCCTCCAACTCCATAGCCCTCTATTTCACTAAGCTCCAGGTACCTATCCAAAAGTATCTTAAAAGACCCTATCGTATCCGCCTCCATCACCGTTGCCAGCAGCCCATTCCATGCACTCACCACTCTCTGCGTAAAAAAAACTTACCCCTGACATCTCCTCTGTACCTGCTCCCAAGCACCTTAAACTTGTGCTCTCTTGTGGCAGCCATTTCAGCCCTGGGAAAAAGCCTCTGACTATCCACACAATCAATGCCTCTCATCATCTTATACACCTCTATCAGGTCACTTGTCATCCTCCGTCGTTCAACCTGTTTTCATAAGGCACGCTTCCCAAACCAGGCAACATCCTTGTAAATCTCCTCTATACTCTTTCTATGGCTTCCACATCCTTCCTGTAGTGAGGCGACCAGAACTGAGCACAGTACTCCAAGTGGGGTCTGACCAGGGTCCTATATAGCTGCAACATTACCTCTTAACTCCTAAATTCAGTTCCAAGATTGATGAAGGCCAATACACTATGCTGTTTACTATGTTTAAACTCTAACATCCTGAAGGATTTTTAAAAGTGATTTTGATTGTCCCTTGGAAAATCCATCTGAGAACATGGTAAAGGAACAATTATTCTTATTGAAGGGTGAAGTATGTCTTGGGTTCTAAATGGTATATACCTTTTTGTATTTCCAGTGGTCTTCCTGAGAGCATTATGTATTTGAGCTCTATTAGAGTGTGATTCTTTACCTAATGAACATAATTTGAGAGGAACATGTAGATTTCAAAAATAAAGGATAAGAGCAAATGTAGAAAATCATTGTATTTCAGTCAGGGGTGAATCTATGGAACAGTTGCAGTAAAAGAATTTAAAAACATGCACTACACTTAACAAGTTTTAAAAAATATTTAAAAATTATATAATGAACAAATATAAAATACATGATTTAAAATGAATGGGAGTAATGTAAATAAATGATATTTGAAATTGGATTTTGTGTTAAAAGATTATGAAATTTTTTGTTTTTGACATGATGATTGATGCCAAATATGTTGTTGTATAAGTAAGAGGGGTAGGCGTAATAAGTCGTAGCTACAGCCTACTCCCTTTCAGTCTGTTTTAAAGAATGTTTTTTGTTGTAATTTTGTCCTATGAAATCGTTATGATATCGTCATTGTAAATGATGCTTTTAGTTATGTTTGTACTGACCGAAATAAATTAATTTCATTCATTCATTTATTCATTCAATATAAACTCCTTATACTCATGAACCTGGTATAGCACTTTCTTGATGCGTAATTTGCCATTGAAATGTATCCTTCCTTTTCAGCTGTACGTCCAGGTACCCCTGCTTCACCACTCCAAGCTTCTGCAAGTAGTAAGTGCAATTAATGCTTATTTTCAGTTGAAGTTCAAGCCTTTTCTGGGCTTGGAGATGGTGTTCAACTATTCCTTAGAATATAGAACATAGAACACTACAGCACTGTATAGCTTTTTGGCCTCCAATGTTGAACCATCCTTTTTACTCCTCTAAGATCGACATAAGATTGCCCTCATTTTTCTCTCATCTAGATACTTATCGAAGAGTTTCTTAGATGTCCCTTATGTATCTGTTGCTACCACCACCCTGGCATGACATTCCATGCACCCACCTCTCTCTGTGTAAAAAAATTACCTCTGACATCCCCCCTATACTTTCCTCCAATCACCTTACAATTATGCCCCCTTGTATTAGCCATTTTCACCCTGAGAAAATGTCTCTGGTTATCCACTGGATAAAGAAATGGTAACCTTGTCTGGTAGGACAAATTCACCATCTCCGGGGTCAGTCTGGTGAACATTGTGTTCCTTAATTACAAGTATATACTTCCTTTGCTAGAGAGAAAAAATGTGTCCACATTTTGCAGTTTCATAGGTGTTGCCAATTATTCTTTAATCTCTTCTCTAGCTCCAACAACGTGCGGCCTTCCTCAGGCCAGAAACTTTAAGCCGACCACTCCTCTATCTGCATCAAAGCTACAACTGATGCCATGCGCACCATGTAAGTTACCTTTCAAAGAGATGATGTAGCTAATTAAGGCCGACCTCCTGGTATTACTGATATAAAGTGCAGAGGTACCGATAATCTTAAATGCTGAAGGAGGACATACAGTGGATTCTGCTTAACTGGGTCATCAGTTAATTGGGATAGCTGCTTATTTAGGACAACTCTTAAAGAGCAAAACCTCATCGAGAAAATAGCTGGGATTACCTGTATTGATTTGAAACTGTGCTGCTTAATTGGGACAGGAGACTGTTACTGAATAGTATCTAACTAGCGTTAGTTATGTGCTATTAGACACTATGTCATGCTCAGAGTGAGCAGTTTTTAAATGGCATCATTTGCATGTGTTTGTGTTCAAAAAGCAGTGATTTTTGTCACTGATAGTTGGCCAGAAATAAATAATTCAGAACTGTTGTGCACTCTATGGTTTCAAGCATTCAGGCTTGGAAATGCTAGAAGTGACAGGGAATGAAAATAAAATGATTTCACTGCTTCAACAAGTGAGGTACTATGAAGAATTTGAAGGTATCAGCATTCACCTTGAATGTTACAATGAAAATTTAAAATTTGGAGAAAGCATTGTATGAAAGCAGTCCATTATCTACGTTAAGAGCCTGTGCTGATTTTGTTCATTTAGTCAATCAAAAGAACAGCAGTGTACAATGGATAAGTTCCTCTGTTAATAACTATTAGGAACTAATACGCAGTTTTATAGTACTGCAGTAGTATTAGTGGTGCTCTAATTGGTTCTGTGTTTCATTTAACTACATAATTTATTACTCAGTTAAATGGTAGTTTGCCTGTTTTATACTTTTTAAACTATTTCCATGAAAATTTGGATAATTGGGGCAGCTGCTTAGTTGGGCCAAAATGTACTGGTTCCAATTAACCAGAATCCACTAGTATTTATATATACAATGATCTTATGAATGTTTTTGATATCTTTTCAAAGTCTAGCTTTATCTGTCATATACATTAAAAGGCATTGTTTTTGTGACAACGACCATCACAGTCTGAGAACGTTCTGGGGGCAGCCCACAAGCGTTGCCATGCTTCTGCTGTCAACAAAAACAGCTTGCAGCTTGCTAACCCTAACCCATACATCCTTGGAATGTCGGAGGAAACTGGAGCCTTGGGAAGAAAACCATGCAGTCTTGAGGAGAATTTGCAAACTCCTTACAGACAGCAGCAGGAGTTGAACCCGTGTCGCTGGTGCTGTGATGGCTTATGCTAACTGTCTCAAGGTTATCTTGTTATTCATCCAAATGCCTTTAAGAAGATGTTAGCGAGGCTCCTCTTTGAACCTGCAACCTTCTGATGCAGGTAGTCCAGCAGAGCTATTGGCACCACGGTAATGTAGCAGTCAGTGTGATACTAATACAGCTCAGAATGTCAGAGTTCGGTGTTCATTTTATTGTTTGTAAGAAGTTTGTACATCCTTCCTGTAAGCACATGGGTTTCCTCCCAGTGCTCCGGTTTCCTCCCGCAGTCCAAAGATGTACTAGTTAGTAGGTTAATTGATCATTGTAAATTTTCTAGGGTTGCTGGACCATGTGGCTCTTTAGGCTGGAAGGGGCACAACACAAGCAACAATACCAAAACAAGCCCCTTCCTCCCTCTCTCTCTCACATGTGTGCGCGCGCACACACACACACACACACACACACACACACACACACACACACACACACACACACACACACACACACACACACACACACACACACACACACACACACACACACACACACACACACACACACACACACACACACACACACACACACCCACCCACCCACCCACCCAGAGAAGGCCACCTCCAAGGCTTCCTGTCTGTGGCCCTGGACTCTCAAACTCATAGAAAGATATCAAAGATCCTGAAAGATGTCAATGCTGCAGTTGTTCAGTTAAGTCCATCACTCTCTGGATTTGTGCCTTGTAGATGGTGAATAGAATGTGTAGGGGAGGAGGTGAGTACTTCCCCACAGAATACCCACCCCACCTCCCTTCTGCTTTTGTAACTGGCCATACACAAAGTGCTGGAGGAACACAGCAGGTCAGGCAGCACTTATGGAAGTGAATAAACAGTGGATGTTTTGGGCCAAGACCCTTCATCAAGACTAGAAAAGAAGGGAGTTCAAAAAAAGGTGGGTAAAAGGAGAGGGGTACAAACTGTCAAGTGATAGAGACCAGGTAAGGGAGAAGGGGATGAAGCCAGGAGCTGGGGGGGGGGGGGGTAGTGATAGAAGAGGCAGAGGGCTGAGAAGAAGGAATATGTTAGATTGTAAAGATGATGTGAAGGTTTTTTTTTTACACAAAGAGTGGTGGGAGCCTGGAATACACCCCCTGGGATGGTGTTAAAGGCAGATACATTAAATAATTTTAAGAGACATTTAGATAAACATATGAATGTGAGGAAAATGTAACATTTATAACTGTAACTATAACCAAATAATAATATAAATCCTTAAATTAAGTACTATTTTCTGTGTCCCATTACAGGCAGAAAACAGAAAATCGATATCAACCAAAAACCTCCATGGCGATGAGGTATGTTCAGGAATATAAAAGGAATTAAACTGAAATATGTATATTAGTAAACTGGTGTGTGAAAATTGGAAGACTCATAGATATTGAAGAAGATTCTCTAAGGATACAGTAGGACATAGATCACCTAGAAAGTTGGGCAGAGTGCTTGCAGATGGACTTGGATCCAGGCGAATGTAATATGTGGAAGTTCACAGTTACTACGTTAACATCTAGAATAGATGGAGTAACTCACGATGAAGGGTGGAACATGCTTTGCTTGTATCAACGGGAATTCGGATATTTTCTATCATGAGATAATCTTGAAATAGTGATCACCATTAAAAAACAAAGATTGTCTATTTCAGGAAGAATTTAGGTATGCTTTTTTGCCTTCAGAAAGTCATTGGATCTCCCTTCTCCTGGACAGGAAGCAGAGTCATAGAACACTACAATGCAGAAACAGGCCATTCAGCCCATCTAGTCTCTGCTAGCCTGGTCTCACTAGTTCCATCTACCTCCACCCAGACCATAGCTCTCCGTACCTCTCTCATCCGTGTACTTATCCAAACTTCTCTTAAATGTTTTAATTGACTCATATCCACTACTTGCGCTGGCAGCTCGTTCCACTTCTTCTGAGTGAAGAAGTACCCCATAGGTTCCTTTTAAATATTTCACCTTTCACCCTTAACCTACGACCTCTAGTTCTAGTCTCACCTAGCTTCAGTGGAAAAAGCCTGCTTGTATTTACCCCATATATACCTTTCATAATATTGCATACCTCTATAAAATCTCCCTTCATTCTCCTGTGAATAAAGTCTTTAACCATTTTTATGGGAAATGCAGGCAGATTAATAAGCAATGGGGGTGGGGGGGGGAACAGTTGCTGTAAATAGACAAGAAAGTGGACTTGATGTTGCAGTCAGATCTGGAATGACCTTATTCAATGGCAAGATCTGCTCAAGGGACTTAGTTGCCAAAGTCTGCTACAAATTTATATATTCATTCATTTGTTTGTAAGACAGGTGCATGGAACTAACAAGTTTGCTTTTAGAACCATAGAACACTACAGCACAGCAAACAGGCCATTCAGCCCTTCTAATCTGTACTGAAACTTTATTCCGCTAGTGCCATTGACCTGCACCCAGTCCATAACCTTCCAGACCTCTCTCATCCGTGTATCTAACCAATTTTTTTTTAAACTTAAGAGTGAGCCTGCATTTACCATGTCAGGTGGCAGCTTGTTCCACACTCCCACCACTCTCTGAGTGAAGAAGTTCCCGCTAAACCTTTCCCCTTTTCACCCTAAAGCCATGTCCTCTCTCCTGAAGACCCGGCAACATCCTAGTAAATCTTCTCCGCACTCTTTCAATCTTACTGATATATTTCCTATAGTTATGTGACCAGGACTGCACACAATACTCCAAATTTGGCCTCACCAATGTCTTATACAATCTCACCATAACATCCCAACTCCTATACTCAATACTTTGATTTACGAATGCCAGGATACCAAAAGCCTTCTTTACAACCCTGTCTACCTGTGATGCTACTTTAAGGTAATTATGTATCTGAACTCCCACATCCCTTTGTTCCTCCGCATTCCTCAGTGCTCTACCATTTACTGTGTATGTCCTACCTTGATTCGTCCTTCCAAAATGCAACACTTCGCGTTTGTCTGCATTAAATTCCATCTCCATTTTCTGGCCCATTTTTCCAGTTGGTCCAGATCCCTCTGCAAGCTTTGAAAGCCTTCCTCACTGTCCACAACGCCTCCAATCTTAATGTCATCAGCAAACTTGCTGATCCAATTTACCACATTATCATCTAGATCATTGATATAGACAACAAACAACAATGGTCCCAGCACAGATCCCTGAGGCACACCACTAGTCACAGGCCTCCAGTCTGAGAAGCAATCATCCACTACCACTCTCTCTGTTTTCTCCCACACAGGCAATTTCAAATCCAGTTTACAACCTCTCTATGGATACCTAGTGTCTGAACCTTCTGAACTAACCTCCCATGTGGGACCTTGTCAAAGGCCGTACTAAAGTCCATGTAGACAACATCCACAGCTTTTCCTTCATCTACTTTCTTGGTAATTTCCTTGAAAAACTCTGCAAGATTCGTTAAACACGATCTACCATGCACAAAGCCATGCTGACTATTCTTAATCAGCCCTTGGCTGTCCAGATACTTGTATATCCGATCTCTCAGAACACTTTCCAATAATCTACCTACTACTGACGTCAGGCTCACCAGCCTGTAATTACCTGGTTTACTTTTGGAGCCTTTTTTAAACAACGGAACAACATGAGCTACCCTCCAGTCCTCCAGCACCGCACACAGAACACAGAACAATGTAGCACATGAACAGGCCCTGTGGCCCTCACTGTCTGTGTCAACCATAATGTCAAATTAAATTAATTCTATTTGCCTGCACATCCTCTATATTTCTTCATTTCCTGTCTGCACAAATAAGAACATAAGACATAGGAGCAGAATGAGGCCATTCAGCCCATTGAGTCTTCTCTGCCATTCCATCATTGCTGATCCCTGATCCCACCCAACCCCATAATACACTATTATACATTTCCCAACACTATATTCCATCTGCCACTATCTTGCTCATTCTTCCAATTTGTCTAAGTCCTGCTGCAATTGCATTGCTTCCTCAGCACCACCTACCCTTCCATCTATCGTTGTACCATCCACGAACTTTGCCACAAAGCCATCACTTCCATTATCTAAATCATTGACAAACAATGTGAGAAGCAGCGGTCCCAATAATGACCCCTGAGAAACAGCAGCAGCCGACCAGAAAAGGCCCCAATCATTTCACTTGCTGCCTCCTGCCTGTCAGCCATTCCTCTATGTCAGTATCTTTCCTGTAACACCATATGATTTTATCTTGCTAAGTAGCCTCGTGTGGCACCTTATCAAATGCCTTCTGAAAATCCAAGTAAATGATATCCACTGCCTCTCCTTTGTCCATCCTGCTTGTTACTTCCTTGAAGAACTCTAACCGATTACCAGGCAAGATTTCCCTTTACAGGAACCTTGCTGACTTTGACTTAGTCTCCAAGTACCTCGAAACCTCATCCTTAATAATGGACTCCAACACTTTCCCAACCACTGAGGTTAAACTAACTGGTCTATAATTTCCTTTCTTTTGCCTTCCTTCCTTCTTAAAGAGTGGAGTGACATTTGCAATCTTCCAGTCCTTCGGGACCATGCCAGAATCAAGTGATTCTTGAAAGATCATGACAAATGCATCTGTTATCTCTTCAGCAGCCTCTCTCAGGACCTGGGATGTAATCCATCTGGTCCAGGTGACTTATCCTCCTTAAGATCTTTGAGTTTGCCTAGCACTTCTCCCTTCATAATAGCAATGGCACTTACTCCTTCTCCCTGACACCCACAGACCTCTGGCACAGTGCTAGTGTCTTCCAGAGTGAAGACAGATGCAAAGTACTTCTTTAGTTCATCTACTGTTTCTTTGTTCCCCATTGCTACCTCACCAGTCTGCCTTCATATTTCACATTTTCCCTTCTTATAGCTTTTTTAGTAGCCTTTTGTTGGATTTTAAAAGCTTCCCAATTATGCAACTTCCCACTCACTTTTACTCACCTATATGCCCTTTCCTTGGCTTTTGTGCAGTCCTTAACTTCCTTTGTCAGCCACGGTTGCCTAGTCCTACCATTTGAGAACTTCTTCCTTTGTGGGACGTATCTATCCTGCGCCTTGTGGACTATTTCCCGAAACTTCAGCCATCTCTGCTCTGTTGTCATCCCTGCCTGTATCCTTCTCCAATTCACTGGGCAAACTCCTCTCTCATGCTTCTGTAATTCCCTTTATTCCATTGCGATATTGATACATCTGGTTTCTCCTTCTCAAATTGCAGTATGAATTCAATCATATTATGATCACTACCTACTTAGGGGTTCCTTTACGTTAAGTTCACTAATAAGTTCTGGGTTATTACACAACACCCAGTCTAAGATAGCCTTTCCCCAAGTAGGCTCAAGCACAAGCTGCCCTAAAAAGTTATCTTCCCGGCATTCAACAAATTCCCTGTCTTGCAATCTGATAACAGCCTGATTTTCCCAATCTGCTTGCATATTGAAGTCCCCTATTATAATTGTGTTATTACCATTATTACATGCTTTTTTTCAGCACCCTTTTCAATCTTAACCCCACATCTTGGCCACTATTTGGAGGCCTATATATGATTCCCATAGTGTTTTTTTACCCTTGCAATTTCTTAACTCCACCCACAAAGATTCAAAATTCTCTGACCCTATATCACCTCTTTCTAAAGATGTAATTCCATCTCTTACCAACAGAGCCACACGCTGCCTATGCCTTCCTGCCTGTCCTTTCGATACAAAATATCTCCTTTGATGTTAAGCTCCCAACTATGGCCTTCTTTCAGCCACACAACGTCATACCGACCAATCTAATTGCGCCACAAGTTTGTCCACCTTATTCCAAATACTCTGTGCATTTAAATACAACCCCTTCAGTCCTACATTCTTCACTTTTTTTTGAATTTTGATTCTATGGTGAAATTTAACTCTTTATTCTGTCTGCATTTGTACCCAATCATTGGCTTGTCCTTTTTCACCCCTTCTCTTCTCCTCACCTGCCTGTCACCTCCCTCTGGTGCCCTTCCTCCTTTCCATTCTTCCATGGTCCACTCTCCTCACCTATTAGATTCCTTCTTCAGCCCTTTACTTCTTACACCTATCACCTCCCACCTTCTCATTTCATCCCCCACCCACACACCTTCACCCTCACTTGGTCTCACCTATCACCTGCCAGCTTGTACTCCTTTTCCTGCCCCACTTTCTTATTCTGGTCTCTTCCCCCTTTCTTTCCAGTCCTCATGAAGGGTCTCGGCCCAAAACATCAACTGTCTATTCATTTCCATAGATGCTGCCTGACCTGCTGAGTTCCTCCAGCATTTTGTGTGTGTTACTCTTTACTTATCTGTAGTTTTAAAAATTATGCCTGTTGTATTGTTTTCTATATTAAACATCTTTATGAGCATCACTTTAAACTTTTCTCCACCCGCTCACCTCACTATCTCATCCATTTTAACCTAATTTCTACCTCTTTCATCCTCATACTCTCTTCATGCTCACCTGCAGTAGTGATTTTATTGGTTATGATTTATTGTGGTGGCAGGGTGGAGATATGCCTCTACCAATAGAGGTGTAAGGGGCTACTGCCCTGCGCTAGCCTGCAGGTCACCCTTGGGCAAGGTGCAGCACCTGCTTAGCCCCCTGATCAGGGTCACGTGAAGCCAGGGGTGCAGCTGGTGGATAGTTGTATGAGCAGCTAGTGCAGATCACAAGTCCTGGTTATGCAACCACTGACGCCAAGTAGCCAATCTCTGAAGATGGCTGGGCTCACCTGTCTTGTAAAGACACTGTCTAGAAGAAGGCAACAACAAACCACTTCTGTCGATAAATTTACCAAGAGCAATCATGGTCATGAGACCATGATTGCCTACATCATACGACACAGCACATAATGATGATGATGATGTTCTCTTGTTAACAGCAAACCCTTACCACAGATACAAAGACCGCCACTGTTACAGTGAATTAAGTAAGTAAGTAAAATATGAATGAGTAAAATTAGATTTGGCTTTCACAGTCACAACAATGTCCCATTTTGGCAGAAGGCAAAGGGTAGCAATAAAGGGGACCTTTTCTGGTTTGCCTCCAATGACCAGTGGTGTACCACAGGGGCCAGAGGTGAAGACAACTTCTCACGTTGTACGTAAATGATTTGGATGAAGGAATTGTTGGCTTTGTGACCAAATTTAGAAATTTGGTAGGAAGGTAGGTGGAAGGGCAGGATGTGTTGAGGAAGCTGGGCATCTGCAGAAGGACTGAGACAGATCCGCAGAATGGACAAAGAAGTGGCAGATAGAATATCATGTAGAGAAATGCATGGTCATTCACCTGAGCAGAAAGAATAAAGGTATGGATTATTTTGTAAATGGAGAGAAAACTTAAAAATCAGTGGTGTGGAGGGACTTGTGCAGGATTCCCTAAAGTTTAATTTGCAGGTTGAGTCGGTGGTAAGGAAGGCAGATTCAATATTAGCATTCATTTAGAGAATGTTAGAACATAAGAGCAACAATGTAATGCTGAGGTTTTATAAGGAATAGTTCGGACAGCACACAAGGTATTCTGAGCAGTTTTGGAACCCTTACCGAAAAAGAGATGTGCTGGCATTGGAGAGTCCGGAGGAGGTTCATGAGAATTATCCCAGGAATGAAAGTGTTAACATATGAGGAACATTTGATGGCTCTGGGCCTGCACCCACTGGAGTTTGGAAGAATGTGGGTGAGGCTCATTGAAACTTATTGAATATTGAAAGGTCTGGATAAAGTGGATGTGGAGAGGATGTTTCCTGTAGTGTAAGAGGCTAGGACAAGAGAGCACAGCCCCACAATAGAGAGAAATCTATTTAGAACAGTGATGAAGAAAAATTTCTTTAGTCAGAGTGTGATACATCAGTAGAATTCATTGCCACAGATGGCTGAGCAGGTCAAGCCAATGGGTATATTTAAGGTGAAGGTAGATACGTTCTTGTTTAATCAGGGTGATCTTATCATCTTATGCCAACAGCCCCATCATCTCACTGGCAAGGATATTTGTCTCCCTTGGGTTCAGATGTAACCCATCCTTTTTGTACAGGTCATACCTTCCTCAGCAGAGATTCCAATGATCCATAAATCTGAAACCCTGCCCCCTGCACCAGTTCTTCAAGCACTCGTTCAACTGTATATCACCCTATTCCTGCCCTGACTCGCAAATGGTACTGGAAGTAATCCAGAGATTATTACCTTGGAGATCCCGCTCTTTGGCCTCTTCCTTAACTCCCTATAGTCACTGCATAGGACCTCTTACCCTTTTCTATATATGCTATTGGTGCAAATGTGCACCATGATCTCTAACTGTTCACCATCCTTCTTGAGAATATTCTGCAGACTCTCTGAGACATTTTAACCCTTGCATCTGGGAAGCAGCACTCCATCCTTGCATCTCTTTCACAGCCACAGAATCTCCCGACAATATCTCTATCAAGTCTCCTGTCACTATCAATCTACCTGACCTCAGTGTCACTGGCCTGGCTGCCTTCTGCTGTGCCCTGGTAGGTATCTCTCCCCCAGCAGTATCCAGAGGGGTATACTTGTTGTTGAGGAGATTGGCCACAGGGGAACCCTACACTAGCTGCCTTTTCTCCTTACTTTTCCTGGTGGTGACCCATCTACTATCTAAAGTGTCACCCCGAGTGTGACCACCTCAATGAAATTCGCATTTCTGAGCTTTTTGTCCTCCCAGATTGTCCCGAACCTGTTAGTCAGGACCTGAAGCTAGATGCATTTCCTGCAGATGTATCATCAGGAAGACTATTAGGTATCCACAATGACACATTTTACAGGAAGAACATTCTATTGCTTAACTACCATCTTGCTACACTTGTTATACCTTTGGTTCTAATTTCTTAAGCTTAAGTTCTCCATTCAACTAAACGATTTTAAATGACTCAGCACCCTTAGCCTCTGCCTATTCTTGCCAAAGCCTTTTAAGCGAAAGCCAGTCCACTCTAAACACATCTTTCATGAAACATACAGTAAAATATGTCATTTGCTTTAATGACAATCACAGTCTGAGGGTGTGCTGAGGACAGCCTGCAAGTGTCGCTATTCCAGCATAGCATGCCCACAACTTACTAACCCTAAACTGTTCATCTTTGAAACTGGAGCACCTGGAGGAAACCCACGTTGTCACGATGCAAACGTAGAAATTCCTTATAGACAGTGGCAGGAACCATGTTCTTCCCACCACTGGCTCTGTAAAGCGTTAAACTACACTATGCTACTGTGCCAGTTTGCGAACTAAAGTTTGCTGATAGCACAAAGATTAACAGCTTCCTGTACAAAAGCCACCATTAAATTACAAAGATTAATTGAATGGCCAAAACGTGATAAACTTTTCATACGGTCAGTCACTTTGGACTCTTAAAGTGGGAACAGAAAAGGCCCAAAGAGACCTGGGGTGGTCCATATTCAAGATTTATTAAAATGTCATAGGCAGGTGCAGAAATAGATGAAAGTTTAAGAAAAAGAACCAAAATGTTGTGAGGCTGTCCATTGGTTGAGGTCGACCATGGGTGCTGTGTCCCAGCTGTCCACGTGATACACAAGTCTGGGCAGTGTGATATGGAGGCAAGCTGTTGCCTGTGCAGCAGGCTCCACTCTCCATGCATCTGATGAATCCAAAGGAATGGGAGAGACCAATACAGTTTGGCACCAGCAGCATCGTAGGAGTTGCCAGTTAGCATTGAACTCAACATAAGGCTACCTTGAGAACTCCAGCTCCAAAATTTTCCTTAGGGTTTACTCCAGAAGCCTCCTCCATGGCCGCAAGGCAGTGGAGGTTTGAGATCAGAGTTTTCTTTCTCATGAATGAACTGCCAGCCACGGCTGACGAGCCTCATCTGCCTGAAGTGACTGATTTTAAGGTGCCAGTAGCCCACCTTTGACCTTTCTCCTGTCAGTAGAAACAGTTCTGCCAGGCTTATTAGCTAAGCCACAGGTGAATGCCAAGAGATGGACTTGATTGTCAGAGGCTTTTTGAGATGCACACCATTGGGAGCATTCAGTAGGTAGTGGGAGCTTATCACCACTACCGCTCCCCCCACCACCCCTGCCCCGCCGGCCATGACAACCTTAAGGAACCTTCCTCCCTCACCACCATTCAGGGCCCCAGACAGTCCTTCCAGGTGAGGCGACACTTCACCTGTGAGTCGGCTGGTGTGGTATACTGCATCCGGTGCTCCTGGTGCGGCCTTCTATATATTGGTGAGACCCGACGCAGACTGGGAGCCCGTTTCGCTGAACGCCTCCACTCTGTCCGCCAGAGAAAGCAGTATCTCCCAGTGGTCACACATTTTAATTCCACGTCCCACTCCCATTCTGATATGTGAATCCATGGCTTCCTCTACTGTCAAGATGAAACCACACTCAGGTTGGAGGAACAACACCTGATATTCTGTCTGGGTAGCCTCCAACCTGATGGCATGAACATTGATTCCTCTAACTTCTGTTAATGCCCCTCCTCCTCTTCTTACCCCACCCCTTATTTATCTATTAATTAATTATTTCCCCCTTTTTTCCTCTCTCTGTCCTTCTCACAATCACTCCTTGCCTGCTCTCCATCTTCCTCTGCTGCTCCCCTGCCCCTTTCTTTCTCCCTAGGCCTCCCATCCCATGATCCTCTCCTTTCTCCAGCTGAATATCCCTTTTGCCAATCAACTTTCTTAGCTTCATTCCTCCCCCTCCTATCTTCTCCTATCATTAGGATTTCCCCCTCCCCCTCCCCCTTTCAAATCTCTTACTATCTCTTCTTTCAGTTAGTCCTGATGAAGGGTCTTGGCCCGAAAAGTCGACTGAACTTTTTCCTATAGATGCTACCTGACCTGCTGCGTTCTACCAGCATTTTGTGTGTGTTGCTTGAATTTCCAGCATCTGCAGATTTCCTCGTGTTTGCACAACTCTTGTCAATGTTAAGAAATATTCAAGAGCCAGGAGAAAGTGATAACAGAGTGAGAGGACTTATCAAGGATGTGCATAAATACATAATTTTCAGCATGTATTTGCAATGTAAACAGCATTATAAAAATGGTTGGTAGTGTTTACAATACAGTACATTGATGAACTGAAAGATAGAGGTGGATTAGAGAGGTAAACAAGAATGGTTGATCAGATCATAACAGATCAGTTGGAAACGTTGGCAGAGAAATAGCAGATTAAATTAGGTTTATTTGTCACATGTACATTGAAACATCAAAACATACAGCACCCTTCACATCAAATCAAATCAGCAAAGATTGTGGTGGCAGCCCACAGTGTTGCTCCTCTTTGGTCACCTGCATAGCATGCCCACAACTCACTAACTCTAACCTGTACATCTTCAGAATGTGGGAGGCAACCAGGGCATCCAGAGAAAGTACAAACTCCTTACAGTCAGCAGCGGCAATTTAACCCCAGTCTTTGATCACTGACGTTGTTATACAATTACACTGACCACTATGTTACCTGAGATGCCAGGAATCTGATGAAGGGAGATATGATAACAGCATTTAAAATAGACACAGAATTGTAGAATATAGGCCATTTTCAGGCAAATGTACAGTTTAAATCGGTATCATGGCCAGCCTGGATGTCATGAGCTGAAGGGCCTGTTCCCACGTTGTACTCTTTTATCTGTTCTATAACTCAGTTAAATTTTGCAACATCATGGGAAAAGAAAATGTTAGAGTTGCAAAAGGAACAGAAAATGAGATAGAAAGTGGTGGATACACCCCAAATCATCACAGGAAAAGCCCTGTCCACCACTAAGCGTATTTACAAGGAGCACTACCACAATAAAGCAGCGTCCATCATCAAAGACTCAACTGTCCAGGCCATGCTCCCTTCTCACTACTACCATTAGACAGGAGTCTCACACTAGCAGGTTCAGGAACAGTTATTAGCCCTCAGTTATCAGGCTCCTGAACTGGTATGGATGAATTTAGTTATATGCATTCTAGTTTGATTCTGCAACCTACAGACTCATGTTCAAAGTCTCTACACAGTATTATTTTTCATTTGCACAATTTGTCTTCTTTTGCACATTGGTTGTTTGTCAGTCTTTGTTTAAACAGTATTTAGATTTTTGTAGATTTCATTGTATTAGTTTTTTCTCTCTGAAAATGCCTACACGAAAATGAATCTCAATCTATTATATAATAACATTCACGTACTTTGATAATAAATTTATTAGGAACTTTGAATTTTGAAATGCAAATGGTGCAGTCTTGAAATAATAACAGTAAATATTGAAAGTACTCAGCAGGTTTGGCAAAACTGTAGAGGAAGATGATCTTTTTGATGATCTTTCATAGAATAATTCTGATGGGCTTATCACTTTCTTCTACAGGGTTTAGAAGGTTGAAAGTCATACATGCTACATGGAGGAAGAGAACACCTGAAGATCATGGAGAACTGGACACCCTCTTTGGCAGAGAATCCTGGAATTACTCTGAACTCTGCGCAATAATGTTATGAGAAGTTCAACATGCCAACATTACTTGTGGAGTTTCCCCATGGTGATAAAAGGGCACATAATTCAACAAACTGAGACAATGTCATCACAATCTAACACCTTCATTAATTGGGCTATGTTTGATTAGCAGTGGCAATAAAAGGTCTTTCAATTAAGGGTGGCTAGAAATTCTTTAATTTATGAATGCTTAGATCTTTAACTAGTTCCTTAAGGTTGTCATAGGAGGGAAAGATAGTTGGGATAAACTCCCACTACCTATTAAACAATCCCAATGGTGTGCATCTCAAATAGCCTCTGACAACCAAGTTCAGCTCCTGTGTGACTGACTACTAAGCCCAGCGGAACTGCACAGCGGGTTATTGGCTCCTTAGAACCAGTAGCTTTGCGCAGAAGGGGTTTGTCAGCCGTGGTTGGCAGCTCATCTAGGAGCAGAAAACCTCTGCTGCCTTGCAGCTACACCCCCTGATGGGGAAGACTTCAGGAGTCCCTAAACTGAGTTCAACACTGATGGGCTACTCCTGTGATGCCGCTAGTGCCAAACTGTATTGGACTCTGCCATGCTGAGTGGAGAGGGGAAGCCTGCTGTGTGCTCTCCATGTCATACAGCCTTGGCTTACATACTTACAGCTAGCATGCAATACCCACAGTTGACTCGAACAATGGAGGGTCTCAGATATTTAACTTCTGAGCGATAACGATACCTTCAGCCCCTCAGTGATAAAGTCATAGAGTGCTACAGCACAGAAACAGGCCCTTCAACCCATCTAGTCCCTGCTGATCTCTAATTCTGCTGAGTCCCTACAACCCACAACTGGACTATTGCCTTCTATACCCCTGCCATCTATATACTTATCCAAACTTCTCTTATATGTTGGAATCAAACCTGCATCCTTTACTTCTGCTAGCAGTTCGTTCCACACTCGCACCACCCTCTGAATGAAAAAGTCCCCCTCAGGTTCCCCTTAAACATTTCTCCTTTCACTCTTACCTTAACCTATGACCTGTTGAATTCTAGGCCATTCCAGGGATCTGGAAAGAAGTCAGGGCCATCTATTGCACTATTATTTTGCTTGATAACTTTTGTGTAATTGCTTTGCTTTCTTTCAAAGCTTTTTGTCAAGTCACTTTTTTACTGTCATTTCAACCATAACTGCTGGTACAGTACACAGTAAAAATGAGACAATGTTTTTCAGGACCATGGTGCTACATGAAACAATACAAAAACTACACTGAACTACGTAAAACAATACAAAAAACTATACTAGACTACAGACCTACCCAGGACTGCATAAAGTGCACAAAACAGTGCAGGCATTACAATAAATAATAAACAAGACAATAGGCACAGCAGAGGGCAGTAAGTTGGTGTCAGTCCAGATTCTGGGTATTGAGGAGTCTGTTGGCTTGGGGGAAGAAACTGTTACATAGTCTGGTCGTGAGAGCCCGAATGCTTCAGTGCCTTTTCCCAGATGGCAGGAGGGAGAAGAGTTTGTATGAGGGGTGTGTGAGGTCCTTCATAATGCTGTTTGCTTTGCGGATGCAGCGTGTGGTGTAAATATCTGTAATGGCGGGAAGAGAGACCCCGATGAGCACTTGTGAACAAAATATCTCAGTTAAACAATGCTCTGTTCCTAATCTTCCTACTGGATGTTCTGAATTTGTTGATTACATGCTGCTTTGAGAGCTCATAGAGGTCAGATACCTCTCATAGTTTCTCTGCAGGCTGAAACCTAAAGAACTATGTAGTAACATCCTTTCCCAAAAGGTACAAATGCTGGAGGAACTCAGCAGATGAAGCAGCATCCGTGGAGGCAAAGGAATGTTTGATGTTCTGGATCGAGATATACCCCTCCTCTCTGTCTCACTTCTACATACTATCTTTCCTCTATGAGACCATACTTTTGTTACCAAGTTTTTGTTAAATTCCTCAGTGTTATTTCAGAGGAACTGTCCTGGGTCCAGCACATAAGTGCAATTACAAAGAAAGCACACAGCAGCGCCTCTACTTCCCTGGAAATTTGCACAGATTCGGCGTGGCATCTAAAACTTTGACAAACTTCTATAGGTATGTGATGTAGAGTATATTAACTGGTTGCATTATGGCCTGGTATGAAAAGAGCAATGCCCTTGAACAGAAAATTCTACAAGAAGTAATGGATACAGCTCAGTCTGTCTGGGGCAACCATTATGCTTAGTCACAGGAAAGCAACATCCATCATCAAGGACCCCCCACCACCCAGTTCATCTTGCTGCTGCCATCAGGAAGAAGGTACAGGAGCCTCAGGACTCACACCACCAGGTTCAGGAACAGTTATTACCCCACAACCATCAGGGGTTAATAACTGAATCTGTGGGGATAACTTCAAGCCTCATCACTGAATGTTAACACAGCCAATGGTATCACTTTCAAGGACTCTCATGTTCTCAATATCACTGGACAACAAATTTTTCGGAAGTGTTGCTTCCTCAGAAATTTCTTTTGTTTATGATAGACAGCTTGAAACTGGACTCAAATATAATTTAAGACAACTTGGAATTTGGAGAAACAATTAACTTTTATTAAATATAATGCATTTAACTGCATACTGGGACTGACACTTTGCAATAGTTTAACTAAGTTAAAAATGTTTTGTTGATGATTTCATTTGTATTCAGTGTCTGAGGGTTCTCACTTGTGTCCAACAATAATCAGCCAGTTGCTCTGATACTATTTCTCCATGACTGCAACGTCTGGTGAAACCTTTCTCGTCACTGACAGTGCAAAGATTTGCAGGGAAGAAGTCTAAATGGGAATGCAGAACATGAATCTTCAGTGACATATTGCACTTTATGCTTTTGTATGCTTGAAACACATTGTCAACCAGCTGCATGTAGTTTGGTGCTCTGTAGCTGCCAAGAAATTTTCAACAACATCCTTGAATACCTTCCATGCAATTTTCTCCAGTCCCACTAGAAGTTCTTTGAATTGCCTATCATTGATGACCTGTTTGATTTGTGAACCAACAAAAATGCCTTCCTTGATTTTGGCATCAATTATTCTGACTTGAAATATGAATTAAAATAACAAATGCAGATGATATTTTAAAAAAATGGTGCACAATATGGAAATTTTGTAGTGATATTCATGTTCAACAGCCCAAAATTTAGACGAACACCCAAAAGTATTCTGGAAAACAAAATCTTTGTTGTCCAGTGTATTCATGCTTAATTATTATTGTTGAGTTTTTTTTCTTCTGTATTGCAGTTTGTTGTTTTTTGCACATTGGTTGTTTGTCCACCCTGTTGGGTGCAGTCTTTCATTGATTCTATTATGGTTCTTTAATTAACTGTGAATGCCCAAAAGAAAATGAAACTCAGGGTTGTATATAATGAGATATGTGTCCCTGGATGAAGACTTAGTTTCAATTTTGAACTTTGAATATATCTGCCTCTACCTCCATCCCTGGCAAGGTGTTCATTCTCAGTGTAATAACATTACCTCTGACATCCCCCTATACTTTCCACCAAGCAGCTTAAAAGTATGTCCCCTCACATTAGTCATTTCTGCCCTGGGAAAATTCTCTGGCTGTCCACTTGATCTATGCTTCTCATCACCTTGTACACCTCTCGTTAACTCTCATCCTCCTTCACTCCAAACAGAAAAGCCCTAGCTCGCTCAGCCATTCCTCATAAGATACTCTCCAATTCAGGCGGCATCCTGGTAAATCCCTTCTGTACCCTCTTTAAAGCTTCCACCTCCTTCCTATAATGAAGTGATCAGACCTGAACACAATATTCCAAGTGTGGTCTTACCAGGGTTTTATATAGCTGCAACATTTCCTCATGGCACTTGAACTCCACTCCCTGACTAATTAAGGCAAACACACCATACAACCTTCTCATTCTGTATTCTGCTTATTGTGCTGATGAGAACACATTTCAATGTACATTCAGTAGCCACTTTATTAGATACAGGAGTGGAACGTAGTGTGGCCCCCATCCACTTCGAGGTTCAAAGATATTCTTCTGCACACTACTGTTGTATTTGAGTTGCAGCCATCTTCCTGTCAACTTAAACCAGTCGGGCCATTCTTCTCTGACTTCTCTCATTAACATCCCGTCACTGGTTCTTTTTTTTTTTTTTTTTTTTTTTTGCACCATTCTCTGTAAACTCTATAGACTGTTGTGCATAAATATCCCAGGAGATCAGCAGTTTCTGAGATACTCAAACCACCCCATCTGGCACCAACAATCGTTCCATGGTCAAAGTCACTTAGATTATATTTCTCCCCTATTCTGATGCTTGGTCTGAACAACAGCTGAACCTCTTGACCATGTCTGAATGTTTTTATGCATTGAGTTGCTGCCACAAGATTGGCTGAGTAGATATTTGCATTAATAAGCAAGTGTAGCTAATAAGGTGGTCCCTGAGTGTGGTGTGTGTGCCTTGTGAGCAATAGAACATTAGATTTGGATATTGTGTAACAAGCAAACACCCCTATTTCCAAACTTATAGTAGAGGAAGAATGAAGACAAGAAAGGTTTAAAGATTAGCTTAAGTTGTCACATGTATGTTGAAAGAAATAGGGAAATGCATCATTTGCACAAAATCAAGTCAGCAAGGTTGTGATGGGGATAGCCTGTTAAGGTCGCCAGACTTCCGGTGTCAACATAGTATGCCAGCAACTTACTAACCCTGACCATATGTCTTTGGAATGTGGGAGGAAACCAGAGCACACGGAGGAAACCCACAACGCAGTCATGGGGAGAACGTACAAACTCAGCGGCGGGAATTAGTGATTGCTGGCATTGCAAAGCGATGCGCTAACTGCTGTGCTACCATGCTGTCCAGAGAAGAAGAGATCAGATGAGAATCGCACACAAAGTGCTGGGGGAGCTCGGCAAGTCAGGCAGCATCTATGGAAACGAATAGAGAGTCGACATTTTGGGCCATGACCCTTCTTCAGGACTGTAAAGGAAAGGGGAAGATGCCAGAATAAGAAGATGGGGGGAGGGGGAAGAGGCTAGATGGAAGCTGATGTGAAGCCAGGTGGGTGGGAAATGTTGAAACTGGAAGAAAAAGAATCTGATAGAAGATAGAGTGGACCATAAGTGAAAGGGAAGGGGTGGGGGGGGGGGGCTCTGGGGGAAGTAATAGGCAGATGAGAAGAAGTGAAAGGTCAGAATGGGGAATAGAGCTCCCACATCATGAAGACCCTGGAGAGACTTGTTCTAGAGCAGCTCCGGCCTATGGTTAGGCCACACTTAGATCCCCTCCAGTTCACCTATCAGCCCTGACTAGGAGTTGAGGATGCCATCGTCTACCTGCTGAACTGTGTCTACGCCCACCTGGACAAACCGCCGAGCATTGTGAGGGTCATGTTGTTTGACTTCTCCAGTGCGTTCAACACCATCCGCCCTACTCTGCTGGGTGAGAAGCTGACAGTGATGCAGGTGGATGCTTCCCTGGTGTCATGGATTATTGATTACCTGACTGGCAGACCACAGTTCATGAGCTTGCAACACTGTGTGCCAGACAGAGTGGTCAGCAGCACTGGGGCTCTACAGGGGACTGTCCTGTCTCCCTTTCTCTTCACCATCAACACCTCGGACTTCAACTACTGCACAGAGTCTTGCCATCTTCAGAAGTTTTCTGATGACTCTGCCATAGTTGGATGCATCAGCAAGGGAGTTGAGGCTGAGTACAGGGCTACGGTGGGAAACTTTGTCACATGGTGTGAGCAGAATCATCTGCAGCTTAACGTGAAAGATTAAGGAGCTGGTGGTGGACCTGAGGAGGGCTAAGGCACTGGTGACCCCTGTTTCCATCCAAGGGGTCAGTGTGGACATGGTGGAGGATTACAAATACCTAGGGATACGAATTGACAATAAACTGGACTGGTCAAAGAACACTGAGGCTGTCTACAAGAAGGGTCAGAGCCATCTCTATTTCCTGAGGAGACTGAGGTCCTTTAACATCTGCCAGATGATGCTGAGGATGTTCTATGAGGCTGCGATGGCCAGTGCTATCATGTTTGCTGTTGTGTGCTGGGACAGCAGGCTGAGGGTAGCAGACACAAACAGAATCAACAAACTCATTCGTAAGGCCAGTGATGTTGTGGGGGTGGAACTGGACCCTCTGACGGTGGTGTCTGAAAAGAGGATGCTGTCCAAGTTGCATGCCATCTTGGACAATGACTCCCATCCACTCCATAATGTACTGGTTAGGTACAGGAGTACATTCAGCCAGAGACTCATTCCACCGAGATGTAACACTGAGTGTCATAGGAAGTCATTCCTGCCTGTGGCCATCAAACTTTACAACTCCTCCCTCGGAGTGTCAGACACCCTGAGCCAATAGGCTGGTCCTCGACTTATTTCCACTTGGCATGATTAACTTATTATTATTTAATTATTTATGGTTTTATATTGCTATATTTCTACACTATTCTTGGTTGGCGCGGCTGTAACGAAACCCAATTTCCCTCGGGATCAATAAAGTATGTCTGTCTGCAGAGGAAGACGAGGGGGAGGGATAGTTTGTTCATCAGAAGGAGAAATAGTTACTTATGCCATCAGGCTGGAGGGTACCCAGACAGAATTGCTCCTCCACCCTGAGGGTAGCCTCAACTTGGCACAAGATGCACAAGCAGCAGAGAATGGTTGAGCTAGGCACTGGCCTGAATAGAATCCAGGCTAGGATTATTGATCTCTAACAACTGTAATCATTTTTACTTATCTGAGTCATTGGATTGCTTATTCTCTGTAGATTGACTTTTACCATGGTACCTTGCTGCTACGTTCCGTCAAACAAGGACTTGATGTCAAGGGGAGTCAATCCCATCTTTAGCAGTCAGCTTTTGACCCATCTCTGAACCATGGCTCTGATGTGTGCTGGAGCAGAGAGATCCTGAGAACTTCTGGCAAGGCAGCAGTGAGTATCTCAGGGGGAAACTTCTTTATTCAGTGGGTTGAACAAGCGTCCAGCAGAAGTGCTGGGTGCAGGTTCAGTTGTAACATTTAAGAGAAGCTTGGATAGGTACAAGGGTGGTAGGAGTTTGGAGAAATATGGTCTGGGTGCTTGTCAATGGGACAAGGCAAAGGACCAGTTCAGCATAGTCTAGACAGACCAAAATACCTGCTTCTGCTCTGTGCCTCTATTGCTGAAATAGAGTGCCTCTATCCCTAGAGTTACTTCAGTGAAATTTCTGCATCTGTTTTTTCAAACTTGGGACCTCAAACCAAGTTAATTTATAATTGATGAGATCATAACCATTGTGATTTTGTCACTGATTTAATCCTATGTCACAAAGCTCTGAAGTTTACACGTTATGCCAGCACTGGCAGGCACCTACAATCAAGATTTACAACAAGCGGACTGACCAGGGGAGGAGCAGGGGAAAATGGCCAACAAGGATGATGATTACTTCAACGAGAAATTGGAAGCAGAACGGAGAAAGTTTGACATGGAACGCAGATTAAGGAAAACCTACGAAGCTATCTCTCCAACAAGTATCAAAGGTTCTTGGCCACTCAACAGCTCACAACATGGTTAGTAATTCACTTCTGTGTACTAATTGTTATTTTATCTTTCGAAGGGGCCTAATTTTCTTTAGATGTATCAGTCTATCTATCTAACTGCTTGTTTATCTAGTTTGTTTATTTGTGTATGTATTGAAATACAGTGTGGAATAGGACGTTCCAGCCCTTTGAGCCACGCTACCCAGCTATATCCCCCAATTTAATCCACAGGACAATTTACAATGACCAATTAACCTACTAACTAACTGGTATGTCTTTGGACTGTGGGAGAAAACCAGAGCATCAGACAAAACCCCCATGGTCACGGAGGGAGCGTACAAACTCACTAGGCAGAAGCAGAAATTGAGCCTGGGTTGCTGATACTGTAAAGCATTGTGCTAACCACTACACAGCCATGCTGCCACAGATGTAGTATAGTTTTCAGAGCCAGATTCTCAGATTAAAAGAGCATACTGAATAGATGAATGTCCCCATAGAACAGAGATGAGAAGAAATTTCTTTTAGCCAGAGGGTGATAATCTGTGAAATTCATTGCCACAGACGGCTGTGTATATATTGGGTATATTTAAAGTGGATGTAGATAGGTCCTTGGCTGGTCAGAGCAGGCTCGAAGGGCCGAATGGTCTACTTCTGCACCTATTGTCTATCGTTACGGGGATAAGGCAGGAAAGTGGGGTTGAGAGGGATAATAAATCAGCCATGATGGAATAGCAGAATGAGCTTGATGGGCTGAATGATCTAATCCTACTCCTATGCCTAATGGTCCAAAAAAATTCTCTCTATGTTCAGTGGCTACTTTATTAGGTACAGGAGTATTTCTAATAAAGTGGCCACAAGAGCGGTCCTGGTGTGGTCATCTGCCATGTAGCCCATTAACTTCAAGGTTTAATAAGTTTTACATTAAGATGTTATTCCACACACCACTGTCATAATACGTCTTATTTGAGTTACTGTCGCCTTGCAGTCTGGTCATTCCCCTCCAACTTCTCTCAGTACAAGGCGTTTTCATCACAGAACTGCCCCTCACTGGATGTTTTTTTGTTTCTCACACAATTCTCTGTAAACTCCAGAGACTGTTGTGTGTGAATCAACAGACCTCGGTAACTGTAGGGATGACTTACAGTGGACTGAAACGCTTGAGCATATAGACATTAAGAAAGAGGATGTACTGGAGCTTTTGAAAAGCATTAAGTTAGATGTCACAGGGACCAGACGGGGTATATCCCAGGCTACTGTGGGAAGTGAGGGAGGAGATTGCTGAGCCTCTGGCAATGATCTTTGCATCATCAATAGCAACAGGAGAAGTACTGAAAGATTGGAGGGTTGCAAGTGTTGTTCCCTTCTTCAAGAAAGTGAGTAGAGATAACAAGGAAATTATAGACCAGTGAGTCTTACTTCAGTGGTGGGCAAGTTGTTGGAGTAGATCCTGAGAGGCAGGATTTATGAACATTTGGAGAGACAATCTGGTTTAGGGATAGTCAGCATAGCTTTGTCAAGGGCAGGTCATGCCTTACAAACCTAATTGAATTCATTGAGGATGTAACAAAACACATTGATGAAGGTAGAGCAGTGGATGTAGAGTACGTGGATTTTAGTAAGGCATTTGATAAGGTTCCCCATGCCAGGCTCATTCAGAAAGTAATGACGCATGGGATCCAAGGAGAGCTTGCTTTGTGGATCCAGAACTGGTTTGCCTACAGAAGGCAAACGGTGGTTATAGATGGTTCATATTCTGTATGGAATTCGGTGACCAGTGATGTTCCTCAGGGATCTGTTCTGGGACTCCTCTTTGTGATTTTCATAAATGACCTGGATGAAGAAGTAGAAGGGTGGGTTAGTAAATTTGCTGATGGCACAAAGGTTGGAGGTGTTGTGGATAGTCTGGAGGGCTGTCAGAGGTTACAGTGGGACATTGATAGGATGCAGAAATGGACTGAGAAGTGACAGATGGACTTCAACCCAGATAAGTGTGAAGTGGTTCTTTTTGGACAGTCAAATTTGAAGGCAGAATATAATATTAATGGTAAGACTCTTGGCAATGTGGAGGATGAGAGGGATCTTGGGGTCCATGCCCATAGGATACTCAAAGCTGCAGTGCAGGTTGACAGTGTTGATAAGAGGCTGTATGGTGTATTGTCCTTCATCAACCATGGGATTGAGTTCAAGAGCTGTGAGAAAATGTTACAGTTTTATAACACCTTGGTTAGACCCCACTTGGAGTTACTGTGTTCAGCTCTGGTCACCTCACTACAGGAAGGTGTAGAAAGAGTGCAGAGGAGATTTACAAGGATGTTTCCTGGATTGGAGCGTGTGCCTTATGAAAATAGGTTGAGTGAACTTGGCCTTTTTTCCTTGGAGTGACGGAGGATGAGAGGTGACCTGATAGAGGTGTATAAGATGATGAGAGGCATTGATTGTGTGGATAGCCAGAGGCTCTTTCCCAGGGCTGAAATGGCTAACATGAGGGACATAGTTTTAAGGTGCTTGGAGTTAGGTATAGAGAGGATGTCAGGGCTAAGTTTTTCACACTCCGCCCAGCAATCCCCCGATTTAATCTGAGCCTCATCATAGGACAATTTACAATGTCCAATTGACCTACCAACTAGTATGTCTTTGGAATGTGGGAGGGAACCGGAGCACACGGTGGAAACCGACACGGTTATGGGGAGAATGTACAACCTCCTTACAGGCAGCAACAGGAATATTTGCATTAATGTGCAGGTGTACAGGGACACCTAATAAAATGGCTACTGTGTGTATATTCTTAAAAGTCTGACAGAAACCTAAATTGATAACAGCAAGAAAGGAAGCAAGTGATTGTACTGGTGCTACTGTGTATGAGCAAACATCCCATTTGTTCCAATGACCATAATCTCCCCATTCTTTATCAATTCACATTTCATATCATTTCCCTGCTCCCATTTGAACACAGTTCAATCTGTTTTCATTGCTACGTGTGGTAGTGAGTTAACATAGAACACTGCAGCACAGTACAGGCTCTTCAGCTCATGATGTTTTGCCAAGCCTTTAATCTACTCTAAGATCAATCTAACCCATAGCCCTCTAGTTTTCTATCATCTATGTGCCTATCTAAGTGTCTCTTAAATGAAACTAATGCTTCTGTTCTACCACCACCCTCCTCCAAGAGGACCGGAGAGCTATGCTGGCTGAGATCAGGGCTTTCTGCTTTGCTTCAAAATAGGATCACTTATGCCAAATAGGTTAAAGGGTAGAGGCCAGACTAAGAGTGGTGAACTGGTCCTCCAGGTTTGGGGGCTCAGCTCCAGGCTAACAACCCTGACTGGTCAAACAAAACTGCTACAGAAACAGCAATGAGGAATCCTTCTACATCAGTGTGCAGTGGTATTCCTGAGTCTCCACCCAGGACTAGCATGGCCAACGGCAGTGAGAACCCAGACGAAGCTACTGGCATGATAGATGACCAAGGGCAGATAGAGATAGAAACATAGAAACATAGGTGCAGGAGTAGGCCATTCAGCCCTTTGAGCCTGCACCGCCATTCAGTATGATCATGGCTGATCATCCAACTTAGAACCCTGTACCTGCCTTCTCTCCATACCCCCTGATCCCTTTAGCCACAAAAGCCATATCTAACTCCCTCTTAAATATAGCCAATGAACCGGCCTCAACTGTTTCCTGTGGCAGAGAATTCCACAGATTCACCACTCTCTGTGTGAAGAAGTTTTTCCTCATCTCGGTCCTAAAAGGCTTCCCCTTTATCCTTAAACTGTGACCTCTCGTTTTGGACTTCCCCAACATCGGGAACAATCTTACTGCATCTAGCCTGTCCAATCCCTTTAGAATTTTATACATTTCAATAAGATCCCCCCTCAATCTTCTAAATTCCAGAGAGTATAAGACTAGTCGATCCAGTCTTTCTTCATATGAAAGTCCTGCCATCCCAGGAATCAATCTGGTGAACCTTCTCTGTACTCCCTCTATGGCAAGAATGTCTTTCCTCAGATTAGTGGACCAAAACTGCACACAATATTCTAGGTGCGGTCTCACCAAGGCCTTGTACAACTGCAGTAGAACCTCCCTGCTCCTGTACTCAAATCCTTTTGCTATGAATACCAACATACCATTTGCCTTTTTCACCGCCTGCTGTACCTGCATGCCCACCTTCAATGACTGGTGTACAATGACACCCAGGTCTCATTGCATCTACCCTTTTCCTAATCGGCCACCGTTCAGATAATAATCTGTTTTCCTGTTCTTGCAACCAAAGTGGATAACCTCACATTTATCCACATTAAATTGCATCTGCCATGAATTTGCCCACTCACCTAACCTATCCAAGTCACCCTGCATCCTCTTAGCATCCTCCTCACAGCTAACACGGCTGCCCAGCTTTGTGTCATCCGCAAACTTGGAGATGCTGCATTTAATTCCCTCGTCTAAATCATTAATATATATTGTAAACAACTGGGGTCCCAGCACTGAGCCTTGCAGTACCCCACTAGTCACTGCCTGCCATTCTGAAAAGGTCCTGTTTACTCCCACTCTTTGCTTCCTGTCTGCCAACCAATTCTCTATCCACATCAATACCATACCCCCAATACCGTGTGCTTTAAGTTTGCACACTAATCTCCTGTGTGGGACCTTGTCAAAAGCCTTTTGAAAATCTAAATATACCACATCAACTGGCTCTCCCCTATCCACTCTACTAGTTACATCTTCAAAAAATTCTGTAAGATTCATCAGACATGATTTTCCTTTCACAAATCCATGCTGACTTTGTCCGATGATTTCACCTCTTTCCAAATGTGCTGTTATCACATTTTGATAACCGACTCTAGCATTTTCCCCACCACCGATGTCAGACTAACCGGTCTATAATTCCCTGGTTTCTCTCTCCCTCCTTTTTTAAAAAGTGGGGTTACATTAGCCATCCTCTAATCCTCAGGAACTAATCCAGAATCTAAGGAGTTTTGAAAAATTATCACTAATGCATCCACTATTTCTTGAGCTACTTCCTTAAGCACTCTGGGATGCAGACCATCTAGCCCTGGGGATTTATCTGCCTTTAATCCCTTCAATTTACCTAACACCACTTCCCTACTAACATGTATTTCCCTCAGTTCCTCCATTTCACTAGACCCTCGGTCCCTTACTATTTCCGGAAGATTATTTATGTCCTCCTTAGTGAAGACAGAACCAAAGTAGTTATTCAATTGGTCTGCCATGTCTTTGTTCCCTATGATCAATTCACCTGATTCTGACTGTAAAGGACCTACATTTGTCTTGACCAATCTTTTTCTTTCCACATATCTATAAAAGCTTTTACAGTCAGTTTTTATGTTCCCTGCCAGCTTTCTCTCATAATCCTTTTTCCCTTTCCTAATTAAGCCCTTTGTCCTCCTCTGCTGGTCTCTGAATTTCTCCCAGTCCTCAGCTGTACCACTTTTTTTTGCTAATTTATATGTTTCTTCTTTGGACTTCATACTATCCCTAATCTCCCTTGTCAGCCACGGGTGCACTACCTTCCCTGGTTTATTCTTTTGCCAAACTGGGATGAACAATTGTTGTAGTTCATCCATGCGATCTTTAAATGCTTGCCATTGCATATCCATCGTCAACCCTTTAAGTATCATTTGCTAGTCTATCTTAGCTAATTCACGTCTCATACCTTCAAAGTTACCCTTCTTTAAGTTCAGAACCTTTGTTTCTGAATTAACTATGTCACTCTCCATCTTAATGAAGAATTCCACCATATTATGGTCACTCTTACCCAAGGGGCCTCGCACGACAAGATTGCTAACTAACCCTTCCTCATTGCTCAATACCCAATCTAGAATGGCCTGCTCTCTAGTTGGTTCCTCGACATGTTGGTTCAGAAAACCATCCCGCATACATTCCAAGAAATCCTCTTCCTCAGCACCCTTACTAATTTGGTTCACCCAATCTGTATGTAGATTGAAGTCACCCACTATAACTACTGTTCCTTTATTGTACGCATTTCTAATTTTCTGTTTAATGCCATCCCCAACCTCACTACTACTGTTAGGTGGCCTGTACACAACTCCCACCAGCATTTTCTGCCCCTTAGTGTTATGCAGCTCTACCCATATTGATTCCACATCCTCCAGGCTAATGTCCTTCCTTTCTATTGCATTAATCTCTTCTCTAACCAGCAATGCTACCCCACCTCCTTTTCTTTCCTGTCTATCCCTCCTGAATATTGACTATCCCTGGATGTTGAGCTCCCATCCTTGGTCACCCTGGAGCCATGTTTCTGTGATCCCAACTATATCATATTCATTAATTACTATCTGCACATTCAATTCATCCACCTTGTTACGAATGTTCCTCGCATTGGCACACAAAGCCCTTATACAATTATGTTGAAAAGTGGCTCTTTTTGCTTTTTGCCCTGGATTTGCCTGCCTGCCACTTTTACTTTTCACCTTACTACTTTTTGCTTCTACCCTCATTTTACACCCCTCTGTCTCTCTGCACTTGTTCCCATCCCCCTGCCACATTAGTTTAAAGCCTCCTGAACAGCAGTAGCAAACGCTCCCCCTAGGACAATGGTTCCAGTCCAGCCCAGGTGCAGACCATCCTGTTTATACCAGTCCCACCTCCCCCAGAACTGGTTCCAATGCCCCAGAAATTTGAATCCCTCCCCTTTGCACCATTTTTCAAGCCACGTATTCATCTGAAATATCCTCCTATTTCTACTCTGACTAGCACGTGGCACTGGTAGTAATCCAGAGATTATTACCTTTGTGGTCCTACTTTTTAGTTTATCTCCTAACTCCCTAAATTCACCTTGTAGGACCTCATCCCGTTTTTTACCTATATCGTTGGTACCTATGTGCACCACGACCACTGGCTGTTCACCCTCCCATTCCAGAATGTCCTGCAGCCGCTCAGAGACATCCTTGACCCTTGCACCAGGGAGGCAACACACCATCCTGGAGTCTCGTTTGCGGCCGCAGAAACGCCTATCTATTCCCCTTACAATCGAATCCCCTATCACTATAGCTCTCCCACTCCTTTTCCTTCCCTCCTGTGCCGCAGAGCCACCCATGGTGCAATGAACTTGGCTGCTGCTGCCTTCCCCTGATGAGAGATCTCCCCCAACAGTATCCAAAACAGTATATCTGTTTAGGAGGGAGATGACCTCAGGGGACTCCTGCACTACCTGCCTACTGCTACGCTGTCTAGTGGCCACCCCTTCCCTTTCTGCCTGTGTAGCCTTTACCTGTGGTGTGGCCAACTCACTGAACGTGCTATTCACGACTTTCTCAGCATCGCGGATGCTCCAGTATGAATCCAATCGCAGCTCCAGACGCTCAATGCGGTCTGCCAGAAGCTGCAGTTGGACACACTTCCTGCACACACTGGAAGTATCCCTGATTTCCCACATGCTGCAGGATGAACAAACTACAGGGCCGATCTCAGCTGCCATGACCTACCCAATACTTGCCTTACAACCCATACAACGATGGAGGCTCTTCGTTGTTGCCCTAAACTCCAGCCAGCATAATGGGCAATAAGTACTATCAGGGTGTTCCAGATACCCTCCACTGCATAAAAAAAACTTACTTCTGACACCTCCTATGCTTACCTCCATTCACCTTAAAATTATGCCTCTTTACCTGTCCCTGTAGGGGCAGCATGGTAGGGTGGCAGTTAACGTAACACTTTATAATGCCAGTGATCAGAGTTCAATTCTCACCATTGTCTGTAAGAAGTTTGTGACTGTCTGGGTTTCCCCTGGGCGCTCCAGTTTCCTCCCACCTCCCAAAGATGTACAGTTAAGGTTAGTGATTTTTGGGACTGCTCTGCTGACGCTGGAAGTGAGGCGATACTTGAGACTGCCCAGCACAGTCCTCACTAATTTGATTCAAATGACACATTTCACCGTATGTTTTGTTGTAAAAGGGACACTATGTCGCCTAATTGGGGCAGGAGACTGTTGCCGAACAGTTTCTAACTACCGTTAATTGCGTGAACTTGCTTGGCCTTTAGACACTACACATGCTTAGACCAAACAGTTTTAAAATAGTGTCAGTTATGTGTGTTTCTATTCAAAAAGCAGCGATTTTTTTCACTGATAGTTGGCTAGAAATAAGCAGTAGGACAATTCAGAACTATCTTGCCCACTGCAGTTTCAAGCATTCAGGCTTGGAGATGCCAGAAATGGCTAGGATTGAAAGCGAGTACTTAAGTCAGTACAATAGTATAATGGTCCTAGACTCCAGGGAATAAAGTCCTAACCTATTCAACCTTTCCCTATAACTAAGGCCTTCAAATACCAACAGCATCCTTGTAAATTTTCTCTGCACTATTTCAATCTTATTGAAAGATGACCAGAAGGGCACACAATACTCCAAATCTGGCCTCACGAATGTCTTATAGAGCTTCAACGTAACATCCTAACACCTTTCTTACTTGCTTCTTAAGGCCATGACCGCGGTTGGGGTATAGACAGCAAAAGCAGCTCACTAGGGTCCTCTGTCCTGAGCCAGTCTTTCAAGTTATTCCCAGGTGCAGCTCACCTCTTAAGATCTTTTCTCCCCCAGGGATGAGTTCTTCCTGGGATAGGTTTTTACGGGATAGGTCTACAAGACCAATTCCCAACCCTTTGATGTCCTTCATGGTGGAATTAACTCCTGTACTCAGTGTGCATTTTTTATTTATATGGTTTTGCTGAACATGCTGTTGTTATTTGTCAACAGGGGCACAGATCCCGAGTTTTGACTTCAGTGAGGACCAGGTGCAAGATCTCTGGGCCACATTCAATCAAGGGGCAGCACCAGGTGACCGAAGCAGAGAGATAGCTGAAATGAAGAAATTATATCTGGATTTTGAGGAACTGCTCAGTCAACAGGAGGAGAAGCTTCAAAGCAGTGTGGAGAGACTTGAAGGTCCAAATATTTGCCCAGTAAAACGAGAACAAATGACAAATGAGCTCAACACAGTGCTAATGGCACATGAAGAAACCAGACTGAATCTGATGCAGATAGTGGAAAGACTTCTGCAACTTGGAGAAGCCCAGGAAAGAGAACAGCAGGCCACAAGTGAGTCATGAATGTTTCAATGTGCTTTAGAGTTACTTGTATGCTCTCTTGGTGATAATTCTTGTTCATGAGGCTGCCAATCCTTACAAATCCAAGATGTCTCTGGTTAATTCCCAATCTCCTCCCTGCAGAGTGGGCTCAACTGTACTACAGCAAATGAGACCATAAAACTATAAGACATAGGAGCAGAATTAGGCCATCCAGCCCATCGAGTCTGCTCTGCCATTCCATACAGATGTAAAGCTGGAGATGATGACAATCAAGAGTCACAGACCTTTGGGTTCTAGTTCAATAGATTTTCAAATACAGTGGATTCTGGTTAACTGGGACACATCGGGATGAGTGCATTTTGGCCCAATTAACTAGCTGCTCCAATTAGCTGAAGTTTCATGAAAAATAGACAAGCTACTGTTTAACTGAGTAGCAAATTATGTATTCAAATGAAATACAGAACCAATTAGAATACTACCAATACTACAACAGTTCTATAAAACTGTTTTAGTCCCTCATAGTTATCAACGGAGTAGTGTACACTGCCATATTCTTTCAATTGACTGTAAATAAACATAATCATAGCAGACACCTGGTACAGATAATGGAATGCCTTCATACAATGCTTTCAATGATTGCATTCTCCAAATTCTTTGTTGAAGTAGTAAAATCGTTTCAGAGTCAGAATCGGGTTTAATATCACCGGCACAGGTTGTGGAATCCTCCAAATCTTGGTGAGCCGGTTTAAGGTGATCTACTGAAATACGTTTAGGTTTACTCTGATCTATGATAGAAGTCTTTTCTCCTCATTCCAAAATGTGGAACAAGCCATCATAAGGGGGCCTAAGGGGATGAAGGTGTGCATCACGGGGGATGTAAACAAACGAGGCAGAATGTAGGCCAACGGGAACCCAAGAGTGCTTTACGCCATGATGGGAGGTAGGAATAAATGAAAAGGAATTGAATTTATTGAGGAGGGTGTTGAGAGGCTGCCCAGGCAGTAATGGTGTCAGGAATGAAATCAACCTGGTATTTCCAGGTTGAGTCGGTGGTAAAGAAGCTGAATGCAATATTGGCATTCACTTCTAGAGGTATAGAATATAAGAGCAGGGATGTGATGTTGAGGCTCTATAATGCACTCGTGAGACCAGACTTCGAGTATTGTGTGCAGTTTTGGGCTCCTTATTTTAGAAAGGATATACTGACATTGGAAAGGGTTCTGAGAATATTCATGAGAATGATTCCAGGAATGAAAGAGTTACTGTATGAGGAATGTCTGGCAGCTCTTGGTCTGTATTCCCTGGAGTTCAGGGGAATGAGGGGGGAACTCATAGAAGCATTCCTAATGTTAAAAGGCCCGAATAAATTAGATATTGGAAAGTTATTTCCCATGGTAGGGGATTCTAGGACAAGAGGGCACTTCAGGATTGAAGGATGTCCATTTAGAACTGAGATTTGGAGAAATTACTTTAATCAGAGGGTGGTAAATCTGTGGAATTTGTTGCCACGAGTGTCTGTGGAGGCCAAGTGATTGGGTGTATTTAAGGCAGAGATAGACAGGTTCTTGATTAGCCAGGGCACCAAAGGGTATGAGGTGAAAGCAGGGGAGTGGGGATAACTGGAAGAACTGGATCAGCCATGATTGAATGGCAGAGCAGACTCGATGGACCGAATGGCCTACTTCTGCTCCTATATCTTATGGTCTTATGGTCCTAGCAGCTGTCCATATACCAACTCAGTGGTAGATGTCTGCAGGTCCTATTTTGGAGCTGTTCTGAGCCCCAGAAGGACCCACGGGAGATGATCATGCCAGCACTCATTGGTTAGGGAAGCCCTCAGAGCAGCCTTTAAGGAGCAGTGAAACTGCTCGCAGAGGCCATTGGACTGCAGGTGACATGCCATGGTGTGATGTCGCCCAAGACTGAGGTCCTGGACCATTGCAGCCTAGGGGTTTGATATGAATTGGGGACTGCAGTCAGAGGAAATATCAGATGGGGTTCCAAACCGAGCAACTGTTAAACGCCTGTCATCGATGGTAGGGGAGGAACATCTGGCAACCTGGTGGTATGGACAGCCATGGTAAGAAAGTGATGAAACCATGGGAGGGGGGAAGAGGACCAGCCAGGTCTACACCAGCTCAGGGACCTCAAAAGGTGCCAGTGGCTCCTGAACATGATGGTTAATTTTTGCCCACTGGCACTCCACACTGGCTGCAATCCAATCATGTACATCCTTTCTGGGGCCGTGCCAAACAGACTTCAGTGCAACCAGTTTCTGGCCCGATGCCAGAGGCCATGTATGGAAGCTGAAAACAGTCCATCTGCAGTTTGTGGCATGATGGGGCGAGAGGGTGACCCCAGCTTCCCTGAACTTAATGTCGGCCAACCACAGGCCCAACCACAAGCCTGGATATCTGGGTCAGTAGCTTGTTCAGCTGCCATACTGGCATACTCAACCCCTGTGTGTACAGCCTCAACAACTGGCCATGAGAGGCAATCAGCCACAGCATTATTTTGCCCCTTGATACGTTGTATATCAGTTGCGAATTCAGATATGTAGGCCAGGTAGCGTTGCTGCCATGCAGACCAACAGTCTGATCTTTTGGCCATCGTGCGCACAAGGGGGGTTCGTGATCAATGAGCACTGTGAAATGGCGACCCTCTAGAAGAAAACAAAAATGGCGGACAGCCAGATAGAGACCAGGAAGCTCACGGTCAGACATGCTGTACTTTCTTTCGGGGGGGACGGAGTCAGTGGCTGAAGCAAGAGAGCAGCTGCCTCATGCCACCGACCAGCACCCACAGCATGGTCTGAAGCATCAGTAGTAATGACTATGGGTGCACCGGGGAGCGGGTGTGCCAGTAGAGTCGAATTAGAAAGAGCTTGTTTGGTGTCATCAAATGCCCTGGTCATGTCCACAGACCAGTCAAGCACTTGATTAGGTATATTGTCTTTAAGTGCACTATTCGGAGGGAACATAAGTTCAGCAGCTCCCTGAATGAAGCAGTGATAGAAATTCACCATGCTTAAAAACACCCGTAGCTCTTTTAGTAGTGCGGGTGGTGGGAAATCCATCAGAGTGGCTACTTTTGATGGGAGGGGTTTTTGCACTGTTACGTACCCTGTAACTGGGTCACTTACCAGCAAAGATAGAGAGGTCCGTTGAAGTCTGATGGTACTATTTTTAACAGTATTTATTGATAAAAATACACAAAAATAATATCAATGCAAACATATAGATAACATAAGTCGTCAATACTAACTCTAAAAGTGCGGGTATAATAATAATCAATAAGAAATAGCTCTATCGTTGTCTAGGGGAGAATGTATTGTCCGATGGAAATATAAAAGTCACTCAAGTTCATTCAGGCGGCAGCTTTTGGTTGGAGAGAGAGGCGGAGGTTTGGAACTTGCCCGTTTTCCGTTTTATGATGCCGATCCTTCGAAATGGCATCGGTGGTGATCTCTTCCTTAGCTAAGCCGCCTTCCGTGGTAGGGCCTCAATCCCGGGGCAACGGGAAAGGACACACGTGGACCCTCCACCGGCTGTCGCTCTTAACCGCTGTCACGGGGCTTCTAGCATTTCTCCTGGTGTGTGTGTCAAGGGGTTGTTCCCCAGACCTTCTTTTATCCTTACTCACGCGGTCTCAGATGTCAATCAGGTTGGGGAGGATGCCATCCCCCCAACCAGCCCACGTTGCTCATTCCTTGAGGGCATCGATGAATAGCACAGCGCTCAATACACAATTCCGTCTCCAAGAGACAATGGCCGGTTCCCATGGCTTTGATATCGCTGAGGACCAGGACATTCCAAACCCCCTGTGGATTCTGCGTCTCTCTCTCTCACTTCCTGGGTCTCCTGACCTGAATTAATAGCGATCTTGCGATTCTCACAAAGGAGGGGGCTACTTTCTACCCTTCGGCCCCTCAGAGTTGGGGCGCAGGCGTAACAGCACCGTCTGTGGAGATGCAATGGTTGAGATAGTCAGTGGTTGACCACCCAAACCGGCACTTAGCACCGTTAATAATTAACCCGTGTTGGCTGAAGCGCTCGAGAGGTGTGCGCAGGTGAGGTATGTTTTTGGATTTGGATGCACTGGCGACAAGTATGTCACACAGGTAAACAAAAAGAAAATCTAAGCCTGTTAATACAGAGTCCATCAGTTGTTGGGAAATCTGTGCTGCAGTTTTCCGCCCAAAAGGCATGCACAGAAACTCAAAGAGACCAAATGAAGTCACCACAGCTGTTTTGGGAATGTCCTTTGAGCTCACAGGTACCTGATGGTAAACACTAACTAAATCTATTTTGGGAAAAAATAACCTTACAGCTAAACGTGATAAACAATCTTGGATGCGTGGGACCGGGTGGTGACCTTGTTAAGGCATCGATAATTTCCACATAGACATGGACTTAGGGATTATATGGAGGGGGAAAGCCAAGTGACTAATTGACCAACGTACAATGTCGATCAGTCTTTCCATTTGTCTGAACTCAGCCTTCATGGTCGCCCGCTTTTCTGGGTCCAGTCTACAGCACGGGCATGGACTGGTGGGCCAGTTGTGGAAACGTGGTGCTCAACCCATGTTTTGTGTCTGTAGTGGAGAATGCGGGCTTGGTGAGGTGTGGGGATTCGCCCAGCAGCCGGGTAAACTCATATGTGGTGGTGCAAGGCAAAGAATGATGAAACCTCACTGGATGCCACCAATGGCAGCAGGATCTAGACCCACCGGACACAATGGGTGACATTGTCTTTCAGGGGGCGATGTTACACATAGGATTTTGTCATGGCTAAAGTGGCTAGACCCCTGCTCGGTGCAGATTTCCTGTGTGCCCAAGGACTGTTAGTTGATCTTAAGGACAGTCAGTTTGTGGATGTGAAGAACTGTGGATCGTTACCTTGCTTCCCCAGTAAGTTCCCCACAACAACTCTGTCAAGAGCATGCTTTGGTTTCCTCCCACATTCCAAGTATATATGGTTAGTGTTGGTAAGTTGTGGGCATGCTCTGTTGACACTGAAAGTGTGACGGCTTTTGCAGACTACACAATCCTCGCAGATTTGATTTGACACTTACGACACATTTCCCTGTAAGTTCTGGCAGCATCCTTGTGAATTTCCTCTATTATTTCAATCTTATTGACATTTTTCTTGGACGTAAGTGACCGAACTGTGCAAAATACCCCAAATTTGGCCTCACTAATGCATTATACAGCTTTAACATAACATCCCAAATCCTTCCTTACTTATTTCCTTAAGCCCATCATTCCTGTTGGGGTACAGACTGCCAGAGTCTTCTATCCGGTGCCAGTCTTTGAAGTTGTCCCAGGTATAGCTCATCTCAGAAGATCCTTCCTCTCCCAGGGATGAGGTCTGCAAAGCTTCTGCTGGTGTTTCTGTAGCTCTAGGTTTTTATGGGATGGGGTTGCTGGCCCTCTGAGGTTCTTTTGCATCTGGGCTTGGGAACTTCCATGGCACAGTTATCTCCTATACTCAGTGTGCATTTTTTATTGTATCTGGTTTTGCTTAACGTGCTGTTGTTCTTTGCTAACAGAAGCACAGACCCAAAGTTTTGACTTTAGTGAGCAACACGTGCAAGATCTCTGGGCCGCACTCAATCAAGGGGCAGCAGCAGCTGACCAAGGCGGACAGATGGTTGATATGAAGCAAGTATATCAAGAGTTTGATGACCTGCTCGCACAACAGGAGGAGAAGCTGCAAAGCATTGTGGAGAAACTTGAAAACCCGAATATTAGCCCAAAAGTACAACAACAGTTGATAGATGAATTCAACACAGTGATACAGGCACACGAGGAAACCAGAATGAATCTGATGCAGATAGTAGAAAGCCTGAAACTCGGAGAAGACCAGGGAAGACACCAGCAGGCCACATGTGAGTCACAAATGTTTCAATGTGCTTTAGAGGTACTCAGATACTGTGTTAGCAGTAATTCTTGTTTATGAGGTTACCAGTCCTTGGAACCTGAGAGATCCCAAATTAATTTCCTCTCACTCCCCCGCTGAGTGAGACCAACTGTACCACAATAAACTCCAGCAAATACAGATGCAAAGTTGGAGACGGTGACCATAAAGATTCACAGACCTTTGGCTACCAGTTCAATAGAATTTCAGCTACAATAGATTCAGTTAATTGGGACACATCGGGACCAGTACATTTTGGCCCAATTAATTTGCCCAAATTTGCCAAAGTTGCCAAAGAAATATGCATCAACTCTTCATGGGCTTCCTTCACCAGGCGGTCCCAAAAGCCACTGGTGTGGCACAGTAGTTCTGTGCCATTGAAGTCAAGCCTGTGGTCATTACGAATGCAATGTTCTACTACTGCTGATTTCTCCAGATAACTCAAATCCTAGCTCAGCAGGGGACACTAGTGCCCATTGAGGAGCTGACTGAGCTTACAAGGAATTAAACTGTCGACATTTCAGACCAAGACCCTCAGAAGTCTATTCCTGGTACTTACCACACCCCTGTTGAAAAACGCTCCTCCCCCGCCCCCTCAGAATCCCTCTAAACTCCTTAGCCTCTAGTCTTTTACATTTCTGAGGAGAAATGTTTCCTGAGATCTCCCCTCTCCATAGAACATAGAATATTACAGCACAGTACTGATCTTACTGCCCAAGATGTTGCGCCAATCTTTTAATCTATTCTAAGATCAATCTAACATCTAAGTAATTTTGATTAACTATTTAATAACAGACAAGAATCAAGACACCCGTCATCCCCTTGCAGGAACAACACCCCAGGCTCCATCAACGAGGAAGAAAGAACAATGGAAAGGTACTGGAAATTCCTCTCCCCATTCCCGTTCTGACATGTTGGTCCATGGCTTCCTCTTCTGCCGCAATCAGGCTACCCTCAGCACAGAGGAGCAATATCTCATATTCCATCTAAATAGCCTGCAGCCTGATGCCACAAATATTGATTTCCCCTCCTGTAATTCTTTTCTCTGTTTTTTTTTCCTTTCCTCCTCCTCTTTCACTCTTCTATCCTGAACTCTGGCCCTTAGCTCTTCTCACCTGCCTATCACTTCCCCCGGTGCCCTTCCATCTTCCTTTTCTCCTATGGTCCACACTCCTCTTCTATCAGATTGCTTCTTCCCCAGCCCTTAATCCCTTCCACTCAACTGGCTTCACCTATTACCTACTAGTTAGTCCTCCTTCCCCTCTCCCCCACCTTTTATTCTGACATCTTCCAGTTAGGGTCTCAGTCTGAAACATTGGCTGTTTGTTCATATCCTTAGACGCTGCCTGGCCTGCTGAGTTCCTCCAGCATTTTGTGCCTGTTGCTATTGGAATGTTGGTCTGCTTGCTATTTTTTGGTGGTGTGTCAGATCCTTCACAAGAATTGAAAATGTGAGAGTATAAACGAAGGAGGGAGAGAACAAAGAGAATCTGTGTGGTGGAACAGAGATCAAGGTCGACTGGGCGACGCAGCTCCTTTCCCAGAGTAACACACACAAAATGCTGGAGGAACTCAGCAGGTCAGGCGGCATCTATGGACGGGGATAAACAGTCTATGTTTCAGGCTTTACCAGGACTGGGAAGGAAGGGGACAGGAACCAGAATAAGATGGCAGAGGCAGGGGAGGAAATCAAGCTGGAAGGAGATAGCTGAGACCAGGTGAGATGGAAGGAGATAGCTGAGACCAGGTGAGATGGAAGGAGATAGCTGAGACCAGGTGAGATGGAAGGAGATAGCTGAGACCAGGTGAGATGGAAGGAGATAGCTGAGACCAGGTGAGATGGAAGGAGATAGGTGAGACCAGGTGAGATGGAAGGAGATAGGTGAGACCAGGAGAGATGGAAGGAGATAGGTGAGACCAGGAGAGATGGAAGGTTTGCTGCAGTCCCTCTTTATGAAGGCAAGGACACCAGACCATGTATGGCTTCAACAAGAAATAGAACAGTACAGCATGAGTACGCCATTTGGCCCACCATGTTACCATTATATACCTTAGGAACATTAGATAGGCACATGAATGGAGAAAAATGGAGGGATATGGATGTTGTCAGGCAGCATCTATGGAGGGGAATAAACAGTCGAAATTTTGGGCCAAGACTTTTGGCCTGTCCTGAAGAAAGGCTGTTTACTCTCCTCCATCGATGCTGTCTGACTTGTTGAGTGTCTCCAGCATTTTGTGTGTCTTGCTCTGGATTTCCAGCATCTACAGAATCTCTTGTGTTTATAGTATATATTCTTTGTAATTTTGCATCTACAATTACTTCACAAATAAATTAATTTTAACTGTATCTTTGTCTTATTTAGCTCCAGTATCACACAGAACTCCAGCACAAAGAGGTAAGAATAGTATTTGCAGGTACAGTATTAATTTTAAGTCAATCAGCCTCTGTTTGACCAATAGTATTGTGTGTGAGTGCAAGATTCCAGTGGTATTGCTTGCCCATTAAACTCTCTTCATTCTCTCAAATATTGAAAGGCCTAGACAGAATGGATGTCAAAAGGACATTTCCAATAATGGGGGAGTCTAGGACCAGAGGGCAGAGCCTTAGAATACAGGGATGTCCATTTAGAACTGGGATGTGGTGGAATTTCTTTAGCCACAGACGGCTTTGGAGGTGAAGTGATTGGGTATATTTAAAGCAGAGTTTGGCAGGTTCATAACTAGTCAGGGTGTCAAAGGTATGGGGAGAAGGCAGGTGAATGTGGTTTCGGGGGGATGATAAATCAGCCATGATGGAACAGCGGAGCAGACTCAATGGGCTGAATGGCCAAATTCTGCTTCTGTCTTATGGTCTAATGGTCTTTCTGTTTCTTCTCGTGAAGTGAAAAAGGTAACTTACTACTGGAAATTTGGGCTACCAATTTCTTTCAGGAGGCTCTGGACACTGAATGTTTGTGTGAGTGGGTGTGAATTGTGGCATTTTGTAATGAAGCTATGTACCGATCTTCCATATCATAGAACCATAGAATATTACAGCACAGAAACAGGCCTTTTGGCCCTTCTTGGCTGTGCTGAACCATTTTTCTGCCTAGTCCCACTGACCTGCACCTGGGCCATATCCCTCCAAACCTCTCTCATCCATATACCTGTCCAAGTTTTTCTTAAATGTCAAAAGTGAGCCCGCATTCACCACTTCATCTGGCAGCTCATTCCACACTCCCACCACTCTCAATGTGAAGAAGCCCAACCAATGTTCCCTTTAAACTTTTCCTCCTTCACCCTTAACCCATGACCTCTGTTTTTTTTCTCCCATGGCCTCAGTGGAAAAAGCCTGCTTGCATTCACTCTATCTATACCATCATAATTTTATACACCTCTATCAAATCTCTCCTCATTCTCCTACGCTCCAGGGAATAAAGTCTTAACCTATTCAACCTTTCTTTGTAACTCAGTTTCTCAAGTCCCGGCAACATCCTTGTAAACCTTCTCTGCACTCTTTCAACCTTATTAATATCCTTCCTGTAATTAGGTGACCAAAGCTGCACACAATACTCCAAATTCGGCCTCACCAATGTCTTATACAACCTCACCATTACATTCCAACTCTTATACTCAATACTTTGATTTATAAAGGTCGAAGTACCAAAAGCTCTCTTTACGACCCTATCTACTTGTGATGCCACTTTTAGGGAATTATGTACTTGTACTCCCAGATCCCTCTGTTCTACTGCACTCCTCAGTGTCCTACCATTTACCTTGTATGTTCTACCTTGGTTTGACCTTCTGAAGTGCAATACCTCACACTTGTCCACATTAAACTCCATCTGCTATTTTTTAGCCCATTCCTCCAACTGGCCCAAATCCCTCTGCAAGCTTTGAAAACCTTCCTCACTGTCCACTACACCTCCAATCTTTGTATCATCAGCAAATTTGCTGATCCAATTTGCCACATTATCATCCAGATCATTGATGTAGATGACAAATAACAATGGACCCAGCACTGATCCCTGTGGCACACCACTAGTCACAGGCCTCCACTCAGAGTAGCAATCCTCCACTACCACTCTCTGTCTTCTTCCATTGAGCCAATGACTAATCCAATCTACTATCTCTCCATGTATACCTAGTGACTGAATCTTCCTAACTAACCTCCCATGCGGGACCTTGTCAAAGGCCTTACTGAAGTCCATGTATACAACATCCACTGACTTCCCTTCATCCACTTTCCTGGTAACCTCTTTGAAAAACTCTAATAGATTGGTTAAGCATGACCTACCATGCACAAAGCCATGCTGACTTTTTCTAATAAGTCCCTGTCTATCCAAATACTTGTAGATCCTATCTCTTAGTATTCCTTCCCATAATTTACCTACTACCGAAGTCAAACTTACTGGCCTATAATTTCCCAGCTTACTTTTTGAGCCTTTTTTAAACAACGGAACTACATGAGCTATCCTCCAATCCTCCGGCACCTGACCCGTGGATATCGACATTTTAAGTATTTCTGCCTGGGCCCCTGCAACTTCAACACTAGTCTCCTTCAAGGTCCGAGGGAATACCCTGTCAGGTTCTGGGGATTTATCTACTCTGATTTGCCTCAAGACAGCAAGCACCTCCTCCTCTTTGATCTGTATATGTTCCATGACCTCCCTACTTGTTTGCCTTGTTTCCATAGACTCCATTCCAGTTTCCTTAGTAAATACAGATGCAAAAAACCCATTTAATATCTCTCCCATTTCTTTTGGTTCCATACATAGCCGACTACTCTGATCTTCAAGAGGATCAATTTTATCCCTTACTATCCTTTTGCTCTTAACATACCTGTAGAAGCTCTTAGAATTATCCTTCATCCTGATTGTCAAAGCAACCTCATGTCTTCTTTTAACCCTCCTGATTTCTTTCTGAAGTATTTTCTTACTCTATTTATACTCCTCAAGCATCTTATTTTCTCCCTGTTTCCTATACATGTTATACATCTCTCTCTTCTTCTATATCAGAGTTCCAATATCCCTCGAGAACCAAGGTTCCTTATTCTTTTTCATTTTGCCTTTAACCCTGACAGGAACATACAAACTCTGCTCTCTCAAAATTTCTCCTTTGAAGGCCTCCCACTTACCAATCACATCCTTGCCAGAGAACAACCTGTCCCAATCTACACTTTTTAGATCCTTTCTCATTTCTTCAAATTTGGCCTTTTTCCAGTTTAGAACTTCAGCCTGAGGACCAGATCTATCTTTATCCATGATCAAGTTGAAACCAATGACGTTATGATCACTAGAACCAAATTGTTCCCCTATACGCACTTCCGTCACCTGTCCTAACTCATTTCCTAATAGGAGATCTAATATTGCATCCTCCCTAGTTGATACATCTATGTACTGATTTAGAAAACTTTCCTGAACACATTTCACAAACTCTAACCCATCTAGACCTTTAACAATATGGGAGTCCCAATCAATGTGTGGAAAATTAAAATCCCCTACAATCACAACTTTCTGTGTCCTGCAGTTGTCTGTTATCTCTCTGCAGATTTGCTCCTCCAATTCGCGCTGACTATTGGGTGGTCTATAATACAACCCCATTAATGTGGTCATACCTTTCCTGTTTCTCAGCTCCACCCATATGGCCTCAGTAGACAAGCCCTCGAATCTGTCCTGCCTGAGCACTGCTGTAATATTTTCCCTGACTAGCAAAGCCACCCCCCCACCCTTCATTCCTCTGCCTCTATCACGTCGGAAACATCGGAACCCTGGAACATTGAGATGCCAGTCCTGCCCCTCCTGTAGCCAAGTTTCAGTAATGGCTATGAGATCATAATTCCACGTGTCAATCCAAGCCCTCAGCTCTTCTGCCTTTCCCACAATACTCCTTGCATTGAAATAGACACACCTCAGAAGATTATTACCACCACACACAACCTTACTATTTGTGACTTTGCATGAACTACTAACATCATTTATTTTTACCCCCATTCCACTATCTACTCTGGCATTCTGGTTCCCATCCCCCTGCAAATCTAGTTTAAACCCTCCCCTATAACACTAGCAAACCTCCCTGCAAGTATATTGGTCCCTTTGTAGCTCAGGTGTAACCCGTCTCTCTTGTACAGGTTCCCACCTGCCCCAGAAGAGGTCCCAATGATCTAGAAATCTGAAACTCTGCCCCCTACACCAGTTTCTCAGCCACGTGTTCGTCTGCCAGAGCATCCTACTCTTACCCTCATTGGCACGTGGCACAGGCAGCAATCCGGAGATTACTACCCTCAAGGTCCTGTTTTTCAACTTCCTACCAAGCTCCCTGTACTCACTCTTCCGGACCTCCTGACTCTTTCTACCTATGTCATTGGTACCGATGTGTACCACGACATCTGGCTCCCATTTCAGAATGCTGTGCATGCGATCAGAGACATCCTTGACCCTGGCACTCGGGAGTTTCTGTCACGACCACAGAATCTCCTGTCTGTACCCCTGACTATGGAGTCCCCTATCACTACCACTCTCCTCTTTTTCCTCCCTCCCTTCTGCACTGCAGAACCAGACTCAGTGCCAGAGATCCGGCTGCTGCAGCTTGTCCCAGGTAAGCCATCCCCCCCAACAGTGTCCAAACTGGTATACCTGTTTTGGAGGGGAATGGCCACAGGGGAACCCTGCACTACCTGCCCTTTTCTCTTCCCTCGCCTGACGATAACCCAATTACCTGTGCCCTGTTCCTTAGGTGTAACTACCTCCCGGAAGCTACAATCTATAAACAGCTCAGCCTCCCGAATGATCCGGAGGTCATCCAGCTCCTGCTCCAGTTCCCTAGCGTGGTTTTTTAGGAGCTGCAGCTGGATGCACTTCTTGCAGGTATCGTTGTCAGGGACACCAGAGGTCTCCCTGACTTCCCACATCCTGCAAGAGGAGCATTCCAACATCCTGCCTGGCATATTCTCTAGTCTGAACCAAAAAAAAAGAAGAAAAAAAAACTCACCAGAACCTACCCTCGCCTCTGCCTGTTCTCGCTGAAGTCTGACTGAGCCAAAGCCGTCCCACTCCGATGATGGCTGCTGTATATGGCGGTCTTTCTTTTAAACATCGGCGCGCTACGTCACACGCCTGCGCAGTCTAGCCTCTTTTCCCCGATCAGTTAAAGAAAAGAAAAACGAGCTTCCCTCTGCGATGCTTCAGTCTTCCAGTCTCAGCCTCTTGCTTCGATTGAAAAAAAGTATCAGTAGATAGTTAGTTTGGTTTTTTTTTAGCGTGTCACACCAGACAGTCAACCATTCTTGTCTGGCGTGTGGTGTCAGGATTGGTCTCCTTTCAGATTTGCAGGTTACGATACGAACGTTCCTGACTCGACCCTTGTTTTTTTTACGAGGCCGAGTGGCTAGCTCGACGCTCAACCCGGCACAGATGGGAAGCGTGCTCGGGGGTGGCCTGACTTGGATTCGAACTCTTGAGCCTTCGCTCCGGAGTCCGGCACTGATGCCATTGTGCCACCAGCCAGCCCAGTAGATAGTGAAAAGATCACAAAGGGAATTGCTTTCATTGCCAGAACAGTATGATGGTGAAGTGACTCCAGAAACTCCGATTACAGATGTAGTGGCTTGTGCAACTCCATTACAGCTCCGGTGTCAAGAGTAGAGATCAGTTCCCGCATCATCTGTAGGAAATCTGTACATTTCCCCAGTGGAATGCTGGAAGTGCATCCAGATGCAGTTCCTCACAGATCGTGTTAGGGAGCTGGAACTGGATGATTCATTCAGGACAACAAGGAGGTGACAGATAGGAAATGCAAGGAGGCAGTCACACCAAAGTTGTAGGAGGCAGGTAGCTGGGTGACCGTCAGGAGAAGGAAAAGAAATAGGAAGGCAGTACAGTGAATGCCCGTGATGTTCCACAGATTTGGAGAGTAAAAGTTGGGGAAGGAGAGATGTGAGGGGGAAAGCAGGCAGCCAGAGGAAGGGGAGCAGTGGCACCTAAAACAGGGTCAGAAGAGGTGGTGCTGAGCATCTGGAAAAACGTGGAAAGTAATGGATGAATAGAGAGGGATTAACAGAGGGAGGGTGAGGCGTTGAATGAGCTGGTGTGGGGGTATTCACTAAAGAAGAGCAGGTTCAGGGACACAGTGAGTGAAGGGGAAAGAGGCGGGAGTGGTGGGAAAGCAAAAAAGAGGTGGAACACAAAGACAAACCATGCCACACCCACTCTGTGACATCTACTTGCTACTTGACCAAGATCTTGCCCTGTCAAAGCTAAGGGCTACCTGCTGTACACTGGTTAATCCATTTCAAAATAACTTGTGTGGAGACTTTTAAGCAGCATTTAACAGATACAGTGGATTCCAGTTTATTAGACCATCAGTTAATTGGGCAGCCAGTGATTTGGGACAACTCTTAAAGAACAAAAACTTGCCAGGATTCCCTTTGTTTATTTGGGACACTATGTCAATCAGGACAGGAGCCTGGTGTTAAAAGTTTCTAACAAGCATCAGTCCATAAAATCATAAGACATAGGAACAGAATTAGGCCAGTCAGCCCATCAAAACCTCTCCTCCATTTCATCATGGCTTATCCATTTCCCCCTCAACCCCATTCTACTGCCTTCTCTCCATATCCTTTCATGTCCTGACTAATCAAGAACCTATTAACCTCTGCCTTAAATACACCTCAATGATTTGGCCTCCACTGCTGCCTGTGGCAATGAATTCCACAGATATACCACTCTCTAGCTAAAGAAATTCAGTATCATGCCCGTTCTAAATGGAATTCCCTCTGTTGTAAGGCTGTGCACTCCTCCACTCCAGGAAGCATCCTCTCCACATCCACTCTATCGAGGCTTTTCGACATTTTGCATGAACGTGTGGCCATTAGACCCTACCCCATGCTTAGAACAAACAGATTTTGAAGGAGGTTGGAGGCGATATCAGATGCACGCAAACTCTGGCAGGGTCTGCAAGACATTACTTTCTACAGAGTGAAACCCAATAATATGAATGGCTGTGCTGCTTCACTACCAGATGAACTCAAATCCTTTGATGCCCTCTTTGAAAGGGAGAACACAACTACAGCTGTGAAGATCCCTGCCGCACCTGATGACCCTGTGATCTCTGTCTCAGAGGCCGAGGTTAGACTGTCTTTAAAGAGAGTGAACCCTTGAACGGTGGAAGGTCCCGATGGAGTACCTGGTAAGGCTCTGAAAACCTGTGTCAACCAACTAGTGGGAGTATTCAAGGACATTTTCAACCTCTCACTGCTATGGGCAGAAGTTCCCACTTGCTTCAAAAAGGCATCGATTATACCAGTGCCTAAGAAGAATAATGTGGGCTGCCTTAATGACTATCGCCCGGTAGCACTCACATCGACAGTGATGAAATGCTTTGAGAGGTTGGTCATGACTAGACTGAACTCCTACCTCAGCAAGGACCTGGACCCATTGCAGTTTGCCTATCGCCACAATACGTCAATGGCAGACGCAATCTCAATGGCTCTCCACACAACTTTAGACCACCTAGATAACACAAATGCCTACGTCAGAATGCTGTTCATTGACTTTAGCTCAGCATTTAATACCATCATTCCCACAATCCTGATTGAGAAGTTACAAAACCTGGGCCTCTGTACCTTCCTCTGTAATTGGATCCTCGACTTCCTAACCAGAAAACCACGGTCTGTGCGGATTGGTGATAACATATCCTCCTCGCTGACCATCAACACTGGTGCACCTCAGGGGTGTGTGCTTAGCCCACTGCTCTACTCTCTATATACACATGACTGTGTGGCTAGGTATAGCTCAAATATCATCTACAAATTTGCTGACGATACAACCATTGTTGGTAGAATCTCAGGTGGTGACGAGAGGGTGTACAGGAGTGAGATATGCCAACTAGTGGAATGGTACCGCAGCAACAACCTGGCACTCAACGTCAGTAAGCTGAGAGAGCTGATTGTGGACTTCAGGAAGGGTAAGACGAAGGAACACGTACCAATCCTCATAGAGGGATCAGAAGTGGAGAGTGAGCAGCTTCAAGTTCCTCATGGTCAAGATCTCCGAGGATCTAACCTGGTCCCAACATATTGATGTAGTTATAAAGAAGGCAAGACAGTGACTATACTTTACTAGGAGTTTGAAGAAATTTGGCATGTCAACAAATACACTCAAAAACTTCTATAGATGTACTGTGGAGAGCATTCTGACAGGCTGCTTCACTGTCTGGTATGGAGGGGCTACTGCACAGGACCTAAAGAAGCTGCAGAAGGTTGTAAATCTAGTCAGCTCCATCTTGGGCTCTAGCCTACTGTTACGTATTCAGGCAACAATAAATATATATGAGTTAGGCAAGGGTTTTTATAACAAATAACACGTTTATTAAACACTGAAAACAAACCCCCCAAAAGTAAACAAACACTAGCGTAACCGGTAATCAGCTGCTGTGCGGCAGATTCACAGTTCTTAATAGCGTTGCAGTTCAAACAGTTCTTAAAGCGGTATTGAAAAAAAAACAGTTCTTTAAAGTGGTATGCCGAAAGTTCAAAAGCTCACAGTCCTTTTAAAAGGAGAGACTTTTTAAGGTGATTTAAATTCTCTTCCACGTCGTTGTCCTTCTATCCCCGGCGTCGAACTCTTCCCACGTCGAATTTTTATGAAACGTAATGGTTTAATGGCACTAACCTCTTCTTCCACACTCTGTCCTCAATCTCCCGCTATCCCAGCGGAGATTAACATGAGAACAGTCAACGAAATCCTTCCGAATGAGGATCAAATAAGGTCGAAACCAATCCACCGTCGAAAATCGATTCTCCTCGATCTTTATCTTCCAAATTCTTATCTTCACTCTCCACCAGCAAAGAAACTGCTGGCAATGACCTTTCAAACTTTAGGCATTATATAAAACTGCATTTTTCAACTAAACTGTGTCATCACATTAAATCACGCAGTGACATGAAGTCAGCTTGGCAAATCCAGCCACGAACTGCCCCACCTGACAGGGTGGGTCTTCCTTTTATACCCTGTAAAAAAAACCTGTCACATGACCTCTACTGGCGGGAAAATGACGTCACTCCACCATCACAAGACCATAACCTCAAGTCCAGTATAACTTCAACCCCAGTCACGTGACAAGGGTACCACTGTCACGTGTCACGGGTACGTAACACTACAAAGTACCCAGGACATCTTTAGGGAGCAGTGTCTCAGAAAGGCAGCTTCCATTATTAAGGACCTCCAGCACCCAGGACATGCCCTTTTCTCACTGTTACCATCAGGTAGGAGGTACAGAAGCCTGAAGGCACACACTCAGCAATTCAGGAACAGCTTCTTCCCCTCTGCCATCCGATTCCTAAATGGACATTGAAGCTTTGGACACCACCTCACTTTTTTAAAATACACAGTATTTCTGTTTTTGCGCATTTTTAAAATCTGTTCAATATACATAATTGATTTACTTGTTTATTTATTATTATGTTTTATTTTATTTATTATCTTTTTTTTCTTTCTATGCTAGATTATGTATTGCATTGAACTGCTGCTACTAAGTTAACAAATTTCATGTCACATGCCGGTGATAATAAACCTGATTCTGATTGTGATTCTGATTTTAACTAACATCAGTTGCATTGAGTTTGTTTTCAAAAGACTGTGATTTTTGTCACTGATAGTTGGCGAGATGTAAGCCATAAGACAGTTCAGAACTGTTTTGCTCACTGCAGTTTCAAACATTCTGGCTTGGAGATGCCAGAAATGGCCGGGAGTGACAATGAAACAATTTCAGTACTTCACTAAGTCAGGAACTATGAAGAACTTGACGCTGTTGAAATTCATCTTGAATATTACAACGATTTGGAGGATGTAATCATCGAAAGCATTGTATGAGGGCAGTCCATTATCTGCACTGATTTTATTGATTTACTGTCAATTAAAAAAGCATGACAGAGTGTTGGTGGTGGGTCCTATCCAACAATAACACTGAACCCTGTGTGGGAGAGTTTTTAAAGTGGTAAAGCTGTTGCATTGGCTAGTTCCACTCTCTCAACCTCAGAAGTCTTGGTCTGGTTTTACGAGTAGTCGTCACAAGCAGGGATCTTCCTCGGTTGCAGTGGATGACTATGACTCCTTCTCAGCCTCGTCATGTCCCTCGCTGTCCATGAAGCGTCGCAGAACAGCCTTCTTGGCCGTTCAATCTCATTGTTGATATCTTCAGCTCAATCCATCGGAGCTGATTTAACGTACCAGGACTGGTATGTACACATATCCCTATCTCACCAGAGTATGAGGGCCACTGGCTACCCTCACCTGGTTTAGCCTGCCTGTCGAAATAGAGTACTGGGGTGTGGCCTCTGCCACTTGAAAGCAGCTACTTGGAGCCACAGGTTAGAGCTGAGTTTCCAGTGCGATGCAAAGGATAGCGAGCGACCCCAGAATGGACACCAAATGCCCCTTCACCAGGGATGGTATCCTTCCCTATACACCCCATACACTGCACCATTCACTGGATCAATTGCTCCGTCCATAACTATTAGGAAATAATACATGTTCTTTTAGTACTGCAGTACGATTGGTAGTGTTCTAATTTGCTCTGTATTCCATTTAAATACATAATTTGTTACTCATTTGAAAGGTAGTTTGTCTTTATACCTTTTAACTATTTCCATTAAACTTCAGATAAATGGTGCCAAAATAACCTGGTCCTGATGTGTCCCAATTCACCGGAATCCACTGTACTTAAATAGGCAAAGCAGAGAATTACCATTTCCACCTTGTGTTTACAGAATGTCCTAATATGGACGGACGAGATTAGTGTCAGGGGGTGGGGGGTGGTCAAAATGGTCAGTATTGGCATCACGGCTGCAACACTATGAATGTATCTTCACTGTGGAGGTCATGAGGAAGAAATTGTTTAAACTCTGGAATGATATTCAGAATCAGCACCAATGTTGTTACTACATGGTTTGTTGTTACTGAAGTGCAATCTTTCAGAGAAGTTTTGACAAGTACATGGATGGGAAGGGGAGTGAGGGCTCTGGTCCGGGTCGATGAGAATCAGAAGAGTAACAGTTCAGCACTGATCAGATGGGCCAAAGGGCCTGTTTCTGTGCTGTACTGTTCTATGACTCTATGAATCTAAATGTTAGTTTGCTTTCTGTATGTGGAGTTAGAAGTTGTAAGTATGAAGTCTTTCAGCAGGCCAGGCAGCATCTGTGGAGGAGAATCAACATTTCATGTTTTAGGTCGAGACCTTTGGCCAGTCCTGATGAAAGGTTTCAACTTTGACTGTTTGTTCCCCTCGTAGATGCTGCCTGACCTGCTGATTTCCACCAGCATTTTGTTTGCCTTGCTCTCGAATTGCAACATCTTGCTTTTACAATTATTTTACAGATAAATTAATTTTAACTGTACCTTTGTCTTATTTAGCTCCAATATCACAGAGGACTCAGGCACAAAGAGGTAAGAATAGTATTTGCAGGGGCAGTGTGAATTTAAAATCAAAATGTCTCTGTTTGCCAAAAGTGAGTGAATGTGTGTGTGTGTAAGATTCCAGTAGACCTGCTTGCCCACGATACACTCTTTATTCTCTCAAATACTGAAAGTCCTATATGGAGTGGATGTGGAGAGGATGTTTCCAATGATGGGGGGAGTCAAGGACCAGAAGGCACAGTCTCAGAATACAGGAACACCCATTTAGAACTGAGATGAGGAAGTTTTTTTTATATAGCCAGAAGCTGTTGAATCAGTGGAATTCATTGCCAGAGATGGCTGTGGAGGCCATGTCATTGGGTATGTTTAAAGCAAAGGTTAATTAGTCAGGGCATCAATGGTTACAGGGAGAAGTTGGGATGGCAGAGTAGGTTTGATGGGCTGAATAATCAAATGCTGCTGCTAGGTGTTATGGTCTTTACGTTCTTCCTGTATGGAGTGAAGAAGGTAACTTACTACTGGAAGTGAGGGCTACCAATTTCTTTCAGGTAGCTCTGGACACTGAATAGCTGTGTGACTGGGTGTGAGCTGTAGCATTTTCTGATGAAGCTATGTATCAATCTGCCATATCAGTAGATAGTGAAAAGATCACAAAGAGATTTGCTTTCATTGCCCAAGCAGTAAAGTGACTCCAGAAACTCCGATCACCGGTGTAGTGGTTAGTGTGACACTATTACAGCTTGGGTGACAGAGTACAGAGATCAGTTCCAGCATCATCTGTAAGGAGTCTATACGTCCTCCCTGTGGAATACGTGGCTTTCCTCCACATGCTCCGGTTTACTCCCACATTCCGAAGTTGTACTGGTTAGTAGGTTCATCGTTCGTTTTTAAATTGTCTTGTGACTAGGCTCGGGATAAACATGTGGCTTGCTGGGCGGTGTGGCTTGGAGGGCTGGAAGGGCCTGTCCCACACTGTATCTCGATAAATGAATAAATCAATCAATCCAGGAAGATTGCTGAAAATCATACAAAAATTGCTGGTTGGAAACAAAAAAATTAGAAAACAAAGATTACAGGTGCAACACACACACACACACACACACACACACACACACACACACACACACACACACACACACACACACACACACACACACACACACACACACACACACACACACACACACACACACACACACACACACACACACACAAACCCCCCCACCCCCGGCAGAACTCAGCAGGTCAGCTATTGAGTTCCACCAGCAGTTTGTGTGCATTGCTCTGGATTTTCAGCTTCTGCAGAATCTTGTGTTAAAGATTACTGTTGGCACTTCACAGGTGAGGCAGGAAGGAAAGCTGTCTTCTCGAAATATTGCAGTGGTTTAACCCTCGTGCAGTCCAGAGTTGCAGGAAATATTTTAATTAAATAGCGTCAATATAGTGTGGAGCAGAGAGCCTGGTCACCTGTTCCGTCTCCCTGACAGCTACATCTGTGAGAAGTATACCTGGATGAAGAAGTGGAGGGATGGGTTAGTAAGTTTGCTGATGACACAAAGGTTGGAGGTGTTGTGGATAGTGTGGAGGGCTGTCAGAGGTTACAACAGGACCTTGATAGGATGCAAAACTGGGCTGAGAAGTGGCAGATGGAGTTCAACCCAGATAAGTGTTAGGTGGTTTATTTTGGTAGGTCAATTATGATGGCAGCATTAATGGTAAGACTCTTGGCAGTGTGGAGGATCAGAGGGATCTTGGGGTCCGAGTCCATAGGACACTCAAAGCTGCTACGCAGGTTGACTCTGGTTAAGAAGGCATACGGTGTATTGACCTTCATCAATCGTGGGATTGAGTTTAAGAGCCGAGAGGTAATGTTGCAGCTATATAGCATCCTGGTCAGACCCCATCTGGAGTACTGTGCTCAATTCTGGTCGCCTCACTGTAGGAAGGACGTGCAAACTATAGAAAGGGTGCAGAGGAGATTTACAAGGATGTTGCCTGGATTGGGGAGCATGCCTTATGAGAATAAGTTGAGTGAACTTGGCCTTTCTCCTTGGCGCGACAGAGGATGAGAGGTGACCTGATAGAGGCGTACAAGATGATGAGAGGCACTGATCGTATGGATAGTCAAGAGGCTTTTCCCCAGGGCTGAAATGGCTAACACGAGAGGGCACAGTTTTAAGGTACTTGGAAGTAGGTACAGAGAAGATGCCAGGGATAAGTTTTTTACTCAGAGAGTGGTGAGTGCGTGGAATGGGCTGCCAGCAGCGGTGGTGGAGGCAGAAACGATAGGGTCTTTTAAGAGACTCCTGGGTGGCTACATGGAACCTAGAAAATTAGAGGGCTATGGGTAAAGCCTAGGTTGTTCTAAAGTAGGCACAGCTTTGTGGGCCAAAGGGCCTGTATTGTGCTGTATGTTTTCTATTTTGCTGTGTAAGTGCATCTGGATGCAGTCTCTTACAGACCATAGTAGAGAACTGGAGCTGGAACTGGATGATCCACAGTTTATTCAGGACAATGAGGAGGTAACAGATAGGTGATACAGGGAGGCAGTCACACCAAAGTTGCAGGAGGACTGTCAGAAGAGGCAAAAAGGAATAGAAAGACACTGCAGAGAAACCCTGTGGCCGTTCCTATTAGATTTGAGAGTAAATGTAGGGGGGGGAGGGTTGTGAGGGGGAAAGCAGACAGCCAGAGGAAGGGGAGCAGTGGCACCTAGAACAGGGTCAGAAGAGGTTGTGCTGAGCATCTGGAAAAGCGTGGAAAGTAATGGATGGATAGAGCGGGATTGACAGAGGGAGGGTGAGGAGTTGAATAAGTTGAGGTCGGGGGCGTTCACTAAAGGAGAGCAGGTTCAGGGACACTGAGTGAAGGGGAAAGAGATGGGAGGAGTGGGTAAATGAGAAAAAGGTGGGACACAAAGAAACACCATGTCACAATCCACAGTGTGCGTGCCCCACGTGCGTGTACATGTGTGTGTGTGTGTGTGTGTGTGTGTGTGTGTGTGTGTATACAATTGTCTCAGACATCTACTTGCTATTTGACTAAGATCTTGTCCTGTCAAAGCTAAGGGCTACCTGCTGTACACTGGTTAATCCATTTCAAAATAACTTGTGTGGAGACTTTTAAGCAGCATTTAACAGATACAGTGGATTCCAGTTTATTAGACCATCAGTTAATTGGGCAGCCAGTGATTTGGGACAACTCTTAAAGAACAAAAACTTGCCAGGATTCCCTTTGTTTATTTGGGACACTATGTCAATCAGGACAGGAGCCTGGTGTTAAAAGTTTCTAACAAGCATCAGTCCATAAAATCATAAGACATAGGGACAGAATTAGGCCAGTCAGCCCATCAAAACCTCTCCTCCATTTCATCATGGCTTATCCATTTCCCCCTCAACCCCATTCTACTGCCTTCTCTCCATATCCTTTCATGTCCTGACTAATCAAGAACCTATTAACCTCTGCCTTAAATACACCTCAATGATTTGGCCTCCACTGCTGCCTGTGGCAATGAATTCCACAGATATACCACTCTCTAGCTAAAGAAATTCAGTATCATGCCCGTTCTAAATGGAATTCCCTCTGTTGTAAGGCTGTGCACTCCTCCACTCCAGGAAGCATCCTCTCCACATCCACTCTATCGAGGCTTTTCGACATTTTGCATGAACGTGTGGCCATTAGACCCTACCCCATGCTTAGAACAAACAGATTTTGAAGGAGGTTGGAGGCGATATCAGATGCACGCAAACTCTGGCAGGGTCTGCAAGACATTACTTTCTACAGAGTGAAACCCAATAATATGAATGGCTGTGCTGCTTCACTACCAGATGAACTCAAATCCTTTGATGCCCTCTTTGAAAGGGAGAACACAACTACAGCTGTGAAGATCCCTGCCGCACCTGATGACCCTGTGATCTCTGTCTCAGAGGCCGAGGTTAGACTGTCTTTAAAGAGAGTGAACCCTTGAACGGTGGAAGGTCCCGATGGAGTACCTGGTAAGGCTCTGAAAACCTGTGTCAACCAACTAGTGGGAGTATTCAAGGACATTTTCAACCTCTCACTGCTACGGGCAGAAGTTCCCACTTGCTTCAAAAAGGCATCGATTATACCAGTGCCTAAGAAGAATAATGTGGGCTGCCTTAATAACTATCGCCCGGTAGCACTCACATCGACAGTGATGAAATGCTTTGAGAGGTTGGTCATGACTAGACTGAACTCCTACCTCAGCAAGGACCTGGACCCATTGCAGTTTGCCTATCGCCACAATACGTCAATGGCAGACGCAATCTCAATGGCTCTCCACACAACTTTAGACCACCTAGATAACACAAATGCCTACGTCAGAATGCTGTTCATTGACTTTAGCTCAGCATTTAATACCATCATTCCCACAATCCTGATTGAGAAGTTACAAAACCTGGGCCTCTGTACCTTCCTCTGTAATTGGATCCTCGACTTCCTAACCAGAAAACCACGGTCTGTGCGGATTGGTGATAACATATCCTCCTCGCTGACCATCAACACTGGTGCACCTCAGGGGTGTGTGCTTAGCCCACTGCTCTACTCTCTATATACACATGACTGTGTGGCTAGGTATAGCTCAAATATCATCTACAAATTTGCTGACGATACAACCATTGTTGGTAGAATCTCAGGTGGTGACGAGAGGGTGTACAGGAGTGAGATATGCCAACTAGTGGAATGGTACCGCAGCAACAACCTTGCACTCAACGTCAGTAAGCTGAGAGAGCTGATTGTGGACTTCAGGAAGGGTAAGACGAAGGAACACGTACCAATCCTCATAGAGGGATCAGAAGTGGAGAGTGAGCAGCTTCAAGTTCCTCATGGTCAAGATCTCCGAGGATCTAACCTGGTCCCAACATATTGATGTAGTTATAAAGAAGGCAAGGCAGTGTCTATAGGACACTCCTAGGACACAAACTAGGAGTTTGAAGAAATTTGGCATGTCAACAAATACACTCAAAAACTTCTATAGATGTACTGTGGAGAGCATTCTGACAGGCTGCTTCACTGTCTGGTATGGAGGGGCTACTGCACAGGACCTAAAGAAGCTGCAGAAGGTTGTAAATCTAGTCAGCTCCATCTTGGGCTCTAGCCTACTGTTACGTATTCAGGCAACAATAAATATATATGAGTTAGGCAAGGGTTTTTATAACAAATAACACGTTTATTAAACACTGAAAACAAACCCCCCAAAAGTAAACAAACACTAGCGTAACCGGTAATCAGCTGCTGTGCGGCAGATTCACAGTTCTTAATAGCGTTGCAGTTCAAACAGTTCTTAAAGCGGTATTGAAAAAAAAACAGTTCTTTAAAGTGGTATGCCGAAAGTTCAAAAGCTCACAGTCCATTTAAAAGGAGAGACTTTTTAAGGTGATTTAAATTCTCTTCCACGTCGTTGTCCTTCTATCCCCGGCGTCGAACTCTTCCCACGTCGAATTTTTATGAAACGTAATGGTTTAATGGCACTAACCTCTTCTTCCACACTCTGTCCTCAATCTCCCGCTATCCCAGCGGAGATTAACATGAGAACAGTCAACGAAATCCTTCCGAATGAGGATCAAATAAGGTCGAAACCAATCCACCGTCGAAAATCGATTCTCCTCGATCTTTATCTTCCAAATTCTTATCTTCACTCTCCACCAGCAAAGAAACTGCTGGCAATGACCTTTCAAACTTTAGGCATTATATAAAACTGCATTTTTCAACTAAACTGTGTCATCACATTAAATCACGCAGTGACATGAAGTCAGCTTGGCAAATCCAGCCACGAACTGCCCCACCTGACAGGGTGGGTCTTCCTTTTATACCCTGTAAAAAAAACCTGTCACATGACCTCTACTGGCGGGAAAATGACGTCACTCCACCATCACAAGACCATAACCTCAAGTCCAGTATAACTTCAACCCCAGTCACGTGACAAGGGTACCACTGTCACGTGTCACGGGTACGTAACACTACAAAGTACCCAGGACATCTTTAGGGAGCAGTGTCTCAGAAAGGCAGCTTCCATTATTAAGGACCTCCAGCACCCAGGACATGCCCTTTTCTCACTGTTACCATCAGGTAGGAGGTACAGAAGCCTGAAGGCACACACTCAGCAATTCAGGAACAGCTTCTTCCCCTCTGCCATCCGATTCCTAAATGGACATTGAAGCTTTGGACACCACCTCACTTTTTTAAAATACACAGTATTTCTGTTTTTGCGCATTTTTAAAATCTGTTCAATATACATAATTGATTTACTTGTTTATTTATTATTATGTTTTATTTTATTTATTATTATTTTTTTCTCCCTCTGCTAGATTATGCATTGCATTGAACTGCTGCTACTAAGTTAACAAATTTCATGTCACATGCCGGTGATAATAAACCTGATTCTGATTGTGATTCTGATTTTAACTAACATCAGTTGCATTGAGTTTGTTTTCAAAAGACTGTGATTTTTGTCACTGATAGTTGGCGAGATGTAAGCCATAAGACAGTTCAGAACTGTTTTGCTCACTGCAGTTTCAAACATTCTGGCTTGGAGATGCCAGAAATGGCCGGGAGTGACAATGAAACAATTTCAGTACTTCACTAAGTCAGGAACTATGAAGAACTTGACGCTGTTGAAATTCATCTTGAATATTACAACGATTTGGAGGATGTAATCATCGAAAGCATTGTATGAGGGCAGTCCATTATCTGCACTGATTTTATTGATTTACTGTCAATTAAAAAAGCATGACAGAGTGTTGGTGGTGGGTCCTATCCAACAATAACACTGAACCCTGTGTGGGAGAGTTTTTAAAGTGGTAAAGCTGTTGCATTGGCTAGTTCCACTCTCTCAACCTCAGAAGTCTTGGTCTGGTTTTACGAGTAGTCGTCACAAGCAGGGATCTTCCTCGGTTGCAGTGGATGACTATGACTCCTTCTCAGCCTCGTCATGTCCCTCGCTGTCCATGAAGCGTCGCAGAACAGCCTTCTTGGCCGTTCAATCTCATTGTTGATATCTTCAGCCCAATCCATCGGAGCTGATTTAACGTACCAGGACTGGTATGTACACATATCCCTATCTCACCAGAGTATGAGGGCCACTGGCTACCCTCACCTGGTTTAGCCTGCCTGTCGAAATAGAGTACTGGGGTGTGGCCTCTGCCACTTGAAAGCAGCTACTTGGAGCCACAGGTTAGAGCTGAGTTTCCAGTGCGATGCAAAGGATAGCGAGCGACCCCAGAATGGACACCAAATGCCCCTTCACCAGGGATGGTATCCTTCCCTATACACCCCATACACTGCACCATTCACTGGATCAATTGCTCCGTCCATAACTATTAGGAAATAATACATGTTCTTTTAGTACTGCAGTACGATTGGTAGTGTTCTAATTTGCTCTGTATTCCATTTAAATACATAATTTGTTACTCATTTGAAAGGTAGTTTGTCTTTATACCTTTTAACTATTTCCATTAAACTTCAGATAAATGGTGCCAAAATAACCTGGTCCTGATGTGTCCCAATTCACCGGAATCCACTGTACTTAAATAGGCAAAGCAGAGAATTACCATTTCCACCTTGTGTTTACAGAATGTCCTAATATGGACGGACGAGATTAGTGTCAGGGGGTGGGGGGTGGTCAAAATGGTCAGTATTGGCATCACGGCTGCAACACTATGAATGTATCTTCACTGTGGAGGTCATGAGGAAGAAATTGTTTAAACTCTGGAATGATATTCAGAATCAGCACCAATGTTGTTACTACATGGTTTGTTGTTACTGAACTGCAATCTTTCAGAGAAGTTTTGACAAGTACATGGATGGGAAGGGGAGTGAGGGCTCTGGTCCGGGTCGATGAGAATCAGAAGAGTAACAGTTCAGCACTGATCAGATGGGCCAAAGGGCCTGTTTCTGTGCTGTACTGTTCTATGACTCTATGAATCTAAATGTTAGTTTGCTTTCTGTATGTGGAGTTAGAAGTTGTAAGTATGAAGTCTTTCAGCAGGCCAGGCAGCATCTGTGGAGGAGAATCAACATTTCATGTTTTAGGTCGAGACCTTTGGCCAGTCCTGATGAAAGGTTTCAACTTTGACTGTTTGTTCCCCTCGTAGATGCTGCCTGACCTGCTGATTTCCACCAGCATTTTGTTTGCCTTGCTCTCGAATTGCAACATCTTGCATTTACAATTATTTTACAGATAAATTAATTTTAACTGTACCTTTGTCTTATTTAGCTCCAATATCACAGAGGACTCAGGCACAAAGAGGTAAGAATAGTATTTGCAGGGGCAGTGTGAATTTAAAATCAAAATGTCTCTGTTTGCCAAAAGTGAGTGAATGTGTGTGTGTGTAAGATTCCAGTAGACCTGCTTGCCCACGATACACTCTTTATTCTCTCAAATACTGAAAGTCCTATATGGAGTGGATGTGGAGAGGATGTTTCCAATGATGGGGGGAGTCAAGGACCAGAAGGCACAGTCTCAGAATACAGGAACACCCATTTAGAACTGAGATGAGGAAGTTTTTTTTATATAGCCAGAAGCTGTTGAATCAGTGGAATTCATTGCCAGAGATGGCTGTGGAGGCCATGTCATTGGGTATGTTTAAAGCAAAGGTTAATTAGTCAGGGCATCAATGGTTACAGGGAGAAGTTGGGATGGCAGAGTAGGTTTGATGGGCTGAATAATCAAATGCTGCTGCTAGGTGTTATGGTCTTTACGTTCTTCCTGTATGGAGTGAAGAAGGTAACTTACTACTGGAAGTGAGGGCTACCAATTTCTTTCAGGTAGCTCTGGACACTGAATAGCTGTGTGACTGGGTGTGAGCTGTAGCATTTTCTGATGAAGCTATGTATCAATCTGCCATATCAGTAGATAGTGAAAAGATCACAAAGAGATTTGCTTTCATTGCCCAAGCAGTAAAGTGACTCCAGAAACTCCGATCACCGGTGTAGTGGTTAGTGTGACACTATTACAGCTTGGGTGACAGAGTACAGAGATCAGTTCCAGCATCATCTGTAAGGAGTCTATACGTCCTCCCTGTGGAATACGTGGCTTTCCTCCACATGCTCCGGTTTACTCCCACATTCCGAAGTTGTACTGGTTAGTAGGTTCATCGTTCGTTTTTAAATTGTCTTGTGACTAGGCTCGGGATAAACATGTGGCTTGCTGGGCGGTGTGGCTTGGAGGGCTGGAAGGGCCTGTCCCACACTGTATCTCGATAAATGAATAAATCAATCAATCCAGGAAGATTGCTGAAAATCATACAAAAATTGCTGGTTGGAAACAAAAAAATTAGAAAACAAAGATTACAGGTGCAACACACACACACACACACACACACACACACACACACACACACACACACACACACACACACACACACACACACACACACACACACACACACACACACACACACACACACACACACACACACACACACAAACCCCCCCACCCCCGGCAGAACTCAGCAGGTCAGCTATTGAGTTCCACCAGCAGTTTGTGTGCATTGCTCTGGATTTTCAGCTTCTGCAGAATCTTGTGTTAAAGATTACTGTTGGCACTTCACAGGTGAGGCAGGAAGGAAAGCTGTCTTCTCGAAATATTGCAGTGGTTTAACCCTCGTGCAGTCCAGAGTTGCAGGAAATATTTTAATTAAATAGCGTCAATATAGTGTGGAGCAGAGAGCCTGGTCACCTGTTCCGTCTCCCTGACAGCTACATCTGTGAGAAGTATACCTGGATGAAGAAGTGGAGGGATGGGTTAGTAAGTTTGCTGATGACACAAAGGTTGGAGGTGTTGTGGATAGTGTGGAGGGCTGTCAGAGGTTACAACAGGACCTTGATAGGATGCAAAACTGGGCTGAGAAGTGGCAGATGGAGTTCAACCCAGATAAGTGTTAGGTGGTTTATTTTGGTAGGTCAATTATGATGGCAGCATTAATGGTAAGACTCTTGGCAGTGTGGAGGATCAGAGGGATCTTGGGGTCCGAGTCCATAGGACACTCAAAGCTGCTACGCAGGTTGACTCTGGTTAAGAAGGCATACGGTGTATTGACCTTCATCAATCGTGGGATTGAGTTTAAGAGCCGAGAGGTAATGTTGCAGCTATATAGCATCCTGGTCAGACCCCATCTGGAGTACTGTGCTCAATTCTGGTCGCCTCACTGTAGGAAGGACGTGCAAACTATAGAAAGGGTGCAGAGGAGATTTACAAGGATGTTGCCTGGATTGGGGAGCATGCCTTATGAGAATAAGTTGAGTGAACTTGGCCTTTCTCCTTGGCGCGACAGAGGATGAGAGGTGACCTGATAGAGGCGTACAAGATGATGAGAGGCACTGATCGTATGGATAGTCAAGAGGCTTTTCCCCAGGGCTGAAATGGCTAACACGAGAGGGCACAGTTTTAAGGTACTTGGAAGTAGGTACAGAGAAGATGCCAGGGATAAGTTTTTTACTCAGAGAGTGGTGAGTGCGTGGAATGGGCTGCCAGCAGCGGTGGTGGAGGCAGAAACGATAGGGTCTTTTAAGAGACTCCTGGGTGGCTACATGGAACCTAGAAAATTAGAGGGCTATGGGTAAAGCCTAGGTTGTTCTAAAGTAGGCACAGCTTTGTGGGCCAAAGGGCCTGTATTGTGCTGTATGTTTTCTATTTTGCTGTGTAAGTGCATCTGGATGCAGTCTCTTACAGACCATAGTAGAGAACTGGAGCTGGAACTGGATGATCCACAGTTTATTCAGGACAATGAGGAGGTAACAGATAGGTGATACAGGGAGGCAGTCACACCAAAGTTGCAGGAGGACTGTCAGAAGAGGCAAAAAGGAATAGAAAGACACTGCAGAGAAACCCTGTGGCCGTTCCTATTAGATTTGAGAGTAAATGTAGGGGGGGGAGGGTTGTGAGGGGGAAAGCAGACAGCCAGAGGAAGGGGAGCAGTGGCACCTAGAACAGGGTCAGAAGAGGTTGTGCTGAGCATCTGGAAAAGCGTGGAAAGTAATGGATGGATAGAGCGGGATTGACAGAGGGAGGGTGAGGAGTTGAATAAGTTGAGGTCGGGGGCGTTCACTAAAGGAGAGCAGGTTCAGGGACACTGAGTGAAGGGGAAAGAGATGGGAGGAGTGGGTAAATGAGAAAAAGGTGGGACACAAAGAAACACCATGTCACAATCCACAGTGTGCGTGCCCCACGTGCGTGTACATGTGTGTGTGTGTGTGTGTGTGTGTATACAATTGTCTCAGACATCTACTTGCTATTTGACTAAGATCTTGTCCTGTCAAAGCTAGGGGCTACCTGCTGTACACTGGTTTATCCATACCAAAATAATTTGTATGGAGACCTTTAAATGCATTTGACAGATTCAGTGGATTCCGGTTAATTGGACCATCAGTTAGTCGGGTAGCCACTGATTTGGGACAACTCTTAAAGAGCAAAAGCTAATTGAGAAAACAGCTGGGATACTCTTCGTTCATTTGGGACACCATGTTGTTTAATTCGTTCAGCAGACAGTTTCTGATTAGCATCAGCCCATTAGACCATATGGCATTGGAGCAGAATTAGGCCATTTGGCCCATTGACTCCACTCTGCCATTTCATCATGGCTGATTCATTTCCCCCTCAACCCCATTCTCCCGCCTTCTCCCCATATCCTTTCATGCCCTGACTAATATGAACATATAAACCTCCACCTTAATACACCCAATGACTTGGCCTGCACAGGCTTCTGGGGCAATGAATTCCACAGATTCACCACCCTCTGGCTAAAGAAATTCCTCCTCATCTTTGTTCTAAATGGACTTCCCTCTGCTCTAAGGCTGTGCCCCCTGGTCTTACACTACCCCACTATTGGAAACTTCCTTTCCACATCCACTCTATCTAAGCTTTTCAATATTCAATAGGTTTCACATGAACTTGTGTAGCCTACACCGTGCTTAGAACAAGCAGATGTTAAATAGCTTTAATTAGAAGGTGTAATTAAAGTCTTTCGGCGGGTCACGCAACATCTATGGAGATGAATAAACAGTCAATGTTTTGGTTGAGACCTTTATCCGGTCCTGGTGAAGGGCCTCACTCCAAAGCATAAGGTGTTTTTTACCCTCCCTAGGTGTTGCCTGACCAGCTGAGTTCCACCAACATTTGGTGTGTATTCCTCAAGATTTCCAGCATTTGCAGAATCTCTTGTATTTCTTGCATAAATTCTTCATAGTTTTGCATTTACAATTACTTTACAAATGAATTAATTTTAACTGTATCTTTGTCTTATTTAGCTCCAATATCACAGAGAACTCAGCCGCAAAGAGGTAAGAATAGTATTTGCAGGGACAGTGTAAATTAAAAATCAATATTATTGTGTGTGAGTCAAAGATGCCAGTGGTATTGCTGGCCCATGATACTCTCTCTATTCTCTCAAATATTGAAAGGCCTAGATAGAGTGGGAGTGGAGAGGATGTTTCCAATAATGGAGGAGTCCAGAACCAGAGACAAGCCTCAGGGTGAGGAGCTTAATGAGCTGGGGTTGAGGGGATTCACTAAAGGAGAGCAGGTTCAGGGACACGGTGAGTGAATGGGAAAGAGGTGGAACAGCTGGGTAAACAAGAAAAAGATGGGACACAAAGAAGCACCATGATCAATGTACTGGGTGTGTGCACGTGTGTGTGTGTTTATGTGTGTGCGTACATATGAGTGTCAGAAAGAGAGAGAGAGCAATTGTCTCAGACATCTACATGCAATTTGACCAAGATCTTGCCCCATCAATTTCAACTACCTGCTGTACACCAACTTATCCATATAAAATAATTTGTGTGGAGACCTTTAAGCGGCTTTTAACAGACACAGTGGATTCCAGTTACGGTAACTGGACTATCAGTTAGTCAGTCGGGCAGCCACTGATTTGGGACAATTCTTAAAGAACAAAAACGACTTAAGGAAATAGCTGGTATTCCCTTCATTCATTTGGGACAGCTTGTCACTTAATTAGGACAGCAGACTGTTGCAAAAAGCTTCTAACTAGCATAAGACCATAAAACATAGGAGAAAATTAGACCATTTGGTCCGAGTCTTTCCCACCATTTCATCATGGCCAATCCATTTCCCCTCAATTCCATTCTCCCACCTTCTCCCCATATCCTTTCACACCTGACTTAAGAACCTATCAATCTCTGCCTTAAGCACATCCAATGACCTTGTCTCCACACACGCCTGTGTTTTCTATGTTGTACAACTTTATGAATGTATCCTCACTGTGGAGGTCATGAAGAAGAATTTGTTTAAACTCTGGAATGATATTCACACTCAGCACCAAAGTTGTTACTACATGGTTTGTTGATATGAAGTGCTGTCCTTAAGGGAAGTTTGGACAAGTACATGGATGGGAAGGGAAGGGAGGGCTATGGTCTGGGTTGATGGGACTAGGCAGAATAAGAGTTTGGTAATGACTAGATGGGCCAAAGGGTCTGTTACTATGCTGTACTGTTCTGACTTTATGAACCTCAATGTTAGTTTGATTTCTGTACGTAGAGTTAGAGAGAAGGTGTAAGTATAAAGTCTTTCACCAGGTCAGGTAACATCTGTGGAGGAGAGAAAACAGTCAATGTTTTGGGCGGAGACCTTTATCCGGTCCTGATGAAGGGACTCAGTCCTAAACTTCAGATGTTTTTTCTCCTCCCTAGGTGCTGCTTGACCTACTGAGTTCCACCAGTGTTTTGTGTGTCTTGCTCTCGAATTCCAGCATCTGCAAAATCTCTTGTGTTTATTGTATAGATTTTTTGTAATTTTGCATTTGCAATTACTTTATAGATGACTTAATTTTAACTGTATCTTTATCTTATTTTGCTCCAGTAACACGTAGAACTCGGCCACAAAGAGGTAAGAATAGTATTCGCAGGGACAGCGTGAATTTAAAATCAAATAGGGTCTGTTCCCCAATATTATTGTGTGTGAGTCAAAGATGCCAATGGTATTGTTTGCCCATGATTCTTTATTCTCTCAAAAATTGAAAGACCTAAATGGAGTTGGTGTAGAGAGGTTGTTTCCAATAATGGGTAAATCTTGGACCAGGGAGCACAGTCTCAGAATATAGGTAAGTCCGCTTGGAATTGACAGTGGTGAATCTGGGGAGTGATGGACAGACTTGATAAGTTGAAAGGCCTAATTATATTCCTAGGTCTTATGGTTATTTCATAATAGAAAGGACGTGGAAGATAAACCTGATGCTAATTCATAAAAATTTGTTCTAACTACCTCAATTTCCTTGGAATCGGGACATTTAAAGTCCATTTTGCAGGAATCTATTTCTCAGGGGCCTTAAAAATTGTGTATATTTTTCACTTTCCCCTGAGGTGAAGGAATATACTAAATTGGAGTTACTGCATTATTTGTTAGATGTCATATGAAGAGTGTTTGATGGCTCAGGGCCGCTATTCATTACAATTCAGAAGAATGAGGGGTGACCTTATTGAAACCTATCAAATGGTGAAAGGCCTTGATAGGGTGGATGTTGAGAGGATGTTTTCTATGGTGGGAGAGTCTAAGACCAGAGGACACAGCCTCAGAATAGAGGGCTGTCATTTCAGAATGGAGATGATGAGAAATTTCTTTAGTCAGAGGGTGGTGAATCTGCGGAAGCTGACTTTATGTATATTTAAGGCAGAGGCTGATAAGTTCTTGATTGGTCAGGGCATGAAGGGATGTGAGGAAAAGACAGCAGACTGGGGTGAAATAAAAATGGATCAGCCAAGGTGAAATGGCAGAGCAGATTCGATGGACCCAATGGTTTAATTCTGCTCCTATATCTTATGATCTTATAACTACCAATTGCTACCAATTCGCATACCATGAAGGAACTTCATGACACCTCATGTGTCCTTGTTGGATTGTCTCTGCATTGGTAGAGACTTGGTATCACTGTCATAGAGGCTTTAGGGATTCCTGGAACAAAGGAAGGTGGCCTCCACACAGGCAGATAGAATCGAGGATAGCAAATGGTGGACCATTGGTGAAGGTCTAGAGCAGGTTCACAAGAACGATCCTGGGAATGAAGGGATTCATGTATCTGAAGTGCTTGATAGCTCTGAGCCTGTTCTCGCTGGAGTTTAGAAGAATGGGGGGGAGGTGGATCTTATTGAAATCTATCGAATATTGAAAGACCTACATAGAGTGGACATGGAGATGTTTCTTATAGTGGTGGGGGTGGAGTGGGGTGGAAGTTTTGGACCAGAGGGCACAGCCTCAAACTAGAGAGAGCTCTATTTAGAACAGAAATGAGGAGGAACTCTTTTAGCCAGAGAGTAGTGAATCTGTGGAATTCATTGCCACAAATGGCTGTGGAGGCCAAGTCACTGGGTATATTTAAAACAGAGTTTGATAGGTTCTTGATTAGCCAGAGTGTTAAAGGTTACAGGAGAAGACAGGAGAATGGGGTTGAGAGGGATAATAAATCAGCTATAATGGAACAGCAGAGCTGTGTCAATGGAACAAACGGCCTAACTCTGTGAGGACATTTCCACTGATAGCTAACTCAGCAACTGGAAGACATTACTTCATTTAAAGACTAAAATGTGGAGAAATCTCTTTACTCAATGTGCTGGAAGTTTTGGAATCCTCTACCCCAGTGAACCTGGCCATATTTTGTTTAAAACATGAGTAAATGGAGGATGAAGTGAGACTGACAGTTGGTGAATTCTGGAACTGGCTCCTGGGCACTGAGACAGTATGTTGTATCCCCACTCCTGATTCTCATCGTCTTACGTTTCCTCTTGCAGGCGAAGTAACTGACAAAGAAATGGAAAAGTATTTCAAACCATCATTACGGCCTCCTCCTGGTCCCAAAAAGTCACGGGATAGTAAGTTGGAAAGATTTGGTAGAAATTTAGGATTCAGATTGCAATCCATGCAACTGGCTTGTGTCCTTTGTGTATGCACGGGTAAATGTTCATTGCTGAATGTTAGGCATTATTTCATCTAGAGCACCTCCCACCACCCTACAAATTCAGTGTTCTGGAATATATCTGATCAGACCTTGGAGATCTATCCATCTTCATATGCTCTAAGATATCCAATACCTTCTGTGCGGTGGTGTGGACAACCCCTAACACCTTCCCCACGGGGTGCCTCGGGCAGTAAAAACAGTAAAGCAAATTGTTTCCAAAGAAAGATGTTCACCTCTGTCTTTGAGAGGCCATATTCTCTCTCTGGTTACTGTTGTTCCTCTGACGCATATAAAAGTGCATGTGGCCGGGTATGTATGTGACTAAAGCTACATGTGTTACTCCAGCTGTTCAGATTCAGATTCAGAAACAGAAAGTTGTTATGTGGCAGCAGTACATTTGCAATACATAATAAAAAAACAGTGACTTACAATAAATATATAAATAAATTATATATATATAAAAATGTTAAATAATTCGTCCAAATAAATAGTGAGCGAGTGCTCACGGGCAGCACAGTAGCATGGTGGTTAGCACAACACTTTACATTACTAGCGACCCAGGTTCAATTCCCCTCGCTGTCTGTAAAGGAGGTTGTACGTTCTCTCAGTGACTGTGTGGGTTTCCTCTGGATGCTCCAATTTCCTTCCACTGACCAAAGACTTACCGGTTGGTATGTAAATTGTCCCATGATTAGGTGAGGATTAAATCAGGGGATTGCTGTGTGGGGTGGCTCGGAGACCAAAAGGGCCAATTCTGCGCTGTAACTCAATAAAAAAATCTGATGGCAGAGGGGAAGAATCATTGAGTGTGGGTCTTCAGACTCCCGTCCCTCCTGCCCGATAGCAGGAATGAGAAGAGGGCATGTCCTTACCGATGAATGCTCCCTTTCTGAGGCTTCACTTTTAGAAGTCCTGGATGCTGGGGAGGCCAGCGCCCATGGTGTAGCTGGCTGAATTTACAACTTCCTGCAGCTTATTTTGATGCTGTGCAGTGCCGCTCCCCCCTACACTAGATGATGATGCGGTCAGTTAGAACGCTCTCCACGGTACATCTGTAGAAATTTGCAAGTGTCTTTTGTGACGTATGGTACCAGATCTCAAACTTCTAATGAGATATAGCTGCTACTGTGTCTTCTTTGTAGTTGCATTGATGTGTTGGGCCCAGGTTGGTTTGTTTTGGTTGCATTAAACAACTAAGGAGGTGCTGCTGAAGACTGCAAGTGTCACCACACAGCCCGGCACCAGCGTGGCGTGGTCACAATGTTCAGTAGAACAACACTGAAAGCAAAAACTGAATAAGCACCAACAGCAAATCATTTCATAAATTTGTACCAAGACCTCAATGTTCTTATACTTGGAGCCACACATAATGAAGGCAAAGATTTAAAGATGTTTAAAGATTAAAGATTGGCTTTATTTATCATAGGTACATTGAAACCTTGAAACATACAGTGAAATGCACATTAGTGTCAATGACCAACACAGTCCAAGAATATGCTGGGGGCAGCCCAGGAGTGTGTCCAGGCTTCCGGTGTCGAGATAGCTTGCCCTCAAAGTACTAATCCTGTCCTGTACATCTTTGAAAGGTGGGAGGAAACCAAAGTACCCAGAGGAAACCCATGCAGTCACAGGGAGAACATTCAAACTCCTACAGACAGCGGCGGGAATTGAACCTGGATCAGTAGCACTGTAAAGCATTATGTTAACTGCTACGCTTCCATTCTGCCCCAACGCCAACCATCCCATAGAACAGAACATTGCAACACAGTGCAGACCCTTTGGCCCATGATATTGTGCCAACCTTTTAACCTACTCAAAGATCAATCTAGTCATTTCCTCTCACTTAGCCCTCCATTTTTCTTTCATCCATGTGCTTATCTAAGAGGTTCCTAATGTATTTGCCTCTACTAAGGCAGGGCATTCCATACACCTGCCACTCTGTGTAAAGAAATTACCTCTGACATCACCCAGCACTTTCCTCCAATTAGCTTAAAGAAATCCCCCTTGTGTTTGCCATTACCCATATACCTTCTTCACTGTCTTATCCACCTGTCCTACCATTCTTGAGGAGCGCTGGACTTGTACACCAAGGTCCCTTCATTCCTCAATACCTTCTGGGGCCCAACCATTCATTATAGATATTTTGCCGTTATGATATCTCCAAAATATAATTGTGCGTTGATTAATAGTTTTTCTGAATGTGCAGTTGGAGGCATCCTAACGTGCTGCATCACTGCACGGTACGGAAACTGCACTGGGGCAGATGGAAAGGCTCTACAACAGGTAGTCAAAACTGCCCAATGCATCACCGGCACCAGCCCACCCACCATCAAGGACGTATATACAGAAAGGTGCCGGTAAAAGGCCAGTACATCATGAAAGATCTGACTTACCCGGTTCATGGACTGTTTGTCCCACTTCCATCAGGGAGGAGGCTACAAAGCATCCATGCCAAGATTACCAGAGTCAAAAGCAGTTACTTTCCCCAAGCAGTAAGGCCAATTAACACCTCCATCCACTAACCCACCCCTCCACATCCCCAACCAAATCACCATTTCCTGTCAGTCACCTTATGTACAGACCTTTCTGTGCCTACATTGTTTCATGGACATAGACCAATCTATGTAAGTTATTTGATGTATTTATATTTATTGTGTTTTTTTGTGATCTTTATCTTATTGTGAATCTTTTGTGCTGCATTAGATTTGGAGTAACAATTATTTTATTCTCCTTCACACTCGTGTACTGGAAATGACATTAAACAATTTTGAATCTTGAATCTGATCGATATATAACTATGAAATTAGTTATGTTCTGGTTTTGAGTGAGGTGTGTGGTTTTATTTGTTTACAGTGGAGGAAGACAATGATCCCTTTGGCACATGGCAGCCACTAGCATTAAGACCACTGCCTATCGTACAACCTAAATACGAATCGTATCCGGTACCTGCTGAAACTTGTAAGTTCAGTAACCCCAGAAATTGTTTAATGGACCAGTATTAGCAAAGTAAAACACGAGTCATGGGATCAGAATTAGACTATTCGGTCCTTTAAGTCTGCTCCACCATTCCAATATGGTTGATTTATTATCTCTCTCAACTCCATTCTCCTGCCTTTTCCCCGTAATCTTTGCTGTCCTTACTAATCAAAAGCCCATCAACCTCTGCTTTAAATACACTCAACACACACAAAGTGCTGGTAGAACACAGCAGGCCAGGCAGCATCTATAGGGAGAAGCGCTGTCAACGTTTCGGGCTGGGGTCTCAAGACGAAGGGTCTCGGCCCGAAACATCAACAGCGCTTCTCCCTATAGATGCTGCCTGACTTGCTGTGTTCCACCAGCATTTTAGACAATAGACAATAGGTGCAGAAGTAGACCATTCGGCCCTTCGAGCTTGGACCACCATTCTGAGATCATGGCTGATCATCTACTATCAATACCCGGTTCCTGCCTTGTCCCCATATCCCTTGATTCCCCTATCCATAAGATACCTATCTAGCTCCTTCTTGAAAGCATCCAGAGAATTGGCCTCCACTGCCTTCCGAGGCAGTGCATCTCAGACCCCCACAACTCTCTGGGAGAAGAAGTTTTTCCTTAACTCTGTCCTAAATGACCTACCCCTTATTCTCAAACCATGCCCTCTGGTACTGGACTCTCCCAGCATCTGGAACATATTTCCTGCCTCTATCTTGTCCAATCACTTAATAATCTTGTAAGTTGCAATCAGATCCCCTCTCAATCTCCTTAATTCCAGCGTGTACAAGCCCAGTCTCTCTAACCTCTCTTTGTAAGACAGTCCGGATATCCCAGGAATTAACCTCGTGAATCTACGCTGCACTTCCTCTATAGCCAGGATGTCCTTCCTTAACCCTGGAGACCAAAACTGTACACAATACTCCAGGTGTGGTCTCACCAGGGCCCTGTACAAATGCAAAATGATTCCCTTGCTCTTGTACTCAATTCCCTTTGTAATAAACTCTGAACATCCTCTACATAGCACCATCCAGAGACAGAGAAGCAGTTTCAGCGACAGGTTACTATCGATGCAATGCTCCTCAGACAGGATGAAGAGGTCAATACTCCCCAATGCCATTAGGCTTTACAATTCAACCGCCAGGACTTAAGAACTTTTTAAAAGCTATTATTAATGCTTTTTGAGATAGTGATTTAGATGCATATCATATTTTTTACTGAGTTAAGTATTGTATGTAATTAGTTTTGCTACAACAAGTGTATGGGACATTGGAAAAAAAAGTTGAATTTCCCCATGGGGATGAATAAAGTATCTATCTATCTATCTATCTAAAGGCCAACATTCCATTAGCCTTCTTCACTGCCTGCTGCACTTGCTCATTCACCTTCAGTGACTGATGAACAAGGACTCCGAGATCTCTTTGTATTTCTCCCTTAACTAACTCTACACTGTTCAGATAATAATCTGCCTTCCTGTTCTTACTCCCAAAGTGGATAACCTCACACTTATTCACATTAAACGTCATCTGCCAAGTATCTGCCCACTCACTCAGCCTATCCAAGTCACCCTGAAATCTCCTAACATCCTCATCACATGTCACACTGTCACACAGCTTAGTATCATCAGCAAACTTGATGTTATTCTCAATGCCTTCATCTAAATCATTGATGTAAATCGTAAACAGCTGTGGTCCCAATACTGAGCCCTGTGGCACCCCACTAGTCACCACCTGCAATTCCGAGAAAAACCCATTCACCGTTACCCTTTGCTTTCTATCTGCCAACCATTTTGTGTGTGTTGTTTGAATTTTCAGCATCTGCAGATTTCCTTGTGTTTGCTCTTTAAACACACTCAATGACTTGGCCTCCACAGCCATCTGTAGCAATGAATTCCACAGATTCCAAACCCTCCTTCTCACTTCTGTTCTAAATGTACATCTCTCTATTCTGAGGTTGTACCCTTTAGTCCTAGACTCTCCCCTATAGGAGTAATTCTCTGCACGTCCACTCTATCTGGGCCTTTCAACATTTGATAGATTTCAATGAGATCCCCCTCATTCTTCTAAACTCCAACGAGTACAGGCCTAGATCATCAGTCTCTATGGTAACTCTTTCCTGGGATCTTTCTCTTGAACCTCCCCTAGACTAAAAGGATCTTGTGCTTTCCCAGCGTATATGATGCAAAAACTCTTCTCAGGCTTCCAGCTGAGTCCAGGTGTCGACGTTAGCCAATGTTTTGATGAGAAACTCCACCATCTTCATTAGGGATGATGCTTAGGCATATCTATTCCTGTGGTGTATATACTCAATTCCCATTGTCTGTCCCTCCTGATTGGTTAGTCCTTAACCAATCTGGTTTTCTTGGTTCCACCTTGCTTAAAATTGTATTCCAGTTCTTACTTAGAGCGAGACTTGTTTAAGTTCTTATTTTCTAGTCTTATTTCAATGGCTTTCTTCACCAGGCATTCCCAAAAGTAGTTCTGTGCAGTCAAAGTCAATACTGTGGTTATTGCATATGCAATATTCTGCTATTGCCAACTTTTCCAGGTAGCCCAAACAGATAAACTCCTGTGCTCCTGACAGCAGGCCGTGCTGCTGCCTGTTACTCGAATGCATTGAAGTTGGTGCATGAAAGCAGCGTGCAATGTAACCTTGAGTGACTGTCTTGGATGTTTTTTTTTGTTGCAAGACCTTGTTGAACGTTGATAATGTAAGATGCTGTAGGACTGCTTCCCTTGTTTGGTGGTGAGACAGGCGACAAGGCTGCAGTGTGGCCTCAGTTATAGTGAGGACCAGGCCTCAAATGGGCTGGCCTGCTGCTTCAGTTCAGGTGAGGCAATGCTGGAGGCAGTGTAGCGTGGAGTCCGTACTTGGTTGGGATCTGGCCTGCCCTGTCAGTGCTGCCTTTGATCAGTGAATGATAGGCTGGATTGCCAGGGGCAGGACCATCAACTTCCATGTTGCACAGGGACTTGAACTATATGTGTGTTTTCTTACGTAACAATGTGTGTTGCTGTTTTCTCTCACACACTATTTTGAATGTATGTTATGCACCTTGGCCCCAGAGGAACACTGTCTCTTTCAACTATCTCCATGTATGGTTTGAATGATAATTAAGCTTGATTTGATTTTGACTTGAGCACACTGCTCCACATTCATAGGGAGGCTCAAATCCCAGCTGATGTGGGTCGAAGATGACCTGGGTCTCAGGACGGCTGGAAGTTGGCAACCTCCAGGGTTATTTCATTAATGTTACTAGGCAGATATATTTTTGACACAGTATCTCTGTTCAGCCTTCCCTGTCCTTGGGTTTTCCTTGGACACCGTTCCACTGAAGGTGTTATTTTTCTTTGTTAGCTGACAATATGGGCTACGCTACAGACCAACTAGTTGAACTATGGGAAGAATTCAGAATCAGTACCGAAGAAAGTGAACAAAATCAAAAGATTATTGAAATGAAGCAAGTGCAAGCTCATTGTGAGGAGCTACTTGCTGACCAGGAGGTAAAGCTGAACAAACTTCTAGAGAGCTTAACGTGCCCAAATCTGTCATCAGAAGAGACAGCAGCATTGATGGATGAGCTACACACACTGCAAGGAGGACATGAGGAAGCAAAGGTACTTCTGAAACAGATAATCAAAAGCCTACTGAAACTTGTAAATGCCCAAGAAGAATTAAAGAAAAAATGGGAAGAAGCCCGTAAGTTGAAGAATGTCAATTTGAGGGTCACTTGTGTTAGCTTTTGTAAATGAGAAGGAAAAGGACATAATCAATAAGATTGAAAGATTGGTGCAGGACCAGAAGGAACAGCTTTAGAATAGAGGGACATCCATTTAAAACAGAGATGAGGAGGAGTTTCTTTACCCAGATGGTGGTGAATCTGTGGAATTCATTGTTACAGATGGCTGTGGAGGTCAAGTCATTGGTATATTTAAAGCAGAGGTGTAAGGTTCTTGATTAGTCAGGGCATCAAAGGTTACAGGCCTGTAGATTAGGGTTGAGTGGGATAGTAAATCAGCCTTGATGGAATGGTAGAGCAAACAATGGGCTTAATGGCCTAATTCTTCATCTATGTCTTATGGTCCAAAAGTACAGCGAAAATTTACAATGATGTTGTCAGGATTGAACTCCTGGGTTATGGGGAAACAGGCCCTCCTACCCCACATCCATTTTTCTAATGGAAAAAGCCTTCTTGCAATTTACCCTATCTATACCCTCATAATTTTGTACACCTCTATCAAATATCCACTCATTCATCTACGCTCTGAGGAATAATGTCCTAACCTTTCAACCTTTCCTATTACTTAGGACCTGAAGTTCCAACAATATCCTTGTAGATTTGATTGTGAGGTGAAGATTCCATCTTATCATACTAGGTTCAATAGTCTGAAGACAATGGGATTTCAACATTGGTTTTTTTCTAAGTATTTGGTATTGAGTCTATTCTGATATTCAGGTAACTTTCACAATCTGTTTGACTACCAGCTTGATAAAGTCACTAAATAATTATTATCAGCAAATCACTTGTAGCACCAGAGGAAACACCACATTGGACTACTGTAACACCATCACCAAGAATGCCTACTCTGTTATTCCATGTCCTCACTTTGGAAAGTCTGATCACCTGGCTGTACTTCTATTCCCTGAGTATAGGCAGAAACTGAAGACTGCGGCACCAATGGTGAGGAAGGGAAGCACAAGAGCACCTACAGGACTGCTTAGAATCAGTGAACTGGACTGTATTCAGGGATTCATCTTCGAGCCTGGATGAGAATGCCACAGTTGTCACTATCTTTATTAAAACCTGTGTGGATGAGTGTGTGCCTATGAAAACTTACTGTACACACCCAAACCAAAAACCGTGGATGAACCAGGAGGTTTGTAGTCTGCTGAGGGCTAGATCCATGGCATTTAAGTCTGGTGACCCTGGTCTGTACAAAAAAAAACACGTCAACTCTGGCAAGGTTTGCAGACCAAACCCAAATGACAGTAATGCTTCTCTTCCAGATGAGCTCAATGCCTTTTATGCTCACTTTGAAAGGGAGAATAAAACTACAAGTGTGATGATCCTTGCAGTATCTGCTGACCCTGTGCTCTCTGTTTTGGAGGGTGTCTTTCAGGAGGGTGAACCCTCACAAGGCAGAAGGCCCCGATGGAGTACTTGGTAAGGCTCTGAAAACTTCTGCCAACCCAACTGCTGGGAGTATTCAAAGAAATTTTCACTCTCTCATTGTTACAGTCAGAAGTTCCCTCCAGCTTCAAAAGGGCAACAATTATACCAGTGCCCAAGAAAAACAGTGTGAGCTGCCTTAATGACTATCACCCAGTACAGTGATGAAATGCTTTGAGAGGTTGGTCATGACTAGAATCAACACCTGTCTCAGGGAGGACCTGGACCCTCTGCAATTTGCCTATCAACACAATAGGTTTACAGTAGATGCGATCTCATTGGCTCTCTGTGTAGCATTGGATCACCTGGATAGTACAAATACCCATGTCAAGATGCTGTTTATTGACTATAGTTCAGCACTCATCACCATAATTCCTACAGTCCTCATCAAAAAACTACAGAACCTGGACCTCTGGACCTCCCCCTGCAACTGGATCTCGACTTTGTAACTGGAAGACCACAATCTGTGCGGATTGGTAACAACATCTCTACCTTGCTGACGAACACTGGCGCACCTCAGGGGTGTGTGCTTAGCCCACTGCTCTACTCTCTCTACACCCATGGCTGTGTCGATAGGCATGGCTCAAATGCTATCTATAAATTTGCCAATGATATAACCATTGTTGACAGAGTCTCAGATGGTGATGAGAAGGCGTGCAGGAGTGAGATATACCAGCTAGTTGAGTGGTGTCGCAGCAACAACCTTGCACTCTTTGTTAGTAAGACCAAAGAGCTGATTGTGGACTTCAGAAAAGGTAGAACAAAGGGACACAAACCAATCCTCATAGAGGGACCAGAAGTGGAGAGAGGGAGCAATTTCAAGTTCCTGGGTGTCAAGATCTCTGAGGATCTAACTTGGTCGCAACATATCAATGCAGCTATAAAGAAGGCAAGGCAGCAGCTATATTTCATTAGGAGCTTAAGGAGATTTGTTTTGTCACCTAAAACACTTCTATGGAGAGCATTCTGACTGAGTGCATCATCCTCTGCTATGGGAGGCTTCTGCGCAAGATTGAAGTTACAGAAAATTAGTCAGCTCCATCAAGGGAACTATCCAAGACATCTTCAAGGAGTGGTGTCTCAAGAAGGCAGCGTCCATCATTAAGGACCCCCACCACCCAGTGTATGCCCTCTTTACTTTGTTACCATCAGGAGGGAGGTACAAATGCATGAAGTCATATACTCGGTGATTCAGGAAGAGCTTCTTCCCCTCTACCATCCAATTTCTAAATGGACATTGAACCTATGAACAATACCTCACAACTTTTTAAATTTATTTCTGTTTTTTGCTCTATTTAACACACATATATACTTAAATTCAGTTCTTATTATATTTATAATAATAATAATGTCTTTATTGATCCTGAGAGGGAAAATGTTTCATTACAGTGGCAATATTTAAAAATACATTTAGTAGTGTGCAGACTTAACTAAATATAAGGTATAGAATAATATCTCTGTCCACTGGGACAGTCTTGATGCTGGGTATGGTAGCACTATATTCTGGGAAATACATGTGCAGCCAGGTCTCAGTTAAGCACAAAAACACTGCACTCTTGGTATTCCCTCTGGGTCTTAATCAGTGCACCAGGCTCGTCCAACTTATTTCCCAAGGACCTCATGTTTGCCATGATGATCACGGGGATAGAAGGTCTATATTTCCTCCTCTTAGCCTTAACCTTCGTTCCAGCCCCACAGCCTCGGCGTCGCCCCTCCTAAGCTCCTGTGGGATCTTGGGCCACACTCCGGCAGTAGCCTCGGTTTGCGTAGGTCAATCAACCAGTCTATGGAAAAAACACAAACTTCGCTCAACCTTCAGTCCAAACACAAGGTAGCCATCACAAATGGTCCTGGCGCACAATAATCCAGAATGACACACAAGAAAACATAAAAATAACAAAATAATATGAATTGCATTGTATTATGTATTGCATTGTTCTACTGATGCAAAGTTAACAAATTTTACAACATATCCTGTTGATATTAAACCTGATTCTGATTCTGTTGACAGTTGAGAAACACGCTGACATTAAGCCAAGCGTTGGGCATCCTATGCATCTCCGTTCACTTCGCGACGAATATGTTTACGACATACCTTTCCCCAATGGTATGTATCAAAATGTTTGTAAGCTTGTGTCAAGTTCAAGTTTATTGTCATCTGACTGTACATTAGAGCACCCTTTGTTGGTGGGGGTCAGCCACTGATGTTGCATCCTGGCTGTTATACACAAACCAGTATGCAAGCCAGGGCAGTACAATGTGGAGAGCAAACTGTTGCCCATGTAGCAGGTTCCCCCTCTGAACTGACTGCAACTGGTTTTAAGGCACCAGTAACTCACCCTTGCCCTTTCTCCTGTCAGTAGAAATGGTTCCGCTGGGCTCAGCAGCTGAGCCACATGTGAAGGCCAGGAGCTGGACCTGGTTGTCAGAGGCTATTTGAGACAAACACCACTGGGAGCATTTAATTGTGGAAATTTAACCCCGCTACCAACCCCTTCCTCCTCTCCCCCCCCCCCCCGCCCCGTTAGGAAACAACTGTACATCTGGCTGTACATATACAACCAAACAAACAACATTTCTCTGGACCATGGAGCACCCACAAACACATATCACACACAGCATATGAAACAAAATATCAAGATAAATAAGTTAATAAAATATAATGCAATATGCATGTAGATTCAGCACAGGTAAACTGCCCTAGTGATGAGACCTCGGTGGTGGCAGGGTATTCATTAGTCTCACAGCCTGAGGCAAGGAGCTGATACCCAGTCTGGCCGTCCTAGTCCTGATGCTCCTGAACCTCCTTCCTGAAGGTAGAGGGTCAAAGAGATTGTGGGATGGGTGGTGGGGATCCTCAACAATGCTTCAGGCCCTTCGTATATAACGGTCCCAGAAAATGTCACAAATCAGAGGGAGGGAGATCCTCTTGGCAGATTTTACTCTCCTCTGTGGGCTCTTGTGCTCCAACATGCTGCAGCTTCTGTACCACACAATGATGCAGCCAGACAGGACACTTTCGAAGGTGCTCCTATAAAAAGTCAGCTGTTGGTAAACTTATTCGGAAAGGGAGGGGCAAGGGGCAAAATATAAAGGTGTTGAGGGTGGTGGGGTGGAAGGAGATAGGTGAAGCCAGGTGGGTGGGAAAGACACATATGCATACGTGTACAATGTAGGTGTATATAGTGTTATAAAGCGTATGTTAATACAATTAATATAACAGATTCATCTTTTTCTGTTCCTGTTCAGTGCCTTCAGAGTGGTCACCAATAAAAAGAGGATTCAAAAAAGGAAAATGTCCGTTTCCCTTTACCAAGGAAGGTAACTTGTAACATTACTAAATGCCACAATAATTCATGGGATTGGTAATTCAGAGGGGTCTGAAAGACAAGCAACAATTAGCTGCTTTAAGTTAAAAAGGTAAAATTGGAGAAATCTGAGGTCTGAGATTTGAAAGTGTGGGTAAAATGGTCATTTTATTAGGTATGACTGTTTGTTAATGCAAATATCTAATCAGCCAATCACGTGGCAGCAATGCAGTGCATAAAAGCAGTATAAAAATACAGATTTTGTTTTGTCTAGCAATGACCATTTTGTACACGCTTACATGTTCTATTTTTGTTTCATGAACAGAGAAAGAAGATCCAGCAAATCATCCACAATATTTCCAAAAGCCATATTTGTCACGTAAGTCCTGGACAGCTTTCTTTCTGAAATAAGAAATATTTAGATTACCTAAGACCATGAGACTTAGGAGCAGAATTAGGCCAATTAGTCCATTGGTTTGCTCTGCCATTCCATCATGGCTGATTTATTGCCCCTCCCTTTCTCCTGCCTTCTCCCTGAAACCTTTGATGCCCTGACTAATCAAGAACCCATCAACCTCCTCTTTAAATATACTCATTGACTTGGCCTCTCCAACCTTCTGTGGCAATTAATTCCACAGATTCAGTACTCTCTGGTTAAAGAAATTCCACCACATTTCTGTTCTAAATGGATGTCCCTCTATTCTGAGGCTTTGGTATTCTCTGCAAAGAGAATGGATTTATAAATTTATGAGTTATTTTATAGCCAGTTAGAGGCAGGTTATCCAGGAGTCTGGTAGACCTAGTAACTCAAGTTAACATTTGCTGGTTTAGATAACCAACTTTGATAAATAGTTTGCATTGTTTCACAGTACTAAACAAGGGGAATACAAATTATTCAGTAACCTGTAGCAAAGCAAGTTGGTGCTGTTTTAGCAAAATTCCCATTTGAACATACAACAAAGAATATTGCAGCACGGTACAGGCCCTTCAACCCACAATGTTGTTCTGACCCTTTAACCTACTCTAAGATCAATCTAACCCTACCCTCCCATATAGCCCTCCATTTTTCTTTCATCAATTTAGAAGGATGAGAGGGGATCTGATTGAAGCATATACGATTATTAAGGGATTGGACACGCTGGAGGCAGGAAGCATGTTCCTGCTGATGGGTGAGTCCAGAACTAGAGGCCACAGTTTAAGAATAAGGGGTAGGCAATTTAGAACAGAGATGCGAAGAACTTTTTCACCCAGAGTGGTGGATATGTGGAATGCTCTGCCCCGGAAGGCAGTGGAGGCCAAGTCTCTGGATGCTTTCAAGAGAGAATTGGATAGAGCTCTTATAGATAGCGGGGTCAAGGGATATGGGGAGAGGGCAGGAACGGGGTACTGATTGTGTATGATCAGCCATGATCACAGTGAATGGTGGTGCTGGCTAGAAGGGCTGAATGGTCCACTCCTGCACCTACTGTCTATTGTCTATCAATCTGCCTATCTAAGAGTCTCATAAATGTTAATAATTCAATGGTTCAGTGGTTCCATTTAATATCAGAGAATGTATGCAGCATACATCCTGAAATTCTTACTTTCTGCAGACAGCCTCAAAACAGAAGAAAAATCCCAAAGAATGAACTGCGGGAAAACGTTATAACCCCAAAGTGCCCTCTCACCCCCATGCACAAGCAGCAACAAAGCATCAACCCTCCTCAGCAAAACCATCAGCCCCCCCGCACAACCCGCCATGCAAGCAACAGCGAAGCCCCCAAAGAGACCACCATCAAAGCCACTGTTCACCCGAGAGTTCAGCATAGCACAAGCTCTCTCTCTCGCCTGGGAAAGAGGTGTCATTTCTGCAACAGCAAGAGGGGAGACCAACAGCTTGCTGTTTTGATGTTAGTCTGTAGCATTGCTTTTATTTCGAGTTCCCTGACTCCAAAATTGGCAGCAAATTCTCTCTCACCACAGAGAAAGAGAGTAATCGCTCGAGTGCAGAAACCTCTGACGGTGTACACTGCTGTCTCGATGTTCCGGTCTCTCGCAATGCTTTAGTTGGTGACACCAGCAAGTAATTGGGTCCACAGGGCCGCATAAGGCCGCACCCCGAAGATGCATGTTTTCCAGACCTAACCTGGAGATATCGAAGATGGCCACTTGGTGAGCACTGATAGTGGGAACCCACCACTGTGAAGAATTGTAGTTTGAGTGCAGCTGTAGATCATGGACTCTGACAGGACTCCAGCTACCTTGAAAAGGAAAGAAGAGGCATTAGATAGAAGAATTAAAACTGTTTCACAGATGAATTGGGAGAAGTTGACCTCTGGCACCACCTTTAGCTCCTTTCCAAGATCATATAATTGTATCTGCCTTTACCTCCATCCCTGGCAGGTCATTCCACACAAATATCAAACCTCAGTATGCAAAAAAAACCTTACCTCTGGCATCCCCCTTATATGTTTCACAACCTGACAATTAAAGTGATTGTGAATCTGATTCTGACCTGCTGAGACCCTCCAGCATTTTGTGTGTTTTACTCGTGACCTTGTTTCTCAATCTAAGGAGATTAAGGTAAGCATGGCTCCCCTCCATCTTAACTGGATTTTACAGGAGCACCATTGAGATCATCCTGACAAGCTGCATCTCCATCTGGAGTGGGAGCAGCTGAGCATCGTATTGGAAGTCCTTACAAAGAATAGTGAGAATGGCTGAAAGGATCATAGGGGTCCCTCTACCAACCATCAGTGACATTTATCAGGAGCGCTGCATACGCAGGGCTCTTAGTATTATCAAGAATCCCACCCCTCCATCCAGCATCCTCTTTGACTTTCTACCTTCAGGCAGGAGACTCGATGCATAAAAACAAGAACGGTCAGGATGGGGAACAGTTTCTCCCCTCAGGCCTTTAGTATTCTGCCACATTATATTCAAAGCATCACTAGATAAATTGTATTGTACCTGACAATATTTAACTTGTGCACTTTACTTTGTTTATGTGTAATTCATCTGTAGATTTTATCCTTGCTTTCCCAAGTTATTGCGTGCTATATGTGTGTAATGTGTATTGCTGTGCTTTACGTCCTGGTCTAGAGAAACATGATCTCATTTGACAGTATACATGTATATAGTTAAATGACAATAAACTTGATTTGGTTCTCGTGGGCAAATATAATTTTCAGCCAAATAACACACACAGAATGCTCGAGGAACCCAGCAGGCCAGGCAGCATCTATGGAAGAAAGTACAGTCAACATTTTGGGCCAAGACTCTTCTGAAGGGTCCTGCCAAAGGGTTTTGGCCCAAAATGTCAACTGCCCTTTTTTCCATCGATGCTGCCTAACCTGCTGAGTTCCTTCAGCATTTTGTGTGTGTTGCTTCGACTTCCATCATCTGCAGATGTTCTCTTGTTTGTAATTTTCAGCCTTTAGTGTTGCTTTTTTTCCCTCTGTTGTTATCTAATCTTTTAAATTAAGTCAAGGAAGCTTCCCCTATCACGAATGCTCACTGGTATATGTATATTTAATGTAGTTTTTTAAAAATTTTGTGCAATGATCAGCACAGAAGATCTCAACCTGTAAAATCTTGTGGTTTTTTGGTGGAAGTCAGCACACTACAGTTGAGCTCAGCACTCTCTCAGTAAAATGGGAGTTCCAATTCCTTATCACAATAAGGGTTCAAGATCACAAAGATATTATCTAAACTGGTGATGTCACTTTAAAGACCATAAAACAAAAGAGCAGAATTAGGCCATTTGGCCCATTGAGTCTCACCATTCCTTCATAGCTGGTTTACTATCCCTCTTAACCCCATTCTCCTGCCTTCTCACCACGAAAATTGAGGCCCTTAATGATCAAGAACTATTGATCTCCACTTTAAGTATACCCAGTGACTTGGCCTTAAGTCAAGAATGAATTATAAATTCTTATAAAGATTAAAGATCTTTATTCTTTAATCTTTGTTTGAAGTGACATCACCAGTTTGTTCCTCCCACTGGTACAGAATCTGTTTGTATGGATTTTCAAGTCATCTGCTTGCCATAGATCTATGACATAGATGCAGGAAATAAATAAGTAAAAGTATTTATGGTACAGTTTACTTGACAGATGTTCTGTTCTCTCTTTGCAGATGAAGAAAGGGACAGGTATAATAAACTGCTGGGTAAGTTCAGAAATGTAAAGATAATTACTTAAAGGAAACAGTAGAAAATAAAATGTAATTTTACGGAGTATATCAAAGAATGGCACATAGAGCCATAAACCATAGAGCTTAGTTCAAATATTGGTACTGATGCCCATAAATCAGACGATAATCGGTTCAAAAGCAAGAGTAGGGCCTGATGAAGGATCTCAGCCTGAATAGATGCTGCCTGGCCTGCTGAGTTCCTCCAGCATTTTGTGTGTGTTGCTTCTGATAATAAGTTCAGACCTTGTTTTAGAACAGTATGGCATAGGGCAGGCCCTTCAGACCATGATGTTATGCCAACCTTTTTACCTACTCTAAAATCAATCTAACCCTTCCCTCCCACATAACCTTCCATTTTTCTATCATCCATGTACTTATCTAAGAGTTTTTAAAATATCCTTAATGTAGCTGCTTCTACCATCACACATGGCAGGGCATACACCACTCGTGTTAAAAAAACCTACCGCTGATATCCCTCCTATACATCCCTTCAATCACCTTAAAATTATGCCCCCTCTTATTAGCCATGTCTCTGGCTATAGACTTGAACCATCTTGTACATATTTTTAAAATTTTTTTTATTAGTTTTCAAAACATTTTACAAAATTAAGAACCCCAAATCCCAATGAGGAGCATTAATACAGTGCAAAATTAAGCATACAATAACAATATGCTACAAAGGTAGAGAATTTAACAAAAAAACACCTAAATTAAAGACAAGTGAGCTTAGTGTCCTCCCCAATCCCCACAACACAAGAAAAAAAAACAACAACAACTCCAGACCAACCACCACACAATATAAAGAGTATAAGTCCGGACAGTCAAACTCCCAGACTGTGAATACACTTAGCAACAGAGGATAATAATGCCTACTACCAGAAAAAAAAAGGGAGCTGAAAGCAAGGGACTGAAAAGAAGAGAAAAAAAAAGAAAAAAAAACCCTAGTCAAGAGGAAGGTTATGAAAGTACTCGATAAAAGGTCCCCAGACCTTATGGAACTTTAGATCCGAATTAAGAACTGAATAATGAATTTTTTCGAGGTCCAAGCAGGCCATAATGTCGTTAAGCCATTGTGCATGAGTGGGCGGGGCAACATCTCTCCATCTAAGGAGGATCAAGCGTCTCACCAGGAGAGAGGCAAAGGATAGTATTCGGCATTTGGTCGGGCCCAGACATAAATCTGTCTCGCCCCAAAAACCGAACAGAGCAATTAAGGGGTTAGGTTCTAGGTGCTGATTCAGAATACCCGATAAAGTAGTGAAGACATCTTTCCAGAATTTCTCCAAGCTAGGACAGAACCAGTACATATGGATGAGAGGCCACGCCCCTCTTGCATTTATCACAGAGCGGACTAATGCTAGGGTAGAATCGAGATAGTTTAGATTTAGACATGTGCGCTCTAGGAACAATCTTAAACTGTAAAAGGCAATGGCGAGCACAAAGGGAGGTTGAGTTAACCGATTTGAGAACTGAGTCCCAGCTCTCCTCGGATAAGGAGATATTTAAATCCTGCTCCCAGGCCATTTTAATTTTATCCACAGGGGCCTGTCGTAAGGCTGCTAGTTTATCTCGGATAATTGACATTAAACCTTTACCTAGTGGATTAATGGAAAGAAATAGGTCCATAGCATTTTTCGCAGGCATTTCAGGAAAGTTAGGAATTAAAGGAGCAGTAAAGTGTCGGATTTGGAGATATCTGAAAAAGTGAGCATTAGGCAGGTTGAACTTAACAGAGAGCTGCTGAAAAGAAGCGAAGCGATTATCAATGAAGAGATCTTCAAAATGTCTAATGCCCTTCCTGTACCAAACATGGAATGCTGAATCGTACGTAGTAGGTAAAAAAAGGTGATTATGTGCGACAGGGCTAGAAACAGAAAACCCCTGGAAACCATTGCATTTCCTGAACTGAGCCCATATTTGCAAAGTGTGTCTAACAAGAGGATTAGCTATTGATCTGGGCAGACTGCTAGGGAGTGCAGATATAGATAATTCTTTAGTGGAGCTCAACTCCATTGCCACCCAGTTAGGGCACTCGGGTTGACCGTGGAAGAAAGACCAGAAGGCAGCACGGCGTATATTAGCTGCTCAGTAATATAAGCGAAAGTTAGGTAAAGCCATGCCACCCTCTTTTTTAGATTTTTGGAGGTGGATTTTATTAATTCTAGAGTGCTTATTCTGCCACAGATATGACAAAATAATAGAGTCTAAGGAATCAAAAAAAGATTTAGGAATAAAAATTGGGATAGATTGAAATAAGTATAAAAATTTGGGGAGAACATACATTTTAACAACATTAATACAACCTACCAAAGACATAGATAGAGGTGACCATTGAACCAGACTCTGTTTTATAGCATATGAAAGATTGACAAAGTTTTCACGAAAGAGATCTTTAAACTTCCTTGTGACTGTAATTCCAAGATAAGTAAATTGATTATCTTGTACATCTCTACCATGTCACCTCTCATTACACGACAATAAGATATAGGGGCAGAATTAGGCCATTTGGCCCATCAAGTCTGCTCTGCCATTCCATCATGGCTGATTTATTATCCCCCTCAACCCTATTCTCATGCCTTCTCCTCATAATCTTTTATGCCCTTACTAATTAAAACTCTATCAACCTCCAGTTTAAATATACCAAATGATTTGGATATATACCCATCCTCCTTCACTCTAAAGGGGAAAGCTCATTAAACCTATCCTCTTAAAGCATGCTCTCTAATCCAGGCAGCATGCTAGTTAATCTGCCCTGCATCTTCTCTAGAGCTGCCATATCCTTCCTGCAATGAGGCGACCTGAACTGAAGGCAGCTGGCCATCTTCTGAGTTATTAATACTGTTAGCTTAGAGTGTTTTTGGTGACAAATTATCTGTATTCAGCCCTTCCTGTACTCAATATTGTTGAGAGCTCTGTCACTTGTCTCTGTTAACAGATTCACAGCCTCTGTTTTTTGACTTTACTGATTACCAAACGCCGGAGCAAGTGAAGGTACTGTGGGATGAAATTAACCGAAGGGAAGAAGAGCAAAGGAGACTTTTGGATGAAATAACTAAAACCAAGAAAGCCAAATTCTGGCTGGAAGATGACCTCGCCGAGGAGGCCGAGAAGTTGATGAAATATGAGGAGAAGATGCAGTGCCCAGATCTTTCACCTGATGAGCGGAAGGGGATGGCAAGAGTTCTGGCGATCATGCAGAGGGATCACGAGAAAAACAGACTCCGTCTGACACAGACTCAGGAAAAGTTGACGAAGCTTCAAATGAGCCAGAAGAAAGAAACTCCACCTCAGCAAGGTATGCTTGAGCATTGACTCTCATCAATGATTGGATGATGGAATTGATGGCTTTCGAATGATGCACAGATAGGTGGAGGGGCAGGTGGTGTTGAGGAAGCAGAGAGGCTATTGGAGGACTCAGACAGATTAGGAGAATGGGCAAAAAAATGGCAGATGGAATACAGTGTCAGGGGAATTTCATATGAGAAATAAAGGTGTAAACTATTTTCTAGATGGGAAGAAACTCAAAAATGAGAGGTGCAAAAGGACCTCAGAGTCTAATTCAGGATTCCCTAAAGGTTAACTTTCAGGTTGTCAGTTGTAAGAATGGCAAATACAATGTTAACATTCATTTTCAGAGGACTAGACTAGAAGAGAAAGGATGTGAGGCTTTATAAGGCATTGGTTAGACCATACTTGGATTACTGTGAGCAGTTTTGGGGCCCCTTGTCTAAGGAAACAATGTGCTAGCATTGGAGAAGGTCCAGAGGAGGTTCACGAGAATGATTATAGGAATGAAAGGGTTAACGTATGAGGAGCGTTTGATGTTTCTGTGCCTGTACTCATTGGAGTTTGTAAGACTGAGAGGGGCCTTTGAATATTGAAAGGCCTAGACAGAGTGGATGTCCACCTCTCATCCTCCTCCTCTCCAAAGAGAAAAGCCCCAGCTCACTTAACTTACCCTCATGAAACAGGCTCTCTAGACTAGGTTCTCTTCCCTTCCTTATCTTTCATCACTATTTTGGTCTCAGCTTGAAATATCAACTGTTTATTCCCCTCCACTGATGCTGTCAGACCTGCTGAGTTGCTCCAGTGTATTGTGTTTGTTGTTTACAATTTGGTTTTGTTTCTTGGGACACCAGATAATCTTTGATGATCTATTTAATGACAGGTTTAAGACCCGACACCACCAGGCTCGGTGATGACCTCCCCCCGAAAGGATTTGTCCTTCAAGCTGCACCACAAGGAAGAAAACGGTCGAATGCAAGTTAGTGATAAACAGTTCGTAACTTCTTCCACTTGTGGAATCTGTTTCACCAGTTTCCGTAGATTACTTCATACTCTGTACACCAACCCCTGCCAGAAGTCATCAGCCTATTCATCCAACCTAGAACATCAAACAATACAACACACTACAAGCCCTTTGGCACACCATGTCTTTCTGAACCCCAACCTACTCTAAGATCAATCCAACCATTTCCTCCCACACAACCCTCCATTTTTCTTTCATCCATATGCTTATCAAAGAATCTCTGAAGTGTCCCCAGTGTATCTGCCTCTACCACCACCCTGACAGAGCATTCCATGCACCCAGCACTTAGGTAAAAAAACCTGCCTTCCTTTACTTTTCTACAAATACCTTAAAGTTATGCCCCCTCATGTTAGCCATTCCACCCTGGGAAAACGTCTCTGGGTATCCATTTAATCTTTGCCTCTTATATGTCTCTATCAAGTCACCTCTCATCCTCCTCGTTCCAAAGGGATAAGCCCTACTTCACCCGATCTACCCTCATAAACATGCCTTCTGGATGAGTGAAGCATTACATTACCACTATGCTACATACCTTGCATTTTCTAATAGGTTATAGATTTAAGTTTTTAATTATTCATTTCATCTCTTGGTATATAACTGTTCACATTCTGTTTTTAGAATTACAGTTCTCACCCTTCAATCCAAATGCACCTGTTAATGTGACATTAAACTATAAGTTCTTTGGAATATCAGAATAGTTTTACCTGTCAGAAATGCTGAAATATGTATTGTATGTTTAGAGAATAGAAAATAGATTTCTGGATCATTGAACCAAGGTCATAAGTTGAAATTATTCTATCTATGGCAGCTAATTGTTGGACTGTGTGGACAAAATGCCTTCTGTGCAAAGTGAGAATGGTGAAATCGCTGGATTCTTGTCTAAACACATCTGATTTACTAATTCCCTTCAGGTCATCTCTCCCGACTAATCTAGCTTTCTGACTTAGTCTGACCTAATCATAAACACAAGAGACTCTGTAGATATTGGAAAGCTAGAGAAACATACACAAAATGCTGGAGGAACTCAGTAAGTCAGGCAACATCTATAGAGGGGATTAAACAGTCAACATTTCAGGCTGAACACCTTCCTCAAGTCTGGAAAGGAAGGGGGGAGATGCCAGAATAACAACATTAACCTATCATTTACCAATTTGTATCGCTCCTTCCACTCCCCCCTCTGGTTCTTATTCTGGTTTATTTGACATATGAGGAGCGTTTTATGGCGTCAAGCCTGTACTTGCCGGAATTTAGAAATTGAGGGAGGGGGAATCTCATTAAAACTGATCAACCTAGTTTTGCTCCAATGTCTCATGGCATTATGGTCTTGAGAGGGGTAATAAATCACCCATGATGGAATGCTGGCACAGTCTTGAGGGGCCAAATGCCCTAGTTCTGCTTCTATGTCTGATGAAGGATCTCAGCCCAAAATGTTGAGTGTTTAATCCTCTCCATAGATGCTGTCTGACATGCTGAGTTCCTCCAGCGTTTTGTGTGCAAGGAGATTAAAACATAGAAACATAGACAACCTACAGCACAATACAGGCCCTTCAGCCCTCAAAGCTGTGCCGAACATGTCCCTACATTAGAAATTACCTAAGGTTACCCTTCGCCCTCTATTTTTCCTAGTTCCACGTACCTATCCAGGAGATTAATGAGAATGATCCCAGGAATGAAAGGGTTAATGTCTGAGGTGCAGTTGATAGCCTGTCATCACTGGAGTTTAGAAGAATAGGGATGGGAGGGATGTCATTAAAACCTTTCAAATGTTGGAAGGCCTAGCTAGAGTGGACATGGACAGGATGTTTCCTATAGTGGAAGAATCTAGGACCAGAGGACACATCCTCAGAATAGAGGGATGTCCATTTAGAACAGAGATGAGGAGGAATTTCTTTAGCCAGAAGTTGGCAAATCCATAGAATTCAATGCAATTGTATTGGGTATATTTAAAGCAGAGACTGATAGGCTCTTGATTAGTCAGGGCGTCAAAGGCTACCAATCCCTACAACAACACTTTGGGTACTGTCGGGAGAGATGACCTAGCATAAGAAAGTCACAGTGGTTGGGTCTCTGGCACTGAGTCTGCTTCTGCGACTCAGGAGGGTAGGGAAGAAAGGAACGCTGTGGTGACAGGGATTCATTAGTTAGGGGAATGGGCAGTAGGCTCTGTAGGCAAGAATGTCCAGGATATCTCAGATTGACTCCTCAGCATTCTTATGTGGGAGTGTGAACAGCCAGAAGTCGTGGTCTGTGTAGGTACTAATGACATGGGTAGGACGGGTGTCAAAATTCTACATAGAGAGTTCAGGTACTGAGTTAAAGAGCAGGACTTCCAGGGTTGTGACCCTGCTACCCATGCCACGTGCTAGTGAGGCCAGAACTAGGAAGATTATACCGTTTACTATGTGGCTAAGGAGTTGGTGTAGGAGGCAGGGCAGAGCTCTTTTCCAGGGAAGGTGGGACCTGTACAGAATGGACGGTTTACACCCGAACTGGAGGGAGACTAATATCCTAGTAGGAAGGTTTGTTAATGCTGCACGGTGAGGTTTACAGGGGATGGGAATCAGACTGCCGGAACAGTTAGTAAGAGGTTGTAGAGGCAGATGTTGGTAAGACCTCAGACAAAATTAGGAATCAAAAGGTTGAGCATGGTGTGACTAGTGTCAATAAGTATCATAGAAAAGGTGGATAACATTACTGAAGATGAAGTAGCAGAGGCAATGTGTAGTGAGGAGAGGCAAAATTGCAGTCAACAGGATGAGTTGCAATGTAAAAGGGAGACAAAACTGAACAGGGTCTCTGAAGGTGTTGTATATGAACGCGTACAGTATAAGGAATCAAGTAGATGAAATTGCTGATTGGCATGTATGATGTTGTAGGCATCACTAAATCATGGCTGAAAGATTATAGCTGGGAGCTTAATGTCCAAGGATACACATTGTATCGAAAGGGCATGCAGGAAGGCAGAGGGGGCAGTCTTGCTCTGTTGGTAAAAAATGAAATCAAATCATTAGAAGGAGGTGACATAGGGTTGGAAGGTGTTGAATCCTTGTGGATAGAGCTAAGGAACTGCAAAGGCAAGTGATGCACCATCAATAACTCTCGGAGACGAGAGGCGAGATATAGGCTTTTATTGGCTGGAAGAAAGAACAAGTAGCAATTGACCACCATGCCACATCCTGGAGACTGAGGCCGGGGCTGAGTCTCCAATCGCCTTTATACCGGGGTCTGTGGGAGGAGCCACAGGAGCAGTCAGCGGGGGGGGGGGTGTGTCCAGACAGGTATATGTAGTTCACCACATTTTGTTTTAAAAGAGAGTCCCCATGGGGCGAAGTTTCTGACAAGTATATTTACAGGTTAAGTCTATCAGGTGGTTGAATCTGTCGCTGCGATCTACGTAGCACGGGCTGTGATTGCACAGGTGCCGGTGGTTGTGCTGGTTCCGGCCTAACTGGAGGTGTCAGCCCACTAGGCGTCAGTGATCCCTCATGCGTGTGCGAGGCGCCTGGTATATGCGCGTGCGAGACGCCTGGTATAGGAGTGTCGTGAGGAGTCTGTGTAGGGCTCGGTGTGCGCGGTGTCACCTCGGGTACAGGGTTCATAGTTACCGTGGAGTGTTCGGGGTAGTGGTCTGCTGCTCCTGTGGGCGCCAGGTCACGGACAGAGACCGTGTCCTCCCACCCATCAGGTAAGACCACATAGGCATACTGGGGGTTCGCATGTAGAAAGTGAACCCTCTCGACCAGCGGGGAGTATTTATTGCTCCGCACATGTTTCCGGAGCAGCACTGGCCCTGGGGACGTCAGCCAAGCCGGTAGGGTGGTCCCAGTGACAGACTTCCTGGGAAAAGAAAATAGGCGCTCGTGAGGGGTGGCAATGGTGGACGTACATAACAGGGAGCAGATAGAGTGGAGTGCCTTGGGGAGGACCTCCTGCCATTGAGAGACCGGCAACCCCTTTGACTTAAGGGCTAAAAGTGTGGCCTTCCACACCGTGGCATTCTCCCTCTCCACCTGTCCATTCCCCCGGGGATTATAGCTCGTGGTCCTACTAGTGGCAATGCCCCTAGCCAGCAGGTACTGGCGCAGCTCGTCACTCATAAAGGAGGACCCTCTATCACTGTGGATATAGCAGGGATATCTGAACAGAGTGAAGAGCTGGCGCAGGGCTTTTATGACGGACGTGGCAGTGGTGTCGGGGCAGGGGATGGCAAAGGGGAACTGCGAGTACTCGTCGATAATGTTGAGAAAGTAGACATTGCGATCGGTGGAGGGAAGGGGGCCCTTAAAGTCAACACTCAGTCGCTCAAAGGGGCGGTGGCCTTGATAAGTTGCGCCTTTTCAGGATGGTAGAAGTGCGGTTTGCACTCAGCGCAGACTTGGCAGTCCCTGGTCATCGTCCTGATGTCCTCAAGGGAGTACGGCAGGTTCCGGGCTTTCATAAAATGGTAAAATCGGGTGATCCCCGGGTGGCAAAGATCTGCATGGAGGGCGTATAGCTGGTTAAGCTGTGCGCTGGCACACGCTCCCCGGGATAGGGCATCAGGGGGCTCATTGAGCCTTCCAGGCCGGTACAGGATATCATAGTTGTAGGTGGAGAGTTCTATTCTCCACCGCAAAATTTTATCATTTTTGATTTTGCCCCACTGTTGGTTGCTGAACATGAACGCAACTGAGAGCTGGTTGGTCAGCAAGGTGAACCTTTTGCCGGGGAGATAGTGCCTCCAGTGCCTAATAGCTTCCACTATGGCCTGGGCTTCTTTCTCGTGGTGAACTACAGCAAGAATACTCTGACGGGAGTTGTATACAGACCCCCAAATAATAGTAAGGATGTGGTCTACAGATTACAATGGGAGATAAAAAGGGCAACGTTCCGATAGTCATGGGAGGACTTCAATATGCAGGTGGGTTGAGAAAATTATTTTGGTGCTGAATTACAGGAGGGGGATTTCTACAGTGCCTATGAGATGGCTTTTTAGAGCAGCTTGTGGTTAGGCCCACTAGAAGAGAATCTGCAACTCTGGATTGGGTGTTGTGCAATGAACCAATTAATTGATTCGGAGCTTAAGGTAAATGAACCCTTTGGGGAAACTGATCATAATATGATCAAGTTCACCTTGAAACTTGAGAAGTAGAAGCTAAGGTCGGATGTATCAGTATTACAGTGGAGTAAAGGGAATTACAGAGGCATGAGAGAGGAGTTGGCCAGAATTGATTGGAAAAGAACACTGGCAGGGTGATGTTAGAGCTGCAATGGCTGGAATTTCTGGAAGCAATTTGGAAGGAACAGGATATATGCATCCCAAAGAGGAAGAAGTATTCTAAAGGCAAGATGACACAACTGTGGCTAACAAGAAAAGTCAAAGCCAACATAAAAGCCAAGGAGAGGGCATATAATTGAACAAAAATTAGTGGGAAGTTAGAGGACTGGAGAGCTTTTAAAAACCAACAGAAAACAACTAAAAAAAGTCATTAAGAAGGTAAAGATGGAATGCCAAAGTAAACTAGCCCATAATATTAAAGAAGATGCCAAAAATTTCTTAAGATACATAAAGTGTAAAAGAGTGGTGAGAGTGGATATTGGACCGCTGGAAAACTATGCTGGTGCTGTAGTAATGGGGTAAAACAAAATGGCGGATGAACTGAATAAGTATAGGTTAATTGACTATTGTAAGTTGTCCTATGATTTGGTTAAGGTTAAATGGGGATTGTCAGGGTTCCTGGGCAGTTCACTCAAAGGGTCAGAAGGGCTTACTTTATAATGTATTTCTAAAAAGATAAAACATTGGGATTGAGAGAGGTAAATGAATTTTAAAAATAAAGCCAATTATTTGAATATTTTAATTTTTTAAATAATAATTAAATAATTAAATGTTGAAGAGGACAGAACTTGTTTGGTGCCAAAACTACTTTACACTGATAAAAAAAACACTAGCAAGTCTATTATAAGCACAAGAGATTCTGAAAATCTGAAGCAACACGCGTACAAAATGTTGGAGGATCTCAACAGGTCAGGTAGCATTTATGGAGAGGAATAAACAGCTGATATTTGGGCTGAGACCCTTCGTCAGGATTTCAGCCTGACATTTTGTTTATTCCTCTCAATAGATGCTACCTGACCTGCTGAGACTATTTAAATATCCGTTTCAATCGACATTTTACATTTGCACATTTTAAGTACTGGAGATATGTTCATAAACAAAACAAAAATCTAATGAGCATCAGTTCTGTGGGTAAATACAAAGTACACTGCAGATGCTGTGGTCAAATCAAGACGTACAAAAAAGCTGACACAAGGAAATCTGCAGATGCTGGAAATTCAAACAACAACACACACAAAATGCTGGTGGAACACAGCAGGCCAGGCAGCATCTATAAGGAGAAGCACTGTCGACGTTTCTGGCCGAAACATCAACAGTGCTTCTCCTTATAGATGCTGCCTGGCCTGCTGTGTTCCACCAGCATTTTGTGTGTGTTTTTGTACAAAAAAGCTGGATGAACTCAGCAGGTCGGGCAGCATCCGTTGAAAGAAGCAGTCGAGACGTTGACTGCTTCTTTCAACGGATGCTGCCCGACCTGCTGAGTTCATCCAGCTTTTTTGTATGTTCTGTGAGTGAAATGCCTGATTAATGAGAGGGGTCAGAGGAGAAAGGCCAGACTGGTTCAAGCTGACAGGAAGGCAACAGTAACTCAAATAAATACACGTTACATCAGTGGTGTGCAGAAGAGCATCTCTGAATGCACAACATGTTGAACCTTGAAGTGGATGGGTGTTTCACAGAAGACCATGGACATACACACAGTGGCCACTTTAATAGGTACAGGAGGTTCTTAATAAAGTGGTCACTGAGTGTTTAATAAGGAATGGCCAGCGGGCAAAATATTCAAAGACATTTTGAAATTTGGATATGGTATAATGATCTATGTAGCTTTACAGAGAAATTGTATTCACAATGTTTGCTTTTATTAATTAAAACTGAGAAAATATTGAAAGTGTAAAGCTAACTTTTAACTCTGACCCATGTTACAGACATTTCTCAATAAATGAACATTCTCAGCCATTCATTTAACCTTGGACGAACTCAGCTGTGATACAATTTCCTACATCAGTGATACAACAGCAAACATAATTTCATCCTAATGACATCATTGGGACAAGAAAGCTGATGGAGGCAAGAATCCTGGTCCAAAGAAGCAAATAAAAATCTTTAAAAGGAGCTAACGGTTTTTCTTATGATTTTGCAAGGATGCTCAGAGTGTCCATAAGCCAGCCTCTGAATTACTTTGACTGTGACCATATTCATAGGTCGATTGTACAATAACCCTCTTAATTTCATCTCTGGTCCTCTAATAATTCTCCACAGCAATGCATGAATTTACCCAAGCTCTTCTACAGAAAATCTACAGTCAAATTTCTAATAAGCACTACAATATCAGGGCAGAAAAACACATACAAAATCCTGGAGGAACGCAGCAGGTCAGGCAAGTGCTCCAGCAGTATGTGTTACTCTGGAAGTGAAGTTGAACAGGGGAATGAAGAATCAACAGGAGAGGTTATTGTGTGGTAGCGATAATTCAATTAGATTTAGCAGAATTTAGAAAAATAGACAAAAGTAAAATACTGCTAAAACATTAGAATTAGGTTACCAACTCATCTGAAAGAGGTTTATCAAAAATGGGCTGCAAACAGAGCTGCAGAGTACATTGACAGTTTCTTGTATTTATTATTGAAATACTCTGGTTCCGTCAGCTGCATAAGTTCAGGGAAGAAATCTTCGGCTCCACCAAACATGGGAGATCGAGGTGCGAGCCCACCCCAAAACACCCTGTTTGTGTGGATGCTGCGTGATTCATTATTTTTTACAAACAAGTGCCATGAAGTAACAGACAGTACACTGCATACAATTAAAAGATTTAGCTTTATAATTCTTAATTTGACTAAAGGATTAGTAAAGAAAGAACAAAAAAAGAAGAGGGCCCATTTTAATGAAACAGACTCACCGCTCCTCCTTCGATCTCCCCCGGGCTTCATTGAGCCCAGCACCTTCAATAGCCTCACTTCATGTTCCTCTAAGGTGGACCCAAACACTATGAGGTCATCCAGATACACCAATACCTCAAGGAAATTCATGTCCCCGACTGTTTTCTCCGTGACACGCTGGAAGGTCGCAGGGGCTCCCAATATGCCCTGGGGCATCCTTTCAAACTGGAATAATCCCAGCGGACATATAAATGCCATCTTCTCTTTGTCATCTCCTTAACAAAAGACCCAAGCCCAACCTTAGTGTCCCTCAGCAGAGAAACCTCCCCTTAATCCGACCATCCTAATTGGATGGTACACGATTCTCCTATCTCTTACTTTCAACAGTAACCCAAACAAGCAACTTGCACAGAATCAAATCCATAACAGTTAAAAATGAACCAAGGCATTACACTGTGTGTGCCCATAAGAAATCAAATCTCAGGGTTGTATATGGTGACATATATGTACTTTGATAATAAACTTACTTTGAATTTTGAAAGTAAATCTATCTTAGAGCAAAGGGTGAAGAGCACTCAGATGGTTCAAACTGAATACTGTGTCAATGTCAGGATCCTTACACTTTGAAAGAATTCATTAGTTCAAACGATAACTGAGGAACTAGTGTTATGATCTGGTTGCCTGTTTGCAGGTATTCTTCAAACAATGACCCCAGTGCACAATAATGTTAGTGATTTATAAATGTAACGAGGATGGTTTTTAAACAAACCTTGGGGATGTGGTGAGCTCTCTCAGAAATGCCTCAACAAAAAGACAATAGGGACCAGCTTGGCAAGACATGTTTGTCAGCATGAATAAGTTGGGCACAGTGGCCTATAACAGTAACACACATGAAACAGTGGGGCCACAGTTAAAACAGCATCTGTGGAAATGAATAAACAGTTGAAGTTTTGAGCCAAGATCCTTCTTTGGGACTGGAATGGAAGGGGGCTGGAATAAGAAGGGTGGGGAGGGAGGGGGAGGAAGTATAGCTAGAAGGTGATAGGTGAAGCCAAGTGGGTGGGGGAGGGGGAATGAAGTAAGAAGCTGGGAGGTGATAGGTGAAAAGTAAAGGGCTGGAAAAGGATTCTGATAGGAGAGTGGAGGGAGGGAAGGAGGAGGCGCACGAGGATTAGTGATAGGTGAGGAGAAGAGGTAGGAGGCCAGAGTGGGGAAATAGAAACATAGAAAACCTACAGCACAATACAGGCCCTTCGGCCCACAAGATTGTGCTGAACTTGTCCCTACCCTAGAAATTGCTAGGCTTACCTCTAGCCCTCCATTTCACTTTGCTCCATAATCAAAAAGATGGGAGGGACAAACGGAAAAGAAATTACTGTAAGTTGAAGAAATCCATGATCATGACATCAGATTAAAGGTTACCTAGACTGAATATAATGTGTTTCTCTTCCAACACAGAGTGGCCACATCGTGGCAGGAGTCTATGAACCGACATGGGAATGGAGATTGGAGTTAAAATGGTTGGCTGTTGGGAAATCCTGCTTTTTACAGATGGAGTGAAAGTGCTTTAAAAACCGGTTCCCGAATCTATGCCAGATCTCACCAGTGTAGAGGAAGCCATAGTGGGAGCACCAGATACAGTAGATGACCTCAACAGTTTCCATAAGACATAGGAGCAGACTTAGGCCATCTGGCTCCACTATTCAATCATGGCTGATCCTTTTTTAAAAATCTCCTCCTCAACCCCAGTTGCCGGTCTTCTCCCCGCAACCTTTGATGCCATGTCCAAACAAAGAACCTATCAATCTCTGACTTAAATACAGCTGCATGTGGCAACAAATTCCACATCACCACCCTTTGGCTAAAGAAATTTCTCCACATCTGTGTTTAGAAAGAGCTCCCCTCTATCCTGAGGCTGTGCCCTCTTGTCGTAGACTCCCCAACCATGGGAAACATCCTTTCCACATTGACTTTGTCTAGGCACTTCAGCATTCGAAAGGTTTCAATGAGATCCCCTTCATCCTTCTAAATTCCAGTGAGTACAGACCCAGAGCCATCAAACGTTCCTCGTATGATAACCCTTTCATTCCTGAAATCCTCCTTGTGAAACTCCTCCAGACCCTCTCTAATGCCAGCACATCTTTTCTAAGATGAGGGGCCCAAAACTGTTCACAATACTCAAGGTGAGGCCTCACCAGTGCCTTATAAAGCCTCAGCATCACATCCCTGCTCTTGTATTCTAGACCTCTTGATATGAATGCTAACATGGCATTTGCCTTCCTCACCACTGACTCAACCTGTAAGTTAACCTTCAGGGTGTTCTGCACAAGGACTCTCAAGTCCCTCTGCATCTCAGATTCCTGGATTTTCTCCCCATTTAAAAAATAGTCCACACTACCAAAATGTATGACCATGCATTTTCCAACATTGTATTTCTTGCCCATTCTCCTAATCTGTCAAAGTCCTTCTAAATCCTACCTGATTCCTCAACACTACCTGCCCCTCCACCAATCTTCATATCATCTGCAAACTTGGCAACAAAGCCATCTATTCCATCATCTGAATCGTTTATATACAGCATAAAAAAAGTGGTCCCAACACTGCCCCTGCAGAACACCACTCGTCACTGGCAGCCAACCAGAAAGGATCCTTTTATTCCCACTCACTGCTTCCTACCAATCAGCCAATGCTCTAACTGTGTTAGTAACTTTCCTGTAATATCATGGCTCTTAACTTGTTTAGCAACCTCATGCATGGCACATTGTCAAAGGCCTTCTGAAATTCCAAATACACAACATCCACTACATTCCCTTTATTCATCCTACTTGTAATCTTCTCAAAGAGTTCCAACAGGTTTGTCAGGTAGGATTTTCCCTGAAGGAAACCATGCTGACTTTGTCCTATCTTCTCCTGTGTCACCGAGTACTCCATCACCTCATCCTTAACAATTGTCTCTAACATCTTCCCGGCCACTGAGGTCAGCTAACTGGTCTATAATTTCCTTTCTGCTGCCTTCCTCCTTTCTGAAAGAGTGGAGTGACATTTGCAATTTTCCAGTCCTCTGGCACCATACTAGAGTCCAATGATTTTTGAAAGATCATTGCTAATGCCGCCACAATCTCTAATGCTACCTCTTTCAGAACCCTAGAGTGCAGTTCCTCTGGTCCAGGTAACTTATGTACCTTTAGGTCTTCCGGCTTTTTGAGCACCTTCTCTCTTGTAACTGCACCCACTTCTCTTCCTTCGTACACTACAACATCAGGCACACTGCTGGTATCTTCCACAGTGAAGACTGATGCAAAATACTCATTTAGTTCATCTGCCATCTCCTTGTCCCCGGTTATTATTTCTCCTGCTTCATTTTCTAGTGTTCCTATATCCACTCTCGTTTCTAGAAACATAGACACATAGAATCATAGAAAACCTACAGGAATATAGGCCCTTTGGCCCATAAAGCTGTGCCGAACATGTCCTTGCCTTAGAAATTATGTAGGGTTACCCAAAGCCCTCTATTTTTCTGAACTCCATGTACCTGTCACAAAGAGTAGGGGTCCCAGAATCGATCCCTGAGGCACACCACTGGTCACCGACCTCCATGCAGAATTTGACCCATCTACAACCATTCTTTGCCTTCTGTGGGCAAGCCAGTCCTGGATCCACAAAGCAATGTCCCCTTGGATCCATACCTCCTTACTTTGTCAAGTAAGGACAAAGGGGTACCTAGTCAAATGCCTTCAAATGCTTTGCCAAAATCCATTTACACTACTCAAGTACCTTGCTGAAATTCATATGTACTACGCTTCTCTTTTATTTTTATCATACTTGAAAAACTTTACTAACCACTTTGATATTATTTGCTAGCTTGCTTTCACATTTCACCTTTTCCCTTCTAATGATTTTTTAAGTTGCTCTGTGGGTTTTTAAAAACTTTCCAATCCTCTATTTTCCCACTAATTTTTGCTTTGTTGTATGCCCTCTCTTTTGCTTTTACAATAGTTTTGACTTCCCTTGTCAGCCATAGTTGTATTATTTTGCCATTTGAGTATTTCTTCATTTTTGGAATACACATGTCCTGATTTTTCCCAGAAATTCATGCCATTGCTGCTCTGCTATCATCTGTGCCAGCATCTCCTTCCAACTTACTTTGGCCAACTCCTCTTTCATACCACTGTCATTTCCCTTACTCCACTGAAATACTGCTACATCAGACTTTCTTTCTCTCAAATTTAAGTTGAACTCTATCATATTGTGATCACTGGTTCCTAAGGGTTCTTTTACTTGAAGCTCCTTAATCGCCTCTGGTTCATTACATAGCACCCAATCCAGTATAGCTGATCCCCTAGTAAGCTCAACGACAAACTGCTCTAAAAAGCTATCTCTTAGGCATTCAACAAACTCACTCTCTTGAGATCTATTACCAGCCTGATTTTCCTTTATTAACCTCATGTTAAAATCTCATGACTGCCATAACATTGCCCTTTTGACTCACCTTTTCTATTTCCTGTTGTAACCTGTGGTCCACCTCCCAGCCATTGTTGGGAGGCCTGTATATAACTGCCATCAGAGTCCTTTTACCCTTGCAGTTTCTTAACTCAACCCACAAGGATTCAACATCTTCTGATCCTATGTAACATCTTTCTACTGATTTGATGCCATTCTTTACCAGTAGAGTCACACCACCCCCTCTGCTTACCTTCCTATCCCTCCAATATAATGTGTAATAATGGACATTCAGCTCCCAGCTACAACAATCCTTCAGCTGTGATTCAGTGATGGCCACAACATCATACCTGACAATCTGTAATATTGCAACAAGATCATCTATCTTATTTCTTTTCCCACGTTCATTTAGATACAACACCTTGAGTACCATATTTGCTCTCCTTTCTGATTCTGCATCCCTAGTGTTTTGATACTCAGGCTGTTGGCTGCAACTAAGTCCCATCACCTGCCTGCCCTTCCTGACAGTCTGTACACTATCTTTACTTTTTTTGCCATCCGTCCTATCCTGAGTCCCTTCACTCCGGTTACCACACCCCCTGCCAAGTTAGTTTGAACCCTCCCCAACAGCTCTAACAAACCTGCCCACAAGAATCTTGGTCCCCCTCGGGTTCAGGTGCAACCCGTCACTTTTGTACAGGTCATACCTCCCCCCAGGAGAGATCCCAATGATCCGAGAACCTGAAGTCCTGCCCTGTGCACTAGCCTCTCAGCCTATCATTTATCTGCCAAATCATCCTTTTTCTACCCTCACTGGCATGTGGCACAGGCAGCAATCCAGAAATTATAACCCTGGAGGTCCTGCTTCTCAGCTTTCTACTTAGCTCTCTAAATTCTCTTTTCAGGACCTCTTTGGTCATTGGTACCAATATGTACCAAGACATCTGGCTGTTCCCCCTCCCTCTCCAAAATGTGTGGACATGATCTGAGACATCCCTGACCCTGGCACCTGGGAAGCAACATACCGCCTGGGTGTCCCATTCGCGTCCACAGAATCTCCTGTCTGTTCCCTCACTATCGAGTCCCCTATCACTACCGCTCGCTTCTTCTCTCTCTTTCTGTTCTGCATCATGGACCCATGCTCTGGGCCCGTAACCTGGTCACCGTGGCATTGTCCCAGGAGGTCATTCCCCACAGAAGTACCCAAAGCAGTATACTTGTTTTTGAGGGGAATGGTCACAGGGATGCTCTGCGCTAACTGTCCATGTGCATTTCTGACGGTCACCCAGCTACTTGCCTCCTGCAACTTTGGGGTGACTAGTTCCCTGTAACTTTGATCAGTTATATCCTTGCTCTCCCATACAAGCTGAAGGTCATCCAGATGCTGCACTAGATCCCTAACACGGTCTTCAAGGAGCTGCAGCCGGATGCACTTCACCCAGATGTAGTTCCCCAGGAGACTCTGGGTCTCCAACATCTGACATGGAGAGCACACCACAGCCATTTAAATGGTACAGTAAGAGAGGGGATAAAAAACAAAAAGGAAACCTTAACAGACAATTTACACAGAGCCGACACCTCTTCCTAGTCGAACCACCACCGACCTGCGAGAAATCCCTCTAGAAGAGCTCTGTTGATGCTGCTGACAGGCCACGTACAATGGACAAACGCCTGCGAAGCTTTCTTTTCAAAAAACCACCACCGACCTGCGAGAAATCCCTCTAGAAGAGCTCTGTTCATGCTGCTGACAGGCCACGTACAATGGACAAACGCCTGCGAAGTTCCCTTTCCAAATAACCACCGATGACCTGCAAGAAATACCTCTTGGTAGAGCTCTGTTAGGTGGCTGCCTCACAGGTTATGTGTCGCCTCACCTACAAATATCAGCACTGTACAACTGGGTAACCCTGAGAGTTTCCTCCAGTACAGGAGAGTTTCTGCCCAAACAATTTTCAATCCATAAACCATGGAAGAATCCCCTTTTCATTTTGTTTAACTGTGTGTTGAGTTGAACTATCTTCCAGTAAGTATCTCAGTCTCTAAAAACTGAGTCCTGTTCTAATCAGATAGGGTTATTGTATACAAATGTGGGGATACAGAAACATCTTTCGATAAGGAGCAGGAAGAGACATCAATGGGTATGTAGAACATAGAATATAGAGCAGATGTAGACCATAGAGAACAAAACACATAGAACAGTACAGCATAGTACAGACAATTTACCCATGATGTTGTGCCAACCTTTTAACCCTAACCTTTCTAACTCAATCTGACCCTTCCCTCCCACATAAGCCTCCATTCTTCTATCCTCTATGTACCTATCCAAGAGTCTCATAAATGTCTCCAACGTACCTGACTTTACCACCATCCTTGGCAGCATGTTCTATGTACCTACCACTTTCTGTGTAAAAAAAAGACTACGTCTAACATCCCCCTATGCTGAGCTCCAATCACCTTAAAATTATGCCCTCTCATATTAGCAATTTCCACCCTGGGAAAACGTCACTGGCTGTCTACTCAATCTGTGCCTTTTATCATCTTATACACCTCTGTCCTTTGTTCCAAAGAGAAAAGCCCCAGCTCTCTTGACCTTTCCTCATAAGAGATGCTCTCTAATCCAGGCAGCATCCTGGTCGATCTCCTCTGCACCCATTAAAGCTTACACATCCTTCTTATAATGGGTGGAAAGTGATAAATGAAACTTAAGATGGAAAAATGTGAAGTGATACATTTTGTGAAAAAAGACTAAAGATAGATAGAATGCAGAAGATAGGCAGGAAGACTGTTCTCTGGAGAATCCCTGAAGTCTAATGGTGGTAGATTACTCCCTTGAGGGGTCAGCAGTGGAAAGGGTGAGCAGTTTCAGGTTCCTGGGTGTCTACATCTCTGAAGATCCATCCTGAGCCCAACATACTGAAGCAATTACAAAGAAGGCCTGGCAGAAGCTACACTTTATTAGGAGTTTGAGGAAATTTGGTATGTCACCGAAGAACCGTTCAAGTTTCTGTACTGTGCTGAGCATTCTAACTGGTTGCATCACTGCCTAGTGTTGAGCAGCTACTGCACAGGATTGGGAAAAGCTGAAGAAAGTTATGAACTCAGCCAGCTCCATCATGGGCATGAGCCTCCCCAGCATCAAGGACGCCATCAAACGGTGACGCCTCAAAACAGCAGCATCCATCATTAAGAAACCACATCACCCAGGACATGACCTCTTCTCATTGTTACCATCAGGGAGGAGGTACAGGAGCCTGAAGGCACACACTCAATGTTTCAGGGCCAACTTCTTCCCCTCCACTATCAGATTTTTGAAAGGACAACTCAGTCTACAGCCTTGAGAGGAGATAATGGTAAAACAGATCTGCAGGTGCTCGATATGTGGAACAACACCCACAGTGTGCTGGTCAGGCAACATTTATGGAGAGGAATAAATAGTTGATGTTTTGGGCCGAGACTCTTCATCAGCCCACTTGGAGCCAGATGGGAGCTGGCGGGAGGGGGAAACTTAAACCTCTGGACCACTTCTGCTCTGGGAAAAACTCCTGTGTTTTCAAAGCTGCTGCGCTTAAAGTCGTAGCCATTAAGCACAGAGGTGATGTTGGATTTGGGAATTTAATGTTGTAGTTGACTGATGCAGGTGCTAAATTCGGTGAGCAGATTTAAGCACACTGACAGCCCTACTCTTCCACTTTGATTTTCCCATCTTGTGCTTGAGAGTCCATATGGCATTCATCCATTGGGTCTGCTCCACCATTCCATCATGGCTGATTTATTATCCCTTTCAACCCCATTCTTTTGCCTTCTCCCTGTAACCTTTGACACCCTGACTAATTAAGAACCTATCAACCTCGGCTTAGACTATATCCAATGACTTGGCCTCCACAGCCGTCTGTGGCAATGAATTCTACAAATTCACCTCCCTCTGTTGAAAGAAATTCCTCCTCATCTCTGTTCTAAATGAACTTCCCTCTATTCTGAGGCTCTACCCTCTGGTCCTAGACTCCCCCATGATAGGAAACATCCTCTCCAGTTCCACTCTATCCAGGCCCTTCAATATTCACCAGGTCACCCCATTCTTCTGAACTCCAGGCCCAAAGCCATCAAATGCTCTTCATACATTAACCCGTTCATTCCTAGGATTTTTCTCATGAGCCTCCTCTGGACCCTCCCCAATGCCAGCGTATCTGTTAACAGATATCAGGTACAAAACTAATTAAAATGCTACGAATGTGGCCTCACTATTGCCTTAAGGAGCCTCAGCATTACATCCTTGCTTCTATATTCTAATCCTCTCGAAATGGACACTGACATTGCATTTGCTTTTCTCACTACCGACTCAACCTGCAAGGGAATTCTTTAGGGAATTCTTTAGGGAATTCTTTAGGGAATTCTGCATGAGCGCTCCCAAGCCCTTTTGCACCTCTGATTTCTGAATTTCTGCACCGGTTAGAAACTAGTCTATGGCTTCCACCAAAGTGCATCCCGTTTAGAGAGCTTGCCTCATTCTAATTGTTCACCGGTGATGTGAAGTGGGTTGACAATGAATTAGGAGACCGTTTCTCACCAGGCACACTTTAATTTATTGTGATGTTAAAAGTAAGGAGGGAAACCTTGAACAATTCCAGATTCTTGACACAGGTTTTGTTGGTTTTGAACTGTCAATGTTGGTGAAGATTCTTGTCCAGACCTGCCTTTCACTCCTTGTCATTCTGTCAGTCCTTCAGTCCTGCCTCAGTATTTAGCTGCTCCTCGCCTACCCTGTCTGCAGACCCTTTGCCTGCCTCTGCCTTCCCTCCCCCTTCTCCCTGCCTCAGTATTTGCCCAAGGTTCGTGCTTGATCAGGTGTGCAAACAAGGTGTGAAATAATGTCTGTGCACTGTGAGAGAGAGAGAAAGGGATAGAGAGAGAAGGAGAGAGGGAGAAGGAGTGGGAGAGGGAGAGGGTAATGGAAAAGGAGGGGGAGGGATAGGGTATTGGAGGAGGAGGGGAGAGGGTGTTGGAGGAGGAGAGGGGAGAGGGAGCGAGTGAGAGGAGAGGGAGTGACTGTGAGTGGGCAGGAGGGGGAAAAGAGTGGACAGAGAGCGAGAGGGAGGGAGAGGGATGGAGAGATGTCATTGAAGTCAAGTGTCACCAATATGTTGTGAGTGGTGAGAGAGTCACATCCAGTTAGTCTCAGGTCAGCAGCCTCAACGCTGGGGTTGGCTTGGTAGGGAGGGAGCCAGAGGAACATATTCCTAGTCTGTCCAAGTTTCCAGAGTCTGTGTCCTCTGCTATGTTCGGGAGTTCCATTTCCTGCCTAGGTTAGAATGCTTGCTCCACTGGGTGTTGGGGATCTCGGGAGAAGCACGGCGGAGATATCCAGGTGGAGGCTGCGGATTAACGGAAGGTTCAGGGTGCTGTCAATCTTCCAGGGACGGGACGGGGGAAAGTCTGAGGATTGGTCCGATCCCAACCTTGGTCAGTGGAGTGGTGTTGTGAATGGGGGAGCTGGTTCTGATTCTGGGGAAGGAGGTGACAGGAACAGCTGGAAGATGGTTCTGCCCCACCGGCAGGCAACGGTGAAATTAAACTGACAACTGAATTCACACTAGAAGAGGCAGAGTGTCCCACGTCGGGGAGGCAGAAGAGAAAGTGTCCCATGTCAGGGAGGCAGAAGGAGGAAAGTTGCTTTAATGGACATCTGAGGTACAAGATTTCCATTCAACACATGATGGGAAGAATGCTTTAGGGTATAATGACCCCAGGTTAGTTTTCCACCTTTAGAAGTTATGCTGTTTCTAAGCTCTTGTAGCACTGAAAACTGCTCAGTGAAGTGTCCTCTAACATGCTGCTTGGATCTGTTAGCTCACTGCATGGTTATCAGCTTTAGTGACCTGTACATTTAATCCTTTCTTCTGCACAGGTGGTGACCCATTCAGGAGCTGCTGCTTCTCTGCTTCTGATTCAGCTGAGAGGCGCAGGAGCCCTCACAGCTTTGACCAACGTCTAAGTGTTGTATCCTGATGCCCAATTTCTTGGGCAATTCAGTTCCAGCTGGCACAACTTTCCTTCACAGACTTCATCTGCCCATCATCTTTCCTTCCTCATCACCACCTCCATAAACTCAGGGCATCCTGGACACCTTGCCACGTTCCTCTCCAGCTCAGTCTTACTGAGTAGAGGTGAGGAGAAGTCTGAAAATGGTGCTACTTGCCGGGCACACTGTCCCTTCTGGGGGAAGTTAAAAATATTCCTTGCTCCCAGTTCCTGGTCCTTTGGCGGTGATGTCACCTCGCAGTACTTCATGGAAACCTTGGCCACTCCTGTGGCATTTTCCTTGGCTTGGATCTCATGGAAATGGCAACTAATTCCTGGCTCATTGCACGTGCTGGTAAAGGGCGAGGACCCTTGTAGGAAGGCAGTGGAGGCAGATCCCCAGAAGACTGAGTGGCTCTTCAGAGTAGGCGAGGAGAGGACATCTGTCACGAGGGTGGGTTTGTTTACTAGCATTATCATCATGTCAATTCCCAATGGTGAACATCAACCAAAATAAACTACTTCGGCTGTGGATAAAACTTAAAAGTGATTACTGGCTTGGCACTTCGGTGAAAGTTGCGATGTGTGTCCCAGTTTTACTGAATAAATGATATTAAGTTGTGAACCGTTTGTTCTGCTCAGCTGGAACCCTCTACCAGATGAACAGTGGCTTCCCGTCGTTGGCCGACATGTATGACAGACAATTGAGCAACACCATGAGGTCAAGAACAAAATTGAGCGGAGCGTTCTCGTGGATTATTTTCTTCAGGTAGTCTGGGTTATTGTAGTTTGCTAGTGTTATCGGGCATTGTGGTTTCTCCTTGATGATTCCAAGGGTGTTCACTGTGCTCTCTGTAAACCTGGGATGTTTCTGCAGGCAGTAGCCCAAGTTTCTGAGTTGCAGCATTATGTCTCTGTAGTTATCGTTCATTTCATTCTTCTCCTCAGCACTTGCACAAATCTGGAGAAGAAACACTTGCATGAGACGGCATTTTGTAATCACGGAAACCAGCCTCCCCTCCATGGTCTCAGCAAAGACCCCATCAACCCCCAGACGTACTCGTTTTCCCCCCCTCCCATCACGCAGAACCACCAGGCTCAAGGACAGCTTCTACCCAGGGTTTATCAGATTCTTGTACAACAATAAGGACTCTTGACCTCACGATCTACCTCATCATGGCCCTTGCACCTTATTTTGTGTCTGTACTGCACTTTCTCTGTAACTGTAACACTGTACCGTAGATTCCGGATTTTAAGCCGCTACTTTTTTCCCACATTTTGAACAGCTTTGAACTTTGCGGCCTTTAATACGGAGCAGCTAATACATGATTTTTTTCATGCCGCCTCGTAAACATTTTGCCTCATAACAGTAGACCAATAAAATTGATGAGTAGTTCACAGAGGTCCAATGAAATTGTACGATAAATCAAGCGCACTTTCACAATTAAATTATTGTAAATCAGTCATTTGTACTCACCCTCATCAACATGGAAAACACTCGAAGCATTGTGCTGCCTTATGGCAGTTATTTAGTTTATAATATTTTCGCTTAGTAATTCATTTTCTAGTTAAAGTTAGAAGAGTTTTAACTATATTTGTTTTCTGTACTACATCGCGGGATGCTATGACGTCACACCCGGTTTCGCGGTGTCTTGTGGGAAAAATGCCGTTTGCGATAAACGGAAAGGCGGGGGTCGAGCGGCGGAGCGAAACGCTGCTTTTAAGTTAAAGGCGATCAATAACTTTTCCTGGTAGGCTGCAGTATATATATTTTTTACCAGTCGTTAGGAGATATTGGAATGTTGTTCAGTAAAGAAGTATACGCAACGTATATTTAAAAGTAGCCGCGTTACGGGCACGGTTCGAAAAAAAGCATTTGCAATATGTATTTGTTTTTGTTACCATATGGATTTAATTAAAAGTTAAAAAATCCTCACGTGTAATATCTTTCTGTGTAAATATCTCATATTACAACGTGGGACACCTGCGGCCGAAAATCCGGTGCGGCCTTTACAATTAAAAAATTGATTTTATTTCTAAAATTAGAGCCAGCGGCTTTTAATCAGGTGCGCTCTGTAGTCCGGAATCTACGGTAAGTTTGCTCCACCATTCAATCATGGCTGCTCTTTTTTCAACACCTTTCTATCCCCCTCCCCCATCCTTTTCTCCATGTAACACATACCAATCTCTATCAATCTCTCCCTTAAATACACCCTGTGACCTGGCCTCCACAGCTGCCCATGGCAACAAATTCCACAGGTTGACCACAGTCTGGATAAAGAAACTCCTCCTCACCTCTGCTCTAATGGGATGTCAGTCTATTCTGAGGCTGTGCTCTCTGGTCCGAGACTCCCCCACTATAGGAAATATTCTCTGCACACACTATCGAGGTCTTTCATTATCCTGTAGGTTTTAATGAGATTTCCCCCTCATCTGTCTGAACACCATTAGGTACAGATTCGATGCCATCTAACGCTTTTCATATGTTAAACCATTCCTTAGATATAGGGCCCAAAACTGCTCACAATATTCCAAATTCATCTGACCAATTCCATTTAAAGCCTCAGCATTGCATCTTTGTTTTATATTCTGGTCCTCTCGAAATCAATGCTGTCACTGCATTTGCCTTCCTCACCACTGACTCAACCTGCAAGTTCACCAGTAGGGCATCCTGCACGAGGGTTTCCACGTCCCTTTCCATCTCTGAATTCTCTCCTCACTTAGAAAAAGCCCAGGCCTTCAATACTTCTACCAAATTGCATGACCGTACACTCCCCAACACTGTATTCCATCTCCCACTTTGCCTCCCCTCCTAACCTATCCAAGTCCTTCTGCAGACTTCCCACCTCTGCAACATTACCTGTCACTCCAAATATCTTTTTATTGTCCGAAAACATGGCCACAAAGCCATCAATATCTTTAATCAGATTAACTTGTAACATGAAAAGCAGCAGTCCCAACTCTGATGCCTGTGGAACAACGCTAGTCACTGACGGCCATCCTGAAAAGACCCCGTTTATAGAGTCATAGGAAGGTAGAGCAGAGAACCAGGCTCTTCGGCGGCGTTTAGTCCATGCTGAACTATTTAAACTGCCCACTCCTACTGATCTGCACTGGGACCATAGCCCTATATACCCCTACCATCTATGTACCTATCCAAACTTCATTTAAATGTTGAAATCGAGCTTGCATGTACCACTTGCACTGGCAGCATGTTCCCCTTAAACATTCACCTTTCACCTTTAACCCATGACCTCTAGTTGTAATCTCACACAACCTCAGTGGAAAATGCCTACTTGTATTTACCCTATCAATACCCCTTATAATTTTGTAAACCTCCATCAAATCTCCCCTCAATCTTCTATGCTCCAAGGAATAAAGTCTTAAGCTACTCAATCTTTCCTTTTAGCGCGGGTCCTCCATCTACTACTACTCTCCAACAAAGCCAATACCTAATCCAATTTACCATCTCATCATGATTGCCAAGTGACTGAACCTTCTTGACCAACCTCCCATGTGGGAACTTGTCAAATATCTTGCTAAAGTCCATGTAAACAACATCCACTGCCTTGCCTTCATCCACTTTCCTGGCAACTTCCTCAAAAAACTCTGTAACATTGGTGAGAAAAAACCTACTATGCACAAAGCCATGCCGACTATCCTTAATCAATCCACATCTGTCCGAATACTCATATATATCCGGTCCCTTAGAATATCTTCCAGTAACTTTCCCACTACTAATGTCAGGCACACCAGCCTATAATTTCCTGGTTTATTATTAGAGCCTTTCTTAATCAGCTGATGGCTATCCTCCAATCCTCTGGTCCTTCACCTGTCGCTAAGGATGATTTAAATATCTCTGCAAGGTCCCCAGCAATTTCTGTGCTTGCCTCCCACTGGTCTAAGGGAAGACCTTGTAGGCCCTGAGGATTTATTCATCCTAATCTGCTCCATAACAGCAAACACTTCCTCCTCTGTAATCTGTATGGGGTCCATGAAGTTGATGTTGCTTTGCCTCACTTCTACAGACTCTGTGTTTATCTCCTGAGTAAGCACAGATGCAAAATGCATTAAGATCTCCCTCACCTCTTTTGGCTCCATGCACAGATGACCATTCTGATCTTCCAGAGGACCAATTTTGTCCCTTGTAATCCTTTTGATCTTAACATATCTGTAGAATTGCCATGTCTGCTAGGGCAACCTCATGCATTCTTTTACCCCTCCTGATTTCCTTGTATGTCTTACACTCCAAAAGTACCTCATTTGGTCCTACCTGCCTATACCTGTTATGCACCTCTATTTTTTCTCTTAACCAGGGGCTCAACATCTCTTGAAAACCAAGGTTCCTTACCCGTTATTTTTACCTCTTATTCTGACAGGCCCATACGAGCTTTGTACTCTCAAGATTTCAATTTTGAAGGCCTCCCACTGTCCAAGTACACCTCTGCCAGAAAGCAGCCTGCCCCAATAACACTTGCCAGATCATTTCTGATACCATCAAAATTAGCCTTTCTCCAACTTCTCCAGACCTATATTTTTGCATATTTACTTTGAAACTAATGGCATTGTGGTCACTGGATGCAAAATGTTCCCCTACACAAACCTCTGTCATCTGTCCTGTCTCATTCCCTAATAGCAGATCAAGTATGGCACACTCTCTCATTTTCTCTCATTGGGACTCTACATATTGATAAAGGAAACTTTCCTGAACACATTTGGCTAATTCTATCTCATCTAGTCCTTTACAGTATGAGGGTCCTGGTTATCCCAACTCTCTATCTTCTGCCAGTCAGCCAGTCTCTTATCCTTGCTGGTACCTTGCCACTAAACCCAATGGCTCTTATTTTGTTTAGGAGCCTCGTGTACGGCATCCTGTCAAAAGTAAATAAACAAATAATGTTGACCAACTCTTCTTTGTCAAGCCTGCTAGTTACCTCCTCAAAGAATTCCAACAGGTTTGTCAGGAAACATCTCCTATTAACAAAGGATTGCACCTGTCCATGCAGGTATTGTGCATATGACAATCACCTCGACTTTGAGTTTGATATCAACATCATGCACCCACAGGATATTATTCAATAAAGTCACTTTTCATTCTGAACTCCAACTAATATGGGATCTATTTTTCCCACACTTATGAATCCTAACCTCTACATCTGTGGAATATGTGAGCAAACCCACGCAGTCATAGGGAGATTATACAAGCTCCTTACAGACAGCAGTGGGAGTTGAACTGGGATCGCTGGTGCTGTAAAGTGCTGTGCTAGCCACTACACTACCATACCACCCTAATTACTCAAGCAATTGCCCTAACGTTCTCTTCCTTTTCTCTCTCCTTTCTCTGGTGTTTGCTTTCTGCTGCTCCCAAGTATTTAATCCCTCCCTTTCAACCTGTGTTTGTTGTAGATTTCCAAAAAATTCACTTGGATTTCAATGGACGTGACGCACCAGGGTAGGACTTTCACAGTGAATGGCAGTTCCCTGGGGAATGTGCTAAACCAGAGGTGTACAGAAAGATGGTCACTGTAAGTGGCATCACTGGTATGCAGGATGATGAAGAACGCACTTGGTACACTGGCCTTCTTCGGTCAGGGCATGAAGTATAGAAATGTGATGTCACATTGCAGTTGTAAAGACATTGTTGAGGTATATTTGGAATATTGTGTATAGTTGTAATCACCCTACTATAGGAAAGTGCCATTAAGCTAGAAAGAATGCAGAGAAGAATTGTAAGGATGATGCCAGGAGTCAAAGGATAGAGTTATGGGGAGAGGTTGAACTAATTGGGACTATTCTCATTAGGGTGTAGGAGAATGAGGGGGGGGGCCCTTATTTATTTTTGTTTCGAGTTACAGCACGGCAAAGGCCGCCCAGCAACCTACCAATTTAATCCTAGCCTAATCATGGGACAATTTACAATGACCAATCAACTTATTTTTGCTAAGAACAACCACGGTCATGGAAAGACCATGATCACCCATGTCATACTCAATGTCAATAAGACGAAAGAGCTCACTGTGGACTTTAGGAAGGGTAAGATGAAGGAACACATACCAATCCTCAAAGAGGGATCAGAAGTGGAGGGAGTGAGCAGTTTCAAGTTCCTGGATGTCAAGATCTCTGAGGATCTAACCTAGTCCCAACATATTGATGTGGTTATAAAGAAGGCAGGACAATGGCTATTCTTCATTAGGAGATTGAAGAGATTTGGTATGTCAACAAATACACTCAAAAACTTCTACAGATGTACCGTGGAGAGGATTCTGACAGGCTGCATCACTGTCTGGTATGGAGGGGGGCTACCGCACAGGACCGAAAGAAGCTGCAGAGGGTTGTAAATTTAGTCGGCTCCATCTTGGGTACTAGCCTACAAAATACCCAGGACATCTTCAAGGAGTGGTGCTTCAGAGAGTCAGCATCCATTATTAAGGACCTCCAGCACCCATGCCCTTTTCTCACTGTTACCATCAGGTAGGAGGTACAGAAGCCTGAAGGCACACACTCAGCAATTTAGGAACAGCTTCTTCCCCTCTGACATCTGATTCCTAAATGGACATTGAACCTTTGAACACTATCTCACTTTTTAAATATATATTATTTCTGTTTTTTGCATGATTTTTAATCTATTCAATATACATTTACTGTATTTGATTTATTTATTATAATTTTTTTCTTCTCTATTATGCATTGCATTGAACTGCTGCTTCTAAGTTAAGAAATTTTATGACACATGTCAGTTATAATAAACCTTATTCTGATCCTGATACGACATGGCACATAATGGGGCCAAATTAACCTATGTATGTCTTTGGATACTGGAGCACCCTGAGGAAACCCACACACATACAGGGAGGATGTACAAACATGCTTAAAGAGGACACTGGAACTGAACTCTGAACTCCAGAACACCACAAACTGTAATTGTGTCACACGACCTGCTACGTTACCATAGTGTCCCATCTAGAGGTGCATAAAATCATGAATCGTTTTCCCAGAGATGGGGAATCAAGAACCAGAGGGCACAGGTTTATGGTGGGAGGGGAAGGTTTAAAAGGAATCTGAGGGGCAATGTGTTCACCCGGACAAAGGGCAGTATATGGAACAAGCTGCCAGAGGAAATGGTTGAGGCAGGTACACTAACAGTGTTTAAAAGGTACTTAGACAAATACATGGATAGGAAAGGCTTAGAACAGGTGTTCCTAACCTGGGGTCCATGTCATATAAATGGTTGGGAACCCCTGGTTTAGAGGGATACGGGCCAAATACAGGCAAATGGGACAGACTTAGATGGGCATCTTGGGCATCATAGACTAGTTGGGCCGGAGGGTCTGATGACTACATATGACACAGTCCCCGAGGCACCTTGGTGAACACATGGGGCAGTCGGCTTACAGACCTCACTGATTTTATCAGGGATGTTCAACACTCTGAATCCGTACATCTGGATCTTGGAATTGAAGACATATGACAGGATCCTGCGATCTAACTGGAAGGCAATTTCTCCAATCACCTTCCTGTGGGGTTCATCGTCTGAAAGGTAAATGTACATATCAGTTGGCAGGTGACTGATACTGACTCAACACACAGAAAGTGATGGAGAAACTATTGATATTTTGGGCCAAGGTCCCCACAGGTTGATACCAATGTCCCTGGAGAAGAGGTTCCATTGGTGCTAGCTTTGAGAACCACATCATGACCATCTCACACTCTGTCCAAGAAAGAACTCAACATGACTCTCAGGTGTAACACCCTAACTGTCCCTCACAATATCCATTAAATGGTCTTTCCTGCTGTCTGTGTTCTGTTGATAATTAGTTAATGTGTTCATATGTTCACATTTATTTCAGTTTGATTATTGACATTTGCACACTTGACTGTTCTGCTAACCGTTGATTGCTCATGTCTGTTTGCACCATTGTTGGTTGCTATTGTGTTGTCTGTGCCGGTATTGTCCTGTGTTTTATGCTTGGCACAATCAATTCTGGTCTGTTTCACAGACTGGCAATAAAGAGATTCTGATTCTGAACAAGTGAGAGAGCCTCTCAGCGAGCTCACAACAGTCCACTTCACCACAAAGGAGCAAGTTTGACAGTTCACAATGTTGACAGAATTAAAGTCGAAGTCAAAGTAAACTTATTATCAAAGTACGTGCACAGTATGTCACCATTTACTACTTTGAGATACATTTTCTTGCAGGCATTTACAGAAAATAAAGAAATACAATAGACTTTTATGAAAACCTATACATAAACCACCAATGCCCTTAAATGGAAAATCGTACAAAAAGTAGTGGATGCAGCCCAGTCTATCATGGGTATAGCTCTCCTCACCACTGAGGACATCAATACAGGGCGCTGTAGCAGGAAAGCAGCATCCATTCATCATCAAGGACACCCACCACTAAGATCATGCTCTCTTCTCACTGCTGCCATCAGGAAGAAGGTACAGGGACCTCAGGACTCACACCACCAGGTTCAGGAACAATTATTACCCCTCAACCATCAGGCTTTTGAACCAATGGGGATAACTTCACTCAACTTCACTTGCCCCATCACTGAAATGTTCCCATCATCAATGCACTCAATTTCAAAGACTCTTTGTCTCATGTTTCTTAGATAGATAGATAGATAGATACTTTATTCATTCCCATGGGGAAATTCAACTTTTTTTCCAATGTCCCATACACTTGTTGTAGCAAAACTAATTACATACAATACTTAACTCAGTAAAAAAAAATATGATATGCATCTAAATCACTACCTCAAAAAGCATTAATATTAGCTTTTAAAAAGTTCTTAAGTCCTGGCGGTTGAATTGTAAAGCCTAATGGCATTGGGGAGTATTGACCTCTTCATCCTGTCTGAGGAGCATTGCATCGATAGTAACCTGTCGCTGAAAGTGCTTCTCTGTCTCTGGATGGTGCTATGAAGAGGATGTTCAGAGTTTTCCATAATTGACCGTAGCCTACTCAGCGCCCTTCGCTCAGCTACCGATGTTAAACTCTCCAGTACTTTGCCCACGACAGAGCCCGCCTTCCTTACCAGCTTATTAAGACGTGAGGCGTCCCTCTTCTTAATGCTTCCTCCCCAACACGCCACCACAAAGAAGAGGGCGCTCTCCACAACTGACCTATAGAACATCTTCAGCATTTCACTACAGACATTGAATGACGCCAACCTTCTTAGGAAGTACAGTCGACTCTGTGCCTTGATGTTTATTGCTTATTTATTTATGTTTATTTTTGCTTGTATTTACACAGCTTGTTGCCCTTTGCACATTGGTTGTTTGTCTGTCCTGTTCGGTGCAGTCTTTCGCTAATTACATTATGTTTCTTGGATTTATTGTGTATGCCTAGAAGAAAATGAATCTCAGGCTTGTATATGGCTTTGATAATAAACCTACTTTGAACTTCGAACTAAATAAAGACTGACAAACAACCAATGGGCAAAAGAAGACAAACTGCAAGTACAGAAACAGCACTGAGAACATGAGTTGAAAGTGAGTCTGCAGGTTGTGGGAGAGTCAAGGTGAGTGAAGTTATTCACACCGGTTCAGGAGCAGATGGCTGTAGAGCAATAACTGTTCCTGAACCTGTACGGTGTGGGTCCTAAGACTCCACCTGCTACCTGATGGAAGTAGTGAGAAGAGAGCATGGCCTGGGTAATGGGGGTCCTTGGTGACGGATGCTGCTTCCTTGTGGCACAGCTCCTTACGGATGTGCTAATAGTGGAGAAGGATTTGCCTGTGATAGGCTGGGCTGTAGCCACCACTTTCCATTCCTGGGCATTGGTGTTTCCAAACCAGGCTGTGATGTGACCAATCTCCACTGAGTGAACAAATTGTTAACTGAGTGACCTGACAATGGATCTAGGCTGTTTTTCAAGTGTCTGTCCTAATTTGTTACAATATTGGCAGCCCACTAGTTTAAATTGTGACTAATGCCTCCAAAAGGACCCCGACTTTGTCATGACCTGGAGGCTTACATAAGAACATAAAGACATAAGACAAAGGAGCCACATTGGGCCATCTGGCCTGTCGAGCCTGTTCTGCCATTAAAGAAGATCATGGTTGATCTCGCCATGAACTCCTCTCCACCTACCTGCCTTTTCCTCATAACTATGCAAAAATCTATCAAACCTTATCTTAGATACATTTACTGAGGTAGCCTCCTGATGCACCATCAATAACTCTAGGAGACTGGAAGTGAACGATAGGCTTTCATTAACAGCGAAAAGGGGAGCACGACCATGTTGAAGACTGAGGGAGGAGCAGTGCCCCAATTGCCTTTATACAGGGGTCTGTGGGAGGAGCCACAGGAGCAGTCAGCAGAGGGGCATGTCCAGACAGGTATACATAGTTTACCACACCTCCACTACTTCATTGGGCAGCAAATTCCACAGATTCACCACTCTCTGGGAAAAGCAGCTCCTCTTAATCTCCGTCATAAATCTACTCCCCTGAATCTTGAGACTATGTCCCCTAATTCTAGTCTCAGCCATCAGTGGAAACAACTTTCCTGCATCTATCTTATCTATCCTTTCATAATGTTACGTTTCTATAAGATCTTCTCTCATTCTTCTGAATTCCAGTGAGTACAATCCCAGATGACTTAACCTCTCCTCATAATCTAGCCCCTCATCTCTGTAATCAACTGGTGATCATCCTCTGCACTGCCTTCAAAGCCAGTATATCCTTCCTCAAGCAAGGAGACCAAAACTACACGCAGTACTCCAGGTGCGGCCTCACCAGTACCCTGTACGGTTGCAGCATAACCTCCCTGCTCTTAAATTCAAAACCCTCTGGCAATGAAGGCCAATATCCCATTTGCCTTATGATAACCTGCTGCACCTGCAAATCAACCTTTTGTGTTTGTTATTGTACTGTTACCTCAGGACTGCCTACTCCTGCTGGAGCACAGGAGAATGAAGGGAGATCCGACAGAGGCATACAAAATAATCAGTGGTAATCTCTGTGGCCTAATCTCTGGTTAGGCCACACTTGGAGTACTGTGTCCAGTTCTGGTCGCCTCACTATAGGAAGGATGTAGAAGCATTGGAAAGGGTACAGAGGAGATTTACCAGGATGCTGCCTGGTTTAGAGAGTATGGATTATAATCAGAGATTAAGGCAGCTAGGGCTTTACTCTTTGGAGAGAAGGAGGATGAGAGGAGACATGATAGAGGTGTACAAGATATTAAGAGGAATAGACAGAGTGGACAGCCAGTGCCTCTTCCCCAGGGCACCACTGTTCAGTATAAGAGGACATGGCTTTAAGGTAAGGGGAGGGAAGTTCAAGGGGGATATTAGAGGAAGGTTTTTTACTCAGAGAGTGGTTGGTGTGTGGAATGCACTGCCTGAGTCAGTGGTGGGGGCAGATACACTAGTGAAGTTTAAGAGACTACTAGACAGGTATATGGAGGAATTTAAGGTGGGGGGGGGGGGTTATATGGGAGGCAGGGTTTGAGGGTCGGCACAACATTGTGGGCCGAAGGGCCTGTAATGTGCTGTAATGTTCTATGTTCTATGTATAGACAGGGTAAATGTAAGAGCTGTTTCTGCTGAGGTTAGGTGGGACTACAACTACAGGTCATGGGTTAAGGGTGAAAGGTGAAACATTTAATGGCAACCTGAGGGGGAACTTCTTCACTCAGAGGCTGGTATGAGTGTGGAATGAACTGCCAGTAGATGGGGGTTTGATTGGAAAAGTGAAGGATGGGGGCGGCATTGAGGTCTATGGTGAAGGTGTGTGTCAGTAGGACGAGGCAGAAAAACCGTTCAGCACGGACTAGATGGGTCAAAGAGCTTGTTTCTGACCTGTAGTGCTTCTGACTGTGAAGCTGTGATCTTGTCTAAGGCTCTGAAGCCATGAACTGAAAGTGAACTGAATGAACAGCCATACCTGACAGTGGTTCCACTCCTAACTCACGCAATCCTGGCCGAGGTGGGGTGGGTTGACCTCTTCTACCAAAGCCTTGTCTTTGATCCCTCAGACCTGATGAAATGAAGGAGGAAGAGAGAAAAGGGCTTAGAACACTTGGCAGCCAACCACAAAGAGACTTGAATATTACCATCCAATATTTTAACAATCCATCACTAAGGACCCTCACCATCTGGGACATGTCCTCTTCTCATGGCTACCATTGGGGGGAGGTACAGGAACCTGAAGACACACACTCAGTGTTTAAGAACAGCTTCTTCCCCTCCGCTATCAGATTTCTGAACAATGAACCCATGCACACTACCTCACTATTTTTGCACTAATTTATATTTTGTTATAGTAATTTGTACATTTTTAAGTATTGCACTGTACTTATTTTTATTTAGAGGTACAGGCCCTTCCAGCCCAGCGAGCCCCCCCTTACACCCATGTGACCAATGAACCTACCAACGGGTACGCCTTTGGACCTTGGGTGGAAACTGGAGCCCCCACAGGAAATGAACGTGGTCACAGGGAGAACTCAGAAACTCCTTACAGACAGTGGCAAGAATTGAACCTGGGTTGCTGACATTGTAAAGCATTCCACTAACCACCATGCTACTGTGCCACCCCTTTTAAAAAAATTGTGCCCTGTTACTGCAAAACAACAAATTTCACGGTTTATATCAGTGACAATTTGTCATAATGTCTGCTGGTAATATCAGCATCCAAGTGCAGAGGAACAACAGAGTCCGATGTAGAGATGGCGATGAGGGTTTATTCATAATAATTCCAAAAGCACACTGGTGGCTCAGCCGGGCAACTCCGTGAGAAGTAACATTCTCAAAACTAGGATCCACTAATCAGTCATCCACTTAAACAACAGAAGTAACACAAATCCCCAAGCTTAACAAGTTTAAACAGAAAGCACCAGGAAACCGTATTACAAAGACGAATTGCTTGAGAAAAACACAGGGAACTCTTAAACGATTAACACTGTTGTTAAACAACAATTAACCAATTTGGGTGTTCTAAAAACCTCGGAGCTGAAAGCACTCCAGCACACAGCACAGGATAAAGGACTCGTTACATAATAAACCCAATTCTGATTTTGATTCTGAAATTACTCATTCAATAATCCAGCAAAGGTTTGTCACTCAGTACTCAGGCAGGTGAACACACTTGGTGCACTGGACTTCAGAGAGTACATTGTGGGAGTCCATCACATTGATTTCCAATGATGTATTCATCAATAGTGACTATAATGAGTTGCTGGGATGAGTTGAAGTGAAACATGGGGGCAAAATTGAAAAGGGTGATGAATACAGGACTGAAGGTGCTATATCTGAATACAGGCAGTATATGTAGATGATATTGTAGCACAGTTAGAGATTGGCAGGAATGACATCCGGCCTCTAGTTTCAGACCACCCCAGGACGCTGGCCATGGGTTTAACCTTCGGGCCTGATTTCTGGACTCATACCTAGCCCACTCCTGTAACCCCTCAACCACACCCTTCTTACAGCATTTCCCCCTGCAAAAGGAGGAGGTATGACACCTTTCCTTTCTCCGCTCCCTACCTTCCAAGTGTCCTAAGGCTCTGTCCAGGTGAAATGGGGTTCACTTCATCCAGCCTAGATTCAGTACTCACAGTGTGGCCTCCTATTTGGTGAGACACGATCGCGTGGCAGTTAGTGTAACGTTATTATAGCACCAGTGAGTTCAATTCTTGCTGCTGCCTGTCAGGAGTTAGCAAGTTGTCCCCGTGACCACATGGGTTTCCCCAGGGTGCTCTGGTGTCCTCCCACAGTGCAAACTCATACCGGTTAGTAGGTTAATTGGTTATTTAGCTGTAATTGGTGACGTGAGCTCGATGGGCCAGAGGTGCCTGTGTGTGTGCTGTTTCACTAAATAAAAATACAGATCGGACAAACCAAACGTGATCGTTTCGTGAAGGTCTAGCACTTAGTCCAGACGTGACCTGGCATTAGATCTTGCCACTTTAATTCCCCATCCCAGTTCCAACCGGACCTGTCCAACAGTGGTCATTTTCCCCGTCTGCGTTGCAATCAAATATTTTGTATTTTATTTTTTGTAATTAATTTAGACCAATTTGTAGAAATGTGTTTTCACTTTGACACAAAAGAGTCTTTTCTGTCAATCAGTGTCAAAAAAAGCCAAATTAAATCCACTGTGATTCAATATTGTAAAAGAATAAAACATGAAAACTTCCAAAGGGTGTGAGTAACTTTAAGCATTCTTGTTTGCTTAATTATGGGTTATATGTAAAAATGCATTAATTGCATACGTCATCACAGTACCACATGATACGTGCGTGCCTCGCAACGTAAAGACGAAGCTAGACCTGCATTCCCGGACTCCCATGTTTTCCTTTGAATTAGTTTAATGTTTTGAATTTACAAAGCGTAACAGGAATGACTGTATTTCACTGGGAAATGATGCCCACTGGCTATCCCCACCTGCTTGAGATGGCCTATCAAACTGGTGTTACGGGGTGTGGCCGCTGTTGCATGCAAACAGCTACTTGGAGCCTCGGGTGAGAGCTGAGTGTCCGGTGAGTGAGCTGCCGCAGAATAGACATAACAAGCCCTTTCACCAGAGGCATTACCCTCCCTGGACAAAGCAGACACCCCATCTCTCTCTTTAATGGATGACCAAATACGAAGAGGATGGGGATAAAACACAGCTAGAAGATGAGAAGCAGCCCCCACAATTATGCAATCATACAAACAAAATCTTTACACTGCAGCACAGTACCTCTGACAATAATGAACCATTACCTTACTCCGCTCACAGTGTCTCTGACAATAATGAACCATTACCTTACTCTGCTCACAGTGCCTCTGACAATATTGAACCATTACCTTACTGTGCTCACAGTGCCTCTGACAATATTGAACCATTACCTTACTGTGCTCACAGTGCCTCTGACAATATTGAACCATTACCTTACTGTGCTCACAGTGCCTCTGACAATAACGAACCATTACCTTCCTCTGCTCACAGTGCCTCTGACAATAACAAACCATTACCTTACTGTGCTCACAGTGCCTCTGACAATAACAAACCATTACCTTCCTCTGCTCACAGTGCCTCTGACAATAACAAACCATTACCTTCCTCTGCTCACAGTGCCTCTGACAATAACAAACCATTACCTTACTGTGCTCACAGTGCCTCTGACAATAACAAACCATTACCTTACTCTACTCACAGTGCCTCTGACAATAACAAACCATTACCTTACTGTGCTCACAGTACCTGTTCCCTCTTTAGTTCCTCATGCCCCGGCTCACACTTGAACGAACTGGTCTTTTAATCCACACGGTACAGAAACTGCACCGTGGTAAACAGGAAGGCTCCACAACAGGTGGTGAAAACTGGCCAGACCATCACCAGCAGCAGCCTACCCACCATCAAGGACTCAATGTCAATAAGTCCAAGGAACTGATTGTAGAGGTCAGGACAGGAAAACCAGAGGTCCAAGAGTCAGTAACCACCCGAGGATAAGAGTTGTAGAGGGTCAGTAACTTTCAGTTCCTGGGTGTTACTATCTCAGAGAACCCATCCTGGACCCATCATATACATATTATTGCAAAGAAAGCTCATGACACCATGGAGTTTCGACATGTCATCAAAAACCTTGCCAAAACTCTATAGATGTGTGGTGGAAAGTGTGCTGACTGGCTGCATTACATTTCCTTTGAGCGGAAAATCCTACAAAAGGTAGTGAATTCGGCCCAGTACATCACAGGTAAAACCCTCCCAACCATTAAGAACATCTACATGAAATATTGCTGTAGAAAAGCAGCATCTATCATCAGAGACCCTCACCACCCAGACCATGCTCTACTCACTGCTGCCATCAGGTAGAAGGTACAGGAGCCTCAGGACTCGCATTACCACATTCAAGAACAGTTACTACCCCTCAACCATTAGGCTCTTGAACAAAAGGACATAACTACACTCATTGCTGGTGTTCCCACAACCAACGGTCTCACTTTAAGGACTCTTTATCTTGTTATTTCGTGCTTGTTCTTTATTGCTATTCATTTATATTTGCAATTGCACAGTTTATTGATCTTTGATCCTGTTTACAGTCACTGTTCTATAGATTTGCAAAGTACACCCACAGGAAAAAGAATCTCAGGGTTGTATGTAGTGATGTATATGTACTCTGATAATCAATTTTACTTTGAACTTTGAAGGTCATATATACAGAAAGGTGCTTGAAAAGGACCAGCAACATCTTGAAGGATCCCATCCCAGTGTTTGTCCCACTCCCATCAGGGAGGAGGCTACCTAGCATCCACACCAGGACCACCAGACTCAAAAACAGTTACTTTCCCCAAGCAGTAAGGCTGATCAATATCTCCACCCAGAAACTCACCCCTCCAAATTCCACCACCACTACTTTATCATTTCCTATCAGTCACCTTATGTACAGACACTCCTGTGCCTAGTGTTACTTTATGGACAAACGATCAATCTATGTAAATAAGCTATCTTATGTATTTATATTTATTGTGTTGTTTAAATTATCATTCTGTCCTTTATCTTATTGTATTTTTTATGCTGCATTGAATCCAAAGTAACAATTATTTCATTCTCTTTTACACTTGTGTCCTGGAAATGACATTAAATAATCTTGAATCTTGAACTGAACAATTTTGGCTATTGAAATAGCCTGTTTGCAACACACACAAGATGCTGGAGGAACTCAGCAGGTCAGGCGACATCTATGGAAATGAATAGACAGTCGACATTTCAGGCCGGACCCTTCTTCAGGAAGGTAGCTAGAATATGATAGGTGGGTAGGAAAGATAAAGGCCTGGAGAGGAAGCAACCTGTTGGGTCAGTTGCCTCTTTTTTGACACTGGAGTTTTTGAAATGCCATTCTTGGGGTAACACAGTAGAATAGTGGTGAGCGGAACAATTTATAGAGTCAGCTGTAAGATTGGGGTTGAATTCCCACTGCCGTTTGTAAGGAGTTTGAACGTTCTCCTTGTGATCACGTGCGTTTCCTCTGGATGCTGTGGTCTCCTCCCACATTCAAAGACGTACAGGTCAACGTAGAAAGGCTAATATGTTAGAACATGTCAACGTTAAGAAACAGGAAGTGCTGGAGCCTTTGAAAAACTTTAGGATAGTTAAGTCTCCAGGGCTGGACATGACATACTCCACATACTATGGGAAATGGCTATTACAATGGGGCATAATTTTAAGGTGGTTGAGGAAAGTATGGTGAGGAGGGGTGGTGGTGTCAGAGGTAGTTCTTTTTACATAGAGAGCAGTAGGTGTGTGGAACTGCTGCCAGGGATGTGGTAAAGGCAGATACAATAGGGACATTTAAGAGACCCTTGGATAGGCAGATGGATGATAGAAAAATGGAGAGCTATGAAGGGTTAAATTCATCTTGATGTAGATTAAAAGATCAGCACAATATCATTGTCCAAAGGGTCTGCACTGTGCTTTGTTCTATTCTGGTAAGGGTTAGTAAGCTACGTCAGCACTGCGACACGTGAGCTATCCCCACCACTTCCTCAAACTATGTTGGTCATTGACACAAATGATGCATTTCACTGACTGTTTCGATGTACATGTGACAACTGAAGCTCATGAACTAGTCTGGCCATTCTCCTCTGATCTCTCTCATTAACAAAGTGATTTTACCCCCACAGATCTGCTGCTTATGGGACTTTTTTTTGTTTTTCACACCATTCTCTGTAAACTCAAGCAGCGGTTACCAATTTTTTTTATGCCATAGATCCCTACGTTAACTGAGGGGTCCATGCACCCCGGGTTGGGGACCCCTGCTCGAGAGACTGTTGTGAGTGAAAATGCTAGGAGATCAGAGGTTTCTGAGATACTCAAGCCACCCTGTCTGGCACCAACAAACATTCCATAGTCGAAGTCACTTAGATCACATTTGTTCCCCATTCTGATGTTTGGTCTGAACAACAACTGAACCTTTTGACCACATCTGCACGCTTCTATGCATTGAGTTGATGCCAAATGATTAGCCATGTGCATTAACCAGTAGGTGTACCTAATAAAGTGGCCTCTTTATTGTAACTTGATAATAAATTTCCTTTCACTTTGACTCCTCAGTCTATGGGGGTGGGCAAGAATCAGGCAGTTGTCTATATCTTCACTCCAAACCTTACCGCCATCCTATGTGAATGGCTGTGCACTGGATGACGCAGCCACCACTCCCCAGAGATGGCACCAGGCACAGACACAGGTCACAGAAAGGTGCGCCATGTGTCTGAAGCACCATCTACATGTGCTGGTGTTATCTGCTATACCTGGTCTTCGGATTCGTGACCCGGATCTCTGTCTCATTCTGCCAGAGCTATCGAGCCTCGGTACTCTCTTCCGTCTGCATGGGACTTCTGTGAGAGACACAATTAATGCAAACCTGTTTAGTCACAGAAACAAAGGATGTTATCACACCATTCCTCTTTTACACTACTTGTTTTATTTATCTTATTTGCATTTAGTTGCTTTTCAGTCAGTTGTTGTTAATGTATAGTTTTACACATTTTACTGTAAATGGGCACAAGAAAATGAATCTCGGGGCTGTATATGGTGACATATACATACTATGATAATAAATCTGCTTTGAACTTTGATTTTGGACCTTTGAAGTACCTGCCAGCGCCATATTGTACTGTTTGAGATGGTTTATGTGACTGTTTAATGCATTGCTGTGTGGATGTTGTTTTATTTCGATTTGGAGCACAGTAACAGGGCACATTGAGCTCACACTGCCCAATTACACCCATGTGACTAATTAACCTGCTGACCCGTACGTCTTCAGAGCACCCATGTGGTACAAACTCCTTACCGCTTCAGAGCACCCATGTAGTACAAACTCCTTACCGCCAAACTCCTTACCGCTTCAGAGCACCCATGTAGTACAAACTCCTTACCGCTTCAGAGCACCCATGTGGTACAAACTCCTTACCGCTTCAGAGCACCCATGTGGTACAAACTCCTTACCGCCAAACTCCTTACCGCTTCAGAGCACCCATGTGGTACAAACTCCTTACCGCTTCAGAGCACCCATGTGGTACAAACTCCTTACCGCTTCAGAGCACCCATGTAGTACAAACTCCTTACCGCCAAACTCCTTACCGCTTCAGAGCACCCATGTGGTACAAACTCCTTACCGCTTCAGAGCACCCATGTGGTACAAACTCCTTACCGCTTCAGAGCACCCATGTAGTACAAACTCCTTACCGCCAAACTCCTTACCGCTTCAGAGCACCCATGTAGTACAAACTCCTTACCGCTTCAGAGCACCCATGTGGTACAAACTCCTTACCGCTTCAGAGCACCCATGTGGTACAAACTCCTTACCGCTTCAGAGCACCCATGTGGTACAAACTCCTTACCGCTTCAGAGCACCCATGTAGTACAAACTCCTTACCGCCAAACTCCTTACCGCTTCAGAGCACCCATGTGGTACAAACTCCTTACCGCTTCAGAGCACCCATGTGGTACAAACTCCTTACCGCTTCAGAGCACCCATGTAGTACAAACTCCTTACCGCCAAACTCCTTACCGCTTCAGAGCACCCATGTAGTACAAACTCCTTACCGCTTCAGAGCACCCATGTAGTACAAACTCCTTACCGCCAAACTCCTTACCGCTTCAGAGCACCCATGTAGTACAAACTCCTTACCGCCAAACTCCTTACCGCTTCAGAGCACCCATGTAGTACAAACTCCTTACCGCTTCAGAGCACCCATGTAGTACAAACTCCTTACCGCCAAACTCCTTACCGCTTCAGAGCACCCATGTGGTACAAACTCCTTACCGCTTCAGAGCACCCATGTAGTACAAACTCCTTACCGCCAAACTCCTTACCGCTTCAGAGCACCCATGTAGTACAAACTCCTTACCGCTTCAGAGCACCCATGTAGTACAAACTCCTTACCGCCAAACTCCTTACCGCTTCAGAGCACCCATGTAGTACAAACTCCTTACCGCCAAACTCCTTACCGCTTCAGAGCACCCATGTAGTACAAACTCCTTACCGCTTCAGAGCACCCATGTGGTACAAACTCCTTACCGCCAAACTCCTTACCGCTTCAGAGCACCCATGTAGTACAAACTCCTTACCGCTTCAGAGCACCCATGTAGTACAAACTCCTTACCGCCAAACTCCTTACCGCTTCAGAGCACCCATGTAGTACAAACTCCTTACCGCTTCAGAGCACCCATGTAGTACAAACTCCTTACCGCTTCAGAGCACCCATGTAGTACAAACTCCTTACCGCCAAACTCCTTACCGCTTCAGAGCACCCATGTGGTACAAACTCCTTACCGCTTCAGAGCACCCATGTAGTACAAACTCCTTACCGCCAAACTCCTTACCGCTTCAGAGCACCCATGTAGTACAAACTCCTTACCGCTTCAGAGCACCCATGTAGTACAAACTCCTTACCGCCAAACTCCTTACCGCTTCAGAGCACCCATGTAGTACAAACTCCTTACCGCTTCAGAGCACCCATGTAGTACAAACTCCTTACCGCTTCAGAGCACCCATGTGGTACAAACTCCTTACCGCTTCAGAGCACCCATGTAGTACAAACTCCTTACCGCTTCAGAGCACCCATGTAGTACAAACTCCTTACCGCCAAACTCCTTACCGCTTCAGAGCACCCATGTGGTACAAACTCCTTACCGCTTCAGAGCACGCATGTGGTACAAACTCCTTACCGCCAAACTCCTTACCGCTTCAGAGCACGCATGTGGTACAAACTCCTTACCGCCAAACTCCTTACCGCTTCAGAGCACCCATGTGGTACAAACTCCTTACCGCTTCAGAGCACCCATGTAGTACAAACTCCTTACCGCCAAACTCCTTACCGCTTCAGAGCACCCATGTGGTACAAACTCCTTACCGCCAAACTCCTTACCGCTTCAGAGCACCCATGTGGTACAAACTCCTTACCGCTTCAGAGCACGCATGTGGTACAAACTCCTTACCGCTTCAGAGCACGCATGTGGTACAAACTCCTTACCGCCAAACTCCTTACCGCTTCAGAGCACGCATGTAGTACAAACTCCTTACCGCCAAACTCCTTACCGCTTCAGAGCACCCATGTGGTACAAACTCCTTACCGCTTCAGAGCACCCATGTAGTACAAACTCCTTACCGCCAAACTCCTTACCGCTTCAGAGCACCCATGTGGTACAAACTCCTTACCGCCAAACTCCTTACCGCTTCAGAGCACCCATGTAGTACAAACTCCTTACCGCTTCAGAGCACCCATGTAGTACAAACTCCTTACCGCCAAACTCCTTACCGCTTCAGAGCACGCATGTGGTACAAACTCCTTACCGCCAAACTCCTTACCGCTTCAGAGCACCCATGTGGTACAAACTCCTTACCGCTTCAGAGCACGCATGTGGTACAAACTCCTTACCGCTTCAGAGCACCCATGTAGTACAAACTCCTTACCGCCAAACTCCTTACCGCCAAACTCCTTACCGCTTCAGAGCACCCATGTGGTACAAACTCCTTACCGCCAAACTCCTTACCGCTTCAGAGCACCCATGTAGTACAAACTCCTTACCGCCAAACTCCTTACCGCTTCAGAGCACCCATGTGGTACAAACTCCTTACCGCTTCAGAGCACGCATGTGGTACAAACTCCTTACCGCCAAACTCCTTACCGCTTCAGAGCACGCATGTGGTACAAACTCCTTACCGCCAAACTCCTTACCGCTTCAGAGCACCCATGTGGTACAAACTCCTTACCGCTTCAGAGCACCCATGTAGTACAAACTCCTTACCGCCAAACTCCTTACCGCTTCAGAGCACCCATGTGGTACAAACTCCTTACCGCCAAACTCCTTACCGCTTCAGAGCACCCATGTGGTACAAACTCCTTACCGCTTCAGAGCACGCATGTGGTACAAACTCCTTACCGCTTCAGAGCACGCATGTGGTACTAACTCCTTACCGCCAAACTCCTTACCGCTTCAGAGCACGCATGTGGTACAAACTCCTTACCGCCAAACTCCTTACCGCTTCAGAGCACCCATGTGGTACAAACTCCTTACCGCTTCAGAGCACCCATGTAGTACAAACTCCTTACCGCCAAACTCCTTACCGCTTCAGAGCACCCATGTGGTACAAACTCCTTACCGCTTCAGAGCACCCATGTAGTACAAACTCCTTACCGCCAAACTCCTTACCGCTTCAGAGCACCCATGTAGTACAAACTCCTTACCGCTTCAGAGCACCCATGTAGTACAAACTCCTTACCGCTTCAGAGCACCCATGTAGTACAAACTCCTTACCGCTTCAGAGCACCCATGTAGTACAAACTCCTTACCGCCAAACTCCTTACCGCTTCAGAGCACGCATGTGGTACAAACTCCTTACCGCTTCAGAGCACCCATGTAGTACAAACTCCTTACCGCCAAACTCCTTACCGCTTCAGAGCACCCATGTAGTACAAACTCCTTACCGCTTCAGAGCACCCATGTAGTACAAACTCCTTACCGCCAAACTCCTTACCGCTTCAGAGCACCCATGTGGTACAAACTCCTTACCGCTTCAGAGCACGCATGTGGTACAAACTCCTTACCGCCAAACTCCTTACCGCTTCAGAGCACCCATGTGGTACAAACTCCTTACCGCCAAACTCCTTACCGCTTCAGAGCACCCATATAGTACAAACTCCTTACCGCTTCAGAGCACCCATGTGGTACAAACTCCTTACCGCCAAACTCCTTACCGCTTCAGAGCACCCATGTAGTACAAACTCCTTACCGCCAAACTCCTTACCGCTTCAGAGCACCCATGTAGTACAAACTCCTTACCGCTTCAGAGCACCCATGTAGTACAAACTCCTTACCGCTTCAGAGCACCCATGTGGTACAAACTCCTTACCGCCAAACTCCTTACCGCTTCAGAGCACCCATGTAGTACAAACTCCTTACCGCTTCAGAGCACCCATGTAGTACAAACTCCTTACCGCCAAACTCCTTACCGCTTCAGAGCACCCATGTAGTACAAACTCCTTACCGCTTCAGAGCACCCATGTAGTACAAACTCCTTACCGCTTCAGAGCACCCATGTGGTACAAACTCCTTACCGCCAAACTCCTTACCGCTTCAGAGCACCCATGTAGTACAAACTCCTTACCGCTTCAGAGCACCCATGTAGTACAAACTCCTTACCGCTTCAGAGCACCCATGTGGTACAAACTCCTTACCGCCAAACTCCTTACCGCTTCAGAGCACCCATGTAGTACAAACTCCTTACCGCTTCAGAGCACCCATGTGGTACAAACTCCTTACCGCTTCAGAGCACCCATGTAGTACAAACTCCTTACCGCCAAACTCCTTACCGCTTCAGAGCACCCATGTAGTACAAACTCCTTACCGCCAAACTCCTTACCGCTTCAGAGCACGCATGTAGTACAAACTCCTTACCGCTTCAGAGCACCCATGTAGTACAAACTCCTTACCGCTTCAGAGCACCCATGTAGTACAAACTCCTTACCGCCAAACTCCTTACCGCTTCAGAGCACCCATGTAGTACAAACTCCTTACCGCTTCAGAGCACCCATGTAGTACAAACTCCTTACCGCCAAACTCCTTACCGCTTCAGAGCACCCATGTAGTACAAACTCCTTACCGCTTCAGAGCACCCATGTAGTACAAACTCCTTACCGCCAAACTCCTTACCGCCAAACTCCTTACCGCTTCAGAGCACCCATGTAGTACAAACTCCTTACCGCTTCAGAGCACCCATGTGGTACAAACTCCTTACCGCTTCAGAGCACCCATGTGGTACAAACTCCTTACCGCCAAACTCCTTACCGCTTCAGAGCACCCATGTGGTACAAACTCCTTACCGCTTCAGAGCACGCATGTGGTACAAACTCCTTACCGCCAAACTCCTTACCGCTTCAGAGCACGCATTTGGTACAAACTCCTTACCGCCAAACTCCTTACCGCTTCAGAGCACCCATGTGGTACAAACTCCTTACCGCTTCAGAGCACCCATGTAGTACAAACTCCTTACCGCCAAACTCCTTACCGCTTCAGAGCACCCATGTGGTACAAACTCCTTACCGCCAAACTCCTTACCGCTTCAGAGCACCCATGTGGTACAAACTCCTTACCGCTTCAGAGCACGCATGTGGTACAAACTCCTTACCGCCAAACTCCTTACCGCTTCAGAGCACGCATGTGGTACAAACTCCTTACCCCCAAACTCCTTACCGCTTCAGAGCACCCATGTGGTACAAACTCCTTACCGCTTCAGAGCACCCATGTAGTACAAACTCCTTACCGCCAAACTCCTTACCGCTTCAGAGCACCCATGTGGTACAAACTCCTTACCGCCAAACTCCTTACCGCTTCAGAGCACCCATGTAGTACAAACTCCTTACCGCTTCAGAGCACCCATGTAGTACAAACTCCTTACCGCCAAACTCCTTACCGCTTCAGAGCACCCATGTGGTACAAACTCCTTACCGCTTCAGAGCACGCATGTGGTACAAACTCCTTACCGCCAAACTCCTTACCGCTTCAGAGCACGCATGTGGTACAAACTCCTTACCGCCAAACTCCTTACCGCTTCAGAGCACCCATGTGGTACAAACTCCTTACCGCTTCAGAGCACCCATGTAGTACAAACTCCTTACCGCCAAACTCCTTACCGCTTCAGAGCACCCATGTGGTACAAACTCCTTACCGCCAAACTCCTTACCGCTTCAGAGCACCCATGTAGTACAAACTCCTTACCGCTTCAGAGCACCCATGTAGTACAAACTCCTTACCGCCAAACTCCTTACCGCTTCAGAGCACCCATGTGGTACAAACTCCTTACCGCTTCAGAGCACGCATGTGGTACAAACTCCTTACCGCCAAACTCCTTACCGCTTCAGAGCACGCATGTGGTACAAACTCCTTACCGCCAAACTCCTTACCGCTTCAGAGCACCCATGTGGTACAAACTCCTTACCGCTTCAGAGCACCCATGTAGTACAAACTCCTTACCGCCAAACTCCTTACCGCTTCAGAGCACCCATGTGGTACAAACTCCTTACCGCCAAACTCCTTACCGCTTCAGAGCACCCATGTGGTACAAACTCCTTACCGCTTCAGAGCACGCATGTGGTACAAACTCCTTACCGCTTCAGAGCACGCATGTGGTACAAACTCCTTACCGCCAAACTCCTTACCGCTTCAGAGCACGCATGTAGTACAAACTCCTTACCGCCAAACTCCTTACCGCTTCAGAGCACCCATGTGGTACAAACTCCTTACCGCTTCAGAGCACCCATGTAGTACAAACTCCTTACCGCCAAACTCCTTACCGCTTCAGAGCACCCATGTAGTACAAACTCCTTACCGCTTCAGAGCACCCATGTAGTACAAACTCCTTACCGCTTCAGAGCACCCATGTGGTACAAACTCCTTACCGCCAAACTCCTTACCGCTTCAGAGCACGCATGTAGTACAAACTCCTTACCGCCAAACTCCTTACCGCTTCAGAGCACCCATGTAGTACAAACTCCTTACCGCCAAACTCCTTACCGCTTCAGAGCACCCATGTAGTACAAACTCCTTACCGCTTCAGAGCACCCATGTAGTACAAACTCCTTACCGCCAAACTCCTTACCGCTTCAGAGCACCCATGTGGTACAAACTCCTTACCGCTTCAGAGCACGCATGTGGTACAAACTCCTTACCGCCAAACTCCTTACCGCTTCAGAGCACGCATGTGGTACAAACTCCTTACCGCCAAACTCCTTACCGCTTCAGAGCACCCATGTGGTACAAACTCCTTACCGCTTCAGAGCACCCATGTAGTACAAACTCCTTACCGCCAAACTCCTTACCGCTTCAGAGCACCCATGTAGTACAAACTCCTTACCGCTTCAGAGCACCCATGTGGTACAAACTCCTTACCGCCAAACTCCTTACCGCTTCAGAGCACGCATGTGGTACAAACTCCTTACCGCCAAACTCCTTACCGCTTCAGAGCACGCATGTGGTACAAACTCCTTACCGCCAAACTCCTTACCGCTTCAGAGCACCCATGTGGTACAAACTCCTTACCGCTTCAGAGCACCCATGTAGTACAAACTCCTTACCGCCAAACTCCTTACCGCTTCAGAGCACCCATGTAGTACAAACTCCTTACCGCTTCAGAGCACCCATGTGGTACAAACTCCTTACCGCCAAACTCCTTACCGCTTCAGAGCACCCATGTAGTACAAACTCCTTACCGCTTCAGAGCACCCATGTAGTACAAACTCCTTACCGCCAAACTCCTTACCGCTTCAGAGCACGCATGTGGTACAAACTCCTTACCGCCAAACTCCTTACCGCTTCAGAGCACCCATGTGGTACAAACTCCTTACCGCTTCAGAGCACGCATGTGGTACAAACTCCTTACCGCTTCAGAGCACCCATGTAGTACAAACTCCTTACCGCCAAACTCCTTACCGCCAAACTCCTTACCGCTTCAGAGCACCCATGTGGTACAAACTCCTTACCGCCAAACTCCTTACCGCTTCAGAGCACCCATGTAGTACAAACTCCTTACCGCCAAACTCCTTACCGCTTCAGAGCACCCATGTGGTACAAACTCCTTACCGCTTCAGAGCACGCATGTGGTACAAACTCCTTACCGCCAAACTCCTTACCGCTTCAGAGCACGCATGTGGTACAAACTCCTTACCGCCAAACTCCTTACCGCTTCAGAGCACCCATGTGGTACAAACTCCTTACCGCTTCAGAGCACCCATGTAGTACAAACTCCTTACCGCCAAACTCCTTACCGCTTCAGAGCACCCATGTGGTACAAACTCCTTACCGCCAAACTCCTTACCGCTTCAGAGCACCCATGTGGTACAAACTCCTTACCGCTTCAGAGCACGCATGTGGTACAAACTCCTTACCGCTTCAGAGCACGCATGTGGTACTAACTCCTTACCGCCAAACTCCTTACCGCTTCAGAGCACGCATGTGGTACAAACTCCTTACCGCCAAACTCCTTACCGCTTCAGAGCACCCATGTGGTACAAACTCCTTACCGCTTCAGAGCACCCATGTAGTACAAACTCCTTACCGCCAAACTCCTTACCGCTTCAGAGCACCCATGTGGTACAAACTCCTTACCGCTTCAGAGCACCCATGTGGTACAAACTCCTTACCGCTTCAGAGCACCCATGTAGTACAAACTCCTTACCGCCAAACTCCTTACCGCTTCAGAGCACCCATGTAGTACAAACTCCTTACCGCTTCAGAGCACCCATGTAGTACAAACTCCTTACCGCTTCAGAGCACCCATGTGGTACAAACTCCTTACCGCTTCAGAGCACCCATGTGGTACAAACTCCTTACCGCTTCAGAGCACCCATGTAGTACAAACTCCTTACCGCCAAACTCCTTACCGCTTCAGAGCACCCATGTGGTACAAACTCCTTACCGCTTCAGAGCACGCATGTGGTACAAACTCCTTACCGCCAACTGCAGGAATTGAACCCTGATCGCTGATTAAAGCTACGCTGACGTGCCGAGTGTGCTGGAGGCAGTCCTGCTTTCAGTTACGGTAACAGGCTTTTCCACGCCACCCAATTACCCCCATGTGACCAATTAGCCTACTAATCGGCACGGCTTTGGAATGTGGGAGGAGACAGGAGCACCTGGAGGAAACCCACCCGGTCAGAGTGAGAACGTACAAACTTCTTACAGACAGCGGCAGAACGGAACCTGGGTTGCTGGGTTAATAGCACTGTAATAGCGTTATGCTAACCGCTACAATACCACACCGTCAAATTCTTTACCTGTTGCTACAAAACAACAAACTTCACAACTAATGCCAGTGAAAGTAAACCTGATTCTGATAAAAAGGTTAGCAGTACATTGTGGGCTGAAAGGCCTGTACTGAGCTGTACTGTTCCATATCTACATCGGTCTTGTTTTCCAGGGAGCAGAGGCTGAGGCGTTTCTGAATCAACAATCAACCCATGAACACTACCACACTACGCTATTCCTCTCTTTTAGCACTAATTATTTAATTATATATATATATATTTTTTTTTCTTGTCGTACTTAATAGTTTCTTAAATTATTATCTACTGCAATGTACTGCTGCCACAAAACAACAGATTTCATAACATATGCTGGTGATGATTTCTGACAGAGGCACCCCCATAAGTTATGAAACATAGATAGGATAGAAGGTGAAAATCTTTCTCCCACAGTGAGGGAGTGCCAAAGACAAGTGGGCATCGCGTTAATGTGGAAGGTGGGAAGCTTAGAGGTAATTTGGGGGGGGGGGGGGGAATGTTCCTTACAGAGGGTGTTAAACTCTGGTGTGCACTGTTTGAGGAGGTGCTGGAGGCAGAGACTCTCACCACAGTTAGATGCATCCAGATGAACACATGAATCAGAATCAGGTTTATTATTACTGGTAAATGTAATGAAATTTGTTCTTTGTAGCAGAAGTACAGTGCAATCCGTAAAAAAATACTATAATGCAGAATTGAGAAAGATACACACACAAAATGCTGGTGGAACACAGCAGGCCAGGCAGTATCTATAGGGAGAAGCACTGTCGACGTTTCAGGCTGAGATCCTTCGTCAGTACTAAGATACTGTATTTTTGTATATACTGTATACTATACCATTTATAATTCACTGCCGGCATCAGCCTATGATCAAGGTCATATATACAGAAAGGTGCTGGAAAAGGGTCAGTAACATTGCAAAGGATTCTACCCACCCTGCTCATGACTGTTTGTCCCACTCCCATCAGGGAAAAGGCTACGTAGCATCCACACCAGGACCACCAGACTCAAAAACAGTTACTTTCCCCCAGCAGTAAGGCTGATCAACACCTCCACCCACTAACTCACCCCTCCACACCCCCAACCACCACTACTTTATCATTTCCTGTCAGTCACCTTATGTACAGACACTCCTGTCATGAGCATCACTTTATGGACACACAATCAATCTATATTAGTGATCTTATGTCTTTATAGTTATTGTGTTTTTTTTATTGTAATGTTCTTTATCTTTATGCATTTTTTGTGCTGCATCAGATCTGGAGTAACAATTATTACTTGTATACTGGAAACAATCTTGAATATATAAATAAGTACGTAGTGCAAAAAGAGAACAAAAATGTGAGGTAGTGTTCATTCAGAAATCTGACGGTGAAGGGGGAGAAGCTGTTCCCAAAATGTTGAGTTTGTACCTTCAGGCTCCTGTACCTCTTCCCTGATGGTAGCAATGAGAAGAGGACATGTTCCAGACAGGATTGGTCCCAATGGGACTGATGGATGTCAATATAGTGAACAGCAGGAAGGTTGTGGGCTGAAAGGCCTGTTTCTGACCCTTTGAAATATCCTGTGGAGAAATGAATACTTTGCCAACTCACTGAATGGATCGTCGTCCGTGGGATGCGATGAAGCTGCCACACCCGAGCCCACGCTTGTGTGCACTGTAAAAAGGAACAAGATGTGGGTGTCATTACTGTTAAAAATCAGGCAATTGTGCACATTTCATATCTTATCAACCAGAGGCAAACACAACGCTAACGAAATGAAATGTCATGGATTTAATGAGTTGAGGTTATTGTCATCTGCACAATTATATCTTTACACAGGTACAGTGAGGTCTGGGGTACACCACTGTTCACCAACCTCCAGTCTCCAACTTTGGACCTTCTACCCTGCTGTTATAAGATGGCTTAATGGATCCCTAGTATGATAAGACAGACTCTTGACCTCACAATCTACTTCATTATGGACTTGCACCTTATCGTCTTGATAAAGGTTAATAAGATTATGAAGTCATAGATGGACAAGACAGCCAACATCTTTCTCTCAGGGCAGCAATGGCTAATACCAGAGGACATCCTTTTAAGGTGAGAGGAGGAAGTCAGAGGTAGTTTTATTTTTACACAGAGTGGTAAGTTAGATGGCACGCCTGGCCAAGAGATGGTGGTAGATGTAGATACATTCGGGACATTTGAGAGACTCTTAGATAGGCATATGGACGATAGCAAAATGGAGAATTATGGGTTATGTAAAAGACAAGGGTTAGATTGATCACAAAGTAGGTTAAAAGGTCAGCACAACATCATGGGCCGAAGGGCAGCAGTGTACTATGTTCCATATTCTAAGGGAGCAATCACAGTTAAATAATACATTTGATCTAGCTAGTGATGTCCACATCCTGTAAATGAATATAACAGAGTTGGACTGATCTTCTGGGAATGGGCAACCACCTCCTATAGAGTCATTGAACACTACAGCACAGAAACAGGCCATTCAGCCCATCTAATCCACACAGCACTGTTACTCTGCCTAGTCCCATCGACCCACATTTGGATCATAGCCCTCATATCCCTCCCATCCATATACTTCTCCAAACTTCTCTCCAAGGATGTAATCTCTGTATTATTCCCAGTACCATGTGCTAGTTGGAGCAGGAATAGGATGATCATACAGATGAATGAGTGGCTGAGGAAGTGGTGCAGGGGGCGGGGCTTCATATTTCTGGATCAATGGCATCTCTTCTAGGAAAGGTATGGCCAGTACAAAAAGGACAGTTTACACCTGAATCCGAGGGGGACCAATATTCTTGCAGAAAAGTTTGTTAAGAGTTTTTGGGGAGGGTTTAAACTAAGTTGACAGAGGGATGGGAACCAATGTGATAGGGCTGAGGATGGGGCAGTTGGTATAAAAATTGATGCAGTGCACAGTGAAACTGTGAGGAATGACAGGCAGATGATGGGGCAAAATTGCAGTGAGTGGGATGGGGTGAACTGTAACGTGGAGGAAAAATCAAATATTGTGATGAATACAGGACTGAAGGTGTTATGTTTGAATGCATGCAGTATATGGAGTAAGGTAAATGCTCTTGTAGCACAGTTAGAGATTGGAAGATATGACATTGTGAGCATTGTTGAATCTTGGCTGAAAGAAGATCATCATTGGGAATTTAACATCCAAGAATACACCTTGTGTGAAAGAACAGGCAGGAAGGCAGAGGGTGTGGGGTGGCTCTGTTGGTAAAAAATGAAATTGAATCCTTGGAAAGAGATGTCATAGGATCAGAAGAGTAGAATTATTGTGGGTAGAGTTAAGTATCTACAGGGGTAAAAAGCCACTGATGGGAGTTATATACAGGCCCTTGAACAGCATCCAGGATGTGGGATATAAATTGCAATGGGAAATAGAAAAGGCATGGAATAACAACAATGCTATGAGGGATTTCAATATGGAAAAATCCAGTTGGTGCAGGATCTCAAGAGAGGGAATTTGTAGAATGCCTATGAGATAGCTTTTTAGAGCAGCTTGTGGTTGAGTCCACTAGGAGAAAGGCAATTCTGGATTGGTAATGAACCACAATTAATTAGAGAGCTTAAGGTAAAGGAGCCTTTGTGAGACAGTGATCAAAATATGTTAGAATTCACCCTGCAGTTTTTGAGGGAGAAGATAAAGTCAGATGCCTCAGTACTACAGTGGAGTAAAGGGATTACAGAGGCAAGAGAGAGGAGCTGGCCAAAGTTAATTGAAAGAGGAGACTATTAGGGATGATGGCAGAACAGCAATGGCAGAAGTTTCTGGGGCAATTCAGAAGTTTCAGGGTTGATACATCCCAAAGATGAAGAAATATTCTAAAGAGAGGATGAGGCAACCATGGTTGACAAGGGAAGCCAAAGACAGTGTAAAAGCCAAAGAGAGGGCATCTAATACGGTAAACATTAGTGCAAAGTTAGAAGATTGGGAAACTTCTAAAAACCAACAGAAGGCAACTAAAAAGCCATAAGGAGAGAAAAGATTAAATATGAAGCTAGCCAATAACAAGGAGGATACCAAATCCTCCTTTGGGATGCTTTCAGTTATAAGAGAAAGAAGAATAAAAGAGAGGCAAGAGTGGATATTAGACCACTGGAAAATGTCACTGGAGAGGTGGTAATGAGGGCAAGATATGCAGCTGGTTGAGTGGTGTCACAGAAGCAATCTTGCATTCAGCGTCAGTAAGACCAAAGAACTGATTGCCGACTTCAGAAAGGGTAAGACGGAGGAACACATGCCAGTCCTCATAGAGGTGATCAGAAATGGAGAGAGTGAGCAATTTCATGTTTCTGGTTTGGGGTGGTATGAACAAGGGGCAGTAGTGTTAAGGAAACGAGAAGGCTGCAGAAGGACTAGGACAGATTGGAGAAAGGGCAAAGGAATGGCAGATAGAATATAGTGCAGGGAAGTGTATAGTCATGAACTTTGGTAGAAAGAATAAAGGCGTAGACTATTTCTAAATGGGGAGAATATTCAAAAATCAGAGGTGCAAAGGGATTTGGGAGTCCTTGTGCAGGATTCCCTGAAGGTTACCTTGCACGCTGAGTTAGTGGTGAGGAAGGCAAATGCACTGTTAGCATTCACTTCAAGAGGACTAGAATATAAAAGCAAGGATGTGATGCTGAGGTTTCTAAGGCATTGGTCAGACTACACTTGGAGAATTGTGAGCAGTTTTGGGCCCCTTATCAACTGAAAGATATGCTGACACTTAAGAGGTTTCAGAGGAGGTTCATGAGAATGAACCAGGAATTAAAGGGTTAACACGTGAGGAGGGTGTGATGGCTCTGGGCCTGTACTCACTGGACTTCAGAAGAACTGGGGGGGGGGTGGGGGGAGGGAAGGGAACTCACTGAAATCTATCGAATATTGAAAAGCCTAGACAGGGTGGATGTGGAGGCAATGTTTTCTATACTGGGTGAGTCCAGGACCAGAGGGCACAGCCTCAAGATAGAAGGAGATCCATTTAGAACAGAGAATTCTGTTGGAAACAGGTGGAATTTTTTTAGTGGGTGGTGAATCTGGAATTCATTGCTACAGATGACTGCGGAGGCCAAGCCATTGGGTATTATTAAAGCAGAAGTTGATAGATTTTTGGTTAGTCAAAGGTTACAGGAAGAAGACAGAAGGATGTGGTTGAAAGGGATAATAAATCAGCCATGATGGAATGGTGGATCAGACTTGATGGGCCGAGTGGCCTAATTCTGCTCCTACGTCTTATGGTCTAAATATTGCAATGGAAACTATATCCTCCACTTCTGGGAACAGTTCTTTCAACACTCTCACAAATCTCTGACAGAAGAAATTGCCCCTCAAGTATTTCACCTTTCACACTTAATCTATGACCTCAGTGGAAAAAGCCTGCTTGCATTTATCCTATCCACACGCTATCTCTCTATCAAATCTCCCCTCAATCTCCTATGAAAAGATAGAGGTTCAAAGGTTTAAAGTTCAAAATAAATTTATTATCAAATACACCTACATCACCATACACAACCCTGAGATTCCTGTGCTTGCAGGCATTCATAGTAGGGCAAAGCGATATAACAGGATCAGTGAAGAAATAGACAACCTATGAGCTAAAGAAGACAAACAGTGCAGAAGAGGGTCTATCAGACACTTCTGCCTCTGTCCTTTCAAAATAAATGAGTATAGGGACAATCAGACATGTGGCCTGCACTTCTGAATCTTGCCAGATCCTACCTTACACTGCCTGTTGTTGCTGTGTTCGTTCACAGTACATTTATTGTCAAAGTATGTATATCATTTAAACCCTGAGGTTCACCTTCTTGCAGGCAGTCACTAAAACAAAGAATCCATTCAAAACACTCCTCAACTAAGACAGTCAAACACCCAATGTGCGGAAGTGAGAACTATTCACGCAAATAAGAATAATTGCATTGGATGGTCAGGAATATCAACAAGGGACTCCAATAGTACAAAACACTGGGGAATTTGACACATTCAGTCACTTATGAGTGACGTTGCTGAGACAGAACAGAAGTTGCTGGAAGTACTAAGCAGGTTATATTGAGAGCACATAGGTTTTACATCTGAAATATTAATCTCTTCTGCTATCCACAGATGCTGCCTAATCTGCTGAGTGCTTCTGGCCTTTTCTGTTTTATAGTCAGCTAGAGATACAGCATAGTAACAGGCCTTTCTGACCCAAAGAGCCCTAATTGCACCGATGTCAAGTCAAATCAAGTCAAGTCACTTTTATTGTCATTTCGACCATAACTGCTGGTACAGTACACAGTAAAAATGAGACAACGTTTTTCAGGACCGTGGTGTTACATGACACAGTACAAAAACTAGACTGAACTACGTAATCAAAAAAAAACAACACAGAGAAAGCTACACTAGACTACAGACCTACACAGGACTGCGTAAAGTGCACAAAAACAGTGCAGGCATTACAATAAATAATAAACAGGACAGTACGGCAAGGTGTCAGTCCAGGCTTCGGGTATTGAGGAGTCTGATAGCTTGGGGGAAGAAACTGTTACATAGTCTGGTCGTGAGAGCCCAAATGCTTCGGAGCCTTTTCCCAGATGGCAGGAGGGAGAAGAGATTGTATGAGGGGTGCGTGGGGTCCTTCATAATGCTGTTTCCTTTGCGGATGCAGCGTGTGGTGTAAATGTCCATGATGTGACCTAATAACCCATACATCTTCAGAATGTGTGAGGAAACTGGAGCACAAGAAATTCACATGGTCATGGAGAGAACATAGAAACTCCTTACAGACCGCAGCAGGAACTGAGCCTGGATCAAGTCAAGTTTATTGTCATTTAACTATATACATGCATACCGCCAAACTCAACAACATTTCTCCAAACCAGAGTGTAAAGCACAGTAGGATTCATAACACACATATAACATGCAATAAGTTAGGAAAGTGAGGATAACATTTACAGACGAATTATGCATAAATAAACAAACTGAAGTGCATAAATTCAATATTGTCAGGTACAGAACAGATTAACAGATGGCACTTTGAATGCGATGCAGCAGGTAGTTCAGAAGCCTAATGGCTTGAGGGAAGAAATGTTTTCTGTTCCTGCCCATTCTTGTTTTTATGCACCTGTCTCATCCCTGATGGTAGAAAGTCAAAGAGGATGCTAGATGAAAGGGTGGGATTCTTTATACTAAGACGATAAGACCATAAGACATAGGAGCAGAATTAGGCCATTCAGCCCATCAAGTCTGCTCTGTCATTCCATCATGGCTGATCCCAGATCCCACTCAACCTCATACCTGCCTTCTCACCATATCCTTTGATGCCCTGACTGATCAGGGAATTATCAACTTCTGCCTTAAATATATGCATGGACTTGGCCTCCACCACAGCTTGTGGCAGAGCATTCCACAGATTTACCACTCTCTGGCTAAAAAAAATTCCTCCTTACCTCTGTTCTAAAGGGTCACCCCTCAATTTTCAAGCTGTGCCGCCTAGTTCTGGATATCCCCACCAGAGGAAACATCCTCCCCACATCCACCCTATCTACTCCTTTCAACATTCGGTAAGCTTCAATGAAATTCCCATGCATTCTTCTAAGTTCCACTGAATACAGGCCCAAAGATGCCAAATGCTCCTCATATGTTAACCCCTTCATTCCTGGAATCATCCTCATGAACCTCCTCTGGACTCTCTCCAATGACAACACATCCTTTTATGAGATATGGGGCCCAAAACTGTTGACAATACTCCAAGTGCAGTCTGACTAGTGTCTTATAAAGGCTCAGCATTATCTCCTTGCTTTTATATTCTATTCCCCTTGAAATAAGTGCCAACATTGCATTTGCCTCCTTTCCCACAGACTCAACCTGTAAATTAACCTTCTGGGTGTCTTGCACGAGGATTCCTAAGTCCCTCTGCACCTCTGATGTTTGGGTTTTCTCCCAATTTAGATAATTGTCTGCACTATTGTTCCTTTTACCAAAATGCATTATCATACATTTCCCAACACTGTATTCCATCTGCCACTCTTTTGCCCATTCTTCCAATTTGTCTAAGTCCTGCTGCAAACGCATTGCTTCCTCAGCACTACCTACCCCTCCACCTATCTTTGTATCATCTGCAAACTTTGCCACAAAGCCATCAATTCCATTATCTAAATCACTGACAATGTGAAAAGCAGTGGTCCCAATAAGGGCTCTATGCATGCAGCACTCCTGATAAATGTCCCCAATGAATAGTAGGGTGACCCCTATGATCCTTGCAGCCATTCTCTCAATTCTTTGTAGGGGCTTCTGGTCTGATGCTCAGCTGCTCCCACACCAGATGGAAAAGCAACTTGTCAAGATACTCTCAATGCTACTCCTGTAAAATTCATTTAAGATGGAGGGGAGTGACCTTGGTTGCCTCAACCTCCTTAGAAAGTGGGTTGTTGGTGCTGTTATAGTGTTAAACTAAACACTATCCCACTGTTTTTCACCCTTTATTAATCCATTAACTCGTATGTCTTTGGAATGCAGGAGGAAATCAGAGCACCTGGAGGAAACCTGGAGGGTCATGGGGAGAGTGTACACACTCCCTACAGACAGTAACGGGAATCGAACCGGTTTGCTGGTGCTAGAATAGCCTTATGCCAACCTGCAGACCATGCTCCCGTGCAGATTGGCAGTGCCTGCACGTTATTGATTTATGCATCATGTTCTGGGCTCATGGGTGGTAACTGGACAGGAGGCAGCTGTGGCAGGTCCACCAAGAGGTAATTTGGATCAATGCAGATCACATTCAAGCCCTTGGTGACTCGTGCTGCAAAACAGAGCGAGGAGCCTTCAGTCAACAGCTCCTGGTGATAAATCTGTCTACCACACATATCGTCATCAAACAGAAATGCTTGTGCCAAGTGATGCGGTTTTCACCATGAGGGCGGATCCTGGTTACCCTGCTGCTGGGCCTGGCCATCATGGTCATTTACTGGTCCAGACAGCAGGCAGTCAAATGTTCTGCTCGAGATGACTGCCTGCCCTTCTTCCAGGGTTACAGTCTTTAGAGAGGAAGCATGTGGTCGTTATGGGTACAGTGGGGGATTTTTGGGAACAGCTCCCCCCCACCCCCATTGTTTTGTAGATGGTAGTAACCATATTTTAATGTGGAATTGTTTACAGTCTTGTAAACCCCTGATATTTGTACTTTATGTATCTTGTCAGTGAATAAACTTTTATAATTTTGTAAAAAAAATGCTCTGGTTTAGAACAGTACAGGCCCTTTGGCCATGATGTTATGTCTTTTAACCTACTGTTAGATCAATCTAACCCCTCCCTCCCTCCCTCCCCTCATGCCACTGTGAGGCCACTCTCAGGTTGAAGGAGGAACGGCTCATATTCCTTTTGGGTAGTCTTCATCCCAACTGCATGAACGTCAATTTCTCAAACTTCCAATAATTTTTCCCTCCTCCGCCTTGTCTCTTTTCCCATTCGCCATTCTGGCTCCCGTCTTACCCCTTCTCCTCTTCTCCTCCCCTGCCCAACACCTTCCTCTGGCACCCCTCCTCCTTCCCTGTCTTCATTGGGCTACTCTCCTCTCCTATCAGATTCCTTCTTCTTCATCCCTTTACCTCTTCCACCTATCCCCTCCCAGCTTCTTACTTCATTTCCCCTTTCCTACTTATCCACCATTTCCTCATCTGGTTTCACCTATCACCTGCCAGCTTGTACTCCTTCCCCAATGTATCCAAATCTTAAATCCATAATGTATTTTCTCTACCATTACCTCTAGCAGCACGTTCCATACACCCACCGCTCTTTGTAAAAAAACTACCTCTGACATATGCCCTATACTTTCCTCCAATCACCTTAAAATTTTGCCTTCTTTTTCTTTTTTGCCCTGGCAAAATGTCTCTGGCTGTCCATTCTATCTCTACCTCTTATCATCTTGTACACTTTTATCAAGTCACCTCTCATCCTCCTTCACTCCAAGGAGAAAAGGCCTAAGCTCACTCAACCTATCTTTGTAAGACATGCCCTCCAATTCAGACAGCATCCTGGTAAATCTCCTCTGCACCCTCTCTAAAGCTTCCACATCCTTCCTATAATGAGGCGACCAGAACTGAACACAATCCTGGTTTGCGGAGGGCTATGTAGGAGGGAAGGGTTAGATCGATCTTGGATTAGGTTAAAAGGTCAGTACAACATTGTGGGCTGAAGGGCCTTTCCTATTAGCCCAGAGAAACACACAAAGATACTGGAGGAAGTCAGTGGGACAACACTTGGAGGATTGTGTTCAGTTCTGGTCTCATTATAGGAAGGAGGTGGAGGTTTCAGAGAGGGTGCAGAGGAGATTTACCAGATGCTGCCTGGATTTGAGAGCATGTCTGATGAGGACAGGATGAGAAGTGACTTGATAGAGGTGTACAAGTTAGCAAGGTGGAACAGATAGCCAGAGAATTCTTCTCAGGGTGAGAAAGACTAACACAAGGGGGCGTAATTTTACAATTTGGAGGAAAGTATTGGGGTGGGGGGGGGGGGGGGAATTGGTGGGGAAGATGTTAGAACTAAACCTTTTTTACTCAAAGAGTGGTGGGTGCATGGAATGTGTTACCAGGACTGGTGGTCAGGGCAGGTACGTTAGGGACATTTAAGAGACATGAATGAAGGAAAATGGCAGACTGTGTGGAAGGGAAGGATTAGATTGATCCTGGGGTTGTTTGAAAGGTTGGCACAACTTTGTGGGCGGAGGGGCCTGTATTGTGCTGTAATGTTCGATGTTTTATGCTCTAGAATTTATGAAAAACTACTGTATATATAAACAAAGACTGATAAACAACTAAAGTGCAAAAGAAGAGAAGTTGTGCAAATGAAAAATAATACTGAGGGCTTGAGTTGTAAAAAGTTCAAAGTGCAGAGTTGAAGGTAAATTTTATTACTGAAGTACCTTTATGTCACCATATACAACCCTGAGATTCATTTACTTGCAGGCATTCACAGTAGAACAAAGAAATGCAATAGAATCTATAAAAAATGACAAGCAACCGATGTGTAAAAGGGTCTGTCGGCACATTGCGGTGTCAGAGTATCCTGGCACATCCGTCAGAAACCACCGCCCATCCTGAACCATCCCCATCAGCGACTCACCCGCCGGATTTGAGTATGCAAACTGCCATGTCAGATCCACTGTGGTGTCCAATGGGTCAATCTGCACCATGTTCAAGTGGATGGCTGCTCGTGCTGGAGAAGGAGAGAGTTTTAATAACATAGACCAGTCCTGAGGCTGGACACCTGACTGTGTGTGGGTGGGAAAGGGGCTTGTTTTGCTGTTGTCATTTTTTTTGGTTTTGTTCTTGTTGCTTGTGTTGATCTGCTGATTGTGCTGGGCGTACTATGTTGGCGCTGGAATGTGGGATGATACTTGCATTTCACTGTATGTTTCAATGTACGTGTGATAAGTCAGAATCCTTGTTCTGATATTCAAAATTCATGACCTGTGTGAGTGATGGTAAACCTGATTCTGATATGGGTCTCTGTGGTGGACTGAGAGTGGGAAGGGGGCAGGGAGAGGGGAATCATGGTTGGGAAAAGGGGAAGGGAGAGGGGAGGGAGCGGGAAGCACCAGAGAAACATTCTGTAATGATCAATAAACCAATTGTTAGGAAACAAATTATCTTGCTTGGAATCTCAGGGCTGGGTGTGTCTGCACCTGCACCACACCCTGCCCCTGGCACTCCCTCTCTGCCCCCTCTGTCCCACATCCCTCCCGCAGCCCTCCACCCTCACCATTCCCAACATCCTTGTTCCCACCAGATGTACAAACTCGCTCCCCGCCCCACATTGACAAAAACAGAACTGAACAAAAAGGCTTGGGCACCCTAGCAATATATTTGGGCTTAAGACTTGAAAAGCACTGTAATCAAAGACCCCACCCACGCCAGAGATCTTTTCCTACTCCACCACCCCTCTCTCCAACAAATAGAAGATGCTACAGCCTGAAAGCACGTACCACCTGGCTTCTACCCTACTGTTATCAGACACTTCAACCGTTTCCCTAAGATAAACTCGTGACCTCACTATCTACCTCTTTGTGACCTGGCATCTTATTGTCCACCTGCACTGCACATCCTCAGTAACGGTAACGTTTTACTCTGTGTTCTGTTAGTTTCCCCTTGTACCACCTCAATGCTCTGATGTGATGTAATGGTCTGTAATGGTGGAGAACGACAAGTTTATGCGATAATAATAAAATAGTTTACAAGAAAACCTATCTACCTATTTAATTTAGCAGCTTTTGAGAAACAGCCATCAATGTGGATGAAACGGCCCTTCATCTGTCAATGAGTTCATTAATATATTACACTGCGCCTCCCTCACTCCCACGAGCTCTTTCCATGCAGCCTGCCTGCCCAACAGGCTGTTATACCCTACTGTTGGCTAAAAAGCATTTCAACCCCAAATTCAATCAGAAACCCCGACATCTCACCACTCCTCCCTGGTCTGGCCTTGTTACTTGTACTGGCCGAGACAGCAAGTCTTCTTTTCTTCTGAGGACTCTCCCATCTGCTGACCAACTTAGAATCTTCTGTGTATTTTCTGCCGTGATCTAGTATTAAAAGCAAAATTTGAAAGATAGGTTTTTATAACCTCTTCCTCTGGCATCTTGTTCCATATATTCACCACACTCTGGGTGAAAAAGTTGCTCCTAATGTTGCTATTAATTCACCCCCTCTCAACTTCAACCTATGGTTCTTGATCCCCCATCCGTGGGTAAAAGACTGTGTACATTCACCCTGTCCATGCCCCTCATAATTTTATACATCTCTATAAGATCATTCCTCAGTACCCGACACTCCAATGAAAAATATCCCTGCTGACTGAACCTCTCTCCACAGCTCTGTATCTCAAGTCCTGCACCATCCTTTTAAATCTCCTCTGCAATATTTTCAGTTTAGTTGTATCTTTCGTATAGCAGGGCGACCAAAACTGAACAAAATATTCCAAATGTGGACGCATCAACATCTTGTACAATTGCACCATAACATTCTAGATTTTACACACAGTGCCCTGGCTGATGAAGACCAGTGCGTCAAAAGCCTTCTTTACCATCTTGACTATCTGCAATTTTTGCACAGTCGAGACATAGAAAAATACAGCACAGAAACAGGCCATTCAGCCTATCTAGTCCATGCCAAACCATTTAAACTGCCTACTCCTGCAGACCTGCGCCAGAACCATAGACCTCCATACCACCACCATCCACGTACCTGTCCAAACTTTCCTCAAACATTGAAATTGAGCTTGTATGCACCACTTGCATTGACAGACCATTCCACACACTCACCACCCTCTGAGAGAGGAAGTTTCCTGTCATGTTCCCCTTAAACTTTTCATCTTTCACCCTTAACCCATGACTCCTAGTTGTAGTCTCTCCAAACCTCAGTGGAAAAAACCTGCTTGCATTTACCCTATCTATATTCCTCGTAATTTTGTATACCGCTATCAAATCTCCCCTCAATCTTCCACATTCCAAGAATAAAGTCCTAACCTATTCAATATTTCCTTATGTAATCCTCAGGTTTGGCCAGCATGCATTTGTCTACAGCTGCCACTAAAAAACAAATTTCATGACACATGTGAGGGAGTGATAAACCGGATTCTGATAAGGGTCTTTATTGTGAATTGAGACTGGGAAGGGTGCTGGGAGAGGGGAATCATGGTTGGGAAAAGGAGCAGGGAGAGGGGAGGGAGTTGAAAGCATCAGAGAGACACTCTGTAATGATCTATAAACTAACTGTTTGGATCAAAGGTTCATTTCTTATCAAAGCATGTATCTATATACAACTCTGACATTTGTCCTCTCCAGATAGCCACAAAACAATGAAAGAGCATGCAAGTCATTCAGAGGGAAACATTAAAACCCCTCCCCCATACAAAAAGAAACAGCATCCCATCATCAGCCCCCAAAACCACCCTCTCCCACACAAAACAGAACAGGAACATCAACTCCCAAAAAACAACATCTCCTCCACACAAAAAAGTTAACGGAACACAACAGAAGATCAACCCTCAAGCACCCTCCCCTTGCAAAACAAAATGGAAAAGGAACAGGTGTCAAAGAACACAGAATATAAAAACCATAAGTCTGAAAAAGTCCACAGTCCATAAACCCAGTAGTCCAATCCATAGACGCAGGTTCATGATACCATCCTGCAATATCACCGACATTCATCGAAAAAGAGGGACGTCACGTCAGGCAGAGAGGCCTACCCACCTGCCACAGTGAACCACACAACGAAAGACAGCTCAGAGATCCCTTCCCCAGCAATGATCAATAGGAAGGCCTTGCTGGTGTTGCAGGGCTGGGAGTGTCTGTACCCTCACCCACCCCTGGCACTTCTTCTGTGCCACCTATCCCCTCCTACACCCCTCCCATAGCACTCCACTCTCGCCATTCCCAACATCCTTTGTTCCCACCAGATTTACAAATTCACTCTCTGTTTCTATCTATATAGAAGATGGATTACACTTGGGGACAACATGAAAGACTGGCCGGGACATCGGACTCTGGCGAGCTGCTGTCGGTGGCATGTGCTCCAGTAGGGGTGATAAGTATGTACTTGTACTCTGAGGTGCCTCGGTTCTACAACACTTCCAGGGGGGCCTGGCCATTCGCTTTGGTATTCCTGCCCTCACTTATCTTCCCAAAATGCAACACCTCAGAGTTAACTGAATTAAACTCCATTTGGAGTTATCTGGCCCACATACCCAGATAACCAAGATCCCAAACACGAGACAATCTGTAGATGCTGGAAATTCAAGTAACACACACAAAATGCTGGTGGAACAGCATCTATAGGAAGAAGTACAGTCGACGTTTTGGGCCGAGACCCTTCATCAGGACTAACTGACGGTAATACCTGACTACAGTCCTCACTGTCTATGACAGCCCATATTTCAGTATCATCTACTAACTTATTAACCATGCCTTGTACATTCTCATCCAATTTGTAGATACAGATGATAAACAACAATGGTCCTAGAACCAATCCCTGTGGAGCACTAGTCACAGTCCTCCCATCCAAGAAATAACCTTTCACCAACACCATTTCCTTCCAGGCATGAAGATAACTGTGTCTCCAGTTATCCAGTTTTCCCTGGATCCCAGACAATCTAACATACAAGAACAGTTTACCATGTGGAACCTTACCAAAGGTCTTAGCAAAGCCTATATAGACCACATTTACCAACCTGCCCTAAAACATAGAATATTGAAGAGTACAGCACTGGAACAGGTCATTCGACCCACAATGTTGTGTCGAACCAGCTCAAAAGCAAATCAAAACCACCCAACATTAACCGCTCCTACTTACACAATGTCTATATCCCCCCATCTTTCTTACACCCGTGTGCCTATCCAAACATCTCTTAAAAGCCTCTAATGTATTTGCCTCCACCACCATATCAGGCAGCACATTCCAGGCATCCACCATCCTCTTAGTAAAGATTTACCCCTCACATCCCCTTTGAACCTACCTCCTCTCATCTTCAATGCATGCCTTCTGGTATTAGACATTGCAACCCTGAGAAACAGACACTCTCCGTCCACTCTATGCCTCTCATATTCTTGTAAACCTCTATCAGATCTCCCCTCAGCCTCAGGCACTCCAGAGAAAACAACCCAAGTTTATCCAGCCCCTCATGATAGCACAAGCCCTCTAAACCAGGCAGCATCCTTGTAAACCTCTTCTGCACCCTCTCCAAAGCCTCAACATCTTTCCTATAGTGGGGCAACCAGAACTGTATGCAATACTCCAGAAGTGGCCTAACCAGAGTTTTATAAAGTTGCAACATAACCTACTGGCTTTTGAACTCAATGCCTCGACTATTAACAGCAAGCATTCCATAAGCCTGCTCAGCCACCCCATCGGCCTTTGTAGCCATTTTCAAGGAGCCATTCATTGAGATTCTTGGCTACTTCTTCATAAATCTCAATCAAATTCCTGAGGTGTGATCTCCCATGCACTAAGCCATGCTGACTATCCCAAATCAACACCCTCTTTTCAAATACTTGTACATCTTATCCCTCAGAACCCGCTCTAGTGGGGGACATCACGTGATGACGTAGGATCGAGACGTGGAAATCCAGCTCTCCCATAAAAAACCAGTAAAATAATGTTTAAGTGAAGAAAAGCTAGTAAATACTTTTTAAAAATTACATAAACTACTCAGGGTTGTCTTAAGATATGTCTCCTAAACAGAAGCAGAAGAAAACTACTACTTTGAAGATAACACAAGTTGGAAAAGAATCAAGGCCGGCCGCCATGAAAGAGCCTCGGGCTCAAGTGCATTTTACCTTCGGCGATACAGAATAGGAAACTGCGGCAACATCCTGTTTCCAAAAAAAAAGAGCAACAGGAATTGCGCATGCGTGAAGGAAGGGGCATGCGCAAACACGAGCAACCCAAACTACAAATCCCAGCTATGATCGGAACTGAAAGTGAAAGTGAATATGAGGTGGAATCAGATTCTGTGGATAAATCAGACAAAGATGAAGAGACAAACAAAGAAGAGCAACAGGAAGAGGTTGGAGGTGATATTGGAGACATAAAAAAATCTTTGGTGTAAATAATGCATGAATTAAAAGCATTAAAAGTAATAAAAAAAGATATTAAAATATGAAGATTATGTTTGATAAAATGATGAAAAGACAGGACAAAATGGACAAGAAAATTAAAAACTTGGAAGAAACAACTGGAGACACCATTGATAGAGTGAATAAAATGGAAGATAATATTTCTGCCTGGACATCAGAAAGAAAACGGTTGTTGAAAAAAGTGGATGTACTTGAAAATTTTAGCAGACGAAATAATATTAAGATTGTTGGACTTAAGGAAGGTATAGAGGGAGAGGATCCAATAAATTTTTTTCAAAAATGGATTCTGAAAATTTTGGAAATGGAACCCAGTTAATTGAAATTGAAAGGGCTCACAGAGCCTAAATATCAAGACCTTAAATTGATCAAAACCCATGATCAATCTTGATAAAATGCTTAAGATATCAAGATAAAGAAAAGATCCTGAAGGTGGCTGCCCAATGTGCCAGAAAGAGAAACAGGCCATTGATGATAGAAGGGAAAACAGTTCTTTTCTATCCTGATGTAAGTTATGACCTTTTGAAGAGAAAGAAGGAATTTAACCCAGCGAAAAAAGTTTTATGGGAAAAGGGTTATAAATTTATATTGCGCCACCCGACAACCAAGATAATTTTTTTGGATGATGGAAAAAGAAGATCTTTTACTGATTATCGGGATGCGGAAGAATTTGCACAAGAACTCCCAAATATTCGCTAACCACAGCCAAAGATTTAAAAGTGAAACGGATTAAAGATGAAGACAGGGACAGTGAATGGAGTTGATGGATGTTTAAGGACAGAAGAATATTTAAATATATTCTTAATTATATGATACAGGGGGAGAAAGGTAAAAATTTGAGAAATATTAATCGAGAGTAGTGATATTATTTTTTCTTCTCTTATATATACTTTTTTATGTTACGGGGCAGCTGGGGGAACTTCACATCGATTGCTACGGGATTCACGTGTGTAATCATGGCGATTGCCATGACCCACACAACGGAGGGGGGTAATGTTGTGTTTTTTTTTATTCACAACATTGGTAGGGGGGTATTTTGTTATTTTTTTCTTTATAATCTATTTTTCTTTAATCTTTTTTTCTTTGCCTGGACAATCGGGGGGGGGGGGGGGGAGACACATAGCAACATGGAGAATTTTAAAAAGATTCCCCAAGGTACTATGAAAGTTGAAAAGTTAGGTATTACTACAGACTGGAGTAACCCTGTTAAAAATAATGACAAATTTACTGAATTTTTAAAGTTTTAATGTTAATGGGCTTAATGGACCGGTGAAAAGAATTTTAGCATACATTAAGAAAATGAAAATAGATATAGCTTTTAGCTGTATTCCACTTGAAAAAATTACTTATAATTTAAGAGATAAATATGAAATATTTCTGAAAATTTGGCACCCTTATTTACAAAAGATAGGATTAAATATATAGGTGCTCTGAAGATAAAATTATTGGTTATTTGGGGAAATAAATAAATAAATATATACTAAAGCTATTATGAACTCCAGAGAGCATGTCGGGATCTTCTGATATCCAGGCATTCTTTTTTCTTTCTTTTTTTCTCTCTTTCTACAGGGATATGTTGGGGGGAGGGGTTAAGGGGAGGGGGGAAGGGTTGATAATTTTTTTCCTTCTGTAACCATTTGAAAATTCAATTTAAAAAATTTATTAAAAAACCCCACTCTAGTAACTTACCAACACAGATGTTAATCCCATTGGTCTATTGTTCCCAGGTTTTTCCTTGCAGCCCTTCTTAAATAAATGGATTTGCTAACCTCCAGTCTTCCAACACTTTATGCAAGACTAACAATCTCAGCCATGGCTCCCATAATTTCTTCTCTAACTTCCCACAGTGTTCAAAGTTCAAAGTACATTCATTATCAAAGTGTATATGCAGTATACAACCTTGAGATTCACCTTCCCACGGACAGTCATGAAGCAAAGACACACCATGGAACCCATTCAAAGAAAAGATCAAACACCCAGCGCACAAAAAAAGACAAATTGAGCAAGCATGAAAAACACACAGAATACAAAACATTAAACCACAGAGTCTTTGACTAGAACGTTCAGTTTAATTCAGTTCTTTTCAAGTTAGCATTGTGTCATTTGTTGACTGCAGGCTGCAGAGCCAGACCGCCCTGATCAAAATTGCATAAAAGAGTAAATAGAAACACACGATCTAGAGTCCAATTAACAAACCGTGGCGATTAAACCTTGCCCTAGACCCAAGAGTCTGGCAGCAGGGAGAGAGAGAGAGAGGAAGACAGAGATAGAGAGGGAGGGAGGGGTCAGAGGGGAGAAGGAGGGAGGGGGAGAGGGGGAGGGGAAGGGGAGAGGGAGAGAGGATGAGGGATTCACCGGCGGAGTGATCCTTGTGGAAAGTGGAGAGTGAGGGGAGGTAAAGATGTGTTTCACGGTAGGATCCCTTTAGAGATGGCAGAAGTTGTGGAAAATGATGTGTTGGATGCGGAGGCTTATGGGGTGGTATGTGAGGACAAAAGGAACTCTATCGTTGTTAAGGCAGTGGGAAAATGCTACTTATTTTTCTTAATGTACCTATAAAATCTCTTTGGATTCTCCTTAATCCTCTCTGCTAAAGCTGTCTCGTGCCCTCTTTTTGTCATTCTGAACTCCTGCTTGAGACCACCCCTGCATGTCCTATATTTCTATAGGATTCACTCAATCCCAGCTGCCAGGATCTGGCCTGTCCCTCCTTCATTTTCCTGACCTGACCCTTATTATTGAGGGTTCCCCACTCCTGCTAGCCTTGCCCTTCACTCTAACATGCAGATCTTCAACTCTTAATATCTCACTTTTAAATGCCTCTCAATAGCTGGATGTCCCTTTGCCTACAAGCAACCACAAAATGCTGGAGGAACTCAGCAGGTGAGGCAGCATCTATGGAAATGAATAAACAGTTGACATTTCAGGCTGAGACCCTTCATCAGGACTGGAAAGGAAGGGGAAGATGCCAGAATAAAAAGGTGAAGGAACAAGGGAGGAGGACTAACTAGAAGGTGACAGGTAAAGCCAGGTAGGTGGCAGAGGGGGTTGAAGTTAGAAGTTGGGAGGTGATAGATGGAAGAGGTAAAGGGCTGGAGAAGGAATCTGATAAGAGAGAGAACACAATGGCAGAGAAAGCAAGTTCCCAGGAAGGATATGTGGCTGTGGTAGTGAGTCTAGCTGAGTACATGGTTGAAGATTCGGAGGGCAGCAGAGACCACAGAAGGGGAGCAGTGAGTCTCATTGAACTCATCTTGAAGAGAAGATTTAAACTTTGCTGGCAGACCTCACTGCCTGACCTGCCGAGCTCCTCCAGCATTTTGTGTGCATGGGTTTGGATTTCCAGCATCTGCAGAATCTCACGTTTATAACAACATACTCCAATCAACTTTTGCAATTTCGTGTCTGAAACCATCAAAATTTGCCTTCCCCAAATGAGAAGTTGAGCATGTGAACCAGATCTGTACCTTTGTATCACTAATTTAAAACTAATGGAAATATCATCACTAATGGAGAATCCCCCTAGAGTATCTACAGGAGACACTGCCTGAATACAACATCTATCATCAAAGTTCTCCACCACCTGGCAAATGCCAGCTTCTTGTAGTTACCATTGGGCAGGAGGAACAGAAGGCCTTAAGTCCCACACAGCCAGGTTCAAAATCAAGTAGTTCCCTTCAGCCATTGAGTTCTTGGACCAACTGGCACAACCCTAGTCACTACAGCTTAGCAACACTTCAAACACGTTGATCATTTTGCGCTAAAATAAACTTCTTTTGTTCTAGTCATATTCTTTCTGGTATAATTGTGCATTAATCTTTAATTAATGTTACAAACACAAGAAAATCTGCAGATTCTGGAAATCCAATCAACACACACAAAATGCTGGAGGAACTCAGCAGGTCAGGCAGCATCTACGGAAAAGAGCAAACAGTCGACGTTTCGGGCTGAGACCCTTTAATGAATGTTATTCTTGTGAATGTGCTTTCCTGATGCGGTACGCCAGTGAGGCTGCTGCAAGTAAGTTTTTCACTGCATCTGTGCATACATTCTGGTTAGACTAGATTTGGAGTATTGTAAACACAAGAAATTCTGCAAATGCTGGAAATCCAAAGCCACACGCACAAAATGCTGGAGGAACTCAGCACTACCTGGATTAGAGAGCATGTCTCATGAGCATAGATTGTGTAAACTCAGGAACAAAAGAGGACGAGAGGTGACTTGATGGAAATGTACAAGATAAGAGTTTAATAGACAATAGGTGCAGGAGTAGGCCATTCGGCCCTTCGAGCCAGCACTGCCATTCAATGTGATCATGGCTGATCATCCACAATCAGTAAGTACCCTGTTCCTGCCTTCTCCCCATATCCCTTGACTCCGCTATCTATAAGAGCTTTAAGAGTTTATGGACAGAGTGGTCAGCCACAGACCTTTTTCCCAGGACAGAAGTGGCTAATATAAAGGGGAATAATTTTAAAGTGACTGGGAAAAATTATACAGAAAGGATCCGAGAGGTGTATTTTCACTCTGAGAGTGGTGGATACCTGTCAGGGGTGGTGGTAGAGCCAGATACTTTCAGGACGTTTACAATACTCATAGATAGGCACATGGATGATAGAAAAATGGAGGGTTCCATAGAAGGGAAGGGTTAGATTGATCTTAGTGTAGTTAAGTGCTCAGCACAACTTTGTGGGACAAAGGGCCAGGACTGTGCTGTAGTGTTCTATGTATGTCGATGTACTTGTGTATATGACAATGAACTCGACTTTGACTTTGATTTCAATGTAGTTTGTTCAGCCAGAACTGTGGAAACTTTTCAATGTTCATGTGTTTCACACAGCTGGAAACAGATCGGAATAATCCTGTTCAAAACCGTTCCTTCGGCAGACTCACCGGCAGTGGTTCCAGGAATGGGCACAGGAACAATATCCAGTATATTCACTGCATGGGGAATGAAGGGCACCCTGGCTTCTGGAACATTCCAATCAGCAGCTAACGACAATCCGGCCAAAATCATTTGGTGTGACAAAAGAGAGAAAAACAATTATACACAATTTTGTTCGTGTCAGTCAGTCCATAAGACATAGGAGCAGAATTTGGCTATTTTGCTCATCGAGTCTGTTCCTCCATTCCATCACGGCTGATTTACTTTCCCTCTGAACCCCAACCTCCTGCCTTCTCCCCATAACCATTGACATCTTTATTCATCAAGAACCTATCAACCTCCACTTTAAATATACCCAATGACTTGGCCTCCACATCATCGGTAGCAATGAATTCCACAGGTTCACCACCCTCACCAGTCAAAGACAGGACACTGATGCCAATAAGAACTGATTCATCCTCGTGAAATAAATAAATGCTTTTGGATTCTATATATGCTAACCACTCTCAGGCTGGAGGAGCCTGCGTAGCCTTGAAACTGATGTCATGAACAATAATTTCCCTAACCTCTGGTAATTTCTCCCTTTTTCCATTCCCCACTCTAGTTCCCCTCTCACACTTTCTCCTCTCCTTACCTGCCCAACACTTCCCTCTGTGCCCCTCCCATTTCCCCTCATTCTCTGGTCCACTCTCCTCCCCTATCAGATTTCTTCTTCAGCCCTTTTGCACCCATCACCTTCCAGCTTCCCATTCACCCATCCCCAGCCATCCACTTCCCCCCTACCTGGTCTCACCCATCTTTTGTCAGAATGTACTCCTTCCCCTACCCCACTTTATTATTCAGGCTTCTTCCCTCTTCCTTTCCAGTGCTGATAAAGAGTTTTGATCAAAAACATCAGCTATTTAATCCCCTCTATAGATGCTGCCTGACCTCCCAGCATTTTGTGTGTGTTGCTCTGGATTTCTAGAATCTGCAGAGTCTTTTGTGTTTATAAATTTCTCCAATCAACATTTGCAATTTCCTGTCTAAAACCGTCAAAATTTTCCTTGCCCCAGTTGAGAAGTTGAGCATGTGGACCAGATCTGACCCTTTCCATATCTAATTGAAAACTAACAGAACTATTGATAGATAGATAGATAGATAGATAGATAGATAGATACTTTATTCATCCCCATGGGGAAATTCAACTTTTTTTTCCAATGTCCCATACACTTGTTGTAGCAAAACTAATTACATACAATACTTAACTCAGTAAAAAATATGATATGCATCTAAATCACTATCTCAAAAAGCATTAATAATAGCTTTTAAAAAGTTCTTAAGTCCTGGCGGTTGAATTGTAAAGCCTAATGGCATTGGGGAGTATTGACCTCTTCATCCTGTCTGAGGAGCATTGCATCGATAGTAACCTGTCGCTGAAACTGCTTCTCTGTCTCTGGATGGTGCTATGTAGAGGATGTTCAGAGTTTTCCATAATTGACCGTAGCCTACTCAGCGCCCTTCGCTCAGCTACCGATGTTAAACTCTCCAGTACTTTGCCCATGACAGAGCCCGCCTTCCTTACCAGCTTATTAAGACGTGAGGCGTCCCTCTTCTTAATGCTTCCTCCCCAACACGCCACCACAAAGAAGAGGGCGCTCTCCACAACTGACCTATATATATATATATGTCATTAGAATTCCCTGTGGTATCTCTCTCATGCCAACTGCGGTAGAACAGCTGGTAGAACAGGAGGCTGTGTCTCAATGCAATATCCATCATCAAAGACCCAACCACCCATTTCTCCCAGCTACCACCAGGCAGGAGCTACAGAACCTAAAGTTCCACACCACCAGGTCAAGAAGAGCTACTTTCCTTCGACTATTCAATTCTTGAACCAATTAACGTAAACCTAATCACTACAAATTTAATATCACTATGACCACCCTGATCACTTAGTGTGAAAATGCTCTAGTCGTGTTCTGTCTGGAAAAATTGTGCATAATTAACCATTAATTAAGCTTTTCATTGCTCCTGTTCATGCACGTAGTATTGTAAACACGAGAAATTCTGCAATCCATCGAAAAGCCAGCTGCTGGTCTCAATCGCTGCAGAAGCGATATCTCTCTCTCCCTCACTTGTGAGAGACAGAGCCTGGTTGAGGTGTCGAAGTGTTGGGATGGACAGTGGTTTTTTGATGGACTCTAGATCATGGTCTCTTTGGTGGGCTTTGTTATTGGTTGCAAGGTGGGGTGGTGGGGGGGGGTCTTTGCTTTTGATGAAGCAAGTGGGGGAAGGGGAGAAGGAAGGTTGATACTTCTGCTGTTGCTTGTGTATGGGAAGAGGAGGTGGCTTTGAGGTTCTAATGCTTCTGTCATTCTTTTTTTTTCTGTTTCATGGATGTCTGTGAAGAATAAGAATTTCAGGTTGCATAGATTCTCTGATATTAAATTGAAACATTGAATCAAAGCACTACACACAACATACTGTCGGAACTCAATGTGGAGTATTGTATTCAGTTCTGGGCACCTCATTACAGGAGGGATGTAGACACTTTAGAGATAGTGCGGAGGAGATATACCAGGATGCTGCCTGGATTTGAGAGCATGTCTTACGAGGATAGATTGAGCGAGCTTGGACTTTTCTCTTTGGAACAAAGAAGGATGAGAGGTGACCTAATTGACATGTATGTGATGAGTAAAGTTTATAGATTGAATGGTCAGCCACAAACTTTTTCCCAGGGTGCAAATGACTAATACGAGGAGAGATAATTTTAAGGTGACTGGAAAAAAAATGTATAGAAGGGATCTCAGAGGTAGATTTTTACACAGAGAGTGTCAGATACGTGGAACACCCAGTCATGGCTGGTAGTAGAGCTGGATACATTGGAGACATTTCAGAAACTCAGATATAGGCACATGGATGATTGAAAAATGGAGGGTTCTGTAGGAGGGAAGGGTTAGATTGATTTTACAGAGGGTCATTTCTCCATCCTCTTGCTTCTCTTGTTTTCCATTCCCCACTCTAGTTCCCCTCTCACCCTTACTCTTCTCCTTACCTGGTCACCACCTTCCTCTGGAGATTCCACCCCCCCCCCCTTCCCTTCATTCTATGGTCCACTCTCCTCTCCTATCAGATTCCTTCTTCAGCCCTTTACTTCTTCCACCCACCACCTCCCAGCTTCTCACTTCATTCCCCCATCCACCTTCACCCCTCACCTGGTCTCACCTGTCACCTCTCAGCTTCTCACTTCATTCCCCCATCCACCTTCACCCCTCACCTGGTCTCACCTGTCACCTCCCAGCTTCTCACTTCAGTCCCCCATCCACCTTCACCCCTCACCTGGTCTCACCTGTCACCTCCCAGCTTCTCACTACATTCCCCCATCCACCTTCACCCCTCACCTGGTCTCACCTGTCACCTCCCAGCTTCTCACTTCAGTCCCCCATCCACCTTCACCTCTCACCTGGTCTCACCTGTCACCTCCCAGCTTCTCACTTCATTCCCTCATCCACCTTCACCTCTCACTTGGTCTCACCTGTTACCTCCCAGCTTCTCACTTCATTCCCCCATCCACCTTCACCTCTCACCTGGTCTCACCTGTCACCTCCCAGCTTCTCACTTCAGTCCCCCATCCACCTTCACCTCTCACCTGGTCTCACCTGTCACCTCCCAGCTTCTCACTTCATTCCCCCATCCACCTTCACCTCTCACTTGGTCTCACCTGTTACCTCCCAGCTTCTCACTTCAGTCCCCCATCCACCTTCACCTCTCACCTGGTCTCACCTGTCACCTCCCAGCTTCTCCCCATCTTTGATGCCTTTACTAATTAAGAGCCTATCAAATTCTGCATTAAATATACCCAATGACTTGTTCTCCACAGAGCCGTAGCAATGAATTCCACAGATTCACCACCCTCACCAGTCAAAGACAGAACACTGATGCCAACAAGAACAGATGCAGTCTGGTGAAAAGTCTTTGCAGCAAAAATTGCTTTTAGATCCAGTATATGCTGACCACTGTCCAGTGGAGGAGCAACACCCATTACCTTCCAGCTTCTCACTTTATTTCTGCTTCCCATCCACCCACCTTCACCCCTCACCTGGTCTCCCCTATCACCTGCCAGCTTGTTTCCTTTCCTAATTCTTTTTCTACCTTTTCTCTCTTCATCTCCAATGCTGACCTGAAATATCGACTGTGTAATCCCGTCTATAGATGCTGCCTGACCCGCTGAGTTCCTTCAGCATTTTGTGTGTATGTTGCTCTAGAGTTCCAGCATTTGCAGAATCCCGAGGGTTAAGGATTTAAGAAGCTTCAAGCTTAGATCCACAACCCATTCATCACAGGTTCCTCACTCCCTATCGCCAGAGGGAATAAGGATGTGGAACACTGGGGAATAATTGGGGGGGGCCTCAGTTAGCCAAATAGCTTTTGTGGGGGGTAAATGAATTGCTGTTTTTTTAGGTCCAGACCTTGCATTGGGGCCGAAAGGGGAGAGAGGAAAGAGTTGGTGGAAGGTGGGGAGAAGGATTGGAGAGGCAGGGGTCCGAGGTGATGGGTAGACTGCAGAGGGATGGTATAAGGTAACAGGAAGGTGGTGCCAGGTAGAAGAATTCACCAATCTACCTGTCCAAGTGCCATATATGTTGTTAATGTCCTCCCTCGAACAGTTCCTCTGGCAGCTCAATACAAGACGACATGGCTTTAAGGTAAGGGGTGGAAAGTTCAAGGGGGATATTAGAGGAAGGTTTTTTACTCAGAGAGTGGTTGGTGTGTGGAATGCACTGCCTGAGTCAGTGGTAGAGGCAGATACACTAGTGAAATTTAAGAGACTACTAGACAGGTATATGGAGGAATTTAAGGTGTGGGGTTATTTGGGAGGCAAGGTTTAAGGGTCGGCACAACATTGTGGGCCGAAGGGCCTGTACTATGCTGTATTGTTTTATGTTCTATATACTCACCACCTTCTGCATGAAGAGTTACCTTTCAGATCCCTTTGAAATCTTTCCTCTCTCTCTTACTTTAAACCTTTGCCCCCTCATTTTTAGTTCCCTTCTCTGGGAAAAAAGACTGTGTGTGTTCATCCTGTCTATACCCCACATGATTATATACACCTCTCTAAGGTCACCCCTCAACCTCTAACATTCCGTGGAATAGTCTCCCTAATCTGTCCCCGTAACTCAGTCTGTCCAGTCCTGGCATCATTCCTGTAAATCTTCTCTGCACTCTCTCCAGTTCAATGATGCCTTTCCTAGAACAGGGTGACCAAAACTATCCTCAGTACTTCAAGTGGGGTCTCACTGCTGCCTTGTACAACTGAGCCACCTCACCTCTGTTCACAATGCTTGACTCATACTGTACACTGGCTGGGACAGGGGGTTTCCTTTCTGTTCGTCTCTCCGATCCTCTCAGTGTCTCATTATTGTCTCTGTATACTCTGCCATAATCTGCATTAAAGTCAAAATTCAAGGACAATAATATTATTTATTTTTCTATTTAGAGATACAGCGTAGAACAGGTCCTCCTGGCCTATTGAGCCTCACTGACCAACAAGCTACCTATTTAACCAACACTTAATAAAGGACAATTTACAATGACCAATTAACCAGCTAACCAGTACATCTTTGGACTGTGGAAGGAAACAGGGGTGCCTGGAGTAAACTAAATGTGTTCGTAGGAACCGACATGACAGAGGACAATGGAAGTGAACTGAGAACTCCACAGATACGAGCTGTAACAGCTTGGTGCCAACTGCAATGCGGCCAAGACAAAGTGTCACTAAAAACTGCTCCATCTTTTCGTTCTGCCAGTGAAGTAGTGCTGACTCAACCCAAAGCTAATTGTGAGTTGCGTACAGTACTGTGCTAAGGTCTTAGGGCAGGCACATGTACAAAGATAGGGTGCCTTAGACTTTGCACAGAATTGATTTTGTCAACATGGAACGGAGAGTGAGTTTGTGAATCTGGTGGGAGTAAAAAATGTTGGGAATGGTGAGGGTGGAGCGCCACGGGAGGGGTGTGGGTCAGGTTGCAGAGAAGGAGTGCCAGAGGCAGAGGGTGGTGCAGGTGTAAACACACACAGCTCTGAGACAGCAGGCAAGGTAATTGATTCCAAACAATTGGTTTATTGATCATTACAGAATGTCTCTGGTGCTTCCTGCTTTCTCCCCCTTTCCCTAACCATGATCCCCCTCTCCCTGTCCCCTTCCCACTCTCAGTCCACAATGGAGACCCATATCAGAATCAAGTTTATCACCACTCAGATAGGTCATGAAATTTGTTTTTTTTTTCGCGACAACACTGCAATACATTAAATTTCTGCAGTACTGTGCAAAAGTCTTAGCGCCCTAGGTATATACATAATATCAAAAGACATAGGAGCAAAATTACACCATTGAGTCTGCGCCGCCATTTCATAATGGCTGATCCATTTAGCCTCGGTCTCCTGCCTTCTCCCCGATTCCCTTCATGCCCTGACTAATCAAGAACACATCAAACTCTCACTTAAATACACAAAATGACTTGGCCTGCACAACCTCCTCTGGTAACAAATTCCCTGAACTAATCATCCTTAGGCCAAATATATTCTACCTCAACTCTGTTTGAAAAGGATGTCTTCTATTTTGAGGCTGTGCCCTCTGGTCCCAGACTTCCTCACCAAATGAAACATCCTCTCCACATCCACTCTGTCGAGACTTTTCGACATCCAATAGGTTTCAAAGAGATCCCCTCTCATTCTTCTAAATTCCAGTGAACATAGTCCCAGAGCCGTCAATCAGACCTCAGATGGCAACCCTTTAATCGATGGAATCATTCTCGTGAGCCTCCCCAGGACCCTCTCCAATATCAGCACGTCCGTTCTTAGATACGTGGCCCAAAATTGTTCACAATATTCCAAGTGAGGCCTCACCAGTGTTTTATAAAATCACAGTATTACATCCTTGCTTTAATATTCTAATCCTCTCAAAACAAATGCTAACATTACATTTGTCTTCCTCACCACAGACTCCACCTGCAAATTAACCTTTTGGGAATCCTGCACGAGGTCTCTCAAGTCCATTTGTACTTCAGAGTTTTGAATTTTCTCTCCATTTAGAAAATAGTCTACACTTTCATTTCTTCTACCAAAGTGCATGACCATACACTTCCCGATACTGTCTTCCATATGGCACTTATTTACCCATTCTCCTAATCTGTCTAAGTCCTTCTACAGCCTTCCTGCTTCCTTAATGCTACCTGCCCCTTGTTCATATCGCCCCCAAACTTGTCCACAAGCAACCATTTCCGTCATCTAAATCATTGGCATATAATGTAAACACAAGTGGTCCCAACACAAACTCCTGTGGAACATCACTAGTTACTGGCTGCCAACCAGAAAAGGCTCACCTCATTCCCATTCATTGCCTCCTGCCAATCAGCCTACACTCTATCCATGCTAGTATCTTTCCTGTAATACCCATGGCTCTTAGCTTGTTAAGCAACCTCATGTGTGACAGCTTGTTAAAGGCCTTCTGAAAATACAAATACACAATATCCACCAATTCTCCTTTAGCTGCTCTAAAATGCCAACTTGGATGCACTACAAATTCCCCTGCTGGAATCCAGCAAAACATTATTTTCCCAATCTACCTGCAAATTTAAATCCCCCATGACTATTATTACTTTGCCCTTTTTTGTAATGTATGGATCTATTTCTTTTAGAGCAATGACCCCCACCACCCACTTAACACTATCTAACAATCTGTTGCCTATGCACGTGCGTTGCTCTCTCTTTCACTCACTCTCTCTCTCTCTCTCTCTCGCTGCAATGTGAATACACCAGCTAAACTGTTGTGTGCATGTTTTTATCTAATATATGTATGTAGTTGTACACAGGCACAACACATTAGCAATGAGTACAAACCAGAATGTCAGAACATATCACAAACTGCACCAACAGTTACAGTTTGAAACAGCTGAGTTGAACAACATGAGAAGGTTGTCAGAGATGCTAACAAAGGAACGTGTTACTAAAAGTGAAAGGCACACTGAATTTAAAGTGAAATTTCATGGTGACGGCTTAAGCCAGGAAAGCTGAAGAATTTGATATCACTAATGAAGGCTGGGATTCGTATATCGAAAGGGTTGAACTGTATTGTAATGCAAACAACGAGGAGAGGCAAAAGAAAACACTCCTTAGCTTAATGAGCCCAAGAACGTACAATCTCATACGCAGCCTAGTAAGCCCTGAAAAGCCAGCAAGCAAGACCTTTGACAAAATTGCTACCCTTCTAAAAAAAAAAATCATTTCAGCCCTAAGCTACTGGTAATAGCTGAGAAATTTAGATTTTACAAAAGGAACCCGTCAAAAGATGAAAACATTTCTGAATACACTGCAGAACTTCACAAACCTGCCTAGTACTGTGACTTTAGAGATGGACTTTCTGATGCATTAAGGGAAAGGCTTCTATAGGGCATGCATAGTCAAAGCACTCAGAACAGGTTACTGTCCAAATCAGACCTAACTTTAGAATGGGCATTGACCATTGCAAAATCATTAGAGACTGCAGCAAAAGAGTTCAGAAAGTGAAATGCACTGAATGTCCCTGAATGGTGAAAAAAGCCAAAGATATTATTGATGTGGCAGATCCTCCCATGTTCAAAGAAAAAGTCTGTAGAAAGTGTCACAGACAAGGTCAGGTGGAAAGCAGACAAAAAGCACAATCGTATGAAAAGTCTCAAATACAAATCTAAGCAAATGCATAAAGTTATCGAATGTAAAACAGAATCAGACAACAAAGAGTCTGACAAAGGTGAATTGTCATGCCTAGAACTGCATAGTATTACTGAAGCAGATCACAAAATCATCTGGATCACAATAGATGTGTGCAGTGTAAAACTGAAAGTGGAGCTGGATACAAGGTCAGCTTTGTCTATAATTCTAGAGGATGACAACAGACAGTTTTCTAAGATATCATTAGTGATTCTAAAGACTTACATTGGTGAAAAAGTGTCTCCCAAAGGCAAGCTGAAAGTAAATGTGACATATGGAGGCCAAACACAACAGTTAGAGCTTAAGGTACTGAAAAGTGGAGGGTCGGAACTTTTCGTACGTGAGTGGTTGAGAAAAATCCAACTGGACTAAAACTCAATCAAAGCTCTCAGTGTCACATCAACAGGCAACAGCAGCCCAAATGGTAGCACTGACCGGAGACTGGCACAGCTGCTCAATGCTAATGAGAAAGGGATTGGTCAACTCAAAGGCATGAAGGCCAGAAATGAAGTGGATGAAGCAGCAACACTAAGATTCCATAAAATGCATCCAGTGCCTTACGTACTAGGTCCTAAAGTGGATGCTGAAATGCAGAGCTTGGAGGCATATGGACTTCTCTCTAAGGTTGAGTGGATGGTCAAGAATGGCAAGTCCGGAGCCATTTGCATATGTGGGGATTTCAAGGTGAGCATCAACCCAGTGCTGTGTACTGTGCAGTATCCCCTGCCCAGGATAGAAGATATTTTGGTATCTCTGGTAGATGGGGAGAGTGTTTCAAAGATTGACTTGTCACGGTCCATTTACAAATGGAGACTGAGCAGTCATTCAGGAAGTTCCTCACAATCAACACTCACAAGGGACTGTTCCAGTATAATCATCTCATCTTTGGCTTCGCATTAGCTCCTGCAATTTGGCAAAGAGCAATGGATCAAGTAATCCAAGATACCCCAGGTACACCATGCTACCTTGATGACATCATCATGACTGACAAAAATGAAGAGCACCTCCAGAAGCTTGGTAAAGTGCTTACCAGGCTGAGTGAGTATGGTGTGCACGCAAAGAGAGAGAAATGGAGCTTTTCAAGAATGAAATCTTATATTGTTGACATGCCATTAAAAAGCATGGCTTACAAAAATCACACAAGAAGATTAATGCAGTTCTACAGGCAACCAATCCAGAAAATATGTCACAACTCAAGTCGTCCTTGGGCCTTGTAAACTAGTAACAGCGGTTTTACCTGAACATTGCTACAGCGCTTCATCCATTGAACACACTGTTATAGACAGGATCAAAGTGGGAATGGTCAGAAGATGTGACACAGCATTCAAGGAAACAAAGAGACTAATAACATCAGATGAACTGCTCACCCATTATGACCCATCTCTGCCCATCAGACAGAGGTGTGATGTGTCCCTTTATGGCATTGGAGCTGGTTTGTCACACATTCACATAAAACATAAAGATAACATAAGAAATAGGAGCAGGAGTAGGCCACCTGGCCCGCCGAGCCTGCCCCGCCATTCAGTAAGAATGATCTGGCCATGGACTCATCACCACCTACCTGCCTTTTCCCCATAACCCTTAATTCTCCTACTACGCAAAAATCTAAGCAACCTTGTCTTAAATTTACTGAGGTAGGCTCCACTGCTTCATTGGGTAGAGAATTCCACAGCTTCACCACTCTCTGGGAGAAGCAGTTCCTGCTCATCTCTGTCCTTAATCTACTCCCCTGAAACTTGAGGCTATGTCGCCTGGGTCTAGTCCCCTTGTGTCTGTTTTCAATTCCAAGAACGGAATTCCAGAAATGGCTGCTACCCAGTTACAATGTTGGGCACCATTACTAGGAGCCCTCTCTCATGACACAGAGATCAAGGGTACCAATGCTGATGGCCTGTCACATCTTCCACTGCTGCCAACTGAAAGAGAAAAGTCTTTATACCATGACCTAGCAGAGTGTTCCACACAGCACTGGAGGACCAGTTGCTGGTTACAAATTCTGAAATACAAAGGGAAACAAGGAATTACCTGATATTGTCAAAAATCTATGAATTCATCATGCAAGGATGGCTCAGCTCATGGCAACCCTACGTCTCCAGATTTCTCAGCAAGGTAAGACCTACTGTCGGTATGTCAAAGATCTCGTGTTGTGGTTGCCTCTAAACTGCGCACCAGTGTTAGAAAATCTCCAAAAAGGACGCCTGGGTACGTTCCAGATGAAGAGGCTCGTTCAGAGCTACATGTAGCAGCTAGGAATAGATAATCAGATTGAAGACTTGCCAAAAGCTGTTCAGATTGCCAAAAAGTTCAAAATGCAGCCCCACAGATACTGTTACACCCATGGGAATGGCCATCAACACCGTGGCAAAGAGTACATATTGACTTTTCTGGGCCATTCGTGGACTCCATGTTCCTGACTGTTGTGGATACTCATTCAAAGTGGCTGGAGGTTATACCAATGAAGTCAACCACCTCAGCAAAGACTGTCTCGGGACTGAGGACTATCTTCTCCAGAAATGGCTTACCAGAACAAATTGAGAGAGATAATGGACCACAGTGCACATCAGAAGGATTCTGACTGTTCATGAAGGAAAATGGCATCAGATATTTCAAGTCATCTCCTCACCACCCAGCGACAAATCGGTTAGCTGAAAGGTTTATCCAAACCTTCAAGAAATCCATGAAAGCTATGGACTGGGAGGACATTTCTCTACACCAACAGGTGGACAACTTCCTTTTTGTGAATTGGAACTCCTGGGACGACAAATCAGGCAACTGCAATGCTGCTCATGAACAGGAGGCATAGACCTCCTGAGACCAGATCAATGGAGGGAAGTGCAGGTATTAAACTGAACCATTGGACCAAAGCACCACACACAACATACTGGAGGAACTCAACATGGAATATTGCATTCCGTTCTGGGCCCATTATTATCGGAAGAATGTAGAAGCTTTCGAGAGGGTGCAGAGGAGATTTACCACGGTGCTGCCTGGATTAGAGAGCAAGTCTTATGAGAATAGATTGAATGAACAAAGATTTTCTCTTTGGAACAAAGAAGGATGAGAAGTGACTTAATAGAGATGTACAAAATGATAAGAGTTTATAGATTGAGTTGTCAGCCAGAGACTTTTCCCAGGGTGTTCATGAGTAATACGAGGGGGCATAAATTTAAGATGATTGGAAAAAAATATAGTCAACTGATCTGAGAGGTATATTTTCACACAGAGTGTGGTAGATATGGGGAACACCCAGTTAGAGGTGGTGGTACAGCTGGATACCTTAAGGACATTTACAAAACTCAGAGATAGACACATGGATAATAGAAAAATGGACGTTTCTGAAGGAGGGAACAATTAGGTTGATTTTAGAGAAGGTGAAGCGCTCAGCACAACTTTGTGGGACAAAGGGCCAGGACTGTGCTGTAGTGTTCTATGTATGTCGATGTACTTGTGTATATGACAATGAACTCGACTTTGACTTTGATTTCGATGTAGTTTGTTCAGCCAGAACTGTGGAAACTTTTCGATGTTCATGTGCTTCACACAGCTGGAAACAGATTGGAATAAAACCGTTCCTTCGGCAGACTCACCGGCAGTGGTTCCAGGAATGGGCAGACGAACAATATCCAGTGTAGTCACGGCCTGGGGAATGAAGGGCACCCTGGCTTCTGGAACATTCCAATCGGCAGTTGACAACAATCCGGCCAAAATCATTTATTGTGACAAAAGAGAGAAAAACAATTACGGCATATACAACCTTGTTCGGGTCAGTCAGTCCATAAGGTATAGAAGCAGAATTAGGCCCTTCGGTCCATTAAGTCTGTTGCTCCATTCCATCATAGCTGATTTATTATCCCTCTCAATCCCGTTCTCTTGCCTTCTCCCAGTATCTTTTGATTAATGTTAAACCTATCAACCTCCACTTTAGATATATCCAATGACTTGACCTCCACAGCCAGCAGTGTCAATGAATTCTACAGATGCACCATCCTCTGGCTAAAGAAATTCCTACTTATCTCTGTTCTAAAGGGATGCCCTTCTATTCCGATGCTGTGCCCTCCACTCCTGGACTCCCCCACTATAGGAAAATCCTCTTCACATTCACTCTATCTAGGAGGTTCAATATTTGATCGGTTTCGATGAGGTTCCCCTCATTCTTCTAAACTCCAGTGAGTACAGATGCAGTGGTATCAATTGTTCCTCATACATTAACCCTTTCATTCCTAGAATCATTCACTTGAACCTCCTCTAGATCCTCTCCAATAGCAGCACATCATTTCTCTGCAACCCACCCAAACTGCTGGAGAAACTCAGCAGGTCAAGCAGCAGCTATGGATATGAATAAATGGTCAATGTTTTGAGCTGACACCCTTCATCAACACTGGAAAGGAAGGAGAATGATGCCAGAATAAAAAGGTGGGTAGAGGGGAAGGAGGATAGCTAGAAGGTGAAAGGTGAAGCCAGGCGGGTGGGAAAGGTAAAGGGTTGGAGAAGAAAGAATTTGATAGTAAAGAGAGTGAACACTGGAGAAAAGAAAGGAGGGCACCAGGGGAAAGTGACTGGCAGGTAAGAAGAGGCAAGAGATCAGAGTGGGCAATAGAAGAAGTGGAAAGGGGTGGGATTTTTTTCAGTGGAAGGAAATATCAATATTCATGCCATCAGGTTGGCGGCTACCCAGACGGAAAATGTGGAGTGGCTCCTCCACCCTGAAAGTGGCCTTATCCTGGCAGAAGAGGAGGTCATGGACCGATATGTCAGAACGGGAATCATTGTTGGAATTAAAATGGTTTGCCACCGGGGAATACTGCTTTTGGTGGATGGAGCAGAGGTGCTTGACAAAGCCGTTCCCCAATTTATGACAGGTCTCACTGATAAAGAGAAGGCTGTATCGGGAGCACCAGACACAATAGACAGACCCAACAGATTTGCTGTGAAGTGTTGTTTTACCTGGTAGGACTGTTTGGGGCCTTGAATGGAGGTGATGGAGGAAGGGAATGGGCTGGTGCAGCAACTTGGCTGCTTACAGGGATAAATGCCAGGAGGGAAATTACTGGGGAGGGATGAACAATTAAGGGAACCACAGAGGGAGCGATCCCTGTGGAAAGTAGAGAGTAAGGGGAGGTAAAGAGGTATTTGGTGGTAGGATCCCTTTGGAGATGGCAGACATTGTGGAGAATGATGTTAAGATGGTGGGAAGATGTTATTATTTTTCCTTAATGTACCTATAAAATCTCTTTGGATTCTCCTTAATCCTCTCATGCTCTCTTTTTGCCTTTCTGAATTCCTTCTCGAGTCCACTCCTGCGTCTCCTCTGCTTCTCCAGGGATTCACTCAACCCCAGCTGCCAGGATCTGACCCATTCTTCATTCATTTTCCTGACCAGACCTTCAATATCCCTCATCATCAAGGGTTCCCACTCCTGCCAGCCTTGCCCTTCACTCTAACATGCAGATCTTCAACTCTCAATATCTCACCTTTAAATGCCTCTCACCAGCTAGATATCCCTTTGCCTACAAACAACTTCCTCCACACACAACATGCTGTGGGAACTTAGCAGACCAGGCAGCAACTATAGAGAGGAATAAACAGTCGATATTTCTGGCTGAGATACTTCATCCGGACTGGAATGGAAGGGGGAGGAAATCAGAATAAGAAGTTAAAGGAGGACAAACTAGAAGGTGATAGGTGAAGGCAGGTGGTTGAGGGAGAGGGGAAGAACTCTGAATTCCAAACCCAGAGCTTGTTAACCACATGTTAACCATCATGTTAACCACAATGGCACTGTGGCACAGTTGTCACTTGTATTTACTCTGCCCTTTTGTTCTAGCTCTGACATAGTGCTGTGAGGAATCCCAAAGCTAATTGTGAAAGGTGTGTTGTATACAGAACAGTACAACACAGCACATGTCCTTCCGCCCACAATCTTGGGCTAACATTTTAACCTCCCCCAAGATCAAACTAACAATTTGCTCTCACGTTGCCCTCCATTTTTCTATCATCCACCTGCCTATCTAAAAGCCTCTTAAACGTCTATACTCGTAACATTGTACATGTAAAATCTCTCGTTGTAATTGAAAAGCTAAAAAAAGATGCAGATGAGATTCGCCAGGACATTACCTGGGACAAAGAGTTTCAGCTCCGAGGAGTGACTGGCAAGGCTGGGTTTGAGTTCCTCGGAGTCGAGGAGGCCGAGGGAAGGACCTGACAGAAAACACAAAATATGAAACTCAGATAAAATATATCTTAATAAACCTTTCCTTCAATATCAGAAATGAATAAACCTGCAGGCAAATACTTAAGGTAAGGTACAAGTGGTTCAGAGAGACAAAGTCATAGTGTAATACAGCAGGGGTATAGGCCCTTCGGCCCAACCAGCCCATGCTAACCATCACCAGTCAATGATGGTCCCAATTTCCTGAGTTTTACCCATATCCTTCCAGACCATATCCATTTCTTCTTAAATAATAGCATAAGAGTGTAAAACATAGGAGCAGAATTCATTCATTCAGTCATCGAGTCTGTTGCACCATTCCGCCACAGCTGATTTATCAATATCTGCTTCAAAAATACCCAAAGACTCATTCTTCACAGAGCCGTAGCAATGAATTCCACAGATTCACCACCCTCACCAGTCAAAGACAGAACTCTGAGGCCAACAAGAACAGATGCAGTCTGGTGAGGTAAGTAAATGTCTTTGCAGTAAAAAATGCTTTTAGATTCAGTATATGCTGACCACTGTCTAGTCGGAGGAGCAACACCCATTACCTTCCAGCTTCCCACTTTATTTCTGCTTCCCATCCACCCACCTTCACCCCTCACCTGCCAGCTTGTTTCCTTTCCTAATTCTTTTTCTACCTTTTCTTTCTTCCTCTCCAATGCTGACCTGAAATATCGACTGTTAAATCCTGTCTATAGATGCTGCCTGACCCGCTGAGTTCCTTCAGCATTTTGTGTGCATGTTGCTCTAGAGTTCCAGCATTTGCAGAATCCCACGGGTTAAAGGCTTAAGAAGCTTCCTGCTTAGATCCACCACCCATTCATCACAGGTTCCTCACTCCCCATCGCCAGAGGGAATAAGGATGTGGAACATTAGAGAATCATCTGGGGAGACTCAGAGGGTCGAGCAGCATCTGTGGGGGATAACTGCATTGCTGTTGTTTCAGGTCCAGACCCTACGTTGAGTCTGAGAGTGAAGAGGGGAGATGGACGGTGTAAGATAGGGAGAGGGATTGGAGAGGCAGGAGTCTGACGTGATGGGGAGACTGAGGAGTGGTGATGTAAGGTGACAGGAAGGTGTAGCAGGTATAAGAGTTTACCAATCTACCTGTCCAAGTGCCTTTTAAATGTTGCCAATGTACCTCCCTCAACCATTTCCTCCGGCAGCTCATTCCATATACTCACCACCATGAAGAGTTACATTTCATACCCCTTTGAAATCCTTTCCCTCGTACCTTAAACATTTGCCCCCTCATTTTTAATTCCCCTTCTCTGGGAAAAAGACTGTGTGTGTTCACCTGTCTCTAAGACACCTCTGAGTGTCTTATAATCATCTGTGTATATTTTGCCATGATCTGCATTAAACTCACATTTCAAATTTAATATAATTTATTTATTTGGAGATACAGTGTGGAACAGGTCTTTCCGGCCTAATGAGCCTCACTGACCAACAACCCACCTATTTAACCAGCAGCTGATTTACAATGACCAATTAACCTGCTAACCAATACATCTTTGGATTGTGGGAGGAAACTGGAGCACCTGGAGTAACGTGTTTGTAGGAAGGAACGTACAAACCTGCTGACAGAGAATGACAAAAGTGAACTTGGAAATCTGAAACCCGAGCTTGGTGCCAACCTCAATGCTATCGTGGCAAAGTGGTCACTAAAATTCACTCTGCCATTTCGTTCTGTCGGTGAGTGACACCCTGAAGCTAATTGTGAGTTGTGTACTGTATTGTGCAGAAGTCTTAGGGCAGGCACATATATACAGCTATGGGGCCTAAGACTTTTGCACAGAACTGCATTTGTCAATGTGGAGCGGAGAGTGAGTTTGTAAATTTGGTGGGAGCAAAGCATGTTGGGAATGGTGAGGGTAAAGCGCCAGAGGAGGGGTGTGGGTCAGGTAGCAGAGGAGGAGTGCCGGGGCAGAGGCTGGTGCAAGTGTAGAAATGCCCAGCTCTGTGACAGTAGGCAAGGTCATTTGATTCCAAACAAATTGTTTATCAATTATTACAGAATGTCTCTCTGGTGCTTCCCGCTCCATCCCCTCTCCTTTCCTCTTTTCCCAACCATGATTCCCCTCTCCCTGCCCCCTTCCCACTCTCAGTCCACAACAGAAACCCATATCAGAATCAGGTTTATCATCACTCACATGTCATATTTCTTCTTTTTTGCAACAGAAGTACAGTGCAATACATAAAATTATTGCAGTACTGTGCAAAAGTCTTAGCGCCCTAGGTATATATATAAGACCAGAAGACATAGAAGCATAAAAAGGCCATTGGCCCGTTAAGTCTGCTCCGCCATTCAATCATGGGCTAATCCAATTCTTCCAGTCATCCTCACTCCCCTACTTTTACCCCATACTCTTTGATGCCCTGGCTAATAAGAACCTATCTATCTCTGCCTTAAGTACAAAAACAATGGTTCCCTCTAAACTGCACACCAGAGTATTAGAAAATCTGTAAGGAGGACACCTGGGTACATTCAAAATGAACACTCTCGCCTGGAGCTATCTGAAGCGACTGGGATTAGATAATTACTGTAGACTGAAGACTTGGCCAAAACCTGTTTGGAATGCCAAAAAGTTCAAAATGCACTCCCAGAGGTACCGTTACACCCGTGGGAGTGGCCATCATCACCATGGCAAAGAGTACATATTGACTTTGCAGTGCCAATCATGGACACCGTGTTTCTGATTGCTGTAAGCAGAGGTTATACCAATGAAGTGGACCACTTCAGAAAAGACTATCTCCACTCTGAAAACTATCTTCACCAGAAATGGTTTACCAGAACAAATTGAGAGAGATAATGGACCACAGTGCACATCAGAAGGATTCTGACTGTTCATGAAGGAAAATGGCATCAGATAATTTCAAGTCAGCTCCTCACCACCCAGCAACGAATGGGTTAGCTGAAAGGTTTATCCAAACCTTCAAGAAGTCCATTAAAGCTATGGACTGGGAGGACATTTCTCTACAGCACAAGGTGGACAACTTCCTTTTTTGCGTATCGGAATTCTGGTCCTGCGACAACAAATCAAGCACCTGCAATGGTGTTCATGAACAGGAATCTTGAGATCTCGCCTGGACCTCCTGAGACCAGATCAATGGAGGGAAGTGCAGATATTACACTGAACCATTGGACCAAAGCACCACACACAACATAATGGAGGAACTCAACATGGAGTACTGTGTTCAGTTCTGGGCACCTCATTACAGTAAATAGCTTTAGAGAGGGCATGGAGGAGATTTAGCAGATGCTGCCTGGATTGAAGAGCATGCCTTATGAGGATAGACTGAGTGAGCTCGGGTTTTTCTCTTTGGAACAAAGAAGGATGAGAGCTGACCTGATTGAGGTGTACAAGATGATTGAGTGGTCAGCCAGAGACATTTTCCAAGGGTGAAAATGACTAATAGGAGTCATGATTTTAAGGTGATTGGAAAAAAAAGTATAGAAGGGATCTCATAGGTTTATTTTCACACTGAGAGTGGTGGATACAGGCAACACCCTGTCAGGGTAGAGATGGGTACATTAGAAGCATTTAGGAAACTCATAGATAGGCACATGGATGATTGGAAAATTGAGGGTTCTGTAGGAGGGAAGAGTTAGATTGATTTTAGAGAAGGTGAAGCGCTCAGCACAACTTTGTGGGACAAAGGGCCAGGACTGTGCTGTAGTGTTCTATGTATGTCGATGTACTTGTGTATATGACAATGAACTCGACTTTGACTTTGATTTCAATGTAGTTTGTTCAGCTGGAAATGTGGAAACTTTTCGATGTTCATGTGTTTCACACAGCTGGAAACAGATCGGAATAATCCCATTCAAAACCGTTCCTTCGGCAGACTCACCGGCAGTGGTTCCAGGAATGGGCACAGGAACAATATCCAGTATATTCACTGCATGGGGAATGAAGGGCACCCTGGCTTCTGGAACATTCCAAACAGCGGCTAACGACAATCCGGCCAAAATCATTTATTGTGACAAAAGAGAGAAAAACAATCATATAAAATGTTGTTCAGGTCAGTCATTCGTAAGGCATTGGAGCAGAATTAGGCCATTTGGCATTCAATCACGGCTGATTTAATTTCCTTCCCAACCCCATTCTCATGCCTTCTCCCCATATCTTTTGATTAATGTTAAACCTGTCAACCTCTACTTTAGATATACTCAATGACTTAACCTCCACAGCCGTCAGTGGCAATGAATTCTACAGATTCACCACCCTCTAGCTAAAGAAATTCCTACTTGTCTCTGTTCTAGAGGGATATCCTTCTATTCTGAGGCTGTGCCCACTGCTCCTGGACACCCCTACTATAGGAAACATCCTCTTCACATCCACTCTATCTAGGAGGTTCAATATATGATCAGTTTCAATGAGATTCCCGTCATTCTTCTAAACTCCAGTGAGTACAGATGCAGAGGTATCAAACCTTCCTCATGCAATAAGCCTGTAATTCCTGGAATCATTCACGTGAACCTCCTCTGGATCCTCTCCAATGAGAGCACACTATTTCTCTGCAACATACAAATGGAAATGGAAAGGGCATTTTTAATTTTATTGGAAGGAGAAATTGATGTTCATGCCATCAGGTTGGAGGCTATCCAGATGGAAAATGAGAAATGAGGTGTAGCTCCTCCACCCTGAAAGTGGCCTCATCCTGGCAGAAGAGGAGGTCATGGACTGATAAGTCAGAATGGGAATCATTGTTGGAATTAAACTGGTTTGCCACTGGGTAATACTGCTTTTGGCGGATGGAGAAGAGAAGCTTGACAAAGCCATTCCCCAATTTATGACGGGTCTCAGTGATGTAGAGGAGAGTGCATTGGGCACACCAGACACAATAGGCAAACCCAATAGATTTGCTATGAAGTGTTGCCTCACCTGATAGGACTGTTTGGGGCTTTGAATGGAGGTTAAGGAAGGCGGGGGGAATCGGCTGGTGCAGCAATTTGGCCTCTTGCAGGGATAAATGCCAGGAGGGAGATTACTGACGAATGATTAAGGGATTAAGGGAACCACAGATGGAGTGATCCCTGTGGAAAGTGGAGAGTGAGGGGAGGTAAAGATGTGTTTGGTGATAGGATCCTTTTGGAGATGGCGGAAGTTAGGGAGAATCATGCGTTTAATGCAGAGGCTCATGGGGAGGTAGGTGAGGACAAGATGAATTCTATCACTGTTAAGATGGTGGGAAGATGTTACTTTTTCCTTAATGTACCTATAAAATCTCCTTGGATTCTCCTTAATCCTCTCTGCCAAAGCTGCTTCATTCCCTTTTCTTGCCCTTCTGAATTCCTTCTCCAGTCCGCTCCCACATCTCCTCTACTGATCAGGGATTCACTCAATCCCAGCTGCCAGGGTCCAACCCATCTCTCCTTCATTTTCATGACCTGAACCTCGTTATCGAGGGCTCCCCGCTGCTGCCAGGCTTGCCCTTCACTCTAACGTGTAGATCTCACCTTTAAATGTCTCCCACTAGCTAAATGTCCCTTTGTTCACAAACATCCTGCTCCACACACAATATGCTTGTGAAGCTCAGCAGAATAGGCAGCATCTATAGAGAGGAGTAAACAATCTACGTTTCAAACTGAGACTCTTCAACAGGACTGAAAAGGAAGGGGAAGAATTCAGAATAAGAAGGTAAAGGAGGACAAACTAGAAGGTGATAGGTGAAGGCAGGTGGGTGCGGGAGAGGGGAAGATGTATAAGGTTGGGAGGTGATAGGTAGACAATAAGACATAGGAAAATAATTAGGCCATCTGGTCCATCGAGTCTCCTCCACCATTCAATCAAGGCCGATCAATTTTTCTATCTCCTCCTCAACCCCAGTTCTCGGCCTTCACCCTATAAACTTTGATGCCACATCCAATCAAGCACCTATCAATCTCTGCCTTAAATACACCCAATGACCTGGCCTCCACAGCTGAACGTGGCAACAAATTCCACAAGTTCACCACCCTTTGGCTAAAGAAATACTCTGCAACTCTGTTTTGAAAGGGGCGCCCCTCTATCCTGAGGCTGTGCCCTCTTGTCCTAGACTCTCCCACCATGGGAAACATCCTTTCCTCATCTACTCTGTCTAGGCCTTTCAACACTTGAAAGGTTTCAATGATATCCGCCCTCATCTTTCTGAGTTCAAGTGAGTACAGACCCGGAGCCATCAAATGTTCCTTGTATGATAACCCTTTCATTCCTGGAATCATCCTTGTGAACCTCCTCTGGACCCTCTCTAATGCCAGCACATCTTTTCTAAGATGAGGGACAGAAAACTGTTCACAACACTCAAGGTGAGGCGTCACCAGTGCCTTATAAAGTCTCAGCATCACATCCTTGCTCTTGTATTCTTGACCTCTTGAAATGAATGCTAACATGGCATTTGCCTCAAGTCCCTCTGCATCTCAGATTTCTGGATTTTCTCCCCGTTTAGAAAATAGACCGCACATTTATTTCTACTACCGAGGTGCATGACCGTGCATTTTCCAACATTGCATTTCATTTGTCACCATTCTCCTAATCTGTCTAAGTCTTTCTGCATCCTACCTGTTTCCTCAACACTACCTGCCCCTCCACCAATCTTTGTATCATCTGTAAACTTGGCAACAGAGCTATCTATCCATCCTCAAAATCATTTATATACAACACAGAAACAAGTGGTCCCAACACCAACCCCTGCAGAACACCACTTGTCACTGGCAGTCAACCAGAAAAGGATCCTTTTATTCCCACTCACTGCCTCCTACCAATCAGCCAATGCTCTAGCCATGTTAGTAACTTTCCTGTAATACCATGGGCTCTTAACTTGGTAAGCAGCCTCATGTGTGGCACCTTGTCAAAGGCCTTTTGGAAGTCCAAATATACAACATCCACTGTATCCCTTTATCTATCCTACTTGTAATCTCCTCAAAGAATTCCAACAGGTTCGTCAGGCAAGATTTTCCCTGAAGGAAAGCATGCTGACTTTGTCTTATCTTGTCCTGTGTCACCAAGTACTCCTCATCTTATTCTTAAATCTCCTTTGCACTTTCTCTAAAGCTTCTACATCCTTCCTGTAATGAGGTGTCCAGAACTGAACGCAACACTCCCACATTGAGTTCCTCCAGCATTTTGTGTGTGTGGCTTTGGATTTCCAGCATCTGCAGAATCTCTTTTGTTTATAACAACATATTTCAATCAACTTTTGCAATTTCCTGTCTGAAACCATCAAAATTTGTTTTGCCCAACTGAGAAGCTGGGCATGTGGACCAGATCTGTATTTTTGCATCACTAATTTAAAACTGATGGAGCTATAACCATGAGAATCCCCCTGCAGTATCTACAGGAGACGCTGCCTTAATACAACATCTATCATCAAAGTTCCCCACCACCCAGGCCATGTTGGTTTCTCGTAGTTACCATTGGGCAGGAGGTACAGGAGCCTGAAGTCCCACACCACTGGGTTCAAGGACAGATTCGTCCCTTCAATCATTCGGTTCTTGAACCAACACTCCGAACACCTTGATCACTTTGCACTAAATGGACTTGTTTTGTTTGAGTATTACATACACAAGAAAATCTGTAGATGCTGGAAATCCAAAGCAACGCACAAAATGCTGGAGGAATTCAGCAGGTCAGTGGAGAAGACAGAACAGTAAACAGGACCTGAAGAAGCAACTTGGCCCCAAATGTTGACTGTTTACTCTTCTCCATAGATGCTGGCTGACCTGCTGAGTTTCTCCAGCGTTTTCTGTGTTGTTTTGTTCTAGTCATGTTCTTTCTGGTAATGCTGCACAAGATTAATCTTTAGTGAATATTATTCTTGTGAATTCTGCTTTCCTGATGCGGTGTGCCTGTGAGGCTGCCGTTTTTCATTGCATCTGGTGAGACTACATCCGGAATTTCGTAAACAGAAGAAATTCTGCAAGTGCTGGAAACAGATCGGAATAATCCTGGCAGTGGTTCCAGGAATGGGCAGGCGAACAATGTCCAATATAATCATGGCCTGGGGAATGAAGGGCACCCTGGCTTCTGGAACATTCCAATCAGCAGCTAACAACAACCTGGCCAAAATTATTTGGTGTAACAAAAGAGAGGAAAACAATTATATACACTTTTGTTCAGGTCAGTCAGTTGTAAGACATTGGAGCAGATTTAGGCCCTTCAGTCCATCACGTCTCTTGTGCCCTTCCATCATGGCTGATTTACTATCCTTCTCAACTCCATCCTCCTGCCTTCTCCCCATAACCTTTGATTACTTTACTAATCAAGAACCTATCAACCTCCACTTTAAATATACCCAGTGACTCATTCTCCACAGAGCCGTAGCAATGAATTCCACAGGTTCACCACCCTCACCGGTCAAAGACAGACACTGATACCAACAAGAACAGATTCAGTCTTGTGGAATAAATAAATGCCTTTTCAGTAAAAAGTGCTTTTGGATTCTGTATATGCTGACCACTCTCAGGTTGAAGGAGCAACATCTCATATTCTGTCTGCATAGACTCATGCCTGATGTCGTGAACATTGATTTCTCTAACTTCTAGCAATTTCTCCCTCTCCTTCTTCCCTCTTCTTCTATTCCTCCTCACCCTTTCTGTTCTCACCTATCACCTCCCAGCTTCACGATTCAGTCCCCCATCCACCTTCACCCCTCACCTGTTCTCACCTATCACCTCCCAGCTTCACGATTCAGTCCCCCATCCACCTTCACCCCTCACCTGGTCTTACCCATCACCTCCCAGCTTCTTACTTCATTTCCCAATCACACACCTTCACCCCTTACCTGGCCTCACCTATCACCAACCAGCTCATACTCCTTTCACCTTCTTATTAGACCACAAGACCATAAGGCAAAGGAGCAGAATTAGGCCATTTGGCCCATCGAGTCTGCTCCATCATTCAGTCATGGCTGATCCTTTTCTCGCCTCCTCAACCCCACTCCCAGCCTTCTCCCTGTAACCTTTGATGCTGTGTCCAATAAAGAACCTATCAATCTCTGCCTTAAATACACAAAATGACCTGGCCTCCACAGCTGCCTGTGGTAATAAATTCCACAAATTCACCACCCTCTGGCTAAAGAAATTTCTCTGCATCTCTGCTTTGAAAGGGCGCCCCTCTATCCTGAGGCTGTGCCCTCTTGTCCTAGACTCCCCCACCATGGGAAACATCCTTTCTACATCTTCTCTGTCTAGGCCTTTCAACATTCAAAAGGTTTCAATGAGATACCCCCTCATCTTTCTAATTTCCAGCAAGTACAGACCCAGAACCATCAGATGTTCCTTGTATGATAACCCTTTCACTCCCGGTACCTCCTATGACCCCTCTCCAATGCCAGCACATCTTTTCTTAGATGAGGAGCCCAAAACTGTTCACAATACTCAAGGTGAGGCTTCAACAGTGCTTTATAAAGCTTCAGCATCTCATCCCTGCTCTTGTACTCTAGACTTCTTGAAAGGAATGCCAACATTCCATTTTTCTTCTCACCACTGACTCTGTCTGCAAGTTAACCTTTAGGGTGATCTGTACAAGGACTTCCAATTCCCTTTGCATCTCAGATTTTTGGATTTTCTCTCTGTTTAGAAAATAGTCTGCACATTTATTTCTTCTATCAAAGTGCAGGACCATGCATTTTCCAACATGGTATTTGAATTGCTCATTCTCCTAATCTGTCCAAATCCCTCTGCAGCCTACCTGTTTCCTCAACACTACTGCCCCTCCACTAATCTTCATATAATTTGCAAATTTGGTAACAAAGCCATCTATTCCATCATCTAAGTCATTGATAAACAGCATAAACAGAAACGGTCCCAACACTGACCCCTGTGCAACACCACTAGTCACTAGTAGCCAACCAGACTTTTATTCCCACTCACTGCCCCCTACCAATCAGCCAATGCTCTCTCTAACCATGCCAGTAACTTTCCCTATTCAAGCTTTTCCCTTTCCTTTCCAGTGCTGACCTGAAATATCAACTGTTTAATCCCGGATGTAGATTTTGCCTGATCTGCTGAGCTCCTCCAGCATTTTGTGTGTGTTGCTCAGGATTTCCAGCATTTGCAGAATCCTTGTGTTAAGGATTTAAGAAGCTTCCTGATGGAAGGGCCCTGCTTAGATCCGTCACCCATCCATCCTCACCATCAGAGGGAACATAAGACAATCATCTGGGGAGACTGAGTTAGCTGAGCAGCATCTGTGGGTGGGGGAGATGGGTAGTGTAAGAGGGTTTGAAGAGGCAGGAGTCTGACATGATGGGTAGTCTGAGGAGGGGTGGTGTAAACTGACAGGAAGGTGTAGTAGGCATGAGAATTTACCAATCTACCTGCCCAAGTGCCTTTTAAATGTTGTTAATCTACCTTCCTCAAACAATTCCTCTGGCAGCTCTTTCCATATACTCACCACCGTCTGCATGAAGAGTTACCTTTCAGATTCCTTTGAAATCTTTCTTCTCTTACCTTAAACCTTTGCTTCCTAGTTTTTAGTCCCCCTTCTCTGGGAAAAAGACTGCGTGTGTTCACCTGTCTATACCCCACACGATTATATACACCTCTCTAAGGTCACGTCTCAATTGCCTACGTTCCATGGAATAAAGTCCTAATCTCCCTAATCTCTCCCCGTAACTCAGTCTGTCCAGTCCTGGCATCATTCTTTTAAATCTTCTCTGCACTCTCTCCAGTTCAATGATGCCTTTCCTAGAACAGGGTGACCAAAACTATCCTCAGTACTTCAAGTGGGGTCTCACTGCTGCCTTGTACAACTGAGCCACCTCACCTCTGTTCACAATGCTTGACTCGTACTGTACACTGGCTGGGACAGAGGGTTTCCTTTCTCTTCGTCTCTCCGATCCTCTCAGTGTCTCATTATCGTCTGTGTATACTCTGCCATGATCTGCATTAAGGTCAAAATTTAAAGTTAATATTATTTATTTATTTGGAGATACAGTGTGGAACAGCCCAATGAGCTACACCGGCCAGCAACCCCCGATTTAACCCGAGCATAATCACAGAACAATCTGCAATGAACAATTAATCTACTAACCAGATTTTCTTTGGATTGTGGGAGGAAATGAGAATGCCCGGGGGAAACCCATGTATACACAGGAAGGAATGTACAAACTTGTTAGAGTCTGACAGAATTGAACTCTGAACTCTCATGCTAAGAGCTCTAGTGGCATCACTAGTTGTCACTCGTTGGAAAAAGCACGGTCATGCACTTTGGTAGTAGAAATAAATGCATGGACTATTGTCTAAATGGGGAGAAAATCCAGAAATCTGACATTCAGAGGGGTGTGGGAGTCCTTCCTTTGCATTCATTTCAAGAGGTCTAGAATACAAGAGCAAGGATGTGATGCTGAGGTTTTATAAGACACTGATGAGGCCTCACCTCGAGTATTGTTAACAGTTTTGTGCCCCTCATCTTAGAAAAGACGAGCTGGCATTGGAGAGGGTCCAGAGGAGATTCACAAGGATGATTCCAGGAATGAAATGTTTATCATAAGAGGAACGTTTGATGGCTCTGGGTCTGTACTCACTGGAATTCAGAAGGATGAGAGGGGATCTCAGTGAAACCTTTCAAATGTTGAAAGGTCTAGACAGAGTAGATGTGGAAAGGATGTTTCCCATGGTGGGGGAGTCTAGGACAAGAGGGCACAGCCTCAGGATAGAGGGGATCCCTTTCAAAACAGAGATGCGGAGACATTTACTTAGCCAGAGGGTGGTGAATCTGTGGAATTTGTTGCCACAGGCAGCTGTGGAGGCCACGTCATTGGGCTTATTTAAGGCAGAGATTGATAGGTTTCTGATTGGACATGGCATCAAAAGTTACAGGGAGAAGGCCGGGAACTGGGGTTGAGGAGGAGATAGAAAAAAAGGATCAGCTGTGATTGAATGGCGAGCAGACTTGATGGGTGAGGTGGCCTAATTCTGCTCCTATGTCTTATGGTTTTATGGTACTTGCTCTGACCTTTAGTTCTGGCTGTGAATTAGCATTGTCAGTCATCCTAAATCTAATTATGAAACAAGTACTATACCTAGCCCATAGAATATTATTGCACAGTACAGGCAGTTTGGCCCACAATTTTGTGTACATACCCTCTACTCTCTGTGGAAAAAATCTGCTTCTGACATCCCCCTATATATTCCTGTGGTGAACTACACATACCTGTCTGGACACGTCCCCCCCCCCCCCCCCCCCGCTGACTGCTCCTGTGGCTCCTCCCACGGACCCCGGTATAAAGGCGATTGAGGCCTGAGCCCTGCCCTCAGTCTCCAGGATGTAGCATGGTGGTCAATTGCTGCTTGTTCTTTCTTCCAGTCAATAAAAGCCGATATCTCGCCTCACGTCTCAGAGAGTTATTGATGGTGCATCAATTTTATTGACTGGAAGTTTAAACCATGGACAGCATTTTACGTCCAGAAAAATTAGACCTTGATCCGCAAGACTCCGAAGCAGCTCTTGCCTTTGAACTCTGGCTTGCATGCTTCCAATCATACTTGGAACAGATTCCAGTGACTGAGCCTGCCACGAAGTACAAAATATTACTATCTAGAGTAAGTCCGAAAGTATTCTCCCTTATCAGGGACCTACCGACCTACCAAGGGGCACTGGACGCCCTCAAAAGACAGTACCTGTGGCTAGTGAACACCGTCTACGCAAGACATCGCTTAGCAACACGGCAGCAGCGACCCGACGAGACGAGCGCTGGGTTTCTCCGAGCCCTACAGACACTCGTCCGAACTTGCGACTGCAAAAGTCTGACAGCGGAGCAGCATTCGGAGCTGCTAGTACGAGACGCCTTCATTACGGGGATCAGGTCAGTGTACGTGCGTCAGTGGCTGCTGGAAAATGCCGATCTTACCTTACGCTTGGCAATCGAGACGGCCGACACGCTGGAGGCTACTCTGCACAACGCTGACACTGTCCAGCCGCGCTATCCCCCGCCGGTTCCGTGGACACCTCAGACCCCGCCGCCGCTGGTTCCCGCAAGCGAATTCACCACCGCCGCTGCCAGTCGCGAGTCCATGAACTCCCTGAACCCAACCACAGCTGCTGCCAGTCGCAAGTCCGCACAGTGTTACTTCTGCGGACTCGAAAAGCACCCCCGAAACGCTGCCCGGCCCAAGAAGCGACCTGTTCCAGCTGCGGGAAGTAGGGCCATTTCGCCAAGGTCTGTAAGTCTAAACCACGAGCGGGGTCGGGCAGCGCCGTGTGTGAGGCATGGGGGCCGCCATCTTGGTCGCCGCCATCTTGCCTGCCCGCCTCGTGCGAGGCATGGGGGCCGCCATCTTGCCTGCCTGGATGGGGGCGGCTATCTTTGTCGGCGCCACATCGCCCCACCCCCAACCCACCGGTGCTTACCAGGCACCAAGACGGCAGTTCAACTCTGGCCTCTGTAACCCTCGACCAAAGCGCCCCACACCAGCTTGCAAGGTCAATGATGGACATCCTGGTGGAGGGGCACAGGACTAGCTGCCTGTTTGACACGGGCAGCACTGAGAGTTTTATTGACCCGGACGCGGTGCAACGCTGCGGACTCCTGACAAGGCCGATAAGCCAGGGGTCACCATGGCTTCTGGGTCGCATTCCACAGACATCTGGGGGGGTTGTGTAGCGACATTGGTGGTGCAGGGCACAGAATATCGGAACTTTGCGCTGCTGGTCATGCCTCAACTGTGCGTGCCTGTGCTATTGGGGCTGGACTTCCAGAGCCACCTCGAAAGTGTGACTATGGCATATGACGGGCCCCTCCCACCACTCACTGTCAGGAATCCTCAGTTTTGTGGGACTTAGTCATATACCCCACTACTGACCACACACACACACCGACCCAAACATCCCACCCAGCACCATGTCGACAGCTGCGCTACTGACACCACTTACAGCCTCTCCACCCTCAAGATCCCTCCCCCACCGCTGTTCGCCAAACTGACCCCCGACTGTAAACCTGTGGCAACTAAAAGCAGGAGGTACAGCGTGGGGGACAGGGCCTTCATTCAGTCAGAGGTGCAGCAAATTTTTTGGTTTGAATAAGTTCATTTTATCATGCCCTATAATATCTAACTTTTTTTTTTGGCCCTTTTTTATGGATCAAGCTTTTCTTTTATGGAAAACAAAAGGTATAACATGTTTTCGTGATTTGTTTCTGGATGATAGCTTTATGTCCTTTGAACAGCTATCTAATAAATATAATTTACCTAAAACTCATTTTTTTAGATATTTGCAAGTTAGAAATTTTTTGTATAATGAGTTACAGTCTTTTCCGAAACTATGTCCATTGGACATTACAGAAAGAATTTTAGCTCTGAATCCTTGTCAAAAGGGTTTAGTAGCTGTCATTTATAATATGATCATGAAAATACAGCCAGAAGTATCAGAAAAAATTAAGAAGGAATGGGAAAAAGAACTTCATTGTCTTATATCCACTGAGCAGTGGGAGAAAATTTTACAATTAGTCAATTCGGCTTCTATTTGTGCTAAACATGCCCTAATACAATTTAAGGTTGTACATAGGGCTCACATGTCTAAGGATAAACTTGCTCGATTTTATTCTTATGTTTTGTTTTTTTAAAAACTTTTTTATTGTGTTTTCAAGTAGTTACAGAATAAAAGTGTATGAAAAAGAAAATGTATGTTACCCGTCCCCCCTCCCCTTAACCCCTCCCCCTAACATCCCTATAGAAAAAAAAGAAGAAAGGAAGAAAGAAAAAAAAAAGGAATGCCTGGATATCGGAAGATCCCCACATGCTCCAAGGAGTTCGTAATAACTTTAGTATATATATTTATTTCTTTCCCCAAGTAACCAATTATTTCATCTTCGGAGCACCTATATATTTAATCCTATCTTTTGTAAATAAGGGCGCCAAATTTTCAAAAATGTTTCATATTTATCTCTTAAATTATAAGTAATTTTTTCAAGTGGAATACAGCCATAAATTTCTTTCTTCCAACGATCTATACTTAAATATGTATGCGATTTCCAAGTAACTGCAATAACCTTTTTGGCTACTGCCAATGCAATTTTTATAAATTCTTTCTGATATTTATTCAATTTGGATATCGGTTTTATCCCTTCAATATCACCTAGTAAAAGTAATATTGGATTTTGTGGAAGTTGTATTCCAATAATTTGTTCCAATAAAACTCTTAAGTTTGTCCAAAAAGGTTGAATTTGAGAACAAGACCAAGTAGAATGTAAAAAAGTACCAATTTCTTGGTTACATCGGAAACACTGATCAGATAAATTTGAGTTTAATTTATTTATTTTTTGTGGTGTAATATATAAAAATTGTATTGCACTAATCTTAATCGGACATTTATTGTATTTGTCATACTCTCAAGACATAGTCTTGACCAATTTTTTTCTTCAATTTTAATATTCAAGTCACTTTTCCATTTTTGTCTTGACTTATGGACTCCTTGTTTAATTGCCTGTTGTTGAATCAAATTATACATACAAGTGATAAATTTTTTAATCTTTCCTTTTTGAATTAAAGTTTCTATTTCATTGGATTTCGGTAATAACATTGTTTGACCTAATTTTTCTCTTAAATAAGCCCTTAGTTGAAAGTAACAAAAAAGAGTGTTGTTTGATACTTTATATTTATTCTTTAATTGATCGAATGACATTAATATACCTCCTTCAAAACAATCTCCTATATATCTAATCCCTTTTTGAAACCAATTATATAAAAGTTGATTATCCATTGTAAAAGGAATAAGTCTATTTTGAATTAAAGATCTCTTTGCTAATAAGGATTTCTTTGTCTCATTGTCAACATTTATCTTATTCCATAAGTCAATCAAATGTTTTAATATAGGAGATTCTTTCTTTTCCCGTATCCATTTAGATTCCCATTTATATATAAAATCTTCTGGTGTGTTTTCTCCTATTTTATCTACTTCTATTCTAATTCATGCCGGTTTATCTTTCTCAAAAAAAGATGCAATAAATCTAAGTTGATTTGCTTTATAATAATTCTTAAAATTTGGAAGTTGTAACCCTCCTAGCTCAAATTTCCATGTCAATTTTTCTAACGATATTCTTGACATCTTACCTTTCCAAAGAAACTTCCTCACATATTTATTTAGCTCTTGAAAAAACTTCTGGGGTAATTGTATTGGTAGTGATTGAAATAAGTATTGTAATCTAGGGAATATATTCATTTTTATGGTATTTACTCTACCTACTAATGTTATTGGTAATACCATCCATTTATCAAAATCTTCTTGAATTTTTTTCAATAGTGGTAAATAATTTAATTTGTATAAGTTCTTTATGTCATTATCAACTTTTATACCTAAATATTTTATACCATTTGCCGGCCATCTAAATTGGGTTATTAATCGACATTGACTATAATCTCCTTTAGTAAGAAGTAAAATTTCACTTTTATCCCAATTTATTTTATAACCTGATATTTTCCCATATTCTTCTAATCTATAGGATAATTTACGCAACGAGTGCAATGGGTTTGTTAGATAAAGCAGAACATCATCAGCAAATAAGTTAATCTTGTATTCTTCCTGATTAATGCTGAAACCCTTAATGTCTGGGTCCATTCTAATCAATTCAGCTAATGGCTCTATCGCCAACACAAATAAAGCAGGTGATAATGGACAACCTTGCCTAGTTGACCTTGTTAACTGAAATGGTGTTGAAATTTGACCATTTGTCACTACTTTAGCTTTGGGATTAGTATTTAAGGTTTTAATCCATTTTATAAAAGATACTCCTAATCCATATTTTTCCAATACCTTAAATAAAAAATCCCATTCCAATCTATCAAATGCTTTTTCTGCATCTAAAGCAACTGCCACACTCATTTCCTCCCTCTTCTGTGCTAAATGAATTATACTAAATAACCGAGTTACATTATCTGCCGATTGTCTATTTTTAATAAATCCTGTTTGATCCATATGTACTAATTTTGGTAAGCATTTAGATAACCTATTAGATAAGATTTTTACTATTATTTTATAATCAGTGTTTAATAAAGAAATAGGTCTATATGATGTTGGCTTTAAAAGATCTCTATCTTTTTTTGTCAATACTATTAAAATAGCTGTTGAAAAAGATTCTGGAAGTTTATGCGTTCTTTCCGCTTGGTGTATTAACTCCATAAAAGGAGGAATTAATAAATCTTTAAACTTTTTATAGAATTCAGGCAGAAAACCATCTTCTCCTGGAGATTTATTACTTTGAAATGATCCTAGGGCTTCTTCGACCTCTTTCAATGTAAAAGGCATATCTAACTCCTTCTGTTCTTCCGTATTTAATTTTGGAAGAGTTATTTGTGATAAAAACCTTTCTATCTTGACATTGTCATTTTGTGATTCTGATTTATACAACTCAGAATAAAAATCCTTAAAAGCTTCATTAATTTCTAAAGGTTTATAAGTAATTTTATTTACTTTTGTTCGAATTGCATTTATTGTTTTAGAAGTCTGGTCTGTTTTTAACTGTCATGCAAGAACCTTATGTGATCTTTCACCTAGTTCATAATATCTCTGATTAGTTCTCATAATTGCTTTTTCTGTTCGATATGTTTGGAGTGTATTATATTGTAACTTCTTATTAATAAGTTGTCTTCGTTTTTCTTCTGTCATATTTCTTTGGGATTCTTTTTCTAATTTTGTAATCTCTTTTTCCAATTGATCTATTTCTATCATATATTCCTTCTTAATTTTAGAAGTATAACTTATTATCTGACCTCTCAAATATGCCTTCATTGCTTCCCACACTATAAATTTATCATCAACTGAATGTGAATTTATATCTAAAAAGAACTGAATCTGTTTTCTCATAAAATCACAAAAATCTTGACGTTTTAATAATATTGAATTAAATCTCCACCTATAAATTGATTCCTCTTTATCTATCATTATCATTGTCATTATTAAAGGAGAATGATCTGACAATATTCTTGCTTTATATTCCACGTTTTTCACTCTATCTTGAATATTCGTTGATAATAGGAAAAAATCTAACCTTGAATATGTTTTATGTCTATTTGAATAAAATGAATAATCTCTTTCTTTTGGATTAATTCTTCTCCATATATCAATCAAATTTAAGTCTTTCATCAATGATAGAGTTAATTTTACTGCTTTTGATTTTGTGACAACCTTTGTTGATCTATCTAAAACTGGATCTAGACATAAGTTAAAATCTCCACCTATTAATATTTTTTATCATGTGCGTTAGCCAAATTCAAAAAGACCTCCTGTATAAATTTTACATCATTTTCATTTGGTGCATAAATGTTCATAAGGGTCCATAGTTCTGAAAAAATTTGACAATGTATAATTAGATATCTCCCCGCCGAATCAATTAATACGTTTTGTATTTTAATTGGCAAATTTTTGTTAACCAAAATTGCAACTCCTCTCGCCTTTGAATTAAATGAAGCTGCAATAACATTTCCAACCCAGTCTCTTTTTAATTTCTGATGTTCTATGTCTGTTAAATGAGTTTCTTGTAAAAAAGCTATATCTGTTTTCATTTTTTTAATGTATGTTAAAATTCTTTTTCTTTTTACCAGCCCATTAAGCCCATTAACATTAAAACTTAAAAAATTCAGTAGATTAGTCATTATTTTTTAAAATTATATTACTCCAATCTATAATAATACCTAATCTTTCAACTTTCGTGGTATCCTGGGAAATCTTTATAAAAATCTCCATGTTGCTATGTGTGTCCCCACCAATCATCCAGGCAAAAAATTGAAGAAAAATAGAATATAAAGAAAAAAACAAAATACCCCCCCTACTAATGTTGTGAAAAAAAACACAACATTACCCCCCTCTGTTGTACGGGTCATGGCAATCGCCATGATTACACACGTGGATCCCGTAGTAACCGATCCAAAGCTCCCCAGCCCTCCCGCAACATAAAAAAGTATATATATAAGAAGAAAAAAATACTATTCTCAATTAGTATTTCTAAAATTTTGCTTTTCTCCTCTATAATATCCATAAATGTCCATCACTTCTGTTCGCTGACTCTATCTTCATCTTTAATCCATTACGTTTGGAAGCCTCTATGTGTAATTAGTCAATAGATGAAAGTTTTTGTGCAAACTCCTCCGCTTTTCGATAATCGGAAAAAAATCTTTTTCCCTCCTCCAAAAAAATTATCAGTGTTGCTGGGTGATGCATTATAAATTTATAACCCTTTTCCCATAAGGCTTTTTTCACTGGGTTAAATTCCTTCTTTCTCTTCAAAAGGTTGTAACTTATATCAGGATAAAAAAGAACTGGTTTCCCTTCTATCATCAATGGCCCGTTTCTATTTTTGGCACTTTGGACAGCCGCCTTCAGGATCTTTTCTTTATCTTGGTATCTTAAGCATTTTATCAAAATTGATCGTGGATTTTGATCAGCTTGAGGTCTTGACCTTAAGGATCTATGAGCCCTTTCAATGTCAATTGGAGTTTCTCTTTCCATTTCCAATTTTTCAGGGATCCATTTTTGAAATTTTTTTATTGGATCTTCTCCTTCTATATCTTCTTTAAGTCCAACAATTTTAATATTATTTCATCTACTAAAATTTTCAAGCTTATCAATTTTTTCCATAAATTGTTTTCTTTCTGATGTCCAAGCAGTATTTTCATTTTCCATTTTGTCCATTCTTTCAACCATGTCTTCCGTTTTAGTTTCCAAGTCCATAATTCTCTTTTCCATTTTTTCCTGTCTCTTTGTCATTTTATCAAGCATAATCTCCATATTTGTCATTTTTTGGAGTACTTTTTGATTACTTTTAATGCGTCTAATTTACGCATTATTTGCCTCAAAGTCTTTTCTATATTTCCAGAAGAACTTTTATCTCCCTCTTCGTCTGATCTTTCCAGAGAATCTGACTCTCCCTCAGATTCACTATCACTTTCGGTTGCAGTCGTAACTGGGCTTTGTAGTTCTGGTTGCTCCCATTTGCGCATGCTCCTTCCTTCGCGTTTGCGCAGTTCTCGTTGGTCTTTTCCTTTAGAAATGGCCGATGTTGCCGCAGTTTCCTGTTCCGTATCGCCAGTGGTATAATGTACCTGAGACCGCGGTTCTTTGGTAGATGTGGGCCTTGCTTCTGCTCCAACTTGCGTTGTCTTCCCGGTATTAGTTTTCTTCATCTTCTGTTTTTGAGACATAGCTTGAAACAATCCGGAGTAGTTTATAAGTAACTTTTAGAAAGTATTGACTAACTTTTCTTCACTTAAACATTAATTTATTAACTTTTTACAGGAGAGCTGGGTTCCAGCGTCTCGATCCTACGTCATCACGTGACGTCCCCCCGATTTTATTCTTATGTTAATCCAACCTGTGACAGATGTCATTCTGATGTTGCATCATTGACCCACATGTTTTGGTCTTGCCCTTGTTTGCAAAGTTCTTGGAAAGATATTTTCAGTATTATTTCAATAGTTCTGAATATCAATTTCCAACCGCATCCTATTACTGCAATTTTCGGTTTACCAATGGTGGATAATAGTCGTTTATCCTCCTCATCTCAATGAATAACTGCATTTGTTACACTAATGGCTAGAAGATCCATTTTATTGAATTGGAAAGAAATTAATCCTCCAACTATATTTCAGTGGTTTTCTCAAACTATCTCTTGTTTGAGCTTAGAAAAAATTAGAAGTGTTGTTTTTGATCCTTCAGTTAAATTTGAAGAAACTTGGAGACCATTTATTCAACATTTTCATATGAGTTAAATTGTCTTTTCCTAAACCTCACTTTTATTATCCTTAATTATTTGGATGGAGGTTCGGAGTTTTATTGGCACTACTGTATATATCTGACATTATGCAATGGCCCATGTTGGTTAGGGTTTTTTTTTTCTTTTTATTTCTTTTGTTCATAAATACTATGAGTTTGGGAGGTTGTATATATATATATATATATATATATATTGATTATTATATATTTGAATGTCTACTTAAACTATTAACTATGTACTCTCAAACTCTTTGTATTCATGTTTCATTTATGTTTGCTTTAAAATTAATAAAAAGATTTAAAAAGAAAGAGGTGCAGCGGCTGCTCAGGGAGGGGATCATTGAGCCAAGCACAAGTCCTTGGAGGGCCCAGGTGGTTGTTGTTCGGACCAGGCAGAAAAATAGGATGGTCGTGGACTATAGCCAGACCATCAATAGGTTCACGCAGCTTGACGCGTACCCCCTACCCCGCATCGCGGATATGGTCAACCAGATAGCTCAGTACAAGGTGTACTCGACAATAGATCTGAAATTCGCTTATCACCAGCTCCCCATCTGCCCCTACACCGCCTTCGAGGCGGGCAGCAGGCTCTATCATTTCCTGCGCATCTCCTTCGGTGTCACAAATGGTGTCTCTGTCTTCCAGAGGGAAATGGACCGGATGGTGGACCAGTGCCAACTGAAGGCCACATTTCCCTATCTGGATAATATCACCATCTGTGGTCACGACTGGTCGGATCACAACGCCAACCTCCAACGATTTTTCCAAGTGGCCAAAGCCCTGAACCTTACTTATAACAGGGACAAGTGTGTGTTTGGAACCAGCCGGCTTGCTATCCTTGGGTATGTCGTGGAGAACAGGGTCATTGGCCCTGATCCCGACCGTATGCACCCCCTGTTGGAACTCCCTCTTCCCACCACCCTCAGAGCCCTCAGACGGTGCCTGGGCTTCTTTTCCTATTACGCCCAATGGGTCCCCCACTACGCAGACAAGGCCCGCCCCCTGTTCAAGTCTACCACATTTCCCCTCTCTGCCGAGGCCCGCGCGGCCTTCAGCTGCATTAAAGGGGACATTGCCAAAGCAACGATGCATGCGGTGGACGAGACCATTCCCTTCCAAGTAGAGAGTGACGCCTCCAATTTCACGCTGGCTGCTACTCAGTTGCGTTCATGTTCAGCAACCAACAGCGGGGCAAAATCAAAAATGATAAAATTTTGCGGTGGAGAATAGAACTCTCCACCTACAACTATGATATCCTGTACCGGCCTGGAAGGCTCAATGAGCCCCCTGATGCCCTATCCCGGGGAGCGTGTGCCAGCGCACAGCTCGACCAGCTATACGCCCTCCATGCACATTTTTGCCACCCGGGGGTCACCCGATTTTACCATTTCGTGAAACCCCGGAACCTGCCTTACTCCCTTGAGGACATCAGGACGATGACCAGGGACTGCCAAGTCTGTGCTGAGTGCAAACCGCACTTCTACCGTCCTGAAAAGGCACAATTTATCAAGGCCACCCGCCCCTTTGAACGACTGAGTGTTGACTTTAAGGGCCCCCTTCCCTCCACCGACCACAATGTCTACTTTCTCAACATCATCGACGAGTACTCGCAGTTCCCCTTTGCCATCCCCTGCCCCGACACCACTGCCATGTCTGTCATAAAAGCCCTGCGCCAGCTCTTCACTCTGTTCGGATATCCCTGCTATATCCACAGTGATAGAGGGTCCTCATTTATGAGTGATGAGCTGCGCCAGTACCTGCTGGCTAGGGGCATTGCTGCTAGATAGATAGATAGATAGATAGATACTTTATTCATCCCCATGGGGAAATTCAACTTTTTTCCCAATGTCCCATACACTTGTTGTAGCAAAACTAATTACATACAATACTTAACTCAGTAAAAAATATGATATGCATCTAAATTACTATCTCAAAAAGCATTAATAATAGCTTTTAAAAAGTTCTTAAGTCCTGGTGGTAGAATTGTAAAGCCTAATGGCATTGGGGAGTATTGACCTCTTCATCCTGTCTGAGGAGCATTGCATCGATAGTAACCTGTCGCTGAAACTGCTTCTCTGTCTCTGGATGGTGCTATGTAGAGGATGTTCAGAGTTATCCATAATTGACCGTAGCCTACTCAGCGCCCTTCGCTCAGCTACCGATGTTAAACTCTCCAGTACTTTGCCCACGACAGAGCCCGCCTTCCTTACCAGCTTATTAAGACGTGAGGCGTCCCTCTTCTTAATGCTTCCTTCCCAACACGCCACCACAAAGAAGAGGGCGCTCTCCACAACTGACCTATAGAACATCTTCAGCATCTCACTACAGACATTGAATGACGCCAACCTTCTAAGGAAGTACAGTCGACTCTGTGCCTTCCTGCACAAGGCATCTGTGTTGGCAGTCCAGTCTAGCTTCTCGTCTAACTGTACTCCCAGATACTTGTAGGTCTTAACCTGCTCCACACATTCTCCATTAATGATCACTGGCTCCATATGAGGCCTAGATCTCCTAAAGTCCACCACCATCTCCTTGGTCTTGGTGATATTGAGCTGCAGGTAGTTTGAGTTGCACCATATCACAAAGTCCTGTATCAGTTTCCTATACTCCTCCTCCTGTCCATTCCTGACACACCCCACTATGGCCGTGTCATCAGCGAACTTCTGCACATGGCAGGACTCCCGAGTTATATTGGAAGTCTGATGTGTACAGGGTGAACAGGACCGGAGAGAGTACAGTTCCCTGCGGCGCTCCTGTGCTGCTGTACTAGTAGGACCACGAGCTATAATCCCCGGGGAAATGGACAGGTAGAGGGAGAATGCCACAGTGTGGAAGGCCACACTTTTAGCCCTTAAGTCAAAAGGGTTGCCGGTCTCTCAATGGCAGGAGGTCCTCCCCGAGGCACTCCACTCGATCCGCTCTCTGTTATGTACGTCCACCAATGCCACCCCTCACGAGTGCCTATTCTCTTTTCCCAGGAAGTCTGCCTTTGGGACCACCCTACCGGCTTGGCTGACGTCCCCAGGGCCAGTGCTGCTCCGGAAACATGTGAGGAGCAATAAATACTCCCCGCTGGTTGAGAGGGTTCACCTTCTACATGCGAACCCCCAGTATGCTTACGTGGTTTTACCTGATGGGCGGGAGGACACGGTCTCTGTCCGCGACCTGGCGCCTGCAGGAGCAACAGACCACTACCCCGAACACTCCACGGTAACTATAAACCCTGTACCCAAGGTGACACCGCGCACACTGAGTCCTACACAGACTCCTCACGACACTTCTATACCGGGCGTCTCGCACGTGCATATACCAGGCGCCTCGCACACGCATGAGGGATCACTGACGCCTAGTGGGCTGACACCTCCAGTTAGGCCGGAACCAGCACAACCACCGTCTCTGGTGCAATCACCACCGGCACCTGTGCAATCACAGCCGGTGCTACGTAGATCGCAGCGACAGATTCAACCACCTGATAGACTTAACCTGTAAATATACTTGTAAGAAACTTCGCCCCATGGGGACTCTCTTTTAAAACAAAGGGGGGCGAATGTGGTGAACTACATATACCTGTCTGGACACGCGCCCCCGCTGACTGCTCCTGTGGCTCCTCCCACAGACCCCGGTATAAAGGTGATTGAGACCTGAGCCCTGCCCTCAGTCTCCAGGATGTAGCATGGTGGTCAATTGCTGCTTGTTCTTTCTTCCAGTCAATAAAAGCCGATATCTCGCCTCACGTCTCGAAGAGTTATTGATGGTGCATCAATTCCTCCATTTACCTTAAAATTATGTAACCTTCTCACCTTGGCTCCTAATAATTCAGGCTCGCTAGCTAATTCTTGCTAACACCCATGTAACTCAGATCACGAAGCTAACGGTGAGAAGGCCACCTTCAGTAAGGAACACAAATCCAGGGTCGGTATAATTTGGATTCACCCAACCAGGAAAGTTGGAATGTTCTGATGTGGGAATGGTTATAATGGTGAATGTTGTATAAATGCTGCCCCATACAAAATTACCATTCGCCAGGAACTAACAGACCTTACACCAGTATAAAATTAAAGTAAAAGTATATTCACCAATATTTCAACTTTAACAAACAGTTAATAGAAAAAGAAAAAAGGCCTATTACAGCTCAACCAGTCTAAATGTGCACTTGAACGTTGGAGTTCGTTTCTGAAGTAGTTGGGTGTTTTGCTTTATTCACAGCACTGAACCCAAATCATCAGCCATAGTTTGAACTTCCCTCAAAGAAAGTTTTGAACAAATTTCCTCCTTGGAACCATTTGTAAGCACAAAGCACTTCTTGTAATAAAGCCCTCCCTTCGGGTGAGATTCTCCAAGTGACTTCCCTTGTGTTCTTCTCCGCACCTCCTTCTCTTCCAATACCTCCCAAACCAGACTACTGTCCTTCAGAAATCTGGTCCCACCAGCTCCCTTGAATGTTCCACGGCAGCCCACTGGACAGAATGTTACAGCACAATACCAAGACAAACCCTGACTGGCCGACACAAGATTCCTAAGTTGAGTAATGGCTCCTTATCCAAAATGTTAGTCTATGAAGCTTAACTAACAGGGCACATTGGCCGACACAAGATTCCTAAGTTGAGTCATGGCTCCTTATCTTAGACAAAGCCAAAACGTAAGTCTATGAAGCTTAGTTAACAGGGCACACTGCGTTTGCAGAAAACTGCTAAAATAAAATACCTAGCAGCATAGCAGGAGAAATACACTAAATTATGAGCATTACAATTATGTCTCTTTGCATCAGCTATTATCTGGCTGCCCTCTCTATCTATGCCTTTTATTTGCATCGAGTCACCTCTCATCCTCCTTCGCTCCAAGATAAAAGCCCTAGCCTGCTCAAGCTTTCTTCATGTCTCTCTAATAGTCACAGAAAAATACAGCAAAGAAACAGGCCCTTCAGACATCTAGTGTATGCCAAACCACTTAAATTTCCTTCTCCCATTGACCCTCCATACCTCAACTATCCAAACTTCTCTTAAATGTCGAAATTGAGCTCGCAGCAAATACCACACACTCACAACCCTCTGAGTGAAGTAGTTTCACCTCGTTTAACCCTTACAGTTTTCACCTTTCTCCTTTAACCTCTGGGTAGTCACACCCAACCTCACTGAAAAAACCTGCTTGCATTTGCCCTATCAATACCCCTCATAATTTTGTATACCTTATTAAATCCAGGCAGCATCCTGGTAAATCTCCTTTACACTCTCACTAAAGCCTCCACATCCTTCCTATACGGAGGAGACCAGAAGTGAACACCACACCCCAGACGAATGAAGTTTCATTTAACTGTATACCTGTGGGTGGTGGAATGACAATAAACTTGGACTTGACCTTGAACTTGGTGTGGTCTAACCAGAGCTTTATAGAGCTACAACTTGCGGCTCTTGAACTCAATCTCCCAATTAACGAAGGCAAACACACCATAGGCCTTCCTGATCACACTATCATCTTGCTCAGCAACTTTGAGGGATCTACGCACGTGGATTCCAATATCCCTCTGTACCTCCATACAACCAAGAATCCTGCCTTTAACATCGTATGTGTAAAATCACACTTTGTAGTCGAAAAGCTCAAAGGTGCAGATGAGATTCACCAGGACGTTACCTGGGATGAAGAGTTTCAGCTTTGAGGAGAGACTGGAGGGCCTGGGTTTGATTTCCTTGGAGCTGAGGAGGTTGAGGGAAGGACCTGACAGAAAACACAAAATATAAAACTTAGATAAAATATATCTTAATAAACCTTTCCTTCAATATCAGAAGTGAATAAATCTAGAGTCAAAGACTTAGGGGTGAAAATGGCCGTGTGACGGCAGCGCGCGCGGCCACTCCGGAAATGAATATCTGTTATCTGTAAGTAGGGACCGTGCACAATCCTGATTTGATGGAGACGGACGTGAGGAACATCTGGTGAAACTTCTGACATGCCTGTTTCACTGCCGCTGCTACTGTGCGATCGAAAAATCTCCGGAGAGGAAGGCCCCGAATCCTGGGCTTTGCCTGTTGCTTGGCGGCTGGGGTCGAAGCACTCAGCAGAGATGGTGCTCAGTGCTCGGATACTTCCAGAGGCTGCATCGGGAAGCCTTGCGGCCCTGGAGGTTCATGACAGGAAGGGTTTTTCTTCCTTCTACTGTCTACGTGAGATGATGGGCTGTCTAGGACTTTGAGACTTTTTTTTTACCATGTCAACGGTCTGTCATAATCAAATTACGGCATTGCTTTGCACTGTTGTAACTATATGTTATAATTATGTGATTTTTGTAAGTTAGTCTTGGTCTGTCTTGTGTTTTTGTGATATCATACTGGAGGAACATTGTATCATTTCTTATTGCATGCATTACTAAATGACAATAAACGAGGACTGAGTGTCCTCACAATCTAATCTAATCTAAAATCTAAGGAAAGATATAAAAGGTTGAGGGGGATAGACTCGGAGTTATAGAGCACTAAACATGGCAACAGGCCCTTTACCCAATCAGCCCACACTGACCACCATTAGTGATAGCTAGTCCTAAATTCCTGAGTCTTCTCATATCTGGGTAATCTGGGTACATAATAACCTCCATTTTAAATATACCCAATGACTTCATCTCCACAGCTGTCTGTGGCAATGAATTCTACAGATTCACCACCCTCTGGCTGAAGTAACTCCTTTTCTTCTCTGTTCTAAAGGGATGTTGTTGTATTCTCAGGCAGTACCCTCTAGCCTTAGGAAAGATCCTTCTGACATCCTTCAGCAAGGCATTTGACATGATACACCATGCAAGGCTTATTGAGAAAGTAAGGAGGTATGGGAACCAAGGGGACATTGCTTTGTGGATCCAGGACTGGCTTGCCCACAGAAGACAAAGAGAGATTGTAGACAGGTCATATTCTGCATGGAGGTCAGTGACCAGTGCCTCAGGGATCTGTTCTGGGACCCCTACACTTCGTGATTTTTATAAATGACCTGGATGAGGAAGTGGAGGGATGGGTTAGTAAATTTGCTGATGACACAAAGGTTGGAGGTGTTGTGGATAGTGTGGAGGGCTGTCAGAGGTTACAGCTGTACATTTATAGGATGCAAAACTGGGCTGAGAAGTGGCAGATGGAGTTCAATACAGATACAGTAAGTGTGAGGTGGGTGATTTTGGTAGGTCAAATATGATGGCAGAATATAATATTAATGGTAAGACTCTTGGCAGTGTGGAGGATCAGAGGGATCTTGGGGTCCGAGTCTATAGGACACTCAAAGCTGCTGTGCAGGTTGTCTCTGTGGTTAAGAAAGCATATGGTGCATTGGCCTTCACCCATTGTGGAATTGAGTTTAGAAGCCGAGAGGTAATGTTGCAGCTATATAGGACCCTGGTCAGACCCCACTTGGAATACTCAGTTCTGGTCGCCTCACTATAGGAAGGATGTGGAAAACATAGAAAGGGTGCAGAGGAGATTTACAAGGATGTTGCCTGGATTGGGGAGCATGCCTTATGAGAATAGGTTGAGTGAATGGGGCCTTTTTTCCTTGGAGTGATGGAGGATGTGCGGTGACCTGATAGAGGTGTACAAGATAATGAGAGGCATTGATCATGTGGATAGTCAGAGGCTTTTTCCCAGGACTGAAATGGCTAACACGAGAGGGCAGTTTTAAGGTGCTTGGAAGTAGGTACAGAGGAGATGTCAGGGGTAAGTTTTTTTTACACAGAGAGTGGTGAGTGCACGGAATTGGTTGCCGGTGACGGTGGTGGAGGTGGATACGATAGGGTCTTTTAAGAGACTCCTGGACAGGTACATGGAGCTCAGAAAAACAGAGGGCTATGGGTAAACCGAGGTAATTTCTAAGGTAGGGACATTTTCGGCACAGCTTTGTGGGCCGAAGGGCCTGTATTGTGCTGTAGGTTTTCTATGTTTCTATCCACTCTAACAAGGCCTTTCAATATTTGGTAGGCTTCAGAGATTCCATCCGCCCCCAAACTCTTTCTTCTAAATTCCCATGACTATGGGCGTAGAGACATCAAAGTCCACATAGACTAACCCTTTCATTCCCTGGATCATTCTCTGGGTTCATCTCCAATGCCAGCACATCCTTTCTTAGTTAAGAAGCCCAAAACTGCTCACTATACTCCAAATGTGGTCTGACCAAATGCATTGTGAAGTCTTAGCATTACATCCTCGCTTTTATATTCTAGTCCACTAAAAATGAATGTCTTTGGTCCGTCTCCAAAGACTCTTACAAATTTCGAGGGAAGCAAGGTGGAGAGCTTTCTGACTGGCTGCATCCCTGCCTGGTATCAAAGCTCCAACTCGCAGGATTGCACGAGGTGCAGGGGGCTGCAGACTCAGTCAACTCCATCACAGACACAATCCTTACTAACACGGAGGACATCTTCAAGTGATGGTGCATCAAGACAATAAACTATCCATCATTAATGTGGGTGTTGCTCTGGATTTCCAGTATTTGCAGAAGCCCTTGTGTTAAGGATTTATGAAGCTTCCTGACGGAGGACCCCTGCTTAGATCCACCGCAGGTTCCTCTATCTCCACCGCCAGAGGGAATGTTGATGTGTAACATCAGAGAATCATCTGGGGGGACCCAGTGGGTGGAGCAGCATCTGTGGGGGAAAGGAACTGTTGTTGCTTCAGCTCCAGACCCTGTATCAGGGCCGGGAGTAGAGAGGGGAGAGTGTTGGTGTAAGGTGGGGAGAGGAACTGGAGAGGCAGGAGTCTAAGGTGATGGGTAGATTGAGGAGGGGTGGTGTAAGGTGACAGGAAAGTGGTGCCAGTACAAGAATTTACCAATCAGGTTTTTGCAGCAGCAGTACAGTGTAATACATAAAACTACTACAGTTCTGTGCAAAAGTCATCGGCAACCTAGGTATATATACAGTATGTGCCTAAGATTTCTGCACAATACAAGCCCCTTGGTCCATGATCTTATGCTGACACTTTATCCTCCTGGAAGAACAATCTAATCATTCCCTCCCATATAGTCCTCCATTTTCCTGTCATTTATCTCCTATCTAACAGTCTCTAAAATATCACATTCCTCTCCAATAAAATTCCTTCTTCAGACCTTTACCTCTTCCATCTACCTGTCCAAGTGTTTTTAAATGTTGTTAATGCACCTTCCTCGAACATTTCCTCTAGCAGCTCGTTCCATACACTCACCACCCTCTGCATGAAGAGTTACCTTTCAGATCCCTTTGAAATCTTTCTTCTCTTACCATTGCTCCCTAGTTTTTAGTTCCCCTTCTCTGGGAAAAAGACTCTGTGTGTTCACCTGTCTATACCCCACATGATTATCTACACCTCTCTAAGGTCACCCCTCAATCTCCTACATTCCATGGAATAAAGTCTTAATCTCCCTAATCTCTCCCTGTAACTCAGTCTGTCCAGTCCTGGCATCATTCTTGTAAATCTTCTCTGCACTCTCTCCAGTTCAATGATGCCTTTCCTAGAACAGGGTGACCAAAACTATCCTCAGTACTTCATCTGGGGTCTCACTGCTGCCTTGTACAACTGAGCCACCTCACCTCTGTTCACAATGCTTGACTCGTACTGTACACTGGCTGGGACAGAGGGTTTCCTTTCTCTTCGTCTCTCCGATCCTCTCAGTGTCTCATCATCGTCTGTGTGTACTCTGCCATGATCTGCATTAAAGTCAAAATTCAAAGACGTTAATAAAATTTACTTATTTTGAGATACATTGTGGAACAACCCATTCAACTGCACCGTCCAGCAATCCCCAGTTTAATCTCAGCATAATCAACGGACCAAATCACCTACTAATCGGTGTGTCTTTGGACAGTGGGAGGAATCCTAAGGGCACACGGGAAAGTAAAACAAATTTGCTTTCGTCCTGGCAGTGACATAGTGCAGTGAGTCATCCTAAAGCTAATTGTGGAAGGTGTACAGTACATAGAGTGCAGTACAGTTATGTCCCTTTGACTCCTATTCTTGAGCTGACATTATAACCTCCTCCAAGATCAATCTAACCCTTCCCTCTCACATAGCCTTCCAGTCTTCTGTCATCCATGTGCCTATCCAAAAGTCTCTTAAATGTCCCTAATGTATCTGCATCTACCACCGTGCTGGCAGCATGTTGCACGTACACACCACTCCCTGTGTGAAAAACCTGCCTCTGACATCCCCGCTACACTTTGCTCCAATCACTTTAAAGTTACAACCCCTTCTTTTAGCCATTTCCAGCCTGGGAAAATGTCACTGGCTGTTCACTCAATCTATGGCTCATGTATACCCCTCTCAAGTTATCGCTCATCCTGCTTCTCTCCAAAGAGAAAAGCCCTAGCTCGCTCACTCTGTCCTCATAAGAAATGCTCTCTAATCCAGACAGTATCCTGGCCAATCTCTCTTACATCTTCTCTAAAGCCGCCACATCCCTCCTATACGGTGACCAGAATTGAACACCGTACTGTAATATTTGCCCCAGAGGAACGATGTTTCATTTAACTTTATACAGGTGTATGGTAGAATAGCAATAAACTTTGACTTGACCTTGAACTTGAAGTGTGGTCCAACCAGAGCTTAAGAGCTGTAACCTTGCAGCTCTTGAATTCAATCCCCCAATTTATGAAGACTAACACACCATAGGCCTTCTTGACCACGCTATCTACTTGCTCGGCAACTTTGAGGAACCTACGTACATGGACGCCAAGATCCCTCTGTATCTGTATATAACCAAGAATCCTGCTGTTTGCACTGTACGTGTAAAATCCCTCTTTGTGGTTGAAAAGCTAAAAAAAGTACAGATGAGATTCACCAGGACGTTACCTGGGATGAAGAATTTCAGCTCTGAGGAGAGACTGGAGGGGCTGGGTTTGATTTCCTTGGAGTTGGATTGGCCAACAGAAGGACCTGACGGAAAACAAAAAATATGAAACTCAGATAAAATATTTCTTAACAAACCATTCCTTCATTATCAGAAGTGAATAAATCTAGAGGCAATTACTAAGGTGGTAAAGTATAAGAAGTTTAGAGAGACAGACTCATAGAGTCATAGTGTAATACAACTTGGGGAGAGTTTGGCCCATCAAGCCCATGCTGACCATCGCTAGTCACAGCTAGTCCCAATTTCCTGAATTTTCCCATATCCATCCAGATCACTCCCTTCTGTGTACCAATCCAGTGCTTCTTAAATGATACCATGACACTGTAAGACCTGAGCAGAATTGGGCCATTCAGCCCATTGAGTCTGTTCCACCATTCGATTGTGGCTGATCTATTATCCCTCTCAAACCCATTCTCCTGCACTTTTCCTATAATCTTTGATGCCCTTACTAATTAAGAGCCTATCAAATTCTGCATTAAATATACCCAATGATTTGTTCTCCACAGAGCAGTAGCAATGGATTCCACAGATTCACCACCTTCACCAGTCAAAGACAGACACTGATACCAACAAGAACAGATGCAGTCCCGTGGAGTAAATAAATGCCTTTTCAGTAAAAACTGCTTTTGGATTCAGTATATTCTGACCACTCTCGGGTCGGAGGAGCAATGCCTCATATTCCTCTGCATAGCCTCAAAACTGATGTCATGAACATCAGTGTTTCTAACTTCTGGCAATTTCTCCCCCATCTCGTTTCTATTTTTTTCTCTTCCCTATTCTGGTTCCCCGCTCACCCTTGCTCTTTTCCTTACCTGGTTATCACCTCCCTCTGGTGTTCCTCTTTCCCCTCATTCTATGGTCGACTCTCCTCTCCTATCAGATTCCTCCTTCAGACCTTTACCTCTTCCACCCGTCACCTCCAGGCTTCACTTCATTCCCCCATCCCCACCCACCGCCACCACATGGTCTCACCTACCACCTGCTAGCTTGTGTCATTTTCTCTGCTTCACCTCCTAATCCCGGCTTCTTCCCTCCTCCTTTCCTGTAGACATGAAGGGTCTTGATCTGAAAAAGTGACTGTTTAAACCCTCTGTAGATGCCCTTTGACCTGCTGAATTCCTCCAGCATTTTGTGTGTGTCGTTCTGGATTTCCAGCATTTGCAGAATCCTTGTGTGAAGGATTTAAGAAGCTTCCTGCTGGAAGACCCTTGCTTAGCCCCATCACCCATCCATCACAGGTTCCTTCCTCGCTCCCCACCGCCAGAGGGAATAGGGATGTGGAACATCAGAGATGTGGGGGGGACTCAGTGGGTCAGGCTGCATCTGACCCGCTGAGGAATTGGGAAAGGAACTGTTGTTCTTTTAGGTCCAGACCTTGCACCAGGGTCGAGAGGGGAGAGGGGAGATTGCTGGTGTGAGGTGTAGAGAGGGGGATGGTGAAATGTGATGGGCAGATTGAAGAGGGATGGTGTGAGGTGACAGGAAGGTGGTGCCAGTACAAGAAATTAACAATCTACCTGTCCAAGTGTTGTTAATGTCCTTCCTCAACCATTTCCTCTGGCAGCTCGTTCCATATACTCACCACCTTCTGCATGAAGAGTGACCTTTCTGATCCCTTTGAAATCTTTCCTCTCTTACATTAGACTTTTGCCCCCTCATTTTTAGTTCCCCTTCTCTGGGTAAAAGACTGTGTGTTCATCCTGTCTATACCCCACATGATTATATACACCTCTCTAAGGTCACCCCTCAATCTCCAACATTCTGTGGAATAGTCTCCCTAATCTTCCCCTACAACTCAGTCTGTCCAGTCCTGGCATCATTCTTGTAAATCTTCTCTGCACTCTCTCCAGTTCAATGATGCCTTTCCTAGAACAGGGTGACCAAAACTATCCTCAGTACTTCAACTGGGGTCTCACTGCTGCCTTGTACAACTGAGCCACCTCACCTCTGTTCACAATGCTTGACTCGTACTGTACACTGGCTGGGACAGAGGGTTTCCTTTCTCTTCGTCTCTCCGATCCTCTCAGTGTCTCATTATCGTCTGTGTATACTCTGCCATGATCTGCATTAAAGTCAAAATTCAAAGACGTTAATAAAATTTACTTATTTTGAGATACAGTGTGGAACAACCCATTCAACTGCACCGTCCAGCAACCCCCAGTTTAATCTCAGCATAATCAACAGACCAAACCACCTACTAATCGGTGTGTCTTTGGACTGTGTGAGGAATCCCAAGGGCACACGGGAAAGTAAAACAAATTTGTTTTCGTCCTGGCAGTCACATAGTGCAGTGAGTCATCCTAAAGCTAATTGTGGAAGGTGTACAGTACATAGAGTGCAGTACAGTTATGTCCCTTTGACTCCGATTCTTGTGCTGACATTATAACCTCCTCCAAGATCAATCTAACCCTTCCCTCTCACATAGCCTTCCAGTCTTCTGTCATCCATGTGCCTATCCAAAAGTCTCTTAAATGTCCCTAATGTATCGGCATCTCCCACCACGCCTGGCTCCCTGTGTAAAAAAACCTGCCTCTGACTTCCCCGCTACACTTCCCTCCAATCACTTTAAAATTATAACCCACTACCAGGAAATCTGTAGACGCTGGAAATTCAAGCAACACACACAAAATGCTGTTGGAACGCAGCAGGCCAGGCAACATCTATAGGAAAAAGTACAGTCGACGATTCGGGCCGAGACCCTTCGTCAGGACCTCTTGTAATTACAACCCTTTGTTTTAGCCATTTCCACACTGGGAAAATGTCACTGGCTGTCCACTCAATCTATGGCTCATGTATACCCCTCTCAAGTTATCGCTCATCCTGCTTCTCTCCAAAGAGAAAAGCCCTAGCTCGCTCACTCTGTCCTCATAAGAAATGCTCTCTAATCCAGGCGGTATCCTGGCAAATCTCTTTTACACCTTCTTTAAAGCCGCCACATCCTTCCTATACGGAGACCAAAAGTGAACACCGTACTGTAATATTTGCCCCAGAGGAACGATGTTTCATTTAGCTGTATACAGATGTATGATGGAATGGCAAGGGACAATTTACAATGACTGATTAATCTACTAACTGGTACATCTTTGGACTGTGGGAGGAAATCAGAACACCCGGAAGAAACTCGTGTGCACACAGAGAGGAAAGAATAAACTTGCTTACAGAGCTTGATGGAATTGAACTCTGAACTATGAACTGAGCTCTAGTAGTGTTAACTGCAATGGGTCTGTTGTACAGTCACTCAAAATCACTCTGCCCTTTCGTTTTGACAGTGACATAAGACCATAAGATATAGGAGCAGAATTAAGCCATTTGGTCCATCGACTCTCATCCACCATTTCATCATGTCTGATGCAAATTTTCCTTCTCAGCCTGAATCTCCTACCTTCTCCCCATATCCCTTCATGCTCTGACCAAACAATGAATCTATCAACCACTGCCTCATATATACATAAACATTTGGCCTCCACAGCTGCCTGTGGTAAAAATTCCACAGGTTCACCACTCTCCGGCTAAAGAAATTCCTTCTCATCTCCGTTCTAAAAGGACGCCCCTCTATTCTGAGGCCGTGTCCTCTGGTCTTAGACTCTCCCACCATAGGAAACATCCTCTCCACATCCACTCAATCAAGGCCTATCACCATTCAATAGATTTCAATGAGGTCACCCCTCATTCTTTTGAATTCCAGCAAATATAGGCCCAGAGCCATCAAACGTTCTTCATCTGACAACCATTCAATCCTGGAGTATTTTGTGCAGTTTTGGTCACCTAATTACAGGAAGGATATTAATAAGGTTGAAAGAGTGCAGAGAAGGTTTACAAAGATGCTGCCGGGACTTGAAAAACTGAGTTACAGAGAAAGGTTGAATAGGTTAGGACTTTATTCCCTGGAGCGTAGAAGAATGAGGGGAGATTTGATAGAGGTGTATAAAATTATGATGGTATAGACAGAGTGAATGCAAGTAGGCTTTTTCCACTGAGGCTAGGGGAGAAAAAAACCAGAGGACATGGGCTAAGGGTGAAGGGGGAAAAGTTTAAAGGGAATATTGAGGGGGGCTTCTTCACGCAGAGAGTGGTGGGAGTGTGGAATGAGCTGCCAGATGAAGTGGTAAATGTGGGCTCACTTGTAACATTTAAGAAAAACTTGGACAGGTACATGGATGAGAGGTGTATGGAGGGATATGGTCTAGGTGCAGGTCAGTGGGACCAGGCAGAAAAATGGTTCAGCACAGCCAAGAAGGGCCAAAAGGCCTGTTTCTGTGCTGTAATGTTCTATGGTTCTATGGAACCATTTTCGTGAACTTGCTTTGAACCCTCTCCAGTTTCAGCACATTCTTTCTGAGATAAAGGGCCCAAAACTGCTCATATTACTCCAAGAGAGGCCTCACCAGTCCCTTACATTCTGGTGGAGAGAGTTTTATTCTGGTTTTTAGCACTGGAAATATTTACATTCGGACATGTCTCATTAGCGGAGCAGCAGTATGGTGGCATTGTTTATTCCAGGGACCAGCTGATCACCCTTAAGCCGACCAGTTTAGCGAACAGAGCGGCGGATACCCCTGCTGAAATCTGGAGGAAAACACACAGAGGATGCAGAGGGGGGTCAAAAAGGTGAGGGAGGAGGACCGGGTCGAGACAACAGAGACTCATGGAGAAGAGGAGTTATAAGCCGTGTCTCCCCTCTCTCATTATGGGCAATGTGAGATCGCTGGGTAATAAAATGGATGAGTTGACAGCGCTAGTCAGGAGTCAGAGGACTTTTCGGGTGAGCAGTGTTATGTGTTTTACTGAAACGTGGCTGCAGGAGGACATACCCGACCAAAACGTTTCCATTGAGGGATTCCAGACCGTTCGGGCTGATTGGAATTGCACTGAGAGCGGTAAGCGTAAAGGAGGGGGGGCTTGCTGTTCTGGTTAACAACAGTTGGTGCAATCCTGGTCATATTACGATCAGGGAATGTGTTTGTAGCCCAGATAATGAACTTTTTGCTGTTGGACTCCGGCCATATTATTTGCTAAGGGAAATCTCACATGCAATCGTGGTTGTTGTGTACATCCCTCCCTCTGCCAACCCGACGTCGGCGTGTAACATCATTCATACCGTCATAGCCAGACTACAAACCCAGCACCCGAGTGCCCTCATTACCATTTCGGGTGACTTCAACCATGTTACCATGGCTAGAACACTGCCCAACTTCACGCAGTATGTGAGCTGTACAACCAGAGGGGAGAGGACCCTGGACTGGATGTATGCTAACGTTAAGGATGCATACAGCTCCTCTCTCCTCCCCTCACTGGGAAGGTCAGATCACAACCTGGTGCATCTCAAACCCTACTATGTGCCTCTGGTGAAGAGTAAACCTGCAACCTCGAGGACAGTGAGGAAATGGTCGGGGGAGGCTTATGAGGCACTCCAGGATTGTTTTGAGGCAACAGACTGGCAGGCCCTCTGTGAGCCACATGGAGAGGATATTGATGGGCTCACAGAGTGCATCACTGGCTACATTAACATCTGTGTGGACTGCAATGTTCCAGCAAGAACTGTCCTTTGTTATTCAAATAACAAGCCATGGGTAACAAAGGACATTAAGGACATCCTGAATGCTAAAAAGAGGGCGTTTAGTGATGGAAATAGGGAGGAGCTGAGGACAATACAGAGGGACCTGAAAGCCAAGGTCAGGGAACCTAAAGACAGGTATAGGAGGAAGCTTGAGTGGGTAATGTCTGTAGTGAGATACTGAAGATGTTCTATAGGTCAGTTGTGGAGAGCGCCCTCTTCTTTGTGGTGGCGTGTTGGGGAGGAAGCATTAAGAAGAGGGACGCCTCACGTCTTAATAAGCTGGTAAGGAAGGCGGGCTCTGTCGTGGGCAAAGTACTGGAGAGTTTAACATTGGTAGCTGAGCGAAGGGCGCTGAGTAGGCTACGGTCAATTATGGATAACTCTGAACATCCTCTACATAGCACCATCCAGAGACAGAGAAGCAGTTTCAGCGACAGGTTACTATCGATACAATGCTCCTCAGACAGGATGAAGAGGTCAATACTCCCCAATGCCATTAGGCTTTACAATTCTACCGCCAGGACTTAAGAACTTTTTAAAAGCTATTATTAATGCTTTTTGAGATAGTGATGTAGATGCATATCATATTTTTTACTGAGTTAAGTATTGTATGTAATTAGTTTTGCTACAACAAGTGTATGGGACATTGGAAAAAAGTTGAATTTCCTCATGGGGATGAATAAAGTATCTATCTATCTATCTATCTATCTACTCCAGTAGAACAACATGAGAGAGGTCTGGAGTGGTATGAGGACCATCACTGGGTTCCGGCAAACTAGCAACAGAGGAGCTGAAGGCAGTGTGGACAGGGTCAACGAACTTAAACCTGTTCAACAGATTTGACACTATGGCCCCTGCCCATACCCCCACATGATTCATCTGTTGTCGGGCCCCAACCAACACATACTCCACTCTCCCCTCCTACCCCTCCTCACAGCCCCCCACCCTGCTCTCATGAATACACCCCCCCCAACTGAAACCACCACGGTGGGCTTCACAGCTGAAAAGGGGAGAAGATAGCTGAAACATTTCCACCGAAGCAAGTCTGCAGGCCCAGATGGTGTCAGCCCCAGGGTGCTCAAAGCCTGTGCCCCCCAGCTATGTGGAGTACTTCACCATGTCTTCAACCTGAGCCTGAGTCTCCAGAGGGTTCCTGTGCTGTGGAAGACATCCTGCCTTTTCCCTGTACCGAAGCCCCAGTGGCTCCAATGACTACAGACCGGTGGCATTGACCTCCCACATCATGAAGACCCTGGAGAGACTTGTTCTAGAGCAGCTTCGGCCTATGGTTAGGCCACACTTAGACCCCCTCCAGTTCGCCTATCAGCCCCGACTAGGAGTTGAGGATGCCATCGTCTACCTGCTGAACTGTGTCTACGCCCACCTGGACAAACCGACGAGCACTGTGAGGGTCATGTTTTTTGACTTCTCCAGTGCGTTCAACACCATCCACCCTGCTCTGCTGGGTGAGAAGCTGACAGTGATGCAGGTGGATGCTTCCCTGGTGTCATGGATTATTGATTACCTGACTGGCAGACCACAGTACATGAGCTTGCAACACTGTGTGCCAGACAGAGTGGTTAGCAGCACTGGGGCTCTACAGGGGACTGTCCTGTCTCCCTTTCTCTTCACCATCAACACCTCGGACTTCAACTACTGCACAGAGTCTTGCCATCTTCAGAAGTTTTCTGATGACTCTGCCATAGTTGGATGCATCAGCAAGGGAGATGAGGCGGAGTACAGGGCTACAGTGGGAAACTTTGTCACATGGTGCGAGCAGAATCATCTGCAGCTTAATGTGAAAAAGACTAAGGAGCTGGTGGTGGACCTGAGGAGGGCTAAGGCACCGGTGACCCGTTTTCAACCAAGGGGTCAGTGTGGACATGGTGGAGGATTACAAATACCTGGGGATACGAATGGACAACAAACCGGACTGGTCAAAGAACACTGAGGCTGTCTACAAGAAGGGTCAGAGCCGTCTCTACTTCCTGAGGAGACTGAGGTCCTTTAACATCTGCCGGACGATGCTGAGGATGTTCTATGAGTCTGTGGTGGCCAGTGCTATCATGTTTGCTGTTGTGTGCTGGGGCAGCAGGCTGAGGGTAGCAGACACCAACAGAATCAACAAACTCATTCGTAAGGCCAGAGACGTTGTGGGGGTGGAACTGGACTCTCTGACAGTGGTGTCTGAAAAGAGGATGCTGTCCAAGTTGCATGCCATCTTGGACAATGTCTCCCATCCACTCCATAATGTACTGGTTAGGCACAGGAGTACGTTCAGCCAGAGACTCATTCCACCGAGATGCAACACTGAGTGTCATAGGAAGTCATTCCTGCCTGTGGCCATCAAACTTTACAACCCCTCCCTTGGAGTGTCAGACACCCTGAGCCAATAGGCTGGTCCTCGACTTATTTCCACTTGGAATAATTTACTTATTATTATTTAATTATTTATGGTTTTACATTGCTATATTTCTACACTATTCTTGGCTGGTGTGACTGTAACGAAACCCAATTTCCCTCGGGATCAATAAAGTATGTCTGTCTGTCTGTCTGTTATAAATTCTCAACATTACTTCCTTAGTTTTATCCTCTAATCCTCTTGAAATGAATGCTACCATTGCACTTGCCTTCTTCACCACAGACTCAACCTGCAAATTACCCTTTATGGAATCCTGCACAAGGACTCCCAACTCCCTTTGCATCTTAGTTTTTTGTATTTTCTCTGCATTTAGAAAATTGTAAAACTTTTCATTTCTTCTACCAAAGTGCATGACCATACTCTTCCCAACACTATATTCCATCTGTCATTTTCTTGTTCATTCTCCTAATCAGTCTAAGTCCTCTGTAGCTTCTCTATTTCCTCAAAACTACCTGTCCCTCCAACTATCTTCATATCATCTGTAAACTTTGTAATAAAGCTATCAATTCTATCATCCAAATCATTGACATATAACGTCAAAAGAATCGGTTCTAACACAGTCCCCTGTGGAACACACTAGTCACTAACAGCCAACCAGGAAAGGCTCCCTTTGCTCACAACACTCCTGCCAATCAGCCACTGCTTTATCCATGTTAGCATCGTTTCTGTAATACCATGGGCTCATAGCTTGTGAAGCAGCCTCATGTATGTCACTTTGACAAACGCTTTTTGAAAATCCAAGTACACAACATCAACTGATTCTCCTTTGTCTATCCTGCTTCTTGTTTATTCAAAGAATTCCAACAGATTTGTCAGACAAGATTTTCCCTCGAGGAAACCATGCTGACTGTGGCTTATTTTATCATGTGCCTCCAAGTATCCTGATACCTCAACTTCAATATCTTCCCAACCTCTGAGGTCACACAAACTGGCCTGTGGTCTCCTTTCTTTTGCCTGTCTCCCTTGAGTGGAGAACCATTTTCAATTTTCCAGTTTTCCGGAACCATTGCAGAATCTAGTTACCGGTACTCTAGAATACCATTAATAATGCCTCCACTGTCTCTTCAGCCACCTCATTCAGAACCCTGGGGTGTGCACCATCTGCTCCAGTTGACTTGTGTACCTTTAGCCAGTGGGTGGTGAATTTGTGGAATTTATTACCACAGACAGCTGCGGAGGCCAGGTCATTGGGTGTACTTAAGACAGAGCTTGATAAGTTCTTAATTGGGCATGGCATCAAAGAATATGGGGAGAAGGCCGGGGAGTGGGACTGAGGAGGGGAAAAAAGGATCAGCCATGACTGACTGGTGGAGCAGACTCAATGGACCAAAACGCCTAATTCTGTTCCTATGTCTTATGGTCTTCAGACCTTTCTGTTTCCGAAGAAGTTTCTCTCTAGTAACGGTAACTTCACACACTTCATGACCCCTGACACCTGGAACTTTCACCATACTGCTAGTGCCTTCCACAGTGGAGACTGATACAAAATACTTATTCAGTTCATCCACTATTTCGTTGTCTCCAATTTCTACCTCTCCAGCATGGTCTGATATCCATTCTTGCCTCTTTATTACACTTTATGTATCTGAAGGAACTTTTGGTATCCCATTTAATACTATTGGGTAGCTTTACTTTTACATTCCATCTTCACTTTCTAAACAACCTTTTATTGCCTTCTGTTGGTTTTAAAAGCTTCACATTCTTCTAACTTCCCACTAGAATTTGCTCTATTACATGCCCTCTGGCTTTTAAATTGGCTTTGACTTCTCTTGTTAGCCATGGTTATGTCATCTTTCTTTAGAATACTTCTTCCTCTTTGGGATGTATGTATCCTGCACCTTCCAAATTGCTTCCAGAAATTCCAGCCATTGCAGCTCTAACATCACCCTGCCAGTGTTCTTTTCCAATCAATTCTGGCCAACTCCTCTCTCATGCCTCTGTAATTCCCTTTACTCCACTGTAATACTGATACATAAGACTTTAGCTTCTCCTTCTCAAATTTCAGGGTGAATTCGATCATATTATGATCACTTTCCCCCAATAGTTCTTTTACCTTTAGCTCTCTAATCAATTCTGGTTCATTGCACAAAACCCAACCCAGAATATCTGATCCCCTAGTGTGCTCAACCACAAGCTGCTCTAAAAAGCCATCTCATAGGGACACTAGAAATTCCCCCCTCCTGGAATCCAGCACCAACCTGATTTTCCCAATCTACCTGCACACCGAGTTCCTCCATGACTATTGTAACATGGCTCTTTTGACATGCATTTTCTATCTCCTGTTGTAATCTGTGGGTCACATTCTTACTACTGCTTGGAGGGTCTGTATACAACTCCCATCAGGGTTTGCACTAACTTTGTCAGAGGTCTTATCAACATCTGCCTCCACAAACTCTCCACTAACTGTTCTGGCACTCTGGTTCCCATCCCCCTGCAACTCGTGTTTAAACCTCATCATGGAGTATGAACAAGTCTTCCTGTTAGGATATTGCTCCCCCTCCAGTTCAGGTGCAAACCGTCCCATCTGTACAGGTCCCACCTTCCCTGGAAGAGAGCCCAATGTTCCAAAAATCTTATGCCCTCCCTCCTTAGCCACATATTAAACTGTATAATCTTCCTAGTTCTGGCCTCACTAGCACGTGGCACGGATAGCAATCCTGAGATCACAACCCTGGAGGTCCTGCCCTTTAACTCAGCACCCAAACTTCCCGAATTCTCTATGCAGAATCTCCTCATCCATCCTACCTATATCATTGGTACCTACACGAACCACAGCTTCTGGCTGTTCACCCTCTCACTTAAGAATGCTGAGGACTCGACCTGAGGTATCCTGGACCCTGGCACCCGGGAGGCAACATACCATCTGGGAATCTCGATCTTGACCACAGACGTCATGTCCATTCCCCTATTACCACAGTGCACCTCTTCTTCCCCTTTCCCTTCTGAGTCACAGAGGCAGACTCAGTACCAAAGATTTTTCTCAGTCAGGTCATTCCCCCCCCAACAGTATCCAAAGTGATATACCTGTTGTTGAGGGAGATAGACATAGAGATACTCTGCACTGGCTGTTTAACCTCTTTCAAATTCCTGTCACCCAGTCTCCTGTGTCCTGCACCTTGGGTGTAACTATCTCTCTATCTGTCCTATCTATCATTCCCTCAGCCTCCCGAATGATCCAAAGTTCATCCAGTTCCAGCTCCAACTCCTTAACGTGGTTTGCTAGAAGCTGCAACTGGATGCACTTCTCGCGGTCGTAGTTGTCATGATCAATCTCCAAGGTCAATCTAACCCTTCCCTCCCACATAGCCCTCCATTTTTCTATCATTCACGTGCCTGAGTATCTCAGTCCCTTATGTGTCCCGAATGTATCTGCCTCTGCTAGCACACCTGGCAGCATATTGCATGCACCCACCACTGTCTGTGTAAAAAACCTGCCTCGGACAGTCTTCCCTTTACTTTCCTCCAATCATTTTAAGATTATGTCCCCTCGTATTAACTATTTCTGCCCTGGGAAACAGTCTCTGACTGTCCACTCTATCTAAATCCCTTATCATCTTCTACACCTCAATCATGTCACCTTCGGCCCATTTCATCCATGCCAAACCATTTAAACTGCCTACTCCCATTGACCTACTAATGGACCATAGCCATCCCTCCACATCCCTGCTATCCATGTACCTAGCCAAATTTCTCTTAAGCATCAAGATTGCACTCGCATGCACCCCTTGCACTGGCAGCACATTCCACACTCTCATGACCCACTGAATGAAGAAGGTTTGCCTCATGTTGCCCTTAAACTTTTCACCTACCACCCTTAATCCATGGGTAGTCCCACCACCTTCAGTGGAAAGAGCCTGCTTGCATTTAACTGATCTAGACTCCTCATAGTTTTGTATACCTCTATCAAGTTCCGGCAGCATCCTCGTAAATCTCCTTTACTCCCTCTCTAAAAGCTTCCACATCCTTCCTATACTGAGGAGACCAGAAACGAACACTTGTCCCCTGAGGAATGATGTTTCATTTAGCTGTATACAGGTGTATGGTTGAACTGCAATAAACTTGGACTTGACCTTGAATTTGAAGGTCTAACCAGTTTTCTAAAGCTGCAACTTTCTGGCTCTCCTCAATTCCCAACTAATGAAGAGCAACATAGCATAGGCCTTCCAGATCACACTATCACCTTGCTCGGCAACTTTGAGGGACCTATGCACGTGGATTCCACTATCCCTCTGTACCTCCATACTACCAAGAATCCTGCCATTGACACTGTACTCTAAACACTGTACATGCAAAACCCCTCTTTGTAATTGAAAAGCTCAAAGGTGCAGATGAGATTCACCAGGACGATACCTGGGATGAAGAGTTTCAGCTCTGAGGAGAAACTGGAGGGCCTGGGTTTGATTTCCTCGGAGTCGAGGAGGCCGAGGGAAGAACCTGACAGAAAACACAAATTAGGAAACTCAGATAAAATATATCTTAACAAACCTTTCCTTCAATATCAGAGGTGAATAAATCTAGAGGCAGAGACTTCAGGGAGACAGACTCATAGAGCAATACAGCATGGATGTAGGCTCTGCAGCCCAACCAGTCGATGCTGACCATCATTAGACATAGCTAGTCCCGATTTCCAGAGCTTTGACCATCCGTGCCAAGACCACTCCCTTCCGTATACCTATCCAGTCATTCCTAAAATGATACCTGGAGACCAGAAACTATAGGAGCAGAACAGAATTGCCCATCGTAGGTTCCACCATTACACCGTGACTGGTTATTATACTTCTCAACACCATTTTCCTGCCTTCTCCAGATAAACTTTGACCCCCTTGCGTAAATAACATCCTTGTATTCTGAGGGTGTACCCTCTGGTCCAAGACTCTGCCACTATTGTACACAACCTCTCGACATCCACTCTATCTAGGCCTTTCAGTATTTGGTAGGATTCAGAGATCCCCCTCCCACTTATTCCTCCAAACTCCAGCGAGTACAGACCGTGAACCATCATAGTCTTCGTATATTAACCCTTTCATTCCTGGGTCATAAACTTCCTCTGGACCCTATCCAATGCCAGCACATCCTTTCTGATCACAATACTCCAAATGCGGTCTGACCAGTGCCTCATAAAAGCCTCATCATTACATCCTCGCTTTTATATTCCAGTCCACTCAAAATGAATGTCTTTGGTCCGTCTCCAAAGACTCTTACAAATTTCTAGGGAAGCAAGGTGGAGAGGTTGACCGGTTGCATCCCTGCCTGGTATCAAAGCTCCGATGTGCAGGATTGCAAGAGGTTGCAGAGGGCTGTAGACTCAGCAGTTTCTATCACTGATCTGACCCAACCCACCTTCGAGGTCATCTTCAAGAGATGGTGCATCAAGAAATCAGTATCCATTATTGGGACCCTCACCATCCAGAACATGCCCTCTTCTCATTACTATCACCAGGGAGGAGGTACAGGAGCATGAAAACCCACATCCAATGATTCAGGAAAAGCTTCTTCCTCTCTAGGAGCCTCTCATTATTCCTTCCTTTGGCACTGTTTACTTAATTTGTAATTTAGATCATAAGACTATAAGAGATGGAAGCAGAATTAGGCCATTTGATCTGCTCTGCTATTTCATCATGGCTGACAAGAGAAAATCTGCAGATGCTGGAAATCAGGGAACACACACAAAATGCTGGAGGAACTTAGCAGGTCAGACTGCATCTATGGAAAGGAGTAAACAGTCAACCCTTCAACAGGAGAAAAGAGATGAGAATTCATTGTAAGAAGAAGGTGGGGGAGGAAAGAAGAAGTACAAGGAGGTAGGTGATAGGTGAAAACGGGAGAGGAGGAGGGGTGAAGTAAAGATTTGGAAAGTCGACTGGTGAAAGAGATAAAGGGCTGGAGAAGGGGGAATCTGATAGGAGAGGAGAGGACAGAATGATTCTTAACACTTTTCTTCTGCCTTTTCCCCAAAGGTTTTCACACCCTGACTAATCAAGAACCTATCAAGCTCTGTCTTAAATATGCCCAATGACCTGGCCTCCATAGCCACCTGTGGCAATGAATTCCACAGGTTCAACACCCTCTGGCTAAAGAGATTCATCCTCATCTCCACTCTAAATGGATGTCACTCTATTCAGAGGCCGTGCCCTCTGGTCCTAAACTCCCCCACCACAGGAAACATCCTCTCCAAATCCACTCTATCAACATCCAATAGGTTCCAATGAGATCCCCCTTCATTCTTCTGAATTCCAGTGAATGTGTGCCCAGAACCATCATACGCTCCTAATATGATAAGCCTATCAATGCCGGAATCATTTCACGAACCACTTTTGAATTCGCTCACATAATTTCTTAGAAAAGGAGCTCAAAATTACTCACAATACTCCAAGTAAGACCTCACCAGTGCCTTAGGAAGCCTCAACTTTATATCCTTACTTTTGTATTCTAGTTCTCCCGATATGAATGCTATCATTGCATTTGCCTTCCTCACCACCAACTCAGCCTGCAAATTAGGGAATCCTGCACAAGGACTCCTAAGACCCTTTGCACCTCAGTTGTTTGAATTTTCTCTCCATTTAGAAAATATTCTATGCTTTTATTTCTTCTACCAAAGTGCATGACCATACACTTCCCAACACTGTAATCCATCTGCCACTTCTTTGTCCATTCTCCCAATCTGTCGTCCTTCTGTAGCCTCTCTGCTTCCTCAACTCCACCTGTCTTTGTATTGCCTGAAAACATGGTCGCAAAGGAAACAATTCTATTAGCCAATTCATTTATATGTGCCTCCAAGTACCCCGAAACCACATCCTTAACAATCACTTCCAACATCTTCCCAACCACTGAGGTCAGACTAACTGGCCTATAGTTTCCCTTCTCCTGCTTCTTTCCTCTCTTGAAGAGTGGAGTGACATTTGCAACTTGCCAATTCTCCAGAACTATGCCAGAATCTAGTTTTTTTTTTAAATCATCACCAATTCTTCCAAAATCTCTTCAGCCACCTTTTTCAGAACCCTGGAGTGTAGACCATCTGGTCCAGGTATTTATCTAACTTCAGACTTTTCAATTTCCCAAACACCTTCTGATGTCCCTCCTCCTTCCCTTCATTCTATGGTCCACTCTCCTCTCCTCCCTTCTTCTTCACCCTTTACCTCTTCCACCCATCACCTCCCAGCTTCTCACTTCATTCTTCGATCCCCAAACACCCACCTTCACCCCTCACCTATCACATACCAGCTTGTACTCTTTCCCCTGCCCTGCCTTCTTTTTCTGGCTTTCAAGTCCTGGCATCATTCCTGTAAATCTTCTCTGCACTCTCTCCAGTTCAATGATGCCTTTCCTAGAACAGGGTGACCAAAACTATCCTCAGTACTTCAAGTGGAGTCTCACTGCTACCTTGTTCAACTGAGCCACCTCATCTCTGTTTACAATGCTTGACTCGTACTGTACACTGGCTGGGACAGGGGGTTTCCTTTCTGTTCGTCTCTCTGATCCTCTCAGTGCTTCATCACTGTCTGTGTATGTTCTGCCATGATCTGCATGGAATTCAAAATTCAAAGAAGTAAATATAATTCATTTATTTGGAGATACTGTGTAGAACATGTCCTTCTGGCCCAACGAACCGCGCTGCCCAGCAAACGACATATTTAACACTGGGCTAATCACAGGACAATTTACAATGACCAATAAATCTACTAACCAGCACGCCTTTGGACTATGGGAGGAAACCAGAAGAGCTGGAGGAATCCCATATGCACATGGGATGGAATGTATTAATCTGCTTACAAAGAACGATGGAAATGAACACAGAACTCCAAGGCTCCGAGCTATTATAGAGATTTCTAATCTCAATGCTACCGTGGCCTAGTGGTCACTAGAAATCACTCCATCATTTCTGGCAGTGAGACATCCCAAAGCTAACTGTGACAGGTGTACAGTTCTGCCTAAAAGTCTTAGGGGTGTCACGTATATATAGCCAGGGCGCATAAGGCTTTTGCACAGAATTGTATTTGCCAATGTGGAGCAGAGAATGAGTTTGTGAATTTAGCGGGATTAAAGAACGTTTGGAATGGTGAGGGCAGAGCACCACGGGAGGGGTGTGGGACAGGTGACAGAGAAGTGTCAGGGCCAGTGGAGGTGCACCCAACCCTAAGACACCAATCAAGCTCATTTGATTCCAAACAGTTGGTTTATTGATCATCACAGAATGTCTCTCTGGTGTTTCTTGCTCCTTCCCCTCCCCTCTCTCAGTCCACAATAGAGTCCCATATAAGAATCAGGTTTATCATCACTCACATGTCATGAATTTTTTTTTTGCGGTAGCAATACAGTGCAATACATAAAATTACTACAGCACTGTGCAAAAGTCTTAGGCACCGAGGATACATATTCCTAAGATATATGCACAGTACTGTATCTACAACAGAGAACAGCACAGCACAGTACAAGTCCTTTTGCCCACAATCTCGTGCTGACACTTTAACCTCATCCATGATCAATCTAACCCTTCCCGCCTACATAGCCTTCCATTTTTCTATCATCTAAATGTCTCTTAAATGTCCCTATAGGATCTGCCTCTACCACTGCCACTGGCAGCAGTAGACAATAGACAATAGGTGCAGGAGTAGGCCATTCGGCCCTTCTAGCCAGCACCGCCATTCACTGTGATCATGGCTGATCATACACAATCAGTACCCCGTTCCTGCCCTCTCCCCATATCCCTTGACCCCGCTATCTACAAGAGGTCTATCTAACTCTCTCTTGAATGCATCCAGAGACTTGGCCTCCACTGCCTTCTGGGGCAGAGCATTCCACATATCCACCACTCTCTGGGTGAAAAAGTTTTTCCGCATCTCAGTTCTAAATGGCCTACCCCTTATTCTTAAACTGTGGCCTCTAGTTCTGGACTCACCCATCAGCGGGAACATGCTTCCTGCCTCCAGCATGTCCAATCCCTTAATAATCTTATATGTTTCAATCAGATCCCCTCTCATCCTTCTAAATTCCAGTGTATACAAGCCCAGTCGCTCCAATCTTTCAATATATGACAGTCCCACCATTCCGGGAATTAACCTTGTGATCCTACGCTGCACTCCCTCAATAGCAAGAATGTCCTTCCTCAAATTTGGAGACCAGAACTGCACACAATACTTCAGGTGGGGTCTCACCAGGGCCCTGTACAGCTCTCTTTACTCCTATACTCAATTCCTCTTGTTATAAAGGCCAGCATGCCATTAGCTTTCTTCACTACCTGCTGTAACTAACATCAGTGCCACACATCTGCCACTCTCCATGTAAAATACTTAACCTCTGACATCTCCCCTTTACATTCCACCAATCAGCTTAAAATTATGTGCCACATATTAGCTATTTCCATACTGGGGAAAAATGTCTGGCTGTGCATTCTATCTAAACCTCTTATAATCTTATACACCTCTATCAAGTCATTTCACATCCTCCTTCGCTCCAAAGAGAAAAGCCCTAGCTCGCTCACTCTGTCCTCACCAGATGAGGTCTCTAATCCAGGCAGCATCCCGGCAAGTCTCCTTTACACCTTCCCTATAGCTTTCACATCCTTCCCATACTGAGGAGACTCCTATACCTGGCCCCAGAGGAAGGATGTTTCATTTAGCTATATAATGTGTACGATGGAATGACTACAAACTTGGACTTGACCTTGAACTTGAAGTGTGGTCTAACCAGAGCTTTATAGAGCTGCAGCCTTGTGGCTCTTGAACTCAGTCCTCCTACTAATGAAAGCAAACACATCATAGGCCTTTCTGATCACGCTATCAACTTGCCCGGCAACTCTGAGAGATCTACGCACATGGATTCCACTCCCTCTGTACCTCCATACTACCAAGAATCTTGCCATTTACACTGTACGTGTAAAATCTCTCTTTATAATTGAAAAGGTAAAAAAGGTGCAGATGAGATTCACCAGGACGTTACCTGGGATGAAGAGTTTCGGCTCTGAGGAGAGACTGGAGGGGCTGGGTTTGATTTCCTCGGATTTGAATTGGCCAATTGAAGGACCTGACGGAAAACAAAAAAATATGAAACTCAGATAAAATATGTCTTAACAAAACTTTCCTTCAATATCAGAGGTGAATAAATCTAGAGGCAAATACTTAAGGTAAGGTATAAGCAGTTTAGGGAGACAGACTCATAGAACCTTAGTGTAATACAACATTGGGAAAGGCCCTTCAGCCCATCCACCCCATGCTGACCATCATTAGTCAATGCTGGTCCCAATTTCCTGAATTTTCCCATATCCATCAGGACCATTCTCTTCTGTGTACTTATCTAGTGCTTCTTAAATGATACCATAACACTCATATGAGCAGAATTAGGTAATTCAGTTCATTCAGTCTGCTCCAATATTCCATCATGACTGATCTATTATCCCTCTCAACCCCATTCTCCTGCATTTCCCCCATAACCTTTGATCCCTTTACTAATAAGAACTGATCAACCTCCGCATTAAATATACCCAATGACTTCTTCTGCACAGAGCTGTAGCAATGAATTCCGCAGATTCTCCACCCTCACCAGTCAAAGACAGCACACTGATGACAACAAGAACTGATTCAGTCTCGTGAAGTAAATAAATGTCTTTGCAGTAAAAAAAAATGTTTTTAGATTCTGTATATGCTAACCACTCTCTAGCTGGAGCAGCAACACCTCATATTCTGTCTATGTAGCCTCAAAACTGATGTCATGAACATCGATTTCTCTAACACCCAGAAATGTCTCCACCCCTCCTTCGCTTTTTCCATTCCCTATTCTGGTTCCCCTCTCACCCTTTCTCTAGTCCTTACCTGCCCATCTTCTCCCTCTGATGCCCCTCCTTTGTCCTCTTATTCTAAGGTCCACTCTCCTCTTGTTTTAGGTTTCTTCTTTATCCCTTTACCTCTTCCACCCGTCACCTGCCAGCTTCTCACTTTGTTCCCCCATCCCCACACACCCACCCTCTCCTCTCACCTGCTCTCCCCTATCACCGGCCACCGGGTACTCTTTTCCCTGCCCCATCTTCTGATCCTGGCTTCTCCCCCCTTCCCTGCCTGTTCTGATGGAGGGGGGGGGGTCTTGATCCGAAACATAAACTGTTTAATCCCCCTTATAGATGCTGCCGGACCTGGTTTGTTCCTCCAGCATTTCATGTGCGTTGCTCTGCATTGCATGAGGCTGCAGAGTGTTGCAGACTCACTCAGCTCCATCAAAGACACAATCCTCATGTGGTGGTGCATCAAGAAATCAGAGTCCATCATTAACGTGTGTGTTGCAGAATCTCTTGTGTTGAGGATTTATGAAGCTTCCTGACAGAAGTCCCCTGCTTAGATCCACCACCCATCCATCACAGGTTCCTCACTCCCCACCGTCAGAGGAATAAGGATGTGGAACATCAGAGAGTCATCTGGGGGGACTCAGCATCTGTGTGTGGGGGGGTGGAGGAGCTGTATTGTTTCAGGTCCAGACCCATCGGGGCCGACAGTGGAGAAACGAGAGGGCTGGTGTAAGGTGGGGAGAGAAACTGGAGAGGCAGGAGTCTGAGGTGATGGGTAGACTGAGGAGGGATGGTGCCAGGTACAAGAATTTACTAATCTACCTGTCCGTGCCTTTTAAATGTTGTTAATGTACCTTCCTCAAACAATCTGAAGGAAAGGACAGAAGACTATGGAAGAAAGGGAAGGAGGAGGAGAACCAGAAGGAGGTGAAGGGCAGGTAAGGAGATAATGTGAGAGAGGGAAACAAGAATGGGGAATGGTGAAGGGGGGGAGGCAATTACCAGAAGTTCGAGAAGTTCATACCAGCAGGTTTGCGGCCACCCAGACAGAGTATAAGGCGTAGCTCCTCCAACTGGAGTGCGGCCTCATCGCAGCAGTAGAGGAGGCCAAAGACCGACGAGTCGGAATGGGATTGGGAAGTAGAATTGAAATGGGTGGCTACTGAGAGATCCAGTTGTTTTCTGGCAGATGGAGCTTTGATGCTCGGCGAAGCAGCGTCCTAATCTATGTCGGGTCTCACCGATATACCGCAAGCACCGGACACAGTAGATGAGCCCAACAGTCTCAGAGGTGAAGTGTCACCTCAGCTGGAAGGACTGTTTAGGCCCTGAATGGTAGTGAGGGAGGAGATGTAGGGGCAGGTGTCACACTTGTTCTGCTTGCAAGGATAAGTAACAGGGGGGAGATCAGTGGGAAGGGACAAATGGACAAAGAAGTTGGGGAGGGAGCAATCCCTGCAGAAAGCTGGGGTGGGGATTGGGAAAGATGTGCTTGGTGGTGGGATCCCATTGGAGATGGTATAAAAGGTGCAGATGAGATTCACCAGGACGTTACCTGGGATGAAGAGTTTCAGCTCTGAGGAGAGGCTGGGTTTGATTTCCTCGGAGTCGAGGAGGCTGAGGGAAGGACCTGACAGAAAACACAAAATAGGAAACTCAGGTAAAATATATCTTAACAAACCTTTCTTCAATGTCAGGGCTGAATAAATCAGCAGGCAAATACTTAAGGAAAGATATAAAAGGTTTAGGGAGATAGACCCATAGAGTCATAGACCACTACAACCTGACTACAGGCTCTTCGGCCCATCCAGCCCATGTTGACCAGCGCCACTCAAAGCTAGTCCCAATTTTTTGAGTTTTCCCACTCCGTCCGGCTCACACCCTTCCGTGTACCTATCCAGGCTTCTTAAATTATACCATAAGACTGTAAGACATAGGAGCAGAATTCGACAAGTTTTAAAAAATGGTACAACACTACAGGATAGGCCATTTGGCCCTCAGTGCTGTGCTGAACCAGCTAAAAAGCAAATTAAAAACACTCAAGCACTAATCCCTCCTACCTACACCATAAGACCATAAGACATAGGAGCAGAATTAGGCCATCTGGCCCATTGAGTCTGCTCCACCATTCAATCATGGATGATCCTTTTTTTTCTCCTCCTCAACCCCAGTTCCCGGCCTTCTCCCCGTAACCTTTGATGCCACGTCCAATTAAGAACCTATCAATATCTGCCTTAAATACACCCAATGGCCTGGCCTCCACAGCTGCATGTGGCAACAAATTTCAGAAATTCACCACACTTTGGCTAAAGAAATTTCACTGAATCTCTGTTTTGAAAGGGCACCCCTCTTATCCTGAGGCTATGACCTCTTGTCTTAGACTCTCCCACCAGGGGAAACATCCTTTCACATCTATTCTGTCTAGGGCTAGGCCTTTCAACATTCAAAAGGTTTCAATGAGATCCCCCCTCATCCTTCTCAATTTCAGTGAGTAAAGACCCACAGCCATCAAATATTCCTCGTATGATAACCCTTTCATTCCTGGAATCATCCTTGTGAATCTCCTCTGGACCCTTTCCAATGCCAGCACATCTTTTCTAAGATGAGGGGACCAAAACTGTTCACAATACTCAAGGTGAGACCTCACCAGTGCTTTATAAAGCCTCAGCATCACATCCTTGCTCTTGTATTCTAGATCTCTTGAGGTGAATGCTAATATAGCATTTGCCTTCCTCACCACCAACTCAACCTGCAAATTAACCTTCAGAGTGTTCTGTACAAGGACTCCCAAGATTCCTGGATTTTCTCCTTGTTTAGAAAATAGTCCACACATTTATTTCTATTACCAAAGTGTATAACCATGCATTTTCCAACACTGTATTTCATTTGCCACTTTCTTGCCCAGTCTCCTAATTTTTCTAAGTCCTTCTGCATCCTATTTATTTCCTCAACACTACCTGCCCCTCCACCAGTCTTCAAATCGTCTGCAAACTTGGCACCAAGACCATCTGTTCCATCATCTAATTCATTTATATACAGCAGAAAAAGAAGTGATCCCAACATCAACCCCTGTGGAACACCACTAGTCACTGGCAGCCAACCAGAAAAGGATCCTTTTATACCCACTCGCTGCCTCCTACCAATCATCCAATGCTTTAACCATATTAGTAACTGTCCTGTAATACCTGTAACTTGGTAAAAGCACTTTATCAAAGGCCTTCTGAAAGTCCAGATATAGAACATCCACAGCATCCCCTTTATCTATCCTACTTGTAATCTCCTCAAAGAATTCCAACAGGTTCATCAGGCATGATTTTCCTTGAAGGAAACCATACTGACTGTATTATCTTGTCCTGTGCCACCAAGTACTCCTTCACCTCATCCTTAACAATCGACTCTAACTTCTTCCCAACCACTGAGGTCAGGCTAACTGGTCTATAATTTCCTTTCTGCTGCCTTTCTCCTTTCTTAAAGAGTGGAGTAACATTTTCAATTTTACAATCCTCTGGCATCATGCCAGAGTCCAATGATTTTTGAAAGATCATTTCTAATGCCATCACAATCTCCAACATTACCTCTTTCAGAACCCAAAGGTGCAGTTCCTCAATACCTTTACGTCTTTCAGCTTTTTAGCACCTTCTCTCTTGTAACAGTAACTGCACCCACTTCTCTTCCTTTACACACTACAACATCAGACATACTGCTAGTGTCTTTCACAGTGAAGAATGACGTAAAATACTCATTTAGTTCATCAGACATCTCCTTATCCCCCATTATTATTTCTCCTAACTCATTTTATAGCAGACCTATATCCTCTCATTTCTAACATACTTGAAAAAAATTTTTACTATCTAAACATAGAAAACCTACAGCACAACACAGGCCCTTTGGCCCACAAAGCTGTGCCGAACATGTTCTTAACTTAGAACTACCTAGGCTTACCCATAGTCCTCTATTTTTCTAAGCTCCATGTATCCATCTAGGAGTCTCTTAAAAAACCCTATTGTTTCCGCCTCCACCACCGCCGCCAGCAGCCCATTTCATGCACTCACCACTCTCTTAACAGCAACAACAACTTACCCCTGACTGTTACCCTCTCTACCTACTTCCAAGCACCTTAAAAATATGCCCTCTCGTGCTAGCCATTTCAGCCCTGGGAAAAAGCCTCTGACTATCCACATGATCAATGCCTCTCATTATCTTGTAGAATTCTATCAGGTCACCTCATCCTCCGTCACTCTAACGAGAAAAGGCTGAGTTCAGTCAACCTATTCTCATAAGGCATGCTCTTCGATATTATTTGCTAGCTTGCTTTCATATTCCTTTTCCCTTTTAATGATTTCTAGTTGCTCTCTGTAGGTTTTTAAAAACTTACCAATCTTCTTTCTTCCCACTAATTTTTGCTTTGTTGTATGCCCTTTCTTTTGCTTTTACAATAGCTTTGACTTGAGAATGAGAATAGCATTGAGAATAACATCAGCAAGTTTGCTGATGATACTAAGCTGGGTGGCAGTGTGACATGTGATGAGGATGTTAGGAGAATTCAGGGTGACTTGGATAGGCTGGGTGAGTGGGCAGATACTTGGCAGATGACGTTTAATGTGAATAAGTAGATAGATAGATAGATAGATAGATAGATAGATAGATAGATAGATACTTTATTCATCCCCATGGGGAAATTCAACTTTTTTTCCAATGTCCCATACACTTGTTGTAACAAAACTAATTACATACAATACTTAACTCAGTAAAAAATATGATATGCATCTAAATCACTATCTCAAAAAGCATTAATAATAGCTTTTAAAAAGTTCTTAAGTCCAGGCGGTTGAATTGTAAAGCCTAATGGCATTGGGGAGTATTGACCTCTTCATCCTGTCTGAGGAGCATTGCATCGATAGTAACCTGTCGCTGAAACTGCTTCTCTGTCTCTGGATGGTGCTATGTAGAGGATATTCAGAGTTTTCCATAATTGACCGTAGCCTACTCAGCGCCCTTCGCTCAGCTACCGATGTTAAACTCTCCAGTACTTTGCCCACGACAGAGCCCGCCTTCCTTACCAGCTTATTAAGACGTGAGGCGTCCCTCTACTTAATGCTTCCTCCCCAACACGCCACCACGAAGAAGAGGGCGCTCTCCACAACTGACCTATAGAACATCTTCAGCATCTCACTACAGACATTGAATGACGCCAACCTTCTAAGGAAGTACAGTCGACTCTGTGCCTTCCTGCACAAGGCATCTGTGTTGGCAGTCCAGTCTAGCTTCTCGTCTAACTGTACTCCCTTGTAGGACTTGTAGGTCTTAACCTGCTCCACACATTCTCCATTAATGATCACTGGCTCCATATGAGGTTATCCACTTTGGGAGTAAGAACAGGAAGGCAGATTATTATCTGAACAGTGTAGAGTTAGGTAAGGGAGAAATACAAAGAGATCTAGGAGTCCTTGTTCATCAGTCACTGAAGGTGAATGAGCAAGTGCAGCAGGCAGTGAAGAAGGCTAATGGAATGTTGGCCTTTATTACAAAGGGAATTGAGTACAAGAGCAAGGAAATCCTTTTGCATTTGTACAGGGCCCTGGTGAGACCACACCTGGAGTATTGTTACAGTTTTGGTCTCCAGGGTTAAGGAAGGACATCCTGGCTGTAGAGGAAGTGCAGCGTAGATTCACGAGGTTAATTCCTGGGATGTCCGGACTGTCTTACACAGAGAGGTTAGAGAGACTGGGCTTGTACACGCTGGAATTAAGGAGGTTGAGAGGGGATCTGATTGCAACATATAAGATTATTAAGGGATTGGACAAGATAGAGGCAGGAAATATGTTCCAGATGCTGGGTGAGTCCAGTACCAGAGGGCATGGTTTAAGAAAAAGGGGTAGGTCATTTAGGACAGAGTTAAGGAAAAACTTCTTCTCCCAGAGAGTTGTGGGGGTGTGGAATGCACTGCCTCAGAAGGCAGTGGAGGCCAATTCTCTGGATGCTTTCAAGAAGGAGCTAGATAGGTATCTTATGGATAGGGGAATCAAGGGATATGTGGACAAGGCAGGAACCGGGTATTGATAGTAGTTGATCAGCCATGATCTTAGAATGGCGGTGCAGGCTCGAAGGGTCTACTTCTGCACCTATTGTCTATTGACTTCTCTTGTCAGCCACAGTCGTACTATTTTTCCATTTGCGTATTTCTTCATTTTTTCCCAGAAATGTATGCCATTGCTCCTCTGCTGACATCCCTGCCAGCAGCTCTTTAGAATTTACTTTGGCCATCTCCTCTCTCATATCACTGTAATTTCCCTTACTCCACTGAAATACTGCTAATCAGACTTTAATTTCTCTCTATTGATTTTCAAGTTGAACTCTATCATATTGTGATCACTGGTTCCTAAGGGTTCTTTTACCTTAAGCTCCTTAATCACCTCTGGTTCATTACATAACCCACAATCCAGTATAGCTGATCCCCTAGTAGGCTCAATGACAAACTGTTCTAAAAAGTTATCTCTTGGGCATTCAACAAACTCACTCTCTTGAGATCCATTATCAACCTGATTTTCCCAGTCAACCGGCCTGTTAAAATCTCCCATGATGACCATAACATTGCCCTTTTGACTTGCCTTTTCTATTTCCTATTTTAACCTGTGGTCCACCTCCCAGCCACTGTTGGGAGGCCTGTATATAACTGCCATCCAGGTCCTTTTACCCTTGCAGTTTCTTAACTCAGCGCACAGGATTCAACATCTTCCGATCCTTTGTAACATTTTTCTACTGATTTGATGCCATTCTTTACCAGTAGAGCCAAACCACACCCTCTGCCTACCTTCCTAGCCCTCTGATAGAACATAGAACATTACAGCAGCACAGAAATGGGCCTTTTGGCCCTTCCTGGCTGTGCCAAACCATTTTTCTGCCTAGTCCCACTGACCTGCATCTGGACCATATCCCTCCATACACCTCTCATGCACGTACCTGTCCAAGTTTTTCTTAAATGTTTAAAGTGAGCCCGCATTTACCACTTCATCTGGCAGCTCATTCTACACTCCCGTTACTTTCTGTGTGAACACCCCCCCCCCCATGTTCCCTTTAAACTTTTCTCCCTTCACCTTTAACCCATGTCCTCTGGTTTTTTTCTCCCCTAGCCACAGTGGAAAAAGCCTGCTTGCATTCACTCTATCTATACCCATCATAATTTTATATACCTCTATCAAATCTCCCCTCATTCTTCTACGCTCCAGGGAATAAAGTCCTAACCTATTCAACCTTTCTCTGTAACTCAGTTTCTCAAGTCCTGGCAACAACCTTGTAAACTTTTTCTGCACTCTTTCAACCTGATTAATATCCTTCCTGCAAGTCGGTGACCAAAACTGCACACAATACTCCAAATTCGGCCTCACCAATGCCTTATACAACCTCACCGTAACATTCCAACTCTTACACTCAATACTTTGATTTATAAAGGCCAATGTACCAAAAGCTCTCTTTACTACCCTATCTACCTGTGATGCCACTTTTAGGGAATTATGTATCTGTATTCCCAGATACCTCTGTTCTACCACACTCCTCAGTGCCCCACCATTTACCTTGTATGTTCTACCTTGGTTCGTCCTTCCAAAGTGCAATACCTCACACTTGTCTGTATTAAACTCCATCTGCCATTTTTCAGTCCATTTTTCCAGCTGGTCCAAATCCCTCTGCAAGCCTTGAAAACCTTCCTCACTGTCCACTACACCTCCAATCTTTGTATCAGCAGCAAATTTGCTGATCCAATTTACCACATTATCATCCAGATCATTGATATAGATGACAAATAACAATGGACCCAGCATGATCCCTGAGGGACACCACTAGTCACAGGCCTCCACTCAGAGAAGCAATCCTCCACAACCACTCTCTAGCTTCTCCCATTGAGTCAATGTCTAATCCAATTTACTACCTCACCATGTATACCTAGCGACTGAATTTTCCTAACTAACCTCACATGCGGGCCCTTGTCAAAGGCCTTACTGAAGTCCATGTAGACAACATCCACTGCCTTCCCGTCATCCTCAAAAAACTGTAATAGATTTGTTAAGCCATGTTGACTCTGCCTAATAAGTCCCTGTCTATTCAAATACTTGTAGATCCTATCTCTTAGTACTCCTTCCAATAATTTACCTACTACCAATGTCAAATTTACCAGCTTATAATTTTCCGGATTACTTTTAGAGCCTTTTTTAAACAATGGAACAACATGAGCTATCCTCCAGTCCTCCAGCACTTCACCCATAGATACCGACATTTTAAATATTTCTGCCAGGGCCCCTGCAATTTCAACACTAGTCTCCTTCAAGGTCCAAGGGAATACCGTCAGGTCCTGGGGATTTATCTACTCAAATTTGCCTCAAGATAGCAAGCACCTCCTCCTCTTCAATTTGTATAGGTTCCATGACCTCACTACCTGTTTGCCTTTATTTCCATTGACTCCATGCTAGTTTCCTTAGTAAATACAGACACAAAAAACCCATTTAAGATCTCCCCCATTTCTTTTGGTTCCATACATAGCTGACCACTCTGATCTTCAAAAGGACCAATTTTATCCCTTACTATCCTTTTGCTATTAATATACCTGTAGAAGCTCTTTGGATTATCCTTCACCTTGACTGCCAAAGCAACCTCATGACTTCTTTTAGCCCTCCTGATTTCTTTCTTAAGTATTTTTTGCACTTTTTATACTCCTCAAGCACCTTATTTGCTCCCTGTTTCCTATACATGTCATACATCTCTCTCTTCTTCTTTATCAGAGTTCCAATATCCCTTGAGAACCAAGGTTCCTTATTCTTATTCACTTTGCCTTCAATCCTGACAGGAACATACAAACTCTGCACTCTCAAAATTTCTCCTTTGAAGGCCTCCCACTTACCAATCACATTCTTGCCAGAGAACAACCTGTCCCAATCCACGCTTTTTAGTTCCTTTCTCATCTCTTCAAATTTGACCTTTTTCCAGTTTAGAACCTCAACCCGAGGACCAGATCTATCTTTATCCATGATCAAGTTGAAACTAATGGTGTTATGATCACTGGAACCAAAGTGTTCCCCTACACACACTTCCGTCACCTGTCCTAACTCGTTTCCTAATAGGAGATCTAATATTACATCCTCTCTAGTTGGTACCTCTATATATTGATTTAGAAAACTTTCCTGAACACATTTTACAAACTCTAACCCATCTAGACCTTTAACAGTATGGGAGTCCTAATCAAAATGAGGAAAATTAAAATCCCCTGCTATCACATTACTAGAATGTGTAACTTTGAACATTCAGCTCCTAACAACCATCCTTCAGCCACAATTCAGTGATCGCCACAACATCATACCTAGCAATCTGTAATATTGCAACAAGATCATCCACCTTATTACTTATACCATGCACACCGAGAGAGAACACCTTGAGTACCATATTTGCAGTCCTTTCTGATTTTGCATCCCTAATGATTTGAAACTCAGCCTGTTGGCTGCAACTAAGACCCACACCTCCCTGCCCTTCCTGACAATCTGACTGCATGCTTTCTTTAGTTTTTACCATCTGTCTTAACCTGAGTTCCTTCACGCCAGTTGCCGCCCACCTGCCAAGTTAGTTTAAACCATCCCAACAGCTCTAACAAACCTGCCCGTGAGAATATTGGTCCCCCTCGGGTTCAGGTGCAACCCGTCACTTTTAAACAGGTCATACTTCCCTCAAGTGAGATCCCAATGATCCAAGAATCTGAAGCCTTGTCCTCTGCACCAGCTTCTCAGCCATGCAGTTATCTGCCAAATCATCCTGTTTCTACCCTCACTGGTGCATTGCACATGCAGCAATCCAGAAATTCCTAGCCTGGAGGTCCTGCCTAGCTCTTTAAATTCTCTTTTCAGGACCTCATTGTTTTTCCTTCCTATGTCATTGGTACCAGTATGTATCAAGACATCCGGTTGCTCCCCCTCCCTCTTCAAAATGTTGTGGATATGATCTGAGACGTCCCTGACCCTGGCACTTGGGAGGCAACAAACCATTTGGGTGTCCCATTCACGTCCACAGAATCACCTGTCTGTTCCCTCACTACTGAGATCCCTTTCACTACTGCTCCCTTCTTCTCTCTCTTTCCTTTCTACACCATGGACCCATGCTCAATGCATGTAACCCGGTCGCTGTACATTCTCCCGGGAGTTCATCCCCCATGAAAGAATCTAAAGTGGTATACTTGCTTTGAGGGGAATAGCCAATGGGGTGCTCTGCTTTAAATGCCTATTTCCATTTCTCCTGACGGTCACCCAGCTACTCACCTCCTGTCCATATCCCTCCACCCTCCTCATATCCATGTGCCTATCCAAATCACTACCACCATACCAGGCAGCACAATCTAGGCATCCATAACTCTTTAAGTAAAAAAATACTTACCCCTCACATCCCCTTTGAACCTACCCCCTCTCATCTTCAATGCATGCGTTCTGGTATTAGACATTTCCACCCTGGGAAACAGACACTCTCCATCCACTCTATCTCCGCCTCCGTTAATCTTGTAAACTTCTATCAGATCTCCCCTCAGCCTCCAGCACTCCAGAGAAAACAACCCAAGTTTATTCAGCCTCTAGTGATAGCACATGCCCTCTAAACCAGGCAGCATCCTGTAAACCTCTTCTGCACCCTCTCCAAAGCCTCAACATCCTTCCTATAGTGAGGCAACCAGAACTGTATGTAATACTCCAGATATGGCCAAACCAGAGCTTTATAAAGTTTCAACATAACCTCTTGACTTTTGAACTCAATGCCTTGATAATTGAAGCATTCCATAAGCCTTCTTAACCACCCTATTGACCTGTGCAGCCACCTTCAAAGAGCTATGAACTTGGATCCCAAGATCTCTCCGCTCAGCAACAATGTTAAGGATTTTTCCCTTAACAGTGTCCTGTCTCCTGGGATTTGCCCTACCGAGGTGCAATACCTCATATTTATCTGGGTTAAACTCCATCTGCAACTGATCTATATTACCTGGTCCATTTCCCACACCTCCCTCCCCTTTCTTGATCTTTCTGTCTCCATCTCTGGAGACGGTTTATCTACTGATATCTACTATAAGCCTACAGACTCTCATAGCTACCTGGACTATTCCTCTTCCCACCCTGTCTCTTGCAAAAATGCTATCTCCTTCTCACAATTCCTCCATCTCCGCTGCATTTGCTCTCAGGATGAGGCTTTTCATTCCAGGACGAAGGAGATGTCTTCTTTTTTTAAACAAAGGGGCTTCAACTCTGCTCTCAAACGCATCTCTCCCATTTCTCGCACATCTACCCTCACCCCATCCACCCTACTCGGGATAGGGTTCCCCTTGTCCTCACCTACCAGCCTCTAGGTCCAACGTATAATTCTCCGTAACTTCTGCCACCTCCAACGGGATCCCACTACCAAGCACATCTTTCCCTCCCCCCCTTTCTGCTTTCCACAGGGATCGCTCCCTAAGCGACTCCCTTGTCCACTCGTACCCCCATCCCTTCCCACCGATCTCCCTCCTGGCACTTATCCTTGTAAGCGGAACAAGTGCTACATCTGCCCTTACACTTCCTCCCTCACCACCATTCAGGGCCCCAGACAGTCCTTCCAGGTGAGGCGACACTTCACCTGTGAGTCAGCTGGTGTGGTATACTGCGTCCGGTGCTCCCAGTGTGGCCTTTTATATATTGGTGAGACCCGACGCAGACTGGGAGACCGTTTCGCTGTACACCTATGCTTGGTCCACCAGAGAAAGCAGGATCTCCCAGTGGCCACACATTTTAATTCCACGTCCCATTCCCATTCTGATATGTCTATCCATGGCCTCCTCTACTGTCAAGATGAAGCCACACTCAGGTTGGAGGAACAACACCTTATATACTGGCTGGGTAGCCTCCAACCTGATGGCATGAACATTGACTTCTCTAACTTCCGTTAATGCCCCTCCTCCCCTTCTTACCCCATCCCTGACATATTTAGTTGTTTGCCTGTTCTCCATCTCCCTCTGGTGCTTCCCCCTCCCCCCTTTCTTTCTCCTGAGGCCTCCCGTCCCATGATCCTTTCCCTTCTCCAGCTCTGTATCACTTTCGCCAATCACCTTTCCAACTCTTAGCTTCATCCCACCCCCTCCGGTCTTCTCCTATCATTTCGTATTTTCCCCTCCCCCCCACTACTTTCAAATCTCTTACTATCTTTCCTTTCAGTTAGTCCTGACGAAGGGACTCGGCCCGAAACGTCGACAGTGCTTCTCCTTATAGATGCTGCCTGGCCTGCTGCGTTCCACCAGCATTTTGTGTGTGTTGATCTATATTATGCTGTATTCTTCACCAGTCTTCTATGCTATCCACAATTCCACCAATCTTGGTTTCATCTGCAAACTTACTAACCCATCCATCGACATTTTCATCCAGGTCATTTATACACATCTCATTCTCTGGACCCAAGCAATCATTCCCCCCTTCATCCTTGAGTGGTCCTCTAGTTATCCTCTAACTCTTGTTGTATGTATAGAATGCCTTGGGATTCACATTAATCCAACTTCCCAAGGTCTTTTCATGACCTCTCCTGGCTTTCCTAATTCCCTTCTTTAGTTCTTTTCCAGGTTCTTTATACTCCTCATGTGCTTCATCTGATCCTCACTTCTGAAGCTTTACATACTTCTCCTTACTCTCCTTGACTAGATCCATCACCTCTCTAGGCATCTGAGGTTCTCTTATCTTTCCATCCCTGTCCTTCCATCTAACGGCAACATGACTTTCCTGTACTCTGTGTATTTGATATTTAAACACCCTCCATATGTCTGATGTAACCTGCATTGAGAAAAGGTGTTCACAATTAATGCTTCTTAGTTCCAGCCCAATGCCCTGGAATTTGCCCTACTCCAATACTCCAATTTAAAACTCTCCCACAAGGACCATACCTAACCTAACCTAGCTATCCTGAAAGTTAAGAAATTGTGGTCACTGTTCCTTAAACTGTTCACCCACTGAAAGGTCAGTCACCTGGCCAGACTTATTACCCAACACCAGGTCCAGTGGCTCTTCCTCTTGTTGGACCGCCCACTTATTGATTTAAGAAATCTTCCTGGATATATTTAACAAATTCTATCCCATCTAAACCCCTTGCACTTAGAAGGTCCCAGTTTATGTTAGGAAAGTTGAAATCCTCCATGACAAAGACCCTATTATGTTCATACATTTCTTTAATCTGATAATGTATCTGTCCCTCAATGTCCTGGTGACTACTGGAGGGGGGGGGGTGGTCTATAGTACAGTCCCATCAGTGTGATTCCATCCTTCCTACCCCTGAGTTCTACTCAAATGGACCCTAGCAAAAAATATACACCCTTCAAACTATCCGACCCATCATACCTGTTACTTTGGCCCATTGAGTCTACCATGTCTGATTTATTTTCCTCTCAACCCCATTCTCCTGCCTTCTGCCCATAACCTTTGGTGCCATGACTAATCAAGAACCTCTCAATCTCAGCTTTAAATATTCTCAATAATTTGCTCTCCATGGGGTCAGTAGCAATGAAATCCACAGATTCACCACCCTGATCAGTCAAAGACAGAACACTGATGCCAACAAGAATAGGTGCAGTCTCATGAAGTAAATAAATGTCTTTTCAGGAAAAAAATGCTTTTGAGTTCTGTATATTCTAGCAGCTCTCAGGTTGGAAGAGCAATACCCCATATTCTGTCTGCGTGGAGTCGAACTTGATGTCATGAACATCGATTTCTCTAACATCTGTGGTAATTTCTCCCCACATGCTCTTCTCTCTTTTTCTATTCGCCATTCTGATTCTTCTCTCATCTTTTCTCTTCTCCTTACCTGGCTATCACTGATGTTGTGTGGAGGCTTGCGTGCTTCAAGAACTCCATCAGGTGATGCCAACTCAGGGCCACCACATTGGAATGGCTGTGGATGAGATGCCAGACGAAGATCGATCCAATCCTAGCTACCAAACTGAGGAAGATCTGTACCAGCAAGGCGGCGGGACCGGATGGAGTATCCCCACGATTACTGAGGGCCTGTGCGACTGAGCTGGGAGAACCCCTACAGCGCATCTTCAACATGAGCCTGGAGCAGAGAAGAGTACTCAGACAGTGGAAAACATCCTGTATTGTCCCGGTACCGAAGAAACCACAACCAAAGGAGTTGAATGACTTCAGACCTGTTGCCTTGACGTCACACGTGATGAAGACCATGGAGCGGCTGATAATACAGAATCTGAGGTCACAAACCAGGCACGCCCGGGATCCTCTTCAGTTTGCGTATCAGGAGAAGGTGGAAGTGGAGGATGCTATCACGTATTTGCTGCACAAATCCCTCTCTCACCTGGATGGGGTCAGTGGTGCTGTGAGGATTACATTCCTGGACTTCTCTAGTGCCTTTAACACCATCCAGCCCAGGATCTTAAGGCACAAACTAACGGAGATGGGAGTAGACTCTCACATGGTGGCTTGGATAGTGGACTACTTGACAGATAGACCTCAGTATGTGCGGTTGGGAGACTGTAGGTCTGACACGGTGGTCAGCAGCACAGGAGCGCCGCAGGGGACCGTGCTCTCTCCGGTCCTGTTCACTCTGTACACATCAGACTTCCAATATAACTCGGAGTCCTGCCATGTGCAGAAGTTCGCTGATGACACAGCCATAGTGGGGTGTGTCAGGAATGGACAGGAGGAAGAGTATAGGAAACTGATACAGGACTTTGTGATATGGTGCAACTCAAACTACCTGCGTCTCAATATCACCAAGACCAAGGAGATGGTGGTGGACTTTAGGAGATCTAGGCCTCATATGGAGCCAGTGATCATTAATGGAGAATGTGTGGAGCAGGTTAAGACCTACAAGTATCTGGGAGTGCAGTTAGACGAGAAGCTAGACTGGACTGCCAACACAGATGCCTTGTGCAGGAAGGCACAGAGTCAACTGTACTTCCTTAGAAGGTTGGCGTCATTCAATGTCTGTAGTGAGATGCTGAAGATGTTCTATAGGTCAGTTGTGGAGAGCGCCCTCTTCTTTGTGGTGGCGTGTTGGGGAGGCAGCATTAAGAAGAGGGACGCCTCACGTCTTAATAAGCTGGTAAGGAAGGCGGGCTCTGTCGTGGGCAAAGTACTGGAGAGTATAACATCGGTAGCAGAGCGAAGGGCGCTGAGAAGGCTACGGTCAATTATGGAAAACCCTGAACATCCTCTGCATAGCACCATCCAGAGACAGAGAAGCAGCTTCAGCGGCAGGTTACTATCGATGCAATGCTCCTCAGACAGGATGAAGAGATCATTACTCCCCAATGCCATTCGGCTTTACAATTCAACCGCCAGGGGCAAGATATGTTAAAGTGCCGGGGTTAGGACTGAGCTTAAGTTACCATTCAATGTATTTTAGTGAACTATTTAAGAACTTTTTAAAAGCTATTTATTAATGTTTTTTGAGAGGGTGATTTTAGATGCATATCATATTTATACTGAGTTAAGTATTGTATGTAATTAGTTTTGCTACAATAAGTGTATGGGACACTGGAAAAAATGTTGAATTTCCCCATGGGGATGAATAAAGTATCTATCTATCTATCTATCTATGAAACAACAACCTGGCCATCACTTCCCTCTGGTGCCCCTCCTCCTTCCTTCATTCTATGGTCCACTCTCCTCTCCAATCAGATTCCTTCTTCTGCTCTTTATCTCTTCCACCCATCATCTCCCAGCTTCTTAATTCATTCTCCCATCCCCACCCATCCAATATCCCCCTCTCCCCCTCACCTAGTCTCACCTTTCACCTCCAGCTTCCCATTTCATTCCCCAATCCCCACCTATCCACCTTCACCCCTCACCTGGTCTCACCTATCACCTGTTAGCTTGTACTCCTTCCCCTGTTCAAGAAAGGGATAGAGATACCCAGGAAATTACAGACCATTGAGTCTTATTTCAGTGGTAGGCAAGTTGTTGGAGAAGATCTTGAGAAGCAGGATTTATGAGCAGGATTTGGAGAGACATATTCTGATTAGGGATAGCCAGCATGGCTTTGTCAAGGGCAGGTCGTGCCTAAGGAGCCTGATTGAATGCTTTGAGGATGTAACAAAACACATTGAGGAAGGTAGAGCAGTGGATGTAGTGTATCTGGATTTCAAGAAAGCCATTTGACAAGGCTCCCCAAGCAAGGCTCATTCAGAAAGTGAGGAGGCATGGGATCCAAGGAGACATTGCTTTGTGGATCCAGAACTGGCTTTTCCACAGAAGGCAAGGGGTAGCTGTAGCTGGTTCATATTCTGCATGGAGGTCAGTAACCAGTGGAGTGCCTCAGGGATCTGTTCTGCGACCCCTCCTCTTTGTGATTTTTATAAATGATCTGGATGAGGAAGTAGAAGGGTGGGTTAGTAATTTTGCTGATTACACAAAGGTTGGGGGTGTTGTGGATAGTCTGGTGAGTTGTCAGAGGTTTCAGAGGGACATTGATAGGATGCAGAAATGGGCTGTGAAGTGGCAGATGGAGTTCAGCCCAGACAAGTGTGAAGTGGTTCATTTCAGTAGGACAAATTTGAAGACAGAATGTAGTATTAATGGTAAGACTCTTGGCAGTGTGGAGGATCAGAGAGATCTTGGGGTCTGTGTCCATAGGATGCTCAAAGCAGCTGCGCAGGTTGACTGTGTGGTTAAGAAAGCATATGATGTGTTGGCCTTCATCAACCGTGGGACTGAGTTCAAGAGCTGTGAGGTAATATTACAGCTATATAAGACCTTAGTTAGACCCCACTATGTTCAGTTCTGGTCACCTCACTACAGGAAGGATGTGGAAGCCATAGAAAGGGTGCAGAGGAGATTTACAAGGATGTTGCCTGGATTGGGGAGCATGCCTTATGAGAATGGGTTGAGTGAACTCAGCTTTTTCTCCTTAGAGGTGCTGAAGATGAGAGGTGACCTGATAGAGGTGTGTAAGATGATGAGAGGCATTTATCATGTGGATAGTCAGAGGCTTTTTCCCAGGGCTGAAATGGCTAACACGAGGGGGCATAGTTTTAAGGTGTTTGGAAGTAGGTACAAGGGGGATGTCAGAGCTAAGTTTTTCACAGAGAGAGGTGGGTACGTGGAACACACTGCCAATGACAGTGGTAGAGGTGGATACAATAGGGTCTTTGAAGAGACTCTTGGGTAGGTACATGGAGCTTAGAAAAATAGAGGGCTATGCAGTAGGGAAATTCTAGGCAGTTTCTCGAGTAGGTTACATGGTTGGCACAACATTGTGGGTAGAAGTCCCCTGCGTAGATCTTTCACCCATTCATCACAGGTTCCTCACACCCCACCACCAGAGGGAATAGGGATGTGGAACATCAGAGAATCATCTGCGGGGACTCTATGGGTTGGGCTGCATCTGACCCACTGAGGAACTGGGAAAGGAACTGTTGTTGTTTCAGGTCCAAACCCTGCATCAGGATCAAGAGGAGAGAGGGAGGTTGCCGTTGTAAAGTCTAGAGACAAGGGCGATGAGGCAGGAGTCTGATGCAATGGGTAACTGTGGAGGGGTGGTGTAATGTCACAGGAAGCTAATGTCAGGTACAAGAATTTGCCAATCTACCTGTCCAAATGCTTTTAAATGTTGTTAATGTCCTTCCTCAACTATTCCCTCTGGCAGCTCGTTCCATATACTCACTTGAAGAGTGACCTTTCTGATCCCTTTGAAATCTTTCCTCTCTTACCTTAGACCTTTGCCCCCTCATTTTTAGTTCCCCTTCTCTGGGTAAAAGACTGTGTGTTCACCTGTCTATACACACACCTCTCTAAGGTTACCCCTCAGTCTCCCTCGTTCCATGGACTAAAGTCCTAATCTCCCTAATCTCTCCCTGTAACTCAGTCTGTCCAGTCCTGGCATCATTCTTGTAAATCTTCTCTGCACTCTCTCCAGTTCAATGATGCCTTTCCTAGAACAGGGTGACCAAAGCTATCCTCAGTACTTCAAGTGGGGTCTCACTGCTGCCTTGTACAACTGAGCCACCTCACCTCTGTTCACAATGCTTGACTCGTGCTGTACACTGGCTGGGACAGGGAGTTTCCTTTTTCTTCGTCTCTCCGATCCTCTCAGTATCTCATGAACATCTGTGTACACTCTGCCATAATCTGCATTAAAGTCAAGATTTAAAATTATTATTATTTATTTATTTTGAGATACAGCATGGAACAGCCCAATGAGCTGCACCACCCAACAATCCCCAATTTAATCCGAGCATAATCATGGAACAATTTACAATGACCAATTCATCTACCAACCAGCACATCTTCGGACTGTGAGAGAAAACCAGAACACTTTGGCAGAATCCCACGCACACACGGGAAGGAACAAACAAAATTGCTTACAGAGTATGATGGAATTGAACTCTGAACTCCGATGCCCCAAACTGCAATAGCATTGTTTCAAAGTCAATGCTACCATGGTACATTAGTCACTGGAAATTGCACTACCCTTTCATTCTGGCAGTGACATAGTGCAGTGAGTCATCCTAAAGCTACAAACCTCATTTCCAGAAAAGTTGGGATATTTTCCAAAATGCAATAAAAACAAAAATCTGTGATATGTTAATTCACGTGAACCCTTATTTAACTGACAAAAGTACAAAGAAAAGATTTTCAATAGTTTTACTGACCAACTTAATTGTATTTTGTAAATATACACAAATTTAGAATTTGATGGCTGCAACACATTCAACCAAACTTGGGACAGAGTTAAAATAAGATTGAAAAGTGCACAGAATATTCAAGTAGCACCAGTTTGGAAGACTCCACATTAAGCAGGCTAATTGGTAGCAGGTGAGGTATCATGACTGGGTATAAAAGTAGCGTCCATCAAAGGCCCAGTCTTTGCAAGCAAGGATGGGTCGTGGCTCACCCCTTTGTGCCAAAATTCCTGAGAGAATTGTTAGTCAGTTCAAAAGGAACATTTCCCAATGCAAGATTGCAGAGAATTTAGGTCTTTCAACATCTACAGTACATAATATTGTGAAAAGATTCAGAGAATTCAGAGACATCTCAGTGCGTAAAGGGCAAGGTTGGAAACCACTGTTGAATGCACGTGATCTTCGAATCCTCAGGCGGCACTGCCTAAGAAACCATCATGCTACTGTGACAATTATAGCCACCTGGGCTCGGGAGTACTTCGGAAAACCATTGTCACTTTACACAGTCTGTCGCTGCATCCAGAAATGCAACTTGAAACTGTATTACGCAAGGAGGAAGCCATACATCAACTCTATGCAGAAACACCGGTGAGTTCTCTGGGCCCGAGCTCATCTCAGATGGACCAAAAGACTGTGGAACCGTGTGCTGTGGTCAGATGAGTCCACATTTCAGCTAGTTTTCGGAAAAAACGGGTGTTGAGTTCTCCATGCCAAAGATGAAAATGACCATCCTGATTGTTATCAGCAAAAGGTGCAAAAGCCAGCATCTGTGATGGTATGGGGGTGCATCAGTGCCCATGGCATGGGTGAGTTGCATGTATGTGAAGGTACCATTGACTCTGAGGTGTGTATTAGGATTTTAGAGAGACATATGTTGCCATCAAGGTGACGTCTCTTCCCGGGACGTCCATGCTTATTTCAGCAGGACAATGCCAGACCACATTGCACGGGCTACAACAGCGTGGCTTTGTAGACACAGAGTGCATGTGCTTGTCTGGCCTGCTGCCAGTCCAGATCTATCTCCTAATGAAAATGTATGGCGCATCATGAAGAGGAGAATCAGACAACGGAGACCACGGACTGTTGGGCAGCTGAAGTCTTATATCAAGCAAGAATAGACAAAATTTCCAATTGCAAATCTACTACAATTAGTATCCTCAGTTCCAAAACGATTAAGAAGTGTTATTAAAAGGAAAGGTGATGTAACACAATGGTAAACATGCCTCTGTCCCAACTTTTGTTGAGTGTGTTGCAGCCATCAAATTCTAAATTTGTGTATATTTACAAAATACAATTAAGTTAGTCAGTAAAACTATTGAAAATCTTTTCTTTGTACTTTTGTCAGTTAAATAAAGGTTCACGTGAATTAACATATCACAGATTTTTGTTTTTATTGCATTTTGGAAAATATCTCAACTTTTCTGGAAATGGGGTTTGTAATTGTGGAAGGTGTACAGTACATAGAGTGCAGTACAGTTATGGCCCTTTGACTCCTATTCTTGTGGTGATACTTTAACCTCCTCTAAGATCAAACTAACCCTTCCCTCTCACATAGCCTTCCAGTTTTCTGTCATCCATGTGCCTATCTAAAAGTCTCTTAAATGTCTCTAATGTATCTGTGTCTACCACCGTGCCTGACAGCATGTTGCATGTACACACCACTCCCTGTGTGAAAAACCTGCCTTTGACATCCCTGCTACACTTTCCTCCAATCACTTTAAAATTATAACCCCTTGTTTTAGTCATTTCCATACTGTAAAAACGTCTCTAGCTGTCCACTCAATCTATGGATCTGATGCTCTTGTACACGCTATCAAGTTATTGTGCATCATGCTTGGCTTCAAAGAGATAAGCCCTAACTCAGTCAAACTTTCCTCACAAGACATTCTCTCTAATCCAGGCAGTATCCTGGTAAATCTCCTTTACACCCCGTCTAAAGCTTCTACATCGTTTCTACACTGAGGAGACCAGAACTGAACACAATACTCCAATATTTGCCCCAAAAGAATGATATTTCGGTTAGCTGTATACCTGCGTATGGTTCAATGTCAATAAACTTGGACTTGACCTTGAACTTGAAGTTGAACTCAATCCCCCACTAATGAAGATGAACACGCCATAGGCCGCTCTTGACCACCCTATCAACTTGCTCGGCAACTATGAGGGATCTACACACATGGATTCCAATACTCCTCTGTACCTCCATACAACTAAGAATCCTGCTTTTGACACTGTACTCTAAACACTGTACAGTGCCTGTAAAAAGTATTCACCCCCCTTGGAAATGTTCATGTTTTATTGTTTTATAATATTGAATCATGGTAGATTTAATTCAGCATTTTTAACATTGTTCAAAAATACTCTTTAATGACCAAGTGCAAATAGATTTCTAGAAAGTGATCTAAATTAATTACAAATATAAAACACAAAATAATTGATATGCATAAGTATTCACCCCCTTTAATATGACACACCAAATCATCATTGGTGCAGCCAACTGGCTTTAGAAGTCACATAATTAGCTATATGGAGATCACCTGTGCGCAGTCAAGGTGTTTCAATTGACCGTCGTAAAAATACCCCTGTATCTGTTGGTGAGTCAGTATCCCGGCAAAAACTACACATTGAAGACAAAAGAACACTCCAAGCAACTCCATGAAAAGGTGATTGAAACGAAATGGAAACAATTTGGCGCAGCTGTAAATCTGCCTAGAACAGACCGTCCTTAAAAATTGAGTGACCATGCAAGAAGGGGACTCTAAGTGAGGGAGGCCACCAAGGAACTTCTGACAACTCTAAAGGAGTTACAAGCTTCAGTGGCTGAGATGGGTGAAACTGTGCATACAACAACTGTCGCCTTGGGTGCTTCACCAGTTGCAAGTTTATGGGTGATTGGCAAAGAGAAAGTCACTGTTGAAAAAAAAACTCACATGAAATTTTGACTAGAGTTTGCTAGAAGGCTTACGGCAGACTCTGAAGTCAGCTGGAAGAAGGTTCCATGGTCTGATGAAACCAAAATTGAGCTTTTTGGCCATCATACTAAACGCTTTGTTTGCTGTAAGCCAAACACTGCACATCATCAAAAACACACCATCTCTACGGTGAAGCATGGTGGTGGCTGCATCATTCTGTGGGGATGCTTCACTGCAGCAGGCCCTGGAAGGTTTGTGAAGGTAGAGGGTAAAATGAATGCTGCAAAATACAGGGAAATCCTGGAGGAAAACCTGATGCCGTCTGCAAGAGAACTGCGACTTGGGAGGTTTGTTTTTCAGCAAGACAATGACCCCAAGCGTAAAGCTAAAGCTACACAGGAGTGGCTTAAAAACATGACAGTTAAAGTCCTGGAGTGGCCAAGTCAGAGTCCAGACCTCAATCCAATTGAGAATTTGTGGCTGGACTTGAAAAGGGCTGTTCACCTACGATCCCCATGCAATCTGACAGAGCTTGAGCAGTTTTGTAAAGAATGGCGAAAAATTGCAGTGTCCAGATGTGCAAAGCTGATAAGAGACCTATCCACACAGACTCAAAGCTGTAATTGCTGCCAAAAGTGCATCTACTAAATACTGACTTGAAGGGGTGATGTAATCAATTGTGCAATCAATTACTTTGTGTTTTAACAATTGTAATACATTTAGACCAATTTGTAGAAATTTGTTTTCACTTTGACACGAAAGAGTCTTTTCTGTTAATTAATTTCAAATAAAGCCAAATTTAAATCCACTGTGATTCAATGTTGTAGAACAATAAAACATGAAAATTTCTAAGGCAAGGTTGGGGGGGGGTATGAATACTTTTTACATGCACCGTACATGTAAAATCTCTCTCTGTAACTGAAAAGCTAAAAAGGTGCTGATAAGACTCACCAGGACGTTATCTGGGATGAAGGGTTTCAGCTCTGAGGAGAGACTGGAGTGTTTGATTTCCTCAGAGTTGAGGATGCTGAGGGAAGAACCTGACAGAAAGCACAACTAGCCCATGCTGCCAATCACCATCGCTCGTCATAGCTAGTCCTAATTTCCTGAGTTGTACCTATATTCGTCCAGAGCACTCCCTTGCGTGTAACTTTCCAGTGCTTCATAAATGATACTGTAAAACTGTAGGACATAGGAGCTGACCCACTGAGTATGCCCCACTATTTGATTTATTGGCTGATTTATGACCCTTCTCAAACCCATTTTCTTGCTGTGGTGAACTACATATACCTGTCTGGTCACGCCCCCCCCCCCCCCCGCTGACTGCTCCTGTGGCTCCTCCCACAGACCCCGGTATAAAGGCGATTGGAGCCACAGACCCTCCCTCAGTCTCCGAGATGTCGTGTGATGGTCACTTGCTGCTTGTGCTTTCTTCCAGCCAATAAAAGCCTACCTTAACCCACGTCTCAGAGTTATTGATGGTGCATCACTTGCCTACTCCGGGGCAGGATCCTTTCACTCCTTAATAACCTCTACTTTAAATATACCCAAAGACTTGGCCTCCACAACCATCTCTGGCAGAGCATTCCACAGGTTCACCACCCTCCGGCTGAAGAAATTCCTCCTCATCTCTGTCCTAAATGGATTGGTGCTGCATCCTTTCTTAGATAAGGGGCCCAAAACTGCTTGCGACTCTCCAATGTGGTCTGACCAATGCAATATAAATCCTTGTTTTTCTATTCTGGTCTTCTTGAAATGGATGTCTTTGGTCTGTTTCCAGAAGACTCTTACAAATTTCTTGGAGATGCATGGTGGAAAGTGTTCTGACTGGCTGCACCCCTGCCTGGGATCGAAGCTCCAATGTGGAGAGGGTTCTGACTGGCTGCACCCCTGCCTGGGATCGAAGCTCCAACGTGGAGAGGGTTCTGACTGGCTGCACCCCTGCCTGGGATCGAAGCTCCAACGTGGAGAGGGTTCTGACTGGCTGCACCCCTGCCTGGGATCGAAGCTCCAACGTGGAGAGGGTTCTGACTGGCTGCACCCCTGCCTGGGATCGAAGCTCCAACGTGGAGAGGGTTCTGACTGGCTGCACCCCTGCCTGGGATCGAAGCTCCAACGTGGAGCTCACAAGGGGCTGTAGACTCAGCCAGCTCCATAACTGGTACAGCCCTACCCTTCAACATAAACTCCTCTTCATATCCATTCTAAATGGACGTCACTCTATCCTGGATATGTGCCCTCTGGTCCTAGGCTCCCCCACTACAGGGCACATCATCTCCACATTCACTCTATCTAGGAATTTCAATATTCAGTGGGTTTCAAGGAGATTTTCCCCTGCCCCGATTCTTCTGACTTTATAATATTGTCATGCCTTTGCACAGTACTGATGCTGCACAACAAATTTCACTGATAATAAACCGGATTCTGATTCCTTCTAGAAACTCACCAACAGTGGTGTCTGGAATGGGCTGAGGACTGATATCCGGTACGTCCCTGGCCTGGAGAGAGAAGGTTTCCCTGGCAATGTGGGCAGGTGCACCGGCACGATCTTTTGTGAAACAAGGAGAAAGAAATTCATTCTCAATATTGTTAGGTTAATAAATCAATGCAGAATATCACCCTCAATCAGCAGCAAGAAGCAGACTATTGTGCCATTTTAGAACATATAACAGTCCAGGCCCTACGGCCCATGATACTGTGCCAAACTTCTAACCCACTCCAAGATCAATCTAACCCTTCCCTCCCACATAGCCCTCCATTCTTCTGTCATCCATGTGCCTGTCTAAGAGTATCTAAAATATCCCTAATGCGTCTCTATCAACACCCCTGGTAGGACATTTTATGCATCTACCACCTTCTCTGTAAAGAACCTACCTCTGACTTCCCCTATACTTTCCTCCAATCACCTTAAAATAATGCCCATATTAGATATTTCTGCCCTGTGAAAAAGTCTCTGGTCGTTCACTGTATCTACATCTCTTATCATCTGGTACACCTCTATCAAGTCACTTCACATCCTCCTCCTCTCCAAAAAGAAGTCAAGTCAAGCCAAGTCACTTTTTATTGTCATTTCGACCATAACTGCTGGTACAATACACAGTAAAAATGAGACGACGTTTTTCAGGACCACGGTGTTACATGACACTACAAAAACTACACTGAACTACGTAAAAACACAGAAAAAAACTACACTAGACTACAGACCTACCCAGGACTGCATAAAGTGCACAAAAACAGTGCAGGCATTAAAATAAATAATAAACAAGACAACAGGCACAGTAGAGGGCAGTAAGTTGGTGTCAGTCCAGGCTCTGGATATTGAAGAGTCTGATAGCTTGGGGGAAGAAACTGTTATGTAGTCTGGTCGTGAGAGCCTGAATGCTTCGATGCCTTTTCCCAGATGGCAGGAGGGAGAAAAGTTTGTATGAGGGGTGTGTGGGGTCCTTCATAATGCTGTTTCCTTTACGGATGCAGCGTGTAGTGTAAATGTCTGTAATGGCAGGAAGAGAGACCCTGATGATCTTCTCAGCTGACCTCACTATCCGCTGCAGGGTCTTGAGATCCGAGATGGTGCAATTCCCGAACCAGGCAGTGATGCAGCTGCTCAGGATGCTTTCAATACAACCCCTGTAGAATGTGATGAGGATGGGGGGTGGGAGATGGACTTTCCTCAGCCTTCGCAGAAAGTAAAGATGCTGCTGGGCTTTCTTTGCTATGGAGCTGGTGTTGAGGGACCAGGTGAGACTCTCTGCCAGGTGAACACAAAGAAATTTGGTGCTCTTAATGATCTCTACTGAAGAGCCATCAATGTTCAGCGGAGAGTGGTCGCTCCGTGCCCTCCTGAAGTCAACAACCATCTCTTTTGTTTTGTTCACATTCAGAGACAAGTTGTTGGCTCTGCACCAGTCCGTTAGCCGCTACACCTCCTCTCTGTATGCTGACTCGTCATTCTTGCTGATGAGACCCACCACGTGTCATTGGCGAACTTGATGATGTGGTTCGAGCTGTATGTTGAAAAGCACTAGCTCACTCGAACTCATAAGACTGTTCTCTAATTTAAGCAGATTTCTCAGAGAGTGACCGGCTGCTGGGTGAGAGCTCAGTGTGGCTAAAGTCTACATGAGCTGATGTGATACTTCCTGGCTCCATCTGAAGTTAAATTCTTGCACAGGAGGAATGACGAGGTGTATGGGGTGCCTCGCAAGCAGGAGGGGGATGAGGAGAGGGAAAAATGAGGGAATTCACTTGCTTTAAGGATTTGAGAAAAACCCAAGAATATTTAAGAAACTCTTAGATGCACACAGATGATAGAAAAATGAAGAATTATCTCGGAAAAATTAGATTGATTATATTGGTTATATTTTTCAAAGCTTGCAGAGAGATTTAGGCCAGTTAGAAGAGTAGGCTGAAAGATGGCAGATGGTGTTTTATGCTGATAAGTGTGAGGTGCTACATTTTGGTAGGAATAATCCAAATAGGACATACATGGTAAATGGTAGGGCATTGAAGAATGCAGTAAAACAGAGTGACCTAGGAATAATGGTGCATTGTTCCCTGAAGGTGGAATCTCATGTGGATAGGGTGGTGAAGAAAGTTTTTGGTATGCTGGCCTTTATAAATCAGAGCATTGAGTATAGGAGTTGGGATGTAATGTTAAAATTGTACAAGGCATTGGTGAGGCCAAATTTGGAGTATTGTATACAGTTCTGGTCACCAAATTATAGGAAAGATGTCAACAAAATAGAGAGAGTACAGAGAAGATTTACTAGAATGTTACCTGGGTTTCAGCACCTAAGTTACAGAGAAAGGTTGAACAAGTTAGATCTTTATTCTTTGGAGCGTAGAAGGTTGAGAGGGGAATTGATAGAGGTATTTAAAATTATGAGGGGGATAGATAGAGTTGACGTGGATAGGCTTTTTCTATTGAGAGTAGGGGAGATTCAAACAAGGGGACATGAGTTGAGAGTTAAGGGGCAAAAGTTTAGGGGTAACAGGAGGGGGAACTTCTTTACTCAGAGAGTTGTAGCTGTGTGGAACGAGCTTCCAGTAGAAGTGGCAGAGGCAGGTTCGGTGTTGTCATTTAAACAAAAATTGGATAGGTATATGGACAGGAAAGGAATGGAGGGTTATGGGCTGAGTGCAGTTAGGTGGGTAGGACTACATGAGAGTAAGCGTTCACACGGACTAGAAGGGACGAGATGGCCTGTTTCCGTGCTGTAATTGTTATATGGTTATATATTGTGGGCCAAAGGGCCTGTACTTTACTGTTCTATGTTCTAAACCTGAGATTGATAAATTTCTGCATACTGGAGGAATCTAGGGAAAGGAGATAGTGGAGAAAATGATGTTGACATGGATACAAAGATTGATAGAGGGGCATGTTGTGTTGAGGGACTTTGGGAGATTTGGACAATGGGCAAAGGGGATAGATTGAATATAGTGTAGGGAAGTGTATGGTCCTGCACTTTGGTAGAAGGAATAAAGGTGTAGACTATTTTCTAAATAGGAAAAAAATCCAAAGCTCAGAGGTGCAAAGTGATTTGGGAGGTCTTGCAGGATTCCCTAAAGTTTAACATGCAGGTTGAGCCAGAGCCAAGGAGAGCACTAGGTGCAAGGATGTAATGCTTATGCTTTACAAGGTTTTGGTCAAACTGCACAGAGTATAGTGAGCTGTTTTGGTCCTGTTATCTAAGAAAGGGTGTGCTGCCAGTGGAGAGGGTTCAGATGAGGATCACAAGAATGATTCAGGAATGAGAGGATTAACATATGAGGAGAGTTTGATTGTGCCGGGCCTGTAATCGCTGGAGTTTAGAAGAATGACAGGGGATCTAATTGAAAACTATTGGATATGGGAAGGCCTAGGGAGGGTCTATGTCTCCTGGAGAGGATGTTTCATATAACAGGTGAATCTAGGAGCAGAGGGTACAGCCTCAGAATAGAGGGATGTCCATTTAAAAGAGATTAGAAGGAATTTCCTTAGCCAGAGGGTGGTGAATCCGTGGAATTCATTGCCATGGACGGCTGTGGAGGCCAAGTCATTGAGTGTATTTAAAGTGGAGGTTGAGAGGTTCTTGATGAGTCAAGGTGTCAGAAGTTACAGGCAGAAGGTAGGAGAATAGGGTTGAGAAGGATAATAAATCAACCAATAGAGCAGATTCAATGGGTTGAGTGGTCTAATTCTGTTCCTATACCTTATGGTCTTACAGTACATATTTTAAAAAAATTAAAAATAAGCCATAATCTTGATGACTGGTGGAGGAAGGTTGAAGGATTGAATATTACTCCCAGATGTAATATTTTTGTTCATTTCTTCAATTTCTGTACAATGCAGTTCAGCTTTTGCTTTATCTTTTGCCGAGGATAGTGAATCTCTGCAATTCTCTGCTTCAGATGGTAAGGAGACCAGATCATTGGATGCGAATAAAGATCACAGGCACAACCCACTACACCATCGATCACATCTTCAAGAAGGCAACATCCATCATTTAGGACTCTCACCATCTAGGACAAGCCCTCTTCTCATTACTACCATCGGTGAAGAGGTACAGGAGTCTGAATTCTCACACTCAGTGATTCAGAAGCACCTTCCTCCCCTCTGCCATCAGATTTCTGAATCCTCCATGAACCCATGGCCACTACTTGGTTATTCCTTTTTTGCCTTGTGTGTTTATTTTTGTAGTTTATCGTAATTCTACATCTTTCCACTGACTGCTGCTGCAAAACAACAAATTCACATATTAACCCCTCCACCACAGCTGATCCACTTATCGCCCACAAGCTCTGCTCCATCACTTCCCACCCCCCACTGCTTTGCTCCATCCCTCCTCCCATCTTTTTTCTCCCATCTCCACCTTTCATTTCCATTCCTAACACTGGATCTCAGTCCAAATCTCCAACTGGTCATTTCCTCCCACAGATCCTGACCCACTGAGTTCCTCTGGCATCTTATGTGTTGCTCCAGATTTCACATCATGTCACTTAGTGATAATAAATCTGATTCTGATAGGAAGGGGACACATTTCAGAAAGATCAGTTGGTTGAATGTTGTGGGGAACAGAAGAGGAATTGAAGTCAGGAATAGATCATGTTTTGGTCAGTAGTCTAATCCAACCTGAGGGGAAAAACTTACTTGCATCCACCCAATCTATACTGTTCATGATTTTATATACCTGTATCAAACCTCTCCTCATTCTCCTATGCTCCAGGGAATAAAGTCCTCAACTTTTATAACTCGGGTCAGCTGAGAAGGTTATTGTCTGCAGTCTACCATCACCTCAGGGCTTGTGTGTGTCCAGGACAAAGAAGCAGGCAGGAAAATCCGTGAGGACACTACCCACCCAGCAAACTGCCTTTTGAAAAAGCTCCCTCCTGGGAAGTGCTAGAGGGCTATTAAAACAAAACTTCACGTCATTTTAAAAAGGCAGTTAATCTGATTAATCATTCTGGTTAGCCCCAACCTCCTCTAACTATTACCCCCCCCCCCCATAACTGCAGTAAACTGTAAACCCTTTAAGCCACTTTTTACAGTGCTGTTTAAATTGTCTTCCTTTCCTTTTGCTTGTTACAGCTCTGACACTGTCCCTTCCCTTGACAAAGACACATGCAAAGGTCCTTGTGAGCTACCTCAGCCCACGTCGTAGAACGTGTAACATAGAACACAGAACACTACAGCACAGTACAGGCCCTTCAGCCTATGATGATGTGCTGTTCAACCTACTCTAAGATCAATCTAACTTCTCCCTCTCACATGGTAGCTCCCCATTTTTCTATCATCCATCCAAGAGTCTCTTAAGCATCCATAATTTGTTTGCCTCTACCACCACTCCTGTAAGCACGCCCCATGCACCCACTACTCCCTGTGTAAAGAAAGAAAACCTTACCTCTGATATCCCTCCTACACATTCCTCCAATCATCTTAAAATAATAATAAAATAATGCCCCCTCGTATTCGCCATTTCCACTCTGGGAAAAAATTGCTGGCTGCCCACTGATCTATGCCTCTTATCATAAATACAAGAGATTTTTTAGATGCTGGAAATCCAGAGTAACACATACAAAATATTGGAGAAACTCTACAGGTCAGGCAGCCTGACCTGCTAAGTTTGTCCAGAATTTTGTATGTGTTGCTATGCCTCACATAATCTTATACACCTCTATCAAGCTGCTTCTCATTCTCCTTTGCTCCAAAGAGAAAAGTCCCAGCTCGGTCAGTCTTTCTTCATAAGACATGCTCTCGAATTCAGTCAGCACCCTGATAATCCAGTCAACATTTCAGACCTGCTTCACTTCCAGTCAAGATGGCGGCAGCAAACAATGATTCCTTGGGAGCATCTTCCATATAGCAAATCTCTCCAATTATTTCACTTTTTCTACACATTCTGCTTGTTCTTTTTTGTCTTGTTTGTGTTATGGAAACTGTTGGAACCTGTGATGTACAATTTGGAACTTGATCAAAGGATTCAGAGCTATGTTGTGTCTGGAGAGTTGCCTCGTGGAGATCAGAGATGGTGGGGGGGTGGGTGAGGGGTTGCCAAAAAGGAGCGAGAACATGAGCTGACTCACGGAAAAGCCCAGAGATGAGGTGCAGTGTCATGAACGACTCCATCTGGAAATGGCGAGGAAGATTGAAGCATTGAGGTGAATGCAGAGGTGAACGGAGGCAGTCAGCAACCGGAATGGCACTTTTCACCCCGGATCAGCAGCCACTCTTCACAGAAGGTCTGAGTTTGTGTGGCTGCTCTCTTTGCATGCAGTGAAAAGACATTTCCCATATTCTGAGATTTATGTGATTATGTGACTGTACTTTATATTGGTTTTCTTCAGTTTTTCAGTGTTTCCTTTCTTGTGGCCGATTGGCAGGAGGGTGATCTGTTAATTGTTTGTGTGGGGGGGGTGCTTGGGGGTTTGGTATTACTGTCACTGTTCTTTTCTGCGAGTCAGGGACTCGATTGTTTCTTGCTGCAGAGGAGGGGGGAGTTTTGGTGTCTGCGAGTTTTACTTCTTTTCTTTTTCATGCCGGTTGAGGGAAGTTGATGCCTTTTACTTCATCAACATCCATGGTCTTTCTGCACTTAATGACTATCTGGAGTAGACAAGTATCAGAGTTGTATTGTACAAGGGGTGATTGATAAGTTCATGGCCTAAGGTAGAAGGAGTCAATTTTAGAAAACCTAGCACATTTATTTTTCAACATAGTCCCCTCCTACATTTACGCACTTAGTCAAGCTGTTCTGGAGCATACGGATCTTGGACTTCCGAAAGTGTCAAAACTGTTCTCCTGCCTTTTCCCCATAACCTTTAATACCCTTAGTAATCAAGAACTTATCAAAAGATCAGCTTTAGAAAGGAGAAAGATAAGATTTATTTGAAATTGCAGGCAGGAATTGTTTTTAATCTTAAAGATTAGCATAATTTATCACTTATACATGTTTGTGTCAGCAACCAGTACAGTCTGAGGATGTGCTGACAGTCAAGCTCAAATGTCTCCAAACTTCCAGCACCAACACAGCATGCCCACATCTTAATAACCCTGACCTGTACATCTTTGGATTGTGGGAGGAAACCCATGCGGTCACGGGGAGAGCTTAAAAACTCAGACAGTGGCCGGAATTGAATTGCTGTGAAGTGTTACACTAACCAGCTATGCTACTGTGCCACCTGCACCTCACCCTACTTGTGCACATGACAATAAACTCAATTTGAACATGAATTTGGACTTGAACTTGAGATCTGTTTCCTTCACCTGGACTTATCGATGGGACTTGTGTGGGGACTGGAACGGAGGGTCTTCTTGGGTTGCTGGGTAGGATAAATAATTCACTCCTGAACCTCTGTTGTTGCGTACCCACTGAAAGCAAAGTCCAAAGAATTCAAATGAATGAGTGAGCATCCAAACCTTGCATTTCAAAATGCAAAGTCAGTGTAAATTTATCAAAGTGCGTATATGTCATCATTAACTACCTTAAGATCATGCAAGCATTTACAGGAAAAACAGAAATACAATAAATTTATTAAAAATTATAGAGTGCATAAACAAAGACCGACAAACAACCAATGTCATAATCTTGGAGTGTGTTGGACATTGACTGAAACAACTTATTTCACCGTAGGTTACGATGTTTTGATGTACATGTGGCAGCAGCTAGATTTCATTGGTAGTTTGAGGATTCTTGACTTGTCACCAAAGACTCTTGCAAATTTCTACAGATGTACCATGGAGACCATTCCAGCTGGTTGCATCACAGTCTGGTTGGGAGGGAGGGGGTACTGCACAGGATTGGAAAAAACTGCAGGAAGTTGTAAACTCAGCCAGCTCCATCATGGGCACCAGTATCTCAAGCATCAAGGACACCTTCTAAAGACGATGCCTTAAAAAGGTGACATCCATGTTTAAGAACCCCCATCACCCTCTTCTCATTGTTACAATCAAGGAGGAGGTGCTGATGACACATACTCAAAGTCTCAGAAACAGTTTCTTTCCCTTCACCAGCAGATTTCTGAATGGACAATGAACCCATGAACACTACCTCATTTTTTTTTGCTCTTTGCACTAGTTATTTTAATTTTTCATATATATTTATTTTTTCAATGTATAATTTTAATTTATTATGTATTACAATGTATTGCTGCCCCAAAACAATACATTTCATAACATATGCTAATAATATTAAACCTGATTCTGATTCTGACACATAAAGCTAATCTCTGTAAGTCCCTCTGTATGTATCTGGGAAAATTTCACAAGGCAAGGGAATGTACATTTAATACCAGGTGCAATTTCTCAGATAATGACGGGATTGTGTTTCTGCTTGAGCGTATTTAAGCTGGATAATACTGGTGTCTTACAAGTGTCAGAGATATCCACTCTCTCCTCTCCTTTACACCATGTATCTGAAGAAAATTTTGGTATCCTCTTTAATATTATTGCCGAGCTTACTTTCGTATTCCATCTTTACCTTCTCATTGATTTATTAATTACCTTCTAGTGGTTTTAAAAAGCTTTCCAATCCTTGAACTTCTGACTATTTTTTGCTCTATTATATATCCTCTCTTTGGCTTTTATGTTTGCTTTAACTTCTCTTGTTAGCCACGGCTGTGTCATATTTCCTTTAGAATACTTCTTCCTCTTTGGGATGTATATATCCTGTCCCTTCCAAAATGCTTCCAGAATTTCCAGCCATTGCTGCTCTGCCGTCATCTCTGCCAGTGTTCTTTTCCAATCAGTTCTGGCCAACTCTTTTCTCATGCCTCCATAATTCCCTTTACTCCACTGTAATACTTTAACTTCTTTTCAAATTTCAGGGTGAATTCAATCATATTATGATCACTTTCCCCAAAGGGAAAGCTTACCTTAAGCTCTCTAAACACTGTGGTTCACTGCACAACACCCAATCCAGAATAGCTGATCCTCCAGTGGGTTTAACCACAAGCTGCTCTAAAAAGCTATCTTATCGGCACTCTAAGAAATTCTCCCTTTTGGAATCCTGCACCAACCTGATTTTCCTAATCTATGACTTATGTAACATTGCCCTTTTCTTGTGGGCAGGTTTGTTAGAGCTGTTGGGGACAGTTTAAACTTATTTGGCAGGGGGTGGGAACCGGAGTGAAAGGACTCAGGATAGGACAGATGGTAAAAAAGTAAAGATAGCGTGCAGTCAGACTGTAAGGAAGGGCAGGCAAGAGATAGGACTTAGTTGCAGCCAATAGACTGAGTATCAAAACATGAGGAATGCAAAATCAGAAAGGACAGCAAATACGACACTCAAGGTATTGTGTCTAAATGCATAAAGTATAAGAAATAAGGTGGATGATCTTCTTGCACTTTTACAGATTGCCAGGTATGATGTTGTGGCCAACACTGAATCGTGGCTGACGAATGGTTGTAGTTGGCAGCTGAAAGTCCAAGGTTACACACTGTATCAGAGGGATGGAAAGGTAGGCAGAGGAGGTAGTGTGGCTCTACTGGTAAAGAATGGCATCAAATCAGTAGAAAGATGTGATATAGAATCAGATGGTGTTGAATCCTTGTAGGTTGAGTTAAGAAACTGCAAGGGTAAAAGGATGTTGGTGACATTTGTATACAGGCCTCTCAACAGGGGCTGGGAGGTGGACAGGAAATACAAAAGGCAAGTCAAAAGGACAATGTTATGGTAGTCATAGGAGATTTTAACATTCAGGTCGAATGGGAAAATCAGGTTGGTACTGTATCTCAAGAGAGAGAGTTTGTTGGATGCCTAAGAGATGGCTTTTTAGAGCAGTTTGTCGTTGATCCTACTAGGGGATCAGCTATAGTGGATTGTGGGTTACGTAATGAACTGGAGCTGATTAGGGATCTTAAGGTAAAAGAATCCTTAGGAACCAGTGATCACAATATGATTGAGTTCAACTTGATATTTGATAGGGAGAAAATAAGGTCCGATGTAGCAGTATTTCAGTGGAGTAAGGGAAATTACAGTGGTATGAGAGAGGAGTTGGCCAAAGTAAATTGGAAGGAGCTGCTGGCAGGAATGTCAGCAGTGGCGTGCATTTCTAGGAAAAAATGAGGAAGGTGCAGGACATATGTATTCCAAAAATGAAAAAATACTCAATTGGTAAAATAATACAACCATGGCTGACAAAGCAAGCCAAAACTATTGTAAAAGCAAAAGAAAGGGCATACAACAAAGCAAAAATTAGTGGGAAAATAGAGGATTGGGAAGTTTATAAAAATCTACAGAGAGCAACTAAAATCATTACAGAGGAAAAGATGAAATATGAAAGCAAGCTAGCAAATACTATCAAAGTGGATAGTAAAGGTTTTTTCAAGTATATTAAAAATAAAAGGGAAATGGGAGTGGAAATATATCTGCTAGAAAATGAGGCAGGAGAAATAATAATGAGGGACAAAGAGATGGCTGCTGAACTAAATGAGTGTTTTGCATCAGTCTTCACTGTGGAAGACACTAGCAGTGTGCCAGATGTTGTCGTGTGTGAAGGAAGAGAAGTGGGTGCAGTTACTATTACAAGAGAGAAGGTGCTCAAAAAGCTGAAAGACCTGAAGGTACATAAGTCACCTGGACCAGATGAACTGTACCCTAGGGTTCTAAAAGAGGTATCATTAGAGCTTGTGGTGACATTAGAAATGATTATTCAAAAATCATTGGACCGTGGCATGGTGCCAGAGGTCTAGAAAGTTGCAAATGTCACTCCACTCTTTAAGAGAGGAGGAAGGCAGCAAAAAGGAAATTATAGACCAGCTGGCCTGACGTCAGAGGTTGGGAAGAGTCAATTGTTAAGGATGAGGTGATGGAGTACTTGGTGATACAGAACAAGATAGAACAAAGTCAGCATGGTTTCCTTCAGGGAAAGTCCAGCCTGACGAACCTGTTGGAATTCTTTGAGGAGAATAGAAGTAGGATAGATAAAGGGGATGCAGTGGATGTTGTATATTTGGACTTTCAGAAGGCCTTTGACAATGTGCCACACGAGGCTGCTTACCAAGTTAAGAGCCCATGGTATTACAGGAAAGTTACTGGCATGGTTAGAGCATTAGATGATTGGTAGGAGGCAGTGAGTGGGAATAAAAGGATCCTTTTCTGGTTGGCTGCCAGTGACTTGTGGTGTTCTGCAGGGGCTGGTGTTAGGACCACTTCTTTTTATGCTGAATATAAATGATTCAGATGATGGAATAGATGGCTTTGTTGCCAAGTTTGCAGATGATTGATGGAGGGTCAGGTAGTGTTGAGGAAACAGGTAGGGTGCAGAAGGATTTAGGCAGATTAGGAGAATGGGCAAGATAGTAGCAAATGAAATACAAAGTTGGAAAATGCATGGTCATACACTTTGGTAGTAGAAATAAATGTGCGGACTATTTTCTAAACGGGGAGAAAATCAAAAAATCTGAGATGCAAAGGGACTTGGGAGTTCTTGTGCAGAACACCCTGAAGGTTAACTTGCAGGTCGAGTCAGTGGTGAGGAAGGCAAATGCCATGTTAGCATTCATTTCAAGAGATCTAGAATACAAGAGCAAGGAAGTGATGCTGAGACTTTATAAGGCACTGGTGAGGCCTCACCTTGAGTATTGAATAGTTTTGGTCCCCTCATCTTAGAAAAGATGTGCTGGCATTGGAGAAGGTCCATAGGAGGTTCACAAGGATGATTCCAGGAATGAAAGGGTTATCATACGAGGAATGTTTAATGGCTCTGGGTCTGTACTTGCTGGAATTCAGAAGGATGAGGGGGGATCTCATCGAATCCCTTCGAATGTTGAAATGCATAGACAGAGTAGATGTGGAAAGGATGCTTCCCATGGTGGGAGAGTCTAAGACAAGAGGGCACAGCCTCAGGATAGAGGGGCACCCTTTCAAAACAGAGATGCAGTGAAATTTCTTTAGCCAAAGGGAGACAAATTTGTGGAATTTGTTGCCACAGGCAGCTGTACAGGCCATATTGTTGGGTGAATGTAAGGCCGAGATTGATAGGTTCTTGATTGGGCGTAGCATCAAAGGTTACGGGCAAAAGGCTGGGAACTGGGGTTGAGGAGAAGATCAGCCATGATTGAATGGCAGTGCAGACTTGATGGGCCAGATGGCATAATTCTGCTCCTATGTCTTATGGTCTTTTGGCATGCATTTTCTATCTTCCTTTGTAATTTGATGGCCACATCCTTACTACTGTTTGGGGGTCTGTATACTACTTCCGTCAAGATGTTTCTATCATAATTCCTTTTTACCTTAATTCCTTAGCTCTATCCACAATAATTCAACACCTTCCAGAACTACGTTATCTCTTTCTAATGCTTTGATTTCATTTTATTTTACCAACAGAGCCACTCACCCACCCCCCACCCACCCCCGTCTTCTGCCTGTTCTTTCAATACAAAGAAGGAGTGAGTGCCATTGCTTTTACAAAGGAAAAAGTACTAGGCAAACTCAAAGGTCTTAAGGTGGATAAATCATCTGGACCAGACGGACTACATCCCAGAGTCCTGAGAGAAGTTGCTGAAGAGGTAACGGATGCATTGGTCATGATCTTCCAAGAATCAATTAATTTTGGAATGGTCCTGGAGGACTGGAAGATTGCAAATGCCACTCCACTCTTTAAGAAGGGAGGAAAGCAAAAGAAAGGAAATTATAGGCCAGAGAGCCGAACCTCAGTGGAAAAGTGTTGGAATCTGTTATTAAGGATGAAGTTTCGGGGTACTTGGAGACTAATGATAAAATAAGTCAAAGTCAGCAAGGTTTCTATGAAGGGAAATCTTCCCTGACAAATCTGTTAGGATTCTTTGAAGAAATAACAAACAGGGTGAATAAAGGAGAGGCAGTGGATGTCACTTACTTGGATTTTCAGAAGGTGCCACACATGAGGCTGCTTAACAAGATAAAATCCTATGGTGTTAAAAGAAATATATTGGCATAGATAGTGCAATGACTAACAAGGCAGGAGGCAGCAAGTGAGAATAAAAAGGGCTTTTACTGGTTGGCTGCCAGTAACCAGTGACGTTCCTCAGGGGTCAATATTGGGACCGCTGCTTTTCACATTAGAAACATAGAAACATAGAGCACAATACAGGCCCTTCGGCCCAGAAAGTTGTGTCGAACATGTCCTTTCCCGAGAAATTACCTAGGGTTACCCATAGCCCTCTATTTTTCTAAGCTCCATGTACCTATCCAGGAGTCTCTTAAAAGACCCTATCGTATCCGCCTCCACCACAGTCACCGGCAGCCCGTTCCATGCACTCACCACTCTCTGCGTAAAAAAACTTACCCTAACATCTCCTCTGTACCTACCTCCAAGCACCTTAAACCTGTGTCCTCTTGTGGGAACCATTTCAGCCCCGGGAAAAAGCCTCTAACTATCCACACAATCAATGCCTCTCATCATCTTATACACTTCTATCAGGTCACCTCTCATCCTCAGTTGCTCCAAGGAAAAAACGCCGAGTTCACTCAACTTGTCTTCATAAGTCATGCTCCCCAATCCAGGCAACATCCTTGTAAATCTCCTCTGCACCCTTTCTATAGTTTACACATCCTTCCTATAGTGAGGCAAACAGAACTGAGCACATACTCCAAGTGGGGTCTGACCAGGGTCCTATATAGCTGCAACTTGGCTCTTAAACTCTCCCACGACTGATGAAGGCCAATACACCATATGTTTTCTTAACCATAGAGTCAAACTGCGCAGCTGCTTTGAGTGTCCTATGGACTCGGATCCCAAGATCCCTCTGATCCTCCACACTGCCAAGAGTCTTACCATTAATACTATATTCTGCCATCATATTTGACTTACCAAAATGAACCACCTCACACTTATCTGGGCTGAATTCCATCTGCCACTTCTCAGCCCAGTTTTGCATCCTATCAATGTCCTGCTGTAACCTCTGACATCAGCAAATTTACTAACCCATCCCTCCACTTCTTCATCAAGGTCATTTATAAAAATCATGAATAGTCGGGGTCCCAGAACAGATCCCTGAAGCACACCACTGGTCACCGACCTCCATGCAGAATATGACCTATCTGAAACCACTCTTTGCTTTCTGTGGGCAAGCCAGTTCTGGATCCACAAAACAATTACCCCTTGGATCCCATGCCTCCTTACTTTCTCAATAAGCCTTGCATGGGGTACCTTGTCAAATGCCTTGCTGAAATCCATATACACTACATCTACTGCTCTTCCTTCATCAAAGTGTTTAATCACATCCTCAAAAAATTCAATCAAGCTCGTAAGGCACGACCTGCCTTTCACAAAGCCATGCTGACTATTCCTAATCATATTATACCTCTCTAAATGTTCATAAATCCTGCCTCTCAGGATCTTCACCATCAACTTACCAACCACTGAAGTAATGATTGTCAATGATTTAGATAATAGAATTGATGGCTTTGTGGCAGATGATAGGAAGATAGGTGGAGGGGTAGGTAGTGCTGAGGAAGCAATGTGATTGCAGCAGGACTTAGACAAATTGAAAGAATGGGCAAACAAGTGGCAGATGGAATGGAGTGTTGGGAAATGCATGATAATGCATTTTGGTAAAAGGAACAATACTGTGGACTATTATCTAAATGGGGAGAAGTTTCAAACATCAGAGGTGCAGAGGGACTTAGGAAACCTCGTGCGAGACTCCCAGAAGGTTAATTTACAGGTTGAGTCTGTGGTAAAGAAGGCAAATGCAATGTTAGCATTTATTTCACTAAGAATAGAATATAAAAGCAAGAAGATAATGCTGAGCCTTTGTAAGACACTAGACAGGCCACACTTAAGAGTATTGTCAACAGTTTTGGGCACCATAAATCAGAAAGGATACGTTGTCATTGGAGAGAGTCCAGAGGACATTCACAAGGATGATTCTGGGAATGAAGGGTTTAACATATGAGGAGTGTTTGGCAGTTTTGGGCCTGTACTCACTGTAATTTAGAAGAATGAGGGGGATCTCATTGAAACCTACTGAATGTTGAAAGGACTAGATAGGGTGGATGTGGAGAGGATGTCTCCTATGGTGTCCAGAGCTAGAGGACACAGCCTCAAAATTGAGGAGCAACCCTTTAGAACAGAGGCAAGAAGGAATTTTTTTAGACAGAGGGTAGTGAATCTGTGGAATACTCTGTCACAGGCTGTGGTGGAGGAAAAATCTGTGGGTATATTTAAGGCAGAAGTTGGTTGTTTCCTGATTGGTCACAGCATCAAAGGATATGGAGAGAAGGCAGGTGTATGGGGTTGAGTGGGATCCGGGATCAGCCATGATGGAATGGCAGAGCAGATTCTCTAGGCTGAATGGCTTAATTTTGCTCCTATGTCTTATGGTCTTATGAGGAGGAATTTCTTTAGCCAGTGGATGGTGAATCTGTAGAATCTATTGTCACAGACAGCTGTGGAGCCCAAGTCATTGGGTATATTTAAAGCAGACATTGACAGGTTCTTGATTAGTCAGGGCAACAAAGGTTATGTAGAGAAGGCAGGAGAATGGGGTTGAGGGGGATAACAAAATTGCCATGATGGGATGGTGGAGTAGACTTAGTGGACCAATTGGCCTCATTCTACTCCTGTATCTTATGGTCTAATATATGTGCGGTGGTCCACAGGACACACATGTAACAAGGTTTACAAACGAACTTCAGTTATAATCAAAAATTTACCTGGTGATCAATCAAAACTTGAAACAACATTGGACCCCCAGCCAAAGTTCCTTCTAATATTGTTTGCAGCTGTACAGATCAACCATTGCTCTGAGCAGAAAATTTTTGAAAACTGTGCAGCATTTTAAGTGTTTTTGTATGTAATATTCACATCAAGCAAATACAAACCGCAACTTACAACATAAGTAAACAACGTCAGGCAGTCAAAGCAACTGACAGGCATATTGGCAATAGTAAAATGTTTTGACTAGGTGGCATCAGCCTTCAGCTAGATGATGGTTTATTAAGAACGAGTGACTGACTTCCATTCTGTGTTTATTGTTATAATTTATGTGTTGTAACTTGAAACTATCAATGTAAATATGTTGAAGCTCTGAAATGTTTCAAAGTAAAGATTGTGGTACATTTATTATTTATAATATTTCTAGACTATATTCCTTAACACATAATTAATTACAGGGTATTTCACAATTATATTAACATAGTTTCCAAAATTACTGTATACTGCAATGTCATGTAAAAAAATCACTGTGTAAAAGTACTGTCTTAGACACATATACAGTGCCTGTAAAAATCCCTCCCCCCCGAAGTTTTCATGTTTTATTGTTTTACAACATCAAATCACAGTGGATTTAATTTGGCTTTTTTTGACACTGATCAACAGAAAAAGTCTCTTTCATGTCTAAGTGAAAACACATCTCTATAAAGTGATTTAAATTAATTACAAATATAAAACACAAAATAATTGAATAAAACATGACAACTTCCAATGAGGGGGAGTTTTTATAGATTCTGTATATAGCTAGGGTCCCCTAAGACTTTTGCACAGTACTGCAGTAATATTATGTATTGCACTGTACTGGTGCTGCAAAAAAATTACATTTCATGATATGTAAGTATTGATAAACCTGATTCTGATATGGGTCTCTATTGTGAACTGGGAGTGGGAAGGGGGCAGGGTGAGGGGAATCATGGTTGGAAAAAGGAGAAGGGAGAGTCGAGGGAGCTGACAGTACCAGAGAGACATTCTGTAAGGATCAATAAAACAATTGTTTGACCTTAACTGGTGTCTTGGGGCTGTGTGTATCTATAAAAGAAAATTTCCATCTATGCGGCAATAAAGGCTACGTGCATGGGACCATTTCAGTTACTGTGTGGCCACACACCCATGCAGCTTCGAGGGAAACATGTCCCCAACACTAAAAAACTATGGAACAAGACACCGTTTTGCAGCCTGCGTCAGAATCCCAAGGTCTAAGACTTTGAATTTACAGAAAAATTAAGAAATACAATAGAATTTATGAACATTTTTAATAAACAAGGACTGACAAACAATGAATGTGTAAAAGAAGTCAAACTATGCAAATAATAAGACATTACAACTAAGAACATGAGTTGTTGAGTCCTTGAAAGTGAGTCGATCAGTTGTGGAATCAATTCAGTGTTGAGATGAGTGAAGTTATCCAGGCTAGTTGTTGGGTAATAACTGTTCCTGAACTTGGTAGGGTGGGATTTTGAGTTTCAAATTCAATAAAGAAAGATTTTTATTGTCATTTATTAGGGAAGACAAAGGTAAGGATTATTTGTCACATGTACATAGAAACATACAGTGAAATGTGTTCTTTGCATCAATGGCCAACACAGGCTGAGGATGTGCTGGAGGCAGCTTCAAGTGTCGCCATGCTCCTGGCACCCAACAGAGCACACTCACAACTTACTAACCCGATCTTTGGAACGTGTGAGGAAGCTGGAGCACCCAGAGGAAACCCACGTGGTCATGGGGAGAATGTACAAACTCCTTAAAGACAGCAGTGGGAATTGAACACTGATCGCTGGTACTGTAAAGCCTTACGCTAACTTCTACGCTACTGTACTTTAACAATAAAAATATCTTCCAAAGAAGGACATGCACCAGATTGTCCTGTTTGCACCTACAAGGGATTACGTTCTTTCAGAGATTGTCTCTACCAGGGTCCATTGACCAGCTCGTGAGGGACACAAAAATAGCTCTTATCAGAGACACAAATATGCAGCTAATAGACTAAAATAAAGGGAGGCATGGTAGCGAAATGGCTAGTGTGAAGTTCTACAACACCAGCGACTAGGGTTCAATTCCTGCCTCTCCCTGTACCTCTCATCCTCCTTCACGCCAATGAGAAAAGTGTGGAATGAGCTGTCAGAGGAAGTGGTGGATGCAAGCTCAATTGCAACATTTAAGAGAAGATTGGATAGGTACGTAGGCGGAATGGGTATGGATGGCTATGGTCCAGGTGCAGGTCGATGGCACTAGGCACAATCATAGTGTGCACAGACTAGCTGGGATTAAGGGCCTGTTTCTGTGCTGTCATGTTCTTTGACTCTATGACTCTGTAACGGTGGCAAGTCAACAACATGCTCAGGGATCTAACAAGTAGGGTGGACAAAGGAGAGGTAGTAGATGTCATCTACTTAGATTTTCAGAAGGCATTTGATAAGGTGCCACACATGAGGCTGCATAACAAGATAAAATCCTATGGCGTTACAGGAAATATACTGGCATGGATAGGGGAATGGTCAACAAGCAGGAGGTAGCGAGTGGGAATAAAAAGGGCCTTTTCTGGTTGGCTACCTGTGACTAGTGCTGTTCCTCAGGGGTCAGTATTGGGACTGCTACTTTTCATATTGTTTGTCAATGTTTTGGATAATGGAATTGATGGCTTTGTAGCAAAGTTTGTGGATCATACAAAGATAGGTGGAGAGGTAGGTAATCATAGAGTCATAGAGTGCAGATTATTATCTAAATGAGGAGACGGTTCAAACATCAGAGGTGCAGAGGGACTTAGGAAACCTCGTGCAAGACTCCCAGAAGGTTAATTCACAGGTTGAGTCTGTGGTAAAGAAGGCAAATGCAATGTTAGTATTTATTTCAAGGGGAATAGAATATAAAAACAAGGAGATAATGCTGTAACTTTATAAGTCACTAGATTGGCCGCACTTGGAGCATTGTCAACAGTTTTCTGCCCCAAATCTCAGGAAGGAGGTATTGTCATTGGAGAGAGTCCAGAGGAGGTTCACAAGGATGATTCTGGAATGAAGGGCTTTACACATGAGGAGTGTTTGGTAGCTCTGGGCCTGTACTCACTGGAATTTAGAAGAATGCAGGAGATCTCATTGAAACCTACCAAATGTTGAAAGGACTAGATAGGCTGGATGTGGAGAGGATGTCTCCTATGGTAAGGATATCCAGAGATAGAGGGCACAATCTCAAAATTGAGGGATGACCTTTTAGACAGAGGTAAGGAGGATTTTTTTTTTTTTAGCCAAAGATTGGTGAATCTGTGGAATGCTCTGCCACAGACAGCGGTGGAGGCCAGGTCCGTGGGTATATTTAAGGTGGAAGTTGATAGATTCCTGATTGGTCGGGGCATCAGGAGGTATGGTGAGAGAGCAGGCGTATGGGGTTGAGTGGAATCCAGGATTAGCCATGGTGGAATAGTGGAGCAGACTCGATGGGCTGAATGGCCTAATTCTGCTCCTATGTCTTATGGTCTTATGATCTGAACCACCTGATAGTCAGCACTGAGTAGTACGGAATCTTTCACAGTCCCTCACAGACTCATTTGGCTATTCTTTAACATTCCGATGGGGCACAACAGTAGTCTGATGCTACTGGAGCTCAGGGCATTGAAATTTGGAGTTCAACACTGACACCATCTGTATGTCCTTCCTGTGAAATGCATAGGTTTCCTCCAGGTGCTCCAGCTTCCTCCCACAGTCCAAAGACGTACCAGTTAGTAGGTAAATTGGTCATTGTAAATTACCCTGTCATTGCACTAGGCTTAAACTGGTGGTTTGCTGGGCAGTGTGGCTCGTTGGGCCAGAAGGGCCTGTTCCACACTGTATCTCTAAATGAGTAAGCAAGCAAATAAATAAATAAATAAATAAAATGCTGCATTTGGTGACTCACCATCTGAGACATCAGTAACAGCGCTTTGGCTCATTTTCGAATCATCCAAATCCGGCTCAGGCAGCAGGGGGGTGATCTGTTCATTTCTATCCAGTTGCACTGTAGTCAATACAAGCTCTCTTTTAGTGAGTGCACACATCAATATGACAGGCTTAGATAGAGTTGAAATGTCTAATACCAGAGGGCATGTATTCAAGGTGAGAGGGGTAATTTCAAAGGAGATGTAAGGGACAAGTTTTGTACAGAGAGTGGTGGGTGTCTGGAATGAGCTGCCTGGGGTGGTGGGAGAGGCAGATACTTTAGGGACTTTCAAGAGATGTTTAGATAGGCACATGACTGTGAGGAAAATGGAGGGATATGGACATGTGCAGGCAGAAGGGTTTAGTTTAGGTGGCAATTTGATCATTAATTTATTTGATTTGGCACAAAATTGTCAGCCAAAGGGCCTGTTCCTGTGCGATATTGATCTATGTTCTAATACATCAATGTTCAAAGCAGATTTATTATCCAAGTATATACATGTCACCATATACTCCCCTGAGATTCATTTTCAAAGTCAAAGTCAACTTGTTATCAAAGTACATACATTTAACATCCATTAAAAGGTTTTCCCTGCTCTCCTTGTTCTGTTGATAATCATTGAGTCTATCCATATCTTCATATTTATTGATGTTTGCACATGTGATCGTTCTCCTAATTGTTGTTTGCACCATTGTTGGTTGCTATTGTGTTGTCTGTTCTGGTATTGTCCTGTGTTTTATGCTTGGCACCAAACCTCAATCAATTCTAGTATGTTTCATGTACTGGCAATAAAGAGATTCTGATACAGTATGGTACCATATACTACCCTGAGGTCCTTTTACTTGCAGGCATTTATAGGAAAATAAAGATATACAATCCAAATATGTGTGGCCATGCAAATTAGCAGCAAACACTGTGGCTGCTCAGACATCAGATTGTGTTCATTTCCGGTCGCCTCATTATAGGCAACGGATGGTGGATCTCCTCTGCTGTCATTAGAATCAGGTTCAGGTGTCGGGGCATCATCTGGTCACTTTGATCTGCACTGTGAACAGAGGAAGAGGGAGCAAAAGCACGCGTGTGTGTCAGCGAGAGAGATGGCACAGAAGCATAGTGGTTAGCACCAACAACAAGGATTCAGTTCCACTGCTTTCTGTAAGGAGCTTGTACGTTTTCCCCGTGACATAAGGTTGCTCTATCAGACAAGGAGAAGGAGAATCCTAAGGGATTTTACAGATATGTTATCAGCAAAAAGATAGCAAGGGACAAAAGTGGTCCTCAGGAAGATCAGAATGATAATTTATGCACAGAGCCAAAAGAGATGGGGTATTTCTGGTCAAGATACATCTGTGTACAACACTCCTTTGGTCGACATCTTCTGGATAGATCATGAAACTGTATTTTTCACTTCTTTTATGTCTTTTACATTAGTTTTTTTGTCTTGAATGTGATTCTGGAACTGTTGGAGCCCATGATCATTTGGGTGTTTCACCTTAAAATGATGCCCCTTGGTATTAGCCATTTCCACCCTTGGCTATCCACTTAATCTATGTCTCTTCATCTAGTCAACTTTATTATTCATGATGACTTCCTGCTGGAGATGTTAGTGATGGAATTGGAATTGGTTTATTATTGTCACATGTACAGTGAAAGCTTCTCTTGTGTATTGTTTATAAATATAATTTCAGTACAACACTACATTGAGGTAGAAGCAGATAAAACAAGAACAGAATTGGAACTGATTTATTATTGTCACATGTGACAATACAATGCAAAGCTTCTCTTGCATACTCTCCATAAAGAAATATATCAAATATATCTATATATAAGTATTTAGGGTTAGTAAGCATAGGTTTGTGCATATTAGGCAGCTGGGCTTGGCCTTTGTATCTGCTTTTACAAGCAGCTTTTTGTCTCCCATTTGAAGTTCATGCTATAACCTTCCATGCATGAAAAGTAGATTCTGGTTCTTTATATTCAGAAAGTCTGAATGCTTGCAACTTTCCTGAAGCTGCTTGAACTCTCTTCCAGCTTAAAGCCAAGCCACATTTCCCAAGTAACTGCCGGAGTAACATATTACCACCTTCTCAGACATGTTGCTTACAAAACCTGTTGCAGTCGGACCACTGATTTTCACTTTCATGATTCAGCTGAGCAGCATGGTTCGTCCTTGGTCCAACATGTTTTACAACCAGAGGCACTGAGGTTAGCACCTACACCTGTATGCTCTGTGTGGGGTAAATGCTCCTGGTGTTCAGCAAGGAGACAGTCGTGGCATTACCTTTCTTAATTCGCTTTCAGTTGGCATCATTGGCATGCAAATGTGGATGGATCTCCAATCAGGTTGTAGTTGTTTCAGCCAGTCACATCCCCACAATGCTGACCCATCTGTTTGTATCACGTACAAGCTCAATGTGGCTTGTTGGTTGTTATATTTCACTGTTACGAATGTCATTCCAACAGGAGTTTACAGTATAAGTACTTAGTTAGACATCTACAGGCTTCAGTTTCGTATCTTTGAAATGCTGTTCATATTCAATTTGTGGAAGACTGAAACAGCTGAACCAGTGTCCAATTCCATTTTAATTAATTTGCCATTTACTTCTGGTGTAAGCCATTTTGCTTGTCTTTTACTAATTTTCACATTGTAAATCTCAAGGCTACACGATCCTGTGTCACTCTCATCATCATCAGATCTTTTATCAACAGCATGCAGATTACTGCTCTTTTTGAAACTGCAATGCCTTCTAAACATTTTTCTCTTGCCTGTGCAGACCGTTTATTTTTATCTGCCCAACTCCAACATGCTCTTTGTATGTGACCTACTTTGTTGCATTTTCTGCAAGTTTCACATTTAAATCTGCACTTGTTTAGTGTATGTGAGGCCCCTGCCACAATGGTAACACAATCTGTTTGGCCAGACTGTTTTCTGTTTAGACACTGCAATTTTATTCACATTCACTTTCATTCCTGACTGCATCTCTATCCGCCTCCGTCTTCTACTGCTCGTTTGAATGTAAGCTGTGCTTCAGCTAGGACCTGTTTCTGAATGCTTTCTTATAAGATTCCACAAAGTAAACATTCTCCCAGTGCACAATTAAGTCTGTCACTGAACTGACAATGCTCAGGCAATCTCTTCAATTCAGCCATGTACACTAAAATGGGCTCCTCTTCCTTTCGATTCCACTTATGAAACCTAAAGCATTCTGCAATTAACATTGGCTTTGGTTTGAAGTGTTCCTGCATCTCTTTTGCAATAGTAGCAATGGCACTCACTTCTCTTTGGTTAATACTGTTCCAATGGCTCAGTATACATGAGCCAATTACTCATTGTGTAATCAAACTCATCAGTCTTCAGAATCAGGTTTAATTTCATCGGCATATGTCATGAAATGTGTTGACTTTGCAGCAGCAATACAATGCAATACATGATAACAGAGAGAAAAAGAAAACTGAACAACAGTAAATATATATAAAACAGTAATTTTTTGCATATTTATTAAATGGTTAAGTTAAATAATAAGAAATTATAAAAAATTAGTGAGGTAGTGTTCATGGGTTCAATGTCCATTCAGAAATCAGATTGCAGAGGTGAAGAAGCTGTTCCTGAATTGTTGAGTGTGTGCCTTCAGGCTCCTGTCCCTCCTTCCTGATGGTAGCGATGAGAAGAGGGTGGTGAGGGTTCTCAATGATGGATGCCACCTTGTTGAGGCACTGCTCCTTGAAGATGACCTGGAGGCTGATGCCCATGATGGAGCTGGCTAACTCTACAGACAGGTGAATTCAATCATATTATGATCACTTTCCCCAAAGGGAAAGCTTACCTTAAGCTCTCTAAACAACTGTGGTTCACTGCACAACACCCAATCCAGAATAGCTGATCCTCCAGTGGGTTTAACCACAAGCTGCTCTAAAAAGCTATCTTATCGGCACTCTAAGAAATTCCCCCTTTTGGAATCCTGCACCAACCTGATTTTCCTAATCTATGACTTATGTAACATTGCCCTTTTCTTGTGGGCAGGTTTGTTAGAGTTTTTGGGGTTAGTTTAAACTTATTTGGCAGGGGGTGGGAACCGGAGTGAAAGGACTCAGGATAGGACAGATGGTAAAAAAGTAAAGATAGCGTGCAGTCAGACTGTCAGGAAGGGCAGGCAAGAGATAGGACTTAGTTGCAGCCAACAGGCTGAGTATCAAAACATGAGGAATGCAGAATCAGAAAGGACAGCAAATATGACACTCAAGGTATTGTGTCTAAATGCATAAAGTATAAGAAATAAGGTGGATGATCTTCTTGCACTTTTACAGATTGCCAGGTATGATGTTGTGGCCAACACTGAATCGTGGCAGACGAATGGTTGTAGTTGGCAGCTGAAAGTCCAAGGTTACACACTGTATCAGAGGGATGGAAGGGTAGGCAGAGGAGGTAGTGTGGCTCTACTGGTAAAGAATGGCATCAAATCAGTAGAAAGATGTGATATAGAATCAGGTGGTGTTGAATCCTTGTAGGTTGAGTTAAGAAACTGCAAGGGTAAAAGGACGTTGGTGACATTTGTATACAGGCCTCTCAACAGGGGCTGGGAGGTGGACAGGAAATACAAAAGGCAAGTCAAAAGGACAATGTTATGGTAGTCATAGGAGATTTTAACTTTCAGGTCAAATGGGAAAATCAGGTTGGTACTGTATCTCAAGAGAGTGAGTTTGTTGGATGCCTAAGAGATGGCTTTTTAGAGCAGTTTGTCGTTGATCCTACTAGGGGATCAGCTATAGTGGATTGTGGGTTACGTAATGAACTGGAGCTGATTAGGGATCTTAAGGTAAAAGAATCCTTAGGAACCAGTGATCACAATATGATTGAGTTCAACTTGATATTTGATAGGGAGAAAATAAGGTCCGATGTAGCAGTATTTCAGTGGAGTAAGGGAAATTACAGTGGTATGAGAGAGGAGTTGGCCAAAGTAAATTGGAAGGAGCTGCTGGCAGGAATGTCAGCAGTGGCGTGCATTTCTAGGAAAAAATGAGGAAGGTGCAGGACATATGTATTCCAAAAATGAAAAAATACTCAATTGGTAAAATAGTACAGCCATGGCTGACAAGAGAAGTCAAAGCTATTGTAAAAGCAAAAGAAAGGGCATAGAACAAAGCAAAAATTAGTGGGGAAAATAGAGGATTGGGAAGTTTATAAAAATCTACAGAGAGCAACTAAAATCATTACAGAGGAAAAGATGAAATATGAAAGCAAGCTAGCAAATACTATCAAAGTGGATAGTAAAGGTTTTTTCAAGTATATTAAAAATAAAAGGGAAATGGGAGTGGAAATATATCTGCTAGAAAATGAGGCAGGAGAAATAATAATGAGGGACAAAGATGGCTGCTGAACTAAATGAGTGTTTTGCATCAGTCTTCACTGTGGAAGACACTAGCAGTGTGCCAGATGTTGTCGTGTGTGAAGGAAGAGAAGTGGGTGCAGTTACTGTTACAAGAGAGAAGGTGCTCAAAAAGCTGAAAGACCTGAAGGTACGTAAGTCACCTGGACCAGATGAACTGTACCCTAGGGTTCTGAAAGAGGTAGCATTAGAATTGTGGTGACATTAGAACTGATTATTCAAAAATCATGGACTCTGGCATGGTGCCAGAGGACTAGAAAGTTGCAAATGTCACTCCACTCTTTAAGAGAGGAGGAAGGCAGCAAAAAGGAAATTATAGACCAGCTGGCCTGACGTCAGAGGTTGGGAAGAGTCAATTGTTAAGGATGAGGTGATGGTGTACTTGGTGTCACAGAACAAGATAGTACAAAGTCAGCATGGCTTCCTTCAGGGAAAGTCCAGCCTGACAAACCTGTTGGAATCCTTTGAGGAGAATAGAAGTAGGATAGATAAAGGGGATGCAGTGGATGTTGTATATTTGGACTTTCAGAAGGCCTTTGACAATGTGCCACACGAGGCTGCTTACCAAGTTAAGAGCCCATGGTATTACAGGAAAGTTACTGGCATGGTTAGAGCATTAGATGATTGGTAGGAGGCAGTGAGTGGGAATAAAAGGATCCTTTTCTGGTTGGCTGCCAGTGACTTGTGGTGTTCTGCAGGGGCTGGTGTTAGGACCACTTCTTTTTATGCTGAATATAAATGATTCAGATGATGGAATAGATGGCTTTGTTGCCAAGTTTGCAGATGATACAAAGATTGATGGAGGGTCAGGTAGTGTTGAGGAAACAGGTAGGGTGCAGAAGGACTTAGACAGATTAGGAGAATGGGCAAGAAAGTGGCAAATGAAATACAATGTTGGAAAATGCATGGTCATACACTTTGGTAGTAGAAATAAATGTGCGGACTATTTTCTAAATGGGGAGAAAATCAAAAAATCTGAGATGCAAAGGGACTTGGGAGTCCTTGTGCAGAACACCCTGAAGGTTAACTTGCAGGTCGAGTCAGTGGTGAGGAAGGCAAATGCCACATTAGCATTCATTTCAAGAGATCTAGAATAGATCAAGGAAGTGATGCTGAAGCTTTACAAGGCACTGGTGAGGCCTCACCTTGAGTATTGAATAGTTTTGGTCCCCTCATCTTAGAAAAGATGTGCTGGCATTGGAGAAGGTCCATAGGAGGTTCACAAGGATGATTCCAGGAATGAAAGGGTTATCATACGAGGAACGTTTAATGGCTCTGGGTCTGTACTTGCTGGAATTCAGAAGGATGAGGGGGGATCTCAATGAATCCCTTCGAATGTTGAAATGCGTAGACAGAGTAGATGTGGAAAGGATGCTTCCCATGGTGGGAGAGTCTAAGACAAGAGGGCACAGCCTCAGGATAGAGGGGCACCCTTTCAAAACAGAGATGCGGTAAAATTTCTTTAGTCAAAGGGAGACAAATTTGTGGAATTTGTTGCCACAGGCAGCTGTACAGGCCATATTGTTGGGTGTATGTAAGGCCGAGATTGATAGGTTCTTGATTGGGCGTAGCATCAAAGGTTACGGGCAAAAGGCTGGGAACTGGGGTTGAGAAGATCAGCCATGATTGAATGGCAGTGCAGACTTGATGGGCCAGATGGCATAATTCTGCTCCTATGTCTTATGGTCTTTTGGCATGCATTTTCTATCTTCCTTTGTAATTTGATGGCCACATCCTTACTACTGTTTGGGGGTCTGTATACTACTTCCGTCACGATGTTTCTATCATAATTCCTTTTTACCTTAATTCCTTAGCTCTATCCACAATAATTCAACACCTTCCAGAACTATGTTATCTCTTTCTAATGCTTTGATTTCATTTTTTTTTTACCAACAGAGCCACTCACCCACACCCCCCCACCCCCCGTCTTCCGCCTGTTCTTTCAATACAAAGAAGGAGTGAGTGCCATTGCTTTTACAAAGGAAAAAGTACTAGGCAAACTCAAAGGTCTTATGGTGGATAAATCATCTGGACCAGACGGACTACATCCCAGAGTCCTGAGAGAAGTTGCTGAAGAGGTAACGGATGCATTGGTCATGATCTTCCAAGAATCAATTAATTTTGGAATGGTCCTGGAGGACTGGAAGATTGCAAATGCCACTCCACTCTTTAAAAAGGGAGGAAGGCAAAAGAAAGGAAATTATAGGCCAGAGAGCCGAACCTCAGTGGAAAAGTGTTGGAATCTGTTATTAAGGATGAGGTTTCGGGGTACTTGGAGACTAATGATAAAATAAGTCAAAGTCAGCAAGGTTTCTATGAAGGGAAATCTTCCCTGACAAATCTGTTAGGATTCTTCGAGGAAATAACAAACAGGGTGAATAAAGGAGAGGCAGTGGATGTCATTTACTTGGATTTTCAGAAGGTGCCACACATGAGGCTGCTTAACAAGATAAAATCCTATGGTGTTAAAAGAAATATATTGGCATAGATAGCGCAATGACTAACAAGGCAGGAGGCAGCAAGTGAGAATAAAAAGGGCCTTTACTGGTTGGCTGCCAGTAACCAGTGACGTTCCTCAGGGGTCAATATTGGGACCGCTGCTTTTCACATTAGAAACATAGAAACATAGAGCACAATACAGGCCCTTCGGCCCAGAAAGTTGTGTCGAACATGTCCTTTCCCGAGAAATTACCTAGGGTTACCCATAGCCCTCTATTTTTCTGAGCTCCATTTACCTGTCCAGGAGTCTCTTAAAAGACCCTATCGTATCCGCCTCCACCAACGTCGCCGGCAGCCTGTTCCACGCACTCACCACTCTCTGCGTAAAAAACTTACCCCTGTCATCTCCTCTGTACCTACCTCCAAGCACTTTAAACCTGTGTCCTCTTGTGGGAACCATTTCAGCCCCGGGAAAAAGCCTCTAACTATCCACACAATCAATGCCTCTAACTATCCACACAATCAATGCCTCTCATCATCTTATACACCTCTATCAGGTCACCTCTCATCCTCCGTCGCTCCAAGGAGAAAAGGCCGAGTTCACTCAACCTATTCTCATAAGGCATGCTCCCCAATCCGGGCAACATCCTTGTAAATCTCCTCTGCACCCTTTCTATGGTTTCCACATCCTTCCTATAGTGAGGCAACCAGAACTGAGCACAGTACTCCAAGTGGGGTCTGACCAGGGTCCTATATAGCTGCAACTTGGCTCTTAAACTCTCCCACGACTGATGAAGGCCAATACACCATATGTTTTCTTAACCATAGAGTCAAACTGCGCAGCTGCTTTGAGTGTCCTATGGACTCGGATCCCAAGATCCCTCTGATCCTCCACACTGTCAAGAGTCTTACCATTAATACTATATTCTGCCATCATAATTGACCTACCAAAATTAACCACCTCACACTTATCTTGGCTGAATTCCATCTGCCACTTCTCAGCCCAGTTTTGCATCCTATCAATGTCCTGCTGTAACCTCTGACATCAGCAAATTTACTAACCCATCCCTCCACTTCTTCATCGAGGTCATTTATAAAAATCATGAATAGTCGGGGTCCCAGAACAGATCCCTGAAGCACACCACTGGTCACTGATCTCCATGCAGAATACAACCTCTCTGAAACCACTCTTTGCTTTCTGTGGGCAAGCCAGTTCTGGATCCACAAAACAATTACCCCTTGGATTCCATGCCTCCTTACTTTCTCAATAAGCCTTGCATGGGGTACCTTGTCAAATGCCTTGCTGAAATACATATACACTACATCTACTGCTCTTCCTTCATCAAAGTGTTTAATCACATCCTCAAAAAATTCAATCAAGCTCGTAAGGCACGACCTGCCTTTCACAAAGCCATGCTGACTATTCCTAATCATGTTATACCTCTCTAAATGTTCATAAATCCTGCCTCTCAGGATCTTCACCATCAACTTACCAACCACTGAAGTAATGATTGTCTATGATTTAGATAATAGAATTGATGGCTTTGTGGCAGATGATAGGAAGATAGGTGGAGGGGTAGTTAGTGCTGAGGAAGCAATGTGATTGCAGCAGGACTTAGACAAATTGAAAGAATGGGCAAACAAGTGGCAGATGGAATGGAGTGTTGGGAAATGCATGATAATGCATTTTGTTAAAAGGAACAATACTGTGGACTATTATCTAAATGGGGAGAAGTTTCAAACATCAGAGGTGCAGAGGGACTTAGGAAACCTCGTGCGAGACTCCCAGAAGGTTAATTTACAGGTTGAGTCTGTGGTAAAGAAGGCAAATGCAATGTTAGCATTTATTTCACTAAGAATAGAATATAAAAGCAAGAAGATAATGCTGAGCCTTTGTAAGACACTAGACAGGCCACACTTAAGAGTATTGTCAACAGTTTTGGGCACCATAAATCAGAAAGGATACGTTGTCATTGGAGAGAGTCCAGAGGACATTCACAAGGATGATTCTGGGAATGAAGGGTTTAACATATGAGGAGTGTTTGGCAGTTTTGGGCCTGTACTCACTGTAATTTAGAAGAATGAGGGGGATCTCATTGAAACCTACTGAATGTTGAAAGGACTAGATAGGGTGGATGTGGAGAGGATGTCTCCTATGGTGTCCAGAGCTAGAGGACACAGCCTCAAAATTGAGGAGCGACCCTTTAGAACAGAGGCAAGAAGGAATTTTTTTAGACAGAGGGTAGTGAATCTGTGGAATACTCTGTCACAGGCTGTGGTGGAGGAAAAATCTGTGGGTATATTTAAGGCAGAAGTTGGTCGTTTCCTGATTGGTCACAGCATCAAAGGATATGGAGAGAAGGCAGGTGTATGGGGTTGAGTGGGATCCGGGATCAGCCATGATGGAATGGCAGAGCAGATTCTCTAGGCTGAATGGCTTAATTTTGCTCCTATGTCTTATGGTCTTATGAGGAGGAATTTCTTTAGCCAGTGGATGGTGAATCTGTAGAATCTATTGTCACAGACAGCTGTGGAGCCCAAGTCATTGGGTATATTTAAAGCAGACATTGACAGGTTCTTGATTAGTCAGGGCAACAAAGGTTATGTAGAGAAGGTAGGAGAATGGGGTTAAGGGGGATAACAAAATTGCCATGATGGGATGGTGGAGTAGACTTAGTGGACCAATTGGCCTCATTCTACTCCTGTATCTTATGGTCTAATATATGTGTGGTGGGCCACAGGACACACAGGTAACAAGGTTTACAAATGAACTTCAGTTGTAATCAAAAATTTACCTGGTGATCAATCAAAACTTGAAACAACATTGGACCCCCAGCCAAAGTTCCTTCTAATATTGTTTGCAGCTGCACAGATCAACCATTGCTCTGAGCAGAAAATTTTTGAAAACTATGCGGCATTTTAAGTGTTTTTGTATGTAATATTCACATCAAGCAAATACAAACCGCAACTTACAACATAAGTAAACAACGTCAGGCAGTCAAAGCAACTGACAGGCATATTGGCAATAGTAAAATGTTTTGACTAGGTGGCATCAGCCTTCAGCTAGATGATGGTTTATTAAGAACGAGTGACTGACTTCCATTCTGTGTTTATTGTTATAATTTATGTGTTGTAACTTGAAACTATCAATGTAAATATGTTGAAGCTCTGAAATGTTTCAAAATAAAGATTGTGGTACATTTATTATTTATAATATTTCTAGACTATATTCCTTAACACATAATTAATTACAGGGTATTTCACAATTATATTAACATAGTTTTCAAAATTACTGTATACTGCAATGTAATGTAAAAAAATCACTGTGTAAAAGTACTGTCTTAGACACATATACAGTGCCTGTAAAAAGTAACTCCTCCCCCCCGAAGTTTTCATGTTTTATTGTTTTACAACATCAAATCACAGTGGATTTAATTTGGCTTTTTTTGACACTGATCAACAGAAAAAGTCTCTTTCATGTCTAAGTGAAAACACATCTCTATAAAGTGATTTAAATTAATTACAAATATAAAACACAAAATAATTGAATAAAACAGGACAACTTCCAATGAGGGGGAGTTTTTATAGATTCTGTATATAGCTAGGGTCCCCTAAGACTTTTGCACAGTACTGCAGTAATATTACGTATTGCACTGTACTGGTGCTGCAAAAAAATTACATTTCATGATATGTACTGTAGATGTCGGATTATAAGCCGCTACTTTTTTCCCACACTTTGAACAGCTTTGAACACTGCGGCCTTTACTACGGTGCGGCTAATGCATGGTTTTTTTTCATGCCGCCAAAAACATTTTGCCTCGTAACAGTAGACCAATAAAATTGATGAGTAGTTCACAGAGGTCCAATGAAATTGTACGATAAATCAAGCGCACTTTCACAATTAAATTATTGTAAATCAGTCATTTGTACTCACCCTCATCAACATGGAAAACACTCGAAGAAAAGCATTGTGCTGCCTTTATGGCAGTTATTTAGTTTATAATATTTTCGCTTAGAAATTCATTTGTTAGCATTTTCTAGTTAAAGTTAGAAGTGTTTTAAGTATATTTGTTTTCTGTACTACATCCCGGGATGCTATGATGTCACATCCGGTTTCGCCGCGTCTTGTGGGGAAAATACCGGTTTGTGATAAACGGAAAGGAGGGGGAGAGCGCATTAGACCCGCGCGAGAACGCTGCAAACATATGATGCAGCTTTTAAGTTAAAGGCGATCAATAACTTTTCCTGGTAGGCTGCAGTATATATTTTTTTACCAGTCATTAGGAGATATTGGAATGTTGTTCGTGCACTGTTCAGTAAAAAAGTATACGCAACGTAATTTGTGTGTTACCGATACGTTACAGGCACGGTTCGAAAAAAAGCATTTGCAATATGTATTTGTTTATGTTACCATACGGATTTCATTAAAAGTTAAAAAATCCTCACGTGTAATATCTTTCTGTGTAAATATCTCATATTACAACGTGGGACACCTGCGGCTTAAAATCCGGTGCGGCTTGTACAAGTACAAAATTGATTTTCTTTCTAAAATTAGAGCCTGCGGCTTTTAATCAGGTGCGCTCTGTAGTCCGGAATCTACGGTAAGTATTGATAAACCTGATTCTGATATGGGTCTCTATTGTGAACTGGGAGTGGGAAGGGGGCAGGGTGAGGGGAATCATGGTTGGAAAAAGGAGAAGGGAGAGGCGAGGTAGCTGACAGTACCAAAGAGACATTCTGTAAGGATCAATAAAACAATTGTTTGGAATCAAATGACCTTAACTGGTGTCTCGGGGCTGTGTGTATCTATAAAAGAAAATTTCCATATATGCGGCAATAAAGGCTACGTGCATGGGACCATTTCAGTTACTGTGTGGCCACACACCCATGCAGCTTCGAGGGAAACATGTCCCCAACACTAAAAAACTATGGAACAAGACACCGTTTTGCAGCCTGCGTCAGAATCCCAAGGTCTAAGACTTTGAATTTACAGAAAAATTAAGAAATACAATAGAATTTATGAACATTTTTAATAAACAAGGACTGACAAACAACGAATGTGTAAAAGAAGTCAAACTATGCAAATAATAAGACATTACAACTAAGACCATGAGTTGTTGAGTCCTTGAAAGTGAGTCGATCAGTTGTGGAATCAATTCAGTGTTGAGATGAGTGAAGTTATCCAGGCTAGTTGTTGGGTAATAACTGTTCCTGAACTTGGTAGGGTGGGATTTTGAGTTTCAAATTCAATAAAGAAAGATTTTTATTGTCATTTATTAGGGAAGACAAAGGTAAGGATTATTTGTCACATGTACATAGAAACATACAGTGAAATGTGTTCTTTGCATCAATGGCCAACACAGGCTGAGGATGTGCTGGAGGCAGCTTCAAGTGTCGCCATGCTCCTGGCACCCAACAGAGCACACCCACAACTTACTAACCCGATCTTTGGAACGTGTGAGGAAGCTGGAGCACCCAGAGGAAACCCACGTGGTCATGGGGAGAATGTACAAACTCCTTAAAGACAGCAGTGGGAATTGAACACTGATCGCTGGTACTGTAAAGCCTTATGCTAACTTCTACGCTACTGTACTTTAACAATAAAAATATCTTCCAAAGAAGGACATGCACCAGATTTTCCTGTTTGCACCTACAAGGGATTACGTTCTTTCAGAGATTGTCTCTACCAGGGTCCATTGACCAGCTCGTGAGGGACACAAAAATAGCTCTTATCAGAGACACAAATATGCAGCTAATAGACTAAAATAAAGGGAGGCATGGTAGCGTAATGGCTAGTGTGAAGTTCTACAACACCAGCGACTAGGGTTCAATTCCTGCCTCTCCCTGTACCTCTCATCCTCCTTCACGCCAATGAGAAAAGTGTGGAATGAGCTGTCAGAGGAAGTGGTGGATGCAAGCTCAATTGCAACATTTAAGAGAAGATTGGATAGGTACGTAGGCGGAATGGGTATGGATGGCTATGGTCCAGGTGCAGGTCGATGGCACTAGGCACAATCATAGTGTGCACAGACTAGCTGGGATTAAGGGCCTGTTTCTGTGCTGTCATGTTCTTTGACTCTATGACTCTGTAATGGTGGCAAGTCAACAACATGCTCAGGGATCTAACAAGCAGGGTGGACAAAGGAGAGGTAGTAGATGTCATCTACTTAGATTTTCAGAAGGCATTTGATAAGGTGCCACACATGAGGCTGCATAACAAGATAAAATCCTATGGCGTTACAGGAAATATACTGGCATGGATAGGGGAATGGTCAACAAGCAGGAGGTAGCGAGTGGGAATAAAAAGGGCCTTTTCTGGTTGGCTACCTGTGACTAGTGCTGTTCCTCAGGGGTCAGTATTGGGACTGCTACTTTTCATATTGTTTGTCAATGTTTTGGATAATGGAATTGATGGCTTTGTAGCAAAGTTTGTGGATCATACAAAGATAGGTGGAGAGGTAGGTAATCATAGAGTCATAGAGTGCAGATTATTATCTAAATGAGGAGACGGTTCAAACATCAGAGGTGCAGAGGGACTTAGGAAACCTCGTGCAAGACTCCCAGAAGGTTAATTCACAGGTTGAGTCTGTGGTAAAGAAGGCAAATGCAATGTTAGCATTTATTTCAAGGGGAATAGAATATAAAAACAAGGAGATAATGCTGTAACTTTATAAGTCACTAGATTGGCCGCACTTGGAGCATTGTCAACAGTTTTCTGCCCCAAATCTCAGGAAGGAGGTATTGTCATTGGAGAGAGTCCAGAGGAGGTTCACAAGGATGATTCTGGAATGAAGGGCTTTACACATGAGGAGTGTTTGGTAGCTCTGGGCCTGTACTCACTGGAATTTAGAAGAATGCAGGAGATCTCATTGAAACCTACCAAATGTTGAAAGGACTAGATAGGCTGGATGTGGAGAGGATGTCTCCTATGGTAAGGATATCCAGAGATAGAGGGCACAATCTCAAAATTGAGGGATGACCTTTTAGACAGAGGTAAGGAGGATTTTTTTTTTTTTAGCCAAAGATTGGTGAATCTGTGGAATGCTCTGCCACAGACAGCGGTGGAGGCCAGGTCCGTGGGTATATTTAAGGTGGAAGTTGATAGATTCCTGATTGGTTGGGGCATCAGGAGGTATGGTGAGAGAGCAGGCGTATGGGGTTGAGTGGAATCCAGGATTAGCCATGGTGGAATAGTGGAGCAGACTCGATGGACTGAATGGCCTAATTCTGCTCCTATGTCTTATGGTCTAATGATCTGAACCACCTGATAGTCAGCACTGAGTGGTACGGAATCTTTCACAGTCCCTCACAGACTCATTTGGCTATTCTTTAACATTCCGATGGGGCACCACAGTAGTCTGATGCTACTGGAGCTCAGGGCATTGAAATTTGGAGTTCAACACTAACACCATCTGTATGTCCTTCCTGTGAAATGCATGGGTTTCCTCCAGGTGCTCCAGCTTCCTCCCACAGTCCAAAGACGTACCAGTTAGTAGGTTAATTGGTCATTGTAAATTACCCTGTGATTGCACTAGGCTTAAACTGGTGGTTTGCTGGGCAGTGTGGCTCGTTGGGCCAGAAGGGCCTGTTCCACACTGTATCTCTAAATGAGTAAGCAAGCAAGCAAATAAATAAATAAATAAAATGCTGCATTTGGTGACTCACCATCTGAGACATCAGTAACAGCGCTTTGGCTCATTTTCGAATCATCCAAATCCGGCTCAGGCAGCAGGGGGGTGATCTGTTCATTTCTATCCAGTTGCACTGTAGTCAATACAAGCTCTCTTTTAGTGAGTGCACACATCAATATGACAGGCTTAGATAGAGTTGAAATGTCTAATACCAGAGGGCATGCATTCAAGGTGAGAGGGGTAATTTCAAAGGAGATGTAAGGGACAAGTTTTGTACAGAGAGTGGTGGGTGTCTGGAATGAGCTGCCTGGGGTGGTGGGAGAGGCAGATACTTTAGGGACTTTCAAGAGATGTTTAGATAGGCACATGACTGTGAGGAAAATGGAGGGATATGGACATGTGTAGGCAGAAGGGATTAGTTTAGGTGGCAATTTGATCATTAATTTATTTGATTTGGCACAAAATTGTCAGCCGAAGGGCCTGTTCCTGTGCGATATTGATCTATGTTCTAATACATCAATGTTCAAAGCAGATTTATTATCCAAGTATATACATGTCACCATATACTCCCCTGAGATTCATTTTCAAAGTCAAAGTCAACTTGTTATCAAAGTACATACATTTAACATCCATTAAAAGGTTTTCCCTGCTCTCCTTGTTCTGTTGATAATCATTGAGTCTATCCATATCTTCATATTTATTGATGTTTGCACATGTGATCGTTCTCCTAATTGTTGTTTGCACCATTGTTGGTTGCTATTGTGTTGTCTGTTCTGGTATTGTCCTGTGTTTTATGCTTGGCACCAAACCTCAATCAATTCTAGTATGTTTCATGTACTGGCAATAAAGAGATTCTGATACAGTATGGTACCATATACTACCCTGAGGTCCTTTTACTTGCAGGCATTTATAGGAAAATAAAGATATACAATCCAAATATGTGTGGCCAGCAAATTAGCAGCAAACACTGTGGCTGCTCAGACATCAGATTGTGTTCATTTCCGGTCGCCTCATTATAGGCAACATCCTGGTGGATCTCCTCTGCTGTCATTAGAATCAGGTTCAGGTGTCAGGGGCATCATCTGGTCACTTTGATCTGCACTGTGAACAGAGGAAGAGGGAGCAAAAGCACGCGTGTGTGTCAGCGAGAGAGATTGCACAGAAGCATAGTGGTTAGCACCAACAACAAGGATTCAGTTCCACTGCTTTCTGTAAGGAGCTTGTACGTTTTCCCCGTGACATAAGGTTGCTCTATCAGACAAGGAGAAGGAGAATCCTAAGGGATTTTACAGATATGTTAACAGCAAAAAGATAGCAAGGGACAAAAGTGGTCCTCAGGAAGATCAGAATGATAATTTATGCACAGAGCCAAAAGAGATGGGGTATTTCTGGTCAAGATACATCTGTGTACAACACTCCTTTGGTCGACATCTTCTGGATAGATCATGAAACTGTATTTTTCACTTCTTTTATGTCTTTTACATTAGTTTTTTTGTCTTGAATGTGATTCTGGAACTGTTGGAGCCCATGATCATTTGGGTGTTTCACCTTAAAATGATGCCCCTTGGTATTAGCCATTTCCACCCTTGGCTATCCACTTAATCTATGTCTCTTCATCTAGTCAACTTTATTATTCATGATGACTTCCTGCTGGAGATGTTAGTGATGGAATTGGAATTGGTTTATTATTGTCACATGTACAGTGAAAGCTTCTCTTGTGTATTGTTTATAAATATAATTTCAGTACAACACTACATTGAGGTAGAAGCAGTTAAAACAAGAACAGAATTGGAATTGATTTATTATTGTCACATGTGACAATACAATGAAAAGCTTCTCTTGCATACTCTCCATAAAGAAATATATCAAATATATCTATATATAAGTATTTAGGGTTAGTAAGCATGGGTTTGTGCATATTAGGCAGCTGGGCTTGGCCTTTGTATCTGCTTTTACAAGCAGCTTTTTGTCTCCCATTTGAAGTTCATGCTATAACCTTCCATACATGAAAAGTAGATTCTGGTTCTTTATATTCAGAAAGTCTGAATGCTTGCAACTTTCCTGAAGCTGCTTGAACTCTCTTCCAGCTTAAAGCCAAGCCACATTTCCCAAGTAACTGCCGGAGTAACATATTACCACCTTCTCAGACATGTTGCTTACAAAACCTGTTGCAGTCGGACCACTGATTTTCACTTTCATGATTCAGCTGAGCAGCATGGTTCGTCCTTGGTCCAACATGTTTTACAACCAGAGGCACTGAGGTTAGCACCTACACCTGTATGCTCTGTGTGGGGTAAATGCTCCTGGTGTTCAGCAAGGAGACAGTCGTGGCATTACCTTTCTTAATTCACTTTCAGTTGGCATCATTGGCATGCAAATGTGGATGGATCTCCAATCAGGTTGTAGTTGTTTCAGCCAGTCACATCCCCACAATGCTGACCCATCTGTTTGTATCACGTACAAGCTCAATGTGGCTTGTTGGTTGTTATATTTCACTGTTACGAATGTCATTCCAACAGGAGTTTACAGTATAAGTACTTAGACATCTACAGGCTTCAGTTTCGTATCTTTGAAATGCTGTTCATATTCATTTTGTGGAAGACTGAAACAGCTGAACCAGTGTCCAATTCCATTTTAATTAATTTGCCATTTACTTCTGGTGTAAGCCATTTTGCTTGTCTTTTACTAATTTTCACATTGTAAATCTCAAGGCTACACGATCCTGTATCACTCTCATCATCATCAGATCTTTCATCAACAGCATGCAGATTACTGCTCTTTTTGAAACTGCAATGCCTTCTAAACATTTTTCTCTTGCCTGTGCAGACTGTTTATTTTTATCTGCCCAACTCCAACATGCTCTTTGTATGTGACCTACTTTGTTGCATTTTCTGCAAGTTTCACATTTAAATCTGCACTTGTTTAGTGTATGTGAGGCCCCTGCCACAATGGTAACACAATCTGTTTGGCCAGACTGTTTTCTGTTTAGACACTGCAATTTTATTCACATTCACTTTCATTCCTGACTGCATCTCTATCCGCCTCCGTCTTCTACTGCTCGTTTGAATGTAAGCTGTGCTTCAGCTAGGACCTGTTTCTGAATGCTTTCTTATAAGATTCCACAAACTAAACATTCTCCCAGTGCACAATTAAGTCTGTCACTGAACTGACAATGCTCAGACAATCTCTTCAATTCAGCCATGTACACTGAAATGGGCTCCTCTTCCTTTCGATTCCACTTATGAAACCTAAAGCATTCTGCAATTAACATTGGCTTTGGTTTGAAGTGTTCCTGCATCTCTTTTGCAATAGTAGCAATGGCACTCACTTCTCTTTGGTTAATACTGTTCCAATGGCTCAGTATACATGAGCCAATTACTCATTGTGTAATCAAACTCATCAGTCTTCAGAATCAGGTTTAGTTTCATCGGCATATGTCATGAAATGTGTTAGCTTTGCAGCAGCAATACAATGCAATACATGATAACAGAGAGAAAAAGAAAACTGAACAACAGTAAATATATATAAAACAGTAATTTTTTGCATATTTATTAAATGGTTAAGTTAAATAATAAGAAATTATAAAAAATTAGTGAGGTAGTGTTCATGGGTTCAATGTCCATTCAGAAATCAGATTGCAGAGGTGAAGAAGCTGTTCCTGAATTGTTGAGTGTGTGCCTTCAGGCTCCTGTCCCTCTTTCCTGATGGTAGCGATGAGAAGAGGGTGGTGAGGGTTCTCAATGATGGATGCCGCCTTGTTGAGGCACTGCTCCTTGAAGATGACCTGGAGGCTGATGCCCATGATGGAGCTGGCTAACTCTACAGACACTGTGCAGCAGCCCCACTTCTCCATACCAGATGGTGAGGCAGCTGATTAAAATGCTCTCCGTGTCCATCTGCAGAAATTGGCCAGTGTTTTTGGTGACATACTAAAAATCTTTCCGATGTAACTAGCCACTCTGATTTCATTTAATGATTAGTATCACCCAGTACTCACAGTTTATGAACCCTGAATTCCTCCATTTACTGGCTTAAAAATACGCGATCATGCTTCTGAAGAACATGTTTTTGTTTTGAACCCAACCGTCTCTCCACGTGCCGAGGTCTCTTTTTCACTCGCTGATGATCATGCTGCTTTTTATTTTACTTTAAATGTCTCACTCCACTCTAACAGGTTGGTAGCCATCTCAGATTTCTTTTAAAATAACTTATTGCCAATGTTTGTAACTTCAGTCAATTCAAAAAAGGATGTGGGAGTCTGAAATGCAGGTCTCGCTTTACTTAAGCAAGGCGTGCACGTAACAAGTGCTAGCATGATGACACATGCAGTTAACGTATTTTTCATATAACCCATAATCAATTATTTAAACAACCAAGAATACTTTATTGAACAATATATCAACAAGATTACCCAAATATTATTGAAATATTAAGTACACAACACAGCCACCTTGTAAAGGTACTGTCCAGAATAAGGAAATGGCAAACCACTTCTATAGCAAAATTTGCCAAGAACCATCATTGTCTTGGAAAGACCATGATTATCAGCGTCATACAACAGGCATAAAATGATAAATTGTGTAAATGCAAGCAGACTTTTTCCACTGAGATTGAGTGAAACTACAACTAGAGTTCATGGCTTAAGGGTGAAAGGTGAAATATTTAAAGGGAACAAGAGGCAACTTATTCACTCAGAAGGTGGTGAGTATGGTACAAGCTGCCAGCATAAATGATGGATGTGTGCTTAATTTAATTATTTAAGAGAAATTTGGATGGGTACATGGATGAGAGTGATATACAGGTCTTTGGTCCCGGTGCAGGTCAATGGGACGAGGCAGATTTATGGTTTGGCATGGACTAGATGGGCCAAAGGGCCTGTTTGCATGTTGTATTTCTGTAGACTCCATGGCTTTTGATCAGGTCATTACACAGTGAGGTAGCAGAAGGCAAAACAATAACAGAATGTGGATTAAGATGTTGCATTTAAACAGAAAGTGCAGTGCAGGTTGACAATAGGGTGCAAGATCATAATGAGATGGATTTAATGGTGTATCAGCAAGATCCACGGGCCTACCTGAATCATCCGAATCTGGTTCAGGTGTCAGGGGCATCATCTGGTCACTTCCATCTCCAAACGTTTGTACTGGGAGCAGAGAGATAGAGAGAGAGAAATATTCACTCAACATCCATACAGCGATACATCAAATGGACACACAAACACCCTCAAACAATACAACATGGTGCTGGGAAATAATTCGATGGTTCAAACTTTGGTTGTCTCACTGTCCATTCTGAAATATTCAGGTCAACGTTATTGTTCTTGAAGACTTCCTGCTGGAAGTGTTACTGGTGGAATTGGAATTGGAATTGGAATTGGAATTGGTTCATTTTAGTCACATGCACTAAGATACATTGAAAAGCTTTTCTTGTGAATTGTTTATAAATATAATTTCGTTACAACAGTACATTGAGGTAGAACCAGGTAAAACAAAGCAGAATTGGAATTGGTTTATAATTGTCAAATGTACTGAGGTAGAGTGAAAAGCTTCTCTTGCATACTTTTCATACAGATATACATCATATATCTGTATATATGAGTATTTGCACAGACAGGGACTGATTAGCGATAGTAAACATGGCTTTGTGTGTGGTAGGTCACGTCCAACCAATCTTACAGAGATTTTCGAGGAGGTTAGCAGGAACACTGATGAAGGCAAGGTAGTGGATGTTGTCTACATTGACTCAGGGAGATGTTCACTCAACATCGGTAAATTGATACATCAGTTGGGCAGACACCCACAAGCAATACAAACTGATGTTGGCAAGCATTTGCAATAATGGAGTCATGGAGAAGTACAGCACAGAAACAGGCCCTTCGGCCCATTGGGTCCATGCCAAAACCATTTAAACTGCCTACTTCCATCAACCTGCACTGGGACTGCAACCCTCCATATCCCTATAATCCATGCAACTATCCAAACGCCCCTTAAACGCTGAAATCGAGCTCACATGCACCACTTGTATCCACACTCCCATGACCCTCTGAGTGAAGAAGTTTCCCTCATGTTTCCCTTAAGCTTCTCACATTGCACCCCAACTCATTATCTCTGGTTGTAGTCCCACCTAACTTCAGTGGAAAATGCCAGTTTGCATTTAACCTATCTATACCCCTCATAATTTGGTATAGCTCTATGAAATCTCCTTTCAATCTTCTTTTTCTCCCTTTCAATATTTTTATTAGTTTCTGCATAAAGGAACACAGACTACAAGATATATATTATGTCAAAAGAAAAAAAAATAGTACCAAATACATTGTATTAAAAATACAGTTACAATCATAAAACCCTGTATTCATAAAAATTAAATTAAATCATAATATTGAAATATAATAATTGTTATATAGAAAAAAAATGTAAACCCCCTACCAAAGTCAGAGCTGTTAGGAAAAGCAAGAAAAAAGGGGAAAAAACCCTTATCATATAATAAAATATATTATTAGCCACCATCTGAACTTTGACAACAAATCAAAGCTTTTGAAAATAACTCAAAAATGGTCCCCACAATGTATAAAAGTCTTGGCAAGATTCAAAAACTGAACATCAGATCTTCTCTAAATTTAATCATAACATAACATCCCGTAATCATTGAGCATGAGTAGGCGGAACAGCATCCTTCCATTTAAGCAAGAGCACCCTCCTGGCTGTAAGAGAAGTAAAATCCAAAATATGCAAATCAGGTGTCTCCAAAATAAAGTCTTTTTCTCCAACAATACCAAATAATGTGGTCAAAGGGTTAGGCTTAAAATTTACCTTGAAAAGTACCGAGGAAGTTTGGAATACTTCCTTCCAGTATCTTTCAAGGTTCAGACATGTCCAAATATGTGAATTAATGAAGCTTCTCCATTTTTACATCTATCACAGAAAGGGGATATATCTGAATAAAAATGAGATAGCTTGTCTTTAGACATGAGAGCCCTATGAACCACTTTAAATTGTAAAAGGGAATGACAGGCCCATAACGATGAAGTGTTAACCAATTTAAAAATTTCATTCCAAATTTCCTCAGAAACTAAAGTCTGTAAATCTTGTTCCCAAAGATTTTTAATTTTATCTATAGGAACGCTTTTCATTCCTAGCAACATATAAATATTGGATATTGAACCATTATAAAAAGGTTTCAAATTAAAATTTACATCTAATAAGTCCTTATCGGAACTTGATAGAGTTTTTTGACAAGGTAACAAGAGATTTGATGATGATAGAGCAGTGGGTGCTGTCTACATGGATTTTAGAAATGCGTTTGACAAAGTCCCTCATGGGAGGATAATCTGTAAGATTAAGATGCATGGAGTCCCTGGTGAAATGGCCTCATGGATTCAGAACTGGCTTGTACATAGAAGACAGAGGCTAGTGGTTGAAGAGACTTATTCGGGCTGCAAGTCTGTAATTACTGGTGTTTTGCAGGGACCTGTGCTGGGACCTCTGATGTTCGTGATGCATATAAATGACCTGGACGAAAACATAGATGGGTGGATTAGTAAGTTTGTGGATGTTACCAAGATTGGTGGAGTTATGGATGGTGTAGAAGACTGGCAAAGGATACATCATAATATGGAGAGAGGAACGGCAGATGGAGTATAACCTGGAGAAATGTGAGGTGTTGCACCTTGGTAGGGCAAATGCAAGGAGACAGTACACAGTTAAGCACAAGATGCTTAACAATGTTGCTGAGTGGAGAGATCTTGGGATCCAAGTTCATAGCTCTTTGAAAATGGCCACACAGGTTGTTAGGGTGCTAAGAAGGCTTAACCAGGTACACAATAAGGTGTAAGATCATAATGAGGTGGATGTAATGGTGTAACAGCAAAATCCATGGGCCTACCTGAATCATCCAAATCAGGTTCAGGTGTGAGGGGCAGCATCTGGTCACTTTCATCTCCAAATAGTTGCACTGGGAAGAGAGAGAGAGAGAGAGAGGGGGAGGGAGGGAGGGAGAGAGAGAGGGGGAGGGAGGGAGGGAGGGAGAGAGGGAGAGGGAGGGAGGGAGAGAGGGAGGGAGAGAGAGAGAGAGAGAGAGAGAGAGGGGGAGAGAGAGAGGGAGGGAGGGAGAGGGAGAGGGAGAGGGGGAGGGAGAGGGAGAGGGAGAGTGGGAGAGGGAGAGGGAGAGGGAGAGGGAGAGGGAGAGGGAGAGAGGGAGAGGGAGAGGGAGAGGGAGAGAGAGAGAGAGAGAGATTGATTCACTCAACCTCCGTACAGCAATACATCAAATGGACACACAAACACCCTCAAACGATATAACATGGTGCTGGGAAGAATTTTGATGGTTCAGATTTTAGGGTTTTTTTTTAGCCAACTACACTGGGTCTCAGATTACTTGTGAACCCCAAGGCATTCTATACATACAGTGCCTATAAAAAACATTCACCCCCCCCCCCTTGGGAGTTTTCATTGTTTTACAATATTGAATCACAGTGGGTTTAATTTGGCTTTTTTGACACTGATCAACAGAAAACGACCCTTTTGTGTCAAAGTGAAGACAGATCTCTACAACGTGATCTAAAATAATTACAAATATAAAACACAAAATAATTGACGGCCCCCTTTAATAAGACACATCAAATCATCACTGGTTTTAGAAGTCATATAATTAGTTAAATGGAGCTTCACCAGTTGCAAGTTTTTGGGAGAGTGGCAAAGAGAAAGGCACTGTTGAAAAAAACTCTCATGAAATCTCCACTAGAGTTTGTCAGAAGGCTTGTGGGAGACTCTGAAGTCAGCTGGAAGAAGGTTCTATGGTCTGATGAAACCAAAATTGAGCTTTTTGGTCATTAGATTAAGTGCTATGTTTGGCATTGGCCAAACACTGCACGTCATCAAAAACACACCATTCTTGTTGTGAAGTATGGTGGAGGCTGCATCATGCTGTGGGGATGCTTCACTGCAGCAGGTTCTGGAAGGCTTGTGAAGGTAGAGGGTCAAATACAGGGAAATCCTGGAGGAAAACCTGATGCAATCTGAAAGAGAACTGCAATTTTGAAGATTTGTTTTCCAACAAGACAGTGACCCCAGTCATAAAGCCAAAGCTACACAGGAATGGCTTAAAAACAACAAAATTAATGTTCTAGAGTGGCCAAGTCTGGTATACAATAAGGAGCAAGATCTTAATGAGGTGGATTAAATGGTGTAACTCAAGATCTACAGACCTACCTGAATCATCCGAATCTGGTTCAGGTGTCAGGGACATCATGGGGTCACTTCCATCTCCAAACGGTTGTACTGGGAACACAGAGAAATGTTCACTCAGTATAATAGACAATAGGTGCAGAAGTAGACCATTTGGCCCTTTGAGCCTGCACTGCCATTCTGAGATCATGGCTGATCATCTACTATCAATACCTGGTTCCTGCCTTGTCCCCATATCCATTGATTCCCCTATCCTTAAGATACCTATCTAGCTCCTTCTTGAAAGCATCCAGAGAATTGGCCTCCACTGCCTTCCGAGGCAGTGCATCCCGGACCCCCACAACTCTCTGGGAGAAGAAGTTTTTCCTTAACTCTGTCCTAAATGACCTACCCCTTATTCTCAAACCATGCCCTCTGGTACTGGACTCTCCCAGCATCTGGAACATATTTCCTGCCTCTATCTTGTCCAATCCCTTAATAATCGTATATGTTGCAATCAGATCCCCTCTCAATCTCCTTAATTCCAGCGTGTACAAGCCCAGTCTCTCTAACCTCTCTGCGTAAGACAGTCCGGACATCCCAGGAATTAACCTCGTGAATCTACACTGCACTTCCTCTACAGCCAGGATGTCCTACCTTAACCCTGGAGACCAAAACTGTACACAGTACTCCAGGTGTGGTCTCACCAGGGCCCTGTACAAATGCAAGAGGATTTCCTTGCTCTTGTACTCAATTCCCTTTGTAATAAAGGCCAACATGCCATTAGCCTTCTTCACTGCTTGCTGCACTTGCTCATTCACCTTCAGTGACTGATGAACAAGGACTCCTAGATCTCTTTGTATTTCTCCCTTACCTAACTCTACACCGTTCAGATAATAATCTGCCTTCCTGTTCTTACTCCCAAAGTGGATAACCTCACACTTAATCACATTAAATGTCATCTGCCAAGTATCTGCCCACTCACTCAGCCTATCCAAGTCTTCCTGAATTCTCCTAACATCCTCATCACATGTCACACTGCCACCCAGCTTAGTATCATCAGCAAACTTGCTGATGTTATTCTCAATGCCTTCATCTAAATCGTTGATGTAAATCGTAAACAGCTGTGGTCCCAATACCGAGCCCTGTGGCACCCCACTAGTCACCACCTGCCATTCCGAGAAACACCCATCCACCGTTACCCTTTGCTTTCTATCTGCCAACCAGTTTTCTATCCATGTCAATATCTTCCCCCCAATGCCATGAGCTCTGATTTTACCCACCAATCTCCTATGTGGGACCTTATCAAATGCCTTCTGAAAATCAAGGTACACTACATCCACTGGATCTCCCTTGTCTAACTTCCTGGTTACATCCTCGAAAAACTCTAATAGATTAGTCAAGCATGATTTGCCCTTGGTAAATCCATGCTGGCTCGGCCCAATTCTATCACTGCTATCTAGAAATGCCACTATTTCATCTTTAATAATGGACTCTAGCATCTTCCCCACTACTGATGTTAGGCTGACAGGTCGATAGTTCTCTGTTTTCTCCCTCCCTCCTTTCTTAAAAAGAGGGATAACATTAGCCATTCTCCAATCTTCAGGAACTGATCCTGAATCTAAGGAACATTGGAAAATGATTACCAATGCATCCCCAATTTCCAGAGCCACCTCCTTTAGTACCCTAGGATGCAGACCATCTGGACCTGGGGATTTGTCAGCCTTCAGTCCCATCAGTCTACTCATCACCGTTTCCTTCCTAATGTCAATCTGTTTCATTTCCTCTGTTACCCTATGTCCTTGGCCCATCCATACATCTGGGAGACTGCTTGTGTCTTCCCTAGTGAAGACAGATCTAAAGTACTTATTAAATTCTTCTGCCATTTCTCTGTTTCCCATAACAATTTCACCCAATTCATTCTTCAAGGGCCCAACATTGTTCTTAACTATCTTCTTTCTCTTCACATACCTAAAAAAGCTTTTGCTATCCTCCTTTATATTCCTGGCTAGCTTGCGTTCGTACCTCATTTTTTCTCCCCGTCTTGCCTTTTTAGTTAAGTTCTGTTGTTCCTGAACAATTTCCCAATCATCTGTCCTCCCACTCACCTTAGCTCTGTCATACTTCCTTTTTTTTACTGCTATGCAATCTCTGACTTCCTTTGTCAACCACTGTGGCCCCTTTCCCCCCTTTGAATCCCTCCTTCTCCGGGGGATGAACTGATTTTGCACCTTGTGCATTATTCCCAAGAATACCTGCCATTGCTGTTCCACTGTCTTTTCTGCTAGGATATCCATCCAGTTAACTTTGGCCAGCTCCTCCCTCATGACTCCATAGTCTCCTTTGTTCAACTGCAACACTGACACCTCCGATCTGCCCTTATCCTTCTCAAATTGCAGATAAAAACTTATCGTATTATGGTCACTATCTCCTAATGGCTCCTTTACTTCAAGATCGCTTATCAATTCCTGTTCATTACACAACACTAAATCCAGAATAGCCTTGTCCCTGGTCGGCTCTCGTACAAGCTGTTCCAAGAATGCATCCCGTAGGCACTCTACAAACTCCCTATCCCAGGGTCCAGCACCAACCTGATTCTCCCAGTTCACCTACATGTTGAAATCCCCCATAACTACTGCAACATTACCTTTGCCACATGCCAATGTTAACTCCCTATTCAACTTGCACCCAATATCCATGCTAGTGTTTGGTGGCCTGTAGACAATACCCATTAGGGTCTTTTTTTCCTTACTGTTATAGTGATACATCAAACAGAAACACAAATGGCCTCATGCAGTACAGTATGATGTTGGCAAATACTTTGATCATTCAAATCTGAAAATATCTTTTAGACAATTGGGTTGTGCTTCAGGTTACTTGGTTGTCTCACTGCCCACGGTGAAATATCATAGAACATAGAGTAGAACACTACAGCACAGTACAGGCCTTTTGGCCCACCATGTTGTGCCGATCTTTTAACCTACTGCAAATTCAATCTAACCCTCCCTCCCACACAGAACCTCCATTTTTCTATCAACTATGTTTTTATCTAAGACATTCCTGAATGACCCTAATGTATCTGCCTCTACTACCACACCTGGGAGTACATTCCATACACTCACCATTCTCTGTGCAAAAAACGTATCTCTGACAGATATCATTTCATTACAATAGTACATTGAGGTACAACCAGGTAAAACAAGAACAGAACTGGAACTGGTTTACTTTTGTCACATGGACCGAGATGCGGTGAAAAACTTGTCTTGGATACTGTTCATTCAGACCAGATCATTACACACTGCATTAAGGTAGAACAAGGTAAAACAATATGCAGAATAAAGTGCTACATTTACAGAGAGAGTGCAGTGCAGGCAGACAATAAGGTGCAGGATCATAATGAGGTGGATTTAATGGTGTAACAGCAAGATCCACGGGCCTACCTGAATCATCCGAATCAGTTTCAGGTGTCAGGGGCAGCATCTGGTCACTTCCATCTCCAAACGTTTGTACTGGGAACACAGAGAAATGTTCACTCAGTATAATAGACAATAGGTGCAGAAGTAGACCATTTGGCCCTTTGAGCCTGCACTGCCATTCTGAGATCATGGCTGATCATCTTCTATCAATACCTGGTTCCTGCCTTGTCCCCATATCCATTGATTCCCCTATCCTTAAGATACCTATCTAGCTCCTTCTTGAAAGCATCCAGAGAATTGGCCTCCACTGCCTTCCGAGGCAGTGCATCCCGGACCCCCACAACTCTCTGGGAGAAGAAGTTTTTCCTTAACTCTGTCCTAAATGACCTACCCCTTATTCTCAAACCATGCCCTCTGGTACTGGACTCTCCCAGCATCTGGAACATATTTCCTGCCTCTATCTTGTCCAATCCCTTAATAATCTTATATGTTGCAATCAGATCTCCTCTCAATCTCCTTAATTCCAGCGTGTACAAGCCCAGTCTCTCTAACCTCTCTGCGTAAGACAGTCCGGACATCCCAGGAATTAACCTCGTGAATCTACACTGCACTTCCTCTACAGCCAGGATGTCCTACCTTAACCCTGGAGACCAAAACTGTACACAGTACTCCAGGTGTGGTCTCACCAGGGCCCTGTACAAATGCAAGAGGATTTCCTTGCTCTTGTACTCAATTCCCTTTGTAATAAAGGCCAACATGCCATTAGCCTTCTTCACTGCTTGCTGCACTTGCTCATTCACCTTCAGTGACTGATGAACAAGGACTCCTAGATCTCTTTGTATTTCTCCCTTACCTAACTCTACACCGTTCAGATAATAATCTGCCTTCCTGTTCTTACTCCCAAAGTGGATAACCTCACACTTAATCACATTAAATGTCATCTGCCAAGTATCTGCCCACTCACTCAGCCTATCCAAGTCTTCCTGAATTCTCCTAACATCCTCATCACATGTCACACTGCCACCCAGCTTAGTATCATCAGCAAACTTGCTGATGTTATTCTCAATGCCTTCATCTAAATCGTTGATGTAAATCGTAAACAGCTGTGGTCCCAATACCGAGCCCTGTGGCACCCCACTAGTCACCACCTGCCATTCCGAGAAACACCCATCCACCGTTACCCTTTGCTTTCTATCTGCCAACCAGTTTTCTATCCATGTCAATATCTTCCCCCCAATGCCATGAGCTCTGATTTTACCCACCAATCTCCTATGTGGGACCTTATCAAATGCCTTCTGAAAATCAAGGTACACTACATCCACTGGATCTCCCTTGTCTAACTTCCTGGTTACATCCTCGAAAAACTCTAATAGATTAGTCAAGCATGATTTGCCCTTGGTAAATCCATGCTGGCTCGGCCCAATTCTATCACTGCTATCTAGAAATGCCACTATTTCATCTTTAATAATGGACTCTAGCATCTTCCCCACTACTGATGTTAGGCTGACAGGTCGATAGTTCTCTGTTTTCTCCCTCCCTCCTTTCTTAAAAAGAGGGATAACATTAGCCATTCTCCAATCTTCAGGAACTGATCCTGAATCTAAGGAACATTGGAAAATGATTACCAATGCATCCCCAATTTCCAGAGCCACCTCCTTTAGTACCCTAGGATGCAGACCATCTGGACCTGGGGATTTGTCAGCCTTCAGTCCCATCAGTCTACTCATCACCGTTTCCTTCCTAATGTCAATCTGTTTCATTTCCTCTGTTACCCTATGTCCTTGGCCCATCCATACATCTGGGAGACTGCTTGTGTCTTCCCTAGTGAAGACAGATCTAAAGTACTTATTAAATTCTTCTGCCATTTCTCTGTTTCCCATAACAATTTCACCCAATTCATTCTTCAAGGGCCCAACATTGTTCTTAACTATCTTCTTTCTCTTCACATACCTAAAAAAGCTTTTGCTATCCTCCTTTATATTCCTGGCTAGCTTGCGTTCGTACCTCATTTTTTCTCCCCGTCTTGCCTTTTTAGTTAAGTTCTGTTGTTCCTGAACAATTTCCCAATCATCTGTCCTCCCACTCACCTTAGCTCTGTCATACTTCCTTTTTTTTACTGCTATGCAATCTCTGACTTCCTTTGTCAACCACTGTGGCCCCTTTCCCCCCTTTGAATCCCTCCTTCTCCGGGGGATGAACTGATTTTGCACCTTGTGCATTATTCCCAAGAATACCTGCCATTGCTGTTCCACTGTCTTTTCTGCTAGGATATCCATCCAGTTAACTTTGGCCAGCTCCTCCCTCATGACTCCATAGTCTCCTTTGTTCAACTGCAACACTGACACCTCCGATCTGCCCTTATCCTTCTCAAATTGCAGATAAAAACTTATCGTATTATGGTCACTATCTCCTAATGGCTCCTTTACTTCAAGATCGCTTATCAATTCCTGTTCATTACACAACACTAAATCCAGAATAGCCTTGTCCCTGGTCGGCTCTCGTACAAGCTGTTCCAAGAATGCATCCCGTAGGCACTCTACAAACTCCCTATCCCAGGGTCCAGCACCAACCTGATTCTCCCAGTTCACCTACATGTTGAAATCCCCCATAACTACTGCAACATTACCTTTGCCACATGCCAATGTTAACTCCCTATTCAACTTGCACCCAATATCCATGCTAGTGTTTGGTGGCCTGTAGACAATACCCATTAGGGTCTTTTTTTCCTTACTGTTATAGTGATACATCAAACAGAAACACAAATGGCCTCATGCAGTACAGTATGATGTTGGCAAATACTTTGATCATTCAAATCTGAAAATATCTTTTAGACAATTGGGTTGTGCTTCAGGTTACTTGGTTGTCTCACTGCCCACGGTGAAATATCATAGAACATAGAGTAGAACACTACAGCACAGTACAGGCCTTTTGGCCCACCATGTTGTGCCGATCTTTTAACCTACTGCAAATTCAATCTAACCCTCCCTCCCACACAGAACCTCCATTTTTCTATCAACTATGTTTTTATCTAAGACATTCCTGAATGACCCTAATGTATCTGCCTCTACTACCACACCTGGGAGTACATTCCATACACTCACCATTCTCTGTGCAAAAAACGTATCTCTGACAGATATCATTTCATTACAATAGTACATTGAGGTACAACCAGGTAAAACAAGAACAGAACTGGAACTGGTTTACTTTTGTCACATGGACCGAGATGCGGTGAAAAACTTGTCTTGGATACTGTTCATTCAGACCAGATCATTACACACTGCATTAAGGTAGAACAAGGTAAAACAATATGCAGAATAAAGTGCTACATTTACAGAGAGAGTGCAGTGCAGGCAGACAATAAGGTGCAGGATCATAATGAGGTGGATTTAATGGTGTAACAGCAAGATCCACGGGCCTACCTGAATCATCCGAATCAGCTTCAGGTGTCAGGGGCAGCATCTGGTCACTTCCATCTCCAAACGTTTGTACTGGGAACACAGAGAGAGTGAGAGAGACATTCACTCAACATCCACATAGAGATAAATCAAAAGGACACTCAAACACCCTCAAATGATATAACATGGGGACGGAAAGTATTTTGATGGTTCAAACCTTAGGATTTCTTTTAGCCAACCAGGTTGGGTCTCAGATTACAACACACACAAAATGCTGGTAGAACACAGCAGGCTAGGCAGCATCTATAGGGAGAAGCGATGTCGACGTTTCGGGCCGAGACCCTTCGTCAGGACTAACCGAAAGGAAAGATAGTAAGAGATTTGAAAGTAGAGGGGGGAGGGGGAAATGCAAAATGATAGGAGTAGACCGGAGGGGGTGGGATGAAGCTAAGAGCTAGAAAGGTGATTGGCGAAAGTGATACAGAGCTGGAGAAGGGAAAGGATCATGGGACGGGCCTCAGGAGAAAGAAAGCGGGGGGAGCATCAGAGGGAGATGGAGAACAGGCAAACAACTAAATATGTCAGGGATGGGGTAAGAAGGGGAGGAGGGGCATTAACGGAAGTTAGAGAAGTCAATGTTCATGCCATCAGGTTGGTGGCTACCCAGCCGGTATATAAGGTGTTGTTCCTCCAACCTGAGTTTGGATTCATTTTGACAATAGAGGAGGCCATGGATAGACATATCAGAATGGGAATGGGATGTGGAATTAAAATGTGTGGCCACCGGGAGATCCTGCTTTTTCTGGCGGACCGAGCGTAGGTGTTCCACGAAATGGTCTCCCAGTCTGCGTCGGGTCTTGCCAATATATAAAAGGCCACACCGGGAGCACCGGACGCAGTATACCACACCAGCTGACTCACAGGTGTAGTGTCGCCTCACCTGGAAGGACTGTCTGGGGCCCTGAACGGTGGTGAGGGAGGAAGTGTAAGGGCAGGTGTAGCACTTGTTCCGTTTACAAGGATAAGTGCCAGGAGGGAGATCGGTGGGAAGGGATGGGGGGGACGAGTGGAAAAGGGAGTCGCGTAGGGAGCGATCCCTGCGAAAAGCAGAAAGAGGGGGGGCCATGGCCTCCTCTATTGTCACCCAGTGGCCACACATTTTAATTCCACGTCCCATTCCCATTCTGATATGTCTATCCATGGCCTCCTCTATTGTCACACCTTATATACCGGCTGGGTAGCCTCCAACCTGATGGCATGAACATTGACTTCTCTAACTTCCGTTAATGCCCCTCCTCCCCTTTTTACCCCATCCCTAACATATTTAGTTGTTTGCCTGTTCTCCATCTCCCTCTGGTGCTCCCCCCCTTTCTTTCTCCTGCCTCCCGTCCCATGATCCTTTCCCTTCTCCAGCTCAGTACCACTTTCGCCAATCACCTTTCCAGCTCTTAGCTTCATCCCACCTCCTCCGGTCTACTCCTATCATTTTGCATTTCCCCCTCCCCCTTCTACTTTCAAATCTCTTACTATCTTTCCTTTCGGTTAGTCCTGACGAAGGGTCTCGGCCCGAAACGTCAACATCGCTTCTCCCTATAGATGCTGCCTAGCCTGCTGTGTTCTACCAGCATTTTGTGTGTGTTGTTGCTTGAATTTCCAGCATCTGCAGATTTACTCGTGGTTGGGTCTCAGATTACTTGGTTACATTATAACAGTGTATGGAGGTAGAAAAGAACTAAAGAAGGGATTTAGGAAAGCCAGGAGGGGCCATGAAAAGTTCTTGGAAAGTAGGATTAAGGTGAATCCCAAGGCATTCTATACATACATCCAGATTAAGAGGAAAAACTAGGGAAAAGATGGGACCACTTAAGGATAAAGGACAGAACATTTGATTGGATGCAGAGAACGTAAGTGAGGTACTTAATGAGTACTTTGCTTCAGTGTTTACCAAGGAAAAGGATATGGAGGACCAGGGGATCAGTGCTGAGTGTATAATTAAGCTAGAAAGTTCAAAGTAAAATCTATTATCAGAGCATATACACGTCACCACATCCAACCCTGAGATTCTTTATCCTGCGGGCATACTTAGCAAATCTATAGAACGGTGACTGTAAACAGGATCAATGAACAACAAACTGTGCAAATGAAAATATAAATAAATAGCATGAAATAACAAGATAAAGAGTCTTTAAAGTGAAACCATTGTTTGTGGGAACACCAGAAATAGAATGAGTGTAGTCATCCCCTTTTGCTCAAGAGCCTGATGGTTGAGGGGTAGTAGCTGTTCTTGAAACTGGTGGTGCGAGTCCTGAGGCTCCTGTACCTTCTACTAGAACACTAGAATATTACAGCACAGTACAGGCCCTTCAGCCCTCAATGTTGTGCTGACCCATATATCCTTAAAAAAAAGTACTAAACTCACACTACCCCATAACCCTCTATTTTTTTCATCCATGTGCCTGTCCAAGAGGCTCTTAAATACCCCTGATGTTTTAGCCTCCACCACCATCCCTGATGAGTCATTCCAGGCACTCACAACCCTCTGTGTAAAAAAACTTACCCCTGATGTCTCCCCTAAACTTCCCTCCCTTAACTTTGTGCATATGCCCTCTGGTGTTTGCTATTCATGCCCTGGAAAACAAGTACTGGCTATCCACCCTACCTATGCCTCTCATAATCTTGTAGACCTCTATCAAGTCCCTTCTCATCCTTCTACGCTCCAAATAGAAAAGTCCCAGCTCTGCTAGCCTTGCCTCATAAGACTTGTTTTCCAATCCAGGCAACATCCTGGTAAATCTCCTCTGCACCCTCTCCATAGCTTCCACATCCTTCCTATAATGAGGTGACCAGAATTGAACACAATAATCTAAGTGTGGTCTCACCAGAGATTTGTAGAGTTGCAACATGACCTCTCTACTCTTGAACTCAATCCCCTATTAATGAAACCTAGCGTCTCATAGGCCTTCTTAACTATCCTATCAACCCGTGCAGTGACCTTAAGGGATGTATGGATTTGAACCCCAAGGTCCCTCTGTTCATCCACACTCTTAAGTAACTGACCATTAATCCTGTACTCAGTCTTCTGGTTAGTCCTTCCAAAATGCATCACCTCACACTTATCTGGATTGAACTCCATCTGCCACTTTTCTGCCCAACTCTGCACCCTGTCTATATCCTCTTGTAACCTTCGACAAACTACAGCTCCATCCACAACTCCTCCAATCTTTGTGTCATCAGCAAACATACTCACCCATCCTTCCGCCTCTTCATCCAAGTCATTTATAAAAATCACGAAGAGCAGGGGTCCCAGGACAGATCCTTGCGGCACTCCACTAGTCACCGACCTCCAGCCAGAGTACTTTCCTTCCACTACTACCCTCTGCTTTCTTCTTGTAAGCCAATTTTTTAAATCTAAACAGCCACTGATCCCATGCCTCATGACTTTCTGGATGAGTCTCTAGTGGGGGACCTTGTCAAATGCCTTGTTAAAATCCATGTAGACCACATCTACCACCCTACCCTCATCAATTTCTTTTGTTACCTCTTCAAAAAACTCAAATAGGTTCGTGAGGCATGACCTTCCCTTCACAAGGCCATGTTGACTTTGCTTGAGTAGACTGTGCTTCTCCAAATGCTTGTAGATCCTATCCTTAAGAATCCTTTCCAATAGTTTGCAGACCACCAATGTAAGATTCACTGGTCTATAGTTCCCAGGATTCTCCCCATTACCTTTTTAAACAAGGGAACTACATTTGCCATTCTCCAATCCTCCGGCACCTCCCCTGCAGCCAAAGAGGATTCAAAGATCATAGCTACTGCTCCAGCGATCTCTTCTCTCACTTCCCACAGCAATCTGGGGTATATCACATCCGGCCCTGAGGACTTATCAATCTTGATGTTTTTAAGAAGATCCAATACTTCTTCTTTCTTACTCTCCACATTGTCCAGCATACCTGATGGCAGCAGTGAGAAAAGAGCATGGTCTGGGTGGTGAGGATCTTTGATGGTGGATGCTGCTTTTCTATAGTGACGTTTCATGTAGATGTGCTCAATGGTTGGAATGGTTTTACCTGTTGATATACTAGGCCGAATCCACTACTTTTTGTAGGATCTTCTGCTCAAAGGCATTGGTGTTCCCATACCAGGCCATAACGCAGCCAGTCAGCACACATTCCACCACACATCTATAGAAGTTTACCAAGGTTTTTGATGATGAAACCCATCCTTTACCAGGCTTCTGAAGAAACCTAGCCCGTTAGCCAATCTGCTAACAGCCATTGGACTCAGCGATAAGAAAGCCACTTTTCTCCAACTCGGTACGTCTAGGGTTAATGACTTGGGTCCCACCAGACCAGAAAGTTGGGATGTTTCGATCATCTGAGACCTGATGTGAGCAAATATTGTGTAAGTACTGCCCACATTCAACTATCTGTCCACAAGAAATAAGATTGTAGACTGCACACAATTATAAAGGTGTATTTACTAATTTCAGCTTAATCGCAGTTATTAAAAAAAAGAGAAAAGGAAAAGAGTAAAAGGGCCCATTATAATTAAACCTGTCTAAATCTGCACAACGTTGGAACTCATACCTTCCAAAAGCTGGGTGTGTCCCCTACTGACAGCGTCGACTTATCATTGATCACTGGTAGAACATCCCATCATGGATCCTTCTGATTGTGCCTTCCTACTGGATCGAATCCTATGCTCCATTTCTCTCAATCTTCTTGTCACTCCATCTTCCACCAAAAAGATCAGGAACCCCAGCAATGTCTGTCACAAATCCTCTCCACCCAGCTTTCTCTAGAACTTTCTCCCATTCCACCATCCTGCTTGGCTGACACAACATTCCTAAGTTGAACATCACCGCCCCTTATCTTTAACTGAAACCAAAACACTATCAGCAGGACACACTGCATCTACAGAAAGCTACAAAATTAAATAGCCTACAGCATTAACAGTAAAGACCTTAACCAGGGTGTTACAATGACATTCTGAATCTCCACAGACTCCTGAGGAAGTAAAGGCGCTATCGTGCTTTCTTTGCAATTATATTTATATGATGTGTCCAGGACAGGTCTTCTGAGATAGTGACACCCAGGAATTTAAAGTTACTGACCTTCTCCACCTCTGGTCCTCCGATTAAGTACTGGCTCATGAACCTCTGGTTTCCCTCTCCTGAAGTCTACAATCTGTTCCTGGTCTTGTTGACACTGAGAGACAGGCTGTTGTTATTTCACCACTCAGCCAGGTTTTCAGTCTCCCTCCTATATGCTGATTCATCACCACCTTTGATACAACCCACAACAGTGATCATCAGCAAATTTGTATATGGTGTTAGACCTGTACTTAGCCCAACAGTCATAGGTGTAAAATGAGTAGAGCAGGGGGCTAAGCACACATCCCCGTGGTGTTCCTGTGCTGATGGAGACCGTGGAGGAGATTGATATTGCCAATCCAAACTGACTGGGGTCTGCAAGTGAAGAAATCCAGGATCCAATTGCACAAGCGAATATTGAGACCCAGGTCTTTAAGTTTACTGATTAGTTTTGAGGAGATGATGGTGTTAAATGCCGAGCTGTAATCAATGATGTACATTTGTACCTTTGCTGTCCAGATGTCTCAGGGTTGTGTGAAGAGCCATTGAGATGGCATCTACTTTGAAGCTGTTGTTTCAGTAGGCAAATTGGAGTGGATCCAAGTCACTTCTCAGACAGAAGCTGATATGTTTCAACGCCAGCCTCTCAAAACACTTCATCACTGTGGATGTAAGTACCACTGGGTGATAGTCATTTCGACAGGTTACCATGATCTTCTTGGGCACCGGTATAATTGAAGCCTGCTAGAAGCAGGTGGGTGCCACACACAGCTGGGACGAGAGATTGAAGATATCCATGAACACACCTGTCAGCACATGTTGTCAGTACTCAGCCAGGTACTCCATTGGGTTTCATTCCGGATTCAGTTTAGTGGTCAAGGAGGAGGAAGTGTTGGGCCTCCTAATAGATATTAAAGGGGATAAATCCCCAGAACCTGATGGGATTTACCCCAGATTGTTGAAGGAGGCACAAGATTACTGAGGCCTTGACTAGTAACTTTGTGACTCTCTAGGCACAGGCGAGGTTTCGGAGGACTGAAAAGTAGCTAATGCTGTACTGCTATTCAAGAAGGGAACAAGGGAAAATCCTGGGAACTATAGACTGGTAAGTTTAACATCAGTTGTAGAGGGCATTTGGAAACCCATGGCCTAATTAGGGAGGAACTGCATGGCTTTGTGTGGGGCAATTCATGTCGTACCAACTTGAGTTTTTTGACAAAGTGACAAGAGAGAAAGATGACAGTAGGACAGGGGATGTTGTCTATGTGGATTTTAGTATGGTGTTGGACTAAATCCCTCACCGTAAGTTATCCAGAAAATTAAACTGCACCAAGTTGGCTGTTTGGAATCAGAACTGGCTTACGCTTGGAAGTCAGAGGCTAGTGGTTGAAGGGACTTATCGGGCTGCAGCTGCCTCAGATTATTTGTTTGGCTCATTGTCCATTTGTAAATATCATAGAAAATACAGTAGAACACTACATTACAGCACAGCCCTTCAGCCCACAATGTTGTGCTGAATCTTAACCTACTCCAAGATCAATCTAACCCTTCCCTCCCATTTTTCTATCATCCATGTGTCTATCTAAGACTTCCCTAAATGTCCCTAATATATCTGCCTCTACCACCACACCTGGGAGTACATTCCATACATTCACCACTCTGTGTAAAAAAAATGTACCTCTGACATCCCCCCCCCATACTTTCTCCCAATCACTTTAAAATGATGCCCCCTGATATTAACCATTTCCACTCTTGGCTATCCACTTAATCTAGCCTCTTCTTCTGGTCAACACTATTGCTCTCAATGACTTCCTGCTAGAGATGTTAGTGGTGGAACTGGGATTGGAATTAGTTTATTATTGTCATATGTACCGAGATATAGTGAAAAGCTTCTCTTGTGTATTGTTTATACATATAATTTCATTACAGTAGTACATACGTAGAGTCGTGGAGAAGTACAGCACGGAAACAGGCCATTTAGCCCATCTAATCCATGCCAAAACCTTTTAAACTGCCTACTCCAATCGAACTGCACCTGGACCATAGCCCTCCATAACCTTACATCCATGTATGTATCCAAACTTCTTTTAAATGTTGAAATAGAGCTTGCATGGACCACGGTGCTGGCAACTCATTCCACACTCTCACAACCTTCTGAGCGAAGAAGTTTCCCCTCATGTTCCCCTTAAACTTCTCACCTTTCACCCTTAACCTATGACCTCTAGTTTAGTCCCAACCAACCTCAGTGGAGAAAGCTTGTTTGCATTTACCCTATCTATACCCCTGAAAATTTTGTATACCTCTACAAAATCTCTTCTACGTTCTAAAAAATATAGTCCTAACCTATTCAATCTTTCCTTATAACTTGGGTCCTCCAGACCCAGCAACATCCTAGTAAATTTTCTCTGCACTCTTTCAACCTTATTTACGTCTTTCCTGTAGGTAGATGACCAAAACTGCACACAATACTCCAAATTAGGCATCACCAACACCTTATACTTCAACAAAACATCCCCTCTCCTGTACTCAGTACAGATTTATGAAGGTGTATGTGCCAAAGGCTTTCTTTATGACCCTCTCTACCTGCGATGTCACTTTCAATGAATTATGTACCTGTATTTCCAGATCCCTTTGTTCTGCCACACTCCTCAGTGCCCTACCGTTCACTGTGTAAGACCTACCCTGGTTGGTCCTACCGAAGTGCAAAACCTCGCACTTGTCTGAATTAAATTCCATCTGCCATTTTTCAGCTGATGCAGATTCCTCTGCAAGCTATGACAGTCTTCCTCACTGCCCACTACACCCCCAATCTTGATGTCATTCGCAAATTTGCTGATCCAGTTAACCACATTATCATCCAGATCATTGATACAGATGACAAACAACAAAGGACCCAGCACCAATCCCCATGGCACACCATTAGTCACAGGCCTCCAGTCAGAGAGACAACCCTCTACTTCCACTCTCTGGCTTCTCCCACAAAGCCAATATCTTATCCAGTTTACTACCTCATCCTGAATGTGGATGACTGAATCTTCCTGACTACCTCCCATGCAGGACCTTGTCAAATACATTACTGAAGTCCATGTAGACGATATCCACTGCCTTGCCTTCAACCATTTTCCTGGTATCACTCCTCGAAAAAACTCTATAAGATTGGTTAGACACGACTTACCATTCACAAAGCCATGCTGACCATCCTTAATCAGTCCATCTCTATCCAAATGCTTAAATATCTGGTCCCTTGGAATACTGTTCAATAACTTTCCCACAACTGATGTCAAACTCACCGGCCTATAATTTCCAGCTTTATGTTTAGAGCCTTTTTAAACAATGGAACAACATTAGCTACCCTGCAGTCCTCTGGTACCTCCACTGTCGCTAAGGATGATTTAAATATCTCTGCTAGGGCCCCGAAAATTTCTGCACTTGCCTCCCGTAGGATCTGAGGGAATGCCTTGTCAGGCCCTAAAGAATTATCTACCCTGAATTGCCTCAGAGTAGGAAACACCTCCTCCTCTGTCATCTGTACAGGGTCCATGAAGTTGATGCTGCTTTGCCTCATTTCTACAGACCCTGTGTCCATTTCCTAAGAAAATACAGATGCAAAGAATTCATTTAAGACCTCCCCCATCTGTTTTAGCTCCAGATACATCACATGTACTGAGTTACAGTGCAAAGCTTGCCTTGCATATCCAAATAATCATACAGAAAAGCTTTTTCACCCAGAGAGTTGTGGATCTGTGGAATGCTCTGCCTCAGAAGGCAATGGAGGCCAATTCTCTGGATGCTTTCAAGAAAGAGTTAGCTAGAGCTCTTAAAGACAGCGGAGTCAACGGATATGGGGAGAGGGCAGGAACGGGGTACTGATTGTGGATGATCAGCCATGATCACAGTGAATGGCGGTGCTGGCTCAAAGGGCCGAATGGCCTACTCCTGCACCTATTGTCTATGGATCAAATTGTTACATGTTGCATTGAGGTAGAACAAGGTAAAACAATAACAGAATGCAGAATAAAGTGTTACAGAGAAAGTGCAGACAATAAGGTACAAGATCATAATGAGGTAGATTTAATGGTGTAACAGCAAGATCCACAGGCCTACCTGAATCATCTGAATCAGGTTCAGGTGTCAGGGGCATCATCTGGTCACTTCCATCTCCAAACGTTTGTACTGGGAAGACAGAGAGAGTGAGGGAGATATTCACTCAACATCCATATAGTGATACATCAAATGGACACACAAACTGCCTCAAACAATACAACATGGTGCTGGGAAGTATTTTAATGGTTCAAATCTCAGGATTTTTTCAGACAGCCAGGCTAAGTTGACTCTGACCATTCTGATATTTTAACTGTCCTTGAGCACTCACCACTGGAGATGTTAGTTATTGTGTAAGTGTAAGATCGATGGGCCTACCTGGGTCAACCAGATCCAACTGTGATACGAGGGGCAACATCTCGTCACTTCTGTCCACACCCTGTTGCACTGTGAACACAGAGGGAGGCTCTAATGCAATATTCCATAAGACAATAAAGCATTGTAGCAGAATTAAGCAATTTAGCCGATCAAGTCTGGGTCCAGTTCTGGCTGCCTCACTATAGGAAGGATGTAGAAGCATTGGAAAAGGTACAGAGGAGATTTACCAGGATGCTGCCTGGTTTAGAGAGTATGGATTATGATCAGAGATTAAAGGAGCTAGGGCTTTACTCTTTAGAAAGAAGGGGGATGAGAAGAGACGTGATAGAGGTGTACAAGATATTAAGAGGAATAGACAGAGACAGATAGACAGAGTGGACAGCCAGCGCCTCTTCCCCAGGGCACTACTGCTCAGTACAAGAGGACATGGCTTTAAGGTAAGGGGTGGGAAGTTCAAGGAGGATATCAGAGGAAGGTTTTTCACTCAGAGAGTGGTTGGTGCGTGGAATGCACTGCCTGAGTCAGTGGTGGAGGCAGATACACTAGTGAAGTTTAAGAGACTACTAGACAGGTATCTGGAGGAATTTAAGGTGGGGGGTTATATGGGAGGCAGGGTTTGAGAGTCAGCACAACATTGTGGGCCAAAGGGCCTGTAATGTGCTGTACTATTCTATGTTCTATGCTCTAAGTCTGCTCTGCCATCTGAACATGGCTGACTTACTTTCCCTCGCAACCGCATTCTCCTGTCTTCTTCCTGTAACCTTTAATGCCCTGACTAATTAAATGCTGAACAAACTCTGCTTTAAGTACAGTATACCCAATGACTTGGTCTACACGGCTGCCTGCAGCAATTATACTCTATGGATTCACTACCCTTCCACTAAAGAAAGTTCTCATCATCTCTGTCCTAAAGGGATGATGTCCTTTTATTCTGAGGCCATGCCATAAAACCATAAGATATAGGAGCAGAAGTAGGCCATTTGGGCCATTGAGTTTGCTCTGCCATTCAATCATGGGCTGATCCAATTCTTCCAGTCATTCCCACTCCCCTGTTTTCACCTCATACCCTTAGATGCCCTGGCTAATCCAGAACCTATCTATCTCTGCTTTAAATACACTCAATGACTTAGCCTCTATAGCTGCTTGTAGCAACAAATTTGACAGATTTACCACCCTCTGATTAAAGTAATTTCTCCACATCTCAGCTCTAAAAGGACGTCCTTCAATCCTGAAGTCTTGCCCTCCATCAGGTCCAGGAGATTTATCTACCCTCAGATAAGCTTCCTGAGCACCTTCTCAGTCGTAATTTTCACTGCGTAAACTTCACTTCCCTGACACTCTTGAATATCTGGTATACTGCAAACATCTTCTACTGTGATGACTGATGCAAAATACGCATTCAGTCAACTTTGGCCAGTTCCCCTCTCATGCCATTGTAATTTCCTTTATTCCACTGAAATTCTGGCACAATGAATTTTATATTTTCCTGCTCAAATTTCAATGTGAACTCGATCATATTGTGATCACTGTTCCCTAAGGGTTACTTAACCTTAAGCTCTCTCATCACCTCTGGATCATTGCACAAAACCCAGTCCAGCACAGCCCACCCCCTAGTGGGCTCAATAACAAGCTGTTCTAAAAAGCCATCCCTTAAACATTCTACAAATTCTCTCTCTTGAGGTCTGATACTGGCCTGGTTTTCCCAATCCACTTTCACGTTAAAATCCCCAACGATAGTCATGACATTGCCCTTCTGACACACCTTTTCTATCTCCTGCTGTAATTTGTAATCCACATCCTGGTTGCTGTTTGGAGGCCTGTATACAACTGCCATTAGGATTCTTTTGCCCTTGCCATTTCTTAACTCAACCCATACAGACGCTACAGTAGCCTTCCAAACCTATGTCATCTCATGATTTAATATTATTTCTTATACACAGAGCCACACCACCCCCTCTGCCTACTAACCTATCTTTCTGATACACTGTATATCCTTGGACGTTCAGCTCCCAAAGGCAGCCATCCTTTAGTCAAGTTTCAGAGATGGCCACAATGTCACACTTGTCAATCTGCAGCTGAATTTCAAGATCGTCCATTTTATTCCTTATGCTGCATGCATTCAAATACAACATTCTCAGGCCAGTATTTGTTGCTTTCTGTTTTAACTACACCATGTCTCTACTGCCCTGTAACTCGTGCCCCTGGCTGTGATTAAGCCTCATCTCCTACCTGTTCTTTCTATCATCTCTGTTGCACAATATCTTTGATTTATTTATGCTTTCCCCTTTCTCAATCCTATCACTCCGATTCTCACCCTTGCTAAATTAGTTTAAGCCCTTCTTAACAGCTCTACTAAATGTGCCCGCTAGGATATTGGACCCCTTTGGGTTCAAATGTAACCAGTCCTTTTTGTACAGGTTGTACCATGCGGAAGAGGCCCCAATGATCCAGGAAACTGAATCCTTCTGGTCTTAGACTCTCAATAGAGATCTGGGCTTCAAGTATATAGTTCTAGAAAAGATCGATCTTGGAGCACAAATACATTGTTCCTTGGAAGTGGTGACAAGGCAGTGAAGAAGGTATTTGGCACACTTGCCTTCATTGGTCACTTTGGACATGCCAGACTGGGATGAGGCAATGACTGAAATAAAGTGTTCTAGTCTGATTGGCTGCCAGTGACTAGTAGTGCCCCATAGAGGTTGGTGTTGTGAAGAGTCTTTTCACGTTTTCTGTCAATGGCTTCATTGACAGAATTAATAGCGTGGTGGTCAGGTTTGTGGATGATATGAAGATAGGTGGAGGGGCAATTAGTGTTAAGGAAGCAGTGAGGCTGCAGAAGTACTTACCCAGATTAGGCGAATGGGCAAAGAAGTGGCAGATGGAAAATAGTGTAGGGAAGTGTATGATTGTGCACTTTTGTAGAAGGAATTTTCTCTTAATGGTGTGAAAATTCAGAAATCAGAGGTGCAAAGGGACTTGTGAGTGCTCCCTACAGGTTAATTTGCAGGTTGAGTCTTTAGTGCGAAAGGCAAGCAAAATGTTGGCATTCATTTCAAGAGGACTAGAATATAAAAAAAGATGTAATGCTGAGGTTTTATAAGGTATTAGTCAGACTTGCAGGCATTGGAGAGGTTCCAGAGGATGTTCACAAGAATAATTCTGGGAATGAAAGGGTTTACATATGAAGAGCATTTGATGGCTCTGGACCTGTACTCACTAAAGTTTAGAAGAATGAAGGAGATCTCATTGAAACCTATTGAATATTAAAAGGCTTAGATAGAGTGGATGTAGGTGGTGCGGCACACGGCAGCAGCAGCCTTTCGGATCTGGTGCTACCTTAATTTAGTTTTTTAAATTTAATTTTAAGGCACAGTTAGGGTTTAGGGCAATGGATGACAGAATGACTATCTACCATCGCCAGCTGCTGCTACAATACAGAGATCGCCCAAAAACAAACCTTCATGAAAATCTGCTGGTTAGATCGCGCGACCTCAGCTTGCTGAGGGAATCAGGCCTGCAGTCCTCGGAGTTGCCTGATGCCGGTGGCCAGAGTTGGGGATGTCGAAAGCGGTGTGTGAGGAAGTGGAAGCGAGGAGAGCGGGCAGGAGTCTGTGCCAGGAGAAAAGTAAGCCCTAGCCGGCCAGCTCTCCCGTCCATTCTGCTCTCCAATGGACATTAAGCTGGACTACATCTGTGGCAATGAAGTACTCGGTGGGAGTACAGAAACGGATGGGATCCCGGACACCACCATTCAGCTGTTTATTTATGTAAGAGATTTTCCCCCAGGCCATCGGACTACCAACCTACTGACCTCTGCTATGCCTAGTGTCTTGTTTATTATTTATTGTAATGCCTGCACTGTTCTGTGTACTTTATGCAGTCCTGGGTAGGTCTGCAGTCTAGTGTAGTTTTTGTGTTGGTTTACGTAGTTCAGTGTAGTTTTTGTATTGTTCATGTAGCATCATGGTCCTGAAAAACGTCTCGTTTTTACTGTGTACTGTACCAGCAGTTACAGTCAAAATGACAATAAAAAGTGACTTGACTTGACTTGATGTGGAGAGAATGTTTCCTGTAGTGGGGGAGTTTAGGACCACGGGGCACAGTGTCAGAATAGAGGACATTCCTTTAGAACAGAGAAGAGGAGGAATTTTCTTAGCCAAAAAGTGGTGAATCTGTGGAACTCATTGCCACAGACAGCAGTGAAGGCCAAGTCGTTGGGTATTTTTAAAGCAGAGATTGACAGGTTCTTAATTAGTAAGGACATCAAAGGTTACGGGGAGAAGTCAAGAGGATGGGGTTGAGAGGGATAATAAATTAGCCATGATGGAATGGTGGGGTAGACTGGATGGGCTGAATGGCCTAATTCTGTTCCTATTCCCTAGTCTTGTTGAACTGAGTACAGGAGTTGGGTGTTTTGTTGAATCTGTACACATTGTCAGTGAGACTGCTCTTGTGTTGTGACTGAACAGCAATTACGAGGATGACGTTAGGTTGGAAAAGGTGCAAAAAGGTTCTCAAGGGTGGCATTCATTCTGAATTCAATATTTAAGTAATGTTTGAGTAATCTTGTATACATATTGGTTGATTAAGCATTCCTGTTCATTTAATCATTTTATTGAGTTATATGTATAAATATGTGAATTGCATATGTCATCACACTAGCACATGATATGTGTGCGTCTCGCTTAAAGTAAACACGAAGTTAGACCTGCATTTCAGGCTCCTGTGTCTTCCTTTGAATTAGTTTAATGCTTTGAAGGGACAAAATGTAACATCACTGGAACTCCTGGGGTTGAGTTAAGAATAGAGTCTAGATAGATATTCCCTGGCATGAAGGGTGACTTCACAGAGGTTTATGAAAACATGAGAGAAACAGATACGACAGAAAGACCATAAGATATAGGAGCAGAATTAGGTCATTTGGTCCATTGAGTCTGCTCCACCATTTCAACATGGCTGATCCATTATTCCTCTCAGCCCCTATCTCCTGCCTTCCCCCCATATCCCTTCATGCGCTAACCAATCAAGAATCTATCAACCTTTGCCTTAAATATACGTAAAGATTTGGTCTCCACAGTTGCTTATGGAAAAGAATTCCACAGATTCACCACTCCCTGGCTAAAGAAATTCCTGCTCATCTCCATACTAAATGGTGGACGGTCACAGTCTTTTTCTCCTAAACATAAAGAGCATAGATTTGAGGTGAGGGAGGAACGATTTAAAGGAGAATGCTTTCAAATAGAGGGTGATAAGTACATGGAATGAGGTACCGGAGAAAGTGGTAGAGATGAGTGCAATTAAAATGTTTGAATGACCCTTGCACCGGTTCATGGATAGGAAAGGTTTAGGATGGGGGCCGAATGAAAATAACTCAGGTAGGCAATTGGCAGGCATGGACGAGGTGGGACAAACAGCCTGCTTCCCTGTTGTATAACACTATGTCTCTCTGAATCCCATATTCTGACCTCAATTTGTACAAATTACAATCTCGACGGTTCAGATAAATTTAAAGATTAGCTTTATTTGTCTTATGTCCATACAGTGAACTGTATCATCTGCATCAAATCAAACAAGTCAAGATCGTGCAAGCACTTCTGGCTCCAAAATGCATGCCTACAACTCATTAACCCTAACCCATACATCCTTGCAGAGTGGGTGGAAGCTAGAGCACTTCTCGCGGTCATGAGGAGAATGTACAAACTCCTTACAGACAACAACGGGAATCGAACTCTGATTTTAAAGTTACCTCCAATTGCTCCAGTTATCTCCTACTCTGTAAAGCATTATGCTAATCACTACACCGAAGTCAATCTCGAGTCATGGTCTAGCTACCAACTGTGTTACTTTTCCCAAGCAGTAAGGTTGATCAACATCTCCACCCACTAACCCACCCCTCCACATCCTCAACCACCACTACTTTATCATTTCCTGTCAGTCACCTTATGTACAGACACTCCTGTGCCTGGCATCATTTATGGACATGCTTTTATCTTAATTGCATTTTCTTGTACTGTATTGTGTACTAGAAATGACATTAAACAATCTTTAGATCTTGAATAATCACTTTGCTTTTCCAGTGCTGATGAAGGGTCTTGGCACGAAACTTCGACAGTTTATTCCCCTCCATGGATGCTGCCTGATCTGCTGATTTCCTGCAGTATTTTGTGTGTGATGCCCTGGATTGCTAGCATCAGTAGAATCCCTTATGTTCATAATCACTTAGTTTACTTATTGTCCACGCAGACAACTCCTGAGCAGCAATTTACTTTTGACTCAGAAATGGTTTAAGAGGTAAAATCCATTGTCCTACCTGAGTTGTCCAGATCCAGCTGGGGCATGAGGGGCAACATCTGCTCATTTCTGTCCCCAGCCCATTGCACTGTGAACACAGAGGGTAGTTCCAATTCAACATCAATTAAAATCTTCAATTTCAAGTTTGGCTTATTGTTATTCAAACGTACACATGTATATCACCAAACAAAAGAATGTTCCCCCAGACCAAGGTGCACAACATATAACTCACACACAACACATCAAGTAACATAACCACAAACAAATTAACAAATATTAAGGTGCTTTAACGACACAAGTTAAAGAGTAAACAATACTTACACAAAATGCTGGAAAAATGTGGAAGTGGATAAAGAGTCACTGTTTCAGGTCAAGCCCTTCATCAGGACTGGAAAGGAAGGGGGAAGACGCCAGAATTAGAAGGTGGGGGGAGGGGAAGGAGTACTAGCTGGCAGGTGATAGGTGAGACCAGGCGAGGGGGAAGGTGGATGGGTGGAAGAGGGGGATGAAGTAAAAAGGTGGGAGGTGGAAGGTGGAAAAGGCAAAGGTCTGGAGAAGAAAAAATATGATAAAGGAGAGGAGAGTGGCCATGGGAGAAAGGGAAGGTGGAGAGGAACCGGGGGAGGTAATCAGCAGGTGAGGAGAAGAGGTAATGGGGGGGGGGGTTCATAGTGGGGAATTGAAGAAGATGGAAGGGTGAGGGGAAAACAATTACTGGCAGTTGCAGAAACTGCCAGATTGGAAGCTACCTATACGGAACATAGGTGTTGCTGCTCCATCCTGAGAGTAGCCTGATCATGGTAGAAGAGGAGGTCATGGATGGGGATTGAAAATGGTTGGCCACCAGGAAACCCACCTGAGTCATCCAGATCCAGCTGGGAGATGAGGGGCAACATCAGGTCGCTTCTGTCCCCACCCCGTTGCACTGTGAACACAGAGGGTAGATCCAATTCAACTTCAATTAAAATATTCGTTCAAGTTTAACTTCAAGATTATTGTCTTTCAACTATATACACGTGTACCACCAATCGACACAACTTTCCTCCGGTCCCAGGTGCACCCTAACCCAATGTGCAGGGGAAAACAAGTCATGAAAACAACTGAAGTTCATGAAAGTGAGTCCACAGCCACGAAACAAGGAATATTGGCTTCTATGTTGTCTGAGTTATATGTACAGTGTTGTGCACCTCGGTCCAGAGGAACGTTGTTTCATTTGACAGTGTACATGCATATCAAATGAAAATAAATTTGAACTTCTCTGTAACGGCAATACTTTATTCTGCATTCTGCTATTGTTTTCCATTGTACCACCTCAGTGTACTGATGTGATGAAATTATTTCTATAGACAGTGTGCAAAAGAAGGTTTTCTCTGTACCTCAGTATGTGACAGCAATTAACTGATCTGTATGAACAGTATGCAAAACCAGCTTTTCAAAGTTCAAGTTCAAAGTAAATTTATAATCAAAGCATGTCTATGTTGCCATATACAACTCTGAGATTGATATTCTTGTGGGCATTCACAATAAGTACAAAGAAATACAATAGAATCAATGAAAGATGGCACCAAACAAAATGGACAAACAATCTGCAAGAGACAATGAACACTGCAATACAAAAAGAGAGAAAAAAATGCAAGTAATAAATGTGAAGAACATGAGATGAAGACACCTTAAAAGTGAATCCATAGGTTGTCGGAACAGGTCAATGACAGGGTGAGTCAAGTTATCCCTTCTGGTTGAAGACCCTAATGATTGAGGGTCAAGTGAGGAATTCATTGTATCTCAGTACATATGAAAAATAATAAATCAATTCCAAGAGCAAACACAAGGAAATCTGCAGATGCTGGAAATTCAAACAAACACACACAAAATGCTGGTGGAACACAGCAGACCAGGCAGCGTCTATAAGGAGAAGCACTGTCGACGTTTCGGGCTGAGACCCTTCGTCAGGAGGTCAATTCTAATTCCCTAACCAATTTACTAATTTGAACAAAGAAACATAATATGCCTGTAGTCAATTAAAACATTTAGATTTTAGAGTTAGATTTAGAGATTTAGCCCTTCTGGCCAAACAAGCCTGTGCTATAAAATTGCACACATATGACCAATTAACCTACTATTCAGGACATCTTTGGAACATGGGAGGAAACTGGAGCACTCGGAGAAAGCCCATGCTCCTTACAGACAGTGGTGGGAATTGAACCAGAGTTGCTGGCACTGTGATCACATTACGTTAACTGCTACACGACCATGGTCCCACCCTATCAGAGATGTTCCCTCTGTTCCACTTGTCCTTCCCCCACCTTCTCTGTAATTCAAACCAACTTGTTTTTTCCATCTTTCCAGTTTGATTGAAGGGCCCCGGACCTGAAACCTTTCTTCTTCCAAAGATGCTGCCTGAATTCCTGCATTTTTTGTTTAGAGTCTTTGAGCACTGCAGCACAGAAACAGTCCCTTTGGCTCATCTAGTCCATGCTAAACTGTTATTCTGCCTAATCACATTGATGTGTACCTGGACCCTAGCCCTGCATACCCCTCCCATCCGTGTACTTATCCAAACTTCTCTTAAATGTGGCAACTGAAACTGCACCCACCACATCTGCTGGCAGCTTGTTCCACACTCTCACTCCCACCCTCTAAGTTTCATTCTGATTCTGCACCCTCTGCAAAATTTCCACGTCCTTCCCGTAATGGGGTGACCAGAATTGCAAACAAAAGTCCAAATGGGCTCAACCAAAGTTTTACACAACTGCAACTTGAGGAAGTTGATAGCTTCTTAATTAGAAAATGCATCAAGGGTTATGCAGAGAAAGCATAACCCTTTGGTGTTGAGAGGGAAAATAATCAGCCATAATGGAATGGCGGGACCGATTAGCTTAATTCTGCTCTTATGTCTTATGGTCGGATGCGTTCTTGCCTCACTCTGAAATCTAACAAGGCCACAGTGCCAAACATGGAGCCTTGTCATTCCTCAGGTGTGATTTGATGTCAGTTCTGAAAAGCTCCGATGAACATACAATATGGAACATACACCACTGCAGCACAGTACAGGCCTTTCGGCCCACAATGTTGTTCCAATCTTTTAACGTATCAATCTAACCCTTCCCTCCCACATAGCCCTCCATTTTTTTATCATCCTTGTAGACCATAGACCATAAGACAAAGGAGCAGAATTAGGCCATCTAGCCCATTGAGTCTGCTCCGCCATTCAATAATGGCTGATACTTTCTTTTTCTCCTCCTCAACCCCAGTTCCTGGGCTTCATCCGTAACCTTTGATGCCATGTCCAATCAAGAACCTATCAATCTCTGCCTTAAATACACCCAATGATCTGGCCTCCACAGCTGCATCTGGCAACAAATTCATCAAATTCACCACCCTTTGGCTAAGGAAATTTCTCTGCAGCTTTGAAAGGCCGGCCCTCTATCCTGAGGCTATGCCCTCTTGTCCTAGACTCTCCCACCATGAGAAACATCCTTTCCACATCTACTCTGTCTCGGCCTTTCAACATTAGAAAGGTTTCAGTTGGATCCCCCCTCATCCTTCTGAATTCCAGCAAGAACAGACCCAGAGCCATCAAATGTTCCTTGTATGAGGTTCCTGGAATCATCCTTGTGAACCTCCTCTGGACCATCTCTAATGCCAGCTCATCTTTTCTAAATGAGGGGCCCAAACCTGTTCACAATACTCAAGGTGAGGCCTCACCAGTGCCTTATAAAGCCTTAGCATCACATCCTTGTTTTTGTATTCTAGACCTGTTGCAATCAATGTTAATATGGCATTTGCCTTCCTCACCACTGACTCAACCTGCAAATTAACCTTCAGGGTTTTCTGCATAAGGACTCCCAAGTACCTCTGCGTCTCAGATTCCCGGATTTTCTCCCCGTTCAGAAAACTTGGCAACAAAGCCATCTATTCAATAAGATATCAATAAATTAGAGAGAATGCAGAGATGATTTACTAGGATGTTACCTGGGTTTCAGCACTTAAGTTACAGGGAAAGGTTGAACAAGTTAGGTTTCTATTCATTGGAGCGTAGAAGGTTGAGGGGGGATTTGATCGAGGTATTTAAAATTTTGAGAGGGATAGATAGAGTTGACGTGAATAGGCTGTTTCCATTGAGAGTGGGGAGATTCAAACGAGAGGACATGATTTGAGAGTTAGGGGGCAAAAGTTTAAGGGAAACACGAGGGGGTATTTCTTTACTCAGAGAGTGATAGCTGTGTGGAATGAGCTTCCTGTAGAAGTAGTAGAGGCCAGTTCAGTTGTGTCATTTAAGGTAAAATTGGATAGGTATATGGACAGGAAAGGAGTGGAGGGTTATAGGCTGAGTGCGGGTAGGTGGGACTAGGTGAGATTAAGAGTTCGGCACGGACTAGGAGGGCCGGAATGGCCTGTTTTCGTGCTGTGATTGTTATATGGTTATATGGTTATTCCATCATCTAAATCATTTATATACAGCAGAAAAAGAAGTGGTCCTAACACCAACCCCTGCAGAACGCCACTAGTCACTGGCAGCCAACCAGAAAAGGATCCTTTTATTCTCACTTGCTGCCTCCTACCAATCATCCAATGCTCCAACCATGTGAGTAACTGACCTGTAATACCATGGGCTCTAAACTTGGTAAAAGCACTTTGTCAAAGGCCTTCTGAAAGTCCAGATATACAATATCCACTGTATCCCCTTTATCTATCCTACTTGTAATCTCCTCAAAGAATTCCAACAGGTTCGTCAGGCAGGATTTTCCCTGAAGGAACCCATGCTGACTTTGCACTATTTTGTCTTGTGTCACCAAGTACTCCAACACCTCATTCCTAACAACTGACTCTCAACATCTTCCTAACCACTGAGGTCAGGCTAACTGGTCTATAATTTCCTTTCTACTGCCTTCCTCCTTTCTTAAAGAGTGGAGTAACATTTGCAATTTTCCAGTCCTCTGGCACCTTGCCAGAGTCCATTGATTTTTGAAGGATCTTTACTAATGCCTCCACAATCTTTACCACTACCTCTTTCAGAACCCTAGCATGCAGATCATCTGGTCTGGGTGACTTATGTACCTTTAGGTCTTTCAGCTTTTAGAGCATCTTCTCCCTTGTAATAGTAACTGCACCCATTTCTCTTCCTTCACACACTACAACATCAGGCATACTGCTAGTGTCTTCCACAGTGAAGACTGATGCAAAATACTCATTTAGTTCACCAGCCATCTCTTTGTCCTCCCCTTATTATTTATCCTGCCTCATTTTCTAGCGGTCCTATATCCACTCTCATTTCTCTTTTATTTTTAACATACTTTTACTATCCACTTTGATATTATTTGCTAGTTTGCTTTCATATTTCATCATTTCCCTTCTTACGGTTTTTTTAAAGTTACCGTCTATAGGTTTTTTAAAACTTCCCAATCCTCTATCTTCCCACTAATTTTCGCTTTGTTGTATGCCCTTTCTTTTGCTTTTACAATAGCTTTAACTTCCCTCGTTAGCCATGGTTGTACTATTTTACCATTTGAGTATTTCTTCATTTTTGGAATACACATGTCCTGCACTTTCCTCATTTTTCCCAGAAACGCACGCCATTGCTGCTCTGCTGACATCCCCATCAGCAGCTTCTTCCAGTTTACTTCGGCCAATCCTCTCTCATACCAAGGTAATTAACTTTACTCCACTGAAATACTGCTACATCAGACTTTAATTTCCCCCTATCAAATTTCCAGTTGAACACAATCATATTGTGATCGCTGGTTCATCACATAACACCCAATCCAGACAAGTTGCTCTAAAGAGCTATCTCTTAGGCATTCAACAAGCTCACTCTCTTGAGATCCATTACCAACCTGATTTTCCCATTTGACCTGCATGTTAAAATCTCCCATGACCACCAGAACATTGCGCTCGCTCACCTTTTCTATTTCATGTTGCAACGTGTGGTCCACCTCCCAGTCACTGTTTGTAAGCCTGTATATAACTGCCATCAGGGTCCTTCTACCCTTGCAGTTTCTTAACTCAACCCACAGGATTCAACATCTTCTGATCCTATGTCACATCTTTCTACTGATTTGATGCCATTCTTTACCAGTAGAGCCACCCCCTCTGCCTACCTTCCTATCCCTCCAATATAACGTGTAACCTTGGATATTCAGCTGCCAACTACAACCATCCTTCAGCCACGATTCAGTGATGGTCACAACATCATACCTGGCAATCTGTAATATTGCAACAAGATCATCTACCTTATTTCTTATACTATGCACATTTAGATATAACACCTTGAGTACCGTATTTGCTATCCTTTCTGATTCTGTATCCCTAATGATAAGCAGTTTGTTGGCTGCAATTAAGTCCCTTCACCTGCCTGCCCTTCCTGACAATCTGACTGCACGCTATCTTTAGTTTTTTAACCATCCGTCCTATCCTGAGTACCTTCACTCCGGTTCCCACCCCCTCTGCCAAGTTAGGTTGAACCCTCCCCAACAGCTCTAACAAACCTGCCCGCGAAAATATTGGTCTCTCTCGGGTTCAGGTGCAACCCGTCACTTTTAAACAGGTCATACTTCCCCCAGAAGAGATCCCAATGATCCAAGAACCTGAAGCCAGCTTCTCAACCACGCCAAATCATCCTGTTTCTACCCTCACTGGTGCATGGCACAGGCAACAATCCAGAAATCACTACCCTGGAGGTTCTGCTCCTCAGCTTTCTACCTTGCTCTCTAAATTCTCTTTTCAGTACCTCATTGTTTTTCCTTCCTATGTCATTGGTACCAGTATGTATCAAGACATCCGGTTGCTCCCCCTCCCTCTTCAAAATGTTGTGGATGTGATCTGAGACGTCCCTGACCCTGGCATCTGATGGGCAACATACCGTCCGGGTGTTCCGTACACGTCCGCAAACTTACTAACCCATCCATCGACATTTTCATCCAGGTCATTTATACACACCTCATTCTCTGGACCCAAGCAATCATTCCCCCCTTCATCCTTGAGTGGTCCCACCCTCTCCCTAGTTATCCTCTAACTCTTGTTGTATGTATAGAATGCCTTGGGATTCACATTAATCCAACTTGCCAAGGTCTTTTCATGACTCCTCCTGGCTTTCCTAATTCCCTTCTTTGGTTCGTTTCCAGGTTCTTTGTACTCCTCATGTGTTTCATTTGATCCTCATTCCGAAACTTTACATACTTCTCCTTTTTCATTCAGCCCATCGAGTCTGCTCCACCATGCAATCATGGGCTGATCCAATTCTTCCAGTCATCCTCACTCCACTGCCTTCTCCCTACACTCTTTGATGCCTTAGCTAGTCAAGAACCTGTCTATCTCTGCCTTAAATGCACCCAATCACTTGGCCTCCACTGTCACTTGTGGCAACGAATTCCACAGATTTACCACCCTCTAAAGTAATTATTCCACATCTGTTCTAAATGGAGGTACTTCAATTTTGAAGTCGTGCTCTCTTGTCCTAGACTCCCCTACCATGGGAAATAACTTTGCCACATCTAATCTGTTCAGGCCTTTTAACATTCAGAATGTTTCTATGAGATCCCCCCTCATTCTCCAGCCCAGGAGTTGCCAAAAGTTCCTCATACGGTAACCCTTTTATTCCTGGAATCATTCTCGTGAATCTTCTCTGAACCCTCTCCAATGTCAGGATGTCCTTTTTAAAATGAGCCCAAAACTGCACACAATACTCCAAGTCTGGTCTCATGAGTGCCTTATAGAGCCTCAACATCACATCCCTGCTCCTATATTCTATATCTCTAGAAATGAATGCCAACATTGCACTTGCCTTCTTCACAACCAACTCAACCTGGAGGTTAACCTTTAGGGTATCTTGCACAAGGACTCCCAAGTCCCTTTGCATCTCTGCATTTTGAATTTTCTCCCCATCTAAATAATAGTCTGCCCATTTATTTCTTCTACCTAACTGCATGACCATACACTTTCTAATATTGTATTTCATTTGTCACTTCTTTGCCCATTCCCCTAAACTACCCAAGTCTCTCTGCAGGCTCTCTGTTTCCTCAACACTACCCGCTCCTCTGCCTATCTTTGTATCATTGGCAAATTTAGCCACAAATCCATTAATTCCATTGTCCAAATCATTGACATACAGGGGTATGCAAAGGTTTGGGCACACCTGGTCAAAATTTCTGCTACTGTGAATAGTTAAGTGAGTAGAAGATGAACTGATCTCTAAAAGTCATAAAGTTAAAGAGAAACATTTTTTTCAATATTTGAAGCAAGATTAGTGTATTATTTTTGTTTTGTACAATTTTAGAGTGAAAAAAAGGGAAGGAGCGCCATGCAAAAGTTTGGGCACCCCAAGAAATATGAACTCTCAGATAACTTTTACCAAGGACTCAGACCTTCATTAGCTTGTTAGGGCTATGGCTTGTTCACAGTCATTGTTAGGAAAGGCCAGGTGATGCAAATTTCAAAGCTTTATAAATACCCTGACTCCGCAAACCTTGTCCCAACAATCAGCAGCCATGGGCTCCTCTAAGCACCTGCCTAGCACTCTGAAAATTAAAATAAATGATGCCCACAAAGCAGGAGGCGGTTATAAGATGATAGCAAAGCATTTTCAGGTAGCCGTTTCCTCAGTTTGTAATGTAAATAAGAAATGGCAGTTAAAAGGAACGGTGGAGGTCAAGTTGAGGTCTGGAAGACCAAGAAAACTTTCTGAGAGAACTGCTCGTAGGATTGCTAGAAAGGCAAATCAAAACCCCTGTTTAACTGCAAAAGACCTTCAGGAAGATTTAGCAGACTCTGGAGTGCTGGTGCACTGTTCTACTGTGGAGCAACACCTGCACAAATATGACCTTCATGGAAGAGTCATCAGAAGAAAACCTCTCCTGCGTCCTCACCACAAAATTCAGCGTCAGAAGTTTGCAAAGGAACATCTAAACAAGCCTGATGCATTTTGGAAACAAGTCCTGTGGACTGATGAAGTTAAAATAGAACTTTTTGGCTGCAATGAGCAAAGGTATGTTTGGAGAAAAAAGGGTGCAGAATTTCATGAAAAGAACACCTCTCCAACTGTTAAGCACAGGGGTGGATCGATCAGGCTTTGGGCTTGTGTTGCAGCCAGAGGCACAGGGAACATTACACTGGTAGAGGGGTGAATGAATTCAATTAAATACCAGCAAATTCTGGCTGCAAACATCACGCTGTCTAAAAAAGCTGAAGATGAAAAGAGGATGGCTTCTACAACAGGATAATGATCCTAAACACACCTCAAAATCCACAATGGACTACCTCAAGAGGCGCAAGCTGAAGGTTTTGCCATGGCCCTCACAGTCCCCCAAAAATCTGTGGATCGTCCTCAAAAGAGAAGTGCATGCAAGGCGGCCTAAGAATCTCACAGAACTAGAAGCCTTTTGCAAGGAAGAATGGGCGAAAATCCCCCAAACAAGAATTGAAAGATTCTTAGCTGGGTATAGAAAGCATTTACAAGCTGTGATACTTGCCAAAGGGGGTGTTACTAAGTACTGACCATGCATGGTGCCCGAAACTTTGCTCTGAGCCCTTTTCCTTTTTTGTTATTTTGAAACTGTAAAAGATGGAAATAAAAAAGTAATCCTGCTTAAAATATTTAAAGAAATGTGTCATCTTTAACTTTATACCTTTTGGAAATCAGGTCATCTTTTACTCGCTTAGCTATTCACAGTAACAGAAATTTTGACCAGGGGTGCCCAAACTTTTGCGTGCCACTGTACATTATAAAAAACAGTGGTCCCAACTCCGACCCCTGTGGAACTCCACTGGTAACTGGCAGCCAGCCAGAATATATTCCCACTCTGTTTTTTGCCGATCAGCCAATGCTCCACCCATGTTAGCAACTACCTTGTAATTCCATGGGCTCTTATCTTGCTAAGCAGCCTCAAGTGCAGCACCTTGTCAAAAGCCTTCTGAAAATCCAAGTACACCCCGTCTGCTGCATCTCCTTTGTCTACCCTGCTTGTAATTTCCTCAAAGAATTGCAGTAGGTTAGTCAGGCAGGATTTTCCTTTCAGGAAACCATGCTGGCTTTGGCCTACCTTGTCACGTGTCTCCAGGTATTCTGTAATCTCAGCCCTAACAATCAATTCCAACAAATTGCCAACCACTGATATCAGGCTAGCAGGTCTATAGTTAATTTCTGCCACCCCCACCCTTCTTAAATAGCAGAGTAACATTTGCAATTTTCCAGTCATCCGGTACAAAGAGTCTATCAATTCTTGAAAGATCATTGTTAATGCCTCTGCAATCTCTTCAGCTACTTCCTCAAGAACCTGAGGGTGCATTCCATCAGGTCCAGGAGATTTATCCACACTCAGACCATTAAGCTTCCTGAGCACCTTCTCAGTCGTAATTTTCACTGCACATACTTCACTTCCTTGACACTCTTGAATGTCCGGTATACTGCAGATGTCTTCCACTGTGAAGACTGATGCAAAATATGCATTCAGTTCCTCTGCATTTCTCATTACAATATCTCCAGCGTCATTTTCTATTGGTCCTATATCTACCCTCAACTCTCTTTTACACTTTAAATACTTAAACAAGCTTTTAGTATCTTCTTTGATATTACTCGCCAGCTTCCTTTCATAATTCATCTTTTCCTTCTTAATGACCTTCTTAGTTTCCTTCTGCAAGCTTTTAAAAGCTTCCCAAACCTCTATCTTCCCACTAGCTTTGGTTTCCTTGTATGCTCTCTCTTTTACTTTGGCTCTGATTTCACTTGTCAGCCATGGTAGTGTCCTTCTTCCATTTGAAAATTTCTTCTTATTTGGATCTGTCTTGCACGTCTTCATTTTTTGCGGAAACTCCAGCCATTCCTGCTTTGCTATCCTTGCTGCTAATGTCCCTTTCTAGTCAACCTTGGCCAGTCCCCCTCTCATGGGCCTCCCCAGTCCAGAATTTAGTTTCTCCTTCTCAAATTTCAAAGTGAACTCAATCATATTGTGATCACTGTTCCCTAAGAGTTCCTTAACCTTAAGCTCTTTTATCACCTCCGGATCATTGCACAGCACCCAATCCAGCACAGCTGATCCCCTAGTGGGCTCAATGACAAGCTGTTCTAAAAAAACATTCCTTAGACATTCTACAAATTCTCTCTCTTGAAGTCCAGTACTTCTTGAATATCCTTGCCATTTCTTAATTCAACCCATAGAGACTCTTCACCTTCCAATCCTATGTCATTCCTTTCTAATGATTTAACATTATTTCTTATACACACAGTCACACCACCCCCTCTGTCTACTAACCTATCTTTTTGATACACCGTATATCCTTGGACATTCAACTCCCAATGGAAGCCATCCTTTAGCCAAGTTTCAGAGATGGCCACAACGTCATACTTGTCAATCTGTAGCTGAATTTCTAGATCGTCCATTTTATTTCTTATGCTGTGTGCATTCAAATATAACACTTTCAGTCCAGTGTTTGTTGCTTTCTGTTTTAACTGCACCACGCCTCTATTGCCCTGTAACTCATCCCATTGGCTGTGATTATGCTTCATCTCCTGCCTGTCCTTTCTATCACCTCTGGCCATTGTAAATTGTCCTGTGATTAGGGCAGGGTTAAATCAGTGAGTTACTGGATGGTGCAGCTCACTTGGCTTTAAGGGCCTGTTCTACACTATATCTCTAAATAAATAAAAATAATACCTCTTTTCCTCCACACTGCTGATGAAGGTTACAGATTCTGGTTACTCACGTTGACAGGTATCTGCATTTCCGCCACTGCTTGCCAAGGAATCTGAGTCGTCTGAATTCAGCTGTGGCACGAAGGGCAACCTCTGGTAACGTTCATCTGCACTCTTTTGTGCTGTGAAGGATCAGATATAGACAAAATGGACACCCTCTGTCAGCCTTGTTTGATCAATCAGAATCAGAATCTGGTTTAATATCACAGACATATATTGTGAAATTTGTTGTTTCCAGCAGCAAAATAGAGATATATATATATATAATTGTAATCTATTGTATTTATATATATAAATACCACAGATGAGAGCTAAGCAACTGGTGGGGACAAAAAGCATGTGATCTGCCCAGAATGGACATGACAAGCCCCTTCACCAGGCGTGCTACCCCTTCCTGTCCTGGATACCCTGTACCTCATACCTTGGTACGATAAGGACATGTCTTCCCAGTGTGTAAACTCAGCTCTGTTGGACTGGGTGGATAAGATCAACAGTGAGATCTAACGGTCTGGAAAGTGGTTCTACAATGCTTTGTGGAGAGCGAAGGGCATGACAAGACATAGAAATGACAGTCATCACTGCAACCAAGGAAGACCAGCTTGTAACATCTGGAACTGGTCTTCTAAGCTTGAGAAATTGGAACTGCCCCAGTGCAACGGCTTTTTCACTTTAAAAGCTCTCCCGCACAGGTCTCCTGTCATTGCTGAATGGAACAGACAACTCAACATATAAAAATAAAAATACTAGTACAAAAAAAGAACAAAAAAAAGTAAATAATTATGGGTTCATTGTCTATTCAAAAATCTGAGGGCAGAGGGAATAAGCTGTTCCTAAAACATTGAGTGTGGGTCTTCAGACTCTATACCTTCTCGCTGATGAGAAGAGGGCATGTCCTGGATGATGGGGTCCTTGATGATAGATGCCACTTTTTTGAGGCATCACCATTTGAAAACTATACAAAATTCCAAAATTTAAAAACCTTCAAAATCTGAGCGCTGTCAGGACATTACAAATGGAAAATTCTACAATAAGAGAATTAGAAAATTAGAGCAGAGGCTGATGGACTCTTGATTAGTCAGGACATGAAGGGATACAGAGAGAAGGCAGGAGATTGGGGCTGAGAGGAAATATGGATCAGACATGATGAAATGGCAGAGCAGACTCAATGGGCCAAATGGCCTAATTCTGCTCTTACATCTTATGGAAGGAGACCATGTTGCCTTCATGTCAGCTCCACCATGAAGAATTGAACAAGTAGTCTCAATGATGGGACTCACCATCGGAGGCATTGGAAATGCTGTAACTGGAGAGATCTGAATCATTCAGCTGCAGAGGCACCAGCAATAACATCTGCTCACTTCCTTCTCTGGTTTGTTGCACTGCGAAAAGAGAGAATAATCATCCTTCCTTAACACCTGCCATACTAACTGCTGTCAGCACCTCTTCCATCCACTGTCAGAATACACTTTATTATGTACACCTGCTCATTAACACAAATATCTAATCAGCCAATCACGCGGTCGCAACTCAATGCATAAAAGCAGGCAGTAATGGTCAAGAGGTTCAGTTGATGTTCAGACCAACCATCAGAATGGGGAAGAAATGCAACCTAAATGACTTTGACCATGGAACGATTGTTGGTGTCCAACAGGCTGGTTTGAGTATCACAGAAACTGTTGATCTCCTGGGATTTTCATGTACAATAGTCTATACAATTTACAGAGAATGGTGCAAGAAATGACCTGGATTCTTTATCCCTCTGCTTATTCCCTCTGCCCTCAGGTTTTTGGAATGGACAATGAACCCATAAATATTTACTTTTTTTTGCTCTTTTTTTTGTACTAGTATTTTATTTATTTTTATATGTTGAGTTGTCTGTTGTATTCAGCAATGACAGGAGACCTGTGCGGGAGAGCTTTTAAAACAGAAAATGACCTATTAACAACCTGGATGTGGGGTAGAAGGGTGGGTTAACAAGTTTGCAGATGACACAAAGGTTGGTGGTGTTGTAGATAGTGTAGAGGATTGTCAAAGATTGCAGAGAGACATTGATAGGATGCAGAAGTGGGCTGAGAAGTGGCTGATGGAGTTCAACCCGGGGAAGTGTGAGGTGGTACACTTTGGAAAGACAAACTCCAAGGCAGAGTATAAAATAAATGGCAGGATACTTGGTAGTGTGGAGGAGCAGAGGGATCTGGGAGTACATGTCCACAGATCCCTGAAAGTTGCCTCACAGGTAGATAGGGTAGTTAAGAAAGCTTATGGAGTGTTAGCTTTCATAAATCGAGGGATAGAGTTTAAGAGACGCGATGTAATGATGCAGCTCTATAAAACTCTAGTTAGGCCACACTTGGAGTACTGTGTCCAGTTCTGGTCGCCTCACTATAGGAAGGATGTGGAAGCATTGGAAAGGGTTCAGAGGAGATTTACCAGGATGCTGCCTGGTTTAGAGAGTATGGATTATAATCAGAGATTAAGGCAGCTAGGGCTTTACTCTTTGGAGAGGAGGAGGATGAGAGGAGACATGATAGAGGTGTACAAGATATTAAAAGGAATAAACAGAGTGGACAGCCAGCGCCTCTTCCCCAGGGCACCACTGTTCAGTACAAGAGGACATAGCTTTAAGGTAAGGGGAGGGAAGTTCAAGGGGTATATTAGAGGAAGGTTTTTCACTCAGAGAGTGGTTGGTGCATGGAATGCACTGCCTGAGTCAGTGGTGGAGGCAGATACACTAGTGAAGTTTAAGAGTCTACTGAACAGGTATATGGAGGAATTTAAGGTGGGGGGTTATATGGGAGGCAGGGTTTGAGGGTTGGCACAACATTGTGGTCTGAAGGGCCTGTAATGTGTTGTAGTATTCTATGTTCTAAACCAAAATAAAATCCAATGAGGTGCAATCCTGTGGGTTAAAATGTCTTGTTAATGAGAGAGGTCAGAGGAGAATGGCCAGACTGGTCCAAGTTGACACACAGGAGACAGTATCTCAAATAACCACACGTCATAAAACTGGTGTACAGAAGAGCATCTCTGAATGCATGATATGTTGAACCATGAAGTGGATGAGCTGCAGCAGTAGAAGAGCATGAATATATGTTCAGTGGCCACTTTATCAGGTACAGGAGATGCTAACAAAGTGGCCACTAAGTGTATAGGAGAGAGACTGAAAATCAGGTTGAATGGTGCCACAACAACAATCTCTCAAACAAAGTCAGCAAACCCAAACAGCTGTTTATTGTTATCAGGAGGAGGAAGTTGGAAGTCCTTATTATGCTGGTAAAGTATACCATTACTGGTAAAGATTGGCATCAAGTCAGTAGAAAGATATGACATCGGATCGGAAGTGGTTGAATCCTTGCCGCTGAAGGGTTTCGGCCCAAAACGTCAACTGCACTCTTTTCCTAGATGCTGCCTGGCCTGTTAAGTTCCTCCAGCATTATGTGTGTGTTGGTTGGATTTCCAGCATCTGCAGATTTTCTCTTGTTTGTGGTTGAATCCTTGAATGTTAAGTTAAGAAACTGCAAGGGTAAAAGGACCCTGGTAGTAATTATATACAAGCCTTCCTACAGTAGCTGGGATGTGGACCCCAGATTACAACAGGAAATAGAAAAGGCATGTCAAAAGGGCAATGTTATGATAGACATTGGAGATTTCAACATTGGGAAAATCAGGTTGGGAATGGATCTCAAGAGAGTTAGTTGAATGCCAATGAGATGGCTTTTTAGAACAGTTTGTCATTGAGCCTACTAGCTATGTTGGGGATTGGCTGTTATGTAAAGAAATGGAGGCGATTAGTGAGATTAAAGTAAAAGAAACCCTAGGAGGCAGTAATCACAATTATGACTGAGTTCAACTTGAAATTTGATAGGGAGAAAGTAAAGTCTGACATAGCAGTATTTCAGTGGAGTAAAGGAATTTACATTGGTATGAGAGAGGATTGGCTGAAGTAAATTGGAAGGAGATGCTGGCAAGGATGACAGCAGAGCAGCGTTAGAACATAGAACATAGAATAGTACAGCACATTACAGTGTTGGCGTGAGTTTCTGGAAAAAAATGAGGAAGCTGCAGTATAGATGCATACCAAAAATGAAGAAATATTCAAATGGCAAAATAATACAATCGTGGCTGACAAAGGGAGTCAAAGCTCATGTAAAAGCAAAAGAGATGGCTTACAATAAAGCAAAAATTAGAGGGAAAACAGAGGATTGGGAAGATGTTAAAATCCTATGGAGAGCAACTATACGACTCACTAGGAGCGAAAAGATGAAATATGAAAACAAGCTAGTAAACAATATCAAAGCGGATAGTAAAAGCTTTTTCAAGTAGTTAAAAATAAAAGAGAGTAAGAACCACTAGAAAATGAAGCAGGAGAAATAATAACGGGGGACAAGGAGATGGCTAATGAACTAAGTGAGTATTTTGCATCAATCTTCACTGTGGAAGACACTAGCAGTGTGCCAGATGTTGAAGAGTGTGAGGGAAGAGAAGTGAGTGCAGTTACTATTACAAGGGAGAAGGTGCTCAAAAAGCTGAAAGATCTAAGGGGGTCCCTGGACCAGATGAACTGCACCCTAGGGTTCTGAAAGAGGTAGTGGTAGAGATTGTGCAAGCATTAGCACAGATCTTTCAAAAATCATTCAACTCTGGCATGATGCCAGAGGAATGGAAAATTGCAAATATCACTCCACTCTTTAGGAAAGAAGAAAGGCAGCAGAAAGGAAATTATAAACCAGTTAGCCTGACCTCAGTTGTTGGGAAGTTGTTGGAGTCAATTGTGAAGGGTGAGGTGACGGAGTACTTGGTGACATAGGACAAGGTCAGCATGGTTTCCTATAGGGAAAATCTTGCCTGATGAACTTGTTGGAGTTCTTTGAGAAGATTACATGTAGGATAGATAAAGGGGATGCAGTGGATGTTATATATTTGGACTTTCAGAAAGCCTTTGACAAGGCGGCACACATGAGGCTGCTTACCAAGTTAAGAGCCCATGGTATTACAAGAAAGTTACTGGCATGTTTAGAGCACTGACTGATTGGTAGGAGGCCGTGAATGGGAATAAAAGGACTTTTTTCTGGTTGACTGCCAGTGACTAGTGGTGTTCTGCAGGGGTTGGTGTTGGGACTGCTTTTCTTTTTATACTGTGTATCAATGATTTAGATGATGGAATAGATGGCTTTGTTGCTAAGTTTGTAGATACAAAGATGGGTGGAGGGGCAGGTAGTGTTGAGGAAACAGGTAGGGTGCAGAAGGATTTAGGCAGATTAGGAGAATGGGCAAAAGAGTGGCAAATGAAATACAATGTTGAAAAATGCACGGTCATGCATTTTGTTAGTAGAAATAAACGTGCAGGCAATTTTCTAAACAGGGAGAAAATCCGAACATCTAAGATGCAAAGGGATTTGGGAGTCCTTGTGCAGAACACCCTAAAGGTTAACTTGCAGGTAGAGTTGGTGGTGAGGAAGGCAAATGCAATGTTAGCATTCATTTCAAGAGGTCTAGAATACAAAAGCAGGGATGTGATACTGAGGCTTTATAAGGCACTGGTGAGGCCTCACCTTGGAACAGTTTTGGGCTCTTCATCTAAGAAACGATGTGCTGGCATTGGAGGGGGTTCAGAGGACGTTTACAAGGATGATTTCGGAAGTAAAAGGATAATCATACGAGGAACGTTTCATAGCTCTGGGTCTGTACTCACTAGAATTTAGAAGGCTGGTGGGGGGGGGGGAAATTTCATTGAAACCATTCAAATGCTGAAAGACCTAGGCAGAGTAGATGTGGAAAAGATGTTTCCCATGGTGGGGGAGTCTAGGACAGAGAGCACAGCCTCAGGATATAGGGGTGTCAATTTAAAACAGAGATGTGAAGAAATTTCTTTAGCCAGAGGGTGGTGAATTTGTGGAATTTATTACCACAGGCAGCTGTGGAGGCCAGGTAGTTGGGTGTATTTAAGGCAGAACTCAATAGCTTCTTGACTGGACATGGCATCAAAGGTTACGGAGAGGCCGGGGAGTGGGGTGGTGGAGCAGGCTCGATGGGCTGAATGGCCTAATGTGCTCCTATGTCTTATGGTCTTATGAGAGGATCGGAGGTGAAGAGCGTCAATAGCTTTAGATTCCTTGGCGTTAACGTTTCAGACGATCTGTCTTGGGACCAGCATGTAAGTGTCATTACAAAGATAGCACGTCTACTTTCTTAGAAATTCTCAATCTTATAAACCTCTATCTTGTGACTTGTGGTGAGGGTTGCACACCATCACAGACTTCAACGCCAAACGCAGTGGTGCTGCCAACATCACGGCCTCTCTCCCAGATGAGCTCAATCACGTTTACGCTTGGTTTGATGTCCCTAACTCTGAGCCTCTGAGGAAAGTCACCACTACAACCTAAAAACCCGGTCATCTCTGAGACACGCAGATGTTTCCAAAGTGTGGACAGTCGCAAGGCTGCGGGACCAGAACACATCCCAGGGCAAGTACACAAGATGTGTGCAGCACGACTGGCAGATGTGTTTACAGTCATTTAAAATCTCTCCCTCTCCCAGTGTAGAGTGCCCTCCTGCTTCAAATTATCCACCATTGTTACTGTACCAAAAAAGACCAAGGTAACATGTCTGAACAACTGGTGTCCTGTTGCACTCACCTCAATAATAAGCAAATGTTTTGACAGGTTGGTCAAGGACTACATCTTCAGCATGCTACCATCCACACTGGACCCCCTACAATTCACCTACCGACACAACCGATCAACAGACGATGCAATAGCCACAGCTCTACACACCGTCCTTACATACCTGGAGAAGAAGGATGCTTCTGTGAGGATGCTGTTCTTGAACTACAGTTCAGCATTCAACACTACACTTCCATCCAGGCTTGACAAGTAGCTCAGAGACCTCGGCCTTCACCCTGTCTTGTACAGCTGGATCTTGGACTTCCTGTCAGATCGCTGGCAGGTGGTAAGAGTGGGCTTCCTCACCTCTACCCCTCTGACTCTCAACACAGAAGCCCCTCAGGTCTATGTACTGTCCCCTCTTTTACTCCCTGTATACCCATGACTGTGTCGCCACCCACAGCACTAATCTGCTAATTAAATTTGCTAATGACATTACATTGATAGGCCAAATCTCAAACAATAATGAGGTGGCCTACAGGGAAAAAGTCATCTCGCTGACACAGTGGTGTCAAGAAAACAACCTCTCCCTCAATGTTGCAAAAACAAAGAAGCTGGTTGTGGATTACAGGAGGAATGGAGATGGGCTAACCCCTATTGACATCAATGGATCTGGGGTTGAGAGTATAAATAGCTTTAAGTTCCTCGGCATCCACATCACCGAGAACCTCACGTGGCCTGTACACAACAGCTGTGTGGTGAAAAAGGCAATAGTCCCTCTTTCACCTCAGACAGTTGAGGAAGTTTGGTAAGGGCCCCAAAATCCTAAGAACTTTCTACAGGGGCGCAACTGAGTGCATCCTGACTGGCTGCATCACTGCCTGGTATGGGAACTGTATCTCCCTGAATCGCAGGATTCTGCAGAGAGTGGTGCGGACAGCCCAGCACATCTGTAGTTGTGAACTTCCCGTGATTCAGGACATTTACAAAGACAGGTATGAAAAAAGGGCCTGAAGGATCATTGGGGACCCGAGTCACTCCAACCACAATCTATTCCAGCTGCTACCATCCGGGAAACGGTACTGCAGCATAAAAGCCCGGACCAACAGGCTCCGGGACAGCTTCTTCCACCAGGCCATCAGACTGATTAACTCATGTTGATTTGAGTGTATTTCTATGTTACATTGACTGTTCTATTTATTATAAATTACTATGATTGCACATTTGGACGGAGACATAACGTAGAGATTTTTACTCCTGTATGTGAAGGATGTAAGAAATAAAATCAATTCAATCCAATCAGTTCTCCCCTCAGCGTCCACTGCTCCAGTTCAAAGTGCAAAATTCAAATTTATTAGATAGATAGATACTTTATTCATCCCCATGGGGAAATTCAACTTTTTTCCAATGTCCCATACACTTGTTGTAGCAAAACTAATTACATACAATACTTAACTCAGTAAAAAAATATGATATGCATCTAAATCACTATCTCAAAAAGCATTAATAATAGCTTTTAAAAAGTTCTTAAGTCCTGGCGGTTGAATTGTAAAGCCTAATGGCATTGGGGAGTATTGACCTCTTCATCCTGTCTGAGGAGCATTGCATCGATAGTAACCTGTCGCTGAAACTGCTTCTCTGTCTCTGGATGGTGCTATGTAGAGGATGTTCAGAGTTTTCCATAATTGACCGTAGCCTACTCAGCGCCCTTTGCTCAGCTACCGATGTTAAACTCTCCAGTACTTTGCCCACGACAGAGCCCGCCTTCCTTACCAGCTTATTAAGACGTGAGGCGTCCCTCTTCTTAATGCTTCCTCCCCAACACGCCACCACAAAGAAGAGGGCGCTCTCCACAACTGACCTATAGAACATCTTCAGTATCTCACTACAGACATTGAATGATGCCAACCTTCTACATCCTTATCAAACTACATACAGTATATGTCACCATATAAAACCCTGAGATTCACTTTCTTGTGGGCATACTCAGTAAATCCAAGAAACATAATAGAATCAATGAAAGACCGGACTCATTTGGACAGAAAAATAACCAATGTGGAGAAATAGTCTGGCATGGACTCGATGGGCCAAAGGGCTTGTTTTTGTGCTGTAGTTTTCTGTGACTCTAAGACAACAATCTGCATTTTCTCTGGAAATCACCGAAAAACAAACAGTGTTCAAGAGAAAACAACCCAAATTTGTCCAAGCTCTCATTGTAGCACATGCTTTCTAATCCAGGCAACATTGTGATTAACCTCTTCTGCACCCTCTCAAAAGCCTCAGCATCCTTTCTATAATGGGGTGACCAGAACCGTATGCAATACACCACACAATCCCTCCAGATTTCTCAAGTGTTCACATTTCCTCACTATCCAGTAGAAATTTATGTTAATATAATTGTGAAAACTTTAATTAATTGTGTTAATGAACATATTCCATACATTCTCTAAATAATATTCCACAAGTTTTACTTTCAAATATTATAAAGATTCAACATATTTGCATTGTCAATGTTTCAAGTTACAACGCTGTCTATAGACACAGAATGGAAGTCGGTAGCTCATTGTTAATAAACTGCCAGCCCACTGAATGCCGATGCCTACGAGTCAAAACATTTCACTTTTGCCATTGCGTCTGTAGGTTGTTTTGATTGCCTGGCCTGGTGTTGTGAGTTGTGGTTTGTGCATATTTTAAAAAAAAATATTTATGGTGCTGCTCAGTTTTCAGGCTGCGTAAAAACTTCCTGCTCAGCAATGGTTGGTCCTGAAGCGGTAAAGGAAAATTAGAGGGAACATTGCCATCCAGTCTGAACCACTCTGATAGACAACAGTGCCCTTGTTGACTCACGAGAAGAATAACTGGCAGAGGAGTCTGAATTATCCGACTCTTGCTGAGGCACCAGAGATAAAAATGTGTCCCCAATCACCCAGTTGCGAACTACCAAATCAAACAACTGTATGAGCTGAGGAGCATTGTGAGTTGCCTTAGGCTGTTTATCCAAGGAAGGATATGCTGGCATTGGAAGGGTCCAGAGGAGGTGCATGAGAATGGTCGCAGGAATGAAAGGGTTAATATATGAGGAGCATTTAATGGCTCTGGGCCTGTAAAGGAATGAGAGGGGATCTTAGGCAAGGGTTTCTAGGTGGCACAACTTGATGGGCTTGTTCTGCGCTGTATCTCAGTAAGTAAATACTAAATTAAATTACACCCTGGTGACCAATTAATCCACTTACCCATATGTCTTTGGAACGTGGGAGGAAACCAGAGCACCCAGAGGAAACACAGGTATTTCACAGGGAATATGTACAAACTCCTTACAGACAGTGGCGGAAATTGAACCCTGAACTCCAGAATTTTCCGAGCTGCAATAGCATTGCGCTAGCCCCTACGCGACTGTTGCAGTAGTAATTTTCATAAGAACTAAGGATAGAGAACCGTAGCTACTGCACTTTCATGGTAAGCAAACATGGCTGCTCATTAAAAGCCCAGAGGCCAATGATCTTTAAATTCTTAAATGCTTGAAGATGAGGAGGAATTTCTTTAGCCAGAGGGAGATGAATATGTGGAATTCATTGCCACAGACAGCTGTGGAAGCCAAGTCATATATTTAAAGTGGAGGTCACTGGGTTCTTTGTTACTAAAGACATCAAAGGTTACAGGGAGAAGGCAGGAGAATATGGTTGAGAAGGATAATAAGGCTGAACTGACTCCGCAACCTGTGGACTCACTTTCAGGGACTTAGCAGATCATGTCCTATGCGTTACTTGTTTACTTCGTTGTTTTCCATTTGCATGATTCATCTTTTGCACATTAAATGTTTGTCAGTCTTTCTTGTGTATGGTTTTTCACGAATTCTATTGTGTTTCTTTGTTTGGTGGGTGCCTGCAAGAAGATGAATCTCATGGTTGCATATATTTATTTATTTAGAAACACAGAGTTCCTTCCAGCCCACAGAGCTGTCCCATCCAGCAAACCATCAATGTGAACACTAGCCTAATCACGGGACAATTTACAATGACCAATACAACCTACTAACCAGTACATCTGTGAACTGTGGGAGGAAGCCAGAGTACCCGGAGGAAACACACACACTCATGGGAAGGAACGTACAAACCTGCTTACAGGGGATGTCAGAATCTCCGATACCCTGAGCTGTAATAGCGTCACCCTTACTCTATGCTATTGTGGTACCCAAAAGTTTATGTGGTATACATACTTTGAAAATAAATTTGGAATTTGGACTTTGCAATCAGCCATGATGGACTGGTGAAGACTAGATGGGCTGAATGACCTAATTCTGCTCCTGTGTCTTGAGGTCCTAAAGAAATAAAGGCATTGATCACAAGTACCCAGAGACCACACTAGGATGCAAGGTCTACCCCAGCCATTGAGAACTCCTTTTATGTTATTGACTTCAGGAGAACCTGCACCACTCACACCCCTATTCAGATTGGCAGCACAACTAAGGAAACTGCAGCAGTTTCAAACTCAATCTCACACAACCTCTTATACTCCCAAAACACATGCTCCACAGTCAAGAAAGCTCATCAACACCTCTACTTTCTGAGGAAGCTGGATCAATACTCATGACTTTCTACAGATGTGCACTGAGAACATCCCAACGTGGTGCCTGCAGAAGTTGGATAGATTGGTGGAAAGGGCAAAGTGGTGGATGGAATAGTGTTGAGAGGAGTACAGCCATGCACTTAGGCGCAAGGAATAAATGTGTATACTATTTCCTAAAATAGAAAATTCAAAAAACAGAGGTGCAGAGGGACTGACAGTCGTGCAAGATTCTCTAAAGGTTAGCTGGGAAGTAAGGAAGACAAATGCGATGTTAGCATTCATTTTGAGAGGACTAGCATACAAAAGCAAGGATGTAATGCTGAAGCGTTATAATAAATTGGTCAGACCACATTTGGAGTATTGTGAGCAGTTTTGAGCCCCTTATCTAAGAAATGATATGCTGGTATTCGTAAGAATTATCTTAGGAATGACAGGGTTAATGTACAAGGGATGTTTTATGGCTCTAGGCCTGTACACGCTGAGGTCTCGAAGAATAAGGAGGGATCTCATTGAAACCTATCAAATATTAAAAGGCCTTGATAGAAAGGATGTGGAGAGGATGTTGCATATAGTAGGGAAGTTGAGGACTAGAGGGCACAGCCTCAGAATTGAGAGATGCCCATTAGAACAGAGACAAGGAAACATTTCTTTATCTGAATCTGTGGAATTCATTAGCACAGATGGCTGTGCAGCCCAAGACATTGGATATGTTTTAAGACAGACAGACACAGACATCTGTCTGTGGAGATGGTGGAGAGTGGATAGGTTCTTGGTTAATCAGAGTATCAAAGGTTATGGGAGAAGGCAGGAGAATGGTGTTGAGAGGGATGATGGATCAGCCATGATGGAATAGCAGAGACCTGATGGGCTGAATGGCCTAATTCTACGCCTTTGTCTCATGCTACATCACTGTGACACAGAAACTGCTCCGCAACAGATAGGACATCTCCATAATGGGTAGTTAAAACTGCCCAACGCATCACTGGCATTAGCCTACCTGCTATCAAGGACGTATATACAGAAAGGTGCTGGAAAAGTGCCAGCAACATCATGGAAGAACCCACCCACTTTGACTGTTTGTCCCAGCCCCATCAGGGAGGAGGCTATGTAGTATCCACACCACCAAACTCAAAAACAGTTACTTTCCCCGAGCAGCAAGGCTGCTCAACACCTCCACTAACCACACCCCCAAACACCACTACTTTATCATTTCCTGTCACAGATATACAGACGTTCCTGTGCCTAGCATCACTTTATGATCTAAATATATACACTGTCTTATGAATCGATATTTATTGTGCTTTTATTGTGTTTGTCATGCTTATTATGTTTTTTAATGCTGCATCAGGTCTGGAATAACATCATTTCATTCTCCATTACAATTGTATAGTGCAGAATGACAATAAACTATCTCGAATTTTTACAAGGGTAAAGAACAAAAGACCAATGGAAGTTTGGCCTTCAGCTCCAGATTGTTGGTATTCAAAAGTGAACAGATATATCTGCAGGACAACAAAGCCAGATTCTTTCTGGAGCTCCACGGGAAGATGGGTTGAATGTTGGAATGCAGAGTGCAGGTTCACTAGGGAACTAAACTTTATCTTGTTTATTTAATTTATTTTATTCAGAAATACAGCATAAAATAGCCATGAGCTTCACCGCCCAACAACCCACCTATTTAACCCAAGCCTAATCACAGGACAATCTACAATGACCAATTAACCTACTAACCAGTAAGCGTTTGGACCGTGGGAGGAAACCCGAGCACCCGGAGGAAACCCTGGCATTCCACGAAGAGGATGTACAGACTCCTTACAGAGGATGCTGGAATTGAACTCCGAACTCCGATTCCCCCCCACCCCCTCCTCCCGAGCTGTAATAGCATTGTGCTAACCACATTATACCATTAACACAGGTTTATTGATGCAAACACGAGGAAATCTGCAGATGCTGGAAAATCAAGCAACACACACAAAATGCTGGTGGAACGCAGCAGGCCAGGCAGCATCTATAGGAAGAAGCACTATCAATGTTTCAGGCTGAGACCCTTCGTCAGGACTAACTGAAAGAAAAGTACTATCTTTTCTTTCAGTTAGTCCTGACGAAGGGTCTTGGCCCAAAACATCAACAGCGCTTCTCCCTATAGTTGCTGCCTGGCCTGCTGCGTTCCACCAGCATTTTGTGTGTGCCTCAGGTTTATTGATGTTTATTAAAGAACCACCTTTTCAAATCAATGTCAAATAATACCTGAAATAATGAAGACAGCGAAGGCAATGGGTGAAAGAAGTGAATCAACACACTGAATTTGGTTCATAGGAAATGCCAATTTTTAATGGGTACAACAACATCCAACAAATACACCAGAGTGTAACAACTTATTTGCAAGATTATCACCAGGCTCAATTTATGGAAGAAAGACTGTTCACCGTTGCACCTGGAAAATATGAGAAAGATATGTCAACTATGTACAGTAGGTCATGACTTTAACCAAACCCTTCTCTCCACCCAAGCACAGAAACACTTCTAAATTACCAGGAATACAGAAAGCCATTGTTATTCAATATACCAAATCATATATCCAATGTCACACAAAATTTTTTTGTCAGCTGAGTTTCAATATATTATTTTTCTTTCATCACAATGCACCCCTTGACAAGACTCAATTAGCAAAAACACCTCATCAAATCACTCGTCTGTTACTAAGCCATTCCATTAAATGCTGGCAAATTCTTTGATTAAATATTAGCAATGTCTTTGATCCCCAGTCTTGACTGAATTATTGCAACTGTTCTAAGAGGCGTTGTGACTTATACCAACTCATTTCAGAGATCTATTCTGTAAGTTACAACATCTTGGAGCTTACAACGGGACATTGACTGGATGCAGATCCTGGCTAGCAGATGGAGTTCAATCCAGAATAGTGACAAGTGACACACTTTGGAAAGTTGAACTTGAAGGCAGAATACAAGGTTACTGGCAGGATTCTTGGCAATGTGCTGGAACAGAGGGATCTTAGGATTTGACAGTGCATTTCATAGGGTGGTTAAGAAGGCGCATCATATGTTGCCCTTCATTAGTTGGGGGATTGAGCTCAAGAGCCATGGGGTAATGTTGCAGTTCTATAAAACTCTAGCTAGCCTACTCTTGGAGTACTGTGTTCATTTCTGGTTGCTTCATTATCAGAAGGATGTGGAAGCTTTAGAGAATGTGCAGAGGTGATTTACCAGGGATGCTGCCTGGATTAGAAAGCATGTCTTATGAGGATAGACTGAGCAAATGCGGGCTTTTCTCACTGAAGCGGAGGAGGATGAGAGGTGACTTGATAGAGGTGTATAAAATGATAAGAGGCATATATAGAGTGGATATTTTACCGGGAGACTAATTCAAGACAGCATAACTTTAAGTCCTTTGGAGGAAAGTACAGAGCAGGTATCACAGGTAGTTTTTTAAAAATATACACTGAGTAGTTGGTGTGTGGCATGCATTGCCAGGGGGTGGTGGTAGAGGCAGATACATAGGGGACATTTAAGGAACTCTAAGATAGGCGCATGGATGATAGAAACATAGAGGGTTATGCGGGGGGGGGAAGGGTTAAATTGATCTTGGAGTAGGTTAATGGGTCAGTGTAACATCCTGGTTAGAAAAAAGTTCCAATTCTAGTGGCTCTTTAAATGCTGTTGACTGTTTACCGTTTATCAACGAGGATAATCATTAGTGACAACTTAATCACTTAAGCATTGGTTTTCTCAGGTAAAGCTGTTATTTACCTGTTCTACGGAAGATGCTGTCATGTAAAAATGTATTTTCTATCATGCCTTCCGCTTCGTTTCACCTGACGCTGAAAAACAGGCCACGGTTACATTTCAATAAAATCGAGGAGAAAACAGTTACTCTGCATCCTGCTCTTTCACTTTCTCTACCAGACAGTCATCAAAGTTCAAGATTCAAGTTTATTTATCACGTGTACACCAATACATTCAGTGAAATGTGTAACTTGTATTAACAAGCAACACACAGGTGAAGATGTGCTGAGGGCAGTCCACAAGTGTTGCCACACCACACATTCCAGTGCCAACGTAGCGTGTCCACAAGGCTCAGGAGAACAACACAGAATACAACAAGTAGTTAAATAGCAACAGCAAAAACCAAGCTCCATTCCTCCCTCCTACCCGCAGTCCTTTAACCCAGGACAGGCCTCAGGCCTCCAGCAGATTTGTACTCAGGCCTGCAGATACCAGGTTTCAACCTCCCCAGTGGACTTGCAGAGATATGTAGACTAGGCTACGGCCAACAGTCCTCAAATTCTGGACTTCTGGTTTGCCCCTCAGGCCTCAATCCTCGGCATCGATCCCAGGACATACCATACGTCTTGTACAACAACCATCCTCTGGATCCTCAGTTCATTACTTTAGCAGATAATTTAATGGTGTAGATAATAATAAAACTGTAGGCAGATAGAAAATTGTGTTCTAGTTTACACTATTCCCAAACACACTTTGCAAGGATATGTGTTGACGTCTAGTGCTATTGGTCGAAGTAGACACTATCGTGTGGGACAGATGGAGAAGAGAAAGTGAACTGAGAGCGTGAGGAATGATGTATTCAGTACCAGAACCACTTGCATGCATGGAATATAAATACTGACATATGTCCTATTTCCTTGTGAGCGGCAAGGTAGCAGAACACTATTCAATTCCCAACACTGTCTGTAAGGAATCTGTACATTCTTCCATAATCATGTGGGTTTCCTTCGGGTGCACTTGTTTCCTCCCACATTTCAACAACGTACAGGTTATTGCAAGTTAATTGGTCACGTGGGTATGATTGGGTGACACAAGCTCATTGGGCTGGAAGGGCCTGTTACTGTGCTGTATCTCTAAATTAAAATAACAATGCCTGCAACCATTTTATCATAGTAAGACAATCACAAAATGCCACAGCAAAGTTTGTGTGACGCCAATGTAATAGGTTTGCAATTCTGTACTTTCATTATGGTATGGGAGGTATTAAGTGCAATTAAAAGCCTAATGGAAGACAAAGTCACCCCATAGAGTCGTAGAGTACTACAAAACAGAAACAGGCCCTTCAGCCCAACTAATCCATGCCAAACTATATTCTACTTATTCCCATCAACCTGCGCCCTGACCTATCCATGTACCTATCCAAATTTCTCTTAAATGCTGAAATCAAAACAGCACCCATTACATGCACTGGCAGCTTGTTCTACACTCTCACAACCTTCTGAGTGAAGAAATTCCCCTTCCTGTTCCCCTTAAACATTTCAACTTTCACCCTTTACCCATGACCTCTAATTGCATTCTCCCTCAACCTCATTTACCCTATCTATACCCCTCATAATTCTGCATGCCTCTATCAAATTTCCCCTCATTCTCCTACACTCTAGGGAATAAAGTCCTAACCTATTCAACCTTTCCCTATAACTCAGGTCCTCAACTCCTGTTATGACAGTGTTCTGAGTATAGTTAGAGACACAAGAAACTGCAATGCTAAAATCTGGATCAAAAAACAAACTGCAGAGGGGAAGCAGCTACCACAAATGAAGATCTCACCCATCCTAGACATTCTCTCTTCTCCAGCACCCCCACCCCCCCATCTCCCATTGGGCAGAAGATACAAAAAGCATGAAAGCACGTACCACCAGGCTCAAGGACCGCTTCAACCCCATTGTTTTAAATGGCTCCCTAGGTAAATAAAATGGACTCTTTACCTCACAATCTAATTTGTTAAGATCTTCATCTTACTGTCTACCTGCACTGTACTTACTCGTAACTATAACATTTTATTCTGCAATCTAACTGTTCTCTCTTGTGCTATCTCAAAGTACTGTTGTAATGAAATGACCTGTATGGATGACATGCAAGACGAAGTTTTTCATTGTACATGACGATAATTAAACCGATTTATTCTTTGGAGCGCCACAGTAGCATAGCAGTTAGCACGACGCTTTTATGTGTAGGGGGTTGGAGTTTGGAGTTGAGCTCTGCTGTCCCCTGAAAGCAAGTTTGTACATTCCTTCTCGTGTGTGTGTGGATTTCCTCCGGGTACTCTGGATTCCTCCCACAGTCCAAAAGGTGTACTGGTTGTTTGGGCATTGTAAATTATACCGTGATTAAGCTAGGGTTCAATTGGTGGGTTACTGGGTAGCGTGACTCATTGGGCCGGAAAGGACTGTTCCGCACTATTTCTCTAAATAAAATAATCAATTTTCAGTTCTGACCGTTCTCTTCCACAGATGCTACCCGACCTACAATGTAGTTGTTTTTTTATATAACTAAACTGGGGTGGAATCTGCTTCAGGTCATAACCCCTCAGACTCCAGCACCCATCTGGCAGAACTGTCTTGGGATGGTGGAACTGTCAAAATTCAAAGTAAATTTAAATACATATAAGTCACCACATACAATCCTGAAATTCATTTCCTTGTAGGTGTTCACAGTAAATACAATCATGCACAATAGAATCAACAAAAGACCACACATAGCAAGACAGACAAACAACTAATGTGCAAAAGACAACAAACTGTGCAAATACAAAACTTAGAAGAAAAATGATGATGATAATAAATAAGTAATAAATAACATGAAAAGCCTGTAAACTGTTGGGGTGAGTGAAGTTATTTTTGATGCCTGATGTTTGAGGGGTGGAGAGCAAAGATGTACAACAACCTGGCTCATTTTTTGCTAAATGCATGTGACTTATAGATGGCCCAGTAACCTTACCACAAAAAAAAAGACAGGCTGCCATATTCTCTGAACGACTCATAGACAATTCCTCAGTTAAGAGAGGAGGTTAAACTGTGCTATCAACCAATAAGGATTTGATAATATGATAATAGTTACTTTGGGAGAGGATAGTGACTGGTTCCGCTAACCCTCAGCATGACTGATTTGGGCTAATATTGCCCCCCACTTAGCCTGGATAATGACCACTCTGTGTTATGCCTGCCCACCCCGTGGGTAAAAACATAAACCATACAGTACTAACCACTGGTGGCCGACGTCGCCGCTGGGAATGGACAGGTCCCGTCTGGGGAGGTGCTGGTATCACAGGGGGGTGTGCTGCCAGGGCTCGCCCTCGGCTGGTGCCCCGGGCCTGGTGGTTGGTTTCTGGCCCCGTGAGGGTCATCGGGCGCTCTTCCGTCGGCCTTGTCGTTGTTGTCCATCGCACTTCCCCACCCCTCCGACTCCTCCTCCCCTGTTCCCTCCTGGGTGAGCCGGGGCGACAGCGTCGGGCGCCCGCGTCAGCCTGGCGCTCTGTGACCCGCGGTGATGCAACAGTCCGGTGTTACTCCGGTCACCGGCAGCGAGGAAGCGACCGCCCGGACCCCGCCAGCGTCGGAGATGCCTGGCCCGGGAAGCGCGCAAGAGGACATTCCAGCTTCCCGAACCACCTCCCTCGTTGGGAGCGACCCATTGACCCCACCATTGGCTCCTGTGTCCGTATTACAGCAGGGACATTGGCTGAGCAACCCCGATGGGCCGAGTTGTCTAACTCTATTGTACACTCAATGACCACGTTATTAGATACACCTGTAAACCTGCTGGTCAATGCAAATATTTAATCTGCCAATCACATGGCAGAAACTCAATGCATAAAATCATGCAGACATGGTCAAGAATTTCAGTTGTTGTTAAGCCCAAACATCAAAATGGGGAAGAAGTGATAGCTAAGTGACTTTGACTGTGGAATGATTGTTGGTGCTATACTGGGTGGTTTGAGTATCTCAGAAACTGCTGATCTCCTGAGATTATCATACTCTCGAGTTTACAGAGAATGGTCCCAAAAACAAAAATAAAACCCAGTGGGTGGTAGTTCTGAGAGTGAAAATGTCTTCTTAATGAGAGAAGTCAGAGGAGAATGACCGGATTGGTTCAAGGTGACAGTGGCTCTAATAACCACACATTACAATAGTGGTATAGGAGAACATCTCTGGATGCACTACATGCCAAACCTTGAAGTGAATGGGCTACAACAGTACAACACCATGAATGTACACTGAGTGGCTACTTTAATAGGTACCTAATAAAGTGGCCACTGACTGATGATCTACTGTCTGGAAAAAGTATAGCACAGACTACAAACAAGACCACATTATTCGAACTACCATCACTGCAGGACGTGTGTTTCCAGGACAAGGAAGCAGGCAGATAAAATCACTGTGGACACTACTTGCCCTGCAAACTGCCTTTTTCAAAAGCTCCTTTCTGGAAAGTGCTATTAAACAAAAAGATCATGCCATCTTAAAAGTTTGTTCCCCCAGCCAGTTAATCTGATCAACTATTCTGGTTAGCCCCCCCCCCCCCCCCACACCATCTATTACCTCAGTCTCATCATTGCACTGTAAACACTTTTCATAAAGCTGTTTACATTGTAAATATATGCTGGTATTTATGTACTTATGCAAATTTTATTTACATATCTGTGCTTCCAAATTTAACTTCATATCTCTGAAGCCTCCATTGGTCAGGGTCAAACATGGATATTGCAACCAAGCTGTATAGATATGCAGGCCTGGGCAGTGCAATATGGAGAGCAAGCTGTTGCCCCTTTCAATTCATCTGATGAACCCAAAGGAATAGCAGACTGGTAGAGTTTGGCACCAGCAGCATCACAGGTGTTGTCAGTCACCACTGAACTTAACGTAGGACTGCCTTAGGGATCCTAGCTCCTGATTTTTCCCTCAGGGCTTGCTCCCGAAGCCTTCCTCATGGGTGGTTGTAGCCGTAAGGCAGCTGAGCTTTGAGATCAAAGTAAAATTCATATAATGCTTTATAATTGTTGAATGTTTTTTGTTGTATGTTGCACCAACACACCACAGCAAATTATTAATAAATATATTTGGTGAATAACGTTGATCCTTGCTCCTAACTGCCTGCACCAACTCCATATCCCACCATTCCCTGTCTTTACTCATCAAAATGACTCTTAAACATTGCTATCATATCTGCCTCTACAACCACCCTGGCAGTTCTCCCTCTGAAAAAAAAATCTTACCTTCAGATGTTCCCCCATCAGGAAGATGCCTGGCCCATCTATGTAGCTCATCCGATTGAAGTATATTGTCAATGTTCACAAGTTACCAGAAGTCAACATATAGATGACGATGAGAGGACCTCTTTCTTGACTCAGGAGGGTTATGGGTTGTTTAAGAGTTAAGGATTAGTTTGATCATGGAGTAGATTAAAAGGTTGGCACAACACATGGGCTGAAGAACCTATTCTGTGCTATAATAAGAAAAAATGCAGAGAGATATAGGAGGGATAGAGTTAGAGGTAGGTTACCTGTGAAGAACAGAAACAAGAAGGTTGTCTGTGAGGCCACTGTTCTATACTCGGTGTCGGGTGTGGGAAGTCCAGGAGATTCCCAGCCTCTGGGAAGGCCTCATCTGTGCCAGGTGCGTCAAGTTACAACTCCTTAAGGACTGCATTAGGGAACTAGAGCTCCAGCTCGATGACCTTCGTCTGGTCAGGGAAAGTGAGGAGGTGATAGAGAGGAGCTATAGGCAAGTAGTCACACTGGGGCCTCAGGAGACAGATGTGGGTAACAGTCAGGAGAGGGAAGGGCAAGAGGCAGATACTAGATAATACCCCAGTGGCTGTCCCCCTTAACAATAAGTACTCCAGTTTGAGTACTGTTGGGGCGACAGCCTACCTGGGGGAAGCAACAATGGCTGCACCTCTGGCACAGAGTCCGGTCCTGTGGCTCAGAAGGGTAGGGAAAGGAAGAATGAAGCAGTGATAGGGGACTCTATAGTTAGGGGGTCAGACTGGTGATTCTGTGGAAACAGGAAAGAAACACAGATGTTAGTTTGCCTCCCAGGTGCTAGTGTCCGGGATGTTTCTGATCGCGTCCCCACGATATCCTGAGGTGGGAAGGAGAACAGCCAGAGGTCGTGGTACATATTGGTACCAATGACATAGGTAGGAAAAGGCAGGAAGTCCTGAAAGACTACAGGAAGTTAGGAAAGAAGTTGAGAAGCAGGACCTCAAAGGTAGTAACCTTGGGATTACGGCCTGTGCCACGCGACGGTGAGTATAGGAACAGAGTGAGGTGATGGATGGATGTGTGGCTGAGGGTTTGGAGTAGGGGGCAGGGATTCAGATTTCTGGATCATTGGGATCTCTTTTGAAGCAGGTGTGGCCTATACAAAAAGGATGGGTTGCACTTGAATCCGAGGGGGACAGATATCCTGGCAGGGATGTTCGCTAAGGCTATTGGGGAGAGTTGAAACAAGAATTGCTGGGGGTGGGAACCGAACTGAAGAGACGGAGGAAGGGGCTGTTGGCTCACAAATAGAGAAAGCTTAGAGACAGTGCGAGAGGGAGGATAGGCAAGTGATAGAGAAGGGACGCGCTCAGACCAATGGTTTGAGATGTGTCTATTTTAATGCAAGAAGTAGCATGAACAAAGCAGATGAGCTTAGAGCGTGGATCAGTACTTGGAGCTATGATGTTGTGGCCATTACAGAGACTTAGATGGCTCAGGGGCAGTAATGGCTACTTAGAGTGCCAGGCTATAGATGTTTCAGAAAGGACAGGGAGGGAGGCAAAAGAGGTGGGGGCATGGCACTGTTGCTCAGAGATAGTGTCACGGCTGCAGAAAAGGAGGAAGTCATGGAGGGATTGTCTACGGAGTCTCTGTGGGTGGAAGTTAGGAACAGGAAGGGGTCAATAACTCTACTGGGTGTTTTTTATAGACCACCCAATAGTAACAGGGACATCAAGGAGCAGATAGGGAGACAGATCCTGGAAAAGTGTAATAATAAGAGTTATCATGGTGGGAGATTTAAATTTCCTAAATATTGATTGGCATCTCCCTCGAGCAAGGCGTTTAGATGGGGTGGAATTTGTTAGGTGTGTTCAGGAAGGATTCCTGAAACAATAAGCCTACAAGAGGAGAGGTTGTACTTGATCTGGTATTGGGAAATGAACCTCGTCAGGTGTCAGATCTCTCAGTGTGAGAGCATTTTGGAGATAGTGATCATAATTCTATCTCCTTTACCATAGCATTGGAGAGGGATAGGAACAGACAAGTTAGGAAAGTGTTTACTTGGAGTAAGGGGAAATATGAAGCTATCAGGCGGGAACTTGGGAGCATAAATTGGAAACAGATGTTCTCAGGGAAATGTACAGCAGAAATGTGGCAAATGTTCAGGGTATATTTGCGTGGTGTTCTGCGTAGATACGTTTCAATGAGACAGGGGAAGGATGGTAGGGTACAGGAACCATGGTGTACAAAGGCTGTTGAAAATCTAGTCAAGAAGAAAAGTTTATGAAAGGTTAAAAAAACTAGGTAATGATAGAGATCTAGAATATTATAAGGCTAGCAGGAAGGAGCTTAAGAATGAAATTAGGAGAGCCAGAAGGGGCCATGAGAAGGCCTTGGCAAGCAGGATTAAGGAAAAGCCCAAGGCATTCTACAAGTACATGAAGAGGATAAGATGTGACAGAATAGGACCAATCAAGTGTGACAGTGGAAAAGTGTGTATGGAACCGAAGAGATAGCAGAGGTACTTAATGAATACTTTGCTTCAGTATTCATTACAGAAAAGGGCGTTAGCAATTGTAAGGATAACTTACAGTGGATTGAAAAGATAGAGCATATAGACATTAAGAAAGAGGATGTGCTGGAGCTTTTGGAAAGCATCAAGTTGGATGACTCTCCGGGACTGGATGAGATGTACCCCTGGCTACTGTGGGAGGCAAGGGAGGAGATTGCTGAGCCTCTGGCTATGTTGTTTGCATTATCATTTGGGGCGGGAGAGGTTCCGGAGGATTGGAGGGCTGCAGATGTTGTTCAAATTCAAGAAAGGGAGTAGGGATAGCCCAGGAAATTATAGACCAGTAAGTCTTACTTCAGTGGTTGGTAAATTGATGGAAAAGATCCTGAGAGGCAGGATTTATGAACATTTGGAGAGGCATAATATGATTAGGAATAGTCAGCATGGCTTTGTCAAAGGCAGGTCATGCCTTACGAGCCTGATTGAATTTTTTGAGAATGTGACTAAACACATTGATGAAGGAAGAGCAGTATATATAGCGCATATGGATTTCAGCAAAGCATTTGATAAGGTACCCCATGCAAGGCTTATTGAGAAGGTATGGAGGTATGGGATCCAAGTGAACATTGCTTTGTGGATCCAGAATTGGCTTGCCCACAGAAGGCAAAGAGTGGTTGTAGACGGGTCATATTCTGCATTGAGGTCGGTGTCTGGTGGTCTGCCTCAGGGATCAGTTCTGGGACCCCTTCACTTCATGACTTTTATAAATGACCTGGAAGAGGAAGTGGAGGGATAGGTTAGGAAATTTGCTGATGACACTAAGGTTGGGGGTGTTGTGGATAATGTGGACTGTTGTCAGAGGTTACAGTGGGACATCTAAAGGATGCAAAACTGGGCTAATAAGGGGCAGATGGAGGTCAACCTAGGTAAGTGTGAGGCAGATCATTCAGTAGGTCAAATATAATGGCAGAATATAGTATTAATGGTAAGACTCTTGGCAGTGTGGAGGATCAGAGGGATCTTGGGGTCCAAGTCCATAGGACACCCAAAGCTGCTGCACAGATTGACTCTGTGGTTAAGAAGGCGTACGGTGCATTGGCCTTCATCAATCGTGGGACTGAGTTTAAGAGCCAAGAGGTAATGTTACAGCTATATAGGACCCTCGTCAGACCCCACTTGGAGTACTGTCCTCAGTTCTGGTCACCTCACTACAGGAAGGATGTGGAGACTACAGATCGGGTGCAGAGGAGATTTACAAGGATGTTTCCTGGATTGGGGAGCATGCCTTATGAGAATAGGTTGAGTGAACTCGGCCTTTTCTCCTTAGAGCGGCAGAGGATGAGAGGTGACCTGGTAGAGGTGTATAAGATAATGAGAGGCATTGATCGTGTGGACATTCAGAGGCTTTTTCTCAGGGCTGGAATAGCTAATACGAGAGGGCACTGTTTTAAGGTGCTTGGAAGTAGGTACAGAGGAGATGTCAGGGCTAAGTTTTTTTACCCAGAGAGTAGTGAGTACGTGGAATGGGCTGCTGGCAACGGTAGTGGAGGCGGATACAATAGGGTCTTTTAAGAGACTCCTGGATAGGCACATGGAGCTTAGTAAAATAGACTATGGATAATCTGTGGGAATTTCTTAGTAAGTACATGTTCAGCACAACATTGTGGGCCAAAGGGCCTGTATTGTGCTGTAGGTTTTCTATGTTTCTAGTTTGATCTTAGAGTTGGTTAAAAGGGTGGTAGACCATCATGCTGTACTGTTCTATGCTCTATAGTGTAGCAAGATAGAACAGTGGTTAGAACAGTTAGCAGGCAGCATAATGCTTTATAGTGCCAGCGATCATGACTGGAGTTCAATTCCAGCTACTATATGAAAGCAGTTTCTACATTCTCCATGGTCTCCCCATGACTGTGTGGGCTTTCAGCAGGTGCTCCGGTTTTTTCCCACATTCCATGTACGTGTAGGTGAGTAAGGGTTAGTAAGCTGTGGGAATGCCATTTTTGGGCTAGAAGCATGGTGACACTTACAGCACATGCTCGGACTGTGTTGTTCCTCAACACAAATGACATATTTCACTGTACATTCAATGTACATGACAAATAAAGCAAATCGTAATCTTATCTTGAAATCTAGAGTCCAGATCCAAGGGTAACAGGCTCAGAATAATGGGTAGACTATTTACAACTGGGATGGGGAGATGCTTCTCCAAAGGAAAGTAAATCTTTAAAGTTGGGGCATCACAGTAGCATTGCGGTTAGCACATTGCTTTACTGTGCTAGCTGTAAGATCAGGGATCAATTCCTGCCGTAGTCTGTAAGGAGTTTGTATGTTCTCCCGTGAGGCATGGGTTTCCTCACACTTTCCAAAGATGTTCAGTTAGGGTTAGATAGATAGAAACTTTATTGATCACTAAGGAAATTACAGTATCACAGGAACATTGCAATGCACAGATAGACAAATATTGGGAGAGAAGTAAGAAAAATAAAATTAAGTTACCTTAAAAATAAGATGTACTACAAGATTTCCAAGTCACATTGATAAGATGATAGCATGAGTTACCGTAATATTATAGAGTAATGGTGCACATTCACACTGTGCAGATAAGAAGTGAGGGTAGTATTGCACAGGGTGTCCGGGATAGCAGGGTGTGCTAAACAGAGGTTACTAACAATCTAACAGGAGGGGGTCATCACTTCCCCGGCTATAGGTTGACTCATTATAGAGCCTAATGGGTGAGGGTAAGAATGACTCATATGGCGCTCTTGAGAGCAGCACAGTTGTCTTAGTCGATAACTGAAAATGCTCCTCTGTTCAGCCAAGGTGGCACGTAAAGGTGAGAAACATTGTCCAGAATTTCTAAAAGGTCCTTTGTTTTACCAAACCTCCGGTTTGACTCCTGTAACAGAACAGCCTTTCTAATCAGTTTATTGAGCTTGTTGGCATCGCCCACATTGGTGTCATTGCCCCAGCACACCACCAAGATTATACTGGTGACAACAGACTGGTAGAACATGTGAAGGAGAGCCCTGCAGATTCCAAAACGACCTCAGTTTCCTTAGGAAGTAAAGGTGACTCCGACTTTTCTTGTACACAGCCTCTGTGTTGGTGCTCCTGCCTGATGAACCTGTTGGAATTCTTTGAGGAGATTACAAGTAGGATAGATAAAGAGGATGCAGTGGATGTTGTATATTTGGACTTTCAGAAGGCCTTTAAAAAAGTGCTGCACACGAGGCTGCTTACCAAGTTAAGAGCCCATGGTATTACAGGAAAGTTACTAACATAGTTAGAGCATTGGCTAATTGGTAGGAGGCAGTGAGTGGGAATAAAAGGATCCTTTTCTGGTTGACTGTCAGTGACTGGTAGTGTTCCACAGGGGTTGGTTTTGAGATCACTTCTTTTTATGATGTACATAAATGACTTAGATGATGGAGTAGTTGGCTTTGTTGCCAAGTTTGCAGATGATACAAGATTAGTGGAAGGGCAAGGAGTGTTGATGAAACAGGTAGGATGCAGAAGGACTCAGATGGATTAGGAGAATGGGCAAGAAAGTGGCAAATGAAATATAACATTGGAAAATGTATGATCATGCACCTTGGTAGTAGAAATGTTTCCCATGGTGGGAGAGTCTAAGACAAGAGGGCACAGCCTCAGGATAGAGGGGCACCCTTTCAAAACAGAGATGCAGTGAACCAAAGGGTGGTGAATTTGTGGAATTTGTTGCCACATGCAGCTGTGGAGTCCAGGTCGTTGGGTGTACTTAAGGCAAAGATTGATAGCTTCTTGATTGGACACAGCATCAAAGGTTATAGAGTGAAGGCCGGGAACTGGGGTTGAGGAGGAGATAAAAAAAGGATCAGTCGTGATTGAATGGAGGAGTAGACTCAATGGGCCAGATGGCCTAATTCTGCTCCTATGTCTTAAGATGACTGGGGAGTTGGTGAAAGGTGGAGGCTGGGGGAGGTGAGGATTGGGACAATAGCAGTTGGTATGTGGAGGTGTGGTTGGTAGGTGCAGGGGGAGGAAGGGGTGTAGACCGTGGTAGCCTGTATTGTTCATCCACGTGTTGAACTGGAGGGAGGAGGGAAGACGTTGATGCTGAGGGAGCACTGGGTGCCTCTGCACCTGGACCAGTGTGCTGAGTGGGGTGGGAACAGGAGGAATATTGTCAAACCTATTGAAGAATTCTCTTAACTTATTAGCTCATCCATGGCTGCATTCTGAGGCTCTACAGCTAGGCTGATTGAAGCCAGTTTTGTTCCTCGTGCCTTTCCACAGCTCCCATGCGCTAGTCTGTCCAAGTTTGTTCTCTGACTCTCTCCTGTATTCCTCTTCAGCCACCTTGGTCTTCTCCTTTAGCTCTCTCTGTTTCAGTTCCTCCCTGTCTCCTGATCTAAAGGTTTTCTTTTTGTGACCCATGCTTTGTTGTTAGGGAAGCAGTGAACGGTCCTTGTTGGCATTACGCAGAAGTTGATATAGCCAGTGATATGATCAGTAAGTCCATTAATGTCCTCCCCCTATGGTTTACAAAGCATCTTCCAGTCAGTAACCCCAAAGCAGCCCTTCAAGGCCTCAATGGGCTCTGGAGACCATTTCTTTACTATCTTGGTGGTAGCTAGCTATTGCTGTACTGAACCAGATTGTGATCTGATCTTCCACGTGGGGGGAGAGCTGTGGAGCTGTCTGCATCTTTAACATTTGCATACAAGAGGTCCAGTGCTTTATTTCCTCTTGCATAACAGTTGACAAACTGATTGAAGATGGGTTGTTGAGAAACATAGGTGAAGTCTCCCGATACTGCAATGAAACCTTTGGGGCGTTGAGCCTGGAGTCTCACAATGGTAGTGTGTACGACATCAGACACAACATTGGGACTGCAGCAGGAAGGCAGAATGTAGACAATGTGCAATATAGTGTGACTGAACTTGTGTGGTAGATAATACGGGCACAAACTCACAGCAAGCAGTTGAATAACCAGACTGCAGATTCATTCTTTCACAGAAATGTGACCAGGATTACACCATCTGTTGCTCACAAGCACACCAAGCCCACCTCCCATCCTCTTACCGCACTGTAGGCTAACTCTGTTCGTAGTATTGAAAACTGATTCACAGTAGTGTTGAAATCCAGGATTTCCTCATGTAGCCATGTCTTGGTGAAACACATAATACTGCATTCCCGGTATTCGTTCTTTGTCATCGTGTATACTGCTAGTTCCTCCATTTTATTTGCTAGCAATCTGTCACTCCCCATATTGATAGACAGGAGATATAACCATATAACAATTACAGCACAGACACAGGCCATCTCGGTCCTTCTAGTCCATACCAATATGATTTACACCTCTGACTCTTGCTGCACTGCTTTTTACCTGATCCGCAGCCTCAGTATCTCCATCTCAGCTCATCCGGAATATTGAGCTTCTGCTGGGCAAACAAAGGCTGCTTCCTGGCTGGTCGTAGATGCTCCTTCATATATACAATATTGCCTCCACTACTGTAGCCACGGCACTCAATGGAATAAAGTATCTGAGTAAGTTGTGAGCATACTCTGTTGGTGTCGGAGGCATGGTGATATTTGCGGGCTGCCCAGCACAATCCTCACTGATTTGATTTGACGCAAACAACACATTTCACTATATGTCTCGATGTACATGTGACATAAAGATAACCTTCAATCTTTAATCTTTAAACTTTTCTTGATACCATAGGCCTATGGCAACTCAGTCTCTAGGCTGGTTTGAAATGGGTACTAAGGGAATCATTAGGAATGTGGAACGAAGGTAGAATATCATCTGGGATCTTGAAGAATGGCAAAGTAGGCTTGGAGAAGCATATGGCCTATTCCTACTCCTATATCTCCTGTTCTTGTCTGAATGATGGATGTGATTGATGAAAGCAGGACACTATAATCACTGCAAATCCAAATTAAAACAGAAAATGCAGAAGACAAATCTGTTCTCTGCTTCCACCCTATCATAGACCTTCCCTTTTATTAACCTCCACCACCCCCATTTTTCAGCTTCCTAAAACCTGTCCATTGATAAGTTTTCCCAGTGTTGACAAGGGGTTAACTTTGTTCTTCCTTTCACAAATGCTGACCAACTTGCTGTGTGTTCTCCCTTTTCATTAATAAAGTAGAGGAACAGAGATCCTGGGGTCCACGTCCACAGATCGCTCAAGGTGCCGCACAAGTTGATAGGGTTGAATTAGAAGACGTGTGTTGGTCTTTGTTAGTCTGAGGATTGTGTTCAAGAACCGCAAGGTAATGTTGCAGTTTTATAAAACCCTGGTAGACCACGCTTGGAGTGTTATGTTCATTTCTGGTCTCCTTGTTAAAGAAAAGGAGGTGGAAGCTTTAGAGGAGATTTAACAGGATGCTGCCTGTAGTAGAGAGCATGTCTTATGATAATAGGTTGAGTAAGATGGAGCTTTTCTCTTTGCAGTGAAGGAGGATAAGAGGTGACTTGATAGAGGTATACAAAATGATAAGAGGCATAGATCAAATGGATAAGCAAAGACTTTTACCTTGGGCATAAGTGGCTGATAGGAAGGGGCATAACTTTAAAGTGATTGGAGGAATGTTAGAGGTAAGACCCACAGAGAGTATGGAATGCTCTTCCAGAGATGGTGATACATTAGGGATATAGATGATAGAACAATGGAGGGCTATGTTGGAGGAAAGGGTTTGATTTATCTTAGAGTAAGTTAAAAGGTGGGCTGACTGGCGTGTACCGTGCTGAAATGTTCTGCGTTCTATGTTCTATAATGGTTGGATTGCAGATGGACTTGGTGAAGCTGCTATTGTGTAATTATACCTAGAAGAATGTACAGACGATTTATCTTTTAGCTTGCATAGTTTTATTGACTCAGTGTTGTTCTGTGAAAACCCTTCATGTGTGCATTGATGTTAATGCACTGACACCTAGAAAGTAAACCCTGGATGACTTTCACTTCCCAAGAAGTTTCTCAAGCCGTTGTACCTCATAAGTCTTCAGTCGGCTGAATGAAACAGATATCGTCTCCCACAGGAGATGTGGATGTTTAGTGTAGATTTAACTAACATCAGAGCAAAGGGTAGTTGCTTCGTACAGATGTTCCATGAATTCAGAGACTCCAGAATGGCCATTTCCCATACCTAACTGTTGTCCATTTTCATATGCCTGGAAAAATTTGATATTTTGACATTAAGATCTATATATTGACAAAGATTCTGAAGATGAACAGCTCTAAACTAAACTTAGAATAAACTCAACCCAATGATAAAGAAGGAGTTTGAGGAGATTTGTTATGTCACTAAGGACTCAAGCAAATTTCTACAGATGTACCATGGAGAGCATTCTGACTGGTCGCATCACCACTTAGTATAGTGAGACCACTGCACAGAACTAGAAAAAGCTGCAGAGGGTAGCATCTGCCAGCTCCATCATGGGTACTCGCTTCCCAGCATTCAGGACATCTTCTAAAGGTAATGCCTCCAGAAAATGGCATCCATCATGAAGGATTCTCACCATCCAGGACATGCCCCCTTCACATTGCTACCAAAGAGAAATTACAGGAACCTGAACCCATACACTTAACATTTTAGGAACAGCTTCTTCCCCTCTGCTATCAGATTTCTGAATGGTACATGAACACTCCCTCAAAATTTTGTTCTCTTCTTGCAATACTCATTTTTATTTGTATTTCTTATTTTAACTTATATGTTCTGCACTGTACTGCTGCTGTAAAACAACAAATTTCATAACACAAGACAGTGATAATAAACCTGATTTTAATTCTGTATTTGAACCAGGTGCGGGGCAGATGGGTAAATGAGTTTCCTTTGGAGTAACACATACAAAATACTGGAAGACTAGCAGGTCAGACAGCATCTATGGAGGGGAATAAATAGTCGATATTTCTGGCCAAGATCCTTCATCAGGACTGGATAGGAAAGGGGGAAAAAGCCAGAATAAGAGGATGGGGGAGGGGAGGGAAGGAGGACAAGCCAAAAAGTGATAGGTGCAGCAAGTGGGTGGGGAGGGGAGATAAAATTAGAAGGTGGGCCACTGGAAAATCCTGTTTGTTGCAGATGGAGCAAAAGTGCTCAACGATTGTTCCTTCAGGTCAGATTGTTCTGAGATTAGATGGATAATGGAAAAAGTCACAATTTAATGACTAATTTAACCACTTAGGCCCTCCAACTTTCCAAGAACAACAAACAGTACTGCAGTACTGTAACAACTGTACAAGTGATTGTTTTTGTAAATTGTTCTATACAGATCTGTTCTGCTGAAACTTAATTGATGCTGCATTTTTGCAAACTTTGTTTAAGGCAGTACACAAGATGGTCAATTGAAAGATTGAGTAAAGTAACTCACCTGAATTTTGTAACTGCTGACCTTTCTGATTAATTCTTGACATGTTGCCAGGTATGGGGAATGCACTACATCATCGCGGTAACCTTAAAATCGTTCTTGTTTGCAAAGCACTCAGAATTGCCGTTCAGTTTCTTTCTCATATTTTTACGATTACATTCTTTTTCTTTGAGGCATTTTGCAAACCTTTGATCCTGTGGATTGTCTTTGATTGCGGGGAGCCGCTAGCAACATGAGAACAAAAAGATATTTCAGTTCTCAGTTTGAACAACAGTGAAAAGAGTAACTCATATTGTTTCATAATTCATCATTATACAAGCATTTCACATTTGACAGGCAAAAGATACAAAGAGCCTTGTTGTCAGGTGGCAAGGAATTGGGGGTTCTGCCTGATTTGATTGCCTGCTTCTCTTCTGGGATTATGCTCACACAAGTCTCTGGAGATGGAGCATGTGGAGTCCACACATTTACTGTGTCCTTGTCTTTTAGATTAGATTAGCTTTATATGTCATATGTATGTCGAAAGATACAGTAAAACATTGATCACGTTTGTGTCCCTGACCAACACAGCTGGAATGTGTGGCAACACTTGCAGGCTCCCTAGTAGAGTCTGAGCCAACACAACTTATTAATCCTTACAAGCCCATATGTTTTTGGAAATGAGGAGGCAAATAGAGAAGCTGGAGGAAGTATGATAGCATAGTAGTTACAGCAATGCTCTTACAGCAACCAGCTGTAAGATCAGGGTCTGATTCCCGTTGCCGGTTGTAAGGAACGTGTACGTTCTCCCTGTGACCACGTGTGTTTCCTCTGGGTACTCCGTTTTCCTCCCACATTCCTAAGATGTGTGGGTTAGGGCTAGTGAGTGTGTCAGAAGTGTGGCGACACTTGTGGACTGCTCCTGGCACAATCTCACTGATTTAATTTGACACAAGTGACACATTTCACTGTATGTTTCAATGTGCACTTGACAAATAAATCTAATCTTCAATGTATTAATGTGATTGTGTGATCACTCAATTAGCCACCTTTGGAAAAGGGAAAAATACAAGAAACTTGTTCTTTAATCAACATGCAAAGGTCTATTAAGTCACTAGGAAGAAAAATCTGTCCATCCCAATAACTATCCTCAATTTTTTAAAATGAAAAATGGAAGTGAAAAATTGAGAATGAATGGATTTCAAATCCCATGCACCTCTGAGATAACCAAAGAATTAAACAGCCAATGAACTGTGGAAAGTTGGGGAAGGAATCGGGATAATCTGTTGCCACTGGCCATTGGTCTGGGAATAAAACAACAGAGGTCATCTAAACTACCAGAGACAAGGTAGGCACAGAGAGGTCTCTGCGTTTCTAATTTTTCTACCAACAGGGATGGTTTCTTATATTTCCAACATACGTTCCATCTTAACTCTGCCATGGACAGTCCCAAGCTCAGCTGCAAAAGGAGGAGTGTTGGGCATGGGGCTAGAAATCCCATCTTCTAAAAAAACCAGAACTACAGAAGCTGCAAAACCTCGTTCCTGGGGGAGAAAGGATCTTCGTCTAGATCCTTCCCAGTGAAAGTGGAAGCGACAGAACCAATCAACTTTCTATCGGCCCAGGTCAGGGAACCTTGAAACCTGTCTGTGCTCTCCTCAAAGCCCAGGCTGACACCTGTCTTGAACCATCAACAGATTTGGATGTAACACCCTTCACACTCTCATCCGTCAGGCTCATCCGTCACTCTCATCATAGACAGGCTACTCTGCCCACCATGTTGTGCCACATCAACACCCATTTACACAATGAGTCCGTTCTCAGGTTTGAGTTGCAACGCCTCATATTCCATCTGGGTAGCCAGCTACCTAATGAAATGAACGTCGATTTCTCTTACAGTAATTTCTCCCCTCTCCTCTTCCATTCCTTATTATCACTCCCCTCTTACACCTACTTTTCTCATCATCTGCCCATCTCCTCCCTGATTCCCTTTCTGCTACAGTGCATTCTCGATCCCCTCTTCTTCAGCCATTTCCCTTTTTCACATCTCACCTTCCAGCTCCATCCATCCTCCCCCTCACCCGGTCTCACCTATCACCTGCCAACTTGAACTCTTTCCCCTTCTCCCACCTTCTTATTCTGGCCTTTCCCCCTTCCTTTCCAAACCTAATGAAGGGTCTCAGCCCAAAGTAGAGTCATAGAGCACTACAGCACAGAAACAGGCCCTTCAGCCCATTTAGTTCAGGCCAAACTATTAATCCGTCTAGACCAATTGACCCTTAGCCAGACCATAGTCCTCCAAACTTTTCCCATCCACATACCCATCCAAATTTCTCTTAAATGTTGATATCAAACCTACATCTACACTTCTGCTGGCAGCTCATTCCATGCTCTCACCATCCTCCGAGTGAAGAACTTTCCCCTCATGATCTCCTTAACATTTCACCTTTTACCCTTAACCCATAACTTCTAGTTCTAGTCTCACCCAACCTCAGCCTTCTTGCATTTACCCTTTTTATATCCCTCATAATAACAAAGTCCTATCCTATTCAACTCTTCCCTATAACTCAGGTCCTCAGTATGGAAACATCCTTGTACATTTTCTCTGCATTCTTTCAATTTTATCAACTATTCATTCCTCTCCATAGATGTTGCCTGACCTGCTGAGTTCCTTCAACATTTTGTGTGTTATCCATTCACATTAATTGTCTAATCCACCTTTTATTCTCCCCACATTCTAATCAACTCCTCCCAGATCTTACTACTCACCTATAAAACAGGGCCAGTTTAGAGTAGACACTCCCATGTCTTTGCAATGTGAGAGTATATTTAAGTTTGCTGATGACACCTCAGTTGCTGGTCAAATCAAAAGTGGTGGCGAATCAGCAATAACAACCTCTCACTCAATGTCATCAAGACCAAGGAGCTGATTATTGACTTCAGAAGGAGGAAATGAGTGGTCCATGAGCCACTCCTCATAGGAGGATCAGAGGTATAGAGGGTCAGCAATTTTAAATTCCTTGCTTTTATCATTTCAGAGGGTATGTCCTGGGCCCAGCATGTTAAGTGTAATTATGAAGAAAGCTTGACAGCATCTCTACTTTCTTAGGAGTCTGCACAGAACTGAGAATGACATCTAAAACTGGAACAAACTTCTACTGATGTGTGCTGGTTGCATCACAGCCTGGTATGGAAACGCCAATACCCTTGAACAGAAAATCCTACAAAAAATAGTGAATACAGCTCGGAGAGCACATTAGCATGGAGCACTAAATGCCTGTGAGAAAATGAATCTCAGGACTGGAAATAGTGACATTTATGTACTTTGATAATACATTTATTTTGAACTTTGAACTGAAGGACCCAGGGAAAATCCATGTGGTCACAATGAGAGCATGCGAATTCCACACAGAGTGCTTTTGGCACACTGACCTACATAAATCAAAGTATTGAGTACAGGAGTTGGGATGTTATGTTGAAGTTGCACAAGACATTATTGAGGCCAAACGGAGTAATGTGTGCAGTTCTGGCCACCTGTATACAGGAAAGGTATCAAGAAGATTGAAAGAGTGTAGACAAAAATTACATGGATGTTGTCAGAACTTGAGTTGAGTTATAAGGACAGGTTGAATAGGTTAGGACTTAATATTCTCTACAGTGTAGGAGAATGAGGGGAGATTTGATAGAGGTATACAAAATTATGAGGGGTATAGATAAGGTAAATGCAAACAAGCTTTTCCCACTGAGATTGGGTGAGACTAGAACAAGAGATTAATATTTAAGGGGAACTTTTTTAAAAATGAGTTTCTCCACTTTTTGAACTCCTGTCCTATGTCTCCCATTTTCTGTAAATGGAGGCAGCACCGCAGTGAGCATTTAGCGTAACTCTATAACAGTGTCAGTAACCCAGGTTTAATACCTGCCGTTGCCTGTAAGGAGTTCCTACACTCTCCTTGTGAATGTGTGAGTTTCCTCCGGGTGCTCCGGTTTCCTCCGACGCTCCAATGATATACAGGTTAGTAGGTTAATTGGTCACATGGATATAATTGATCGGTGTAACTCATTGGGCTTGAAGGGCCTGTTACCTTGCCTTATCGCTAAATAAATTTCTTTAAGTGCTTTGGGCTTTTCCTTAATATTGTCTACTCCATTTTCTTTGTGCTTTGAGTTTCTCTAAGTGAACCTCGACATTTTCTAAACTGCTGCTCAATCTCTCGAATTTTCTGTAAATTATATCTGCTGCATAATTTTTATCCAGTCCTTAATAGGTAGTTTTGAAAGAGTGAGGAATTGAGTGTCATGAGGAGTTGCACAAAAGAGGAATTGAGGCCTGCAGAGACTGGCCATGATCATGTTGAATGGCAGGACAAGGTTATAGACCCTAGTGGCCCACAACTACTCCAGTTGTCAGTTTTTGGTCTCCTTGTACTAAGCCTTGACATTCTGGGTTCCTTGCACTTGTTGACCTTATTTTTTCTCCAAAGTGGGAACAGGTTAACCCTGAACTAGCACTATTTCACTTTTTAAATCCAGATGCATTCATCTGGAGTATTGCATACAGTTCTGATTGTCCCACTATAGGAAGGATGTTGAGGTTTTGGAGAGGGTACAGAAGAGGTTTACTAGGATGCTGTCTGGTTCAGAGGGCATATGCTATCACAAGAGGCTGGATAAACTTGGGTTGTTTTCTCTGGGGCATCAGAGGCTGATGGGAGACCTCAGAAAGGTTTATAAGATTATAAGAGGCATAGTAGATACAGAGTACCTGTAGATACAGAGCATGTCACGATATATTACTTGAGACTCATTACCTTGCAGACATTTACATGAAAATAAATACAATAGAATTTATGAAAAACTATACATAAACAAAAAATGCCAAATATCCAAAGAGGGTTGAAAGGAGGGAGGGTGGGAGGATAGATAGGTGCTGTGAACATTAGTTGTAGAGTCTTTGAAAGTGAGTCTGTAAGGTTGTGAATCAGTTCAAAGTCGTGGTAAGTTAAGTTATCCACACTGGTTCAGGAGTCTGATGGCTGTAGGGTAATAACTATTCCTGAACCTGGTGGTGTGGGACCTTAGGCTTCAGTCCTGGAGTGTTAACCATTAATGTGCCACAGTATCAGTTCAAGGATTTCCCTTCTCCTACTTACGCATTCTGGATTGCTGTGGTTGTGGTGCATGGGTTGCACTTCGTCTCAAACTGGTCTCACGTAGAGCGGATGGCTGTGGCAGGACAGCTGTCAATTACACAGGATAAAATATTGACGATTAGTTTTGTATAGATGCAAAATGTTTCCAATATGTAGACAGATGAAAGAGTATAATGCACAGAAATTAATCAATTAAGCTTCTCTTGCTGCAATAAATTGTTCATGTGCCTGCCTATCTCACAGACTCTTAAACGGCACTATCATAAAAAGATGTTTGACCAGTGACCAATCTGGATATCGGAAGTTTTGAGAGGAGGGGATTTCACTCAAAAGGCTCAAAGGTTCTTTTATTATCAAAATATACAACTTGAAATTCTTCTTCTCCGGGTAGCCATGAAACCAAGAGAGAAAAGAAAAGAAAGACAGCACGATCATCCATCTCCAAATCCCGCTCCCCACACAAAACAGCAAACAAAAACAGAACAGGCACATCAACTCTTCCCCCCCACCACCCCCAAATCCCTCCTCCTGCATGAAAAAAATGAACAAAATGGAACAGGCACATCAATCCTCAAATCACCCCTCCTGCATAAAAAAACAAGAAAGATTGGGTGATAAACACAGAATATAAAAAAGTACAAGATTGAAAAAAAGACTATAGTCCTAATTCCACATCCAAAATGCAGAAAAACCTGGGGAACACTCTTTAAGCGGACTTTTCCCTCTCCATAGCAGATCAATCAAAACACAGGCAGCCAGCGCTCACCCTCCACACACTCGCCAATGCTTCAATTCCGTGTCGCTTTAATTGGTGAAATGCACTCGAACAACAGCTTGCGCCCATTTGGCAGCTTTGTCACAATGAAGTTCATGCATACTGCCATTGTTGCCCAGAATCCTCCCAGCTCCCACTGCCTGAGTTGAAAAGCCAACAGTGGATCACTACAACAAAAAAGAGCTTTGACCAGTGACCAAATGCTGTTTGGGATTGATTAGTAAATTAAAGGAAGGCAGGAGCAAATGTAGCTGCCTCTGTCTGAGTGGACAGAGTCTGAGTAGTGATCTTGAGGCTTTAGCTCTTCAAGGCTTCCATGAAGAGAGGCTTCAGTCAGAGAAACTAAAAGAAAAGAATGACTCTCGGTTAAGTTTTTTTTTCCTTCCCTTCTTTATATCTGCTCAGCTAGGACAGTAGAGATGCCAGGCAGCATAGTAGAATGCTCCTCTTGCAGGATGGAGGAAAGCAGGGAGACATCCAGTGTCCCTGATGACTACAACTGTGAGAAGTGCATCTAGCTGCAGTTTCTAACAATCTGCATTAAGGAGTTGGAGCTGGAACTGGATGAACTCTGGATCATTCAGAAGGCTGAAGAGCTGATAGATAGGATATTAGAGTTAAGAAACTGCAAGGGTAAAAGGATCCTGATGGCAGGCTTCTCAACAGCAGCTGGCATGTGGACAAAATGAAATAGAAAAGGTGTGACAAAAGTGCAATGTTATGATGGTCATGGGAGATTTCAACACATAGGAAAATCAGGTTGGAAATAGAACTCAAGAGAGTGAGTTTGTTAAATGCCTACCAGATAGCTTTTTAGAGCAGTTTGTTGTTGAGCCTACTAAAGGGGGAGGGTCAGCTATACTGGATTGGGTGTTATGTAATGAACCGGAGATGATTAGGGAGTGCAAGGTACAAGAACCCTTAGGGATCACAATATGATTGAGTTCAACTTAAAATTTGACAGGGAGTAAGTAAAGTCTGACGTAGCAGTGTTTGAGTGGAGTAAGAGAGATTACAGTGGTATGAGAGAGGAGTTGGCCAAAGTAAATTGGAAGGAGCTGCTGACAGGGATATCAGTAGAACAGCAATGGCCTGAGTTTCTAAGAAAAGTGAGGAAAGTACAGGATAGGTGTATTCCAAAAACAAAGAAATACTCAAATGGCAAAATAGTACAACCATGGCTGACCACGGAAGTCAAACTGTGGAAGTCAAAGCTAACGTAAAAGCAAAAGAGAGGGCACTCAGCAAAGCAAAGATTAGTGGAAAGACAGAGGATTGGGAAGCTTTTAAAACCCTACAGAGAGCAACTAAAAGAATCATTAGGAGGGAAACAATGAAACATAAAAGAAAGCTAGCAAACAATATCAAAGTGAATAGTAAAAGCCATTTAAATTACACAAAATTAAAAGGGAGATGAGAGTGATATAGGAACACTAGAAAATGAGGCAGGAGAAATAATAACAGGGGACAAGGAGATAGTGGATGAACTAAATGAGTATTTTGCATCAGTCTTCACTGTGGAAGACACTAGCAGTGTGCCAGATGCTGAAGGGTGAGAGGGAAGAGAAGTGGGTGCAGTTATTATTACAAGGAGGAAAGTGCTCAAAAAGCTGAAAGACCTAAAGGTACATAATGGCATGGACTGGAAGGGCCAAGATGGCCTGTTTCTGTGCTGTAATTGTTATATGGTTTTTATGGTTTATTAAGTCACCTGAACCAGATGAAGAGGTAGCGGTAGAGTTTGTGGTGGCATTAGTAATGATCTTTCAAAAATCATTGGACTCTGGCATGGTGCCAGAGGACTGGAAAATTGCAAATGTCAAAAAGGAGATTTAAGAAAGGAGGAAGGCAGCAGTAGGGAAATTCTAGACCAGTTAGCCTGACCTCAGTGGTTGGGAAGATGTTGGAGTCAATTTTTTAAGGATGAAACTTTGGAGAGACAGGACAAGATAGCACAAAGTCAGCATGGTTTCCTTAAGGGTAAATCTTACCTGACAAACCTTTTGGAATTCTTTAAGGACAGATAAAGGGGATGTAGTGGATGTTGTATATTAGGACTTTTAGAAAGCTTTTGACAAGGTAGTACACAAGGCTAGTTACCAAGCTATGAGCCCATGGAATTACAGGAAAGTTACTGGCATGGTTAGAACATTGGCTGATTGGTAGGAAATAGCAAGGGGGAATAAAAGAAACTATGCTTTTTTCCATAGATACTGCTGGGATTTCCAGCATCTGCAGATTCTCTCTTATTTGGGAAAATAATGAAATTTTATCATGGAATATATGGCCTTGTTCCCAATTTTGTAGATGATATGAAGATTGGTGGAGTGGCAGGTAGTGTTGAGGAAACAGGTAGGCTGCAGGAGGACATAAACAGATTTGGAGAATGGGCAACAGAGTGGTAAATTAAATACAATGTTGGAAAATGCATGGTCATGCACCTTGGTAGTAGAAATAAATGTGCAGACTAGCTTCGAAACAGGGAGAAAATCCAACAATCTGAAATGCAAAGGGACTTGTGAGTACTTGTGCAGAATACCTAAAGGTTAATTTTCAGGTAGAGTCGGTGGTGAGGAAGGCAAATACAATGTTAGCATTCATTCAAGAGGTCCAGAATACAAGAGTAGAGATGTGATGCTGGAGCTTTATAAAGCACTGGTGAGGTCTCACCTTGAGTATTGTGAACAGTTTTGGGCTCTTCATCTAAGAAAAGATGTGCTGGCATTGGAGAGGGTTCAGAGGAGGTTCTGGGAATGAAAGGGTTATCATATGAGGGACATCTGATAGCTCTAGGTCTGTACTCACTGGAATTTACAAGGATGAGGGGCGATCTCATTGAAACCTGTCAAATGTTGAAAGGCCTAAACAGAATAGATGTGTAAAGGATGTTTCCCATGGTATGGGAGTCTAGGACAAGAGGGCACAGTGTCTGGATATAAGAGTGTCCATTTAAAACAGAGGCGTGGAGAAATTTCTTTAGCCAGAGGGAGGTGAATTTGTGGAATTTATTACCAAAGGAAGCTGTGGAGGCCAGGTCATTTGGTGTATTTAAGACAGACTTTGATAGGTTCAGGACACAGGAAAAAGGGTAACAGTTTTAAAGGGTAAAGGGGTTAAGGAGCTAGCAGAGAATACCTTTGTGGGCATCCCTCTCAACAACAGGTATATCACTTTGGATATTGTTGGAGGTGGGGTGATAGTTGACCTATCAGGAAAGTCACAGTAGTCGGGTATCTGGCACTGAGTCTGGCTCTATGACTCGGAAGGGAAAGGGGGAGAAGAGGCACACTGTGGTGATAGGAGATTTGTTAGTTAGGGGAACAGACAGGAGGTTCTGTGGACGAGAATGAGTGCTAGGGTCCAGGATATCTCAGATCCAGTCCTCAGCATTCTTAAGTGGAAGGGTGAACAGCCAGAGGTCGTGGTTCATGTAGGTGCCAATGAAATGGGAAGGACAAGTGATGAGGTTCTGCTTAGGGAGTTAGAACCATAGAACACTACAGCACAGAAAACAGGCCATTCAGCCCTTCTAGTCTGTGCCGAAACTTTATTCCGCTAGTCCCATTGACCTGCACCCAGTCCATAACCATCCAGACCTCTCCCATCCATGTATCTATCCAATTTATTCTTAAAACTAAACAGTGAGACCGCATTTACCATGTCAGATGGCAGCTCATTCTACACTCCCACCACTCTCTGAGTGAAGTTCCCCCTAATCCTTTCCACTTTCACCCTAAAGCTATGTCCTCTCAGATTTATCTCTCCTAATCTAAGTAGAAAGAGCCTACTCGCATTTACTCTGTCTATACCCCTCATAATTTTGTAAACCTCTATCAAATCCCCCCTCATTCTTCTACGTTCCAAGAAATAAGATCCTAACCTGTTCAATCTTTCCCTGTGACTCAACTTCTGAAGACACGGCAACATCCTAGTAAATCTTCTCTGCACTCGTTCAATCTTACTGATATCTTTCCTATAGTTAGGTGTCCAGAACTGCACATGGTGGATTGGATAGTGGACTACTTGACAGATAGACCTCAGTATGTGCGGTTGGGAGACTGTAGGTCTGACACGGTGGTCAGCAGCACAGGGGCGCCGCAGGGAACCGTACTCTCTCCGGTCCTGTTCACCCTGTACACATCAGACTTCCAATATAACTCGGAGTCCTGCCATGTGCAGAAGTTCGCTGATGACACGGCCATAGTGGGGTGTGTCAGGAATGGACAGGAGGAGGAGTATAGGAAACTGATACAGGACTTTGTGATATGGTGCAACTCAAACTACCTGCGTCTCAATATCACCAAGACCAAGGAGATGGTGGTGGACTTTAGGAGATCTAGGCCTCATATGGAGCCAGTGATCATTAATGGAGAATGTGTGGAGCAGGTTAAGACCTACAAGTATCTGGGAGTACAGTTAGACGAGAAGCTAGACTGGACTGCCAACACAGATGCCTTGTGCAGGAAGGCACAGAGTCGACTGTACTTCCTAAGAAGGTTGGCGTCATTCAATGTCTGTAGTGAGATGCTGAAGATGTTCTATAGGTCAGTTGTGGAGAGCGCCCTCTTCTTTGTGATGGCGTGTTGGGGAGGAAGCATTAAGAAGAGGGACGCCTCACGTCTTAATAAGCTGGTAAGGAAGGCGGGCTCTGTCGTGGGCAAAGTACTGGAGAGTTTAACATCGGTAGCAGAGCGAAGGGCGCTGAGTAGGCTACGGTCAATTATGGATAACTCTGAACATCCTCTACATAGCACCATCCAGAGACAGAGAAGCAGTTTCAGCGACAGGTTACTATCGATGCAATGCTCCTCAGACAGGATGAAGAGGTCAATACTCCCCAATGCCATTAGGCTTTACAATTCTACCGCCAGGACTTAAGAACTTTTTAAAAGCTATTATTAATGCTTTTTGAGATAGTGATTTAGATGCATATCATATTTTTTACTGAGTTAAGTATTGTATGTAATTAGTTTTGCTACAACAAGTGTATGGGACATTGGAAAAAAGTTGAATTTCCCCATGGGGATGAATAAAGTATCTATCTATCTATCTATCAATACTCCAAATTTGGCCTCGCCAATGTCTTATACAACCTCACCATAACATCCCAACTCTTATACTCAACACTTTGATTTACGAATGCCAGGATACCAAAAGCCTTCTTTAATACCCTGTCTACCTGTAATGCCACTTTCAGGGAATTATGTATCTGAACTCCCAGATCCCTTTGTTCCTCCGCATTCCTCAGTGCCCTACCATTTACTGTGTATGTCCTACCTTGATTTGTCCTTCCAAAATGCAACACCTCACACTTCTCTGCATTAAATTCTGTCTGCCATTTTCTGGCCCATTTTTCCAGTTGGTCAAGATCCCTCTGCAAGCTTTGAAAGCCTTCCTCACTGTCCACAATGTCTCCAATCTTAGTGTCATCAGCAAACCTGCTGATTCAATTTACCACATTATCATCCAGATCATTGATATAGACAACAACAATGGTCCCAGCACAGATCCCTGAGGCACACCACTAGTCACAGGCCTCCAGTCTGAAAAGCAATCATCCACTACCACTCTCTTGACTTCTCTCACACAGCCAATTTCGAATCCAGTTTACAACCTCTCCATGTATACCTAGTGTCTGAACCTTCTGAACTAACCTCCCATGTGGGACCTTGTCAAAGGCCTTACTCATGTCCAAGTAGACAACATACACAGCCTTTCCTTCATCTACTTTCGAGGAGGTTCAGGAAGTTTAGGTGCTGAGTTAAAGGGCAGGGCCTCCAGGAATGTGATCTCAGGATTGTTATCCACGCCGCTTGCTAGTGAGGCCAGAACTAGGAAGATTATGCGGTTTAACACATGGCTAAGGAATTGGTGTATGAGGGAGGGCATAAGATTTTTGGATCATGGGCTCTTTCCAGAGAAGGTGGGACCTGTACAGATGGAACGGTGTGCTCCTGAACTGAAGGGGAACTAATATCCTAGTGGGAGGGTTTGATAATGCTGCGTGGTGAGGTTAAAACTAGAGTTGCAGGGGGATCGGAACCAGGGTGTCAGAACAGTTAGTGAGAGGTTGTGGAGGTAAGATGTTAGTAAGACCTCAGACAAAGTTAGAAATCAAAAGGTTGAGCATGCTGCACTAGTGCCCAGAGCTGCCTATATTTGAATGCAAGTATTGTAGGAAAGATGGTTGATATTGCTGAAGATGAGGTAGATGGTTTACAAACATAGGCAATGTGTAGTGAGGAAAGGCTTTGATAGGGGAAAATTGCAGTCAATAGGTTGAGTTGTAATGTAAAAAGCAGACAAAATCAAGAAGGATGAATACAGGACTGAATGCACGCAGTATACGGAATAAAGTAGATGAACCTACAGCACAATTACAAATTGGCATGTATGAATCAGAATCAGGTTTATTATCAGCAGTATGTGACGTGAAATTTGTTAACTTAGCAGCAGCAGTTCAATGCAATACATAATATAGAAGAGAAAAATAATAAATAAAATTAAATTAATAATAATAATAAATAAGTAAATTGATTATAGTATACGTATTTGGAATAGATCAACAAACGTGCAAAAAAACAGAAATACTGTATATTTTAAAAAGTGAGGTAGTGTCCAAGAATTCAATGTCTATTTAGGAATCGGATAACAAATTTCACATCACATGCTGGTGATAATAAACCTGATTCTGATTCTGATACGGAATAAGGTAGATGAACCTGTGGCACAGTTGCAAATTGGCATGAATGATGTTGTAGGCATCACTGAATCATGGCTGAAAGATTATAGCTGGGAGCTTAATGTCCAAAGTTACATATTGTATCGAAAGGACAGGCAGGAAGCTAGAGGGGACAGTGTTGCCCTGTTAGAAATGCAGAAACATAGAAAACCTACAGCACAATATAGGCCCTTCGGCCCACAAAGCTGTGCCGAACATGTCCTTACCTTAGAAATTACCTAGGGTTACCCATAGCCCTTTTTTTTCTAAGCTCCATGTACCTGTCCAGGAGTCTCTTAAAATACCCTATCGTATCCACCTCCACCACCGTTGCCAGCAACCCATTCCATGCACTCACCACTATCTGCATAAAAAAACTTACCCCTGACATCTCCTCTGTACCTACTTCCAAGCACCTTAAAACTGTGCCCTCTCGTGCTAGCCACTTCAGCCCTGAGAAAATGCCTCTGATTATACACATGATCAGTGCCTCTCATCATCTTACACACCTCTATCAGGTCACCTCTCATCCTCCGTCGTGCCAAGGAGAAAATGCCGAGTTCACTCAACCTATTCTCATAAGGCATGCTCCCCAATCCAGGCAACATCCTTGTAAATCTCCTCTGCACCCTTTCTATGGTTTCCACATCCTTCCTGTAGTGAGACAACCAGAACTGAGCACAGCACTCCAAGTGGGGTCTGACCAGGGTCCTACATAGCTGCAACATTACCTCTCGGCTCCTAAATTCAATTCCACGATTGATGAAGGCCAATACACCGTACGCCTTCTTAACCACAGAGTCAACCTGCGCAGTTGCTTTGAGTGTCCTATGGACTCAGACCCCATTAGTTGGATTTCAATAAAAAAATTGAAATCAAATCATTAGAAGGAGGCAACATCGAGTCAGAAGGTTTTGAATCATTGTGGATAGAGCTAAGGAACCACAAGGGTAAAATGCCACAGATGGAAGTTGTATACAGACCCCCAAACAGTAGTAGGGATGTGGTCTACAAATTACAATGGGAAATACAAAAGGGCTATGTTACAATAGTCATGGGGCATTTCAAAATGCAGGTATATTGGGAAAATCAGATTGGTGCTGGATTCCAGGAGGGGTAATTTCTGCAATTTGGAAGGCACAGGATATATCCATCCCAAAGAGGAGGAAGTATTCTAAAGGAAAGATGACACAACCATGGCTAACAAGAGAAGTCAAAAGCCAAAGAGAGGACATATAATAGAGCAAAAATTCTCCATTCCCATTTCCCTCTCTCCTTATCTCCTTACCTGCCTATCACCTCCCTCTGGTGCTCCTGCCCGTTCACATTCTTTCATGGCCTTCTGTCGTCTCCTATTAGATTTCCCAATCCCCAGCCCTTTATCTTTTTCACCAATTGACTTCCCAGCACTTCAGTTCACCCCTCCCTACTTCCCAGTTTCACATATCACCCTGTATTTCTTCCTCCCTTTCCCCCATCTTCTTACTCTGACTTCTTATCTTTTTTCTCCAGCCCAAGAGTTCAAGAGTCCTGAGGTAATATTGCAGCTGGTTAGATCACACTTGGAATATGGTGTTCAGTTCTGATTGCCTCATTATAGGAAGGATGTGGAAGCTTTAGCAAAGGTGCAGTTGAGATCTACCTGGATGCTGCCTGGATTAGAGAGCAAGTCTTAAGGGGAAAGGTTGAGAAAGCTAAGATTTTTCTCTTTGGAGCAAGGGAAGACGAGAGGTGACTTGACAGAGGTGTACAAGATGATAAGAAGCATAGTTCGAGTGGATAGCCAAAGACATTTTCCCGGGTTGGAAATTGCTAATATGAGGGGAATAAACAGTCAAACATATGGTCTGAGTCCCTTCATCAGGACTGATGAAGAGTCTCGACCAAAATTCAGCACTCTGTGTAAGCTGAGGCCAGCAGATCAATGAGGCAATAAATCTTAAAATACTGACTTGCTGAGAATAGTTCCAAGGGTTTTCCTTCTTTTCCTACTTACTTGGTCTGGGAATTTGCCGCACTGGGGCAGGGACTGCACTTCCTCTCAAGCCTGATGGAGTCGGCAAGGCAGCTGTTAAACAGAATAAAATACCGAATATGAGATTTTGTGGACAAAATATATTTTAATAATAGAAATGTATTAAAGAGCTGTAATGCACATAAATGAATGATTAGATGAGCCCTGCAGGAGTAAAAATTTCTTTAAGCATCTGCCAATTTTTGTCACTAAAGATGTCTTCCCAACACAATGTCACATTGCAAAATTATATTATTACTTATAAAAATTATATTATGGTCATGCACTTTGGTAGAAGGAGTAAGGGCATACATTATTTTCTAAATCGGGAGAAAATTTAAAAATCAGAGGTGCAAAGGCACTTGTGTAAGATTCCCTGAAAGTCAGGGATTGCAGCTGGTGAGGAAGGCAAATGCAATATTAACATTCATTTCAAGAGAACTACAATATAAAAGCAAGTATGTAATGCTGAAGCTTTATAAGACATTGGTCGGACCACACTTGGAGTATTCTGAACAGTTTTGGGTCCCTTATCTAAGAAAAGATATGCTGACATTGGGAAGTGTCCAGAAGAGGTTCACAAGAATGATTCTAGGAATGAAAGTTTTTTTTTTTCTTTTTTTTTCTATTTTCATTTTTAGAATCTTTTTATTGATACATAATCTTCTACAGCTATAGAATAATACAAGACTTCAGCAAATTAATATGTATACAATTAATAGAGCTGAAAAAACCTATCATAATATATAAAAATGGAAAAAAATTGTATATATAGAAAAAAGAAGAAAAAAAAGAACCCCATCTAACTACAAAAAAAAACCCATTAGGAATCAACCCCCGGAAGCAGTATGTTTAACCATCATCTAAATATATAAAGAAAAAAAAGTCATCAACTGCCAATTCACATTTTTAAAAAAGATAATAAAATTGGAAGGAAACCATATAAAATAATTCAAATTAAATGGTAATATTTGGCAAAAGAACCCCATCTTCTCTCAAAATCAAATCGAGGTTCAAAAGTTCTACTTCTATTTATTTCCAAACTGTTTGGAAAAAATAAAAGAAAGGGTTAATGCATGAGGAGCATTTCACAGCTCTAGGCCTGAACTCGTGGGAGTTTAGAAGAATACGGTGGGATCTAATTGAAACCTATGAAATATTGAAAGGCCGAGATAGAATGGATGTGGAGATGTTTCCTGTAGTGGGGGAATCTAGGACCAGAGGGCACAGCCTCAGAGTAGGAGGATATCCATCGAGAACAGAGGTGAGGGGGGATTTCTTTAGTAAGTGGATAGTGGATCTGTGAAATGTATTACTATAGACAGCTGTGCAGGCCAAGTCATTGGGTATATTTAAAGTGGAGGTTCTTAAGTTCTTGATAAGCCAGGGCATCAAAGGTTACTTGGAGAAGGTGGGAGAATGGGGGTTAAGAGGGATAATAAATCAGCCATGATGGAATGGTAAAAGAGACTCGATGGGCTGAATGGCCTAGTTCTGCTCGTATGTGTTATTAAACCCTGAAATGCTGAAATCTTTGATATAACACACAGTTCTTTCACTTCGTTTCCTACTCACATGATCTCGGTAGCCGGGTTGGTGCAGGGTTCGCACTTCTTCTGAAACTGCTGTCCAATGCTGTGGATGGACCTGCCAGAGAGGCTGATGTGTACATAGAACTAAGTCAATTTGTGTCTTATTTTAAATATGTAGATACACTGAAGAATTAACAGGTACATAAATGAAACAAATAGTTAACAGTTCTGTTACTATAGTAAAAATTTATTGAATATTAATTGGTTTAGTTATCAGAGATCTCTTTCCACTGAAACGCCAGGTTCTGCAACATTATACTCCCCTTCTTGAAATATCTTTAACCAGTCAAGTCAGCATCACTGACTGCTTCAGAACAGAGTGAAAACATGAAGAACAGAGAGGAACTAAGGCTCAGATAAAAGAGAGATGATGGGAGCAGATGGAATGGAAATGTCAAGGCAACTTCATCCACACTAGGAACAAGAGATCAGAGACCTGCTCTGGAGTTAGAGGACCGGCCATGTGTATTACCATAAGACAAGAGAGCAGAATTAGGCAATCTGACCCATTGAGTCTGCTCCACCATTCCATCACTGCAGATTTATTATACCTCGCAACCCCACTCCCCTGTCTTCTTCCGTAACCTTTGACATCCTGACTAATCAAAAATCTATCACTCTCCACTTTAAATGTACTTTTAAAATTTTTTAATGATCCAACATGGAGCAGGCCCTTCTGGCCCTTCGAGCCACACCACCCCAGCAATCCCATGATCCAAATTAACCCTAACCTAATCACGGGACAATTTACGATGACCAGTTAACCTACCCAGTACGCTTTGACTGTGGATGCAACCGGAGCACCTAGGAAAAACCACACATTCCACGAGGAGGACCTACAGAAACTCCTTATGGAATGGCGCCGGAGTTGAACTCTGAAATGCCCTGAGCTGTAAAACTGTCACGCCACCATGGTGTCCATTGTACCAATGACTTGGCCTCCACAATTATCTGTGGCAATGTATTCCACAGATTTGCCATCGTCTGGCTAAAGAAATTCCTCATCTCTGTTCTCAAGGGACATCCTTGTATTCTGGGGCTGTGCCCTCTGGTCCTACAATCTCCATTATAGGAAACAGTACACATCTACTCTTTCTAGGCCTTTCAATATTTGATAGACTTCAATGAAATCCCCCTCATTCTTCTAAACTCCAGTGAGCACAGGCCCAGAACCATCAAATGCTCCTCGTATATTAACCTTAGAGCTATTATTTTTTACATACCCACAAGAAAATAAATCTCAAGGTTGTATATGGTGACATACATGTACTTAGATAATAAAATAACTTTGAACTCTTTCATTCTTGCAATCATTCTTATGAACCTTGTGGAAATACCTTCAATCTGTCAAGCCAACATCATTGAGGATAGGGAGTGAAAACGTGAATAACTGACAGTAACTGAGGAAACAGGTGAAAGAGAGGGGATGGGAGCGGATGAAATGGGAGAGTCAAGGCAACTTCATCCATGCTAGAGACTATAGGCCAGGAGGCCTGTCCTGGAGTTAGAGGATTGTCTGTGTGTGTGGCTGAGCAAGGGGGAGGAACAGGGCTTGTTTTGTCACTTGTCGTGATTTGTGTTGTTTTGCCGAGCAATGTGGACATGGCACATTGGCACCAGAATGTGTGGTGACACTTGTGAGCTGCCCCCAGCACATCTCTAGTTTGTGTTGGTTGCTAACACAAATGATGCATTCACTGTATGCTGTAATGTAGTTGTGATAAATAAATCTGAATCTACTTGTTTGGCCTGGTCCACACTTGGTGGACCCTTAGCATGGATCACACCCGGGTCAATCTTGGAAATTAGTGTTTAAGTTTCCAAACAAGCCAGAAATTGTGCTTTTTTTTTTGCATCCTGCATTATTACACACAACTTTCTCACCATGCAGCAGACTTTGGGATTTTAAGCAACTTCAGTAAACCTCTACGAATTTAGTGTGCAGAACGGTTGATGATAGTAGAGCACACAACAGGCACATATCTTCCCACCAACAAGAAGATCTCCACCACCCAGGCTATGGATCTTCTCAAAGATCCTATCAGGAGGAGGTACAGAAGCCTGAAGTTCCACACCACCAGGTTCAAGAACAACTACTTCCCTTCAACCATTTGGTTCTTGAACCGATTGGCACACCCTTAATCACTTCAGTTTAGCAACACTATGACCATCTTGATCACTTTGCGTTAAAGTGTATCTTATTTTCTCTAACTGGGTCCTTGTAAAGCCGGCATAGAATTTTATTTAATTTGTGCTTCTTGTGAATGCTGCTCATGTGATGCTATGTGCCTGTGTTGCCCCTGCAAGGCCACTCAGTGGCCACATTATCAGGTACATCTGCTTGTTAATGCAAATATCTAATCAACCAATCACGTGGCAGCAACTCAAATCAGGAAAACAGGTAGACATGGGTCTGTGTAACACACACAAAATACTGGAGAAACTCAGCTGGTCATGCAGCGTTAATGGAAAGGAATAAAGAGCTGACATTCATTTGTTGTCCAGAGCAAACATCAGAATGGGGAAGAAATGTGATCTAAGTGACTTTGGCAATGGAATGGTTGTTGCCTCATCGCAGGAAGGATGTGGATGCTTTAGAGAGGGTGCAAAGGAGATTTACCAGGATACTGTCTGGATTAGAGACTTTTTTTTTAAGGATAGGTTGAGTCAGCTAAAGATGAGAGGTCACTAGATAGTGGTGTACAAGATGATGTGCAGATACAGTGGACAGCATGACCTATGCAGTAAACCGTGTATGCTGCAATATTCCATATAAAATAGTCCCTTTAATACAAGGGTTTTCTTTCTTTCCCTACTCACATGGTCTGGGTATCTGCCGCTTTGGAGCAGGGATCGCACTTTCTCTTGGGACGCTCTCACACACTGTGGATGGGCCAGTCAGGTCAGCTGTTGTTTGTACAGAACAAAGTATTGGACGTGAGACTTTTGTGCACAAGTAGTTTAAATATGAAAAAAACATTGAAAAATTAAAGATTATGTTTACTTATCACATATACGGTATACATATCGAAACATTGAAAAATGTTGAAACGTGTCATTTGCGTCAACAACCAATACAGTCTGAGGAGGTGCTGAGTTGCCACACTTCCCGTGCCAACACAGCATGCCCACAACTTAATAACCCTAACTCCTACATCTTTGGAATGCAGGAAGAAACTGGAGCACCCAGAGGAAATCTACACGGTCATGGGGAGAATATACAAAGTCCTTACAGACAACAGCAGGAATTGAACCCCAACTGGTGAAAGGTGGCACTGTAAAGTAATTGCACTAACAACAATGCATGGTGCCACCCCAGGGCTGTGCAGTTGTAATTTGTATAAGTGAACAATTCAGGGCTCTCTTGATGCAATGCAGTTTTATTTAACCATCATCCAGTTTTACTGACCAGAAAGCTCTCACCAGTCAAACACTGCAAAATTTAAATTTACCTCCTGTACCATTGTAGCACAGTGAAATAAACGTCTGACACTGATCAGGAGTAAGAGCAGAAGTTTACCAGCCAGGCCATGCTCTTTTCTCACTGCTGCCTTCAGGTAGAAGATTCAGCTGTGTCAGGACTCACACCAACAGGTTCAAGAACAGTTACTACCCCTCAACCATCAGACTCTTGAAAAAAGGGGACAGCTACAGTCATTCTATTTCTGGTGTTCCCACAACTGATGGTCTGACTTTAAGGAATTTTTATATTGTTATTTCATGATCTCTATTTATTTCTATGTATTTATATTTGTATTTGCACAGTTTGTTGTTCATTGATCCTGTTTACAGTCACTGTTCTATAGACTTGCTAAGTATGCTCGCAGGAAAAAGAATCTCCGGGTTGTTATGTAGTGGCATGTATATGCTCTGATAATAAATTTACTTTGAACTTTGAAGAGTAAATCAGAGATAAGTGAATGAGGGGAGAGGAGTGAATGGAATGGGAGGGTCGAAGCAACTTTGTCTATGTTTGCATAGTCTGGTCCACGCTAGAAAAGAAGAGAGATATTAGTTTGTAGTTCATGTCTACTTGGCTCATAACATTTTCTCAGAACACAATTCAATCCTGACCAGTAATAAACTGATCTAATATTTAACTTCAGAATTCATATCATTAGCCTTTCAAACCATTACTTGTTTTTCATTGCGAGATTCTCTGTGTATTATGGTATCATTCACTAACTTAATTGCAAGAGTGGATCATTGTTTTTCCAAAGATTAATGTCACAGATTACTTCACACACAGTATTAAGCAACACCATATGACCATAAGACATAGCAGCAGATATTAGACCAATTTGTCCACTGTCTGTTCCGCCATTCCATCATGGCTGATTTATTATCACTCTCAACCCCATTCTCCTGCCTTTTACCCGTAACCTTTGACACCCTAAACCATAGGTGTCAAACACAAGGCCCGCGGGCCATATCCGGCCCGGCGTACAATTATATCTGGCCCGTGAGATCATTTTAGATAGATCTATTATTTTAATTATTAATGGCCTGGCGATATGAAGCGCTGATAACACACAAACTACAGATCCCATAATGCAGCGCAACAGCTGCCGATAGGCTACCCGGGAACATTCCCGCATCAAGCGTCTGTTGCTGTATACAACGCTATTCTGAAGTCAAAGCTGCAGTGTAATGGGACACTAAAGGCAAAGTACGACACTGCAGGGCCCGTACAGTTTATTCGCTCCATTCCTGAAGCAATGCCTTAGCTCCGTCTACATGCGGCTCGAACCTTGTGCATGTTTGGTAGCACATATCTGTGTGAGAAGCTTTTCTCAGTGATGAAGATAACAAAACATCACACAGGAGTCGTCTCACTGATGAACACCTGCAGTCCATCCTGAGAATCTCCACAACACAGAACCTTACACCAAACCTAAACAAACTTATTGCCAAGAAAAGATGCCAAGCATCCAGCTCTGACAAAACGGCATAAGAGCAAAGAAAACTGAGTGTTTTGATTTGTTGTTGTTTTAACTTTTGCTGAAAAGCACAAATTTTATTTATATTTTCAGGGTTTTTCTGCAGCATGCTCATATTTCTAACTTGTATAATACTGACAGGAGATATTTTTATGGAGAGCAAAATATTTAAGTTATTTAAAGTTTTAGTTTATTTTTTCTGGAATAATATTCCTGTCTGTTTTTATTCATATTTATGTTCAAAAAATGTTTAGTTTTAGTGTGTTCAATAAATGTTTATCCTGTTCGGCCCGCGACCTAAAGTGTGCTTTGAGTTTTGGCCCCATGTGCAATTGAGTTCGACACCTCTGCCCTAAACAATCAAGAACCTATCAACCTCCTTTAAATATACCCAGTGACTTGGCCTCCACAGCCATCCACGGCAATGAATTCCACAGATTCACTACCATTTGGCTAAAAAATTCCTTCCCGGCTCTGTTCTAAAAGGATGTCCTTGCATTCTGAGGCTGTGTCCTGGACTCACCCTATTCAGGAAACATCCTCTCCATGTGCTCTCTATCTAGGCCTTTTAATGTTTGACAGATTTCAATGAGATTCCCCCCTCCCCCATTCTTCTATAATCCAGCAAGTACAGGCCCAAAGCCATCAAACACTCCTCATACATAACCCTTTCATTCCCAGGATTATTCTTCTGACCTTCTCCAATGCCAGCACATCCTTCTTAGATAAAGGGCCAAAACACCAAAATGCTGGAGGAACTCAGCAGGTCACGCAGCATCAACAGAGATGATTTTTCAGGCCAAGACTCTGCATTAGGACTTCACACAGTACTGTGTTTACTTCAAAATGAACACTGGACCAGCAATAATATACATCACCGAACCTTACTTGTAATAGAAAAACTCTTACTTACAAGGCATTGGCCGGTGGAGGCCAGAAGGACGTGTCTGTTGGGTATCCATCCAGCCTGGTTGGAGTTCTGCTGTAGATACTTTAATGCATAGAACATAAGGAGTCAGTAAACATACAATACAGAACATAGAATATTACAGCAGAGTATAGGCCCTTTGGCCCATGATGTTGTACTAACTTTTTAACCCACTCCAAGATTAGTCTAATGTTTCCCTCCCACATACCCTTCCATTTTTCTTTCATTCGTGTGCCTTTCTAAATGTCTCTTGTATGTCTCTGATGTATCTGCGCTTGCCTCTAACCACAGCAGTCTGTTCCAGGCACCCACCACTCTCTGTGTTAAAAAACTACCTCTGACACAACTCCCCCATACTTTCCTCCAATAACCAATTTCCTTAGAAGTATATTAGCCATTTCTGCCCTGGGGAACAGGTACTGACTGTCCACTCTCTCGATGCCTCCTATCTTCTTGTGCACCTGTATCAAGTCACCTCTCTCATCTTCCTTCTCTCCGAAGAGAAAAGCCCTAGCTCACTCAGCCCATCCTCACAAGACATGATCTCTAATTCAGACAGCACCCTGGCAAGCCTCGTCTGCACCCTCTCTAAACCTTCACATCCTTCCTGTAGTGAGGAGACCAGAACTGAACACATTACTCCATGTACTTTAGGTAATGTTTTATAGAGCTGTAACATCACCTTACAGCAACGGAAGTCAATCCCAACTAATGAAGGCCAACACACCAATTGCTTTCTTAACCACTTTACCAAACTGTGTTGCACCTCTGAGGCATCAATGGACATGTGCTCCAAGATGCCTCTGTTCAGATTTCTGAGCAGCAGATTAGGCTGAAATAAATCTGAAGCAGGCATTATTCAGTTTGAATTTGAACTGGAATTCAATGATCAGAATGCAACTTGCGATTAGTATCTATATTGACATACAGGGAAAAGAGACTTGTTTGGTCGGCGCTGGTGATATCAGATCATCTAGTCTAATGGCATGGTACTAACAAATGCCAGGTTGTTACGCTTGCAAGGTAAGACAGACTGGATGGAGCATTTGATGCATCAATGTGGATCATAGCAAAATGTTGCAATCAAATCCACACCCACCTCTAATGCTGGCAGCTCATTCCACAGTCTCCCCACCCTTTGAGTGGAAGAAGTTCCCCCTAAACATTTCACCTTTCATCCTTAACCTATGACATCTAGATCTAGTCTCACCCAAACTCAGTGGAAAAAGCCTGCTTGCATTTACTCTATCTAGAGGGAGAGTGAGGGTAGAGGGAGAGAAGGAGGGAGAGAAAGACAGAGAGATTAAAAAAGGACAGCAAAAAAGGAGAAGTGTAAGTCTTGGATATGGACCACCTAACTAGTAATACTGTGCAATAATGAGCCTTCTCCTTAACTGCTGGAGGTGTTGATCTGCCCCTAAGCAGAAGCCTCTTAACTCAGTACTCACCTGATAAGTTTGAACGCCTGCGAACATAGGTCTTAGTTTTCGGTCTGGCACCCATTGCCTCGGCTGATGGAGGTGGTGCCGCTGCAGCAGCTGCTGGCACTTCTACTGAACAGAAAAAGTTATCATTAGACCACGCTGGAGTTGTCTGGCCATGACACCTGGCTGCCACTGTACTGCCGGGTGCAGCCACCCTGAACTGGCAATTACAAGTCAGGAAGTTGAAGAAGCAGAAATGAAGACCCACACATGGATTTGACCACATGGTGCCCCGGGAGAGTAGCAGTTAATGTATTGCTATTACAGCACACAGCATCAGAGTTTGGAGTTCAATTCTGGCATTAGCTGTAAGGAACCTCCGCTTAAAATGCATAGGTTCTCTCCGGGTGCTCTGATTTCCTCCCACAGTCCAACGATATACCAGTTAGTAGGTTAATCAGTCATTGTAAATAGTCCTGTGATTCAGTTAGGGTTAATCAGGCAGCACGGTTCGGAGGGCTGGAAGGGCCTATTCTGTGCTGTATCTCTAAATAAATCAAAAATGTATTAGGAATTTGCCATGTTGTGGTGGTCAGGGCACAACATGTAACGCAAACAACATTCAACAATTACAAAGAATAAAGAATTATGTAAAAGTATTAAGCTAGAAGTTACAAAGTATGGATATGGAATAAGATCAGCTTATACTTACAACATAAACAACATTATAAAAAGTAGTTTAAAGTGTTTAGAGTGCACTGCAGTGACTGAAGTAACAGATAATGGGAGTAGGACAAACTAAAATGGTTGAACATGATCATGAAGAACCTGCAAGTGATCATAACCAACCTCACAGCAAATTGTGTCTGCTCGTATTTATTTCTCAACCCACATCACTACCGTGGATTGGCTGCTCATTATTGGTTGCTTTAGATACCTTGTTGTGTATAACTTGCTTTCACAGTTTATACCCTCTGACATTTCAGAAGTATTAAATTGTCTGTGAAGCTCTTTCACCATGGGCTTGTGAAAGGCACTCCCATTGCTGTTCTGGGACAAGCTGCACACTTCCCTATGTTACAACAGTAACTACACTTCAAAAATACTTCATTGCCATCGAGAGTTATTAAAGACAAGTTAGAAATGGCCATTCTTCTGCTATGTCAGATTTTCATGCATTCGTTTCCTTGTTTGCCACTGGGCTCACCGTTAAGTACATTTTCTGTTTTCTACAAATTTAGAATTTTTATGTACACTAAGCAACAGCAGCTCAGGGCACAGTTGCTCAACCTGCCACGTTAACCACCTCAAAACGGTTAACTATTAACCCATCACATTCTACCTTCCACGCTTCTCTGTTCTGGTGGTGGTGGTGGAGGAAGATGACACGTTCCTTTCTGGTCCCTTTGTTTTTCCATCTCTGGTTATGAAACAGTTAAGATATTTTAGATTCAGATTCAGATTTATTTATCACATGTACCTCAAAACATACCTGGAAATGAGTTGCTTGTGTTAACAAGTTCAAGTTCAAATTTAATTGTCATTCAACCATATATGAATATAGCTAACAAAAACACCCTTCCTCCAGGGCCAAGGTGCAAAACACAATACCAACAATCACACACAGTATAAGGCACTTATAGTTACATAGTAGTACAACACAGTCTCAAAAAAGCAATCTAGCCCAAATCCTTGAGTATCACAACACAACTATGGATGTCGTAGGACAGTTATTGCAAACTATGGCAAATATAAACTGAACACAGTAATCAAAGTAGCAATGTGATAATATCAGTAATTAATCCGAGGTACAGATTGTTAAAGAATTCTCTGCAATAAATATAAATGTATATCGTTACCAATTATTACATAATTCATAGAATCATAGAAATGTACAGCAGACACAAGTCCTTTGGCCCATCTAGTCCATGCCAAACCATTTAAACTGCCTACTCCCGTTGACCATTGCCTTCCATATCCCTACCATCCATGTACCTATCCAAACTCCACTTAAACATTGAAATTGAGCTGGCATGCACCATTTTTGCTGGCAGCTCATTCCACAGTCTCTTGACCATCTGAGTCTCTGAATGTGAACAAAATGAAAGAGATGGTTATTGACTTCAGGAGGGCACGGAGTGACCACTCTCTGCTGAACATCGACGGCTCCTCGGTAGAGATCGTTAAGAGCACCAAATTTCTTGGTGTTCACCTGATGGAGAATCTCACCTGATCCCTCAACACCAGCTCCATAGCAAAGAAAGCCCAGCAGCATCTCTACTTTCTGCGAAGGCTGAGGAAAGTCCATTTCCCACCCCACATCCTCAACACATTCTACAGGGGTTGTATTGAGAGCATCCTGAGCAGCTGCATCACTGCCTGGTTCGGAAATTGCACCATCTCGGATTGCAAGACCCTGCAATGGATAGTGAGGTCAGCTGAGAAGATCATCGGGGTCTCTCTTCCCGTCATCACGGACATTTACACTACACGCTGCATCCGCAAAGGAAACAGCATTATGAAGGACCCCATGCACCCCTCATACAATCTCTTCTCCTTCCTGCCATCTCGGAAAAGGCTCCAAAGCGTTCGGGCTCTCAGGACCAGACTATGTAAGTTTCTTCCCCCAAGCTATCAGACTCCTCAATACCCAGAGCCTGGACTGACACCTTGCCCTATTGTCCTGTTTGTTATTTATTGTAATGCCTGCACTGTTTTTGTGCACTTTACGCAGTCCTGTGTAGGTCTGTAGTCTAGTGTAGCTTTCTCTGTGTTGTTTCTTTTTACGTAGTTCAGTCTAGTTTTTGTATTGTGTCATGTAACACGATGGTTCTGAAAGACGTTGTCTCATTTTTACTATGTATTGTATCAGCAGTTATGGTCGAAATGACAATGAAAGTGACTTGACTTGACTTGAAGTTTCCCCTCATGTTCCTCTTTAAACATATCACCTTTCACCCTTAACCCATGACCTCTGGTTGTAGTCCCACCCAACCTCAGTGGAAAAATTCTGCTTGCATTTACCTTGTCTATATAACAACTACGTAACAATTACAGCACGGAAACAGGCCATCTCGGCCCTTCTAGTCCATGCCGAACGGTTACTCTCACCAAGTCCCACTGACCCGCACTCAGCCCGTAACTCTCCATTCCTTTCCTGTCCATATATCTATCCAATTTTTTTTAAGTGACAAAATCGAACCTGCCTCTACCACTTCTACTGGAAGCTCGTTCCACACAGCTACCACTCTCTGAGTAAAGAAGTTCCCCCTCGTGTTACCCCTAAACTTTTGCCCCTTAACTCTCAACTCATGTCCTTTTGTTTGAATCTCCCCTACTCTCAATGGAAAAAGCCTATCCATGTCAACTCTATCTATCCCCCTCATAATTTTAAATACCTCTATCAAATCGCCCCTCAACCTTCTATGCTCCAAAGAATAAAGACCTAACTTGTTCAACCTTTCTCTGTAACTTAGGTGCTGAAACCCAGGTAACATTCTAGTAAATCTCCTCTGTACTCTCTCTATTTTGTTGACATCTTTCCTATAATTCAGTGACCAGAACTGTACACAATACTCCAAATTTGGCCTCACCAATGCCTTGTACAAATTTAACATTACATCCCAACTCCTATACTCAATGCTCTGATTTATAAAGGCCAACATACCAAAAGCTTTTTTCACCACCCTATCCTAGATTATTCCTAGATCACTCAGTTCTACTGCATTCCTCAGTGCCCTACCATTTACCATGTATGTCCTATTTTGATTAGTCCTACCAAAATGTAGCACCTCACACATCAGCATTAAACTCCATCTGCCAACATTCAGCCCATTCTTCCAACTGGCCTAAATCTCTCTGCAAGCTTTGAAAACCTATTTCATTATCCACAACACCACCTACCTTAGTATCATCTGCATACTTACTAATCCAATTTACCACCCCATCATCCAGATCATTAATGTATATAACAAACAACATTGGACCCAGTGCAGATCCCTGAGGCACACCACTAGTCACCGGCCTCCAACCTGACAAACAGTTATCCACCACTACTCTCTGGCATCTCCCATCCAGCCACTGTTGAATCCATTTCACTACTTCAATATTAATACTTAACGATTGAACCTTCCTAACCAACCTTCCATATGGAACCTTATCAAAGGCCTTACTGAAGTCCATATAGACAACATCCACTGCTTTACTCTCGTCAACTTTCCTAGTAACCTCTTCAAAAAATTCAATAAGATTTGTCAAACATGACCTTCCACGCACAAATCCATGTTGACTGCTCCTAATCAGACCCTGTCTATCCAGATAATTATATATACCATCTCTAAGAATACTTTCCATTAATTTACCCACCACTGACGTCAAACTGACAGGCCAATAATTGCTAGGTTTACTCTTAGAACCCTTTTTAAACAATGGAACCTCATGAGCAATACGCCAATCCTCCGGCACCATCCCCGTCTCTAATGACATTTGAAATATTTCTGTCAGAACCCCTGCTATTTTTACACTAACTTCCCTCAAGGTCCTAGGGAATATCCTGTCAGGACCTGGAGACTTATCCACTTTTATATTCTTTAAAAGCTCCAGTACTTCCTATTCTTTAATCATCATAGTTTCCATAACTTCCCTACTTGTTTCCCTTACCTTACACAATTCAATATCCTTCTCCTTAGTGAATACCAAAGAAAAGAAATTGTTAAAATCTCCCCCATCTCTTTTGGCTCCAGACATAGCTGTCCACTCTGATTCTCTAAGGGACCAATTTTATCCTTCACTGTCCTTTTGCTATTAACATAACTGTAGAAACCCTTTGGATTTATTTTCACCTTACTTGCCAAAGCAACCTCATATCTTCTTTTAACTTTTCTAATTTCTTTCTTAAGATTCTTTTTACATTCTTTATATTCCTCGAGCACCTCACTTACTCCATGCTGCTATATTTATTGTAGATCTCACTCTTTTTCCAAACCAAGTTTCTAATATTCCTTGAAAACCATGGCTCTCTCAAACTTTTAACCTTTCCTTTCAACCTAACAGGAACATAAAGATTCTGTACCCTCAAAATTTCACCTTTAAATGACCTCCATTTCTCTATTACATCCTTCCCATAAAACAAATTGTCCCAAACTACTCCTTCTAACTTCTTTCGCATCTCCTCACAGTTAGCCTTTCTCCAATCAAAACCATAATTTTGTATAATTCATATTATTTTAAGGTAGTTGTGGATAAAGTTAGACTGGTGATTAGACAACTGTGCTAAATTGGGGGAAGACTAATTACTAAGTCTTGGGCTAAAATTGGGGAGAGTAGATTGGGAATGGCTGTCTGGGGTTAAATCTATGACTGACATGTGGGTGTCAGTTCAAAGCCAATAGGTTTGAGTTCAGAAGTAACACATCCGTGCAAGAATGAAAGATAATGTCTGGGAAAAAATGGAATCTTAACTAATGTTTAGGAAGCTGAAATTATTTTGAGGAATAGAAAAGGAAACTAGAGAAACCTTAAACAAGGAATTCATCATCATCATCATGTGCTGTGTTATATGAGTTGGTGATCACGGTCCCATGACCATGATTGCTCTTGGCGAATTTTTCTACTGAAGTGGTTTGTCATTGCCTTCTTCTGGGCAGTGTCTTTATAAGGCAGGTGACCCCAGTCATTATCTATACTCTTCAGTGAATGTCTGCCTACAGTCAGGCATTGCATAACCAGGACTTGTGATATGCACCAGCTGCTCATGTGATGATCCACCACCTGCTCCCATGACTTCACATGACCCTAAATCAGGTGCTACTCCTTGCACAAAGGTGACCTGCAGGCTAGCGGTAGAAGAGAACACCTTACACCTCCTTTGGTGAGTGTATCTTCACCCTGCCACCCAAAACAAGGAATTAGGATGGGGAAAAGGGGTCATGAAATATCCTTGGTCAGTAAGATTAAGCAAAATCCGAAAAAACCAACATTAGCCAGGGCATGAAGGCATGAGGGGATGTGGGGAGAGGGAGGCAGATTGGGGCTGAGTGGGAAATGGATCAGCCATGATGAAAAGGCAGAGCAGACTTGACGGACCAAAAGGCCTAATTCTGCTCTTAAATCTCATGAGGAGCAAGGGGATAGTTAAGGAAAGACTAGGTCCACTCAAGGATAACAGAGGGACTTAGACCTGAAACATTAACCCTCTTTCTTTTTCTACATCAATTTCATGCCAATTTTTAATCAAATACAGAATTAAGGTCAATGGGGAACTGACATACTGTGACAGATTTTGACATCATGACATGGCAAACATATGGTGTATGATGTGTTAGCCTTAATTAGTTGGGGGATTGTGTTCAAAAGTCATGAGGTAATGTTACAGCTCTATAAAACCTGGTTAGCACACACTTAGAATACTATGTTCAGTTTCGGTTGCTGCATTATAGAAAGGATGTGGGTGCAGAGGATATTTACCAGGATGTTGCTTGGATTAGAGACCATGTCTTTGATAGGTTGAGCAAGATAAGACTTTTCTCCTTGGAGCCAAGGAGGATGAAAGGCAACTTGATAGAGGTGTACATGATGAGCCATAGGTAGTGTGGACAGCCAGAGACTTTTCCTCAAGGACAAAAATGAAACACTGAATAGAGGCCATGTACCAAATGGACAACAAAGAGGCCCTTCGAGTAGACAATATCCAAGCGGAATTACTATAGCTCTATGGAAAGAAATTTCTTATTGAAATTCACAGCCTCATCTCACTCACATGGTTAGAGGAGAATCTCAAGAAATGCACTGATCATGATTACATACACCCTGTAGTCTGTGGCACATAGAAGATACTAATACAATTCATGGGAAATGATAGAAAATAAACATTTGAACAGTACATTCTAGACTCTCACCACCCTCTGAGTAAAGTTCCCTCTCATGATCTCAACTATTTCACCTTTCACCCTTAACTCATGACTTCTAATTAACTGTAATCTCACCCAACCTCAGTGGAAAGAGCCAACTTGTATTTATACTATCTTTAGCCTTTATAATTTGGTATAGCTCTACCAAATCTCCCCTCATTCTCCTACGCTTCATAGAATAAACTTACCTATTCAACCTTGCCCTATAATTCAGGTCCTCAACTACTTTTATCAAAAAAACTAATAAATTCTTTGTGGAAAAACCTTCAAAATCTAATTCATTAAAACCTTAGCTACCTGCGTCTCTCAGTTCAACAATTGAGAGAATAGTAAAATTGTAAAAAATTCTCTCAAACACTCTTCACTCAAACACTTAATTATTCTCACAAATCTTACAGTATGTAAAAAAATATCAAAATTAAAGTTAACTTCTGTAAACAATTAACTGGAATAAATAGAAAAAAAATAACCCTTACTTTCCTTCAGCATCCTCTCTTCACTTAACAACCTCTCTATTAAAAGAAAACAAAGACAGGTTTCAAACTTTCCGCATCAGAAGTATCACCAAATATTTAAAAGATACAATTTTTAATCATCTTATAACATTCAATGTGGTCAGTTAAATTTTTTCAAGTTGACATCAGTTGAATATAAAATTTTACAAGTAGCAGTGAAAATTCTGAAGCTCACTATTGTGGGTGGAGCTCTGTAATGAAGGACTGACTCTTCTCTTTGCAGGGTAGCTTTCTATTTATTTATTTAGAGACACAGCGCAGTAATGTAACTACTAGTTACATTAATGAACAGACATCCAAGGTGCTGGACCACTGACCAGGGATACAAATTCAAATCGCATTGTCACAGTTAGGAATTTGAATAACTATACAAAATGCAGAATTGAAATTGTATTGTCCATATCAGAGAAGTACAGGATTGCCAATTGTGTACTGGTATTGTCACAGCTTTGTCAGGCAGCATGGCCAAGGATTTGGCTTTAGTCCTTAAGACCATAAGACGTAGGAGCAAAATTAGGCCACTCAGCCCATCAAGTCTGCTCCACCATTCCATCATGACTGATTTATTATCAACCTCATTCTCCTGACTTCTCACTGTAACCTTTAACACCCTTCCTAATCAGAAAGTTATTACACTACATCCGTCACTCAATGTCATGAAACACAAGTGGAATTTTCGGGGCGGTGATGGTGAGCTCACGTGTCTGCTTTAAATTCTTTGGTATTACCGTATCAGAGCATCTGTCCTAGGACTAGCACATACGTGCCATTACAAAAAAGGCACAGCAGTGTCTCTGCTTTCTTAGAAGTTTGTATAGATTCAGCCTGTCACCAAAAACTTTGCAAATTTCTATAACTGCGCAGTGGAGAGTATCCTAACTGGGTGCATCCCAGCCTGGTATGGAAACACTGAGGCCCAGGGATCGAAAAGGCTGCAGAAAATGGTGGTCACAACCCAATCCATCACAGACAAGCACTCTCACCAACGAATATATTTATATAAAACTCTGCCACAAGAAAGCATCATCTACCAACAGTGACCTCCATCATCTGGCCATGCCCTCTTGTCACTACACCCATCAGACAGAAGGCCCAGGAGCCTTAGGTCTCACTCTTTCAAGTTAAGGAATAAATATTACCCTACAATCACCAGGCTCCTTAACTGGTGTGGATAACTTTACACACCACTACTCTGAACTAATTCTACAGCCTACAGACTCACTTTCAAAGACACATGTTCTCAGTATTTATTTTATTTGCACATTGGTTGGTTCTCAGTCTTTATTTCTGTATAGTTTTTCATTAACGTCTATTTTATTTCTTATTTTTTTCCTGTGCAAGAAAACTAATCTCAGAGTAGTATTTGGTAACATGTGACATGTATGTACTTGGATAATAAATTGATTTTGACTTTGAAAGGTATTGAAGTCAAGTTTCTAATCAGTCATGACCTTAAGGATATTGATGGTGGAGTAGCTGGCAAAGATAATACCACTGAGGATCAAGAGAAAATAGCCAGTTTCTCTATTTTTTGAGATGGTCCCTTGTGAAACCAATGTTATTCGTCCTAAATCAGCCCAAGTGTAAAGATTTTCCCATCATTATATGAGAAATTGTAAATAGCATTGAAGGTATATTCCCTTGCATTTTGAAATTTTACTAAATATATAAAGAGAAACTTAAGGAGATTAGCTTTATTTGTCACATATACATTGTAACATTGAAACATGCAGTGAAATGTGAGGTTTGGGTCAACAGCCAACAATCTGTGGGTGTACCGGGGGCAGCCCACAAGTGTCCTCATGCTTCTGGCACCAACATAGCGGCCCACATTGTATTAACCAGGGAGGGAATCCACACATTTAAGGGGAGAATGTACAGACCCCTTACAGACAATGACAGGAATTGAACCCGGGTCACTGGTACTGTACTAAAGTGCTGCTCTAACCCCTACACTAACTAATTACAGCACACAACCAAGAACTAGATGTGTGAGGTTCAATTGGTACCAGTCTTACAATCAGAGGAACACTCATCAGTTGTGATCTTTTGTAGCTCAATGTGCTCAGTTTTGAATTGCTGTATCTGTTCTGATACCGCCCCACTTAGCAGGTTGTACAGGACATGAAGTAGATCTTCCCTAGCTTCATATACAAGATGCTGGATGAAGTCAGCAGGTCAGGCAATGTGTTGAAGGAAACTAGAGTCAATGTTTCAGGCCGAGACCCTTCATCAGAACTAGCCATCAACTGCCAGCTCCTGCTCCACCCCTGCCCTCTACCTTTTTATACCGAATATCTCCTCACTTTCTTTGCAGTCCTGAACAAAGGTCTCAACCTGGTCATTTAAAACACAGATATATAGAAATTGTGCTTCTCAGAAGGTTGTGACTCTTTGCCTTTGATCATAAAAGCACAAGACATAGGGTAGCATTGGGCTATTTGGCCTATTGAATCTGCTCTGCCATTCCATCATGGCTGATTATTATTTCTCTCAACCCCATTCTCTTGCCTTCTCCCTGTCACCTTTAGCACCCTGACTAATCAAGAACCTATCAATCTCCATTTCAAATATGCACAATGACTTGGCCTCCACAGCCATCTTCAGCAATGAATTCCACAGTTCATTCACCTCAGGATTGTTGCCTGTGCCACACGACAGTGAGATGGCAGATAAATTGTGTAGCTGAAGAATTGGAGCAGGGGGCAGGGATTCAGACTTCAGGGTAATTGGGACCTCTTCTGGGGCAGGTGGGACCTGTAACAAAGGGATGGGTTACACTTGAATCCAAGGGAAACCAAAATTCTTGCAGACAGGTTTGCTAGAGCTGTTGGAAGTGGCTTAAACTAATATGACAGGGAATGGTAACCAGTATGATAGAGCTGAGGATGAACCAGCAGGTTTACAAGTAGATGATGGCGGTAACATGAATGTAAAGAGGAATAAGCCAATAAGTGGGTACAAATGCAGACAGAGTACAGTTAAATACAAAGGCAAAATTCAAAAGACCGAAGAATGCAGGACTGAGGGTGTTGTATTTAGATGAGTGTAGCATTCAGAATAAGGTGGATGAGCTTGTGGCACAATTAGAGATTGGTTGTTATGACGTTGTTGACATCACTGAGTCATGACTGAAAGAAGGTCATAGTTGGAAGTTTAACATCAAAGGATAAACTTTGTATCAAAACGACAGGCAGGAAGACATAACGGTGGTGTGGCTCTATTGGTAAGAGGTGGAACTACATCTTTAGAAAAGAGGTGACATAGGGTCAGAGAATGTTGAATCTTTGTGGGTGGAGTTAAGAAACTGCTGGTATATAAAAAAATCATTATAGGAATCATACATGGGCCTCCAAATAGTAGCCAAGATGTGGGGTTGAGATTGCAAAGGAAGCTGGAAAAGGCATGTAATAAGAGTAATGACACAATTGTAATGGTGATTTCAACATGCAAGGGGATTGAGAAAATCAGGTTGGTGGCAGATCGCAAAACAGGGAATTTGTTGAATGCCTATAAGATGGTTTTTTTGAGTAACTTGTGTTTGAGCTTATTTGAGGAAAGGCTATCTTAAATTGAGTGTTATGTAATAACCTAGATCTTATTAGGGAGCTTAATATAAAGGAACTCTTAACAGGCAGTAATTATAATATGATTGATTTCATACTGCAATTTGAGAGAGAGAAGCATAACTCACAGGTATCAGTATCACAATGGAATGAAGGGATTTACAGAGGCATGAGAGAGGAGCTTGTCTAGGTGGATTGGAGGAGGATACTGGTGGAGATGACGGCAGAGCAGAGATGGCTGAAATTTCTGGGAATAGTTCACAAGTTGCAGGGTAGATATGTCCCAGAGAAGTTCTCAAATGTTCAGGATAGTCAACCCTGGCTGACAAGGTAAGTTAAGGACTGCATAAAAGCCAAAAAAGGACAAATAAGATAGCAAAAGTGAGTGGGAAGTTGGATGATTGGGAAGCTTTTAAAATCCAACAAAAGGCAACTAGAAAGCTATAAGAAGGGAAAAGATTAAATATGAGGGCAAACTAATAATATAAGGCAGGATATCAAAAGTGTTTTCAGCTATATAAAGAGTAAAAGGGAGGTGAGAGTTGATATTGGACCACTTGAAAATGATGCAGGTGAGATAATAACGGGCAGACAAAGAATTGGCAGATGAACTTAATGGGCGCTTTGCATCAGTCTACACTGCGGAAGACACCAACAGTGTGCCAGAGGTCTGTGAGTGTCAGGGAGTGGGGTGAGAGCCATTACAAAGGGAAAAAGTGCAAGGCAAATTCAAAGGTCTTAAGGTGGATAGGTCACCTAGATCAGACGGACTACATCCCAGAGTCCTGAGAGAGGTTGCTGAAGAGGTAACAGATACATTGTTCATGATTTTTGAAGTATCACTTGTGTCTGGCATGATCCCAGAGGACTGGAAGATTGCAAATGTCACTTCACTCTTTAAGAGAGGAAGGCAAAAGAAAGGAAATTATAGGCCAGTTATAGCCTAACCTCAATGGCTAGGAGTGTTGGAGTCTATTACTAAGGATGAGGTTTTGGGGTACTTGGAGACTAATGATAAAATAAGTCAAAGTCAGCACGGTTTCTGTAAAGGGAAATCTTGCCTGGCAAATATGTTAGAATTCCTCAAGGAAAAAGCAAGCAAGGTGGACAAAGGAGAGGCAGTGGATGTCATTTACTTGGATTTTCAGAAGGGATTTGACAAGGTGCCACACATGAGGCTGTTTAACAAGATAAAATCCTATGGCGTTACAGGAAATGTACTGACATGGATAGTGGAATGGCTGACAGGCAGGAGGCAGTGAGTGGGAATAAAAGGGGATTTTTCTGGTTGGCTGCCAGTGACTAGTGCACCCCAGGGGTCAGTGCTGAGACTGCTACCTTTCATGTTGTTTGTCAATGATTTGATAATGGAATTGATGTCTTTGTGGCAAAGTTTGCAAATAATACAAAGATAGGTGGAGGTATAGGTAGTGCTGATGTAGTGCAGGAGGACTTAGACAAATTGGAAGAATGGATGAAAAGTGGCAGATGGAATCCAGTGTCGGGAAATGTATGATAATGCATTTTGATAAAAGGAACAATAGAGCAGGCTAGTATTTAAATGGGGAGATGGTTCAAACATCAGAGTTGCAGAGGGACTTGGGAATCCTTGTGCAAGACTCCGATAAGGTTAATTTACAGGTCAAGTCTGTGGTAAATAAGGCAAATGTGATGATGGCATTTATTTCAAGGAGAATATAATATAAAAGCAAGGAGGTAAAGCTGAAGATTTATAAGGCACTAGTCAGGCTGCACTTGGGAGTATTGTCAAGTTTGGGGCCCTATATCTCAGAAAGGAAGTGTTGTCATTGGAGAGAGTCCAGAGGACGTTCATAAGGATGATTCTGGGAATAAAGTGTTTAACATATGAGGAGTGTTTGGCAGCTTTGGGCCTATACTCACTGGAATTTAGAAGAATGCAGGAGATCTCATTGAAACCTACCGAATGTTGAAAGGACTAGATTGGTTAGATGTGATGAGGATGATTCCTACGGCAGAGGTATTCAGAACTAAAGGGCACAGCCTCAAAATCAAGGAGCGACTTTTTAAAACAGAGGTAAGGAGGGATTTTTTAGCCAGAGAGTAATTAATCTGTGGACTGCTCTGACTGCGGTGGAGGCCAAGATCGTGGGTATATTAAAGGCAGAAGCTGATCGTTTCCTAATTGGTCAGGTCACCAAAGGATATGGCAAGAAGGCAAGTGTATAGGGTTGAGTGGGATCTGGGATCAGCCATGATGGAATGGCAGAGCAGACTCGATGGGCTGAATGGCCTAATTCTGCTCCTATGTCTTATGGCCTTATCACCCTCTGGCTAAAAAAATTCCTCCTCCTTTCCGTTCTAAAGAGACATTGTTGTGCTCTGAGGCTGTGCCCTCAGGTTCTACATTCTCCCAACAATGGAAGCATCCTCTCCACATCTGCTCTATCTAGGCCTTTTAATATTCAATAGGTTTCAATTTCAGTATTCTAAACTCCAGTGAGTACAGGCCCAGGAGCATCAAAAGCTCCTCATATGGTAACCTCTTCATACCTGCTATCATTCTCGTGAACTCCCTCTGAATCATATTCTTATAAACTACTCTAAGGCTCATCAAATAGAACACAGGCTTGAAGGGCCAAATGGCCTACTCATGCCCCTGCATTCTTGTGTGTTCTAATTCACTCGTTCATTTGCAATGTTCCACTTTATGCATTATATATTTTGAAACACATCACATTTTTAATTCATATGACCCAGAAATACGATCCATAGGTGCGCTGTAATACTTTGCATCTCATACTCTTAAACCAAGGTTTCTCCAGGGTTAAACTCACCTTTTTCTTCTTCTGACAATTCACCATGTTGCAACCTCTCTGTTGACAGAGAATAACAGTAGTAAGATGTTTACCTTAGCAGAGAATTAGTCATTGAACACTATCGTTGTATTGCAACCATTTTCTAGAAACTTACCTAGTTGCTGCTGAAGTTCTTGCAGAGCCACTTCTGTTAACAGAAAAAAGGAGGTATGAGAACAAACCTTACATAAGAAAACATCAAACACAGAACATTACAGCACAGACAGGGCCTTTTGCCCATGATGTTGTGCTGACCTTCTAACCTACTTCCAGATCAATTTAAACCTTCCTACCCACATAGTCCTCCACTTTTCTTTTGTCCAAGATGTATCTGCCTCTATCATCACCCCTGGCAGGGCAATCCACACACCCACCACTCTGTGTATAAAAATATCATCCAATGTCCCCTTATACTTTCCTAAAATCACCTTAAAATTATGACCTCCTCATATTAGCCATTTCTGTCCTGGGTAAGAGTTTCTGGCTGTCCACTCTATTTATGGGTTCTGAAGGAAGTAGCTGGAGAGATTGTGGAGGCATTAACGATGATCTTTCAAGAATCGATAGATTCTGGCATTGTACCGGATGACTGGAAAATTGCAAATGTTAATCTGCTATTTAAGAAGGGCGGGAGGCAGCAGAAAGGAAACTATAGACCTGTTAGCCAGACATCAGTGGTTGAGAAGTTGTTGGAATCGATTGTTAGGGATGAGATTACGGTGTACCTGAAGGCACATGACAAGCCAAAGCCAGCATGGTTTCCTGAAAGGAAAATCCTGCCTGACAAACCTACTGCAATTTTTTGAAGAAATTACAAGAAGGGTAGACAAAGGAGATGCAGTAGACGTGGTGTATTTGGATTTTCAGAAGGCCTTTGACAAGGTGCCGCATATGAGGCTGCTTAGCAATATAAGAGCCTGTGGAATTACAGCATGGCTGGAGCATTGGCTTGTCGGCAGAAAACAGAGTGAGAATAAAGGGATCATATTCTGGCTGGCTGCTGGTTACCAGTGGAGTTCCATAGGGGTTGGTGTTGGGACCGCTGCTTTTTACGATGTATGTCAATAATTTGGACTACAGTATTAATGGATTTGTGGCTAAATTTGCCGATGATACAAAGATAGGTAGAGGAGTGGGTAGAATGGAACACTGTATTCTAATTGTGCTCTAACCAGGGTTTTATAGAGCTGCAACATTACCTCAAGGCTCTTGAACTCAATCCCCAACTAATGAAGGCTAACAAGTACGAATATGGAATAAAATGTGCATATATATATATATATATATATATACACATAAATACTATCATGCATTTACAATGTAAAAGTGGTTTACATTGTACTGAATTGACTGAGGTAATAGATTGGAAGGTGGTGGCCAACAAGAATTGTTGATCAGATTAACCACTTGTGGGGAGAAATTTTTAAGATGGTGTGGTGTTTTTTTGTTTTAACAGCACTTCTTTGCTTTGCAAAAAGGAGCTTTCAGGAAAGGAATCTTTCTGGATGAGTAGTGTCTGCAATGATTTTCCTGCTTGCTTCCGGACATACAAGTCCAGGATACGATAGGGTCTTTTAAGAGACTTTTGGATAGGTACATGGAGCTTAGAAAAATAGAGGGCTATGGGTAACTCTAGTAATTTTAAGGTAGGGATATGTTCAGCACAACTTTGTGGGCTGAAGGGCCTGTATTGTGCTGTAGGTTTCTATGTTTCTAAGTCCTGCAGTGATGGTAGACTGCAGACAATGACCTTTACTGCTGACCTGACAGCTCACTGTCGTTTTTGTATATTGTGGGAGAATGCTGCACCAGACCAGACAGTAATAACTGATAATGAATCACTTCACACTTCTCCAGATTAATAATAACATAATGGCTACCGCACAGGAGGACATCATTTCTGCCCATCGTGGTGGCCATGCTGCCTCTGAAACAGAACAACTGACAACTTCCAGTTTCTGGCTCTTCTCTGTATCATTGTAACTTTACCCTCATCATTAATTTGTCTGATTCCCATATGAAGGTAGGTAAAGCTTCATCTATGAGTCCTCGATAGGGAAAGAATACCCTTGCCTATTACACATCCCACCAGGACCTCCAGTCCCTGAGAGCCTCTCACTGTACATTCTCGATGTCTGTTACGGTGCAGCAGTCAGCTGATAAGACTGTTGAGCCCATAAAATTATGTGGTCCAACACACGAGGCACCTCTGTGCAAGTTCAATCCATGGTCATCAGGAATGGAGACTAGAATTGTGAGCTATAACCAGGTTATGATGTCACTAGGTTTTAATCAGCACCTCTTTCTACCATTTCTCCAAAATAACCATGCCCCCCTCAAAGCATTCACTGCTGACGAGTAACATACAATCAGCACTGATATGTTCCAGGTATTCTAGGGCCACATAAAGGAATTTACATTCCTAACAGGAAATACTCAATTATTAAATAATAATTGTTGTAATACTTATTTAATTTAATAAATATGTGTGTGTTTGTATGTCTATATAAATTGTTTTCATATTGTAATGTGTAGTTTTGATATTATTATGCACTACTGCTGCAAAAGAAGACATTTCATGACACATGCTTGTGATATTAAACCTGATTCTGATAATTAATCAGAATTAGAACTATCGTTACTAAGGTAAGTCGTGAAATTTGTTCAGCCCCAATAAATTACTGTAAGTTTCAATACTAAATAGACAGTAGTGCAAAAGAGGATTAGTCAGGTAGTGTTTGCGAGATCATGGACCATTCAGAAATCTGATGGTGGAGGGGGAAGGAACTGTTCCTAAAACATTGAGTGTGGGTCTTGAGGCTCCTGTACCTCCTCCCTGATGGTGGTGATGAGAAGAGGGCATGTCTGGTTGGTGAGGGTCCTTCATCATGATACTGCCTTCTTGAGGAACTGCCTTTTGAAGATGACCTCGATGATGGGGAGAGTTGTATTATAATGAGCTGACTAAGTTTACAGCCCTCTGCAGCTTTTACTAATCCTGTGTATTGGCACACCACACCACACAGTGATGCAAACAGTTAGAATGCTCTCTATGGTACATCTGTAGAAATTTACTAGAGTTTTTGGTGACATACAAAATCTCCTAATGAAATATGGGCACTGGCGTGACCTCTTCATGATTGCACCAATATTGGACCGAAGGTAGATCCTCCAAGAAGTTGACACCAGGAACTTTAAACTGTTCACCCTTTCCACCGCTGACTCCTTGGTGAGGTCTGGTGTGTTCTCTCAACACCCCTTCCTGAAGTCCACAATCAATTCTTTGGTCTTGCTGGTGTTGAGTGCAAGGTTGTTGTGACACCACTCAAACCCAATCTATCTCACTCCTAGTCACTATCTGAAATTCTGCCAATAACAATTGTGTCATTGGCAAATTTATAGATGGCATTTGAGCTGTGCCTAGCTACACAGTCATGTTTTGCACTGCTTATTTAATTATATATGTGTGTTACATACACACATACAGTATATCATGTAGAGCAGTGTTGGCCTCTGAAACTCGAGATGGTTCAAAAGAGGTTCATGAAAATGATTCCAGGATAGATTGGCATGTCCTATGAAGAACATTTGATGGCTCTGGGCCTGTTTTCACTGGAATTCAGGAGAATGAGGGGTGACCTCATTGAAACTTATTGAATTACAATTAAGGATGAGCATTGTATGAAATGATAAAGACAGAAAATGCTTGAAATACTCAGCAGGCCAGCCAGTGCTTGTGAAGCAATGGATGTAATATCTCAGGTCACTAACCTTTCACCATGACCGCTGTGCATTTCAACTATTTTAAGTTACTGCAGTACCATGATATTTTACTTAGTCATAGAACACTACAACACAAAAACAGGCCCTTCGGTCCATCCAGACCATGCCAAACTCATGTAATTAAGTTCAGGCTTTGAGTTCCCTTGTTTTGTGGCAAGGTTTGTATAAACTTATAGTTAAACAAAGATGGAGATTTGAATTTGGTGTCATCATACAAGTGTGGTCCAGAGTCAGAGACTGGCAATATCCCCTCTCTCTAGGCCAGGGGTTCCCAACCTTTTTTTATGCCATGGACCAATACCAGGTTGGGAACTGCTGCTCTAGACTATTCTGTACTTTGTTTGGGAGTTGCATGCTGTACTGGGATTTATGTACATTGTAAATGGAGCAGATTTGTGAAGATAAGTTGTACAGTAAGTACACCAAAATACAATCGACATGTCTTGCTGCCTTCGTCATAGAATCATAGACTACTATAGAACAGAAACAGGCCGGATTTTCTGGTGGCCTCCCATTTTGATATGTCAATCCATGGCCTCCTCTACTGCCACAACGAGGCAACACTCTGGTTGGAGGATCAACACTTCATATTCCAAAGTCTGAGTAGACTCAATTTCTCTAACATCTGGTAATTACTCCTCCCTCCATCCTTTGCTCTTTTTCCATTTCCCATTCTGGTTCCTCTCTTGCCTCTTCACTTGCCCATCTGCTCCCACTGGTTTTCCCTTCTACTTCCTATTCTTCCATGATCCACTGTCCTCTTCTATCAGATTTCTTCTTCTACAGCCCCTTACCTCTTACACCTATCATATCCCAGCTTCTTACTTCATCCCCCTCCCCTACTAACCCACCTTCCCCATCAAATGGTCTCAACTATCACCTACCAGCTTGTGCTCCTTCCCCTTCCCTCTGCCTTCTTATTCTAGCTTCTACCCTCTTCCTTTTAAATCCTGATGAAAGGTCTAGGCCCAAAACCTCAACAGTTTATCCCTCTTCATAGATGCTACACAAGTTGACAAACAGACAGACAGACATAATTTATTGATCCCAAGGGAAACTGGGTTTCATTACAGCCGCACCAAGAGTAGTGAAGAAATATAGCAATATAAAACCATAAATATTTAAATAATAATAAGTTAATCATGCCAAGCGGAAATAAGTCCAGGACTAGCCTATTGGCTCAGGTGTCTGACACTCCAAGGGAGGAGTTGTAAAGTTTGATGGTCACAGGTAGGAATGACTTCCTATGACGCTCAGTGTTACATCTCGGTGGAATGAGTCTCTGGCTGAATGCACTTCTGTGCCTAACCAGTACATTATGGAGTGGATGGGAGACATTGTCCAAGATGGCATGCAACTTGGACAGCATCCTCTTTTCAGACACCACCGTCAGAGAGTCCAGTTCCACACCCACAACATCACTGGCCTTACGAATGAGTTTGTTGATTCTGTTGGTGTCTGCTACCCTTAGCCTGCTGCCCCAGCACACAACAGCAAACATGATAGCACTGGCCACCACAGCCTCGTAGAACATCCTCAGCATCGTCCGGCAGATGTTAAAGGACCTCAGTCTCATCAGGAAATAGAGACACCTCAGTGTTCTTTGACCAGTCCAGTTTATTGTCAATTCGTATCCCCAGGTATTTGTAATCCTCCACCATGTCCACACTGACCTCTTGGATGGAAACACGGGTCACCGGTGCCTTAGCCCTCCTCAGGTCCACCACCAGCTCCTTAGTCCTCAGTTGCTGAGTTCCTGCTTCACAGAAACAGGCCTTTCAAACCGTAAAGTTAATGCCGACCTGGTTGTCTGCCCAGTCCCATCTAATGGCACTCAGACCACAGCCCCTATACCCCTCTCATCCGTTTACCTATCCAAACTTCTCTTAACTGAAGTTTCATTGAATGTTACACTTAATCCTTACATCTTCACTGCGGTAAAACTTACAAAGATCAGTGAGATGATGTGGAATCTCTATAACCTCACCTCTTGGAATTATATGGAAAGAATTTGTGGAAAGGATTGTGGTTCAAATAAGATTTAAAGCAACCAAGGAGGTTCTACCAGTGGAGCAATGGGTAAGGACAAAGTGAATTTTCAACAAACCTTGCCTACATTCATTATTGTTGTGTATTAAATAAACTTGACTGTGATTAACTGTCTATAATAATGTTTTCAGTCTATACCTCATTTATAAACTTACGTTTCTGAGCCAGGGTTGTATCACTACAACTTGCATTTTCTGATAATAAAAGAAAAGATCAGTACACAAAAACTTAAATATTGACAACATCTATACTTACTGAAGCTCTTAACTGTGGCTAGGTTATAATTCTACAATTGTTAATAATTCTCCAATACCTTTTCCAAAATGACCATTTTCAGATTCTTCCTGGGCTGTGAGATCCAAAAAAAGGCTAGAACTACTGAAGGCGTACCCACCAAGAAGATGGTGGTGAGTTTTCTCATTAAATCTGCTGTGACAGTGCATCCATAACAATGTTATTCAATTATGAAGATTTCAATAATAAACATAATTGCTTCTCCAACTACTTAAGGCATCTCAAAGCACCTTTCCGGTGCTGAAGTATTTTTGAAGTGTAGTTACTGATGTGAAGCAGAAATATGGCAAGCAATTTGTAGAAGTAATAGGTATGTCATCCGACCAACCATTCATTAAATTCTTACCCAGACAATAATGGTTGTTTGATGGACCCTGACTATTTTTCAGAGTCCTTCCCACTGGCAAGCAGCCCAGTTCCATTGCATGGGAGGGCTGATGTATCATCTGGTGTAACCAGCTCTCACTCACATAGAGCTCTCACTCTAAGGACACATTCTCCCAAACAAAACACACAGAAAATGCTGGAGAAACTCAGTAGGCCAGGCAGCATCTAGCAAGAGGAATAAACGGTCAATGTTTTGGACCAAGACCCCTCATCAATGCTGCAGACTTCTCTTTGATATGTCACCACTGAACAGCTGTACCAGAGCTCCTGCCTTAAATAAAAATTCCATGAATCTATCAGAACAAACAGGAACAAAATCATTGTAATCTCATTTCATCTGACATATTTTGTGGTCAACTTTTTAAGTAAGAAATGTGGAGAACAGATCATTTATTTGAATTTGTAAAATAAAAACCCTTTAAAAGTTGAGATTTGAAACACAAGCATCAAAGATGGTGTGCTGATGTATCTGATACTGAACATGGGAATCCAATAGCTAGGCAGGGGTTTCCAACCCTTTTTATGCCATGAACCAATACCATTAAGCCTCCATATTGGAGCTGAGCCCCTGAGCTAGAGGCATAGAGTCACAGAGACAGAGTTACACAGGCCCACCAGCCCAGTTCGACCATGCTACTAATCAAAATGTTTATCGGAGCTAATTCTATTTCCCTGCATTTGTCCCATGTCCCTCAAGGCCTCTTCCATCCCATTGGGATAGCACGGTAGTGTAACATTTTTATGGTGCCAACGACCTGGGTTCAATTCAACTGCTGACTGTACGTTCTCCCCGTGACAGTGTGGGATTTCTTCAGGTGCCCCAGTTTTCACCCACATTCCAAAGATGCAAAATCCAGATGAAGGGTCTCGGCCTGAAACATCAGCCATCCAATTCCCTCCATGGATGTTGCCTGACCTACTGAGTTCATCCAGGAGTTTGTTTTCGGTGCAAGAATTCTAACAGCTGATGCTCATGGGACTTCGTGAACAAACTATAAGTGTCCACATTTTGCACTTCCTAACACATAAGAACGGACAGCTCCACTTAAACATTTTTTTTGAGACTATGACTCCCAGTGAGCAGCTATTTCAGCAAATACAGGCACAGAATTCTGATTTTTTCAAAGTCAAAGTCCATTTATTTCTCTGCTCTTCTGTAATTTAAATTATTTGACTACAAAATAAATAAAAGCTTGTAGCGATGTACTACATACAGAGCTAGAGTTGACACGCAGTTGGTAAGTCGTTTTGAGACTAGTTTATTCAAACTTTGCGGCGCTGGCATTTAATCCCTAGCGCCCGCCCTCTCCGGGCAGAAATGACATCAGAGGTGCATTACCAAAGTCTCTCCCCGCGTGCTGGCTATTTGTGAGTTGGTTTGCATGCGCAGAAAGATAGTCGCCACATATCCCCCTCCCAGAACCGGCGATACACCCCCCAATGTCCACAGTCTGGATCAGCCTCTGTTTGGGAGGTCTGCCTCTGCGCCGCGGTGCCTGAACCTCGACCAACTACGCCAAGTCCACATGGGCTGGTTTGAGTCGGTCCACCGTGAAAACCTCCTCTTTCCCCCCAACATCCAGAACGTACGTGGACCCATTGTTGTTGATCACCTTGAATGGCCCCTCGTACGGCCGGTGTAGCGGTGCCCGGTGTCCGCCCCTTTGTACAAACACAAACTTACAGACCTGCAGGTCTTTGGGTACATGGGTCGGGATCCGTCCGTGCTGTGAAGTCGGCACGGGGGCCAGGTTGCTGAACCTTTCGTGTAGTCTGTCCAGGACTGCTGCGGGTTTTTCCTCTTGCCCCCTTGGGGCTGGTATGAACTCACCCGGGACAACCAGGGGTGCGCCGTACACCAACTCGGCCAATGAGGCATGCAGATCCTCTTTGGGTGCTGTGCAAATTCCAAGCAGGACCCAGGGAAGCTCGTCCACCCAGTTAGGTCCTCTCAGGCGGGCCATGAGAGCCGACTTCAAGTGACGGTGGAAGCGTTCCACTAGTCCATTCGACTGTGGGTGGTAGGCAGTTGTGTGGTGTAGCTGCATTCCCAACAGGCTGGCCACAGCCGACTACAGGCTGGAGGTGAACTGGGCGCCTCTGTTGGAGGTAATGTGGGCCGGTACCCCGAAACGTGCTACCCAGGTTGCAATCGGTGCTTGGGCGCAGGAATCGGCAGATGTGTCGGTGAGCGGGACCGCCTCTGGCCACCTTGTGAACCAGTCTACCATAGTTAGGAGGTACCGCGCTCCTCGGGACTATGGTAGGGGGCCCACGATATCCACATGAATGTGGTCGAAACTCCGGCGGGTGGGTTCGAACTGCTGCGGTGGGGCTTTAGTGTGCTGCTGCACCTTGGCTGTTTGGCACTGCGCGCACGTTCTGGCCCATTCACTGACCTGCTTGTGAAGTCTGTGCCACGCGAATTTGCTGGAGACCAGCCGGACGGTTGTCCTGATAGATGGGTGCGCCACACCGTGTATGGAGTCGAAAACTTGCCGCCTCCAGACTGCCGGGACGATGGGGCGAGGTTGGCCGGTAGCCACGTCGCACAGGAGGGTCCTCTCACCTGGGCCTACGAGAAAGTCCTGCAGCTGCAAACCCGAGACTGCGGTCCTGTAGCTGGGCATCTCGTCGTCTGCCTGCTGTGCCTCTGCCAGTGCTGCATAGTCCACCCCCAGGGACAGGGCCTGAACAGCTGGTCTGGAGAGTGCATCCGCCACGACGTTGTCCTTTCCTGAGGCATGCTGGATGTCCATCGTGTACTCGGAGATGTAGGACAGATGTCGCTGCTGGCGAGCCGACCAGGGATCAGACACCTTTGTGAACGTGAAGGTCAACGGTTTGTGGTCCGTGAACACGTGGAATCAGAGGATATCTGCCGAATCTGGAACTGGGCTTCTGCTTGGCTAAACCACACGCATGGTCGCAGCATCCAGAAAGTCGGCAGTTTTAGCGAAACTGCGTGAACAGATGAAGAGTTGGTCATCTTTGGTCCAAATCCCGTTTGGACCGTCGGGGTCACCAATGTAGCGATGTACTACATACAGAGCTAGAGACGACATGCAGTCGGTAAGTCGTTTCGAGACTAGTTTATTCAAACTTCACGGTGCTGGCATTCTTGCCTCTCCGGGCAGAAATGATGTCAGAGGTGCATTACCAAAGTCTCTCCCCGCACGCTGGCTATTTGTGAGCCGGTTCGCCTGTGCAGAAAGTGGGTCACCACAAGCTTGATGAAATGGAAAGGATATAAATAGTGTTGAACAGGTGTCCCTCTCCAAGACGGCTCTAACTTTTACATGTAATTTTTAGTTAAGAGAGGAGCTCTGATACAGCAGATCTATGAGACACTCATTGTTAGTTGAAGACTAAATATTGTTCAAGGAAGCTAGGGAGACTCTCGACCTCTAAATTATCAATTAAAATCTTTGTGGCCTTTGACACACAGCTTCCTGAACCAGATTCAAGACTGCTGATGGAGACACAAAAGACTGAGGTTACTGGAATTTGAGGCAAAATAAACCTAAAATGGTGGAGGAGCTCAACAGGTCAGGCAGCATCTGTGGAGGGAAGTGGACAGTTCTGATGAAGGGTGTTGCCCTGAAGCATCAGCCATCCATTCCCCTCATCGACCTGCTGCATTCCTCCAGGGGCAAAAAGACCATGAGGTGTATTCTTTTGAGATGTTCACAGTGAGCAGCTAACATTAGTCCTGATGAAGCGTCTCTGTCTGAAACACTGACAGTTTATTCCTCTCTATATCTGTTGCCTGACCTGCTGAGTTCCACCAGCATTTTGTACATGTGTGTGGCTCTGGATTTCCAACATCTGCAGAATCTCTTGTATTTATAATTCAGTATAAATAAACACAAAATTTTAGCTCTTTCAGCTGTGCCTCTTTGCAGTTGTCTGTATGATTGTATGTTGAGGCAAATTTAGATTATACAGTGCAAGGCAATTTCCAAAGAGCAAAATGAAAATGTCACCTGCACAATGTTCTACTTACCACCTCCTGATGGAGCCTCAGCTTCAGCTGCTGGTGCTGGTGCTGCTGGGAGTGAAAAGAGCGACAATGACTCATGGCACACATATTGGTACAATCAATGAACAGTCCAAAGCAACTAGTTGTAAGGAGCTATAATCCGACTTTGCTCCTTCTCCTTGTTACATACCCCGTAACTGGGTGTCTGACCAGCAGAGAAAGAAGAATCCGTTGGAGTCTGGTGGTACCAAACTAAAGGTGTTTATTAGTAAACTACACAATACAATATCAAAAATGCAAAATACATATAAAACAAATTAGCAGTAATAAACCTAAAAGTGTAGGAATAATAATAATCAATAATAAACAAGCTCTATTGATGTCTGGGGTAAATGAATTGTCATAGGAAAGTATAGAGTTCAGTTCATAAATGCTGAAGTAGTTATGGTTGTTGTATTGAAATCGTTGGAGAGAGAGAGAGAGAGTGAGCGAGATGTAACAGCAAAAGCTGCGGCAGGCAAACCTTTTGTGGCTTTCTTAATCTGTCGTGTCATTGTGGCCATTCAGTTATGACCCCTCTGTTCTTCAGCTAGACCGTTCTTCTGTGGTGGACTCGTCACTCTGGCATGAGTGGACACACACACAAGTCCCCAACGGCCCCGCCGTTACACTGAGAGCTTTACTGACCGATCTCCTGGTTCGGTCTCCGAAGCCCCCACCTTTCTGTGGGTTCCCAACACTCCGTCAGTGTCCACTGGTGTGTCTGAAGGGTGTCTCTCCAGACCTGTCTTTTATCCCCACTCACGGGGTCTCAGCTATCCATCAAATCAGGCCACTCCTGCTGTCTCCTGAGGAATGTTAACGAGCAAAGTAGAGTCAAAATACAGTAAATCAACAGTCTCTCTCCCCCTGTTATCTGTAGCAGATGTTCTTGCCTGGGCTTTATCTCTCTCTCCCTCATTAGCAGCATAGCAACAGCAATAGTTCATAGTTCTCGGGGGGGGGGGGGGGTTGGGAATGGTTAACTCTGCACTCCATTTCCATCAGGTCTGTCCATCACTCATAACACCCCCATCCTTCTGGGAATTTTCACCGGGGTGAAAATTAACTAATAAAGCACATTACTGAATTATAGAGCTTAACAAAATACAGAAGTGGTCTTAACCACAAGAATAATACAGATACACTTTCAAATTAACATCTGGATAAACAATCAGCAATTACATTCTCACTCCCCTTTACATGTTGTATTTTAATATCGAATTCCTGTAACAACAGACTCCAACTTAATAACCTCCTATTTTTATTTTTCATGTTAGCCAAAAATAACAAGGGATTGTGTCCTTAGCTTAGGTGTATATTACAAAGTGTGAACCAATACATGTGTGATTATACTGTGGTACATTACAGAAGTTTGTGCAAATACTAATCTCTATTTTACTTTTAAACTTAACATTCAATCTTCCATGATGTTGTCTTTATTATTCACATGCTCTGTTCAAAAAAAATCAAATTCCTGCAAAACCAGATCCTGTTATTCAAAGTGGCATTTGGTCAACCCTTGCCTCTTTTCCACTTAACTCTCACATGGTTAGCTTGCTCACCAGCTTGGAACAGGCCTTCACAGACTCCTTTCACAGGAGCTATCTTATCACCAATGTTTTCCAAACTAAGCTCATTTGCTGAACTTCAAAACCACTCATTAATTTTAAGCAGGTCATTAATTTCATCTTCAGGATCTTTAATTCTATTAGTTTCTCGTGCAGGTGATCCCTCTTGGTCAAAACAACACTTTAAGTTCTGGCTCTCCAAATCACATCCTTGAACAACATCACCAAGTTGTTTATCCTTAAATTCCAAAACAAGCTGTAATTGATTCGCAAGCACCGTGTTAACAAGCCACTGTTTAGTTAACGGTCTCTTCACTTTTGTCAACAGTTCTGACACCAAACTCGACTTTAAATGTTCTTTATTCAAAAGTTTAGGAACAATACTTTTCCCTTTCCCTTCAATAATATTCACATCACCAGCTTTCATCTCCTCACTAACTTTTAACACAAGTGACTGAGAATCCTCACTTTCTCCCGATGCCACGGTTAACCCTTTCTTCACTGAACCAAGTCTATCTGACCCAAAAGGACTGCATTCCTTTTCAACTAAATCAGATACCTCAGACTTTTCCTGAGCTTCAACACTAGGTTCAGTACCCTGTGATTCCACATCCTGAACACAGGCCAATGGGACATCTGCCTCTTCTAGGCTTTCAATACCAGTCCCCTTTTCAAATTCCAAGTTCCCCTGATCCTCCCAGGTACTCTCTGGGCAACTCCCATCTGGAGTAAACTCAACCTTGTGGGTTAAAACAACCTCATCTGCTAACCCAGCAGACTCAAGGTAGCGGCATCCTTTTCATCTAGGACTGCTCTCATATCATCGGGAACACACTTAACTTCTTCAACTGAAAACAGCTCTGTCAAACCAGACAGATCATCTGTGTCCAACCCTGGACCTTCTAACTGCCCCATCTGTTTCTCATCTTTACACTGTGCCTCCATAACCTCCTTCGTCACTCCCAAGTGTCCACCTAGGGGTATCTTATGGGTCAGGTTCAAAATTCCGTTCCTTGACAACACTAAATCTGCTTCGTTTCCTTTACTTACCTTAGCTCCACTATTCTCCTTTTTACCATCCTCTAATCTCTCCTGGTACAATATCGGTAAAAACATCTCTGCTAAATCAACACTGGACTCATTTAAACTGTCTCCTTTCTCAGCCGCCTTTCTAGACATGCTGCGAGTGATTGCGCATGCGGGATAAATCTTGGAATCTATGGGCGGGTCCTCAGCACTTACAGGCTTGCTCGTCAGCTTCACTGCTGAATACACGTCACCACCTGCCAGATCGTTACCAAGTAGGACGTCCACGCCGTCCATCGGTAGTTTCGACCGCACCCCTATTTCGACTGGTCCAGATACCAGGTCACATTTCAGAAACATCCTGTGCAAAGGTACGGCCTCGGTCCCTTTTCCGATACCTCTTAACGCAACCTCCCCAGTCTCAGTCTCAGGACCAAAGTCTAACATCTTCCTTAGAATCAATGACTGATCAGCCCCAGTATCTCTCCAGATCCGCACTGGAACTGGGGTTTCACCCTCCTTCACAGACACCGTCCCTTCCGAGATAAACTTCTCACGCCCCTCTTGTGCTCTATCTACCTTTGCCTTCCTCATCGATCTGTTGACCGACTCAATGCAGCCAGTCGGGAATGCCGTTTTCCCTTTTCCTGTCTCCTTCTTTGGAGCAAAACACTTAGATGCTATAAGACCAGCTTTCCCACAATTATAACACGTAAAGTTGGGAACCTTCCTGCCTGCCTGCTTTTCCTCCTCCTTACCTTTTCCACTAGCTCCCGGCTTATTCTCTGCCTTAGCCGGTGGGCTTTCTCTGCTGTCCCTACTGCCTTTCTGGTAGCTCTTATTTAGGGAAAACTTTGTTTTGTGGGTTAAGGTATACTCGTCTGCTAATCTGGCAGTTGCAGACAGAGTCTCTGTCTCCTTCTCATCCAAGTACGTCTTCATACTCTCAGGGATACAACCTTTGAACTGCTCCATCAGTATTAACTGTAATAGTTTATCATAATCTCCAACGACCCCTTCTGAGGCGCACCAACGCTCACAACACATTTGCATCTCACGGGCAAACTCTAAATACGTGTGGTTCCACGGCTTTCTCAAGTTCCGGAACTTCTGCCGGTATGCCTCTGGCACCAACTCGTAACTCCTCAATACAGCCCTTTTTACTTCCTCGTAATCCTTAGACGGTTAAATGGCATCATTTTATCTGTTTCCAGCAGCTTCCTTGGCAACCTGATTTGGTCACCCACAACCCCCTGAGAAAAAAAATTGTCATTGAGTTATAGAGCACTACACACAGAAACAGGTCCTTATGCCCATCTCATCTATGCTGAACTACTATTCTGGCTAGTCTCAGCGTTGCACTCACCACTTCTACGGGCAACACATTCCACACTCACTCTACCCTCTGAGTGAAGAAATTCACCCTTAAATATTTCACCTTTCATCTTTAACCTATTATCTCTCACTCTAGTCAGACCCAACCTCAATGGGAAAAAACTGCTTGCATTTACCCTACCTGTCCCCACACATCTTTCTTAAACTTTGTCCGTCTCTTAACTGGTGTTAGCAGAACTTGAGTCACCTGGATTCTCCTGACCACAGAACAATCACAGGCACTAGGAATTTTTAGTGAGGTGGGCCCAAAGCTTGTTCGTTCAGAAGATCCTTGCAGTTCTCATCTGACAGAAGGATTTGGCTATTTACTTGAATTTTCAGAAGGCCTTTCACAAGGTACTGCATGCGAGGCTGCTTAATAAGATAAGAGCCCATGGTATTACCAGAAAGACACCAGACTGGCAAGATGCAAAGAGTGGAATAAAGGGGTCCTATTCTGGTTGGCTGCCGCTGACAAGCGGCTTTCCACAGGGGCTGGTGTTGGCACTGATTCTTTTTTGTTTTGATGGCTCTGGGCTGTACTTGTTGGGAGTTTAGAAGAATGAGGGGAGATTTCACTGAAACATATCGAATACAGGTGTCCCCCCCCTTTACAAAGATTGAGCATTCCTATGAAACCTTTCTTAAGCTGAAATGGCATAAAGCGAAGAACCATTAATTTATAGGGAAAAAATTTTCATAGAAGCAAAAATCCTCTTTGTATTGTGAAAATACGGTACTAATGGAGGTCTTTGGTAAAAGCGAAAATTCATAAAGCGGGGGGGCACCTGTATTGAAAGGCTTTGATACAGTGGATAAGGAGAGGATATTTCCTCGAGTGAGTGGGTTTAGGGCCAGAGGCCATAGCCTCAGAAGAGAGGGATGTCCATTTCAGACAGAGATGAGGAGGAATTTCTTTAGCCAGAGGGTGATAAACCTGTGGAATTCATTGCCACAGATGAATGTAGAAGCCTAATCATTGAATATACTTAAAGTGCAGGTTGATAGATTCTTGATTAGTCAAGATGTGCCAAATGTTATGGGGAGAAGGAAGGGAAATGGGGTTCAGAGGGATAATAAATCTATCATGATGGAATAGTGGAGCAGACTCGATGGGCCAAATGGCTTAATTCTGTTTCTATGTCTTTTGGTCTTATCCATGCACAAACAGGAAAAGGAGGCTGGGGACAAACGGCAGTGAAGTGAAGTTCCATTTGGAACAATGACAGAGGTTGGAGTTTATTGAGGATCACACTTCCCTAACTCTGCTCAGCCCGGAAGCAGTCAGCATCCAGCTGCTTTGCCATCATATAGATGTGGAAGACACGGTAGTTTAGTAGTTTGCATAATTCTTCCTAGCATCTGCAATCCAGGTTCAATTCCTGTCGCTGTCTGTAAGGTGTTTGTATGCTCTCCTCGTGATTGTGTGGGTTCCCTCCAGTTTGCTTCCACATTCCAGAGACGTACGGGTTAGAGTTAGTAAGTTGTGGGCATGCTATTTTGGTGGCTGAAGGCAATGCTTGTAGGCTGCACCCAGCACATCCTTGGACTGTGTTGGTTATTGACACAGATGACACATTTCACTGTATGTTTCGATGTACATGTGACAAATAATGTTAATAAATCTACTAAATAAAGAAAGGAAGGGGCTATCATCCTCTATTCTTTCAGTCCTGATGAAGGGTCTCAGCCTGAAGTGTTGACTGCTTATTCATTTCCATAGATGCTGCCTGATTTGCTGAGTTCCTCCAGCATTTTGTCTGTGTTGCTCTATAAAATCTCTTGTGTTTAAAATAAAGCTAATCACTTCTTTTAACAACAAATTACCATATTAGAGCATTAAAAGTTTCAATGACATCTCCACCCATTGGAAGTCTCACCGTATCAACATGACATACTCAGTTAGATCACCATTGCCTTTTCTCCAAAACAAAAACATCTAAATAGATAAATAAATTCAATCAGACTTTTGCTTACTAGTGCTACAATTGAGTAACAACAGTTCCAACTCAATCAGTGAACATCTGAACTTCTTACCTTACTTATTTTATTTAGAGATACAGTGCAGAACAGGCCTTTTCAACCCAATGTGTCACAATGTCCAATGATCCACCTATTTAACACAGGACAATTTACAATGACCAATTAACCTATTAACCAATATGTCTTTGGACTATGAGAGAAAACTGGAGAACTTGGAGGAAACCTATGCAGTTCACAGGGAGAACATACAAACTCTTTACAACTGGGACTGGAATTTAACTCCAAACTCTGGATCTCCCTGAGCTAGCATCACACTAACCACTATGCTACTGGGGCACCCAAGTCATGGCTTTACCATGCAAAGCCATGACACCCTCTGTAGTAAAGATCACTTCAGGATAACAGAAGAAAGTTTGTAAAATTCCTAAGACATTGAATTTATCTGCTCCCTGCATACCCTGCGTAGATGAGCTGGTGGGATAAGAAAGTACCATCTTCCTCCTGCACCAGTTTCTTAACACTCTGGTAATGCTCTGCTGCTGAGGGCTTAATGGATCACAGTACCTTCTCTGCTTCTAGCTCTTAAATTGTTTCTCTTCTTAAACCATGCCAAAAAACATTTCATGCTATATAGTATCAATCACAGGCTGAAACTTTTAAATATTCTCTGGCCTAATCCATATTCAAAGTTGAAAGTAAATTTATTATCAAACTACATATATGTCACCATATACAACCCTGAGATTCACATTCTTATGGGCATTCACAGTAAATACATGAAACATAATAGAATCAATGAAAGACGGCACCCAACAGGATGGACAAACAACCAATGTGCAAAAGACAACAAAATGTGCAAATGCGAAAAGAAAAATAATAATAGTAATAAATAAGCAATAAGTACTAAGATATGAGATGAAGATCATGTTCTTAATATTTATTGCTTATTTATTATTATTATTTTTCTTTTTGTATCATGTTTTCGATCATCATTTATAATATTTCTGCTTTTAATACTAGGGAAATCATTATTTCATACCTTTGTTAAGTATATCTAGGCACAACCATAGTCATTCAATCATTTACTGCGTTAATCAGTTCAAAAATTTCAAGCATAATGATCTACGTTCATACTTAACCAAGTTCTCAACTATTTTGTAATCCCTGATTATATACTAGTAACTTTCCCATTATTAAATTAAAAGTCTGCTATTCCCCAGTTTTTCATATACCTACTTTTTATAAGTAATAGACTTTAAATTAAATTTTGAAGGGGAAATGCACAGCTTCAGAAAAAGCTGCAGAAGGTTTAAGATTCAGCCAGCTTCATCACTGGCACTAGCCTCCCCACCATTGAGGGCATCTTCAAAAGGTAATAACTCAAAACGGGAGCATCCATTGTTAAGGACCCCTATGACCCGGAACATGCCCGCTTTTCATTACGACCATAAGGGAAGATGCTAAACACTCAACATTTTAGAAATAGTTTCTTCCCCTCCACCATCTGATTTCTGAACTGTCCATGTACGGATGAACACCACTATCTCACTATTTTTGCTCTCTTTTTGCACTACTTATCTATCTCTCTGTAACACACTCTGTAAGCAAGTATCATTGATAGCCCCTGCCATCAGACTCAGCACTTCTAGGAGAGGGAAATCTCTGATCTCAATCATCCGCTGCCTTGCAGATGTACCCAGTCAGGGGGAAGGCTTCAGGAGTAAACCCCTGAGGGAAATATTCAGAGTTGGAGTCTCTGAGACAGTCCTAAATTGAGTTCACTACTGACTGGCACCTCCTGTGACTTACTCTTCCTTTGGATTCATCCACTGCATGGAGAGGGGGAGCCTGCTACAGGGGCAACAGATTGCTCTGCATATTGTACTGCCCTGGCTTGTGTACTGGCTTACATACGACAGCCAAGATGCAACATCCATAGTCGACCCTGACCAACGGAGCCTCATATATCTGTTTATCTATATTGGAGTAGTGCAAAAAGACAGTATGTACACACACACACTTTGTGTGTTATAATTTAATTATATTTCTTATTGTAATTTCTAGTATATTTTATGTTCTGCACTGTACTGCTGCCATGAAATAACAAATTTCACAGCATAAGTCAGTGATAATAGGCATGATTCTGAGGTGGATTCTCTTTTAAATTCATTGTCAGATTTCCTTCCGCCCCCCCCCCCCCCCCATATTCTCTGTTACTATTAGAGATATAACTACAACCATCTCAGGCCTGCTTATCTCTCGCTCCGACTGGAACTTACCAGCTTCTGGTGGAGCTGATGGTTGACTTGCTGCAGAAAGAGAGAACAATTGTCAAATACTTTGAACCACTCATGATTCTATCAGCCTGAAGGTGGTGAACATGGTCATCAAATTCAAGCAAGTTCTCGTTTAATCCTTCCTACTGAACGTACCTTTCATTTTCTCTATCTCTTCGTTTATTCTCACTGCAGAGAGGTAACAGAAGCAATTAGACAGCATGAATATGTTTAAAAATTTCACAGAGATTTAAAGATTAACTTTGTCACATGGACATTGAAATATACAGCGAAATGCATCATTTTGCTTCAACGACCTACACCTTCCGAGGATGTGCTAGGGGTAGCCCGTAAGAGTTGCCATGCTTCCACTGCCAACATAGCATGCCCACAACTCACTCCCTATAATCTATATGTCTTTGGAATGTAGGAGGAAATTGGAGCGGCTGGAGGAAAGCCACATGCTTATGAGGAGAACATACAAACTCCTTACAGATAGTGCAGGACTCCAACCACAACTGGTGATTGTTGGCACTAAAAAGCAATTGCATTAAGTGCTGTGCTACCATGCCAACCTATCAACAATTACTATACACTGACTGTTATTATCAACCACAGAAAAGGTATTAGTGATTGTTTCAATGTTACATAAAAGATCTCCCTATATTTCTTTCAAAAAGTATTATGTTTTATGTCCCAATTAGGTGTCCCGTCTATCTTCACTAACCTGCCATGAAATAAGTCAACAGTGGCCATCTGGTATGATATGGCATAGTATGTCAGGGTTTGATAGCATACCACTATTACAGCTCAGTGACCCAAGTTCAATTCTGCTGCTGATTTGTAAAGAGTTTGTACATTCTCCCTGTGACCGTGCGGGTTTCTTCCAGGTGCTCTGGTTTCCTCCCACAATCCAAAAATGTATGATTAGGCTTAGCAAGATGTGGGCATGCTATGTTGGCACCGTAAACATGGCAACATTTGCAGGCTGCCCAGCACAATCCTCGCTGATTTGATTTGGTGTAAACAATGCATTTCATTGTATGTTTTGATATTTTGATGTACATGTGACGAATAAAGCTAATCATTTTTTTATCTTTATCTTAGCTGTGTTCCACCTTTACAATTTGATTTCTACCAAAATTAAAATGCATAACTAAATCTCAAATGTCATCTCAAATCTTGTAACCTGTTCAGGTTTAAAATGTTATCATGCTTTAAGAAACTAGAGCCAACCCATACTGTGAAGCTACTCATCAGAGCATCAAAACCTTGAGCTATTTAAGAGCACACACAGACACACAAACCCCCACACACAAGCACACAAACACACACATGTTGTATGTGCATACATGCCTACATACAAACACACACTCATGCATAGTATGCATATTATTAATTTATAGATTCCAAAAAATGATGATAATATTCAGAAATATGGCAGCATCTAAGCAGAAGAAATTGTAACATTGGCATCAATAATCTGTCATTAAACCAATTAATTTGAAGCATTAACTTTTGTTTCTCTCTCCATAGATGGTGTCTCAGCTGATGAAAATTTCAATAATTTTGTGCTATCAGATATCTTGCATTCAAATATTTGGATTTATATTTCAGAATTTAAGGCCTTGCTTCAGAAAAGACTTACAGTTTCGAAGTACTCTCTGTTCTTCTAATTTTAAGAATTCTGTTAACAGAAAAGGTCAATCAGCATCAAATAATATGTCATGGTAATTTCTGCAATACTTATCAACATTCAGAAGACAGTGTTTGATTTCAAGAGTTTATTGAAACCACTGCAACATTCATCTATTTCACATGAAGTGACACGATATTCAACGGGATAATTGCATTCATGTCAGAGTTTATGAATCTATCTGGTGTGTCTAGACCCAACCCCCAATCTTTCTATGACAGGTGGTAAGTGATCCATAGGTCTGAGATCATGCTGTGTCCATAAAATCCTCCAAAATCACTGAAGGAGAGGTAAACAATGCCAGTTCCCAGTATAATATCCCAGTGTAAATACTCTTGTTAGACCATTTATCCACATTAGCCAGGCTGTGTCACACAAATGTCCAGCATCACAGCTAAAGGGGGAAATAGCCATTTATATAATACTATCATCATTTTCATTTGTACTCTGACAGAAGATTAAAGCTTTCCATTCAGTCCATTCACTATCTTCTGTGATAAACATTCCTTTGAATCATTACATTTTCCACAAATGCCAAGCATCATTAACTTTGGGGAAACTACTGCTTCTGTTAATCTGCTGCTGACATTAGGAACATATCTACAAAGTTCTGCCAATAGGACCATGTGACATAGAAGCAGAATAAGCCCATTCGTACCATCGCGTCTGTTCCACCATTCCATCATGGCTGATTTATTAACCCTCTCAGTCCCATTCTCCTGCCTTCTCTCCATAACCTTTGATGCCCTGACTAATCAAGAACCTATCAACCTCTGCTTTAAATATACCCTAAAACATGGCTGCCACAGCCGTCTGTGACAATGAATTCCATAGATTCAACACCTTCCAGTTAAAAAAATTCTTCCACATCGCTGTTCTAAAGGGATATCCTCCAATTCTGAAGCTGTCTCCTCGCCCTAGACTCTCCCACCATTGGAAACATCTCTACATTTCCAATCTATCTAGGCCTTTCAATATTCAGTGGGCTTCAATGAAATATGAAGGTCTGCAAGAAAATGAATCTCAGAGTTGTATTTGTGACCTATGCATACTTTGATAATAAATTACTTCGAACTTTGATCCCCTTACTCTTCTAAACTCTGACAAATGGAGGCACAGAACCATCAAATGTTCAAATGTATTCAACTTTCTACCTCAGTTTCTATATCATGTTCTGCTGGGCATTAATTAAAAGGATGTCCCTTGCTTAACCAGGTAACCACCAAAAATAGTTAACAAGCTTGTATTAACAATATTGACTTGTGTATATTGACTATATGACAACAATACAATTTCCTGGCCTCAGTGCAATGTATGGTTTAGTAAAGAAAGATGATGACTTTTAAAGAAATAGCATTTCAACAATTTTTAAAAATCCAATTCCTCAGAATGGTTTACAGGCAGTATTTACATTGTCTGCTTTTGCATTAAATTAAATCTTAGAAGACTTGCCTTGTTCAAATTCCTCAGCCACCTTCATTTCTGTTCACATAAAAAGAAAGAAAATTAAAAGCAGACTCATTTAAAAAAATTCATAGTTATGAAACATTACTCAGAGAGTAACTGTCCTACCTTTATCAATCCAATTTAAAAAAATGATAATTTTATAATTGGGAGGCAGGGTGGAGATATGTCTCTTCCAAAGGAGACGTAAGGAGCTCCTTCACTCCGATAGCCTGCAGGCCACCCTTGGGCAAAGTATAGCACCTGCTTAGCCCACTGATCAGGGACACAAGAAGCCATGGGACGTAGTGGTAGTCAGGTCTCTGTCACTGAGTCTGCCTCTGTGACTCAGAAGGAAAGTGGGGAGAAGAGGCACACTGTGGTGATGTGGGATTTGTTAGTGGAATGGACAGGAGGTTCTGTGGTCAAGAACGAGATTACTGGATGGTACGTTGCCTCCCAGGTGCCAGGGTCTGAGGTATCTCAGATTGAGTCCTCAGCATTCTTAAGTAGGAGGATGAACAATCAGAAATCGTGGAACATGTAGGTTCAATGATATGGGTAGGACAAATGACGAGGTTCTGAATAGGGTGTTCAGGGAGTTAGGTGCTAAGTTGGATTGATTGTGTGGATAGCCAGAGGCTTTTTCCCAGGGCTGAAATGGCTAACACGAGGGAGCATAGTTTTAAGTTGCTTGGAAGTAGGTACAAAGGGGATGTCAGAGGTAAGTGTTTCACATAGAGAGTGCTGGGTGCATGGAATGTACTGCCAAGTGACAGTGGTAGAGGTGGATACAATAGAGATTCCTAAATAGGCATATGGAACTTAGAAAAATAGAGGGCAATGCAGTAGGGAAGCTTTAGGCAGTTTCTGGAGTAGGTTACATGGTCAGCACAACATCCAGGGTTGTGATCTCAGGATCTCGACCCATGTCATGTGCTAGTGAGGCTAAAACTAGGAGAATTATACAGTTTAATACATGGCTAAAGAGTTGGTGTAGGAGGGAGGGCATACGATTTTTGGATCATTGTGCTCTTATCTAGGGAAGGTGGGACCTGTGCAGAAGGGATGGTTTGCACCTGAACTGGAGGGAAACTAATATCCCAGTGGGAAGGTTTGTTAATGCTGCATGGTGGGGTTTAAACTGGAGCTGCAGAACGATGGGAACCAGAATGCCAGAACAGTTAGTGGAGAGATTGTGGAGGCAGATGTTGGTAACCCCTCAGACAAAGTTAGGAATCAAAAGGTTGAGCATGGTGTGGCAAAATCAAAAAGGGTGAATACAGGGCTGAAGGTGTTGTATCTGAATGTGCGCAGTATACAGAATAAGGTAGATGAACTTGCAGCACAGTTGCACATTGGCAAGTATGATGTTGTAGGCTTCACTGAATCATGGCTGAAAGATTCTAGCTGGGAGCTTAATGTCCAAGGATGCACACTGCATCAAAAGGAAAGGACAGGCAGGAAGGTTGCTCTGTTGGCAAAAAATGAAATCAAATCATTAGAAAGAGGTGACATAGGGTTGGAAGGTGTTGAATCATTGTGGATAGAGCTAAGGAACTGCAAGGGTGAAAAGACCCTGATAGGACCCCCCAAACAGTAGTCAAGATGTGGCCTACAGATTACAAAGGGAGATAGAAAATGTATGCCAAGATGACAATGTTATGATAGCCACAGGGAACTTCAATATGCAGATAGACTGGGATAATCAGGTTGCTGTTGGATTAGAGAACAGCAAATTTCTAAGAGTGCCTACGAGATGACTCTTTTAGAGCAGCCTGTGGTTGAGCCCACTAGAGGATAAGCTATTCTGCATTGGATGTTATGTAATGAACAAAAATTGATTAGACAGGCGCAGGGGAAAAGAACCCTTAGGAGCAAGTGATCGTAATATGATCAAATTCACCCTGAAATTTGAGAAGGAGAAGCTAAAGTTGGACGTATTGGTATTACAGTGGAGTAAAGGGAATTACAGAGGCATGAGAGAGGAGTTGGCCAGATTGGTTGGAAAAGAACATTGGCAGGGATGATGGCAGAACAGCAGCAATCCCTGGAATTTCTGGAAGAAATTCGCAAGGCACAGGATATATACATCCCAAAGAGGAAGAAGAATTCTAAAGGAAAGATGATACAACTGAGGCTAACAAGAGAAGTGAAAGCCAACATAGAAGCCAAAGAAAGGGCATATATTAGAACAAAAATTAGTGCAAAGTTAGAGGATTGGGAAGCTTTTAAAAACTAACAGAGGGCAACTAAAAAGTCATTAAGAAGGTAAAGATGGAATTCAAAAGTAAATCGGTCAATACTATTAAAGAGGATATCAAAGTTTCTTCAGATACATAAAATGTAAAAGAGAGATGAGTATGTATATCGGACTTCTGGAGAGGTAGTAATGGGGGACAAGGAAATAGTGGAAGAACTGAATAAGTAATCTGCATCAGTCTTTACTGTGGAAGGCACTAGCCATATGGTCAAAGTTCCAGGTGTCAGGGCATGAAGTGTGTGAAGTTACCATTACAAGATTAAGGTTCTTGGAAAACAGAAAGGTCTGAACGAAGATAAGTCACCTGGACCAGATGAGTACAACCGAGTTCTGAAAGAGGTGGCTGAAAAGACTGTGGAGGCAATAGTAATGATCTTTCAAGAATCACTAGCTTCTGGAATGGTTTTGGAAGACTGGAAAATTGCAAATGTCACTCCACTATTCAAGAAAGGAGAGAGGCAGAAGAAAGGAAACCATAGGCCAGTTAGTCTGACCTCAGTGGATGGGAAGATGTTACAGTTGATTACTAAGGATGAGGCCTCATGGTACCTGGAGGAACATGATAAAATAGGCTGTAGTCAGCATGGTTTGATCAAGGAAAAATCTTGCCTGATAAATCTGTTGGAATTATTTTAAGAAATAACAAGCAGAATAGAAAAAAGAGAATCACTTGATATTGTGTACTTGAATTTTCAGAAGGCCTTTGACAAGGTTCCAAACATGAGGCTGTTTAACAAACTACATGTCCATGGTATTACAGGAAAGATCCCAGTATGGATAAAGCAGAGGCTGATTGGCAGGAGGCAGAGTGGAAACAAAGGGAGCCTTTCCTGGCTGGCTACCAGTGATTAGTGGTGTTCTACAGGCATCTTTGTTCAGACCGATTCTTTTTACATTAGATGTCAATAACATGGATAATGGAAGTGACAGCTTTGTTGCAAAGTTTGCAGACAATATGAAGATAGCTGAAGGGGCAGGTAATTTTGAGAAAGTAGAGAGTCTACAGAAGAATTTAGACAGATTAAGAGAATTGGCAAAGAAATGGCAGATGGAATACAGTGTCAGGAAGTGTATGGTCATGAACTTTAGTAGAAGAAATTAAAGATTTGACTATTTTCTAAATGAAGAGAAAATTCAAATAATGGAGATGCAAAGGGACTTGGAAGTCCTTGTGCAGAAATCCTTACAGGTTAATTTGCAGGTTGAGTCTGTGGTGAGGAAGGCAAATGCGATGCTAGCATTCATTTCAAGAGGACTAGAATATAAAAGCAAGGATGCAATATTGAGACTTTACAAAGCCCCGGTGAGGCCTCATTTGGAGTATCGTGAGCAGGTTTGGGCCCCTTATCTAAGAGAGGATATGCTGAAACTGGAGATGGTTCAAAGGAGGCTCACAAAAATTATTCCAGGATTGAATGGCTTGTCAGATGAAGAGCATTTGATGGCTCTGGGCCTGTCTTCACTAGAATTCAGAAGAATGAGGGATGTCCTCATTGAAAACTTTTGGATAGTGAAAGGCCTTGATAGAGTGGATGTGGAGAGGAAGTTTCCTATGGTGTGACTTCCTATGGAGTCTAAGACCAGAGGACATAGCCTCAGAATAGAGGGCTTCCTTTTAGAATGGAAATTAGGAATTTCTTTTGCCTGAGAGTGGTAAATCTGTGGAATTCTTTGCCACTGGCAGCTGTGGAGGCCAAGTCTTTATGTATATTTAAGGGAAAAGTTGATAGATTCTTGATTGGTGAGGGCATGAAGGGATACAGGGAGAAGGCCGAAGTTTGGGGCTGAGATGAAAATTGGATCAACCACGATGAAATGGCAGAGCAGATGCGATGGGCCAAATGGCTTAATTGTGCTCCTATATATTATGGTCTTACGGTGTAAATGCAGGCAGATGGGACTAGCTCAGACAAACATCTTGGTCAGTATGGACTAGTGGGGCTGAAGGGCCTGTTCCTGTGCCTCATATCTTTAACTCCATTACTCTAAGTCATTGTTTACTGTACTCACCAAGTTCAAGAAATTCTTGTTCTTCTCTTGCCAACCTCTCTGTATCAGAGACATTTGAAAATATTAATATAAAATCAAAGATACATTACATGCCAACTTATTTTCAGTAAGCATTTACTTGATCCTACATTTGAGCAGAAGGAAATCAATTAAAGATAAAAGGAAATGGCACTTTAATTCCCTTGAAAGGGATTGCTTTTATCTTTAGCATTGGCACAAAAATTGCTGTAAGTGAACCATTAGCTATTCAGATTTTCTCTCTTTTATAGACCATAAGACGATCAGAATTAAGCCATTTGATCATGGCTGATTTATTATCCCTCTCAACCACATTCTCCTGCTTTCTCCACTTAACCTTTGACACCCTTACTAATCAAGAACCTATCAACCTCTGCTTTAAATATACCCAATGACTTATCTTCCAAAGCTGTGCGTGGCAATGAGTTCCACAGATTCACTGCTCTCTGGCTAAACAAATTCCTCCTCATCCCTGTTCTAAAGAGATGCCCTTATATGGTGAGGCTGTGTCTTCTGGTCATAGACTGTCCCACTATTTGAAACATTCTCTTCACATCTACTCTAAGCATTTTAATATTCAATATGTTTCAATAATATCCCCTCCCCCCCTTAATCTTCTAAACTCCAGTAAGTACAGGCCCAAAGGCATCAAACGCTTCTCGTATACAAAGTACATTAATCCTTTCATTCCTGGAATCATACTCATGAACCTGCTCTGGACTCCCTCCAATACCAACACATCCTTTCTTAGATATAGGCCCCGAACTGCTCACAATATTCCGAATGTTGTCTAACCAATGTCTTATAAAAACTTTCTTAAAGTCAAAGGTAAAAAAAAGTTGCACCAGTTGTTAGAACAGACTTTTAGCTTAATAAATACTCATCAGATGAGATCAACTGTGGGTTTTCACCCTGTGGGCCAATACAGTAGTTGTGGTGGTGGCTATCCCTCGAGATTGAGGATGATGGTCTTCAATTCGTTGATCTATTTATGGGCTTTCAAGTGGCTTATGAGTCCAATCTTGGCTTTAAGGTGTGGCCCGCAGAGCAAAGACAGAAACATGTATTTGTTTAACGTATACTTGATGTTGCACTCGAAGAAGCACACGATACTTCACAAATCAAACAACTGATTCCAATGGCATGGAAACCATGAGGACTGGAGCTGATGGATTTGTTGCAGCATTCATCTGCCTTCACAGCCATTGAATTCGAAGTTACTACGTCCGCCTGTTCCACCATTGAGGTCTTGGTTGGATTGTTCTTTGTCAGGGACCTCACCCTCGACCTTACTGCCATGGGTGACCCTACCAAGAGCATAGCTCCAGACGACATCGCTTTCGGGATCTCAGGACCACATAAACTTCTCCACCATGACAAGGTGACAATTCAGTAGTATTACTATTCAATATTTATCCCAGTCTGATGGTCACTCCATACCTGTCAGACATTGTCGGTGGAGTGGAAATTCAACTTCCCTACACTTGCAGCAAGATTTGGTCTAATATTTTCAAATACTGTAGCTTTCATATTATTTTGTAATTTTTTGATGCTCCCCACCATCCAAGACATTTTTTTTAAATGGCAGTACCTCAACAAGGCGTCATCCATCCTTAAGGACACTCACCATCAGAACTCAAGCTTTCTTATATTACCACCATCAGAGAGGAAGTACAGGAGGCTGATGACGCACACTGAAAATTTTAGGGACCGTTTCTTCCATTCCACCAACAGATTTCCAAAGTTCCATGAACTAATGAACACTATCTCACTATTCCTCTTTAGCACTGTTAATTCATATATTTATATTGTAACTGTAATGCTTTAAGTATTGCTCTGTACTGCTGCTATGAAACAACAAACTTTATGACATACATCAGTATTAATAAAGACCACAAGACCATAAGATATAGGAGCAGAAATAGATCATTTCTGCTCTGCCATTTCATCATGGCTAATCTATTTTCCTCTCAGCCTCAATCTTCTGCCTTCTCCCCATATCACTTCGTGCCCTGACTAATCAAGAATCTATCAACCTTAAATATACTCATGACTTAGCCTCCACTGCTGCCTGTGGCAATCAATTCCACAGATTCACCATTCACTGGCTGAAGAAATTCTTCCTCACCTCCGTTCTAAGTAGAAGGCCCTCTACTCTGAGGGTGTATCCTCTGCTCTTGGACTCTCCCACCAAAGGAAACATCTTCTCAACATCCACTCTATCAAGGCCTTTCAATATTCAATAGGTTTCAATGAGATTGAATCATAGAGAAGTACAGCTCAAAAGCAGGCCCTTCAGCCCATCTAGTCCATGCCAAAAACTTTTAAACTGCCTATTCCCATCGTTCTGCAGTGGGACCATAGCCTTCCATATCCCTACTATCTATGCACCTATCCAAATTTCTCTTAAGCATTGAAATTGAACTCATACACATTAGTTGTGCTGGCAGCTCATTCCACATTCTCATAACCATCTGAGAGAAGAAGTTTCCCCTTGTGTTCCCCTTAAAATTCTCAACTTTCACCCTTAATCCATGACCTCTGGTTGTCGTCCCACCTCAGTGGAAAAAGCCTGCTTGTATTTACTCTATCTATATCCATCATAATTTTGTACACCTGTATCATATCTCCTCTCAATTTTCTACATTCTGAAGAATACAGTCCTAACCTAATCAATCTTTCCTTATTACTCCAGACCTGGGAAATACACTTGTAAATTTTCTCCGTACTCTTTTAACCTTGTTTACATCTTTCCTGTTGGTACTGTAGGTGACCAAAACGGCACTCAATATTTAAACTTAAGCCTCACCAATATCTCATAGAACATCAACTTAGCATCCCATCTTCTGCACTCAATATATTGATTTATGAAGGCCAATGTGCTAAAGGTGTTCTTTATGACCCTATCTACCTGTGATACCCCATTGAACTAATTATATAACTGTATTCAGATCCCTTTGTTCTACCACACTCATATCCTGGTTGGTCCTACCAAAGTGCAAGACCTCGCACTTGTTTGCATTAAATTCCATCTGCCATTTTCAGCCTATTTTTCCAGCTGATGCAGTTTCCTCTGCAAGGAATGATAGCCTTCCTCACTGTCCACTACACCCCCAATCTTGGAATCATTTACAAATTTGCAGATCCAGTTAACCACATTATCATCCAGAGCATTGATATAGATGACAAGTAACAAAGGATTCAGCACCAGTCCCTGCAGCACACCACTTGTAACAGGCATCCAGTCACAACAATCTACTACCACTATCGGTCTTCTCCCAATGTCTAATCTAATTTACACACACACAATGCTGGAGGAACTCAGCAGGTCATGCAGCATCTATGGAAAAGAGTACAGCTGACATTTCGGCCAAGACCCTTCATCAGGACTGGAGGAAAAAAGATGAGGTGTCAGAGTTAGAAGGTTGGGGGAGGGAGGAAGAAACACAAGGTAATAGGTGAAACTGGGGGGGAGCAGTGGTAATTGAAGTAAAGAGCTGGGAAGTTGATTGGTGAAATAGATACAGTGCTGGAGAAGGGGGAATATGATAGGAGAGGACAGAAGGCCATGGAAGAAAGAAAAGGGGGAGGAGCACCAGAGGGAGGCGATGGGGAGGTAAGAAGATAAGGTGAGAGAGGGATAAAGGAATGGGAAATGGAGAAGGGGGGGACATTACCAGAAATTCATGAAATCGACGTTCATGCCATTAGGTTGGAAGCTACCCAGATGGGATATAAGGTGTTGATCCTCCAACCTGCATGTGGCCTCACCACGACAATAGAGGAGTCTCCAATCTGAGTGTGGCCTCATCATGAGAGTAGAGGAATAGTTATCTGTTTTAAATATCTCTGCTACTCCTCTTCTGACGCTCCCCTCCCCCTTCTAACTCTACCTTGTCATATTTTTCTCCAGTCCTGATGAGGGTTTTCAGCCCAAAACATTGACTATACTCTTTTACATAGATGCTACCCGGCCTGCTGAGTTCCTCCAGCATTTTATGTGTGTTGCTTTGATTTCCAACATCCGTAGATTTACTTTTGCATCTAATCCAATTTAGCATATCATCCTGAATGCTGAGCAACTGAAACTTCTTGCCCTGCCTCCCATGTGGGACCTTATCAAATGCCTTACTGAAGTCCATGTGGACAACATCCACTGCTTTGCCTTCATCCACTTTCCTGGTAGCTTGATCAAAAAACTTTATAAAATTGGTTTGACTTGACCTACAATGCATGAAGCCATGCTGACTATCCAAATATACTTATGTCTGGTCCCTTAGAATATCTTCCAATAACTTTCCCATAACTGATGATAGACTCACTAGCATATAATTTCCTGGTTTCTGTTTAGAGCTGTTTTACCTCAATTCTATAGACTCTGTGTCCATCTCCTAAGCAAATACAGATGCATATACTGCATTTAAGATTTCCCTTATCAGTTTTGGCTCCACACATGGATTACCATTCTGGTCTTCCAGGGGACTAATTGTGTCGCTTGCAATCCTTCTGCTCTTAACATATCTGTAGAATCCCTCAGGATTTTTCTTCATCCTAATGGCTACAATGTCATAATTTCAAGTGTTGATCCATGCTCTGAACTCATCCGCCTTTTCTACTATATTAATTGCATTGAAATATATGCAGCTCGGGACACTAGTCACACCATGTTCAACCTTTTGATTCCTAACTTTGTCTGAGGTCTTACCAACATCTGCCTCCACAACCTCTCACTAACTGTTCTGGCACTTTAGTTCCCATCCTCCTGCAATTCTAATTTAACCCCCCCCCCCACCATGCAACGTTAACAAACCTACCCTCTAGGATATTAGTCCCACTCCATTTCAGATGTAAACCATACCTTTTGTACAGGTCCCAGCTTCCCTGGAAGAGAGCCCAGTGATCCAAAAATCTTATCCTTCCCTCATACACTAACTCCTTAGCCACATATTAAACTGTATAATCTTCCTAGTTCTGGCCTCACTAGCATGTGGCACAGGTAGCAGATCACAACCCTGGTAGTCCTACCTTTTAACTTAGCACCTAACTCTCTATGCAGAACCTCATCACTCATCCTACCCATGTCATTGGTACCAACATGGACCATGGCCTCAGCTGTTCACCCTCCCACTTGAGAATGCTGAGGACCCGATCTGAGATATCCTGGGCCCTGGCACCTGGGAGGCAACATATCATCCAGGAATCTCATTCTTGCTCACAGTACCTTTCATTTATTCAACATGCATAACTGGTTTACTTGTTTATTTATTATTATTATTATTATTATTATTATTATTATTATTATTTATTTTATTTTATTTTTGGTTGTTTTCTCTGCTAGATTATGCATTGCATTGAACTGCTGCTAAGTTAACAAATTTCACATCACATGCTGGTGATGATAAACCTGATTCTGATTCTAAATTGCTGTCCCCTAAATTAATGAATTCCTTATCACCATAGTATGCCTCTTCTCCCTCCCTTCCCTTCTGAGTAACAGACCCAAACTCAGTGCCAGAGACCCAACATTGTGACTTCCCTCTGTTAGGTATTTCCCAACACCCACCCAACAGTATCCAAAATGATATACCTGTTGTTGAGGAGGATGGCCACAGGGGTACTCTGCACTGGCTCCTTAACACCTTTCCCCTTCCTGACTGTCACCCAGTTTCCTGTGTCCTGCACCTTGGGTGTAACTACCTCTCTGTATGTCCTATCTGTCACAACCTCCCAAATGACTGAAAACTTGGCTGAGTGGGGTAATAAAAACAATCTCTCACTCAGTGTCAATAAGACCAAGGAACTGATTGTAGACTTCAGTAGTGGGCAACCAGAGGAACAAGAGCCAGTAATCATCAGAGGATCAGAAGTGCAGAGGGTCAGTAACTTAAAATTCCTGGATCTTAGAGGACCTGTCCTGGACCCATCATATAAATATAATTGTGAAGAAAGCATGATAACACCTCTAGTTCCTCAGCAAATTTCTATAAATGAGTGGTGAAAGTGTGCTTACTGTTTGCATTACAGACTGGTATGGGAACACCAATGCTTTCAAAAGGAAAATTCTACAAAAGGTAGTGGATTTGGCCCTGTACAACACAGGTAAAACCTTCTCAACAATTGAGCAACCTATGTGAAACATTGCTGTAGAAAAGCAGCATCCATCATCAAAGATCCTCGTTACCCAGGCCATGCTTTTTTTATGCTGTTGCCATAAGGTAGAAGGTACAGGAGCCTCAGGACTCACACCACCAGGTTCAAGAACTGTTACTACCTCTCAACCATTAAGCTGTTGAACAAAAGGGGATAACCACATGTATTTAACGACTCTTATTTTGTTATTTCATGCTCGTTATTTATTTTAATTTAGTTATATCTTCATTTGCACAGTTTGTTGTCCACTGATCCTGGTTACAGATACTGTTCTGTAGATTTGCTAAGTGTGCCCACAGACAAAGAATCTCAGGTTTGTATGTGGCAACACGTATGTGCTCTGATAATTAATTTTACTTTGAACTTTGATCCAGAGTTTATCCAGCTCTAGCTCCAGCTCCTTAACGCAGATTGTCAGAAGCTGCAGCTGGATGCATTTCTCACAGTTGCAGTTGTCAGGGTCACTGGAGGACTCTCAAGAGGAGTATTCTACTATCCTGCCTGGCACTCTACTGCCCTAGCTGTGCAGAGTTAAAGAAGGGAAGGAAAAGAAAAACTTAACCTAGCGCTTTTCCTTTCCTTTGCTTTTTCTGACTGAAGCCTTGAAGAGCTAAAGCCTCAAGATCACCACTCTGACTCTGTCCATTCAGACAAGGGCCGCTGTGACGATGGCCACTGCACTTGGCCTTGCTAATCAATCTCAAATGTGGATTGGTCAATGGTCAAAGCTCTATCACACTGCCATGGCTGGCTGCTCCCTTTTTCTACTCAGGCAGTGGACCCGATTGAAATCCCCTCCTCTCAAACTTCCGACATCCAGATTGGTCACTGGTCAAAGCTCTATTACACTGTCCCCCCTCATTTCCCCTTAGACTTTCAGTAAGTATAGGGCAGAACCACCAGATACTCTTCCTATGACAAGCCTTTCACCCCTGGGATCATTTTCATGAACCTCCTTTGAATCCTTTCCAAAGCCAGAGCATCCTTTCTTAGATAAAGGGTTTAAATCTGCTCACAATACTCCAAGTGAGGCCTCACCAATGCTTTATAAAGTGTTAATGTTACATTATTGCTTTTATATTCCAGTCCTCCCAAGTTCCTTGGCACCTCAGAGTTTTTAATTTTCTCTTCATTTTAAAAGTAGTTTTTTATCTTTTCTGTCAAAGTGATGACCATACATTTCCTGACACTGTATTCCATCTGCTATTTCTTTGCCCATTCTCTTAATTTGTCTGTCCTTTTGTAGCCTACTTCCTCAAAACTACCTGCCCCTCCAGCTATCTTCATATTGTCTGCAAACTTTGCAACAAAGCTGTCAATTTCATCATCCAAATCATTGACATATAACGTAAAAAGAATCAGTCCCAACACCATTAGTCACCAGCAGCCAGCCAGAAAAAGCTCCCTTTATTCCCACTCTTTGCCTCCTGCCAATCTGCCACTATTTATCAAACATAGAACGGTCCCTGTAATATCATGTGCTCATAGCTTGTTAAGCAGCCTCATGTGTGGCACCTTGTCAAAGGCCTTCTGAAAATCCAAGTACACAACATCCACTGATTTCATTTGTCTATCTTTGTTACTTCTTCAAAGAATCTACCATTTGTCAGGCAAGATTTTCCCTTAAAGAAACCATATTGATTATGGCCTATTATATCATGTGCCTCCAAGTACCCTGAACCTACATTCTCAACAATCAACTCCAACATCTTCCCAACCACCGAGTCAGGCAAATTGTCTTATCATTTCCTTTCCTCTGCTTTTCTCCCTCCTTCAAGAGTGGAGTGACATTTGCAATTTCCCATTCCTCTGGTACCATACTAGAATTCTGATTCTGAATGTCTTTTATTTATTTTCTACTGGATCTAGGCACCAGTGATTAATGACTAAGCCAAATGACCATGAGGATGTGGTAGTGAATTGTCTTTTACTCTCAAGTTAAATTCCTTTCAGAGTTCACTCCTTTTGGCTCTGTGGTGATCCATTTGCTAATTCGAGCAGCAATAGGCACATGGATGAAAGAAAAATGGAGGGCTATGTCAGAGTGAAGGTTAGATTGTGATCCCTTCCAGCTATAACAACAAAAGCGCTTATCGAGTGACCTTGCATTCGACAGAAGAGAATCAGACTAAAGATACAAAGCATTGCCAAAAGAAAACTTCAGATGCTAGAAATTTCAAATAAAAGCTATCACCAGTTGTCTGGTGCCATAGCAGTTAGTGTGACGCTATTACAGCTCAGGGCATCAGAGTTCAGAGTTCAATTCCAGGATCATCTGGAAGAAAGTTTGTATGTTCTTTCCATCTGTGTGTGGGTTTCCTCCAAATGCTCTGGTTTTCTCCCAGAGTCAAAATAAGTACTGGTTAGTAGATTAATAGATCATTGTAAATTGTCCTGTGATCAGGATTGGGGTTAAATTGGTGGGTTTTTGGGTGGCACGGCTATTGGGCTGGAAGGGTCTATTCCACAGTGTATCTCTAAAGAAATAAAATAAAATTAACCCAAAATAGTAACAGAAAATATTAGCTGGTCAGGCAGTATCTGCAGTGAGAGAAATAGCTAAGATTTTAAGTCAAAGACTTTTGAATAAATAGTCATTGACCTGAAGTATGAATTCTGTTTCCCTCTGCACAGGTGCTGCCCAGTAGGGTGAGTATTTCCAAAATTCTCACTTTTCATTCAAAGCTTTCCAGTGGTTTGCATCACAGATGCCCCAGGAATTCCTACTGGAACACCTGCCTATGAAACTGCAGCCGATGGTTAAGCTTTTTTTGCAGGAAAAAGTTAACAGCAATGTGAACAAGAAACTTTCCTTTCAGCAATAAAGAGACCAATTTTAAAGTTAGAATGGGGAACACAGAACACTTCAGTACAGTAAAGGACCTTCAGCCCACACTGCTATGCTAACCTTATGACCTAAGATCAATCTAACCCTTCCCTCCAACATACCACTTCATTTTTCTATCATCTCCATGCCTCTCTAAGATTTCTTAAATGCCCCAGTTACCTCTGACATCCCTTCTATAATTTTCTTCAATCATGCCCGCTCATTAAATTGTTAAAACATATGAAGTGAAGTTGTTTCATAGCTTACCTTCTTCTGCAGTTTGTTCCATACTTATAGCACCAGCTGCAAATAAACAATAGATATATTTGGGACATGGAAGTTCCATTTTCTATTCATCTAAACCAGGTACATTATGCTGTCTCATGCCCACCCTATGTAAATTCTCCATCCTTACCTTTTATTCCGAGTAACACACACAAAATGCTGGAGGAACTCAGCAGGTCAGGCAGCATCTATGGAAATGTATGAACAGTCAAATGTTTTGGGCTGACACCCTTCATCAGGTCTGGAACGTAAGGGGGAAGATGCCAGAATAAGAAGGTGGGTGCATTAGAAGGTGATAGGTGAAGCCAGGTGGGTGGAGCAGGGTCTAATGAGGTAAAAAGCTGGGAGGTGATTGGTGGAAAAGGTAAAAAGCTGGAGAAGGAATATGGTAGGAGAGGGGAGTGGACCATGGGAGAGAGGAAAGGAAGAGGGGCAACAGGGAGAGAAAATAGGTATGTGAGGAGAAGAGGTAAGAGGCCAGAGTAGAGAAAAGAGGGAAAGGGAGGGGAAAAATTACTGTAAGTTGGAGTTACCGGAATGTTCATGCCATCAGGTTGGAGGCTACCCTAACACAATATGAGGTGTTGCTCCTCCAATCTCAGAGTGGCCTCACTATAGCAGAAGAGGAGGCCATAGAACAGCATATTGAAACAGGAATGAGGAATGCTATTAAAATGGTTGGCCATGGGGAAATTCTGCTTTCTATACATTAGTATTTTAAAGTTATTAAGGATGTTCTAGATCTATAACTGATAAGGTTGTTGCGGATGTTCTCTATCCACCCACTTTCCCTCTCACCTGGTCCCTTCTATCACCTTCCAGCTTGTACTCCTTCCCTTATCCCACCTTCTTATTCTGGCTTCTTCTCCCTTCCTTTCCTGTCCTGATGAAGGGTCTCGGTCCAAAAAATTGACTGTTTATTCATTTACGTAGATGTTCCCTGATTTGCTGAGTTCCTCCAGCATTTTCTGTGTGTTGCTCTGGATTTCCAGCATCTGTAAAATCTCTTGCATTCCTGATCTTAACAACTTTCAGTAAAGAACTTACTCTCAGGATTTTTTTTCTTCGGTCTTTTAAATAATAACTTTGGTAACCATAATCAATGTAATGGCTATTAAACCATATCCCATTTATTTCAATTTGTGCCATTAATTATCTATAAATACTGCATGCATTCAAATAAAGAGCATTTTAATCAAATTTTCCCATCTATGATAGCACTTCTGAATGTGTGCTCTGTCATACATATTATCAATACTCATAAATTACATTATTGTTCAGTCCTAATTAACTTTCTAAAGTCCCCCTCATCTGATTTCCTCCCTTCTCAAACTTTAAAGCTTTAAATAAACTTTAAGTAAGCAAGCCCTAGTATTTTTCCCTTTGCCAGAGCACTGATCCCATCCTAATTCAAGTAAAACCCACCCTGACTGAACTCTTACTCCAGTACTAAGGGCAATCTGCCATCAACTGAAATCCACATTTTCAACATCAATCTTTCATTCAAACTTTTGGATCTCTGATCCTATGCCAATATCAATGGGTCCCAGGTAATCACCTCAAGAATATCATATTTGTGATTTTATTTTGAAAGCTGATCTTGCATTTTAGTTGTTTAGTCCCACTCATGCCATTAAGTAAGGAAGAGGACCACAAGAATTTCAACTTCACTGGAGACACAAGAGACTGCAGATGCTGGAACCTGAAACAACACACAAAAACACTGGATAAATTCATCTATAGATGCTGCCTGACCCGCTGAGTTCCTCCAACACTTTTGTGTGAACTTCCAGTCCAAGCTCTTTTCCAGTCCCAAGGAGGCATCATTAACCATGGCACTGGACAGAAAGTGGAGACTTCAGCCTCATGCTTCTGGCCGCAGATGTCGGATCTATTCCACTTACTGTCCATTATCCTACCAGAATGGATGCCTCTATTAAGATGCATCTCATCTTGTCAGCTCATTCTGACCAAGAACCTGTATAGTCTGAGGATCAACAGCAATGAGTGCTGGAGGAACTCAGCAAGACAGGCAGAATCTATAGAGAGGAATAAACATTTCAGGAAATGGGTGAAGGAACATGGAGTGTCCAACGGGAACTCATGGATTCTGGCTTCACCACCTTTTTTAACGAAGTTACAACTGAGGAAAATAATTCCAAAGACTTAGCCTGGAGATAAATCAATTTTACTGATAAACACTAACAATTTTAATGTTAAAAATGTAATTTTATTCAAAATAATTTTTAAGTGGAGTTTCTTCCAACCATATTACTTACCTACACCTAGTTCAGCAGCCAACATTTCATTTCCTGTTAAAAGAGAATATATTCAAAAAGAATATATTTATAATAAATTAGAATTGCAATTACTTAATAATAAATTATTTTTAATATGTATAATTCACTGTAACTATAGTGCCAACGCATCCAAGAACTGTGCATGCCATCTATAAATTTAAAAATGGTGCACTGCACACTTATATCCAAATCAATAATATATATTAAGAAAAACAATGATATCTGGGGAACTCGAGTACCCCTTCCACCAATCGGAGACTCAATCATTCACTGATACACCATTACCATATTGTTACTCTACCTTTTTATTCCATTGACACAGGCTTCAACCTCAAAGACAGTCTATTCTGAAGCATTTTATCTAATGTCCATAAACACCACAGTCACTCTTTTTGTTTCCACATCAACTTAATGTTGGCTTTTCTTAATAAATCCATGCTGGCCCAGTAATCGTAAATTCTGTTCATAGAACATTGAACATTACAGCACAATACATGCCCTTCAGCCCACAATGTTGTGCTGAACTTTTAACATACTCTAAGATCAATCCAACCCTTCCCTTCCCACCTAGCTCTCTGTTTTTCTATCATACACGTGCCTATCTAAATGTATCTGACTCTACCATCACCCCAGGCCAGGCAGACCACACACACATATTACTCTCTGTGTAAGAGCTCTGACATCCCCACTATACTTTCCTCCAATCACCTTAAAATTATGCCCCCTCACATTAGTCATTTCCATGCTGAGAATAAGTCTCTGGCTATCCACTCAGTCTATGCCTCATCATCTCAAACACTTCTGCCAAGACATCTATCACCCAAGTCACGTCAAGTCAAGTCAAGTCAAGTCAGGTCATTTTTTATTGTCATTTCGACCATAAACTGCTGGTACAGTACACAGTAAAAACAGAACAACGTTCCTCCAGGATCATGGTGCTACATGAAACAACACAAAACTACACTAGACTATGTGAGACAGCACAAAGCTACACTACACTACGTAAAACAACATAAAAACTGCACTAAACTACAGACCTACACAGGATTACATAAAGTACACAAAACAGTGCAGGACAATAATTAAATAATAAATAAATAAATAATAAGCAAGACAATAGGCACAGTAGAGGACAAATTTCAATATAATAATAACTGATGTAGATGTCAGTCTAGACTCTGGGTATTGAGGAGTCTGATGGCTTGGGAGAAGAAACTGTTGCACGGTCTGGTTGTGAGAGCCCGAATGCTTCGGTACCTTTTGCCAGATGGCAGGAGGGAGAAGAGTTTGTATGAGGGGTGTGTGGGGTTCTTCACAATGCTGTTTGCTTTGCGGATGCAGTGTGTGGTGTACATGTCTGTAATGGTGGGAAGAGAGACCCCGATGATCTTCTCAGCTGACCTCACTATCCACTGCAGAGTCTTGTGATCCGAGACAGTACAATTTTCGAACAGGCAGTGATGTAGCTGCTCAGGATGCTCGTGATACACCCTCTTTTGCACCAAAGAGAAAAGCCCCAGCTTGCTCAACCCACCCTCATAATCCAGACAGCATCCTGGTAAATCTCCTCTACACTCTCTAAATCCTCCACATCCTTCTGTAATGAGGTGACCAGAATTGAACCCAGTATTCAAACTGTCTAACCAGAGTTTTACAGAGCTGCAACATGTCCTCATGGTGTTCCTGATTATCATTTCTCAAGGTTTCTCAGCACTGACCCGATCATCATTTTCTGAACAAGAAATTCCTGATTTAGCATATTATCCATAAATCTGGGATGGTGTTTCCGAGCTAGGAGTTGAAAATTCATGATTGCAGCTAAGATGTTTAAGCTTTATTTTTAGTAGGTCTGTCATGTGAGTTAAATGAATATTTGGACAATGTGAATATCTTCTTCTCGTGTCTGCCTCAGAAGGTTGTGGAGATTAAGTGAATTCTCCTTCATCTGCTGAGTGTCTCTGGTATTTTTTATTTTTATAGTATGTGATATTTCTCTGAGGGCATTTTACACCAGAATTTTCATTAGTGACCTCAAGTTCATGAATACATGTTAATTTAGAGTCATAGAACTTCACAGAACAGAAACCAGCCCTTAGCCAAATTATTAATCGCTTAGTCCAAACAACCTACAACTGGACCATAGCCCTCCATACCCTTCCCATCCATGTACCTATCTAAATTTCTCTTAAACGTTGAAACCAAATCCAGATCTACTACTTACGCTGGCAGCTTATTCCATATTCTCACCAGGTCCTGAGGGAAGAGTTCCCTCTCATGTTCTCCTTAAACATTTCATCTTTTACCCATAACCCATGACCTCTAGTCCCAACCTCAGTGGGGAAAAAGCCTGCTTGCATTTACCCTATCTATACCTTTCCTAATTTTGAATACCTCTATCAAATCTCTCCTCACTCTTCAAGGTCTAACCTATTCAATAAAGTCCTAACCTATTCAACCTTTCCTTAAAAGGATTTTTGAAATGAGGTGAAAGAAATTTGGCATATGCCTGTCACTTCTCGCCAACTTTTCCTTATGTACCACAGAAAGCATTCTACCTGGATGCATAACGCTTCAGTATGGCAAATGCTCTGCCCATGACCACAAGAAGCAGCAGAGAGTTGTGGACATAGCTCAACACATCACGGAAACCAGCCTCCTCTCTATAGACTCTGTCTACACTTCTCACTGCCTCAGTAATGAAGCCAAAATAACTGAAGACGCTGAACACCTGGATATTCTCGGTTCTCCCCTCTTCCATTGGGCAGAAGATACCACCAGGCTCAATGACAGCTTCTACCCCACTGTTATCAGACTCTTGAATGGACCTCTTGTACAATAAGATGGACTATTAACCTTACCATCTACCTCGTTATGATTATGCACTTTGTTGTTCACCTATAATGCACTTTTTCAGTAGCTTTTACATTTCATTCTCTATTGGTATTGTTTGACCAATACCTCAATGCACTGTGTAATGATCTGATCTGTATGAACAGTAGGCAAGACAAGCTTTTCACTGTATCTTGGTACATGTCACAATAATAAACCAATACCAATAAAAGTTGCCCCTGTGTGTGCCAATCACATACCTTTAAATAATAAAGTGAACAAATGACCACTTTACTGTATAAAATCAGTTAAATACTTTGAGTGGAATTTTATTTTTCAGACAATACTCAAGTGAGTTTGCATTAAACAATAATGTAATCCCTTAGGAAGGACACTACTTTGGCTACGGTCTAAACATAGATCGGTACAGCACAGAACAGCTTTAAAATGCTATTTAGTTCCAAGCTCTTATGTCTACTTACGCCGTCTGAGGAAGTCCCTCTCTTCTTCTGCCAAACGTTCTGTTGAAAGAAACATTTATCATTCACGCTGTGGATAATGTAGAAGAGGCACTTCACTTTAACTCTTATCTAGAACATAGCGTTTGCATTAAACAGTGAGGTAACCCCTTAGGAAGTTTTGGTTAAGGTCTGAACATAGATCAGTAAAGCACAGGGACAGGCCTTTCAGTCACAATGCTGTGCCAAACCAATTAAATTAGGAGTGAAATGGTTAGCCAAATTAATCCTTCTGCCTAGACAATGCCCATGTCTAAAATGCTGGAGGAATTCAGCAGGCCAGGCAGTATCTATTGAAAAGAGTATAGTTGATGTTTCGGACTAAGATTCTTTGTCACGATTGGTGCTGCCTGGCCTGCTGAGTTCCTCCTGCATTTTGTGTGTTGCTGGATTTCCAGCATCTGTAGATTTTTTATTGTTTGTTGATGCTCATATTCTTTCATTTTCCTATTTAATCTAATCTACAGTGCGGAATAGGCCCTCTGGCCCCTCAAGCTGCATCATATTATTCAAGAGTCTCTTAAAATTCTCTAATGTTTCTGCCTCCACCACCACTCCAGCCAGCATATTCCAGACACCCACCATTCTCTGTGTAAAAAACCTGACACTCACATATCCTTTTAAGTTACTCCTCTCACCTTATATGCATTTCCTCTGGTATTAGACATATCAACCCTTAGAAAAAGGTTGTTTACTTATTTGTTGAGATATGGTGCAGAATAGGCCCTTCTGGCTCTTAGAGCTGGACTGCTCAGCAACTGCTGATTAAATCTTAAACTAATCACAGGACAATTTATCTTGACCAATTAACCTTCTTATCATCATGACTTTGGAATGTGGGAGGAAACTGGGGCATCCGGAGAAAAGCCATGCATGCCATGGACAGAATGTATGGACTCTTTACAGATGATGCCAGAATTCAGAGGTAGGTTTTTTACATAGAGAGTAGTGGGTGTTTGGAATACACTGTGGTGGTAGAGGCAGATACGTTATAGGTATTTAATGAATTCTTAGATGATAGGCACATGGATAATAGAACAATAGAGGGTTATAAGACCATAAAACATAGGAGCTGAATTAGGGCATTAGGCCTGTCGAGTCTGCTCCACCATTTCATCATGGCTGATCCATTTTCCCTCTCAGCTCCAATTTCCTGCCTTCTTCCCATATCCCTACATGCCCTGACTAATCAAGAAAACCAGCCTCTACCTTAAATATACCTAATAACTTGGCCTCCACAGTTGCCTATGCAACGAATTACAGAGATTCACCACTGTCAGGCTAAAGAAATTCCTCCTCATCTCCATTCTAAAAGGATGCCTCTTTTAAAATGGAGATGAGAAGGACTTTCTCATGCGGGAGCGAAGGGAAAGATTAAACTTAGAGTAGGTTAAAGGGTTGACATGACATCGTGGGCTGAAGAGCCTGTACTGAGCTGTACTGTTTTATGTTCTGTGTTTTATAGATTCAGTGCTGTGAACCACTGCTGCCTGTTGTGGCTGGAACTTCCAGTTTTCACCTCCTTGTTTCCAGAACTTTCCACTTGCCTTGCTCCTCTTCAAGTTCTTCCACTGTTAACAGAGAACAAAAAATATTCATAAATACTGGCTTTGTTCACTTAAAAAGTTCACATCTAAAATTTACATTATCTTCTCTTTCATGATCTTACATCGCTGCTCTTCTTCTTCTTCTTCTTCGTCTAAAGTCTCTGTTGATAAAACACAAGAAATACACAAATTAGTTTATGAACACCTTCCCTACACCCGTTTACTCACTTCCTTCAACAATAATCAATACTCATTGTATGCAGGTGAACATCCATGGCAGCTCATTCAGGTTCATTCTACACCAGGTTTTAATGATATTTCTTGCTCATCTGAAGCTCACAAAGTAGACATGGTAATAATAAGTACAAACAAGATGACTAAACAACAGAATGGTGCAAAGATTGGAGTGCTATATCTGATGCAGTGCAAAACAAATGTGGAAGTGATTGTAATAGAATAAACAGGAGAGGCAGAATGAAGAGTCTGAGAACACAGAGCACTACCGGGAAGGGGATGTCAGGGTCTGAAAGTAGTGAGGAAGAAACTGTTCTTCTGTTTGGGTGTCTAGGATCTCAAGCTCTGGTATCTTCTCCTAGAAGGTAGAAGAGAGAAAAGGGAATGGCCAAGGTGCATTGAAAAAGCCGTTAGCCTTCCTAAGTGATAATCCTGTGATGGTCTGGACTTAGCAAAAAAAATCTAAAACTCAGGTAAAGAGAGAAGCAACAGAGTTGACACTTCCTCAGACTGTTGGCATTGATGAGCCTCTTAAAATGGAGACCAAGTTTGTTCTATCCATAAAATGCTGGACAAATATGACTGATCCGATTGTCATCCAATCATCAGCAAAACAAGAAAAAGCTTGCCTAGAGTGCTACAGAATGGCACCTAATCCCTTGTGATTATGCAGCTCTTTAGAAGCAGCAAGATAATTAGAAAGGGAGCATGAAACAACGGTATTGTTTTAGTTTGTACCCATCCACCTTCTCCCTCACCTAATCTCACCTGTCACCTGCCAGCTTGTACCCATTCTCTTCCCCCACTTTCTTATTCTGCCTTCTTCCCCCTTCCTCTCCAGTCTTGATGGACAGTCTCAAACTGAAACTTCAACTGTTCATTCCTCTTCATAGATGCTGCCTGACCTGCTGAGTTCCTCCAGCATTTTGTGTGTGTTGCTCTGGAGTTCCAGTATCTGTAAAAACTCTCATGTGTTTAGAAAGGGAGAGATGTTTAAAGAGGTATTTCAAGAGACCAGGAGCTTGCCAGCCAATGACACAGCCACCAATGTGGAGGCCAGAATCAGAGAAAGGGGAGAGATCTCAACAGGTTCTCAGGCTAAGGGAAATTACAGGGAGGGGGATGACAAGATTATGAATTGATTTGCAATCATGATGGGAATTTTAAAATCAAAGCTTCAGGAAGGACCAATATAAGTAATCAATCACAGAGGTGAAAGGTGAATTGTGCTCACTATAAGACAGTAAAAATGATTCAAGATTTAAGCAACACACACAAAATGCTGGAAAAATTCAGTAGGCCAGGCAGTCTCTATGGAAAAGAGTACAGTTGACGTTTTGGGCTGAGACCCTTCATCAGGACTGGAGAAAAAAAGATGAGGAATCCGAGTTAGAAGGTGGCGGGAGGGGAAGCAACACAAAGTGATAGGTGAAACTGGGAGGGGGAAGGGTGAAGTAAAGAACTGGGAAGTTGATTGGTGAAATAGCTACAGGCCTGGAGAAGAGGTAATCTAATAGGGGAGGACAGAATGCCATAGAAGAAAAAAAGGGGAGCACAAGAGGGAGGTGATGGGCAGGTAGGTAGATAAGGTGAGAGAGTGAAATGGAAATGAGGAATGGTGAAAGGGGAGGCATTACCGGGAGATCGAGAAATCGATGTTCATGTCATCAGGTTGGAGGCTACCCAGACAGAACATAAGCAGTTGCTCCTCCAACCTGCATGCACCTCATCGCGACAGTAGAGGAGGCCGTGGATGGATATGTTGGAATAGGAACACCAGTAGCCTCCAGTCTGATGGCATGAACATCAATATTTCAGACTTCCGGTAATGCCCCCCTTCACCCTTCCCCATCCCCTTTTCTCTCTCTCACCTTATCTCCTTGCCTGCCCATCACCTCCCTCTGGGGTTCTTCCTTCTTTTATTTCTTTCATGGGCTTTAGTCTTCTCTTATTAGATTTCCCCTTTTCCAGCCTTGTATCTCTTTCACCAATCAACTTCTCAGCTCTTTACTTCACCCCTCACCCTCCCATTTTCACCTAGCAGCTTGTGTTTCTCCCTCCCCCTTCCCCCACCTTCTAAGTCTGACTCTTCATCTCTTTTCCTCCAGTCCTCTTGAAGGGACTCAGCCCAAAATGTCAACTGCACTCTTTTCCATAGATGCTGCCTGGCTTGCTGGGTTCAACTAGCATTTTGTGTGTGTTGCTTGGATTTCCAGCATCTGCAGATTTTCTCTTGCTTCTGTCAAGATTTAAGTAGGTTTATCGTCATTCTTCGGTTTGCAGGTGTAAAGAACAATGAAATGATTGTTACTCTGGATCCAATGCAGCATAAAAAAAAGAATAAATATAAATAATATGATAAGTTTTTATCTGCAATTTGAGAAGGATAAGGGCAGATCGGAGGTGTCAGTGTTGCAGTTGAACAGGGGAAACTATGGAGCCATGAGGGAGGAGCTGGCCAAAGTTAACTGGACGGATATCCTAGCAGAAAAGACAGTGGAACAGCAATGGCAGGTATTCTTGGGAATAATGCACAAGGTGCAAAATCAGTTCATCCCCCGGAGAAGGAAGGATTCAAAGGGGAGAAAGGGGCCACAGTAGTTGACAAAGGAAGTCAGAGATTGCATAGCATTAAAAAAAAGTAAGTATGACAGAGCTAAGGCAAATGGGAGGCCAGATGATTGGAAATTTTTTAAGGAACAACAGAACTTAACTAAAAAGGCAATATGGGGAGAAAAAATGAGGTACGAACGCAAGCTAGCCAGGAATATAAAGGAGGATAGCAAAAGCTTTTTTAGGTATGTGAAGAGAAAGAAGATAGTTAAGAACAATGTTGGGCCCTTGAAGAATGAATTGGGTGAAATTGTTATGGGAAACAGAGAAATGGCAGAAGAATTTAATAAGTACTTTAGATCTGTCTTCACTAGGGAAGACACAAGCAGTCTCCCAGATGTATGGATGGGCCAAGGACATAGGGTAACAGAGGAAATGAAACAGATTGACATTAGGAAGGAAACGGTGATGAGTAGACTGATGGGACTGAAGGCTGACAAATCCCCAGGTCCAGATGGTCTGCATCCTAGGGTACTAAAGGAGGTGGCTCTGGAAATTGGGGATGCATTGGTAATCATTTTCCAATGTTCCTTAGATTCAGGATCAGTTCCTGAGGATTGGAGAATGGCTAATGTTATCCCACTTTTTAAGAAAGGAGGGAGGGAGAAAACAGAGAACTATCGTCCTGTCAGTCTAACATCAGTAGTGGGGAAGATGCTAGAGTCCATTATTAAAGATGAAATAGTAGCATATCTAGAAAGCAGTGATGGGATTGGGCCGAGTCAGCATCGATTTACCAAGGGCAAATCATGCTTGACTAATCTATTGGAGTTTTTCGAGGATGTAACCAGGAAGTTAGACAAGGGAGATCCAGTGGATGTAGTGTACCTCGATTTTCAGAAGGCATTTGATAAGGTCCCACATAGGAGACTGGTGGGTAAAATCAGAGCTCATGGCATTGGGGGGAAGATATTGACATGGATAGAAAACTGGTTGGCAGATAGAAAGCAAAGGGTAACGGTGAATGGGTGTTTCTCGGAATGGCAGGTGGTGACTAGTGGGGTGCCACAGGGCTCGGTATTGGGACCACAGCTGTTTACGATTTACATCATCGATATAGATGAAGGCATTGAGAATAACATCAGTACGTTTGCTGATGATACTGAGCTGGGTGGCAGTGTGACATGTGATGAGGATGTTAGGAGAATTCAGGGTGACTTGGATAGGCTGAGTGAGTGGGCAGATACTTGGCAGATGACGTTTAATGTGAATAAGTGTGAGGTTATCCACTTTGGGAGTAAGAACAGGAAGGCAGATTATTATCTGAATGGTGTAGAGTTAGGTAAGGGAGAAATACAAAGAGATCTAGGAGTCCTTGTTCATCAGTCACTGAAGATGAATGAGCAAGTGCAGCAGGCAGTGAAGAAGGCTAATGGAATGTTGGCCTTTATTACTTAGGGAATTGAGTACAAGAGCAAGGAAATCCTCTTGCATTTGTACAGGGCCCTGGTGAGACCACTCTTGGAGTATTGTGTACAGTTTTGGTCTCCAGAGTTAAGGAAGGACATCCTGGCTATAGAGGAAGTGCAGCGTAGATTCACAAGGTTAATTCCTGGGATGTCTGGACTGCCTTACGCAGTGAGATTAGAGAGAGTGGTTTTATACACACTGGAATTAAGGAGATTGAGAGGGGACCTGATTGCAACATATAAGATTATTAAGGGATTGGACAAGACAGAGGCAGGAAATATGTTCCAGATGCTGGGAGAGTCCAGCACCAGAGGGCATGGTTTGAGAATAAGGGGTAGGTCATTTAGGACAGAGTTAAGGAAAAACTTCTTCTCCCAAAGAGTTGTGGGGGTCTGGAATGCACTGCCTCAGAAGGCAGTGGAGGCCAATTCTCTGGATGCTTTCAAGAAGGAGCTAGATAGGTATCTTATGGATAGGGGAATCAAGGGATATGGGGACAAGGCAGGAACCGGGTATTGATAGTAGATGATCAGCCATGATCTCAGAATGGCGGTGCAGGCTCGAAGGGCCGAATGGTCTACTTCTGCACCTATTGTCTATTGTCTAAAGACCTAAGTTTAACTTATATATATAGATTGATTGTGTGTCTGTAAAGTGACGCTAAGTACAGGAGTGTCTGGGCATAGGTGACTCTGACAGGAAATGATGAAGTGATGGTTGGAGGTGTGGAGAGGTGTGTTAGTGGATGGGGTGTTGGTCAGCCTTACTGCTTGTGGAAAGTAAGTGTTTTTGACTCTAGTAGTCCTGGTGTTGATACTATGTAGCCTCCTCCCTGATGAGCAGGGTAGGAGGGATCCTTCATGATGTCATTGATCGTGTGGATAGTCATAGGCTTTTCCCCAGGGCTGAAATGGCTAACACGAGAGGGCACAATTTTAAGGTGCTGGGAAGTAGGTACAGAGGAGATGTCAGGGGTAGGTTTTTTTTACACAGAGAGTGATGAGTGCATGGAATTGGCTGCCGGTGATGGTAGTGGAGGTGGATACAATAGGGTTTTTTAACAGACTCCTGGATAGGTACATGGAGCTTAGAAAAATAGAGGGCTATAGGTAAGCCTAGTAATTTCTAAAGTAAGTACATGTTCGGCACAGCATCATGGGCCGAAGGGCCTGTATTGTGCTGTAGGTTTTTTATGTTTCTATTGTCACTGGCCCTTTTCCAGCATCTTTCTGTATACATGCATGTCCTTGACGGTGGGTGGGCTGATGCCAGTGATGCATTGAGCAGTTTTGACTACCTGTTGTAGAGCCCTCTTGTCCACACACCGTCAGCAGATTTTGTTCTAAATTTATGGACAGAGAAGAAGGGAAGTTTGGGGATAATTGACGGAGATGGACAAGTTTTGATCCTGCAAGGGCATGGATGAGGATTCCGTGAGGTAAAAGAAGACAGAATTAGTGAAGACCTAGATATTTAGTTTGCTGCTTATCTTGGGTTTGAAAGGGACATCCTGTTTCAGGTTCAGGCAGGTTTAAAGAAGACATTGCAAGTCAATGGTTAAGGAACAGAGTTTGAAGATTCAGCACTGCTTACAAGTGTAAAGGAGAATGAAATGATTGTTACTCCGGATCTGATTCAACACAAAAAAATACAATAATAAAGAAACACAATAAATAAAAATATATAAGATAGCTTATATACAGTACATAGATTGATTGTATGTCTACAGAGTGCCACTAGGCACAGGAATGTCTGTACATAAGGCGATTATGATGGGAAATGATAAAGTAGCGGTGGTGTCGGGTGCGTTTTAAAAGATATTTGTTTCATTTGGTGTTAGAAATTAGACAAACAGTACGACAATTTATAGCCAGTGGAAGGACCAAGTGAGGTGATAGAGATGGAGCGGGTGTACCCATGGAAATTGCATTTGTTTTCAAACAATATAAGACCATCAGACTAGGAGCAGAATTAGGCTGTTCAGCTCATCGGGTCTGCTCTGCCATCCAATCGTGGTTGATTTATTATCTCTCTGAACTTCATTCTTCTGCCATCTCCCCATAACCTTTGATGCCCTATCTAATCAAGAACTTATCAACCTCTGTTTTAAATATACCTTGTGCCTTGGCCTCCACAGCCATCAGTGGCAATAAATTCCACAGACTTACAACCCGCTGGCTATAGAAATTCTTCCTCATCTCTGTTCTCAATGGATGTCCCTCTATTCTGAGGCAGTGTCCTCTGGTCCTAGATTCCCCACTATAGTAAACATTCTCTCCACATCCACTCTGTGTAGGCCTTTCATTATTTGATAGGTTTCAATAAGATCCCCATTCATTCTTTTAAACTCGAGTGAGTAGAGGCTCAAAGCCATTAAATGCTCCTCATACGGTACATTAACTCTTTCATTCCCAGCGGATTATTCTCATAAACTTCCTCTCTACGGGTCGGTAGAACCAGGGTTAGGTTCTCACTAATGTGAGAGCTTGAAGGGAAGACACTGCTGGTGAATCTATGGCTACAAGTGAATATTAAATGAAATTGTCATGAGCAAATTTTCACATTTTTCACAGATCATTAAAAAAATTATAAAGAAAAGTATGTTTTTTTTCTCATTCTTGAACTTACCTTCTTCCATCTCTTCATCTTGTTCTTGAGCGCCTGCCCCTGTTAACGGAAAACACTTAGTTGTACAAGACATTGTGGTTAGGCTGCACCTGGAGTATTACTATGTGGGTTTTGGAAAACTGTCTATAAGCTGGAATGGGTACATGGAAGATTTATGAGAATGCTGCCAGGACCCAAGGTCCTGAGTTCTATGGAGAGGTTAGGCAGTCTGGGAATTTATCCCTTGTAAAATAGGAGACTGAGGGGTGCATAAAATGAAGTGGAAATGACAAAGTAGTGAGTAAGGGAGAATGCAATGTTTTCCCTGGGGAAAGGGAACCAAAAACCAAAAAGCATGTGTTCAATATGAGAGTGGAAAGAGGCCATTTAGAAATTCATAGCATTATACAGGCCTTTTGGCTCAGGATGTTGTGCCAATTCTTTACCCTACTCTAAGATCAATCTAATCCTTCCCTTCTACATAGTCCTCCATTTTCTAACATCTATGTATCTGTCTAAGAGTTTCTTAAATATCCCTAATGCATCTGACTCCACCAACATCCCCAATGGGGTGTTCCACACCCCCCCCCCACTTTCTGAGTAATAAAAAACTTAACTCTGACATTCCCCTTATACTTTCCTCCAATCATCTTAAAATTATGCCTCCTTGTGTTAACCAATTCCACCCAAAGGAAAAGTGTCTGGCTGTCCACTCAATATAGACATGCCTTATACTATCTTGTACACTTCGATCAAGTCACCTCTCATTACCTTCACTCCAAAGAGAAAAGCCCTACATCACTCAGGCTATTCTCATAAGATATGCCCTTATGAGGATAGGTAGGATTGAGATAAGGAGTAAGTTCTTCACTCAGAGGCTGGTGAACCTATAAAATTTTGTGCCACAGCTCAGTCATTGCAGAACAAGGAGTGTTAGATTTCTGGGCACTGTAGAAACAAAGCCTCCATGAGGCCTTTCTCACCTCAGTGCTGAACTGACACCACAGCTGCAGCCTGCAGCCATCGACACTTCCCTCAGCATTGAACTGGCTCCGTGGATAAGGCCTTGCAGCCATTAGGCTCCCGGACTAGCTGCAGCGCAGAACTGGTTCTGTAGCTGTGGCCTCACTTTTGGGGGCTTTGCATTTCATGCTCTGTTATTTGTTGACTTTTTTAAATATTTGCATGATTTGTCCTCTTTTCATACATTGTATGGCTTTGTTTCCACAGTGCCCAGAAATCTAACAATCCTTGTTTGGCGGTCTTTGTTGTGTAGATTTTTTTCGTGAATTCTATTGTGTTTCTTTGTTTGTAGGTGCCTGCAAGAAGATTGTTATATACCCCTAGGGTTAATTTTTTTCTGTGGACTGTCACTTTAAAATGCTGAAAGAATGGGACTGACTTTTGGACACTGTTGAATTTCTGCTGACTGCAGAGTGGCTTGGTTACTATGGCGAGAGAGGTGGAGTTATTTGATGGACAATCAATTGTTCATGCAAGTGCGCGACTTGTTTTGAATAAGCAAGGTCAGATGAATTTCACACAGACACACACAGTCAAAGTCAAGATGGATTCGGTCAATGGAAGATACCAGTGAGTCGGTTGCTGGTTTAAACTTCCAGTAGCCCAAAGGGATGAGTTGAGATCGATCCAGAGTATTGATAAATGACTTTCACAAGTGCTGCAACTAGAATAAGTTTGCAGAGAAGAGAGGAGAGGAGAGGAAGGTTTGAAACAAAAGAAACCTAGTGACAAAGAGATCACTTTTTGGACTCTCGCTCCAAGTAGTCCATAAGGGTGAGTTTGTTTCCATTCAAATATGAAAGTGTGATTGTCACATAGTTAATCCACAGGAGTGGGTTCTCTGGTGAGGGGAAAACCTTTGTGAATACCACGTGTGTGTTTACCCTTTGTCTGGGTATGGTAGTTCACTGAAGAAAGGCACCCCTGTGACAAATCACTGTTGGAGTTATTTTGAATGTCATGGAACTGGATTAGTGGCTATCACGCTGTGTGTGATTGGGGTAACCTTGTGGAACCTACTGGTGTGTCGACCCTTGCCTGGGTGGTGGTTCCCTTGAAGATGGTCCCCTTTGTGATAAGCTACTGTTGGTGATATTTCGTGTGAGGATTCGGAGGTCAACGGGAAGATCGACGACACCTTTTTATTTGTTTTCTTCTATCGTGGATTTCGCCTTGGATTAAAAATATCTCCCTCATAACAACAATAACAACTCTGTGCATTTGAACTGAATTGAATTTTCTTACATATCATCGTAATACTGTAACTCTTGCCACCTGAGCTTGAATAACTTTGGGAACTTTATTTTTAGACCTATATATGCATAACACTGTTATTCCTTGGTTTACCTGGTTTAAGTTACTGTATTACGTAGTTACTTATAAAATAGTGATTGTTAACAACAAAACCAGACTCCAGGTATGTTCTATTGCTGCTGAAACCTTTTAGAGTACTTTCCTCAGGGTTGTGTGTGCGTAACAAGATGCATCTCAAGATTGTATACATACTTTGATCATTAATGTAATTTTGAACTTTGAAGGGGAATGGGGATGGTGCTGAAAAAGGACCCTGAGATATAGGATCATGTGTGGCTTTGCTAAATGGCAGAACTGATGGGAAGGACCAGATAGCCAACTTCTGCTCCTATTTCTTGTGTCCAAATTAGTGAGAAGTACAAACTATCAATCTGCCTTCGTAGCAACATGAAGACCCACCTGGATTCCCTGATCACCTGCCAGTTCTTCCTCCATCCCTTCTCTGTGTCTTTCCTCTATCCCTCTTCCTCTCTAGTCCAGCTGAAGGAATTTGACCTGAAACATCAACTGTCCATTTCCCTCCAAAGGTGCTGCCTGACCCACTTTGCGTGGCTCAGCCTTGGTGCAGCAGATTAGTAGCAATTTTGCAATAAAAGATTTAGACAAGAGATGTTGTTAGGAATTGAGGACCTGAGTTATAGGGAAAGGTTAAATAGGTTTGGAGTTTATTCCCTAGAGTGCAGGAGAATGAGGGGAGATTTGATAGAAGTATATCAAATTATGAGGGATATAGATAGGGTAAATGCAGGTAGGTTTTTTTTACTGAGGTTGTGTGAGACTAGAACTAGAGGTCATTTCAACTTGTAAGGTGAGATACGAGGGGTGATTGATAAGTTCGTGGCCTAAGGCAGAAGGAGATGAGTTATTCAGCTTTCGTTACATGCACATGCAGTTCAACTCAGTGATTATGCAGAAAGTTTAAAGTTAATAACATCTCTTTCTACCTAGGCCACAAACTTATCAATCACCCCGATGAGTTATTAACTGATAAGTTAGTCATTTCAAACTTTCTGCATAATCACTCAGAGTTGTACTGCATGTGTATGTAATGAGAGCTGTATAACTCATCTCGTTCTACCTTAGGCCACAAACTTATCAATCACCCCTGCTGTGGACACTTTCTGGAGGTCCAAGATCTGTGTGCTCCACAACCGCTGGACCAAGTGTATAAATGTAGGAGGGGACTATGTTGAAAAATAAATGTGTTAGGTCTTCTAAAATTGACTCCTTCTACCTTAGGCCACGAACTTATTAATCACCCCTTCAGGGAAACCTGAGGGGAAACATCTTCACTCAGATGATGGTGAAACTGTGGAATGAGTTGCTAGCAGAAATGGTGGATGTGGGTTTGATTGCAACAGTTAAAAGAAGTTTGGATAGGTACATGGAAGGGAAAGGCATGGAGGGCTGTGGTCCAAGCGCAGGTCAATGGACGAGGTAGAGTAACAGTTTGGCAAGGACCAAGGGGGCTGAAGGGTCTGATTCTGTTTTGTAAAACTCGGTGAGGCTATGCCTATAAGAATATCCACTTCTTCCCCAAGAAACATATTCTTCCCTCATGACCTTGCACAAGATTTTCATCCCCTTTGTACACAATAAGGTTTGATGTTGAATTTTAACTCACCAATTGGATATGTTACATCAATGACAGGTCGAGATCCCTCCATTAGCCTAGAAATCTTTTTCTTCCAGATTTTAACCATTGGGTTCTTCTGAACTAGAGTGAAGAAAGAAGCTGTTTAGTCTTTTCTTAATGTCTTGTGGCCACTTAACTCTGCCATGGATGGTCCCAAGCCTACCTGTGAAAGGAGGAGGATTGGGCATGCAGGCTAGCAACCCTAACTCATAAAAACCCAGCGCTAAGAAAGTGTAAACAGAAACCCCAAAGACCTTATCCCTGTGAGAGAAAGGAGAAGATGGGCTACAGTTGGGATAACATGAAAGACTGAACCTGGACCGAGGACTTTGCCGAGCTGCTTTTGGGACCCTATGCCCCAGTTAGGATGATGCACTTAAGCAAGTAATTTAATTGTGGCCACTTCACAGTCTACTCAGGAACCCACAAAAAGCCAAAGATAAAAAACGTCAATAGTACAAAAGTTGATGGAGGTACTCAGCAAGTCAGTGGAGAGAGAAGCAGAGTCAACACTTCAGACTGTTGGCCTTTTGTCAACATTGAAGATCACCATACTAAAATGTCTCATTCTTTCTCTGAGAATGTTATCCAACACTGTATATTTCTAGAAGACTTTTTTATTTTGTTACAACACAGAACAGGTCCTTCTGGACCAAGAGCTGTGCCACCCAGCATCCCCCAACCTAACCCTAACTTTATCACAGGACAATTTACAATGACCAATTAACCTACTAACTGGTATGTCTTTGGACTGTGGGAGAAAGCACCTGAAGAAAAACAATGCATTTCATGGGGAGGACATACAAACTCCTTATACAGGATGCTGGAATTGAACTCCGAATTCTGTCCCCCTGAGCTGTAATAGTGTCGTGCAAACCACTGTACTACCGTGGCACCATGTTGGAGTTTGACTTCCAGCATCTGCAACATTCTGCTTCAAGATAAAGCTTGAATGTATTTCAGATAGCCTGAACTAACTTGAATTATTCCTAGAGCAAACATATGCATAATTTCACATCTTTGTTAAAGCTCCTACAGATATTGGAGAGTCTTTAAGCGGCGGGGCACAACAACTATTAAACATCCCTAGAACATCTGTCTTTTCTGTAAGTATCCAGGTCCCAGTGAGTACATGTTAAATCAGAGGGGTTTAGAATAAGCAGAACTGATCACAAGAGATTCTGCAGAGGCTGGAAATGTTGAACAACATGCTGGGGGAACTAAGTTTGTCACTCAGCATCAGTCAACTTTTCAGGCCAAGATATCTCATCAGAATCCTGATGAAAGGTCTCAGCCTGAAACATTGACTGTTTATTTCACTCCACTGATAATGCCTGACCTGCTGAGGTTCTCCAGGACTTTATGGGTGTTTTTACACCTTTTGACCTGATGTGTAAAAATGTTGTCACTCCTTTACCGTTCTAACCCCTGACATCACTGTGGAAGCAACACACACAAAGTGCTGAAGGAACTCAGCAGATTACGCAGTGTGTATAGAGAGGAGTAACCAATCGATATTTTATGACAAGATCATTCATCAAGGTCCTGATGAAGGGTCTCAGCTCAAGCCATTGACAGTTTGTTTCCCTCCTTAGATGCTGACTGACCTGCTGAGTTCCTCCAATGCTTTGTGTGTAGCCCATCTGACATAATAAAATCAAGTATCAATCAAATTTTAGGGTAAAACTTGTAAACCAACCAGCATTTTGGGTGTTTTGCAACAAAATTGTCTTCTGCTCATCTATTTCACAAGATGTAAACTACTTTAGAACGCGCAAAATCAAAAAAGGTATCAGATACCACCTACAGTAGGTTCCAGGACAGGGTAAAAAGTGCAACACAATGAAGTAAACCTTATTGAATACAATGTTCAATCTTTCACATGGTGGTATTCTTAATGGAAGTCATTTGTCAACTCCATTTAAGATCCTTTACTAGAGTAAAATAAAAATATATAAGGGAAAAAAAAACAAAAACACAAGAGATTCTGCAGATGCTGTAAATCCGGAGCAACACACACACACAATGCTAGAGGTAAAGTAGTATCAAAGGAATTACAGCAAACAAACAGTCGATGTTTCAACCTTCACCAGGACTGGGAAGAAAGGGGAAGATGTCAGCATAAGAAGATGGGGAGGAAAAGGGGGACAAACTAGAAGGTGTTAGGTGAAGCCAGGTGGGTGAGGGCGTGAAGTAAAAAGCTGGGAAGTGTTAGGTGGAAATGTAAGGGGCTGGGGAAGAATGAATCTGAGAAGAGAAAAGTGGACCATGGGAGAAAGGGAAGGAGGAGGGGCACCAGAGGGAAGTGATAGGCAGGAGAGGAGGAGGTAAGAAGCCAGAGTGGGAAATTGAAGAAGAGGGAAGGGGGATGGAAATAGAGAAAAAAGATGAGCAATCAGAGCAAGAAAGTGGGGGAGGGGAGGAAGAAACTTGGAGGGGGGAGGACTGTGAAGTAAAGAGTTGGGAAGTTGATTGATGAAAGGCTGGAAATGGTGGGGAATCTGATAGGAGAGGACAGAAGGCCATGGAAGAAAGGGTAGGAGGAGGTGATGGGCAGGTAAGGACATAAGGTGAGAGAGGAAAATGGGAATGGGGAATAGTGAAGGAGAGGGGAGGGCCATTACCTGAAATTTGAGAAATCGATGTTCATACCATCAGGTTGGAGGCTACCTAGACAGACTATAAAGTGTTGCTCCTCCAGCCTGAATGTGGCCTCATCACAGCAGTGGAGGAGAATGCTAGAATGGGAATAGGATTAAAATGGGTGGCTACTGGGCGATCCCGCTTTTTCTGGCAGATGGAGCATAGGTGCTTGGTGAAGCGGTCTCCCAAACTACCTCAGGTCTTACTAATATACAGGAGGCCACACCAGGAGCACCAGATACAATAGATGACCCCAACAGACTCACAGGTGACGTGTCGTCTCATCTGGAAGGACTGGAAGGAATGGTAGTGAAGGAGGAGGTAGAGGGGCAGTAGTAGTACCTGTTCCACTTGCCAGGAGGGAGATCAGTGAGGAGGAATGAATGGACAAGGGAGTCACATAGGGAGTGATTCCTGTGAAAAGCAGAAAATGGAGGGAGGGAGGAAGGAAGGATGTTCTTGGTGGTGGGATCCCATTGAAGATAGCAGAATTTATGGAGTATTATGTGCTCGACACAGAGTCTGGTGGGGTGGTAGGTGAGGACTAGAGGAACCCTAACCCTGGTAGGGTGGAGGGTGGATGGGGTGAGGGCAGACACATGCAAAATGGAAGAGATGAGGGCAGCTTTGATGATGGTGGGAAGGAAGCCTCTTTCTTTGAAGAAAGAGGACATCTCCTTAGTTCTGGAATGAAAAGCCTCATCCTTAGAGCAGATGCGACAGAGACAAAAGAATTGAGAGAAGGGGATGGCATTTTTACAAGTAACAGAGTAGGAAGAGATATAGTCCAGGTAGCCAGATTCAATTCTGATTCTGTTTATGTCAGTACAGAAAGAATAATGAAGCAGCTTGGAATAATCCTGACACCACAAAAAGGACTTGGTGTGCAGTCTAAGTCCATGACTGGTACCATTTCAAACAGAAGTTTCATTTTAGCAATGTACACTGGATAAAATTTGCATAAGTATTGCATTAGAATTGGTGCTATGTAATCCAATTTCTAGGCTGACATCTCCAGTGAATCTAATGGAATGGTACTGAACAAAGAAAAAGGCAAATGCTATTCACTAACAACCTTAGTGTTTCCTCAGACTCAAACTTACGAGGAGTGAGCCTTTTTGGTTTTCGACGTTCAAGATCCCATTCAACATTTTGATTTTCAGCTGTTCAGGAGAGAAATATTCAGAATGAATCTTTGTTACAGAAAATCATCATGACTTTGTGAGACATGCTGTAAAAAGCCATGCCCTTACAGAAATTACCCAAGATATCTCCATGTACAACCCATCAGGACATGTTCTCTTCTTATTTCTATCAGGGACCCATCAGGGAGGACAAGATAAACACTCAACATTTTAGGAACAGCTTTTTCATCTCCGCCATCAGATTTCTGAATGAACAATGTACCCATAAACACGACCTCATTATTTGTGCTTTCTTTTTGCATTACTTATTTAATTTAATCTCATTTTATGCACAGTATGCATTTATTGTTGTAATTAATAGCATATTTTAAGCCTTGCACTATACAGCTGTCACAAAACAACAAATTTCATGATATATGTCAATGATATTAAACCTGATTTTGATTCTGCAATGTTAATCCATATTACAGTGACCACAATCGAATCAGAATTGAATGTCTATGAATAGTCATGTGGCCCATATCATTGTTAACCTTAACAAGCAAGTTATAATTGTGAAGAGAGATAACCTTCTCCCACATATTTACCATCTTCCTTATTAAAATATATGCTCTGTATTTTCAGTAATTTTTTAGTGTCTACCCTAGGCTCCACTATGTAGATACCAGAAAAGATTATCTGAGTAAAGGTTGAGTGAGCTAGGGCTTTTATCTTGGGAGCAAAGGAAAATGAGATGCAACTCGATGGAGATAAGATTATGAGAGGGATAGAGTGAGTGGACAACCAGAGACTTTTTCCCAAGCAGCAACGGCTAATACTAGAGAATATCCTTTTAAGGTGAGTGGAGGAAAGTTTAAGGGAGATGTTGGGGAGGTTTTTTTTTATTACACAGAGAGTGGTGGGTTCAGAGAACACACTAGCAGGGATGGTGTTAGAGGCAGATACATTATGGACATTTACGAGACTCTTACATAATCACATTGATGTAGAAAATGGAGAACTACTGGCTGTGTAGGAGGGACGAGTTAGATTGATAATGAAGTAGGTTAAAAGGTCAACACAACATTGTGGACTGAATGGCCTGTACTATATTATACTAACTTCTCTGGTCTATGAAGCAACAGAACATAGATCAACTGGAAAGATGGGTGGGTGAGTAGTAGGTTGATTATAATCCAAGTGATTTACTTTGGAAAGTCAAATTCTGGTAGTGACAGAGTAGTTGGCAGAGTCCTTAAGGGTACTGATGTACAAAGAGATTCCGGAGGACCTTGGGCTGCAAGTCCAGAGCTCCCTGAAACTGGAAACACAGTTGGGTTGTGCATTGATGAAGTAAGTATATGGTATGGTTTCTGTCACAGACTGAGGCATTAGGTATGAGTTCAGATGTCATGTTGGAACTGTACAAGACTTTAGTTAGACCTCAAAGTCAGGAGGTCAAGAATGAAGCATTAAACCTAGGGCATCACAAGAGCGTAGCAGTTGCTGTGACACTATTACATCTCGGAGTGTCGGAGTTCAGAGTTCAATCCCAGTGTCCACTGGCCCTGTGAAATGCATGGGTTTATTCGGAGTGCTCTGGTTTCCTCCCACTGTCCAAAGATATACCAATTAGTAAGTTAATTGGTCATTGTAAAATGTCCCACGGTTAGACTAGGGTTAAATTGTGGGTAGCTGAGCAATGTGACTCAAAGGGCCAGAAGGATGGACAAAGTGTTACATACTCACAGTTTGAACACGGGTGAGTGAGATGATGCAATGGTCTTGTGAGTGGGATGATGTAATTGTTTTAATTAATCAAAATATCTTTTATTCAAAAATAAAATTATATACAACAAACCATTCAATGACTCTCAGTCCTTTACAAATGTTTCCATTGTGGTCTTTACATTTCCACACCGTTTGCCACCCACGTGGCACTCTGTTATTCCATATTTACATACCCTTGTTGAGGGGTATACACCGTGCCCCCCTACCCCTCAACTCCTATGGGAGAAGAACCCTAGACTATGGTCCATCCCCACTGGGCCCTTGGGTGGCTGCACCAAGTTCCAGTGCATCCTTCAGCACGTACTCCTGCAGCCGAGAATGTGCCAGTCGGCAGCATTCTCCCACGGACATTTCCATGTGCTGGTAGACCACCAAGTTTCGGGCCGACCAAAGAGCATCTTTCACCGACTTGATGATCTGCCAGTAGCACCGGATGTTGGTCTCCATGTGCGTCCCCTAGAACAGCCCGTAGATCAGAGAGTTCTCTGTTATGCAGCTGCTGGGGATGAATCTTGACATTGTCCCTTCTATCCTCCTCCACACCTTCTCCACGAACCCACAGTGTGCAAAGAGGTGGGTCACCAACTCCTCCTCACTGCAGTCCTCCCGTGGGCAGCGGGATGTGGAGACGACATTCCGGGCACACAGGAGGGATCTGACTGGGAGGGCCCCTCTCACTGCCAGTCAGGCGAGGTCTTGGTGCCTGTTGGTGAGGTCTGGTGTTGAGGCATTTTGCCAGATGAAATGGACGGTCTGCTCAGGGAACCACCCCACTGTGTCCATCTCGTCCTTCTCCTGCAGTGCCTGCAGGACCTTACGTGCCGACCACTGCCTGATGGCCCTGTGGTCAAAGAGGTGGACCTGGAAAAAATTTTCTATGAAGGACAGGTATGGCGGCAACAACCAACTGACAGGAGTGTTGCGTGGGAAAGGGGCCAGACCCATCCTTTGTAGCCAGGGCGACAGGTAGAACCTGGGCACATAGTAGTACTTGGTGCCCACATACCTGGGATCCACACACAACCTGATGCAGCCACACATGAAGCTGACCATCAGGGTGAGGGTGACATTGGGAACGTTTTTGCCCCCATTGTCCAGGGACTTGTGCATGGTAGCCCGTCTGACCCACTCCATCTTGGATCCCCAGACGAATCTGAAGACAGCTCGGGTGATTTCCGAGCTGAAGGAGCAGGGGACTGGCTACACCTGCGCCAAGTACAGCAGCCCTGAGAGCACCTCACACCTGATGACCAGGTTCTTGCCCGCTATCGATAGGGAGCGCCCTCCCCACAGCCCCAGTTTCTGTTTGACCTTGGCAGTCCACTCCTGCCAGTTCTTGTTGCACGCCTCGGCCCCTCCGAACCAGATCCCCAATACCTTCACGTGATCAGACCTGATGGTGAAGGGGACGCTGGATCAGTCGGGCCAGTTGCTGAAGAGCATGGCTTCACTCTTCGTGCGGTTGACCCTGGCCCCCGACGCCTGCTCGAACTGTTCACAGATGCTGATCAGCCTGCAAACCTACCTCGGATCAGAGCAGAAGATGGTGACATCGTCCATGTACAGGGAGGTTTTGACTTGGGTCCCTCCACTGCCTGGCAGCGTCACCCCTCTTATGCCCCCATCCCTCCTGATGGCTTCGGCAAAGGGTTCTATGCAGCAAACGAACAAGACGGGGAGAGAGGGCAGCCCTGCCTGACTCCAGACTTGATGGGGAAGCTGCCTGTTTCCCACCCGTTGACCTGGACTGCACTACAGATGTCCGTGTAGAGCAGTTTGATCCAATTCCGGATTCCCTCCCCAAATCCCATTTTGGAGAATGATGACCGTGGTGTGATATTATGTCATGTGATGGCATGTTCCAAAAGGTATTTAAACAAAGCCCGGGTCTGAGACGCAGTTCTCATTTTTATTTTGGTGCAACATTGTTGTTGCCGGTCGGAGGTGTGAGGCTTCACTGGTTTTGTTTGTTGCACGTTTATTTTAAACCCTGACTCATTTAATAGTCATTGCTGCTGCATTCGTAACAAAAGGAAAAAGCTGTCATGGCTTATTCATATGCAAACAAAAATTCCACTGATACAATTAATCTATAAAATAGCTAGATTCAAGTGGCATGATTACTAAAATGCTTCTAGAAAAATACAGAAGCAATTGTACCAAAATTACTGGAAAAATCACTGAACAGTTACCATAAGACCATAAGATATCGGAGCAGAAATATACCATTTGACCCATCAGGTCAGCTCTGCCATTTCATCTTGGCTGATCCATTTCTCTCTCAGCCCCAATCTAATACTTTCTTGTCATATCCTTTCATGCCCTGACTAAGCAAGAATCTATCAACCTCTACCTTAGATATACCAAATACTTGTCCTCCACAATTCACTGTGGCAACAAATTTCACAGATTCACCACCCTCTGGCTAAAGAAATTCCTTCTCATCTCCATTCTAATTGGACGCCCCTCTATTCTGAGGCTGTGCCTTCTAGTCTTAGACTCCCCCGCCATAGGAAACATCCTCTCCACAGCCACTCTATCAAGGCCTTTCACCATTTGATAGGTTTCAAGGAGATCCCCCCTCACTTTTCTGATTCCAGTGAATACAGACCCAGAGCCATCAAATGCTCCTCACGATATGCCTTTCAATTCCAGAATAATTTTTGTGGATCTCCTTTGAACCCTCTCCGATGTCTGCACATCCTTTCTTAGATAAAGGGTCCAAAAGTGCTCACAGTATGCCAAGTGAGGCCTCACCACTACCTTACAAAGTCTCAACATTACAGCAACACACACAAAATGTTGGTGGAACGCAGCAGGCCAGGCAGCATCTATAGGGAGAAGCTCTGTCGACGTTTTGGGCCGAGACCCTTCGTCAGGACGGCCCAGAACATCGACAGAGCTTCTCCCTATAGATGCTGCCTGGCCTGCTGCGTTTCACCAGCATTTTGTGTGTGTTGCTTGAATTTGCAGCATCTGCAGATTTCCTCGTGTTGCCGTCTCAACATTACATCTTGCTTTTATATTCTAGTCCTCTCAAAGTCAATGCTAACATCACATTTGCCTTCCTCACCACGGACTCAACCTGCAAAGTAATCTTTTAAGGAATCCTGCGTGAGGACACCCAAGCTCCTTTGTGTCTTAGATTTTTGAATTTTCTCTCCATTTAGAACATAGTCTACACTGATATTTCTTCTACCAAAGTACATCACATACACTTTCCAACACTGTATTCCATGTATATGGGTGATAATGTAAAAATACAAACAAAGGAAAGTTAAACTACAAGGAAAATACAAGAAAAGTAACAAAACTACAGCACAGAAGTAACGGAGTATTTAATACAGTAGATTCCAAACAGTTTCTAATTAGCATCAGTCGCATGAACTTGTGTGGCCGTTAGACACTACACAGTGCTTAGAGCGAAAAAATTTTAAATCATGTCAATTCCATGTTCAAAAAGCAGTAATTTTTTGCACTGATAGTGAGTAATAAACAGTAAGACAATTCAGAACTGCTTTGCTCACTGAAGTTTCAAGCATTCAGGCTTGCATATTCCAGAAACAGACACGAGTGAAAAACATGTTTCTAACTTCAAGAAGTTAAAAACTATGGAGAATTTTAAATTATTGACAATCATCTGGAATGTTACAATGGAAATTAAATTTTGCAGGATGCAATGGTCAACAGCACTGTATGAAAGCAGTGCATTATCTGCACTACTTCTGTGCTGATTTTGTTCACTTACAGTCACTATGCAGATGAATTCCTGCATCAGTAACTATTAGGACAGTTTTATAGTACTGTAGTAGTATTGACAGTGTTCTAATTAGTTCTATATTTCATTTAAATACCTAATTTGTTATTCAGATTGTCATTTTTATACCTTTTTAACTATTTCCCTGAAACCAGCTAATTGGGTAGCTACTTAATTGGCTTAATATGTACTGGAATCAATTACACAGTATTTCTAACATGGAAACACCAAATATCCCAGTGAGGAAGCAACAGAGAAAAGCATTATTGGAGACACTTACTCCATGCTCCAGGTAGAGGCATGCTTGACTGGCGCCTCCACTGACGGGCCCGCATCATGCTGTACTCATTTTCAATCTTCAGCCGCTGTTCTTCAGGGATCCACGATTCTGCCACCCTCAGTTTGTTCAAATGTGATTGTTGCACTCGGAGAGTGAGCTGCTGATGTCTAATCATCGCCTGAATCCGTCGTTCTGCAACAGTCAGAGCAGATCCTTAGAAGCACAGATCATTGGTGAAATTCAGATTCATTTATTTATCACTTGTACAATGCATCAAAACACAGTGAAATGTGTGTTGCCACATATTTCAGTGCCAATGACCACTATGTTCTGCAAAACAAAATAAGTAAAAACACAACAATGAAACAAGCCTCTTTCCGATCCTTTCACCAACCCATTAAATATTTGTCCATTTTGTTGTGTATGGTCTTTCATTAACTTAATTGTGCTTCTTTGTATTTACTGTGAATGTCTGCAAGAAAATGAATCTTGGTTGTATATTGTGACATATATGTACTTTGATAATGAATTTACTTTGAACTTTAGCAAACAAGCAAGCAAGTTTACTCATACAGAACTTTTCAAACACAAAGTGCTTTACATAGAACAAGATATAAATTGCAGAAAATATATAAGAGAATAAAATCACACAAAAATAGATATAAGTGGAAGTTACAGTGCAGAAGTGTCTAATTAAAAGCTACAGCAAAAAGAAAAGTTTTAAGCCTCGATTCTCAGATCCTCTGGAAGGTTATTCTAGATTATGTGGAGCATAGTAACTAAAAGCTGCTTTGCCATGTTTAGTTTTGAGCCTGGGGATGGTAAGCAGACCCACCCCAGATGATCTGAGAGCTTGGAAAGGTTCATAATGCAGCAAAAGATCAGAGATGTATTTTGGTCCTAGACTTTAAACACACACACACATCTCAATCCGAGGACAGGCCACCTGCAAGGGGAAAACGACATTGATGACAGTTATATACAGGCCTCTCAACACTAGCTGGAAGGTGAACTACAGGATACAGCAGGAAATAGAAAAGGCAAGTCAAAAGGACAATGTTATGGTAGTCATGGGAGATTTTAACATGCAAGTCAATTGGGAAAATCAGGTTGGCAATGGATCTCAGGAGAGTGAGTTTGTTGGATGCCTAAGAGATGGCTTTTTAGAGCAGTTTGTCATTGAGCCTACTAGGGGATCATCTATACTGGATTGGGTGTTGCGTAATGAACCAGAGGTGATTAGGGAGCTTAAGGCAAGAGAACCTTTAGGAACCATTGATCACAATGTGATTGTGTTCAACTAGAAATTTGATAGGGAGAAAGTAAAGTCTGATGTACCAATATTTCAGTGGAGTAAGGGAGATTATGGTGGTATGAGAGAGGAGTTGGCCAAAGTAAATTGGAAGGAGCTGCTGGCAGAGATGTCAACAGAGCAGCAATGGCATGTGTTTCTGGGAAAAATGAGGTAGGTGAAGAACATGTGTATTCCAAAAATGAATAAATACTCAAATGGTAGAATAGTACAACCACGGCTGACAAGGGAAGTCAAAGCTATTGTAAAAGCAAAAGAAAGGGCATACAACAAAGCAAAAATTAGTGGGAAGATAGAGGATTGGGAAGTTTTTGAAAACCTACAGAGAGCAACTAAAAAAATTATTAGAAGGGAAAAAAAATGAAAGCAAGCTAGCAAATAATATCAAAGTGGATAGTAAAAGTTTTTTTCAAGTATGTTAAAAACAAAAGGGAAATGAGAGTGGATATAGGACCACCAGAAAATGAGGCAGAAGAAATAATAACAGGGGACGAGGAGATGGCTGATGAACTAAATGAGTATTTTGCATCAGTCTTCACTGTAGAAGAAACTAACAGTATGCCTGATGTTGTAGTGTGTAAAGGAAGAGAAGTGGTTGCAGTTACTGTTACAAGAAGGTGATCAAAAAGTTGAAAGACCTAAAAGTACATAAATCAGCCAGAACAGATGAACTGCACCCTAGGGTTCTGAAAGAGGTAGCATTAGAGATTGTAGTGGCATTAGGAGTAATCTTACAAAAATCATTGGATTCTGGCATGGTCCGAGGACTGGAAAATTGCAGATGTCACTCCGCTCTTTAAGAAAGGAGGAAGGCAGCAGAAAGGAAATTATAGACCAGTTAGCCTGACTTCAGTGGTTAGGAAGATGTTAGAGTCAATTGTTAAGGATGGGGTGATGGAGTACTTGGTGCCACAGGACAAGATAGTACAAAGTCAGTATGATTTCCATACTGCCTGATGGATCTGTGGGAATTCTTTGAAGAGATTACAAGTAGGATAGATAAAGGGGATGCAGTGGATGTTGTATATTTGGACTTTCAGAAGGCCTTTGAAAAGGTGCCACACATGAGGCTGCTTACCAAGTTAAGAGCCCATGGTATTACAGGAAAGTTACTTACATGGTTAGAGAGCATTGGCTGATTGGTAGGAGGCAGCGAGTGGGAATAAAAAGATCCTTTTCTGGTTGGCTGCCAGTGACATGGTGTTCTGCAGGGGTCAGTATTGGTACCACTTCTTTTTCTTTTTATGTTGTATGTAAGTGATTTAGATGATGGAATAGTTGGCCTTGTTACCAAGTTTGTAGATGATATGAGGATTGGTGGAGGGACAGGTGGTGTTGAGGAAATAGGTAGGATGCAGAAGGACAGACAGATTAGGAGAATGGCCAAGAGGGTGGCAAATGAAATACAACGTTGGAAAATGCATGGTCATGCACTTTGGTAGTAGAAATAAATGTGCAGACTATTTTCTAAATGGGGAGAAAATCCAAATATCTGAGATACAAAGGGACTTGGAAGTCCTTGTGCAGAACACCCTGAAGGTTAACTTGCAGGTTGAGTCATTGCTGAGGAAGGCAAATGCCACATTAGCATTCATTTCAAGAGGTCTAGAATACAAGAGCAAGGATGTGACGCTGAGGCTTTATAAGGCACCAGTGAGGCCTCACCTGGAGTATTGAGAACAGTTTTGGGCCCCTCGTCTTAGAAAAGATGTGCTGGCCTTGGAGAGGGTCCAGAGGAGGTTCACAAGGATGATTCCAGGAATGAAAGGGTTATCATACGAGGAACATTTGATGGCTCCAGGTCTGTACTCACTGAAATTCAGAAGGATGAGGGAAGGGATCTCATTAAAACCTTTCGAAAGCATTAAGGCCTAGACAGAGTAGATGTGGACAGGATGTTTCCATGGTGGGAGAGTCTAGGACAAGAGGGCACAGCCTCAGGATAGAGGGGTGCCCTTTCAAAACAGAGATGTGGAGAAATTTCCTTAGCTAAAGGGTGGTGGATTTGTGGAATTTGTTGCCACATGCAGCTGTGGAGGCCATGTTGTTGGCTATATTTTTATAGGTTCTTGATTGGACATGGCATCAAAGGTTACAGGGAAAAGGCTGCAAACTGGAGTTCAGGAGGAGATAGAAAAAAGTATCAGCTATGATTGAATGGCAGAGCAGGCTCGATGGGCCAGATGGCTTAATTCTGCTCCTATGTCTTATGGTCTTATGGATATGGTAGCCACCATTAAAATGGTCCATACACCTTCTGAGAGAGCAACATTGCAACATTTCCTTACCGTATGTGTGGTTACTGAATACAGCTTTAGAGATGGTGCAGAGGAGATTCACCACGATGCTGCTTGGACTAGAGAGCGTGTATTTGAAAGATTGAGTGAGGTAGGGCTTCACTCTTTGAAGAGAGGAGGATGAGAGGTGACTTGACAGAGTGTACAATATGATAAGAGACATAGACTGAGTGGACAGACGGCGATATTTCCCCAGGGCAGAAATGGCTAATATGAGGGGGTATCATTTTAAGGTAGTTGGAGGAAAGTATAGGGGAGAGTCAGAGGTAGTCTAGAGGCAGATACATTTGAGATATTTAAGAGAGTCAGATAAACAATGGATGAAAGAAAAATGGAGGGCTATGTGGGAGGGAAAGGTTACATTGATTTTCGAGAAGGTTAAATAGTCACTCTATATCAGGAGTGTCAAACTCATTTTAGGTCATGGGCCGGATTGAGCAAAATGCAGCTTCATGCGGGCCGGATCAGTCGGACGCGTGCGAACGCAGCTTTCATTGCCTCCGTTTTTTCAGCCTGCTCTCATGTGTCTCAGTCTCTGCTATAACTACAAAGTGTTTCACTTTACAAATTCCGTTTCTTATGAAGAAGACTGCCGAGCAATTCTGCCGAATAAACACTAAAAACCCTGAAAACCTGGTACCTGAATAAACTCAGCATTAGCCATATCATACGCCATAGGCGCTTCGATTACTGGGGCCAGCTTTAATAGTAATTAGATATTATCTCGCGGGCCAAAGATAATTCCACCGCGGGCAGGATTTGGCCCGCGGGCCTTGAGTTTGACATATATGCTCTATATTGTGGGCCAAGTGCTGTAGTGTTCTATGAGCCCTTTGTTGAGCTGACGTTAATCACGGCACTAATGAGCAGACAGGTGCCTGGTTTTGGACTACTAATCTTCATTAACATACACCAGACAGGGCAACATACTCTCAAAAGATGCACTAACATTTCAGCTATTCACTGAACAGTGCTGCCTAAAACATCTGTGTTTTCCAGTTCCAGTCTCACTGTAACCCAGTAACTAAATATTGAGGAAAAGCAGGGACATATAGAGAAAGTGTCGAAGTTATTTGGCAAGGCAGGCAGCAGTTGTGAAGACAGGGACACAGCTCGTGTTTCAGATCTATGACCCTTCTTCAGAGCAAAGGGAGAAAAGAAAGTTGCTTAACTTAGGATGAGTGCAAGTTAGATGAAGATCAAAATTCAAGATTCAAGCTTATTTATCATATGTACATCAAAACATAGTGAAATGTGTCATTTCTGTGAACCAACACACCAAAGGATGTGCTGGGGGCAGCCAGCAAGTGTTGCTACACATTTCGGCACCAATAAAGCTGCCCACAATGCATGGTAGAACAAAACAGAACACAACAAGCAACAAAACAACAACCGAAACAAGTGCCAAGCCTACCTCCCATGCACACACATACACACAGTGGCCACTTTATTAGGTACACCTGCTTGTTAATACAAATCATGTGGCCAAGCATGCATACATGGTCAAGAGGTTCAGTTGTTGTTCAGACCAAACATCAGAATGAGGCAGAAATGTGATCTAAGAGACTTTGACTGTGAGATGATTGTTGATGTCAGAAGGGGATGGTTTGTATATCACAGAAACTGCTGATCTCCTGGGATTTTTTACGCATAGCAATCTCTAAAGATTACAGAGAATTGTGCGATAAACAAAAGAAAGTCCAACGAGTGGCAGTTCTGTGGGTGAAAATGCCTTATTAATGAGAGTAGTCAGACTGGTTTAAGCTGGCAGGAAGATGACAGTAACTCAACTAACTATGCGTGACAACAGTGTGCAGAAGAGCATCTCTGAATGCACAATACATTGAATCTTGAAGTAGACAGGCTACAGCAGCAGAAGACCATGAACATACATTCAGTGGCCACTTCGTTAGGCACAGGTGGTACTGTACACAGTCACTGAGTGGACACAGTCCCCTGACTCCAAGATAGGCCAGGTTCTTTGGAAAACTCAACTCAGTGCTCTCTTGAACAACAAGCTAATGTCAAGAAATAAAGGAGGGCTAATTTTGTAAGGGATTAAAAGGAATTACCGTCAGCTGACATCCCAGATCGAATGTCCTCAGCCGCCTTCTCTTCTTCCTCACGTGCTGCACTTAACTGAAACAAAGTGAACTTGTTGTTCAAGTTTTCCAGCAGCTCTTTCGGCATCCATGCTTCTGCCACACGTAATTTGTGCATCATGATCTTTTCTTCCAGTTCCCTTTCTGCGGCAGACAGAAATAATTGTGTTTCAGATTGATTATGTTTAGACAATACCCAGCAATTTCGTTTAGAATGCACACTGAACTAGTTAAATACATTTCTCTGATGGGTCTTGAAGACCAGGTCCTCAGATTCTGCATAGTTGATAGGGTTGTTAAGAAGGCATGTGGTGTGTTGGCCTTCATTAGGGATTAAGTTCAAGAGAAATGAGGTAGTATTGCAGGTCTGGTTAGACCACACTAGAAATATAGAGATTAATTCATGTCACCTCATTATAGGAAGAATGAGGAAGCTTTAGAGAGGGTGCAGAAGAGATTTACCAGGATGCTGCCTGGATTACAGAGCATGTCTGATAAGGATAGATTGACCAAGCTAGGACTTTTCTCTTTGAGCGAAGGAGGATGAGAGGTGACGATAGAGATGTACAAGATGATAAGAGGCGCAGATTGAGTGAACACCCAGAGACTTTTTTTCCAGGGTAGTAATGGCTAATATGAGGGGGTGTAATTTTAAGGTGATTGGAGGAAAGGATAGGGCCGATGTCAAAGATAAGTTCTCTAAAGAAAGAATGGTGTGTGTAGGGAACATCCTGCCAGGAATGGTGTCGAGGCGGGAACATTACACATATTTCAGAAACTTTTAGATAGACACATGGATGCAAAAAAAAAGCAGGGTTTTATAGGAGGAAAAGATCATATTGATTTCAGAGTATGTTAAAATGTTGGCACTACATCACGGAGCGAGGGCCTGTACTGTGCTGTTCTATGTTTTTATTTTATGAATAAAGCTGATGGTACACTAGAATGTAAATCCCACATTTACATTTAGGGTCATAGAGCAATACAGCATGGATACAGGCCCTTTGGCCCAACCAGTCCATGCTGACCACAGTGCCCACCTAGCTAGTCCCAATTTCTTCCATTCATAGATAGATAGATAGATACTTTATTCATCCCCATGGGGAAATTCAACATTTTTTCCAATGTCCCATACACTTGTTGTAGCAAAACTAATTACATACAATACTTAACTCAGTAAAAATATGATATGCATCTAAATCACTCTCTCAAAAAGCATTAATAATAGCTTTTAAAAAGTTCTTAAGTAGTTTACTTAAATACATTAAATACAATCAACCCCGGCACTTTAACATATCTTACTCCTGGCGGTTGAATTGTAAAGCCTAATGGCATTGGGGAGTATTGACCTCTTCATCCTGTCTGAGGAGCATTGCATCGATAGTAACCTGTCGCTGAAACTGCTTCTCTGTCTCTGGATGGTGCTATGTAGAGGATGTTCAGAGTTTTCCATAATTGACCGTAGCCTACTCAGCGCCCTTCGCTCAGCTACCGATGTTAAACTCTCCAGTACTTTGCCCACGACAGAGCCCGCCTTCCTTACCAGCTTATTAAGACGTGAGGCGTCCCTCTTCTTAATGCTTCCTCCCCAACATGCCACCACAAAGAAGAGGGCGCTCTCCACAACTGACCTATAGAACATCTTCAGCATCTCACTACAGACATTGAATGACGCCAACCTTCTAAGGAAGTACAGTCGACTCTGTGCCTTCCTGCACAAGGCATCTGTGTTGGCAGTCCAGTCTAGCTTCTCGTCTAACTGTACTCCCAGATACTTGTAGGTCTTAACCTGCTCCACACATTCTCCATTAATGATCACTGGCTCCATATGAGGCCTAGATCTCCTAAAGTCCACCACCATCTCCTTGGTCTTGGTGATATTGAGACGCAGGTAGTTTGAGTTGCACCATATCACAAAGTCCTGTATCAGTTTCCTATACTCCTCCTCCTGTCCATTCCTGACACACCCTACTATGGTCGTGTCGTCAGCGAACTTCTGCACATGGCAGGACTCCGAGTTATATTGGAAGTCTGATGTGTACAGGGTGAACAGGACCGGAGAGAGCACGGTCCCCTGCGGCGCTCCTGCGCTGCTGACCACCGTGTCAGACCTACAGTCTCCCAACCACACAGACTGAGGTCTATCTGTCAAGTAGACACAGAACACAGAACAGTATAGCACTGGATAGGCTTTTCAGCCCATGATATCATGCTGATCTTGATACCAAATTACACAAAGTACTATTAGTCTGGAGTTTAGAAGAACGAGGGGGAATCTCGTTGAAACCTATTGAATATTCAAAGGCCTAGATAGAGTGGCCTCCAAGACAACCACTTGAAAAAAAAGTGGTCGCCGAGGCTCTGGCAGAGTATGGCACACACAAAAAAAAGATAGAGTGGATGTGGGGAGGATGTTTCCTGTAGTGGGAAGTCTAGGACCAGAGGGCACAGCCTTAAGAATAGAGAGACTTCCATTAATAATGGAGATGAGGAGAAATTTCTTTAGCCAGAGAGGGATGAATCTGTTAAATGTATTCCAGAGACAACAGCAGAGACCAAGTCATTCAGTATTGTTAAATGGAGGTTGATAGGTTCTTGATTAGTCAGTGTCAAAAGTTATGGGGAGAAGGCAGGAGAATGGGATTGAGAGGGAAAATAAATCAACCAAGATGGAATGGTGGGGCAGACTTGATGGGCTGAATGGCCTAATTCTGCTCCTATTCTTATGGTTTTCAATGTCCTCCCCCTGTACATCACCCATATCCCTTGGTTCCTTTCAAATTCATATGTCTATCTAAAACTCATCACCACTACTACCCATGGTAACCTATTTCAAGCACCTACCTCTCTGTTTAGAAAAAACTCATCCCTCACTTTGCCTTTCAACATCCTCTGCTAATGGTAAAAGCATGTACTCTGGTGCTTGGGATTTCTGTCGTGGTAAACAAATTCAGAGTCTGTACCAACATCATCTGATGGCTCATTTCCCAAAACAAGATCTAATTCAGTATCACACACAAAATGCTGGTGGATCACAGCAGGCCAGGCAACATCTATAGGGAGAAGCACTGTGACGTTTCGGGCAGAGACGCTTCGTCGGGACTAATATACTAATCCAGTATGTTTCCCCATCTACTGTATTTGGACTCTCCACATACTGTGTCATGAACCCCTCTTGGATGCACTGAGGATAACCTGCCCCATCTAAGTTTCTTGTATTTAAGAAGTTATTTCCTCTATCATTTATTTATCTAGAGATACGGTGTGGGAATGGCCCTTCGGGCCCTTTGAGCCACACCACCCTGTGACCCCTCATATAACCCCAGCCTGATCACAGGCCAGTTTACTCTGACCAATTAACGTAGTAATTGGTACGTATTTGGACTGTGGGAAGAAACTGGAGCACCCGGAGAAAACCCAAACACTCCACAGGGAGGGCATACTGATCCCTTACTGAAGAAGTTGGGATTGAACACAGAACTCGACACCCCGAACTGTAATAGCATCACACTAAATGCTACGCCATTGTCCATCTGCCACATTTTTGTCCATTCTTCCAATCTGTCTAAGTCCCACTGCAATTGCAATGCTTCCCCAGCACTACCTACCCCTTCACCTAGCTTCATATCATCTGCGAACTTTGTCACAAAGCCATCAATTCCATTATCTAAATCACTGACAAACAATGTGAAAAGTAGCAGTTTCAATACTGACCCCTGAGGAATGCCACTAATCACTGGCAGCCAACCAAAAAAGGCCCCCTTTATTCCCACTCGCTGCCTCCTGCCTGTAAAACAGTTCCTCTATCCATGCCAGAATATTTCCTGTAACACCACAGGATTTTATCGTAAGTAGCCTCATGTGTGGCAGCTTATCAAATGCCTTCTGAAAATCTAAGCAAATAACATCCATTGCCTCTCCTTTCCCCACCCTGCTTGTTACTTCCTTGAAGAATTCTAACAGATTTGTCAGGCAAGAGTCCTCTGGGACTATACCAGAATCAAATGATTCTTGAAAAATCAAGACCAATGCATCTGCTATCTCTTCAGCAGCCTCCTTCAGGACTCTGGGATGTAGCCAATCTTGCCCAGGGCACTAATCCACCTTAAGACCTTTGAGTTTGCCTAGCACTTTCTCCTTTGTAATAGCAATGGCACTCACTCCTGTTCCCTGACACTCACGGACCTGTGAGAGAAGACTGAAGCAAAGTACTTATTAAGTTCCATCTGCCATTTCTTTGTCCCCCATTACTACCTCACCAGTATAATTTTCCAGTGGTACAATATTAACTCTCACCTCCCTTTAATTCTTTATTGTGAGAATGTGGAATAAGCTGCCAATGTAAGTGGTGCATGCAAGCTCGATCTCAATGTTTAAGAGAGTTTGGATAGGTACATGTTGACAGGGGCATGGAGGGCTATGGTCCTGGTGCAGGTTGATGGGAGTAGGCAATTTAAATGGTTTGGCAGACTAGATGGGATGAAAGAACTGTTTCTGTGCTGTAGTTTTCTATAACTCTATGATCTCTAGTTATAGTCTCACCCAACCTCAGTGGAAAAAGCCTGTTTGCATTTAACTTATCGATACTCCTCATAATTTTGAATACCTCTATTAAATCTCCTATCATTCAGTCCTAACTATTCAACTTTTCCCTGTAACTCAGATTGTAAAATCCCACCAATGTCTGTGTAAATTTTTTCTGTACTCTTTCAAACTTACTGATACTTTTCCTACAAGTAGGTGACTATCATAATTCCCCAAAATATAAAGAGAAAGTATTCAGCCAACTGAGCACAAGAACAACATTGTTACTTTTCCAGGGACTATAGAACCAAATATATAGGATTAGACCATTTGGCCCATCAAGTCTGCCCTGCCACTTCATTATGGCTAATCCACTTACCTCTTTACCCAATTCTCCAGCTTTCTCACCATAACTAACCAAGAACCTATCAACCTGTGCTTTAAATACACCCAGTGACTTGGCCTCCACAGCTGCCTGTGGCAATGAATTCCAGCAATTCACCACCCTCTGGTTAAAGAAATGCCTCGTCTCCATTCTCAATGGACATCCCTCTATTCTGAGATTGTGCCCTCTGATCCTAGGCTCTCCCACTATAGAAAACATCCTCTCCACATCCACTCTATCTAGGCCACTCAAAATTTCATCAATTTCAATGACATCTCTTCTCATTCTTCTAAATTCCAGAGAGATCAGGCCAAGAGCTATCAAAATGCTCCTCATATGATAACCCTTACATTCCTAGAATCATTTTTGTGAACCTCCTTTGAACCCTCTCCAATATCAGCACATCTTATTTTAGATGAGGGGCAAAAAATTCCTCACAATACTCCAAGTAAGCCCACAGCAATGCCTTACAAAATCCTCAGCATTACATTCTCCTTTTTAAATTCTCATCCTCTCACAAAATGCATGCTAACATTGTATTTGCTTCACCACTGACTCAACTTGGAAGTTAACCTTTAGGGAATCCAGTACAAGGACTCCTTAAGTCCCTTTGCACCTCGGATATTGGAATTTTCTCTCTCTTTAGAAAATAGTCTATGCTTTTATTCCTTCTACCAAAGTGCATGACCATACACTTCTCAGCAATGTATTCTACCACTTCTTTCCCCATTTCCCTGATCTGTCTAAGCCCTTCGGCAGCCTCACAGCTCCTTTAACCCTACCTGCCCCTTGACCTATCATCCATAAACTTAGCCATAAACCCGTTAACTCTGTCATCCAAATCACTGATGTACAATGTAAAAAGAAGCTATTTCTTCAAGGAATTCCAACAGATTTGTTAGGCAAGACTTTCCCTTTTCACCCAGAAAGTTGTGGATCTATGGAATGCTCTGGATGTTTTGGAGAAAGAGTTAGATAGAGCTCTTAAAGAATACGGAGTCAAGGGATATGGGGAGAGGTCAGGAACGGGGTACTGACTGTGGATGATCAGCCATGATCACAGTGAATGGCGGTGCTGACCCAAAGGGCCAAATGGCTTACTCCTGCACCTATTGTCTATAAAACCATGTTGACTTTGGCCTATTTTATAATGTACCCCTAAGTACCCTAAAACCTCATCCTTAATAATTGACTGCAACATTTTCCCAACAACTGAGATACTTACTGAACAATTCTATTAAAATGATTATCCCTACAGAGAGAGATTATTCCTTTTTCTCACATGTTCACCATACCTTCACTAGAATTGACTATTTCCTACTCGATAACCAACTTATCCCATTTGCCCACAATTGTGACTATCAGAGTATACTGATTTCTGACCATGCCCCAATTACCCTCTCTCTGAACTTTCCTGGTCTCCCTCAGAGGAACAAACACTGGCGGTTCGATTCAACTTTATTATCGGATGATGATTTCGTAAAATTTATTAAAGACCAGATAACCTTCTATTTTAACACTAATACATCACCTGAAGTGCCATCCCAGACTGTCTGGGATGCCATGAAAGCATATTTGAGGGGTCAAATAATCTCTTACACAGCAAATCTCAATAGAAGATCCCGTGCAGATCGAGCAGACCTCATTAACCAGATCAAAGATGTGGATCAATTATATGCCCAAACTAAGAACCCTGAATTATACAAGAAGCGCGTTGAACTTCAAACTAAATTTAATCTTCTGTCCACTCAACCTGTCGAACGCCAACTTCTCGAAAGCAAGAGCCGCTTTTACATTCATGGGGATAAGTCTGGTAAATTCCTAGCCAATCAGCTGAGGCGTTCTAAAGCCAAACAACATATTACAAAGATCCGGAAGGAGAATGGAGACTTTACATCGGATCATTTAGAAATTAATGACGCATTTAAAAATTTTTATTCTCGGCTTTATTCCTCTGAATCCCTGAATGACAATATCCCTGTGGATCAATTTTTACAGAATCTGAATATCCCCTCACTTTCATCTGATTTCAAAGCCAAACTTAATGCGCCTACATCACTAGAAGAAATATCTTCTGCAATTTCTGCACTGTCCTCAGGGAAATCTCCTGGACCTGATGGGTTCCCTGTGGAATTTTATAAATCATTCTCCTCACTTCTTTCTCCTCAGTTACTTTCAGTATTAACTGACTCGTTTAACTACGGCAATGTTTAACCCTCTTTCAATGAGGCATCTATTATTCTTCTTTTAAAAAAGGGCAAAGACCCAACAGAGTGTTCCTCGTACAGGCCAATCTCTCTGCTCAACGTTGATGTAAAGATCTTAGCTAAAGTGTTGGCTCATAGATTAGAAACCGTTATTCCCTCCATTATCTCTGATGACCAAACAGGCTTTATTAAAAACCATCTCCCTTTTTTTAACATTTGGCGTCTATTTAATATTTTATACTCAGTTCCAACTGGGACTCCTGAATGTGTCATCTCCCTTGATGCGGAGAAAGCATTTGATCGTATAGAGTGGAACTACCTTTTTGCAGTCTTAGAAAAATTTGACCTCGGCCAAAGTTTCATCTCTTGGATCCAATTGCTGTACCTGTGTCCTACTGCTTCTGTTCTAACTAACTTTCAGAAATCCCAAGTATTCAATCTCAAACGTGGCACCCGTCAGGGATGCCCCTTAAGTCCCTTTCTCTTTGATTTGGCTATAGAACCTCTGGCGATAGCATTTCGAAAATGTCCTGAACTGACCGGGATTTGGAGAGGGGGTGTTGAGCATAAAGTCTCTCTCTATGCTGATGACTTACTACTCTTTCTCTCATATCCGTCTACATCCTTACCTCTAATGTTTTCACTTCTTGACCAGTTTAGCCAGATCTCTGGCTATAAACTCAACTTACATAAGAGTGAACTTTTCCCAATTAATAAAGAAGCACAAGAACTAATATTTCGTGATCTCCCTTTTAAAGTAGTCCATAATCAATTTACTTATCTTGGAATTACAGTCACAAGGAAGTTTAAAGATCTCTTTCGTGAAAACTTTGTCAATCTTTCATATGCTACAAAACAGAATCTGGTACAATGGTCACCTCTATCTATGTCCTTGGTAGGTCGTATCAATGTTGTCAAAATGTATGTTCTCCCCAAATTTTTATACTTATTTCAATCTATCCCAATTTTTATTCCTAAATCTTTTTTTGATTCCTTAGACTCTATTATTTTGTCATATCTGTGGCAGAATAAGCGCTCTAGAATTAATAAAATCCACCTCCAAAAATCTAAAAAAGAGGGTGGCATGTCTTTACCTAACTTTCGCTTATATTACTGGGCAGCTAATATACGTTGTGCTGCCTTCTGGTCTTTCTTCCACGGTCAACCTGAGTGCCCTAACTGGGTGGCAATGGAGTTGAGCTCCACTAAAGAATTATCTATATCTGCACTTCTTGGCTCTGCACTCCCTAGCAGTCTGCCCAGATCAATAGCTAATCCTCTGGTTAGACACACTTTGCGTATATGGGCTCAGTTCAGGAAATGCTATGGTTTCCAAGGGTTTTCCATTTCTAGCCCTGTCGCACACAATCACCTTTTTTTACCTACCACGTTCGATTCAGCATTCCATGTTTGGTACAGGAAGGGCATTAGACATTTTGAAGATCTCTTCATTGATAACCGCTTTGCTTCTTTTCAACAGCTCTCTGTTAAGTTCAACCTGCCTAATGCTCACTTTTTCAGATATCTTCAAATCCGACACTTCACTGCTCCTTTAATTCCTAACTTTCCTGAAATGCCTGCGAAAAATGCTATGGACCTATTTCTCTCCATTAATCCACTAGGTAAAGGTTTAATTTCAATTATCCAAGATAAACTAGCAGCCTTACGACGGGCCCCTGTGGATAAAATTAAAATGGCCTGGGAGCAGGATTTAAATATCACCTTATTCGAGGAGAGCTGGGACTCAGTTCTCAAATCGGTTAACTCAACCTCCCTTTGTGCTCGCCATTGTCTCTTACAGTTTAAGATTGATCATAGAGCCCATATGTCTAAATCTAAACTATCTCGATTCTACCCTGGCATTAGTCCGCTCTGTGATAAATGCAAGAGGGGCGTGGCCTCTCTCATCCATATGTACTGGCTCTGTCCTAGCTTGGAGAAATTCTGGAAAGATGTCTTCACTACATTATCGGGTATTCTGAATCAGCACCTAGAACCTAACCCCTTAATTGCTCTGTTCGGTTTTTGGGGCGAGACAGATTTATGTCTGGGTCCGACCAAATGCCGAATACTATCCTTTGCCTCTCTCCTGGCGAGACGCTTGATCCTCCTTAGATGGAGAGATGTTGCCCCGCCCACTCATACGCAATGGCTTAACGACATTATGGCCTGCTTGGACCTCGAAAAAATTCATTATTCAGTTCTCAATTCGGATTTAAAGTTCCAAAAGGTCTGGGGGCCTTTTATCGAGTACTTTCATAACCTTTCTCTTGACTAGGGTTTTTTTTCTTTTCGGTCCCTTGCTTTCAGCTCCCTTTTTTTTTCTGGTAGTAGGCATTATTATCCTCTGTTGCTAAGTGTATTCACAGTCTGGGAGTTTGACTGTCCGGACTTATACTCTCTATATTGTGTGGTGGTTGGTCTGGAATTGTTGTTTTTTTTTCTTGTGTTGTGGGGTTTGGGGAGGACACTAAGCTCACTTGTCTTTAATTTAGGTGCTTTTTTGTTAAATTCTCTTCCTTTGTAGCATATTGTTATTGTATGCTTAACCTTGCTCTGTATTAATGCTCCTCACTGGGATTTGGGGTTTTTAATTTTGTAAAATGTTTTGAAAAACTAATAAAAAAAAAATTTTAAAAATAAAAATAAAATGATTATCTATGGTTGAAAAGCATTAAGCGTTGTAACAAGTTAGAAACAAATCTGTTTGAGAAATAAAATGTAATTTCAAACCTTCTGGAGTCATTTCAGTTGCAGCGGATGAAGACTCTGCTTTTGCCAGTTCATTTTCACGGATGATTTGATTACTAAGAATATTAGAGTCATTATCAAGGTTTCTACGCGTCATGGATGGTAGCCACTGTAGCACCAGATCAAGTTTCTTTGCCATCAGGCGCTGGAGGTCGGAGGCCAGTCGTCGATTGATGGGTCCATCTACTGCCTTCTTTTCTGTGAAAAGACCATAAGACATAGGAGCAGAATTAGGCCACTTGCCCCATTGAGTCTGCTCCGCCATTTCATCATGACTGATCCAATTTTCATCTCAGCCCCAAACTCCTGCCTTCTCCCTGTTTCCCTTCATGCTCTAACCAATCAAAAATCTATCAACCTCTGCCTTAAATATACATACAGACTTGGCTTCCACAGCTGCCTGTGGCAAAGAATTCCACAGATTCACCACTCTCTAGCTAAAGAAATTCTTTCACATTTCCATCCTAAAAGGACACCTATCTATTCTGAGGCTGTGCAGGCTGGTCTTAGATGCCCACCATAAGAAACATCCTCTCTACATCCACTCTTTCAAGGCCTTTATTCGATAGGTTTCAATGAGGTCACCCCTCATTTTTCTGAATTCTAGTGAATACAGGCCCAGAACCATCAAATGCTCTTCATATAACAATCATTCAATCCTGAATCATTTTCATGAACCTCCTTTCACCCCTTTTCAGTTTCAGCACACCCTTTCTAAGATAAGGAACCCAAAACTGCTCACAATACTCTGAGGGAGGAGTCAGCAGTGCTTTATAAAGTTTCAACATTACATCCTTGTTTTTATATTCTAGTCCACTTGAAATGAATGCTAACATTGCATTTACCTTCCTCACCACAGACTCAACCTATAAATTAACTTTTAAGGAATTCTGCACAAGGACTCCCAAGTTTCTTTGCTCCTTAGTTCTTTTGTATTTTCGCTCCATTTAGAAAAGTTAACCCTTTCATTCCTTTTACCAAAGTACATGGCCATACACTTCCCAACACGGATTCCATCTGCCACTTCTTTTCCCATTCTCCTAATCTGTCTAAGTCCTTAGACTATAAGACATAGAACCAGAATTAGGCCATTCAGCCCATCAAGTCTGCTCCGCATTTCATCTTGGCTGATGTTGAAACCCATTTGACCCCATGCACCTGACCTCTGACCATATCCCTTGATGCCCCAACCAATCAGGAATATGCCAACTTCCACTTTGAATATACCCATGGAGTTGGCCTCCCCCGCAGCCTGTGGCTATAAAAATTCCTCCTTACTTCTGTTCTAAAAGGTCACCCCTCATCTTTGAGGCTGTGCCCTCTGGTTCTGGATACCCCCACCAGAGGAAACATCCTCTCTATATCCACCTTATCTAAGTCCTGTCAATATTTGGTAGGTTTCAATGAGATCCCCATGCATTCTTCTAAATTCCAGTGAGTACAGGACCAAAACTGCTGGCCGCTCCTCATATGTTAACCCTTTCATTCCTGGAATCATCCTAATGAACCTCTTCTGGACTCTCCCCAATGAAAACACTTCCTTTCTGAGATAAGGGGCCCAAAACTGCCAAAACATTTGACAATACTCCAAGTGCGGCCTGACTCGTGTCTTATAAAGCCTTAGCATTATCTCTTTGTTTTTATATTCTATTCCGCTTGAAATAAATTCCAACATTGCATTTGCCTTCTTTACCACAGACTCAACCAGTGAATTAACCTTATGGGAGTCTTGCACAAGGATTCTTAAGTCTCTTTGCACCTCTGATGTTTGAACCTTCTCCTCATTTAGATAATAGTCTGTACTATTGTTCCTTTTACCAAAATGCATTGTCATACATTTCCCAACATTATATTTCATCTGTCACTGTTTTGCCCATTCTTCCAATTTGTCTAAGTCCTGCTGCAATCACATTGTTTCCTCAGCACTGCCTACCCCTCCACCTATCTTTGTATCATCTGCAAACTTTGCCACAAAAACCATCAATTCCACTATCTAAATGATTAACAAACAATGTGAAAAACAGTAGTCTCAATACTGACCACTGAGGAATACCACTAGTCATTGGCAGCCAACCAGAATAGGCCCCCTTTATTCCCACTCACTGCCTCCTGCCTGTCAGCCATTCCTCTATCTATGCCAGGATATTTCCTGTAACAATATATGATTTTATCTTATTAAGCAGCCTTATTTGAGGCACCTTATCAAATGCCTTCTGAAAATCTAAGTAAATGTCATCCACTGTCTCTCCTTTGTACACCCTGCTCTGTACTTCCTTGAAGAATTTTAACAGATTTTTCAGGCAAGATTTCCCTTCACAGAAACCATGCTGACTTTGATTTATTTTATCATTAGTCTCCAAGTATACCCAAACCTCATCCTTAATAATGGACTCCAATACTTTCCCAACCACTGAGGTAGGTTAACTGGCCTACAATTTCCTCTCTTTTGTCTTCCTCTTCCTGTGGCTCTCTACTTCCTCAAAACTACCTGCCCCTCCACTTATCTTCATATTGTCTGCAAACTTTGCAACAAAGCCATCAATTCCATCATCCAAATCATTGACATATAACGTAAAAAGAATTGGTCTCACCACAAACCCCTGTGGAACACTACCAGTCACCAGCAGCCAACCAGAAAAGGCCCACTCCTTGCCTCCTGCCAGTCAGCCATTGCATTATCCATGCTAGAATCTTTCCTGTAGTACCATGGGTTCGTAGTTTGTTGTGCAGCCTCATGTGTGGCACCTTGTCAAATGCCTTGACGAGAAGATGTGAGACTTAAGCTTTACTCAAGGTGAACATTCAACCGAAATCACAGGAATGGAATATCCAAGGGGGTACAGTCAGAAAGTTACACCAAAGAGCTTGAGGTCATCCTAAACTCAAGTCCTATTTTGTCCTAACTTGTATTATCTCATTCACTGATCCCTGTGACCTGAAAAAGCAATTCCTAATGTATCTTAATCCTAATCATTGGGCTAAGACCATTATCACTAACTCAGCATTTCTTCCTCTACAGATACTGCCTGATCTGCTGAGTATCTCCAATATTTCTACAAAAATTCACATCATTATTTTCATGCCACAACCAAGAAAATTCAAGGCCAAGTGCCTTTACTTCCTCAAAAGCTAAAGAAATTTGGCACGTCCCTATCAACTCTCACCATTTTTTATCAATGCACTACAGAAGGCATTCTCTCCAGATCATCATGGCTTTGTATGGCAACTGTGCTACACATAACAAGAAACTGCAGAGTTATGGACACAGTTCAGCACATCACAGAAACCAGCCTCCATTCCCCAGACTCTATTTACTCTTGCTTGCTGCCTCAGTAAAGCAATCAACGTAATCAAAGATCCCTCCCACCCTGGACATTCTCTATTCTTCCTTCTTGCATCGAGCAGATGATACGAAAGCCTGAAGCATGTACCACCAGGCTCAAGGACAGTTTCAATTCTGCTGTTAAAAGACTATTGAACAGATCCCTAATACAATGGGATGGACTCTTGACCTCACAATCTACCTCATGAATGATCTTAAACCTCACCATTTACTTACACTGTATGTGTTCTGCATTGTTATTGTAGTACCTTGTTTTACCTCACTACACCATTTAAAGCCGTGTGAACAGTATGTGTCAAACTTTTCACCGTATTTTGGTAAGTGTGACAATAATAAACCAATTCCAATTCTGAATTTGAATTTTCTTTCTTTTCTTGAATTTTGTAATCTTTTTGCACCCAGTTATAAGGCCAATTTCAGTGCTTCTTCAAATCTGAAATTTCTTTCAATCCCCAGCTGTGAATTCAGCTGCCAAAATTCCACCCCAAACATTTTTACCTCTCTATCTCTCTTTCTATTGTTACGAATGTGCCACAACTCTGAGGGGCCGAAGGGTACAAAGTAACCCCCTCCTTCTTGAGAATCGCAAGATCGCTATTAATTCGGGTCTGGGACCCAGGAAATGAGAGAGAATCCTCAAGGTTTTGGAATGTGTCCTGGCCTCAGCAAGACAAAGCCACGGATAATGGCCATTGTCTCTTGGAGACGGAATTGTGTATTGAGTACTGTACTATTCATTGAAGCCCTCAGGGGATGACCAGAGTGGGCTGGTTGAAGGATTGCATCATCCCAACCTGATTGACATCTGAGACCCCGTGAGTAAGAATAAAAGAGGGTCTGGGGAACAACCCCTTTAGACGCACCAGGAGAAACGCTAGAAATCCCGTGACAGCGTTTAATAGCGACAGCTGGTGGGTGGCTTGCGTGCGTCCTTTTCCCTTGCCTGGGAATTGGCGGCCTCGCCATGGAAGAATGGCTTTAGCTAAACGAGAGGCCACAAGTGACCGGCCACACCAACGGAACTCTCGAAGGATTGAAATCATAAAAGGAAAAGCCGGCAAGTTTCTAAAAATCTCTCTCTTGACTCCAATCAAAGGCTGCAGCCTGAATGAAGTGAGTGACTTTTATATTTCCATCGGACAATACATTATCCCCTAGACAACGATAGAGCTATTTCTTATTGATTATTATTATACCCGCACTTTTAGATTTAGTATTGACGACGTATATTATCTGTATGTTTGCATTGATACTATTTTTGTGTATTTTTACTAATAAATATTGTTAAAAATAGTACCATCAGACTTCAACGGACCTCTCTATCTTTGCTGGTAAGTGACCCAGTTACGGGGTTCGTAACACTATTTTGAAGACACCTCTGAAAATATCTCTTTGGCCATCTTTTGGTCATCTGGACTCAGGTCAGCTGGCATTTACAGGATTCACTGTGAATGCAGATCAGCGTATACTGTATTGGCCAACGGGATGCACGGTGGAAATCTGCAGCAAGAAGTGCAGGAGGTGTATCTGTTTGGGTTACCTGGAGAAATCAGCCTATTCACAATTGACTTTGATGGCATAAAACTACTGTGCCACGCCAATGGCTTTTGGAACTGCCTGGTGAAGGAAGCCATTGAAATAAAACTAGAGGAAAAGAATTTTAACAAAAATGAAGGTCTTGCTTTAAGTAAGAACTGGAATTTGATTGTAAACAAGGTGAGACAGTGGAAACCTGATTGGATGAGGACTAACCAATCCGGACGGATGTACGACAGGGATATATATACCACCAGACGAGACATGCCCAGGCATCATCGCTGATGAAGATGGCAAAGTTTGTCATCAAAAGATCGGTTAAAATTGATACCTGTACCCAGCTGGAAGCCTGAGAAGAGTTTATTCTTCATATATGTAGGGAAAGCTCTAGATCCTTTTACCTACTATGATATCATTGCTAATTCTATGAAGAATTTATGTATCATAGTATAGTAACTATACTATAATATTATATATGCTGTTGTATAATACCTTATATCATTATTAAAAGGATGTGGAGACTGTGGAGAGGGTGCAAAAGAGGTTCCCCAGGATACAACCTGGGATTAGAGGGCATGAGCTATAAGGCGAGGTTGGACAAAATGGGTTTTTCTCCCCATGGTGTCAAAGGCTGAGGGGACACCTGATAAAAGTTTCTTTTAAGTTATGAGAGCAATAGATGGGAAGACAGTCAGAATCTTTCTCTCAATATAGAAATATCAAACACCAGATTAGAAGGGAGAAATTTAAAGGTGATATGAGGGGCACGTCTTTTAACACAGAGAGTTCCATGGAGTGTGTTACCAGGGTAGTAGTGGAAGCAGAGAGTGCTGTGGAGTTTAGGAGGCCTTTAGATAGACACGTGAATATGAAGGGAATGGATGGATATGGATAGTACACAGGAGGAAGACATTTAACATGAACTGGGACCAAGGTTGGCATGCATCATGGGCTAAATAGGCCATTCACAGCTATACTGTTCATGTTCCAAGCATGTTAAATACCATTAGAATGCAGAACAGTACAACACATTTACAGGCAATTTGGCCCACAATGTGTGGCGTGTGGCCAAGTGGTTAAGGCATTGGACTGAAGGTCGTGAGTTCCAGCCTCAGCTGAGGCAGCACGTTGTGTCCTTGAGCAAGGCACTTAACCACACATTGCTCCAGTCCACCCAGCTGAAAATGGGTACCGGCAAAATGCTGGTGGTTAATCTCGCGATAGGCTGGCGTCCTATCCGGGGGGTGGGGGGGGGGGGAGTCTCGTACCCTCAGTTGCTTCACGCCACGGAAACCAGCCTGATGAGCCTATAAGGCTCGGGACAGACCTTAAATTTTAACTTTGGCCCACAACGTTGTGTCAAACCAATTAAATTAGAAATCAAATGGCTAACTAATCTCTTCTGTCTGCACAATGTCCATATCCTTCCATTTTCTTACATTCATGTGCCTATATAAACATCTCTTAAAAGTCCCTGATGTTTCTACCTCTATCACCACCCCAGGCAGTGCATTCCAGGCACTGACCATTACTGATGATCAGAATGTAACGCCACAAAGACTTTTATTATTACCCTCTGCAGTCATCTCAGGCTTATACTTGTTGCGTTGTTCTTGGTGTGCAAGGAGCACAAGTTCATGACGGTAGAGGTCAAACTTGTTCTCCAGTTGCTTGTACTTAGCAGCGGGCATCCATGTCTTTGCCACGTTAAGTCGGTAATTGTAGATGCGCTTGTGAAGATCAGTTTCTGTGAATTTAAGAACAAAAGTGATATGCATGTAAAATTCAAAGTTCAAAGTAAATTTATTATCAAAGTACATATATGTCACCATATAGAACTCTGAGATTCATTTTCTTGGGGGCATACTAAGTAAATCTATAGATTAATAACCATAACATCTGGCTCCAGTTCAATTCATGCTCTCAGTTAAGAGCAGAAGTTCCCAGTTTGACCAACCTGAAAGAATTTGAGTGTGCACACAAGAATCAGATTATAGTACACGTCCCATTCACTACATACCATGGTTGGCTACTGAAACATCGACACAACCTTGCGAGCTCTTCATGCTCACATGAAAAATAAAAACAACAAATCCAAACTGGGCAGGAAAATCATTCCATCTCAGTCAGTGGAGTCCCTAGGAAATGGTTCTGGGTATTCTCACATTTGGCAAGCAGGCATCTAAATTTCCTTGTGGGACTCACAGGAGATGCCAAAAGGAAAGTGTAGTAAAGTTAATATTTGAGTAATGTTGCAAAGTTATTGTTTGATTAAGCATTTTCTATTTGTTTACATAATTCATTAGGGGTTATAGGTAAGAAATACATGAACAGCATATGTAATCACGCCACCACTTCATGTGTGAACACCTCACTAAATTAAACAAAGTAGACCTGTTATCCTCAGCTCCCATGTTCTTTTCTTTCAATTAGCTTTATTTTAGGAGTTACAAGATTAACAGAAGGCAGGAAAAGAACATTGTCAGTTTGTTTCCTTCCTGTTCGCCATCTTTTATCTCCGGGTTGATCTGTCTAACTTAGACAGCTGATAAAATCATCCGATGATACAATTAAAGCAGAGCCTTTACAACCTCAGGGAGATGTTCTTTCACATAAAAAGTAATGGGAAGGCTGAAGGTCCAATGTCTACAAATCCAAGTCTGTTGGAGACTGGAAGCCAAAGATGGTCTGCCCTTGGGTTAGAATGTGTATGTGTGTGGGTAGCTGTTTGGGTAGAACAGGGTGTGTTTTGCTGTTACTGCTTTGTCATTTGGTCTGTTTTGTTTTATCAAGTACTGTGTTGTTCTGTTAAACATTATAGGCATGCTAAGTTAATGCCGGAGTGTGTGGAGACACTTGAGAGCTGCCCCAGCATATCACTGTTGTTTACGTAAATGATGCTTTTAATTCTATGTTTTGATGTACATGTGATAAACAAATGCAGCTGAGATTTGAATGCAATATGGCAGAAGAGGATAGACCATCACGTGGGAATTTACCATCACCAGGAAAACTCTGGATCTCCGGTCTCTGCAGACTCTCTTGTGTTGATCTCATGCAATTGGCTAAAATGTCTCTGAGGCTCCTGATCCCACAAATGAGAAGGACACCAGGTGGCAGAGCTGCCTTCCCACACTCTTACCAAGGTGAGTTTCAGGGACAAACATGAAACCAAGTACAGTTGAAATTTAAAAAAAGGAGCAGAAATTACCGGGTGGAAGTGTTGGAGCATTAGGGCAAACATTTAATCCAACTTCAGCAAAAATGCCCTTTACTCTTTGGCTGTAGCCTGTACAGGAAAGAAAACATATAGTTCACTTTTTATTCACCAATAAAATAACTAAAGAATATCACTATATATAATTGGTATCCTTCAGGCTTTCAAGTCACAAGGATCTGACACATATTACAGAGTCCCTCTTTCCCCTCTGTCCCTCTCCCACTCCCTGCTCCTCAAAGGTGCAGTTCAGTTGAATGCCCTTTGTGGTTAACATAGCTCCTAAGAAGGAAACATCTAAAGACCCTCCCCAGGTGGCTAACAGGACCCATTTCTCAAAATGTCCATGAGTTAGAAAATGTACAACAGTTACTTAATGTGGAAACCATATCTCTACTGTAATGTAATGAGCAACACATGACTGGTAAGAAAGAACAATTATTAAAAGTGAAGGAAAAGAGGAAACTAGTTCTAGAACAGAGAACACAGAAATCTACAGCACATTACAGGCCCTTCGACCCACAATGACATGCTGACTACGTAAACTACTCTAGAAACTGCCTAGAATTTCCCTAGCGCACAGCCCTCTATTTTTCTAAGCTCCATGTACCTATCTAAGAGTCTCTTAGAAGACCCTATTGTATCTGCCTCAACCACTGTTGTTGGCAGTGCATTCCACACACCCACCACTCTCTGTGTAAAAACACTTACCTCTGACATCCCCCTTGTACCTACTTCCAAGCACCTTAAAACTATGCCCCCTCGTGTTAGCCATTTCAGCCCTGGGAAAAAGCCTCTGGCTATCCACATGATGAATGCCTCTCGTCATCTTATAACCTTACTTGTTCTGCCATTTGTAGGAACAAATAAAACATTACAGCACAATACAGGCCCTTCAGCCCACAATGTTGTGCCAAACTTTTAACCTACTACAAGATCACACCTGGAGAAGAAGAATGCTTATGTGAGAATTCTATTCTTTGACTAAAGTTCAGCATTCAACACCATAATTCCCTCCAAGCTTGAAAGGAAAAACTCAGTGACCTCAGCCTTCACCCTGCCTTGTACAGCTGGCTTCCTGTCAGATCGCCGGCAGGTGGTAACAGTGGGCTCCCTGACCTCTGTCCCTCTGACCCTCAAGAAATGTGCCCTTCAGAACAGTGTCCTAAACCTCCTCCTTTACTCTCTGTATACCCACAGCTCCAATCCGCTAATTAAATCTGCAGATGATACTACATTAATTGGCCTAATCTCAAATAATAATGAGGCAGCCTACAGAGAAGAAGTCATCACCCTGACACAGTGGTGTCAAGAAAACAACCTCTCCCCCAATGTCGCTAAAACAATGGAGCTGGTTGTGGACTACAGGAGGAATGGAGACGGCTAACCCCGTCTGTATATTGTATATGTTGTTTACAATATATATTAATGATTTAGACGAGGGAATTAAATGCAGCATCTCCAAGTTTGCAGATGACACGAAGCTGGGCGGCGGTGTTAGCTGTGAGGAGGATGCTAAGAGGATGCAGGGTGACTTGGATAGGTTAGGTGAGTGGGCAAATTCATGGCAGATGCAATTTAATGTGGATAAATGTGAGGTTATCCACTTTGGTTGCAAGAACAGGAAAACAGATTATTATCTGAATGGTGGCCGATTAGGAAAAGGGGAGATGCAACGAGACCTGGGTGTCATTGTACATCAGTCATTGAAGGTGGGCATGCAGGTACAGCAGGCGGTGAAAAAGGCAAATGGTATGTTGGCATTCATAGCAAAAGGATTTGAGTACAGGAACAGGGAGGTTCTACTGCAGTTGAACAAGGCCTTGGTGAGACCGCACCTAGAATATTGTGTGCAGTTTTGGTCCCCTAATCTGAGGAAAGACATTCTTGCCATAGAGGGAGTACAGAGAAGGTTCACTAGATTGATTCCTGGGATGGCAGGACTTTCATATGAAGAAAGACTGGATCGACTAGGCTTATATTCACTGGAATTTAAAAGATTGAGAGGGGATCTTATTGAAACGTATAAAATTCTAAAGGGCTTGGACAGGCTAGACGCAGGAAGATCGTTTCTGATGTTGGGGAAGTCCAGAACGAGGGGTCACAGTTTAAGGATAAAGGGGAAGCCTTTTAGGACTGAGATGAGGAAAAACTTCCTTCACACAGAGAGAGTGGTGAATCTATGGAATTCTCAGCCACAGGAAACAGTTGAGGCCGGTTCATTGGCTATATTTAAGAGGAAGTTAGATATGGCCCTTGTGGCTAAAGGGATCGGGGGGTATGGAGAGAAATCAGGTACAGGGTTCTGACTTGGATGATCAGCCATGATCATACTGAATGGTGGTGCAGGCTCGAAGGGCCAAATGGCCTACTCCTGCACCTATTTTATATATATATATATATATATATATATATATATAACTACATTATAACAAGTATATCTACTTGCATTGTTAATTCATCTATGTTATTGTTAATGCCATGAATACAATGCTTTAGACTTGTCTTTTTTAATGTGATGAATCTCTTTAGTTTGTTATGCTTTATGGTTCCATTGCTCGTGTCTTTGGTTCCACTTCCTTCCACACAAAATGCTGGAGGAAATGAGCAGGTCTGGCAGCATCTACGGAGAGAAATAAACAATTGACAATTCGGTTTCAGACCCTTCATTGGGACTGGGAAAAAAGGGGGAAGAAGCCGGATATATCGACCATTTATTCTTCTCCCTAGGTACTGCTTGACCTACTTGGTTCCTACAGCATTTTGTGTGTGTTCCTCAAGTTTTCCAGCATCTGCAGAATCTTTCACGTCCACTTCCATTCTTAATTTATGTCTCATTTTCCTCTCTTCTTGTTCATCCTGCTCTGCTTCACTGCTCGTTTCCTTCCCTCGGCAATTCTAGTTCAAACACTCCAAGAAAACATGAGCACTGGTCCCAGCCATGCCCTTTCTAATCTGTACTGGACTCAATTTCCAGAGAAATGGTCTCACTATCTTAGGAATCTGAATCCCCTCCACTATCCATCACCTTTCCGACCACATAATCACTAAGAAGGTATGGATTACAAGGACCAAATTGCTTCCTCCCACTTCGTGATGCTGTGTACCCACATTCGTCGTGATCGGGACTGCTGGAAAACCAGGATAATATATTCTACTCCCTTATAGTATCTTGCTTTTATAACTTACTCTGGTCAAAAGATTCTTCTTTTGATAAGTCTGTTGAGAGAAAACAAAATTATTTAAATATTTTGAGTGATCAAAAATAAACATTAAAAGTAACTTCTAATTAAGTGAAAATACAGATTAGTTAAGCTACAGTACAGACTTCTTTCAACAAAAATATCATGAACTGTCATGGTTATAGAACACTACAGCACGGAAATAGGCTCTTTGGCCTATCTAGTCCATGCCAAAGGCATTAACCATAGCCTTCCATATCCCTCCCATCCATGTACCTATCCAATTTTTTTTAAAATGTTTAAATTGACCCCGCATCCACCACATGCACTGGCAGCTTGTTCCACACTCTCACCACCTTCTGAGTGAAGAAGTTACCCCTCATATTCTCCTTAACCATTACATCTTTCATCCTTAACCCATGACCTCTAGTTGCAGTTTCACACAACCTCAGTGGAAAAAGCCTGCTTGCATTTACCCTATCTATATCTCTCATAATTTTGTATACTTGTATTAAATCTCCCCTCAATCTTCTACATTCTACAGAATAAAATCTGAACCTATTCAACCTTTCCCTATAACTCAGGTCCCCAAGTCCTAACAACATCCTTGTAAATTTTCTCTGCAGTTCGTCAATCCTATTGAAATTTTTCCTACAGGTCGGTGACAAAACTGCACACAATACTCCAAATTATGCCTCATCAGCATCTTATACAACTTCACCATAAGGTCCCAACTCATGTAATTAATACATTGATTTATGAAGGTTAACGTGCCAAAAGGTTTCTTTATAACACCATCTACATGTGATGCAACTTTCAATTAACTATGGACCTGAATTCCCAGATCCCTTCATTCTATCACACTCCTCAGTGCCCTCCTGCTAACGGTGTAAGATCTACCCTGGTTTGCAACACCTCACACTGTCCGCATTAAATTCCATCTGCCATTTTTTAACCATTTTTTCCAACTGGTTCCAATCCCCTGCAAGCTTTGATAGACTTCCTCACTGTCCACAACACCCCAATCTTGCTGTCATCCACAAATTTGCTGATCCATTTTGCCATATTATCATCCAGATCATTGATAAAGATGATGAACACCAATGGACCCAGCACCAAACCCTGTAGCACTCCACTAGTTAGAGGCCACCACTCTCTGGCATCTCCCATGAAGCTAATGTCTAATCTAATTTATTACCTATTCTTGAATACCAAATGACTGGGAATCTTCAGATTTATTAAAATCAGTTTCATGATCTTCCGTGGGATCATTGACCTTTGGAGTTGTTAAACCACTGGCTAAACTACATATCCTGAAATTCACCAACTTTGAAGGTTTATTTTCCACTGCTGTCTGCTTGGCTTCTCTGTTCCATTGAGAAAGTGGCCATTCTAAGTTAAATAAATATATAGCATTCAGTATTGGGGCAACTATTCTGGCAATTTCTCCCACTCCCCTTCTCTCTTTTTGCATTCCCCATTCTGGCTCTTCAACTGCCCATCACCACCCTCTGGTGCCCCTCCTCCTGGTCTCATGGTCCACTGTTCTATCAGATTCTATCTTCTCCAGCCCTTTACATTTTCCACTTATCACCTCCCAACTTCTTACTTCATTTCCCCTTCGCCACTCACCCACCTTCCCTTCACCCAGTCTCATCTATCAGCTGCTAGATTGGACTCCTTCCCCTTCCCCTACATTCTTGTTCTGGCTTCTTCCTCCTTCCTTTCCGGTCCTGGTGAAGGGTCTCGGCTGAAAATGTTGACTCTTCATTCCCCTCCATGATGCAGCTTGACCTGCTGAGTTCTCCAGCATTTTGTGTGTGGCTGTTATTCTGGATTCTCACCATCTACACTATGTCTTATGTTTATGATTGACTAAAGTTACAGCTTTTTATTCTATCCTTCTCTGCAAACCTCAAATTTCAGCTGAGGTGCTCTGATTCATGGAAAAGCCACAAAGATATATCAAATGTCCACTGGTCTCAAAAAGATTGATGTATTTATATGAGATGTGGATATTGCTAACAAGGCAGAATTTATGACAATCCCTAATTACCCTAGAAAAGGTTGAGGTGAATTACATTCTGGAATTACTGCAATTCTTTGAATGAAGTTATTCCACTGTTGGGTTGAGAGTTCTGAAACTTAGATCCCATGATGATGAAGGAAGAACTGTGCATTTCCAGATCAGAATGGTGTTTGACTTGGAGAACAGTGTGTGGCGGTAGTGATATCACAAACCTGCTGCCGTTATCCTTCCTGAGTAAGGAGGTTATGGGTTTGGCAAGCAGCCTGAGTAGATTGGTATAAACTGTGCTGTGGCAGAGAGTCTGAGACTGAAAGATAATTGGTGGGCTCGCCTGTGATGCCTACATGTACTTGTGCATGACAATAAATTTAACTTTGACTTTGTCAAACAGCTAAATAGCCCCTTTTAGTGTTGCAACAGCTCTGTGAATTTATGATTCAAATTTAGGATGTCAGGTGACAAATTATAAGATTTATTAAACTGTTTCATAGCATTGTTACAGAATTCAAAACAGTAATTACTAGATTGAGTATAGTACTACACTCATTGCAATGCTACGAAATAACAGGACATAATCATTGTGCAAATTAACACTTCCATATTGAGCAATTGCTTTACTCCCATGATGTCTGATGGACAGATGGTGTTTCTGTCCATATGACTAATCATCAATGCCTTTCTTCTAAGTTACCATTCAACTTACCAAGTAATGGCACATCATCCAAACTGTTTTCTGCCAACACAGAATGGAAGAGTTTAGTACAAATCTTATGCATCACAAAAACCTTCTCAAATACAGTAGATACCAGATATTGCCACCAGAATGGCGAATGTGGAATTGATAACAACAATTAAAAATAATCATAATCTCAGTTCTAAATCAGTTGTTACTTGTAAACCAAAACTTAAATATATTTAACATAATTGTACCTAATGCTAAGGCTCTATTTTGGTGATTTTGACTGTCCATTATCATCTTCTCATTAATAAAATTGAACTCTAGACACTCACAGCACAGAGAGGAGCCCATCCTGTTTGTGTTGAGTCTTTGGTAAAGTAATCCTGAACTCATGGTCTCTATCTCTTCTGTCCAACTGCTCCACACTGACCAAGATCCCTCATTTAAACCCGTCCCATTTGCCAACATTTCACTCGTAACCTTCTAAACTTTTACAATCCATGTACCTGTCCAACTGTCTTTCAAAAGTTGTTATTGGACCTACCTCAACCACTTTCTCTGGCAGCTCATTTCACATAGACACTAGCTTTTGTGTAAAAAGGTTGCCCCTCAGGCTCCTATTAAATTTCTCCCTCTCCCCTTAAACCTATGCTCTCTGGTTGTTGAATCCCCAACCTTGGGAAAAAGACTGAGTGTATCCATGAGAGAGATTGATGAGGCAGTGGATGTTGTCTACATGGATTTTAGAAAGGCGTTTGACAAGGTTCCTCAAAGGAGGCTAATCCAGAAGATTAAGATGCATGGGGTCTGTGTGTCATGTACTGAAATGGTAAGGTCAGTTAATATAGTTTGACACTCGTCAAGTACAGTGGTGATGTCATCAGTCTGGGACAGAAGAACACATGATGTGAGGGAGCACGGAAGTGAGAATGTGAAATAAAGGCACATTCAGAGCATAAAGCATCGTCATGATATTTGCACTATCCAATTTAGTATTAAGATAGGTTGCAAAGACACAGCAGTGGCGACAAGGATACGGACTTTGAAAGTAAGCTTTATATTAGTTCATGAGAATGAAGAATTCTGGGATCCAACACTTCCAATGTTTTACAGAGCCAGTTATGCTAGGTCTGAGATGGACACGGTGGCACAACTCATTTGAATTTTCTAGCGACGGTAAAGATTTGATAGTGAACAATAACGCAACAGATAATACAAAACAAAGACGGAGAGCGCTACTTTTGCACCTTGCAGGACCAGATGGGCAGGGTATATTCTCAAACACGGGACAAGTCACAGACTATGTGGCAGCAGTGGGTGCGCTGAAATCTTACTTCATTCCGCAGGTCAGCGCTATGTTTGCCCAGCACCATTTTCATCAGCTTGCCCAAAAACAAGGTGAGACAGTTCAACAATTCTCCACTCATCTATGGCATACAGCAAAAGACCGTAATTTTCTAACTGACATAGATAACCAAATCAGGGATGCCATAGGGGAAAATGTAACTCAGTCTACATGTGAAGAAAACTATCGGAGAATATGCAGGGTCTAACGCTTGCCCGCACACTGGAAATAGTGGCACAATGTAATAAAGTAGAGGAACAATTGTTAGCCATGTTAGTCCAAGGGAGACAGCCAGAGACCATGTGCCATGTTTCACACCGTGAGGACAAAACACATGGCAAAAAGAAAGTCTATTAATACAAATGAAAGGAAATGCTACAGATGTGGAAACACAGGTCACCTGGGTAGAGACCCAAACTGTCCAGCTCCTGGACGGATGCAGAGAAAATGCACTGGAAAGGACCACTTTGCAAAAATGTGCTGAACAAAAGGATTAAAGACACAAAAAATGAACAATGTTGAGGATGAACAGAAGGAATTTGCATTTGTTGTTAATGAGACAGAGTCATCTGAAAAAAAGGGTACTCATAGCCAAAGGGTGGTGATGGGGACGAGCTCCCACTGCTAAACAAATGCTCTTCATGGTGTGCGTCTCAAACAGCCTCTGACAACCCTGGCCTTCACGTGTGGCATAGTTCTTATGCCCGGCAGAGCTGTTCTCACCAACAGAAGGAGTAAAGGTGGACCACTGGCGCCTTAAAACTAGTTGCTCCGGGCAGATGGGGCTCGCTAACCACGGATGGTAGCTCACCTAGGAGAGGGAAAACTCCGATTTCAAACCTCCGCTGTCTTGCGGCTACACCCGCTCACAGGAAAGGCTTTGGGAGTAAACCCCGAGGAAAAATCCGGAGTCGGAGTACTGAAGGCAGCTGACTGCTGTACCCAGCACCGACACAGCAACGCCTGCAATGCTGCTGGCACCAAACTGTATCGACTTTCATCGTTCCTTTGGACCTGTCACCAGCATGGAGAGGGGGGGTCCCACTGCATGGGCAACAGACAGATATCCCAATCAATTCTGCCCTGGCTTGCGCCCTGGAGAAGCCACTTCCAGTGACTACCAGAGGCGCAGTACCCATGGTCGACCACAACCGACGGAGGCCACACACACGCATCTGAAAAAATTCCTTTCTGTGTAGGGGGTGTAAATCTGTAGATTCAGGAGCCAGAAGTAATATACTGGGTGAAAAGGTGTGGGAAAAACTTAAGTCAGAGAAGATAAAGTGTCATTCATATATTCCCAAGCAGAAAGGGGGTTAAAGGGGTGTTTGAATGTGAACAGACTAGGCTGAGTTCATCATGATAAAAGGCAATGGTGAACCACTCCTAGGTACAGAAACCGTCACAAAACTTGGTGTGTTAAAGATTGGAGAAAATGTGTCAGTAGTGACAGACGTTAAAGAGTCATTTAAAGCTGCAGTACCCATAAGTGTTTCAAGGGGTAGGAAAGCTGAAGATTAAGCAGATCAGTCTGTACATTAATCCAAAGGTAAAGCCTGTGGCCCAGACACTCAGACACATACCTTACAACTTATGGGAGAAAAAAACTGAACAGCTAATGAAACTGGACATTATTGAGAAAATTGAAGGCCCAACTACTTGAGTTAAACTGGTAGTAATTTTAGCAAAGCCCAACAAGGACCTCAGAATGTGCCAAGACATGAGGAGGGCAAATGAAGCAATTGTAAGAGAGAGATTTCCCATTCCAACTGTACATGAGATACTATAGGATATGAATAAAGCTGCGCTGTTTCGTAAATGAGACTTGAAATAAGGCTATCACCAGCTAGAGCTAACTCCAGAATCTAGAGAGATAACCACATATACTGTGCATAATGGGGTGTATAGGGACAAGAGATTGATACTTGGTGTGTCATCAGCCAGTGAGCAGTACCAGCATGAGATAGCAAATGCTTTAGCTGGAATTGAGGGAGTTGAGAACATCTCAGATGATGTGATTTTACATGCACCTAACCAAAAACTGCACGATGAGAGACTGCATACTGTCTTAGAGATTCGCTGAGCGTGGACTGACACTGAACCTGGAGAAATGTCAGTTCAACATGGACAGACTAGCTTTCATGGGAATTCTCTTGTCACGGAAAGGCATACAGCAGTGGGTCTTGAGACTGAGGAGAGAGTGTGAGCAGTAATGGAGGCTCGTGAACCAGAAAATATCACAAAAGTGAGGAGTTTCCGAATTCTTGTTGGTTACAGCAGCAGATTCATACCATAATTTGCAACTTTGTCAGAATCACTGAGATGATTGTCCAAGAAGGACACCTAGTTCAAGTTCAGAGAACAGAAACAAGCAATCAAAGCCCTAAAAGAGGAGCTAGCAAGAGCAGGTACATTGGCCGATTTTGATAAAGATACGCAAATTAAAGTAATAGCAAATGCCATCCTGATTGGACAGGGGCAGTACCTTTACAAAAGCAAAATGAAGAAATGGTACCTGCCTGCTATGTGAGCTGTAGTCTCACAGACTGAGAACAAAAAACACTCACAAACAGAACAAAAAATATTAGTATGGGCCTGTGGAAGTCTTCATCCTTATTTGTAAGGGAGAAAATTTGACCTGATCACAGATCACAAATCTTTGGAGATGATTTACAGCCCAAGATCTAAACCATGCACACGCATAGAATAGTGGGTCTTGAGACTGCAACCATACGACTACAGAGTCATACACATGCCAGGAACATTGCAGACCCACTGTCAAGGCTACTGGGAGAGACTGCTCGAACAGAGAGGCACAAGCACGATACAGAGGAGTATGCCAGGTTATTAGCTGTGAGTGCGACACCTAAAGCCCTGACAACACCAGAGGTGGAGAGAGCCTCAGCCACAGATCCAGAGCTGCAGGAGGTGAGTAAAGCCATCATGAATAGACAGTTTGAGAACTGTAAGATATATACACCCTTTGCAAATGAGCTGTGTGTAGTGGGTCATCTTATCCTCAAAGGGACATGAATTGTGTTACCTAACGCCCTGCACACACAGGCACTCACCCTAGCTCATGAAGGACACTTGGGAATAGTTGGTGCAAAACAGCATCTCAGAACCAAGGTTTGTTGGCACGGTATGGATAAAGCAGTTGAGAAATACTGCAAAATTTGTCACAGATGTCAAACTGTACCTAGACCCGACATTCCAGAACCACTAAAACTGACACTGTTACCAAATGGTCCTTGTTGATTTGCTTGGACCATTACCAACAATTCCATTCCAGTCACAGTTGATTACTGCAGCTGATCTTATGAATATGACGTTTTGACCTCTACAACAGCAGAGGGAGTTATTGACAGTCTGCAGTACATTTTCAGTAGATGTGGACTGCCATATCTATCAAATCAGATAATGCATTTCAATTCAGATCTGAACAGTTCAAGGAATATTGTGAGAGTAAAGGAATCAAACACTTGAAAACAAAGCCAAAGTGGGATCAGGAAAATGGTGAAGTGCAGCACCAAAATGCATCACTGATGAAAATAATTAGAATTGCTCAAGCAGGACTTGACTGCAAACGTGAAGTGAGAAAGTATGTGACTGTGTGCAGATGTGTAGAACATGCCACTACAGGGAAAAGTCCTGCCAAACTTCTCTACAATCGCAAAGTGAGAGGGAACTTGCCAGACGTCAAGGAGGTACACACAGAACTAGAAGTACAATATTGGGACGTAGAGCAAAAAGGAACATAAGAATAGAAGAAGTAGGCCATCTGGTCCATCGAGCCTGCTCTGCCATTCAATAAGATCATGTCTTACCTGGCCATGGGCTCAACTCCACTCCACCCACCTGCCTTTTCCTAATAATCCTTAATTCCCTTACTATACAAAAATCTATCCAACCTTGTCTTAAAAATATTCACTGAGGTAGCCTCCACTGCTTTATTGGGCAGAGAATTCCACAGATTTACCACCCCCTAAGAAAAGCAGTTCCTCCTCATCTCCGTCCTAAATTTACTCCCCCCAATCTTGAGGTTATGTCCCCTAGCTCTAGTCTCACCTACCAGTAGAAATAACTTTCCTGCCTCTATCTTATCTATCTCTTCGATAATTTTGTATGTTTCTATAAGATCTCCTCTCATTCTTCTGAGTTCCAGCAAATACAGTCCCAGGTGACTCAATTTCTCTTCATAGTCTAACCCTTTTATCTCTGGAATCAACCTGATGAACCTCCTCTGCACCGCTTCCAAAGCCAATATATCATTCCTTAGGTAAGGAGACCAAACTGCATGCGGTACTCCATGTGCGGCCTCACCAGTACCCTGTATAGTTGCAGCATGACCTCCCTGCTCTTAAATTCAATCCCTCTAGCAATGAAGGCCAACATTACATTTTCCTTTTTGGTGGTCAGCTGCACCTGCAAACCAACCTTTTGTGATTCATGTATAAGCACTCCCAAGTCCCTCTGTACAGCAGCATGCTACAATTCTTTTTACCATTTGAAAAATAATAATCTGCTCTTCCATTTTTTCTTGTGGATGACCTCACATTTACCAACATTGTACTCCATCTGCTAGACCCTTGCCCACTCACTTAACCTATCTATATCGCTCTGCAGATTCTCCCTATCTTCTGCACAATTTGCTTTTCCACTCAATTTAGTATCATCAGCAAACTTAGGTACACTAAACTCAGTCCCTTCTTCCAGATTGTTAATGTATATCGTGAACAGTTGCAGGCCCAGCACCGACCCCTGTGGCACACTGCTCTCCACTGATTACCAACCAGAATAACACCCATGTATCCCAACTCTCTGCTTTCTAATAGTTAACCAATCCTCTATCCATGCTAATACATCACCCCAAACTCTATGCATCCTTAACTTCTGCATGTCTTTTATGTGGCACCTTATTAAATACCTTCTGGAAATCCAAGTAAATAACATTCATCTGTTCCCCTCTATCCACTCTGCTTATGATCTCCTCAAAGAACTCCAGTAAGTTCTCCAACGTCAGTGCATCCTTTCTAAGATGAAGGGCCCAAAACTGTTCACAATACTCAAGGTGTGGCCTCACTTGTACTTTATAAAGCCTCAGCATCACATCCCTGCTCTTTTTAGCTGGTTCGGCAAAACAATGTGGGCCAAATGGCCTGTTCCTGTCTGTACTGTTCTATGTTCGATGAATCTGTGTCCCACATGATTTTATACACCTCTATAAGCTCACGCCAGGTCACAATCAGGAAATGGCAGCTGAGATTTCTGGGCTATGTGCTGAGGAAAGACAGGCTTGAATATCTTGCAGTGGCAGGAAAAAAATTGAATCAAGAAATTAATCACTGCCAACAGCACAATATTTATGAGTTACATCAAGGGATGGACAACTAAAAGTTTTGAAGAGCTTATTAAAACTTCTCAGATTAAAGACAGATGGAAGACCATGATTGCCCCTGTTATATGACATGGCACATAATGATAAGGATGATGATAAGGTCACCCTCCTTCTGATTCCATCGATCAATAGACAGGTGTACATTTTATTAGTGCAACAAAATTCTTTAGATGACTTTAAAATATTAAATCAATAACCTAAACAAAATTTTAAATTTGACTAAATGTAGGAACACCCAAGCATAATACTGCAGATCCTGAAAATGCAGAATAAAAAATTACTGTAAGAGGTCAGCACATTAGGAAGTGATGAGACTTCATAAGCATTGGTCAGAGCACTTTTGGAGTGCTGTGAACAGTTCTAGGTCCCTTATATTCCCTTAAGGCTGTGCTGGCTTTGGAGAGGGTCCAGAAGAGGTTCACAAGAATGACTCTGGGATTGAAAGGGTTAACGTGTGTGGAGTCTTTGATGCCTCTGGATCTGTACTTGAGTTTAGAAGAATGAGGGGGGGATCTCTTTGAAACCTATCAAATATTGAAAGGCCTGGATAGAGTGGACATGGAGAGGGTGTTTCCAATAGTGGGAGAATCTTGGACCAAAAGACACAGCCTCAGCATTTCCCTTTAGAACAGAGATGAGGAATTTCGTTACCAGAGGTCAGTGAATTTGTGAAATACATTGCCACAGATGGTTGTGGAAGCCAAGTCATTGGATATATTTAAAGTAGTGGTTGAAAGGTTCTTGATTAGTCAGGGCATCAAAGGTTACAGGGTGAAACCATGAGAATGGGGTTGAGAGGGATAACAAATAGCTATGATTGAATGGCACAGCAGACACAATGGAGTAAATGGCCTAATTCTGCTCTTGTGTCTAATAGTCTTACGATTATGGAGCCAGAAATAGAGCTAATGTCTCAGGTCCATGAACTTCCACAGAACTAGAATAAGCTGTAGACAGAGGTTGAGAAGACTGCACACAGAAAGCTGACTTTTTCAGTGTTAGAGATATCTATTCTGGAGGGGAATGATACTATTTCTGGATCCGTATATAAAACTAGTCATTTCAATTTATGAGGGGAATTGGGTTTGCACCTGATGATGGGTTTTTTGCATTCATCTGGAAGTGTGGCCCCACAATAGCGTAGTGGTTAGCGTGACACTATTACAGCTCAGTGAGTCCGTGCTTGGAGTTCAATCTTGCTGACTTCTGTCAGGAGTTTCTGTACGTTCTCCCCATGGAATGCATGGGTTTTTTCTGGGTCCTCTGCATCTCCCCCCCCCCCACCCCCACCCAACACAGTCCAAAGACGTAATGAGTAGGCTAATTGGTCTTTGTAAATGACCTCATGATTAGGTTAAGTTTAAATTGGGGTTGTTGGGGGTTACTGGACAGTACGACTTGAAGGGCTGGAAGGGCCTATTCTGCTCTGTACCTCTAAATAAATGAAATAAATTATAAAGAAATCTGGGCACGTTGCAGCCTTCTGGACTTAATATTGAATCCTACAGCATCAGTTAACTTGGTTCAGTTTGTATCAGTCACCCATCTGCGAAATAGGCTCGGTTTGTTCTTTTCTCCCCTCTGGGAGAGCAGGACATAACCAACCTGACCTGCCGGGTGATGCACCATCAATAACTCTCGGAGACGAGAGGCAAAAGATAGGCCTTTATTAGCTGCAAACGTGACCACAACATCTTGGAGACCGAGGGAGGAGCAGTGCCTCCAATCGCCTTTATACAGGGGTCTGTGGGAGGAGCCACAGGAGCAGTCAGCAGAGGGGCGTGTCCAGACAGGTATACACATAGATTACCACACCGGGTATGTCTTCCTATTCTGTATTTCAAATTTTTGTTCTCCAGCCGTTCCCACTGACGCACCGTTTGCAGCTTATCCCCACAGTCAGCTCAGTTTTAACCTGGCAGAGATAGAACATTTCCCCCATACACCAGCAACCTCCTTGCAGGTTAACAAGTTTCTTTTGCCTCCTTTCAAGTTGACGAAGGATTGCCGACCTGAAACGTTGGCATTGTTTCTCTTCCATTGGATCCATCCTGAATGTTTCCAGCAGTTTCTGCTTCATATTAGCTAGGGCTTTTCACTTGGGAGCAAAGGAGGGTAAGAGGTGACATCATAGAGGATAGCCAGAAACTTTCTCCCAGGGTGGAAATGACTAACTGATATGAGGAAGCATTATTTTAAGGTTATTGGAGGAAGGTATAAGAGTGATGTCAGGGGTAGTGATTTTTACACGGAGAATGATGGGTGTGTGGAACACCCTGGCAGGGATTGTGGTAGAGACAAATACATTGGGAACATTTAAAAAACTCTAAGTAGTCACAAGGATGTTAGAAAAATGGGGGGCTTTGTAGGAGGGAAGGCTTAGAATGATCTTGGAGTAGTTTAAAAGCTGGCACAACATCATGGGCCAAAGGCCCTGCATTGTTCTGTCTGAAATACCCTGCCAGACAAGGCGGTGGAATCAGATACAGTTACTATGTTTGAGAGGCAATTAGACAAATATTTAAATAGAACATGGAGTATGGAACATAGAACATAGAATACAGAAGAGTAAAGCACAGGAACAGACTCTTCGGCCCACAACATCTGTGTTGAGTATAATGAAAATTAAACTAATTCCTTCTGCCTGCAGGTGATCCCTATCTTACCATTCCCTGTATATTCACGTGCCTCCTTCAATGCCACTATATTGTCTGCTTCCACTACCACCCCAATAGCACTTCCAGACAACTACCACTCTATCCCACACACCCCGTCTAAACCTTCCCCCTCACAACTCGAGTCTGGGAAAAAGATACTGGCTGTCTGCTTTTCTATGCCTCTCATAATCTTAAATATATTTCTACCAGATCTTCCCTCAGTCTCTGCTGGTCCAGAGAAAACAACTCAATTTTGTCCAACCTCTCCTATAGCTCATGCCCTGTAATCCAGCCAAAATCCTATTCAGCCTCTTATGCATCTTCTCCAAGGCCTCCACATTCTTCCTAAAATGGGACAACTAGAAACGAATGCAGTACAGTAATCCAGATGCAACCTAACTGGACTTTTATAAAGCTGCAACATAACTTTTATCTCCTGAACTAAGTTCCTCAACTAATAAAAGCAAATACGCCTTTGCTTTCTTTACCGCCTGTGCAGCCACTTTCAGGGATCTTCTCTCATTCTCTTAGACTCTAGGAAATAAAATCCTAAACTATCTTTATAGTTTCTTGTAACTTAAGGTCCTCAAGACCCAGCAACATTCTTGTAAATTTTCTCTGCCTTCTTTTAATTCTTCCTGTAAGTAGGAACTCACACAATATTCAAAATTCAGCTTCACTAACAGCTCATATAAATTCAACATAACATCCCAACTCCTATACTTCATGCGCTGATGAAGCTAGAGTGCCAAAAGCTCTATAATGACCCAGTCTACCTGTGGTGCCTTTTTCAAGGAATTATGGATCTATATTTCCTTTGTTCTACTGCACAGCTCTATGCCTGACTATTCACTGCTATGTCCTACCCTAGTCTGTCCTCCCAAAGTGCAATACCATTTAAATTCTATCGTTCATTTTTCCGTCTAGTTTTCCAGCTGCAAGATTTGATAGCCTTCCTCACTATCTAATGTGCTTCTTACCTTCCACAAATTTGTTGATCCTGTTTACCAATTATCATCTAAGCCATTACTATAGATGATAAACAACAATGGACCCAGCACTGATCCCTGCAACACACCACTAGTCACAGGCCTCTAGACAGGGAGACAACCATCTACTGTACTACCACTCTCTGGCTTTTCCTGCAAAGCTAGTTGACTATCCTGAATGGGAGACAATTTAACCCTCCAGAGCAGCAAATGATTATATTATTGAAAAATCATGTTTGCAAATTACCTATATCTTACCTATATAAATTACCTATCCTTTAGTAATCTTATACACTATCCACACCACCAATCTTAGTATCATCTGCAAACTTACCAACAACTCCACTTACATATCAATAAACAGCAGTTCCTAGTACTGATCCCTTGGTTGGCATAAACATAAATGGGCCAAAGGGTCTTTTTCAAAAATGTACTCTACCCCCCCTCGCCTGACTCTTTGACTTGAAACCATAAGAACAATATATGGTTACTAACCGTCAGGAGCTCCTGAAGTTGGAGAAGATGCAGGTGAACTGGGGGCAGCGGGTTCTGTGAGTAAGAGCAGAATGTTCTATTAATGATTTGAATGAGAATGTTTAAGGCTGGGTAGTAAGTTATGAAAACGTACAAGCCAGGATTAGTAAGTTTGCAGCCATCATGTAAATAGGTAATGTTGTTGACAGTGAAGATGGTTATCAGGGTTTTCTGATGGATGTTGATCAGCTGGGTAAGTGAGCCAAGGAACGGCATATAACATTTAATTTAGATAAATTCAAGATGCTGCAGTTTGGGAAGACAAATAAGAGTAAGTCTTTTATGGTGAACAGCAAGGCTCCAAGGAGAATTGTAGATCAGACTGACCTAGTAGCACAACAAGTGCAGTGAAAGTGATTTTGCAGATAAACATAGTGGTGAAGAAGGCATTCAGCAGGCTGGCCTTCATCATTCAGGGCACTGAGAATGGGAGTTGGGAAGTTGTTTTGCAGTTAAATGTGACATTGGTGAGGCCACATTTGAAGCACTGAATGCAGCTTGGTTGTCCTGTTATAGAAACTTTCGAGAAGATACAGATGAAATTTACCAAACTGCTGCCTGAATTCAAGAGCATGTATCATGAGGAAACATTGGGTAGTTGAGGCATTTCTCTTTAGAGCAAACGATGTCAGATGATTTGATAGAGGTGTATAAAATGATAAGAGGCGTAGACAGAGTGGACAGCCAGAGACTTTTTCCCCAAGATGGAAATTGCTAATACTAGAGGCATAGTTTTAAGGTGTTTGGAGGAAAGTATAGAGCAGTTGTCATAAGTAGATTTTTTTTACACAGAGAGTGATGGGTGCATGGAACACATTACTGAGGGTGGAGGGGTTTGGTAAAGACAGCTAAATTAGAGACATTCAAGGGATTCTTAGAGAGGCACATAGATGAAAGAAAAATGGAAGGCTATGTGGGAAGGAAGGGTTAGATTAATTGTAGAGTAATCTAAATGATCGGCACAATATTGTGGAGCAAAGAATCTGTACTTTGCTGTACTGTCCAATGTTCTAGAAAGTGACTGAGGCAAGTACAATACATTAACAACATTTTAACGTATGTAAGACAGGTGCATGGATAGGAAAGTGTTTGAGGGACATAGGTAAGCGGCAAATGGGGCTAGCCTAGATAGAAACCTCGATCAGCATGAAGCTGTTAGGTCAAAGGGCCTGTTTCTGGGCTGTATGTCTCATACTAATTTATCACGTGCCAATCTAAACGCAACATAAAAATTACTTCATGGGTACTAACCTGTAGGGCTTGCTGGTGCTGGGTTCTGAGGAGGTGCAGGGTTTTCTGAGTCACTACTCATTTTTCCTTCTCCTCTGGTTTGAGGGCAGTTGACTAAAAGCTGAAAGCTATGCAATCCACCCCTCAGGTGTCAAACTTAAGGCTTTGTGACACAAAGGACAATGAGTGATGTCATCAAAATGATGCTGCTGTCATCAAATTGAAAAACTTCATGGATCAAGTTAATAATTTATAATATTTATATAGTGACAAGAGTATAAGGACTGATTTTAAAAATGACTAAAAGATGTTCAAATGCTTTCATAGAATTAGTTGAAAAACGAGTTTTGGAAAACTGGCTGTACGGAACACATAGGAATTAATTTTTCCTGGTTTAAGTTTGAAGTTACCTGAGATGAAAATATTGAAATATCCACACTTGAGGGGTTGGAATTCTTGTGGAATTACAGTATAGAATCATAGAATACTACAGCAAAGAAACAGGCCCTTTGGCCCATTTAGTCCATGCTCAACTATTCTGTTTAGTCCCATCAACCTACATATGGACCATATCTGCCCCTCCCATCTATGTACCTATACAAATTTCTCTTAAATATTGAAATCAAATCCTCATCCACAACTTACACTGGCAGCTCATTCCACATTCTCACCACCTTCTGAGTGAAAATTATTCCCCTTTGTTTCACTTAAACATTTCGCCTTTCACCCTTAACCCAGACAGACAGACATACTTTATTGATCCCAAGGGAAACTGGGTTTCATTACAGCCGCACCAAGAATAGTGAAGAAATATAGCAATATAAAACCATAAATAATTAAATAATAATAAGTTAATCATGCCGAGTGGAAATAGTTCAGGACCAGCCTATTGGCTCAGGGTGTCTGACACTCCGAGGGAGGAGTTGTAAAGTTTGATGGCCACAGGTAGGAATGACTTCCTATGCCGCTCAGTGTTACGTCTGGGTGGAATGAGTCTCTGGCTGAATGTACTCCTGTGCCTAACCAGTACATTATGGAGTGGATGGGAGTCATTGTCCAAGATGGCATGCAACTTGGACAGCATCGTCTTTTCAGACACCACCGTCAGAGAGTCCAGTTCCACCCCCACAACATCACTGGCCTTACGAATGAGTTTGTTGATTCTGTTGGTGTCTGCTACCCTCAGCCTGCTGCCCCAGCAACCCATGACCTCTAGTTCTAGTCTCATGCAACATCAGAGAAAAAAGCCTGCTTGCATTTACCCTATCTACACCTCTCATAATTTTGTAACCCTCTGTCAAGTCTCCTGTCATTCTTTTACACTCTGTGGAATAAAGTCCGAACCTACTCAACCTTTCCTTGTAACTCGAGTCCTCAAGTCCGCACTCTACTTGTACATTTTCTCTGTACTCCTTCAGTCTTATTGACATCGGTCCAGGAGGTAGTGACCAAAATTACTCATAATACTCCAAATTAGGCCTCCCTATCATCTTATAGAACTTCAATATAACATTGCAAATCCTGTACTCAATACTTAGATTAAAGACCAGTATGTCAAAAGCTCTCTTTGTGATCCTATCTACCTGTGACGTCACTTTCAATGAATTATGGATCTCTATTCCCAAATCCATAATTGGGACAGGAAGTCAACATCTGGAGTGGGAGAAGAGAAGGATGACGTTACTGATGCAGCAGCGATCTTGTCATCCTTGTTCTTCAAATTAGAGTGCAGAACAGGTTTACCAGGATGCTGCCTGGATTAGACAGGATGGCTTATGAGGGTGGACGAGCTAAGGCTTTTCTCTTTGGGGCGAAGGAAGATGAGAGCTGACACACAGTGATAGAGGTGTACAAGAAGACAAGAGGCACAGATCGGAGGACAATCAGAGACTTTTTCCCAGGGCAGAAATTGCTAATATGAGGGGGACAGAATTTAAAGGTGATTGCAGGTAATTGTAAGGGAGATGTCAGAGTTAGGTTCTTTTATGTAGAGAGTGGTGAGTGCATGGAATGTGCTGCCTGGGGTGGTAGTAGAGGCAGATACATTAGAGACATTTAAAAGACTCTTAGATAAGCACATGGATGAATGTAAAATGGAGAACTATGTGGGAGGGAGGGGTTAGGTTGATCTTGGAATAGGTTAAAGGGTCAGCATAACATTGTGGGTCAAATGGCCTGTACTGCACTGTACTGTTCTATGTTCTATGTTTAACTCTGTTTTTGGATCCACAGAAATATACAGCAGACAGACAGGTCCTCAGCCCATGATGCCTTGTCCAAGTTTGTCCTATTCATTAGCTTTTATCCCATAACCTTCCAGGGGTTCCCAACCTGGGGTCCATAGACCATTCAGTTAATGGTAGGAGTCCATGAGATAAAAAAAGGTAGGGAACACCTGTTCTAAACCTATCCAATCATGTACCTGTTCAACTGTCTTCCTTCATAAACACTGACTAACCTGCTGATTGTCCTCAGTGTTCTCCATTTTATGTTAGTGTACCAATTTGACCTGACAGAAATGTTTCTGTCATAGCAAGAGATTTGATTATTGAAGCATCCTGAGTATTGTGTGCAGTTTTAGAACAAAACATAGAAAATTATAGCACAGTACAGACCCTCCAGCCCACAATGTTGTACCAATCTTTTAAGCCATTCTAAGATCAATCTAAATTATCCGTTCCACATAGACCTCTATTTTTCTTTCATTCATTGGCCTATCTAAGAGTTATTTAAAAATCCCTATTATATCTACCTCTACCACCATACCTAGCAGGCATTCCATGCATCCACCACTCACTGTGCAAAGAAATTACCTCTGACGTTCCCCATAAACAAACACATTAAAATTATAAACCATGATATTAGCTATTTCTGTCCTGGGGAAAATTCTTTAGCTATCTTCTTATCATCTTACAAACATCGATCAAGTCACCTATAATCCTCATTCGATCCTGAGAGAAAAATCTCTAGTTCACTCAAACTATTCTCATAAGACATGTTCTTTAATCCAGACTGCCTCCTGGAAAATTTCCTTTTGTCTGTATATCTGATGTAGGATGTTTTTGCTGTGGAGAAAGTTCAGTGAAGGTTTGCTAGACTGATGCCTTGATGCAGGACTAACTATGCAGAGAAACTGAATTAATTACACTGATCTTCACAGTTTAAAAGATTGAAAAGGGATTTCATGGAAGACTACAAACCACCACATAAGCCACACTTGCTTCTCACTGCTGCCATTAGAAAAAGGTACAGGAGATTCAGGACTCATACCACCAGATTCAGGAACAGTTATTACCCCTCAACCAACAGGCTCTTGAACCAGAGGGGATAACTTCACTCAATTCCCACAATCTATGGACTCATTTTCAAGGACTCTACAACTTATGTTCTTGATATTTATTGTTTATTTATTGATTATTATTAATTTTTTTCTTTTATATTTGCTGCTTGTTGTCATTTGCACACTGTTTTCTTGTCCATCCTGTTGAGTGAGGTCTTTCATTGATTCTACTGTGTTTCACAGATTTACTGTGTATCTCCGCAAGAAATGAATCTCGGTTGTATATTGTGATATACATCTACTTTGAACTTTGAATATTCAAACATGACGGGATAGCCTGGATGCTCCTGATGGCTGTGGTCAGCAACTTAACACTGAGAAAATGACAAATTTCCTCTCCTAGAGTATGGTAAATCTGTGGAATTCTCCGCCTCAGAAAGTGGTCAAAGCCAGACAATTAAATATGTTCAAGGAGTTTGATATTGTCCAAAGGGCTAAAGATGAATGGGCAGGAAATTAATTAATGATTATCCATGATCATATTGACAGATGGAGAAGACAAGAAGTTTTGCTGTTTTGTTCTATGTTTCTAAAGAGTTCTTAATACATGATGAAACTGCACTGGAAAACAATTTTAACTGAAATAAATTTAGAGGAAGTGCATTAAAGATTCACTGAACTGATTCCGACAAATGTGAGTTTGACGTATGAGGAGAAGGTGAGTGGACCAGATTTGCATTCTTTACCACAGAAAGTGATAGGCCCTTGATTTGTCAATAGACAATAGGTGCAGGAGTAGGCCATTTGGCCCTTCTAGCCAGCACCGCCATTCACTGTGATCATGGCTGATCATACACAATCAGTACCCCGTTCCTGCCTTCTCCCCATATCCCTTGACCCCACTATCTATAAGAGCTCTATCTAACTCTCTCTTGAAAGCATCCAGAGACTTGGCCTCCACTGCCTTCTGGGGCAGGCCATTCCACATATCCACCACTCTCTGGGTGAAAAAGTTTTTCTGCATCTCAGTTCTAAATGGCCTACCCCTTATTCTTAAACTGTGGCCTCTAGGTCTGGACTCACCCATCAGCGGGAACATGCTTCCTGCCTCCAGCGTGTCCAATCCCTTAATAATCACATATGTTTCAATCAGATCCCCTCTCATCCTTCTAAATTCCAATGTATACAAGCCCAGACACTCCAATCTTTCAACATATGACAGTCCCGCCATTCCGGGAATTAACCTTGTGAACCTACGCTGCACTCCCTCAATAGCAAGAATGTCCTTCCTCAAATTTGGAGACCAAAACTGCACACAATACTCCAGGTGGGGTCTCACCAGGGCCCTGTACAGCTGCAGAAGGACCTCTTTACTCCTATACTCAATTCCTCTTGTTATGAAGGCCAGCATGCCATTAGCTTTCTTCACTGCCTGTTGTACCTTCATGCTTGCTTTCATTGACTGATGTACAAGAACACCTAGATCTTGTTGTACTTCCCCTTTTCCTAACTTGACTCCATTTAGATAGTAATCTGCCTTCCTGTTCTTGCCACCAAAGTGGATAACCTCACATTTATCCACATTAAACTGCATCTGCCATACATTTGCCCACACCCCCAACCTGTCCAAGTCACCCTGCATTCTCAAAACATCTTCCTGACATTTCACACTGCCACCCAGCTTTGTGTCATCAACAAATTTGCTAATGTTACTTTTAATCCCTTCATCTAAATCATTAATGTATATTGTAAACAGCTGCGGTCCCAGCACCGAACCTTGCAGTACCCCACTGGTCACAGCCTGCCATTCCGAAAGGGTCCCGTTAATCACTACTCTTTGTTTCCTGTCAGCCAGCCAATTTTCAATCCATGTCAGTACTCTGCCCCCAATACCATGTGCCCTAATCTTGCCCACTAATCTCCTATGTGGGACTTCATCAAAAGCTTTCTGGAAGTACAGGTACACTACATCCACTGGCTCTCCATTGTCCATTTTCATAGTTACATCCTCAAAAAACTCCAGAAGATTAGTCAAACATGATTTTCCCTTCATAAATCCATGCTGACTCAGACTGATCCTTCTACTGCTATCCAAATGTGTCGTAATTTCATCTTTTATAATTGACTCCATGTCAGGAGGGGCCGGATGGACCCAAACGCAGGACGCAGACACTGAAGTACTAGGGGAAGGACAGGATGGGGATGCCATGGCACTAAAGGGTAGAGCTGGGGTTCAGGTAGATAGAGTTCAGGCAGAGCGGAGCGGGCTCCCGAAGTTCAGGTAGGCTGAGCGGAGCCGGATCCCGGAGTTCGAGCAGGCAGAGCGGAGCTGGCTCCCGGAGTTCGGGCAGGCAGAGCAGAGCTGGCTCCCGGAGTTCAGGCAGGCAGAGCGGAGCGGGCTCCCAGGGTTCAGGCAGGCAGAGCGGAGCGGCTCCCGGAGTTCAGGCAGGCAGAGCGGAGAGGCTCCCGAAGTTCAGGCAGGCGGAGCAGAGCGGGCTCCCGAAGTTCAGGCAGGCAGAGCGGAGTGGGCTCCCGAAGTTCAGGCAGGCAGAGCGGAGCGGCTCCCGGAGTCCAGTCAGTCAGAGCGGAGCGGGCTCCCGAAATTCAGGCAGGCAGAGCGGAGCGGCTCCCGAAATTCAGGCAGGCAGAGCGGAGCGGCTCCCGGAGTTCAGGCAGGCGGAGCGGAGCGGCTCCCGAAATTCAGGCAGGCAGAGCGGAGAGGCTCCCGAAATTCAGGCAGGCAGAGCGGAGCGGCTCCCGAAATTCAGGCAGGCAGAGCGGAGCGGCTCCCGGAGTTCAAGCAGGCAGAGCAGAGCGGCTCCCGAAGTTCAGGCAGGCAGAGCGGAGCGGCTCCCGGAGTTCAAGCAGGCAGAGCAGAGCGGCTCCCGAAGTTCAGGCAGGCAGAGCGGAGAGGCTCCCGAAGTTCAGGCAAGCTGAGCGGAGTGGCTCCCGGAGTTCAGGCAGGCTGAGCGGAGTGGGCTCCCGGAGTTCAGGCAGAGCGGAGCGGAGTGGCTCCCGAAGTTCCAGCAGGCAGAGCGGAGCGGCTCCCGAAGTTCAGGCAGAGCAGAGGGGAGCGGCTCCCGAAGTTCCAGCAGGCAGAGCGGAGCGGCTCCCGAAGTTCAGGCAGAGCGGAGCGGCTCCCGAAGTTCAGGCAGAGCGGAGCGGAGCGGGCTCCCGAAGTTCGAGTTCAGGTAGACAGGCTCTCAGGGTTCAGGCAGGCAGACAGGTCCCCGGGTTCAGGCAGGCAGGTCCTTGAGGTTCAGGCAGGCAGGTCCTTGAGGTTCAGGCAGGCAGACAGGTGCCCGGGTTCAGGTAGGCAGGTCCTTGAGATTCAGGCAGGCAGGTCCTCGAGGTTCAGGCAGGCAGGCTAGATAAGCTGGCGGAGAGCCCTCCCTGGGCGGGCCGCATATATCCTGGGTAGGGACGCCCCCCAGGCAGAAACAGCGGAGGCCTGGGCAAGGCGCGAACCCCTAGGCGGGTGTGGGGCACAATCCCAGGGTTCGGGCAGAAGAGGAGGATGGGGCAGAAGAGAGCCTTCCCTGGGCGGGCTGCATATGTCCCGGGTAGGGCCGCCTCCCAGGCAAAACACCGGAGGCCTGGGCACGACGTGGACCCCTAGGTGGGTGCAGGACACTATCCCAGGGTTCGGGCAGAAGAGGACGGGGCAGAACCACTGCCGGGCAGCGGCAGGTCGGCCGGACCTGCCCGACGGAGGCAAGGGATAGGAACGGGCAGAACCACCGTCGGGCAGCGGCAGGTCGGCCGGACCTGCCCGACGGAGGCAAGGGATAGGAACGGGCAGAACCACCGTCGGGCAGCGGCAGGTCGGCCGGACCTGCCCGACGGAGGCAAGGGATAGGAACGGGCAGAACCACCGTCGGGCAGCGGCAGGTCGGCCGGACCTGCCCGACGGAGGCAAGGGATAGGAACGGGCAGAACCACCGTCGGGCAGCGGCAGGTCGGCCGGACCTGCCCGACGGAGGCAAGGGATAGGAACGGGCAGAACCACCGTCGGGCAGCGGCAGGTCGGCCGGACCTGCCCGACGGAGGCAAGGGATAGGAACGGGCAGAACCACCGTCGGGCAGCGGCAGGTCGGCCGGACCTGCCCGACGGAGGCAAGGGATAGGAACGGGCAGAACCACCGTCGGGCAGCGGCAGGTCGGCCGGATCCACCGGATGGAGGCAAGGGATAGGAACGGGCAGAACCACTGCCGGGCAGCGGCAGGTCGGCCGGACCTGCCCGACGGAGGCAAGGGGTAGGAATGGGCATAGGTCCAGGGTGACCAACACAACAGTCATGGTAACGGGAAAATCGGAAAATGGCCAGCGGACAGCGCGACCGCACGAACAAAACAAATGAGCGGAGAAGCGGGACCAGTGCATGGGAAGAAAGGTGGGGGAGCGGACCAACCTGGTAGTACTGGCATGGGGCAGTGAAGCATGATGAAGAGAAGATCTGAGCCCGAGCGGAATCACAGAATGCAGGGAAGAGTTCGGAGCCGGCGGAGAAACAGGAAACAGAACAAAACGACCACCCGCCTGGTCCCAGTCCCAAGGCCTCTTATAAACACCTGCAGCTCAATGAGTTACAGGTGTGCCTCCTTGAACCAGGAGGGTCCTAACTAGATCACGGGTGACGGGAAGGACAACTGCAGGACCCAGAGTCCAGAGCCCTCGGACCGGATCAAAACCCAGAACGCGGTTCCGGGCTGGACCCTAACACTCCAGCATCTTTCTCACCACTGATGTCAGGCTAACCGGTCTATAATTCCCTGTTTTCCCTCTCCCTCCTTTCTTAAAAAGTGGGACAACATTAGCCACCCTCCAGTCAGCAGGAACTGTTCCTGAATCTATAGAACATTGAAAAATGATTACCAATGCGTCCACGATTTCTAGAGCCACCTCTTTAAGTACCCTGGGATGCAAACCATCAGGTTCTGGGGACTTATCAGCCTTCAGATTCAACAGTATATTCAACACGTTTCTTGCCTAATATAAATTTCCTTCCGTTCATCCTTTACCCTAGTTCCTTTGGCCCCTATTACATCTGGGAGATTGTTTGTGTCTTCCCTAGTGAAGACAGATCCAAAGTACTTGTTCAACTCATCTGCCATTTCCTTGTTCCCCATAATAAATTCACCCGTTTCTGTCTTCAATGGCCCAATTTTGGTCTTAACTATTTTTTTGCTATTCACATACCTAAAGAAGCTTTTACTATCCTCCTTTATATTCTTGGCTAGTTTACCTTCGTACCTCATTTTTTCTTGGCGTATTGCCTTTTTTGTTATCTTCTGTTGCTCTATAAAAGCTTCCCAGTCCTCCGGTTTCCCGCTCATCTTTGCTATGTTATACTTCTTCTCTTTTATTTTTATACTGCCCTTTACTTCCCTCGTCAGCCATGGCCGCCCTTTACTCCCCTTAGGATCTTTCTTCCTCTTTGGAATGAACTGATCCTGCACCTTCTGCATTATTCCCAGAAATACCTGCCATTGTTGTTCCACTGTCCTCCCTGCTAGGATATTGTTCCATTGAACTTTGGCCAGCTCCTCCCTCATAGCCCCATAGTTCCCTTTGTTCAACTGTAATACTGACACATCTGATTTTCCCTTCTCCTTCTCAAATTGTAGGTTAAAACATATCATATTATGGTCACTACCTCCTAATGGTTCCTTTACTTCCAGGTCCCTGATCAAATCCGGTTCATTCCACAACACTAAATCTAGAATTGCCTTCTCCCTGGTAGGCTCCAGTACAAGCTGTTCTAAGAATCCATCTCGGAGGCACTCCACAAACTCCCTTTCTTGGGGTCCAGTACCATCCTGATTCTCCCAGTCTACCTGCATGTTGAAATCCCCCATGACAACTGTATCATTACCTTTGCGACATGCCAATTTAAACTCTTCATTCAACTTACACCCTACATCCAGACTGCTGTTTGGGGGCCTGTAGATAACTCCCATTAGGGTCTTTCTACCCTTAGAATTTCTCAGTTCTATCCATACTGACTCTACATCCCCTGATTCTATGTCCCCCCTCGCAAGGGACTGAATTTTATTCCTCACCAACAGAGCCACCCCACCCCCTCTGCCAGTCAGTCTGTCCTTTCGATAAGATGTATATCCTTGAATATTCATTTCCCAGGCCCTGTCCGCTTGAAGCCATGTCTCTGTTATTCCCACAATATCGTATTTGCCAATTTCCAACTGAGCCTCAAGCTCATCTACTTTATTCCTTTTACTTCGTGCATTCATATTCATACTTTTAATTCGTTACTCCCCTGTCCTTTCATATCAATTCCTATTTCACTTGGCCATACTGTATGATCTCTTCTTGAGCTTTCTACTCCATTGATTCTGTTGTCCTTTTTAACTTTTCTTATTTTCACTTTCCCTTTAACGCCATCCTTATATTTCCAGTTCATCCCCTCCCCCCCACTACTTAGTTTAAACACATCCGTGTTGCAGTGGCAAACCTGTCTGCCAGAATGCTGGTCCCCCGCCTATTAAGGTGCAACCCGTCCCTTTTGTACAATTCATCCCTACCCCAAAACAGATCCCAGTGGTCCAAGAATGTAAATTCTTGCTTCCTGCACCAGTTCCTCAGCCACACATTCAGATCCATTATCTCCCTGTTCCTACCCTCTCCAGCACGATGCCCCCTCCACCCTCTCAGAATGTCAAAGGTTACAGGGAGTTGGCAGGAGAATGGGATTGAAAGGGATAATAAATCAGCCATGATAGAATGACAGAGAATTCTCAATGGGCTGATTGGTCTACTTCTGCTCCTATGTTTTATGGTATACTTGAGAATTGAGGAGAAGGACAGCAGAACTCAGTAAAACATACAGTGATTTTACAGGGCTCAACGGGCTCGACACAGGGTCAAGAACCTGCCCACCACTTTACTCTTGTTTCCTACCTCATTCCCATTATGGTCCACTGTCCACTCCTATTCCACCTATCCCCACCCACCTTTTCACTTCATAAGACCATAAGATCTAGGAGCAGAATTAGGCCATTTGGCCCATCGAGTCTGCTTTGCCATTTCATCATGGCTGATCCTCTCAGCCCCAATCTCCTGCCTTATTCCCATGCTTGGAAAAAACAAGAATCTATCAACTTCTGCCTTAAATATACAAAGACTTAGCCTCCACACCTTAGAAAAGTACTATGCAGACAGCATTTCCTCCATCTCATACACTTTCCTTATCTGGGAATATATCACTATTCATTAGTGACCTATTTATCATTCTCCTCATTCCTTAAGATTGTCATAGCCAGGGGGCAGGGGGTGTTGTAGGGATAAGCTCCCATTTCCTATTAAATGCTCTTGGTCTTCACATGTGGGTTAGCTACTAAGCCAAGAAGAATCGTATTTACTGACAGAAGAAGGGGCAAAGGCAGATTATTGACACTTTAGAACCAGTCACTTGGAGTAGATGGGACTTGTTCCAGCCATGGTCGGCAGCTCATCCAGGAGAAGTAAAGCTGAACTCAAATCTCTGCAGTCTTGTGGCTATGCCCACTCATGGGGAAGGCTTCAGGAATAAACCTTGAGGAAAAATCCAGAGCTAGAGTTCCTAAGGCAGTCCTACATTGAGTTCAGTGCTGACTGGCAATTCCTGTTATGTTGCTGGTACCAAACTGCATTGGCCTCTGCCGTTCCTTCGGATTCATCAGCTACATGGAAAGCGGCAGCCTATTATGGGCAACAGCTTGCTCTCCGTGTCATACTGCCCTGGCTCGCATAGACAGCTAGGACACAGCATCCATGGTCAACCCTGACCAAAGGAGGCCTAATCATTCTCATTGGTAACAGGACAAAATCCCAAAACTCCATTGGCACATGTGAACACCTTCATCACTCACAACTATTTTAAAAGATGGCTCATCCACACTTTCTCAAGAGCAATTTGGAATAGTGCCGGGGTTAGGATTCAATGTATTTAAGTAAACTACTTAAGAACTTTTTAAAAGCTATTATTAATGCTTTTTGAGAGGGTGATTTTAGATGTATATCGTATTTTTACTGAGTTAAGTATTGTATGTAATTAGTTTTGCTACAATAAGTGTATGGGACATTGGAAAAAATGTTGAATTTCCCCATGGGGATGAATAAAGTATCTATCTATCTATCTAGAGAGTAAATACTGTTCAGTGACACTAATATTCAGTGAATGTGTAGATTTAAAATACAAGAGATTCTGCAGATGTTGGAAATCCTGAGCAACACACATAAACTTCTGGAGGAACTCAGCAAGTGAGGCAGCATCTATGGAGGGGAATAAACAGTTGGCAGTTCAAATCAAGACACTTTATGAAGTAATTCTTCTAGAGGCAGATTCTTTGGGGAAATTTAAGAGACTCTTAGATAGGTTCGTGCTTGATAGAAAAACAAAGGGTTATGGGAAGGGAAGGGTTATATTGACCTTAGAGTAGTTTAAAAGTTTGGCACAACATTATGGCCTCTCCAGCATTGAGGACACCTTCAAAATGCGGTGCCTCAGAAAGGCAGCATTCAGTATTCACCCAGGTCATGTTAGAGTTACAGAGAAAGTGTAGCTGCCTCCAGCACATGTTGGTTGTTAACGCAAACAACACATTTCATTGTATGTTTTGATATAAATGTGATAAATAAATCTGAACTGTGGTTTACTGTTCACCTGTGCTGTGCACTACATGCATTTTGAATTATACTTTAATAACTTATTTGTGATAATATTTTGTTTTATTTGTTGTGTGTAATATATGTTTTGTGGGTGCACCGTGGTCCAGAGGAATGTTGTTTCATTTGTATATATGTACAGTCAGAAGACAATAAACTGAATCTGCAATTAATAGGCAATGCGGGTAGACAATAAGGAGCAAGTCGATTGTGAGGTCATGAATTCATCTTACACATTTGGACAGGAGTTCCTAACATGGGGTCCATGGACCCCTTGCTTAATGGCAATGGCTCATGGCATTAAAAAAAGATTGGGAACCCCTGCACTAGGGAAAAATTCAATAGTCAACAGTGGGATAGAAGCTGTCCTTGAGCCTTGTTGTACATGCTTTCAGACTTTTGTATCTTCTGCCCAGTGGGAGGAAGGAGAAGACAGAAGGTCTGGGCCTTTGATCATGCTGGCTGATCTACTGAGGCAGCGAGAAGTGTAGACAGAGACCATGGAAGGGAGGCTAGTTTCACAGATGTGCATCTGAACCCAAGTGTCTCCACTGAGCCAAGATTAACACTTTACAAAAAAGATGCATCATACTACAATAAATACTAAAATAAAATTTTTGAACTAATGCAAAAGAAAATACTTTCTTTTGTCTCCATTAATTTCTGTAGACACTCAGATCTCAAATCAGAGATCTTGATTCTCAGGTCAAAAAGTATTGGTGATGTATCCAGGAAGCCACAAATGGTCACTTGACCAAGATCCCACAAATCTGACAGAATCTATTATGGATTCTGCAGCTCCACCACAGTCACATTGCAGTTGGATTCTGCCCATGTGGAATATCTACATATATGCTAAATTTATTTCCAACAGCCTTTTTATTTTTGCCAATGATTTTAAATGAATAAGGCAAGCTTAAGTCCATGACTTCACAAACAATTTAACTACATCACTCATTTCCCTACGTGTCATAAAGGACTTAAGCTTGATATCCTGAGGACAACTATCCACCTTAACATTCTGGTCACGTCCCTCAAGAGCTAAGCCAAAGCTATGCCGGGGAAGGAGGAAAAATCAAATAAAGGCTCTGGAAAATGTCCACCAGGCAACCGCAGAGGTGAGTACATCGAACTGTTTACGCCACAACCTTTATTATCCTGAACCAACTAAACAATTTCAGCGGTCTCTGAAGTTCCTTCATCAACTCCTTTTGATTTGCTTATTCCCCTACTTTTAAAAGTAATTTAATAACCTATCCCATCCTTTGCACATTTGGGATTTTGTTGGATTCCTTCACTCTTTCAGGCATTCATTGTCTTGGACTGAGGGTGCTATAATGCAAAATAGAATGAAAACCAAAGTAGGGAAACTTTGCTGCAACTGTACTTTTTAAAAGTCTCGAATAGACTTTTAATGAAAACCAGCATTTCTGAATTTCTAATTTCAAGCCTTTAGTGTTCATTCTATTTTTACGGAGTCAAAGCCATAATAAAAATCCAGTAATTAGATTTTGTTCTTTCAAACTTAGTCATTACAAAAGCCCATACAGACCGAATTTTACAGACTAATGTGCCTTATCAAAATAATGCCTGAACACAGCCACTCCATCACTGATAGCAAGTTAAAAACAAGGATTAATATCCCTGCACTGAAGAATAAAGTGGCAATGCAATTTTTTAAGACTTTACTAGAAAAAGAACGCTCATCTGTGGGAGGGGTGTCACTAAACTGGAAAGGAAGCAGAAAGGATTCACAAAGATGGCATCAGGATCAAGAGACTTTAGCTATAAGGAGGGAATGGACAGAACATAGAACAGTACAGCACACTATAGGCCCTTAGGCCCACAGTGTTGTGCCGAACTTCTAGGCTGCTCTAAGATCAATCTAGCCTTTCCCTCTCACAAAGCCTTCCATTTTTCTCCCATCTATGTGCCTATCTGAGTTTCTTAAATGTCCCTAATGTATCTGCCTCTAGCACCAACCCTGACAGGGTGTTCCACGCAGCCACCACCCTCTGTGTAAAATTTTTTTACCTCTGACCTCTTCCCTATACATTCCTTCAAACACCTGAAAATTACGCCCCCCTCGTTTTAGCTACTTTTGCTCTAGGAAAATGTCACTTTCCTCTTTTGACACATGGAACCTTGGAGGCCAACGAGATACCTTGCAGAGGCTTTTAAAATTATGGAGAATGCAAATAAGGTGGATGGACAAATTCTTTTTCCCAAGATAGGGAGTCTAAAACTAGAGGGTATAGGTCTAAGTTGAGAGGACAAAGATTTAAAAAGAATCAGAGGGGTAGTTTTATCATAAGAGAGGGTGGGATATATGGAACAAGATGCCAGAGGAAGTGGATGAGGTAGGTACAATTATAACATTTAAATCATTTGGACAAGTACGTAGATTGGAAAGGTTTAGAGGGGTATGGGCTACTTGAGGAAAAATGTAACTAGCTCAGTTAGACAAGTTTGTATATTAGTATGGACAAGTAGGGCCAAGGGGCTGTTTCCCTGCTTTATAACTCTATACTTTCTATCATCTTTATCCGTCAATCCCTGGTATTGATTCTCCTTTCTTCACTAATGTAGACAGCCTATCACAGAAAAATCTCCTTTTTAAGGATCTCTCGGTGTTTCACTAAAATTTTTTGCTATGTCGCAACTCCACTTAACTCTGACTCATCCCCCTGCTGAAATTCCATTCCAATTTTATTTATTTATTATTCTTCTCCATCACTATTACATGTGCTCTAATGCAAGTGTTCTCCACTTGAACCTTCACATTCCCCACATTGTTCCTACCTAAGCTAAGAACATACTGGCCAAAGAGGTCTTCCCGAAAATGTTTCAGTAATTAAACCAGAGAATGTTGGAAATTCCCATTAAGTCAGGAAGAATCTGTGAAGAGAAACAGATCAAATTTTAGTTCAAAGAATTTTCATTTAAAGCATTTATTATTTTCATTTCCAGCAAATTTAGTTTAGTTTTGCTAACTACTTGGTTGATTAGTAATTGGTTTATTATGTCACATGTACCAAGATACAGTGAGAACTTTTTTTTTGCATGCTATATAATTTCAATTATAACAAGGCATTGAGTGCAGAATAAAGTGTTACAGTTACAGAGAAAGTGCAGTGCAGACAGACAATAGATGCAAGATCATAATGAGGTGGATTGTGAGGTCAAGAGTCCCATCTGATTGTACTAGGAAACCACTGAATAGTCTTAACAGCAGGGAGGAAAACAGTCCCTGTGCCTGGTGGTATGTGTTTTCAGGCTTTTGTATCTTTTGCCTGATGGAAGAGGGAAGAAGAGAGAATGTCCAGGGTGGTTGGGACATTTGATTGTGTTGACTGCTTTACTGAGGAACTAAGAAGTGGTTTTGAATTGTGTTTACCTTGGACAGGACATATGGTACATGTGACAATCACTAAACTAATTCCAAATTCAATATTTTACTTTACTTGGTGTCTGCCAGTGTTGTAAGTCTAACATAACACCTCAGCCCGTGGCATGGTTAGTTCAGAAACACAAATCCCCCAGGACTGTTGGATTGGGTTGTAGAACTGTTATTTCTCTTGTAGCTTAACTTTCTTAAGCTTGTTTGTATTTTTACATAATCACCTATATATGAGTATTTGTTAAGCGACTTTTTCAACAGTTACAGTTGCCTCTAAATTTTTCTGGTTTCAGTGGTGGCTGTCATATTACTTGAATCTGGATTTTGAATTGATTAACTTATCAATGGAATTTCTGATAATCAGTAGTCTTAAGTAAAGATATCACACAGTTTTGACTCTTCCTCTTTCCCTGCTCTATATCTCTCACCATGCTTCTTCTCCTTTCCCCCTCTTTCTTCTTGTAACATTTAATAAAACAATCATAAGCAACAAGATCTATGCCTCATTCTTGACTTCCAAAGAACCTTTGGATCACAAAAACATCAGGATCTTTTCGATGTGATGTGACATATTATCTGGACAGGCCTCCTTAAAGATGGGATCTCAGGAGGAAGCCAAGGTGCATCATCCCCTTTGCAGTTACTGGGTGAAAATTGGTGCCAACACCTTGGTCTTCCTTAAAGATGAGATTTCTTGGAGTCTCTTCCTCCATTGAACTGTTTGGTTGCCCGCCACCTTTCAGGGCTGCCTGTGGCCACACACTACAGTGATCTGAACTGATCCAGTGGCTATGGGAACATCTAGTTACATCTATTGCCTATGAGTTTGGCTAGAGCATGTTGTTTTAGTGTCCTTGTATTATAGTTTTCACCAGGTTGATATCTCAACATAGGTATGCCTGGTATAAATAATCACTTTTCCGGCTTTTCCGGTCCAACAAGTCACACCACCCACCAACACACTTATTTAACCCTTGCCTAATAGGAACAGTATAAATAGAAGCTGGACTAAACTATTGGCTCTTTGAGCATACTCTGTTTAATTATAAATGAAGTGAAGAAAGTGAAGTAAAAGTGAAGTAAAGAAAGCTTTTGGTATGCTGGCCTTTATAAATCAGAGCATTGAGTATAGGAGTTGGGAAGTAATGTTAAAATTGTACAAGGCATTGGTGAGGCCAAATTTGGAGTATTGGTCTGGTCACCGAGTTATAGGAAAGATGTCAACAAAGTAGAGAAAGTACAGAGAAGATTTACTAGAATGTTACCTGGGTTTCAGCACCTAAGTTACAGGGAAAGGTTGAACAAGTTAGGTCTTTATTCTTTGGAGCGTAGAAGGTTGAGGGGGGACTTGATAGAGGTATTTAAAATTATGAGGGGGATAGATAGAGTTGTCGTGGATAGGCTTTTTCCATTGAGAGTAGGGGAGATTCAAACAAGAGGACATGAGTTGAGAGTTAGGAGGCAAAAGTTTAAGGGTAACACGAGAGGGAATTTCTTTACTCAGAGAGTGGTAGCTGTGTGGAATGAGCTTCCAGTAGAAGTGGTAGAAGCAGGTTCGGTATTGTCATTTAAAGTAAAATTGGATAGGTATATGGACAGGAAAGGAATGGAGGTTTATGGGCTGAGTGCGGGCCAGTGGGACTAGGTGAGAGTAAGCGTTCGGCATGGACTAGAAGGGCCGAGATGGCCTGTTTCCGTGCTGTAATTGTTATATAGTTATAAAATATGGTTTTCTAACTGTGTTGTTATTAATCAGTTAATAAACAATTCTAATGCTTTTCTCACAATAGTTAAGTCAACCCACCTACAGTTACTGGCAACACACACAAATCATTGGAGAAACTCAGCAAGTCAGGCAGCATCTATGACGAGGAATAAATAATCAACGTTTCAGGAATTCCTTTCCAGTTAGGATGAAGGGTCTCAGCCCATAAAGTGATGTTGATTTCTCAAGTCAAGGTGTTTCATCAGGATTAGAAAGGAAGGGGGATAGAATTTGTGTTGGAATTTCCAAAATGTTAAGTTTATTTCCCTCCACAGATGTTGCCTGATTTGCTGAGCTCCCCCAGAATTTGTGTCTGTTGCTCACGATTTCCAACATCTACAGAATCTCTTGTTACCAGACTTTTGCCTCTTCCCTATTTGAATACATATCCATGCTGACCAAGACAATCAAGCTCATCCCATGTCTCCGCACTTAGCCCAAGTCCCTCTAAACTTTTGTCATCCATATATACCTGTTCACATACCTCTTCAATGTATCTAATGTAACTGCCTCAACCACTTCCGCTGGCAGCTGGTTCCTTACATCTACTACCTGCTGTATAAATAATTGCCCCTCAGGTTCTTATTAAACCTTACACCTCCAAACATAAACTATGTTCACTAGCCTTCATTTCCCAACCCTGAAGAAAAGACTGCTCACCCTATCTATGCCCCTCATAACTCTGTGTACCTTCAATAGGTAGGTCAACAGGTACACTTAATGTCAGAGAAATGTATACAATATACATCCTGAAATTCTTTTTCTTCACAAAATCCATGAAAACAGAGGAGTGCCCCAGAGAATGAATGACAGTTAAATGTTAGAACCCCAAAGCACACCCTCACTTCCCCTCCCACACATAAGCAGCAGCAAAGAAACAACCCCCCTCACCAGCAAAAAAGGATCGGCACTCAAGCGTGCAGCAAAATAATCAATGTTTCAGAACCATAGCATATAAAGCACATTGCTTTATAGCACTAGCTTTTACTGATCAGAGTTCAATTCTGGCCACTGCCTCTAAGAGGTTTGTATATTCTTCCCATGACTGCGTGCGTTTCCTCCAGATGCTCCATTTTCCCCATATTCCAAAGACACATAGTTAGTGGTGGGCATGCTACGTTTGTGTCAGTGACAACACTTCGTGGGCTGCCCTACACAAACCTGGCTGATTTGATTTGACACAAATCATGCCTGTCACTATATGTTCGATGTATATGTGATAAATAAATGAATCTGAAACTTGTAATGGATGAAAGGCCATTGATATTTGAATCTAGGACAATCCCTTGAGGAACCCCATTATTGTTTTGCATTTGGGATGATGGACCTTCAACAACTATACCCACCTTCCTTTGAGCAGGGTATAACTAAAAATATGATGGCAGAATATACTATTAATGGTAAGACTCTTGGCAGTGTGGATGATCAGAGGGATCTTGGGGTCCGAGTCCATAGGACACTCAAAGCAGCTGCGCAGATTGACTCTGTAGTTAAGAAGGCATACGGTGTATTGGCCTTCATTAATCGTGGAATTGAATTTAGGAGCTGAGAGGTAATGTAGCAGCTATATAGGACCCTGTTCAGACCCCACTTGGAATATTGTGCTCAGTTCTGGTCGCCTCACTACAGGAAGGATGTGGAAGCCATAGAAAGGGTGCAGAGAAGATTTACAAGGATGTTGCCTGGATTGGGGAGCATGCCTTATGAAAACAATTTGAGTGAATTCAGCCTTTTCTCCTTGGAGTGGCAGAGGATGAGATGTGACCTGATAGAGGTGTATAAGATGATGACAGGCATCAATCGTGTGGATAGTCAGAGGCTTTTTCTCAGGGCTGAAATGATTGCCACAAAAAGGAAAAACCAAGGTAGAACATACAAGGTAAATGGTAGAGCACTGAGGAGTGCAGTAGAACAGAGGGATCTAGGAATATAGATACAAAATTCCCTAAAAGTGGCGTCACAGGTAGATAGGGTAGTAAAGAGAGCTTTTGGTACATAGGCCTTTATAAATCAAAGTACTGAGTATAAGAGTTGGAATTTATGATGAGGCTGAATTTGGAGTACTGTATTGTGTGCAGTTTTGGTCACCATGTTACAGGAAGGATATTAATAAGGTTGAAAGAGTGCAGAGAAGGTTTACAAGGATGTTGTCGGGACTTCAGAAACTGAATTACAGAGAAAGGTTGAATAGGTTAGGATTTTATTTCCCTAAAGCATAGAAGAATGAGGGGAGACTTGATAGAGGTATATAAAATTATGATGGGTATAGATAGAGTGAATGCTAGCAGACTTTTTCCACTGAGGCTAGGGGAGAAAAAAAACAGAGGACATCGGTTAAAGATGAAGGGGGAAAAGTTTAAAGGGAACATTAGAGAGGGCTTCTTTACACAGAGAGTGGTGGGAGTGTGGAATGATCTGCCAGATGAAATGGTAAATGCAGGCTCACTTTTAACATTTAAGAAAAACTTGGACAGGTACATTGATGTGAGGTGTATGGAGGGATACGAGCCAGGTGCAGGTCAGTGGAACCAGGCAGAAAAATGGTTAGGCACAGCCAAGAAGGGACAAAAGGCCTGTTTCTGTGCTGTAATGTGCTATGGTTCTAAGGGGACACAGGTTTAAAGTGATGGGGAGTAGGTACAGAGGAGATGTCAGGGGTAAGTTTTTTACTCAGAGAGTGCTGAGTGCGTGAAATGGGCTGCCAGCAACGGTGGTGTACGCTGATATGATAGGATCTTTTAAGAGACTTTTGGATAGGTACATGGAGCTTAGAAAAATAGAAGGCTATGGGTAAGCCTAGTAATTTCTAAGGTAGGGACATGTTTGGCACAACTTTGTGGGCCGAAGGGCCTGTATTGTGCTGTAGGTTTTCTATGTTTCTATGTTTTCCAGTGATGCCTCTTGACTTCAAGAAGGCTCCTCAATGAATCATTTGGTCTAATGCTACCCTAGTGCCAAGGACAGTTTACACATACTTCAGCAATTAAATTCTTTTGTTCATATTTGGAAACATTTATGAACAAAGTGCTGCTGACAAGTTCCTAACTTTGCATCATTGAGTAGGTTATCATTGACCAAGGTCCACTGTTGCCAACACTATCCATCACTTGGCTGAAGAATTACTGGGGGGCAATTAACTGGACTTGGTTTCTCTGGAACAAAGACGATCTTCATACCACGTTGTAGCTGTACTGGAACAGCAGCTAGAGATGCAGCACATCTAGGTCTTCAGTACCATAACCAGGCTGCTTTCTGGCCCCACAGCCTTTGCTGTATTTGCTGTTTCTAGAAATCACATCAAATTGGTTGAAGACTGACTTCTGTAATGACGGGAATCCCAGGATGAAACCAAACTGTTTAAATCACTTCACACTACTGGCTGAATGTAGATGGTCTGATGGTCTGCTGGAAGAAGCTGTCCTGGAACCTGTTGGTCTTGGTTTTTATGCTGCAGTACCATTTCCTGAATGGTAGCAGCTGAAATAGATTATGGTTGGGGTGACTCAGGTCCCCAATGATCCTCCAGGCCATTTTTTCACACCTGTCTTTGTAAATGTCCTGAATCATGGGAAGTTCACAACTACAGATGTGCTGGGTTGTCCACACCACTCTCTGCTGAGTCCTGCAATTAAGGGAGGTACAGTTCCCATACCAGGCAGTGATGCAGCCAGTCAGGATGCTCTCAATTGTGAACCTGTAGAAAGTTCTTAGCATTTGGGCACCCATACCAAATTTCCTCAACCATCTGAGGTGAAAGAGGCACTGCTGTGCCTTTTTCACTGCACAGCTGGTGTGTACAGTCCAGGTGAGATCCTCGGTGATGTGTATGCCGAGGAACTTAAAGCTGTTCTCCCTCTCAACCCCAGATCTATTGATGTCAATAGGGTTACACCGTCTCCATTCTTCCTGTAGTCCACAACCAGCTCCTTTGTTTTTGTGACATTCAGGGAGAAGTTGTTTTCTCGACACCACTGTATCAGAGAGATGACCTCTTCCCTGTAGGCCACCTCGTTATTGTTTGAGATTAGGCCAGTCAATGGCTTCTGTGTTGAGAGTCAGAGGGGTAGAGGTGAGGGAGCCCACTCTTACCACCTGCCGGCAATCTAACAGGAAGTCCAAGATCCAGCTGCACAAGGCAGGGTCAAGGCCGAGGTCTCACAGCTTCCTGTCGAGCCTGAATGGAATTATAGTGTTGAATGCTGAACTGTAGTCCAAGAACAGCATTCTCACATAAGCATCCTTCTTCTCCAGGTGTGTAAGGACTCAATAGAGGCCCAGTAGAGAGATGTCCATTTAGAACAAAGATAAGGAGGAATTTCTTTAGTCAGAGAGTGGTGAATCTTAGACTCAGAGGGAGGACTGAGATAGATTAGGAGAATGGGCAAAGAAATGGCAGATTGGAATACCGTGTTGGGAAGTATATGGTCATACACTTTGTAGAAGAAATAAAAGAGTTGATTATTTTCCAAGTGGAGAGAAAATACTAAAAACTGAGTTGCAAAAGGACTTGGGAGTTCTTGTGCAGAATTCCCTAAAGGTTAATTTGTAGGTTATGTCTGTGATGAGGAAGGCAAATTCAACATTACCATTCATTTCAAGGGAATTAGAATATAAAAGTAAGGATGCAATGTTAAGACTTTATAAAGCACTGGTGAGGACTTACTTGGAGCACTGTGAGCAGGTACGGGCCCCTTATCTTAGAAAGGACGTGCTGTAACTGGAGAGGGTTCAAAGGAGGTTCACAAAAATGATTCCAATATTGAATAGCTTGTCATATGAAGAGTGTCTGATGGCTCTGGGCCTTTATTCACTGGAATTCAGAAGAATGAGGGGTGACCTCATTGAAACCTATTGAATAGCGAAAAGTCTTGATAGAGTGGATGTGGAGAGGATGTTTTCTATGGTGGGAGAGTCAAAGACCAGAGGGCAAAGCCTCAGAATAGATGGGTGTCCATTTAGAACAGAGATGAGAAAGAATTTCTTTAGCCAGAGAGTGATGAATCTATGGAATTTGTTGTCACAAGCAGCTGTGGAGACCAAGTCTCTATGTATGTTTAAGGCAGAGGTTGACAGATTCTTGATTGGTCAGGGCATGAAGAGATATGGGAAGAAGGCAGGAGATTGAGGATGAGAGGGAAATTGAATCAGCCATGATGAAATGGCACAGCATACTCGATGGGCCTTCATTGCCACAGATGGCTATGGAGGATAAGTCATTGGGTATACTTAAAACAGAGGTTGACAGGTTCTGCATTAGTAAGGTTGTCAAAGGTTCCAAGGAGAAGGCAGGAAAATGGGATTGAGAGGGATAATAAATCAGCCATGATGAAATGGCTAGTTCTGCTCCTATGTTATATTAATCCTATTTTGGATCTAATTAGACAATTTACCTTGGATCTCATGTGTCTTAACCTTCCAGACCAGCCTAGCATGCAGAGCCTTGTTAAATTCTCCATGGATCTGATTAGACAATTTACTTTGAATACCACTTGCCTAAACCTTCAAGGCTGATGGGGCCTTTTTAAATTGTTAAATTATTTTCTAAAATCCATGCAAACAATGTCTACCACCTGCCTTCATCAATCTCCTTTGTTACCTCTGAAAAAAAGTCAAATTCCTTCTTCTTCAGCCCTTTACCTCTTCCACCTCTCTCCTCTCACCTTCTCACTTCATCCCCCTCCCCCACTGACCCATATCACCCTCACCTGGTCTCACCTATCACCTGCCAGCTCCTCCCTCTCCGCCCACCATCTTTTGCTGGTTTCTTCCCCCTCCCTTTCCAGTCTGAGTGAAAAGTCTCAGCTGAAGTGTCAACTGTTTATTCCTCTCCAAACAGTAGATGCTGCCTGACTTGCTGATGAGGGCGAATGTGGTTGGCTGGAAGAGGGGGGCATGCTGTAAGTAGCTGGGAGGAGATACATGGAAGTTGTAAGGGATGAAGAAGGAATTTGATATGAGAAGAGAATGGACCATGGGAGAACCATAGAACATTACGCACAGAAACAGGCCTTTTGGCCCTTCTTGGCTGTGTCGAACCATTTTCCTGCCTAGTCCCACTGACCTACACCTGGGCCATATCCCTCCAAACCCCTCTCATCCATGTACCTGTCCAAGTTTTTCTTAAATGTAAAAAGTGAACCCGCATTTACCACTTCATCTGGCAGCTCATTTCACACTCCCACCACTCTCTGCATGAAGAAGCCCCCCCCCATGTTCCCTTTAAACTTTTCCCCCTTCACCCTTAACCCATGACCTCTGTTTTTTTTCTCCCCTGGCCTCAGTGGAAAAAGCCTGCTTGCATTCACTCTATCTATACCCATCATAATTTTATACACCTCTATCAAATCACCCCTCATTCTCCTACACTCCAGGGAATAAAGTCCTAACCTATTCAACCCTTCTCTGTAACTCAGTTTCTCAAGTCCCGGCAACATCCTTGTAAACCTTCTCTGCACTCTTTCAATCTTATTAATATCCTTCCTGTAATTAGGTGACCAAAACTGCACACAATACTTCAAATTCGGTCTCACCAATGTCTTAAACAACCTCACCATTAAATTCCAAAAAGGGAAGGGGGAGGGGTACTAGATGTGAGAAGTGGAGGGAGAGGGGAACCAGAATGAGGAATGGAAAATAGAGAAAGAGGAAAGGAGCAGAAATTATCAGAAGTTAGAGAAATTGATGTTCATGCCCTGAGGCTGGAGATTACCTAAGCAGAGAGTAGCCTCATTATAGCAGTAGAGGAGGCCATGGACTGGCATGCTGGAATTGGAATGGGAAGTGAAATTGAAATGGATGGCCACTGGGAATTCCCACATGATGCATACATGTAGTGGTTAGCGCAACCCTATTATAGTTCGGGGCGTCAAATGTTCTGAGTTCAATTCCGAAGTCTTCTGTAAGGAGTCTGTACATCCTCATCGTGGAATGTGTAGTTTTCCTCCAGGTGCTTTGGTTTCCTCCTTTAGGCTGGTTAATGGGCTAATTGATCATTGTAAATTGTCCTGTGATTAGGCTAGACTCAATCAGGGTTTACTGAGCAGCACAGCTCAAAGGGCCGGAAGGGCTTGCTTTGCACTGCTTCGGAAGGAAGGAAGGAAGGAAGGAAGGAATAAATAAATAAATAAATAAATAAATAAATAAATAGATAGATAAATAAATAAATAAATAAATAAATGGATGGATGGATGGATGGATGGATGGATGGATGGATGGATGGATGCTGGAGAAACTCAGGATCTATGGAGAAGAACAAGCAGTCAATGGTTCTGGCTGAGCCCTTACATCAGGACTCGGCCTGAAACATTGACTCCTTATAACCTCTGTCACTTTGTGTGTGTTTTCCTAACCACTTCCTTGTCACAGTATAAAATATAGTTTCCCTTCCACTCGAATTCGACTTGCTGGAGCTACCTTTCTAAAACTTCTAGTATGCTCTCTGTGCCTAGTCTTCTTGTTTCTACATTGATGATGGCATTCAGTAATTAACATTTTTTGATGTTGAGGACTTATACTAGTATTTCTATTTTCTGTCTACAGCTGCATCGGGCCAAATGGAAAATAGTTTTGAAAATTGTAAGTTCCAGAATGAGAAAATAGTTATATTTCAAGGACACTTAATTCTTTTTAGGAAATGCTGTGATTTTAAAGCATAGTTAGGCCCTGAGCTAATTGCTTCTTGGTGCTGTCATTCTAATAGTCTGTATTGTAACTGCCTGAATACATGCACATGGGTGTCTCACAACAACTACCACAGCCAGGAGTCACTTGTTCGTGACACTTGGGAGTGATGCAACAGATACAATTAAGAATCACTTCTAGTTGCCAAGCCAGCTAGTTGTTAGATGAGACTCAATGTGGCATAATTCAGGAGGTTCAAGATTGAGATTCAAGTTTACTTATCATGATTATATTGAAACAAACAATGAAATGTGTCCTTTGAGTTAGCCACCGAGGGTGTGCTGTGGGGGTAGGCTGCAAGTGTCGGCACACATCCTGGCACCAATGTAACATGTCCACAATGGTCAGCAGAACAACACAGAAAACAACAAAACACACTACAAACAACAAAACATCAGCAGGAAAAAAATCCCCATTCCTCCCTCTCATCCACAGATATACATAGTCCTCTTACCTCCAGGATGGCCTTTGATCACCAGCCTCCAGTAGACTGGGACTCAGGATCACAGACTTTGACATCATCGTCCCTAGTAACTCAGAGATTCGCATACTTCAGGAAGAACAATAAAAGAAGCATATTCTCAAAAGAAAAAGCACAGAAGATTTTACACATGCTGAAAATCCAGAGTAACACACATGACATGCTGGGGAAGCTCAGCAGGTCTGGCAGCATTTATAGAAATGAATAAACTGTCGATGTATCCGGCCGAGTCCTTTCATCAAGACTGGAAAAGAATGCAGAAGATGCTAAAATAAGAACCATCCTTAAAAAGAGGGTTTTTAATAAAATGACAAGTATAGGTGGGTCCAGAAAGGAAGATGCTATAGATTAAACTGTAACTAAAGCCTTAGCATCCAGACCAAAGTGAAAGGTTGATTGGATTCCAGTAATAGTTGTCAACTGATGAATTTTTAAGTCTGTGGACTGATATCAGTTGTTTCATGAAAGAGGCTGTGTGTCTTTAAATCCACCACCTGGATTTCTACATCTGCTTTGAGCTACAAAAGACCCAGATTTAGCCATTGGAGGACACACAACTTTCCAACCTGGGAACTGAAACCTGTCTGGTTGAACCTCATCACGCAGGCTCAAAGTTGAATAGAATGGGTTAATTTTTAAGACAGGACAATGAGACATTCCTATAAAATTAAGAGACAATCATTAGGCTGTTTTATTTTTTGAAAGTGGTATTGAGACACCTGTCAATCCTCAGCCAGATTTCTCTGAAGATGATGCAGAAAGTTGAATGTGATAAGAAAGCTGTTTGTGATCATTGTTGATAACCTAGCAGAATGTCTATCACTAAAGAGTATCATAAAAATTCTTTAAAAGCCATTATTGCCTTGTTGAATAGCTTTAGTTCAATAAGCATCAATGTTATCACTGAATTTATGGTTTTGCAAGAATTTTATTGAATACCTATTTTCTCTGTCCATAGTGAATAATGTTCGAGCTTTAGAAGCCCAAGCAAGTAAGTTCAACTGAAATAAAAGGGCTTTAACAAAATGCTCCGGTTCTGCCTTAAATGCTGAAGTCGTCTCTCTTACGTCATATCCTGTCATCTCTGATACTTGAAATTCCTTATTGTTTGAGACCCATATTGACAACATCTATTTTCTGTCAACAGATGCTTTGCAAAGAGAACAGACAGCCCTTCTTCAATCCCGTAAGTTCAAATTTTTTTTTGATATACTACAGCTTATTAAGTACCTTCCATTGCTTGTTCCAGGTGTTGTGTCTTAAAATGGGAAGGTGCTCTGTACAATATGTTGCTTAGGCTGCGAGATAAGACCATATGACCATAAGATATAGGAGCAGAAGTAGGCCATTTGGCCCATCAAGTCTGCTCTGCCATTCAATCATCGGCTGATCCACTTCATCCAGTCATCCCCACTCCCCTGCTTTCAACCCATACCCTTTGATGCCCTGGCTAATCAAGAACCTATCTCTGCCTTGAATACACCCAGTGACTTGGCCTCCACAGCTGCTCATGGCAACAAATTCCACAGAGATGGGTGATTTTGCAGATTCTGGAAATCTTAAGCAATACATGCATATTGGTTAGAGTCCATGTAGAATTTTGTGCTCAATTTTCAGCCAATAAAGAGTACATTTTTCTGTGCTTCTCAATGCTCCTGCAAACTTTGATAATTGGGAAGGAAAGGGACAGAAGCCAGAATAAGAAGAAGGGGGAAGGGGGGAGGGGGGGAAGTGTATGAGCTGGCAGGTGGGTGGGTGGGGAAGGGGGATAAAGTAAGAAGTTGGGAGTGGATAGGTGGTCAAAAGGCAGGATCTCTCCCAGTGGCCAGTTATTTGAATTTGACTTCTCATTCTGACATGCTTGGCTGCAGTCTCCTGTACGGCAATGATGAGACCAAACTCAGGTTGGAAAAGCAACACCACATATTCCATCTGGATATCCTCCAACCTGATGGCAAGAAAATTGATGTCTTTAACTTCCATTATTATCACACCCTCCCCCCACTACTTCCCCACCCATTACTTTCTTATTCTGGCTTCTTCTCCATTCCTTTTCAGCCTTGGCCCGAAATATCAACTGTTTATTCCTCTCCATAGATGCTACCTGACCTGCCTTTCATGTGTGTTGATCCAGATTTCCAGCATCTGCAGAATCTCGTGTTTATCTTTTTAAATTGTCATCAGTTATTCACAAAAAGATACATTTTCTAGTTATTGATTCTTTCATTCCAACTCTAAAATATAAAATTAACATTCAGTGAGGTCACTGAAGAATTTGAAACCAGCAGGATGATGGAATTTTATTGGGCCCACCTAACAGCCCATAGCATCCTAAACATGTGTTCCTGATGTAAGTATGAAATCTTATTACCAGGTATCAGCTCTATGGATCATCATGCATTGCAATGCTCACTAGAAAACCCATCATATGAAACTGTAAATCTAGCAAATAATGTGATTTATTTCCTATTTTAAGGATTGAATTTAAAAAAGCTACTTTTTACATACATGTGGTGATAAGTATGTACTCTGATAATAAATTTTACTTCGAACTTTCTGCTATCCTGACGTATTTGCTCTTTATTTTAAAATATTTCACTGCAACTATTACACCTGAACTTGTAAATTTTCAAGACCCCATTAAAAAGCTCACAAGTCCCTGATCAATATTTATCTTCAACCAACATCACATTCTTCTTAATAAGCCCATCACCCTAACCAGGGCTTAGGCTGCTGTCACCAGTTCACCAGAGACCTCTGCCCTGGGACAGAAGAAGGTTGATCAGCCCTGTGGCTTCCAATTTCACCACATGACTTCATACGTCTTCTAGGCAGAGATCCTTTCTCTCCCAGAGAGCTTCTGTAGGTGTTCCTGCAGCTCTGTATTTTTACAGGATGGGGTTGCTCGCACCATGGCAAATCCCTCCTCCTTTCACAGCCAGGCTTGGGAGCGTACATGGCGGAGTTCGCCATCACAGTACAGATTTTATGTTTGTAGGGTCTGACTATACATATCTCAAGAAGGCAGCATCCTTCATTAAGGACCCAGAACATGCCTTCTTCTGAGTACTATCATCAGAAAGGAGGTACAGGAGCCCAAGAACACACACTCAATATTTTAAAAACAGCTTCTTCCCCTCTGCTATCAGTTTTCTAAATGGTCCATGAACCCTTGAGCACTACCTCAATATTTTGCTCTCTTTTCACATGATTTATTTGTTTTTATACACTCAGTAGCCACTTTTTTAGGTACATCTTATACCATTGGTGCCAAAGTTGCCACTGTCTTCTGCTGCTTCAAGGTTCAATGTGTTGTGCATCAGAGATGGTTCTTCTGCACACCATTATTGTCCCTGGAGGTTAATGTTGCCTTCCAGTTAGCTTGGACCAGTCTGGCCATTCTCCTCTGACCTCTCTCATTAACAAGGCATTTTCGCCCACAGAAACACTGCTCACTTGATGTTTTCACACCATTTTCTTAAACTCTAGAGCATATATGTCAAACTCAAGGCCCGCGGGCCAAATCCGGCCCGCGGTGGAATTATCTTTGGCCCACGAGATAATATCTAATTACTATTAAAGCTGGCCCCAGTAATCGAAGCGCCTATGGCGTATGATATGGCTAATGCTGAGTTTATTCAGGTACCCGGTTTTTAGGGTTTTTAGTGTTTATTCGGCAGTCTTGCTCGGCAGTCTTCTTCATAAGAAACGGAATTTGTAAAGTGAAACACTTTGTAGTTATAGCAGAGACTGAAACACATGAGAACAGGCTGAAAAAATGGAGGCAACGAAAGCTGCGTTCGCACGCGTCCGACTGATCCGGCCCGCATGAAGCTGCATTTTGCTCAATCCGGCCCGTGACCTAAAATGAGTTTGACACCCCTGCTCTAGAGACTGTTGTGCATGAAAATCTCAGGAAATCAGCTGCTCCCATTAAACACAAACAAACCCCATTTGGCAGCAAAACTCAATCCACGGTCAAAGTCAATTTAACATCACATTTCTTCCTTAGAAATGTGTTCGGTCTAAACAACAACTAAACCTTCTGACTATGTCTACATGTTTTCATGCGTTGAGTTGCTGCCACATGATTGGCTGATTAGGCATTTGCATTAACGAGCAGGTGTACAGGTGTACTGAATAAAGTAGTCACAGTGTATATTTCTTATGGCAATTTATCATAATTTGTTATGCATTTCACTGTACTGCTACCACAAAACAACAAACTACAACATATATCAGTTATCTTAAACCTGATCCTGATGCATTAGCTAACAATTGCCTATACTATTATTACCATTCATCACTAAAAGTACTTAATTTGTTACAAAATTCTGCAGGAAGCAGTAAACAATAAAAAGTACATCACTTATTCATTCCTTCCTTCTTTCTTTAGTTTCTCGACAAGATAGAGCAAAAAGAAGAGCAAAGAAAAGAGAAAGGAAACGACGAGAATCTGTACCAATCCAACAAGGAGAGCGCAGAATCATTCTGATGCGTCCAGGCCGAAGAACAGAACCATCCAGTAAGTTCAAGATGAAAGATTCAATGTGTAAAGTGTTGAGTATTTAGTACATCAACATATTTCAGTAATATTGTAAATATATTTTTTGATTAAGCATTCTTTGTTGATAACATAATGCATTGTAGATTATATGTAAAAGTACCTAAATGGCATATGTCATAATGCCACCATGTCATATGTGCACATCTTGATTAAAGTAAGAATGAAGTTAGACTCACATTCCAGATTCCCTTGTTCTTCTTCCAATTCATTTTATGCTTTGGAGTTACAAAATACAACATAAAGCATTTAAATTTTGTAATTAAAATCACATTTATCAACTCCATTACAGAACAGTACAGCACAGGAATTGGCCCTTCAGCACACAATGCTGTACTAAACTAATCAGATTAGAATTCAAATGACTAACTAATCCCTTCTGCCTACACCATTCCCATATCCTTCCATGTTCCTCACATTTACGTACAGTACCTATTATAAAATGGGTGAACAGATCAGTTGCTCAATAACAGAGGAATAGGACGTACCCAAAATTTTGCAAATAAATCTTTCTTAGATATGTAAAGTAAATTAAATGATCTAGCAGGAATCTATGAAACATCATTAACACTTTCTAGACTCATTGTGAAAATCATTGTGGTGTTTTCTCTCACACGAGAGAAAGAGAAAACAAAAGTTGCAGAAGGTGTAGGGAATAAATAGAAATATCGTTGACAGAGTGAAGCCAGATTGTAATGGAGATATGCTAATTAATAAAAATGGATGGGTAAATGAAATATATTACAGAATAAGCTATGTTGGACATGGGAATGAGAGGCAAAAAGATGAGACTTAACTTCCAAAGATTTCTTTATCCAGTAGACATTAACCTGTAGCTTGTAGTTAACCTAAATTTCTCAGTCTTGCTCTCTTGATCAAAGCTACCATTTTCCAATACAAGTGAGGTCTAATTAAGAGCTTTATAGAGTTGCAACATGACCTTGCGGCTCTTCAACTCAGTTCCCCAACTAATAAAGAGCAACATTTAGACCATAAGACTTAGGAGCAGAATTAGGCAACTCTGACGATCAAATCTGCTTCGCCATTCCATCTAATTTGTTATCCCTCTCAACTCCATTCTCCCTATAACCTTTGATGCCCAGACTAACCATTAGCGTATTAACCTCTGCTTTAAATATATTCAATGATATGGCCTCCAGTGTCTGCAGCAATGAATTCCACAGATTCACTACCCTATGGATAAAGAAATTCCTTTTTATCTTTGTTCTAAATTGAAGTCCCTCTATTCTGAGGCTGTTCCCTCTGGTCCTAGACTTACCCACTATAGGAAACATCCTCTCCACATCCACTCTGTCTAGACCTTACTATATTCAATAGGTTTCAATGAGGTCCTCCCTTATTCTTCTAAACTCCTATGAGTACAGGACCAGAGCCATCAAATTCTCCATGTAAATTAACCTTTTCATTCCCAGAATCATTCTTGTGAACCTTCTCTGAACTGTCTCCAATGCCAGCACATCTTTTCTTAGATAAGGGACCCAAAAATCAGAGATGCAAAGGGACTTGGGAGTCCTTGTGCAGAACACCCTAAAGGTTAATTTGTAGGTCAAATTGGTGGTGAGGAAGGCAAATGCCATGTTAGCATTCATTTCAAGAGATCTAGAATACAAGAGCAAGGATGTGATGCTGAGGCTTTATAAGGCACTGGTGAGGCCTCACCTTGAGTATTATGAACAGTTTTGGGCCCCTCATCTTAGAAAAGATGTGCTGCCATTGGAGAGGGTCCAGAGGAGCTACACAAGGATAATTCCAGGAATAAAAGGGTTATCATATGAGGAACGTTTGGCTCTGGGTCTGTACTCACTGGAATTCAGAAGGATGAGGGGGGATCTCATTGAAACCCTTCGACTGTTGAAAGGCCGAGACAGAGTAGATGTGGAAAGAATGCTTCCCATGGTGGGAGAGTCTAGGACAAGAGGGCACAGCCTCAGGATAGAGGGGATCTCTTTCAAAAGAGATGTGGAAAAAATTTCTTTAGCCAGAGGGTGGTGAATTTGTGGCATTTGTTGCCACATGCAGCTGTGGAGGCCAGATCATTGGGTGTATTTAAGGCAGAGATTGATAGGTTCTTGATTGGACATGGCATCAAAAGTTACAGGGAGAAGAACAGGAACTGGGGTTGAGGAGGAGAGAAAAAAATGGATCAGCCATGATTGAATGGCAGAGTAGATTCAATGCGCAAAATTCTGCTCCTATGTCTGATGGTCATATGTCTTATAGTCTAAAACTCCAAGCCAAGTCTGACCAATATCTTATAAAGCCTTAACATTACATCCTTGCTTTTATATTCTACCCCTCTCAAAATGAATGCTAACATTGCATTTACCTTCTGAACCACCAGCTCAACCTGCAAGTTAACCTTTAAGGAATCCTGCACAAGGACTCCCATTTTTGAATTTTCTCTCTGTTTAGAAAATAGGCAACCCCTTTAGTAGACTATTCCATGCCATTTAGTAGAGAAATTTAGTAACTTGGACTAAGGAACTGGGTAACATTAGTATCTTAGTTCAAAAATAATAATTTTTTGTAACATTAGTAACCAAGAAAACCACTTAATAAGAATACCTAAGAAAATGACTAAGTTATTTCTATCTTGTCTTCTAGTGTTAAGATCTGTGTTACATAACCTCTGGAAGAGAAGAATAGTAACAGAACCAGCATGGCCACCACGAATAATGGAATTGTTGCCCAGAGAGAGGAAAATCGCAGCTGCATACCGTCAGTTGAAGTTATAAATAATGACTAGAATTTGATTTAGAAATTTTGAAAAAACTTTTACGGATACTTTTGGTTATTTGGAGCACCAGAGGGAGGTAATGGCCAGGTGAAGAGATAAGGTGGGAAAAGGAAATGGGAATGTGTGTAGGGGGGGGGGGGAGGAATTACTGGAATTCTGAGAAATCAACGTTCATGCCATCAGAAGTAGGCTACCCAGACAGAATATAAGGTGTTGCTCCTCCAACCTGAGTGTGGCCCTATCTTGGCAGTAGAGGAGGCCATGGACTGACATGTCAGCATGGGAATGGGAAGTAGAATCGAAATGGGTGTCCACCAGGAAATCCTGCTTTTTGTGATGGAGAGAAGGTGCTCAGCGAAGTGGTCTCCCAATCTACATCAGGTCTCACCAATATATAGGAAGCCACACTGGGAGCATCAAATGCAGTAGATGACCCCAAAAGACTCATAGATGAAGTATTGTCTCACCAGGAAGTACAGGTTGGGTCATTGAATGGTAGTGAGAGAGGTGGTGTAGGGGTAGGTGTGGTACTTGTTCCATTTGCAAGGTTAAATGCCAAGAGGGAGATCAGTGGGGAGGGAAGAATGGACAAGAGAGGTGTGTGGGAGTCATCCCTGTGGAAAGCAGATAATGGGGGTACGAAAGGATGTGCTTGGTGGTGGGATCCCTTTGGAGATGCAGAAGTTATGAAGAATTATGTGCTGGATGCAGAGGCTTATGGGATGGTAGGTGAGGGCAAAAGGAACCCTATCCCTGGTGTGGTGTCAGGAGGATGTGATAAGGGCAGATGTGCATGAAATCTAAGAGATGCGGCTGAGGGAAGGGTTGATGATGGAAAAGGAAAGCCCCTTTTTTTGAAGAAGGACATTTCAGTTGTTCTGGAATGAAAAGCCTCATCCTGGGAACAGATGCGGCAAACACGGAGGAACTGAGAAAAAGGAATGGCATTTTTTTAAATTGACAAGGTAGGAAGAGGTATAATCCAAATAGATATGAGAGTCAACACGAGGAAATCTGCAGATGCTGGAAATTCAAACAACAACACACACAAAATGCTGGTGGAACACAGCAGGCCAAGCAGCATCTATAGGGAGAAGCGCTGTCGACGTTTCGGGCCGAGACCCTTTTTTGAATTTTCTCTCTGTTTAGAAAATAATCAACCCCTTTAGTAGACTATTCCATGCCACTTAGTAGAGAAATTTAGTAACTTGGACTAAGGGTCTCGGCCCGAAACGTCGACAGCGCTTCTCCCTATAGATGCTGCCTGGCCTGCTGTGTTCCACCAGCATTTTGTGTGTGTTGTAGATATGAGAGTCAGTGGGTTTATAAAAGTTATCAGTAGATAGACATCTCCAGAGATGGAGACAGAGAGATCGAGAAAAGGGAGTGAGATGTCAGAAATGGACGAAGTAAACTTGAGAGCAGGGTGGAAGTTGGGGGCAAAGATGATGAATTTGATGAGCTCAGCACGGGTTAGGGAAGCCCCACCAATCCAGTCATCAATGTGGTATAGGAAGAGTTGGGGAGTGATGCTAGCGTAGACTTGGAACATGGAAGGCTCTATGTAGCCAACGAAAAGGCAGGCATAGCTGGGACTCATGCAAGTGAAGTCGATATTTAAGGACAAGGCCTCAGGGTACTTGTAGGCTCATGATAAAACAGGCCATAATCTGCTAATCCAGCACAAATGAAGTCACAAGTGGGTGCATTTTGAATTCAGTGAAATGGCCACTTTTTAAATGTGGTATTTGTTTTCTTAATATAAAGTTACCTGATATTGCTTCACTTATACTTGATATAGTTAATTTTATCTCTTTAATATGATCAATGTTATTATCTTTTAAATTCATTATTTGAGAATGAATGTTAATAAGCATTAAAAACAGCAAATGCCACAAAAACTCAGCAGGTCAGGCAGCATTTGAGAAAGAGCAGCAGGTTTGTTTCATTTTTGTTTCAGAGGAAGATAAAAAGATTTGTTTTATTTATCTCGTGTACGTCAAAACATACAACAACATGCATTATTTGCGTCAACAACCAACACAGCCTGAGCACGTGCTGGGGACAGTCTGCAAATATCACCATGTTTCTGACGCCAGTATAACATACCCAAAACTTTCAAACCCTAATCCGTACGTCTTTGGAATATGGGAGGAAAGTAGACCACCTGAAGGAAACCTACATGGCAACAGAGAGAACGTACTAGTTCCTTACAGACAGTGGCACGAACTACACTCTGATCTTACCGTTGGCACTATAAAGCAATTGCACTAAACACTATGCTATCGTACTGCCCAGGTTTCCAGCATCTTCAGTTATCTTGATTTTTGTTAAAATTGAGAATAATGTGGACAAAGTACATTTTAGTAGTTGACAAATACCAATTAACATGTACGAAGTTGTAGGCATCACTGAACCATGGCTGAAAGAAGATTAGAGCTGGGAGCTTAATGTCCAAGGTTGCTCATTGCATCAAAAGGAAAGAACAGGCAGGAAGGCAGAGGGGTGGCACTGTTCTGCTGGTAAAACATGAAATCACATCATTAGAAAGAGGTGAAGAAGGGTCAGAAAGTATTGAAACATTGTAAATAGAAGTAAAGAACTGCAAGGGTAAAAAGACCCTGATGGGAATTGTATACAGACCCCAAAAAATAGGGAAGATGTAAATGCATGCCAATTGGGCAATGTTACAGTAGTCATGGAGGATTTCAATATGCAGTAGATTGGGAGAATCAGATTGGTGCTGGATTCAAAGAGGGAGAAATTTCTAAAATGCCTGTGAGATGGCTTTATACAACAGCTCATGTTTAACCCCACTAGAGGATCAGTTATTTTGGATTGGGTGTTGTGCAATGAACCAGAATTGATTAGAGAGCTTATGGGAGAAGAATACTTGGGACAAGTGATCATAATGTGATCTAATTCACCCTGAATTTTGAGAAGGAGAAGCTAAAGTCAGAAGTATCAGTATTACACTGGAGTAAAGGGAATTACAGATGCATGAGAGAGGAATTGTCCAGAATTGATTGGAAAGGAACTCTGGTAGGGATGATGGCAGAGCAACAATGGCTGGAATTTCTGGAAGCAATTCGGAAGGCACAGAATATATACATCCCAAAGAGGAAGAAGTATTCTATAGGAAAGATGACACAACCATGGCTAACAAGCGAAGTCAAAGCCAACACAAAAGCCAAGGAGAGGACATATAACAGAGCAAAAATTCGTGGGAAGTTAGAGAATTGGGAAGCTTTCAAATACCAATAGAAGGCAAGTAAAAAAGTCATTAAGAAGGTAAAGATGGAATACAAAAGTAAGCTAGCCAATATTATTAAAGAGAGTCCCAGAAGTGACAGGTGGAATACAGTCTCAGGAAGTGGGTGGTCATGCACTTTGGTAAAAGGAGAAATAGATCAGCCAAGATGAAATGGTAGAGTAGATTCGATGGGCCAAATGGCCGAATTCCACTCCTATGTCTTATGGTCTAAACACCCTAGAATAATTAATGATTTTTAAGAAGGATCTGTGGCATATTTCACAGTGGAATTTCTTTGAAAAGCAAATGCAACCGTGGATATAGAACAGGATTATCATTTTGCAAAAGATTCTTTCTCTCTTTATGGATGCAGCCTGAACGTTTGAATTTTTACAGCATTTTCTCATTTTATTTCAAAACTAAATGTTCTGAGAAGCAATTTACGATAAAGGTGCCATGGTAGCGTAGCGGTTAGCACGATGCTATTACAGCTTAGGGCACCAGAGTTTGGAGTTCAATTGCAGCACCATCTGCAAGGAGTTTGTACGTTCTATTCTGCCACTATCTGTAAGGAGTTTCCCTGTGGCTCTGTGGGTTTTGTTCAGGTGCTCTGGTTTCCTCCCACAGTCCAAAGATTTATTGGTTGGTAGGTTAATTGGTCTTTGCAAATTGTCCTATGATTAGGCTCAGGTTAAATTGGATGTTGCTGGGTGGCGTGGCTTGAAGGACCGACTTTGTGCTGTATCTCAATAAATAAATAAGCAAACAAGTTTTAGGAATATGGCAACACATCATAACAAATTCCTAATACATGTAACTGTATATAGCATGTAAAGTTGATCCTTAATCCCTGATCCTTGACAAAATCATTGCCAGTACTGAGGGAAGGCTTAACCCTCAGTGGGAAAGACAGGTGCAAACCAAGTAGCAAAAGGATGTGTGAGTTTCCAAGGGTATTATCACAAACTCCCACAATTTACTCCATTTTTGGGCATTCAGATTCCAAGAAAATTCATTCCATCTTAAGAAACGTTGTGCCATTACAATATATCGAGAAACTCAAGAAGAAAAATTAATGATATTCAGGTATTTTAAACCCAGTGAAAAGATACAACTCTACTTATGAACATTGAAGAAGCAATACACAATAAAAATAAATTGCAATAAGTACAGAATATATTATATATATATAAAATAATTAAATAAGAATTGCAAAAAAAGAAGAAACCATCCTGGTAGTGTTCATGCGTTCACTGTCCATTCAGAAATCTGATGGTGGAGTGGGAGTTAGAACCATAAAACCATAGAACACTACAGCACAGAAAACAAGCCATTTGGCCCTTCTAGTCTGTGCCAAAACTTTATTCTGCTAGTCCCATTGACCTGCAACCAGTCCATAACCCTCCAGACCTCTCCCATCCATGTATCTATCCAATTTATTCTTAAAACTTAAGAGTGAGCCCACATGTACCACATCAGATAGCAGCTTGTTCCACACTTTCACAACTCTCTGAGTAAAGAAGTTCCCCCTAAACCTTTCCCCTTTCACCCTAAAGCCATGTCCTCTCATACTTATCTCTCCTAATCTATGTGAAAGAGCCTACTCACATTTACTCTGTCTATACCCCTCATAACTTTGTAAGGCTCTATCAAATCCCCCCTCACCTACACTCCAAGGAATAAAGTCCTAACCTGTTCAATCTTTCCCTTTAACTCAACTCCTGAAGACCCGGCAACATCCTAGTAAATCTTCTCTGCACTCTTTCAATCTTACTGATATCCTTTCTATAGTTAGATGACCAGTTGTTCTAAAAGATTGAGTGTGTGTCTTCAAGCTCCTGTACCTCCTCCAATGAGAAGAGTATATGTCCTGGGTGATGAGATCTTCAATTATAGATGTCACCCATTTGAGGCATCACCTTTTGAGGGTGTCCTCGATACTGGGGAGGCTAGTGCCCATGATGGAGCTGGCTGATTTTTTAACTTCCCTCAGCTTTTTCCAATCCTATGCAGTGGCCCCTCCATACCCAATGGTGACACAACCAGTTAGAATGTTCTTCATGGTAGAGCTCACTCCAACTTTCACTTCACTTCATTGATTAATTACCCCCCTCCACAGATGCTGACCTGCTGAGTTCCTCCCACTTTGTGTGTGTTGCATTGAGGTCGGGGTGTGGAACTGTGGAATATGTTCCTAGTGTCACTATATGGACATACAATCAATCTATGCATATGAGCTATTTTATATATTTATATTTATTGTAATTTTTGTTATAATTGTGTTCTTTATCTTACTGTGTTTTTTCGTGCTGCGTCAGATCCAGAGTAACACATATCTCATTTTCCTTTATACTTGTATACTGGAAATGACATTAAATAATCTTGAATCAGCTAACTATTTAGTTATAGTCATAAAGTCTTACAGCACTGTTTTTATGTGCAAGATCTAATTACCTCCACTCTTTATCAACATAGTGAACAGAAAACAAGCCGAAGAGCGTGGTAAGTTATAGAAAAGTTCAAAGTAAATGGGAGGCTGAGAAGCTGGTGTGGGGGGCAGAGTGTCAGGTTCTTGGATTATTGGGATCTATTCTGGGGGAGATATGACCTGTACAAAAGTGAGGGGTTTCACCTGTACATGAGGGGGACCAATATTCTCATGGGCAGGTTTGTTAGAGCTGTTGGGAAGGGTTTAAACTAATTTGGCAGGAGGGGTGGGAACCAGAGTGAAGAGGCTCAGGATAGGACAGGTGGTTAAAAAAAGCAGCAAAGATAGCATGCAATCATACTGTTAGGAAGGGCAGGGAGATGATAGGACAAAATTGCAGCCAGCAGGATGAGCATCAGTGCATTACAGATGCAGAATCAAAAAAGGGTAGCGAATACAGTGCTCAAAGTGTTATATCTCATTGTACAGAGTATAAGAAATAAGGTGGTTGATCTTGTTGCACTATTACAGACTGTTAGATATGATTTTATGGCCATCATTGAATCATGGCAGAAGGATGGTTGAAGTTGGGAGCTGAATGTATCAGAGGAATAGGAAGGTAGGCAGAGAGAGGTGTCGTGGCTCTGCTGGTAAACACTGGCATCAAATCAGTAGAAAGGTGTGACATAGGATCGGAAGATGTTGAATCTTTATGGGTTGAGTTGAGAAACTGCAGAGGTAAAAGGAACCTGATGGCAGATATATACAGACCTCCCAACAGAAGCTGGGATGTGGATCACAGATTACAACAGGAAATAGAAAAGTATGTCAAAAGGGCAATATTATAATAGTCATGGGAGATTTTAACATGCAGGTCAATTGGGAAAATTAGGTTGGTAATGGATCTCAAGAGAGTGAGTTTGTTGCATGCGTACAATATGGTCTTTTAGAGCAATTTGTCATTGAGCCTACTAGAAGATCAGCTATATTGTATTGGGTGTTAGGAAATGAACTGGAGGTGATTAGGGAGTGTAAGGTAAAGGAACCCTTACAAGACTGTGATCACAATATGATTGAGTTCAACTTGAAATTTGATAGGACGAAAGTAAAGTCTAACATAGCAGTATTTCAGTGGAGTAAAGGAACTTACAGTGGTATGAGAGAGGAGTTAGCCAAAGTAAATTGGAAGGAGATGCTGGCAAGGATTACAGCAGAGAGGCAATGGTGTGATTTTCTGGGAAAAATGAGGAAGGTGCAGGATAGATGTATTCCAAAAATTAAGAAATACTCAAATGGCAATATAGTACAACTGTGGCAGACAAGGGAGGTCAAAGATATTGGTGTTCCCATTCCTGGCCATAATGCAGCCAGTCAGCACACCTTCCACCACACACATTTATAAGTTTGCCAAGGTTTTCAGTGACATGCTGAACTTCCGTAGTCTCCTGAGGAAGTAGAGGCCCTGTCGTGCTTTCTTTGTAATAATATTTAAACAATGGGACCTGTCTGAGATAGTGACACCAAGAAATTTAATTACTGGCCCCCTCCGCCTTTGATCCTCCAACGATCACTGGCTCATGGACCTCTGGTTTCCTTCTCTTGAAGTCTACAATTAGTCCCTTGATCTTACTGACATTGAGTTACAGATTGTTGCTATTACACCACTCGATCAAGTTTTCAACCTCCCTCCTGCCTGCTGATTCATCACTCCCTTTGATACAGCCCACAATTGTGTTATCAGCAAATTTGTATATAGCGTTGGAGCTATACTTAGCCACACAGTTACAGGTGTAAAGCAAGTACAGCAGAGTGCCAAGTACACTTCTCTACGGTGCTCCTGTGCTGATGAAGAATGTGGAGGAGATGTTTCTGCCAATCTGAACTGTCTTGGGTGTATAAGTGATGAAATCAAGGATCCGATTGCCCAAGGGGGTATTGAGGCCCAGGTCTTGGAGGTTACTGATTAGTTCTGAGGGGATGATGGTGTTAAATGCCAAGCTGTAATCAATAAAGAGCAACCTGATGTATGCATCTTTGCTGTTCAGATGTTCCAGGATTGTGTGAAACAGATAAACAGTTAAAAAAGAAGCAGATAAACAAACTTAACTTTGATAAAATACTGTACATCTTCATGACATTTTGCAAGATAGAACAGGGGTATGGCTGACCCATATTTTAGGCGATATATTAACTAGCAAATTATTATACCTCACTGGTAAAGGAACTTGCACCCCAACTGCAGTAATTAATGATAATGCAATCTCCACCCTGGTTGTTAAACATTAGCTAGTTTACTGATCACTGCTTAGATGCAGTAACAAGTTAAGTATCTCCTCAGTGGGGTAAGCAGGTTCTGCAAGACCACCTAGTATAGAGTCATGGAGTAATATTGGCTCACCATGTACAGCAGAACTGTCTCCACAACTTATAGGCTCACTTTTAAGGACTCTGCAACTCATGTTCTCAGTAACTTATGTTTTTTATTTATTATTTTCATGATACATCCTCTTTTGCACGTTGGATGTTCATCAACCTTTGTTATCGACAGTTTTTCATAAATTCTATTGTATTTCATTATTTTCCTGTAAATGCCTGCAAGAAAATGAATCTCAAGGCTGTATAATATGGTGACATTTGAACTTCGACAACAATTATCTCTCTATACTAATTCAAGAGCTTCACGTCTCATCTGGATGAGGGTAACTTCTCTCCACCTCCTTCTCAGGCAATCTGTTCCAGATTGTAACCACCCACTGTACTCTGAAAAAAATCCTCCTCATATCCTGGCCAAACCGCTCCTTAAACCTGTTGCCTCTGGGTCGCAGATACCCCTGCCATGGAGAAAGGCATCTTATTATCTAAGACCATAAGACAAAGGAGCAGAAGTCGGTCATTCGGCCCATTGAGTCTGCTCCGCCATTTCATCATGAGCTGATCCAATCTCCCCTTTAGTCCCATTCCCCCACCTTCTCACCATAAACTTTGATGCCCTGACTACTCACATACCTATCAATCTCTGCCTTAAATACACCCAAAGACTTGGCCTCCACTGACACCCCTGGCAACAAATTCCATAGATTCACCACCCTCTGGCTAAAAATTTTTTTTCGCATCTCTGTTCTGAATGGGCGCCCTGCATTCCTCAAGTCATGCCCTATCGTACTAGACTCCCCCACCATGGGAAACAACTTTGCCACATCCACTCTGTCCATGCCTTTCAACATTCGAAATGTTTCTATGAGGTCCCCCTTCATTTTTCTAAACACCAAGGAGTACAATCCAAAAGCGGTCAAACGTTCCTCATATGTTAACCCTCTCATTCCCGGAATCATTCTAGTGCATCTTCTCTGAACCTTCTCCAATGTCAGCATATCCTTTCTTAAATAAGGAGCCCAAAACTGCATACAGTATTCCAAGTGAGGTCTTACCAGTGCCTTATAGAGCCTCAACATCACATCCCTGCTCCTATACTCTATTCCTCTAGAAATGAATGCCAACATTGCATTCGCCTTCTTCACCACCGACTCGACCTGGAGGTTAACCTTAAGGGTATCCTGCACGAGGACTCCCAAGTCCCATTGCATCTCAGAACTTTGAATTCTCTCCCCATTTAAATAATAGTCTGCCCGTTTATTTCTTCTACCAAAGTGCATGACTGTACACTTTCCGACATTGTAATTTATTTGCCACTTCTTTGTCCATTCCCCCAATCTCTCTGCAGACTCTCTGTTTCCTCAGCACTACAGGCCCCTCCACCTATCTTTGTATCATCAGCAAACTTAGCCACAAAGCCATCAATTCCATAATCCAAATCGTTGATATACAATATAAAAAGAAGCAGCTCCAACACGGACCCCTGTGGAACACCACTGGTAACCGGCAGCCAACCAGAATGGGATCCCTTTATTCCCACTCTCTGTTTCCTGCCAATCAACCAATGCTCTATCCATGTATGTAGCTTTCCCGTAATTCCATGGGCTCTTATCTTGTTTCGCAGCCTCATGTGCGGCACCTTGTCAAAGGCCTTCTGAAAGTCTAAGTACACAACATCCACTGCATCTCCCTTGTCTAGCCTACTTGTAATTTCCTCAAAATATTGCACTAGGTTTGTCAGGCAGGATTTTCTTTTAAGGAACCCATGCTGAGTTCTGCCTATCTTGTCATATGCCTCCAGGTACTCGGTAACCTCATCCTTGACAATCGACTCTAACAACTTCCCAACCACCGATGTCAAACTAACAGGTCTATAATTTCCTTTTTGCTTCCTTGCCCCCTTCTTAAATAGCAGAGTGACAGTCCTCCGGAACCAGGCCAGAATCTATCGACTTTTGAAAGATCATTACTAATGCCTCCGCAATCTCCACTGCTACTTCCTTCAGAACACAAGGGTGCATTCCATCTGGTCCAGGAGATTTATCTACCCTTAGACTATTCAGCTTCCTGAGTACTTCCTCTGTCGTAATTGTGACTGCGCATATTTCTCTTCCCTGACACCCTTGAATGTCCGGTATATTGCTGATGTCTTTCTCAGTGAAGACTGATGCAAAATACTCGTTCAGTTCCTCCGCCATCTCTTTATCTCCCATTACAATTTCTCCAGCATCATTTTCTATCGGTCCTATATCTACTCTCACCTGTCTTTTACTCTTTATATACCTGAAAAAGCTTTTAGTATCCTCTTTGATATTATTTGCTAGCTTCCTTTTCATAGTTCATCTTTTCCCTCTTAATGACCTTCTTAGTTTTCTTTTGTAAGCTTTTAAAAACTTCCCAGTCCTCTGTCTTCCCACTAATTTTTGCTTCCTTGTATGCCCTCTGCTTTGCTTTTACTTTGGCTTTGACTTCTCTTGTCAGCCACGGTTGCATCCTTTCTCCATTTGAAAATTTCTTCTTCTTTGGAATATATCTGTCTTGTACCTTCCTCATTTCTCGCATAAACTCCAGCCACTGCTGCTCTGCCGTCCTTCCCGCTAGTGTCCCTTTCCAGTCAACCTTGGCCAGTTCCTCTCTCATGCCACTGTAATTTCCTTTACTCCACTGAAATACCGACACATCGGATTTCAGCTTCTCTTTCTCAAATTTCACAGTGAACTCAATCATGTTGTGATCACTAAGGGTTCCTTCACCTCAATCTCTCTAATTACCTCTGGTTCATTACACAATACCCAATCCAGTACAGCCGATCCCCTAGTGGGCTCAACAACAAGCTGTTCTAAAAAGCCATCTCATAGACATTTTACAAATTCTCTCTCTTGAGATCCAGTGCCGACCTGATTTTCCCCAATCCACTCGCATGTTAAAATCCCCAACAATTATCATAACACTGCCCTTTTGGCAAGCCTTTTCTATTTCCTGTTGTAATTTGTAGTCCACATCACTGCAGCTGTTTAGAGGCCTGTAGATAACTGCCATCAGGGTCCTTTTACCCCTGCGATTTCTTAGCTCAACCTATAAAGATTCTGTACCTTCTGATCCTATGTCAACTCTTTCTAATGATTTAATATTTCTTACCATTAATGCCACGCCACCCCCTCTACCTACCTGCTTATCCTTCTGATACATCGTGTATTCTTGGACATTCAGCTCCTAGAGACATGCAACCTTTAGCCATGTCTCAGTGATGGCCACAATATCATACCCGCCAATCTGTAACTGTACAACAAGATCATCCACCTAATTCCTTACGCTGCGTGCATTTAAGTATAACACCTTAAGTCCAGTATTTGATATGTTTTGCATTGATTGCACTGCAACTCATCCCAATGGCTGCAAATTTGCTCCATCACCTGCTTGTCCTTCCTGACATCCTTACTGCTCACTACCTTAGATCTATTTCTGTTTTCCCTCTCCTCCGCTCCATCATTCCGGTTCCCATCCCCCTGCCAAATTAGTTTAAACCCTTCCTAACAGCTCTATTAAACTTTCCCACCAGGATCTAGGTCCCCCTAGGATTCAAGTGTAACCCGTCCTTTTTGTACAGGTCACACCTGCCCCAAAAGAGGTCCCAATGATCCAGAAACTTGAAATCCCTGCCCCCTGCTCCAATCCCTCAGCCACGCATTTATCCTCCACCTCATTCCATTCCTACACTCACTGTCGTGTGGCACAGGCAGTAATCCCGAGATTACTACCTTTGCAGTCCTTCTTCTCAACTGCCTTCCTAACTCCCTATATTCTCCTTTCAGGACCTCTTCCCTTTTCCTACCTATGTCATTGGTACCTATATGTACCACAACCTCTGGCTCCTCACCCTCCCACTTCAGGATATCTTGGAGCGATTAGAAACATCCTGGACCCTGGCACCAGGGAGGCAAACAATCATCTGGGTCTCCTGATTGCATCCACAGAATCGCCTATCTGACCCCCGAACTATCGAGTCCCCTATTACTACTGCCTTCCTCTTCCTTTCCCTACCCTTCTGAGCCACAGGGCTGGACTCTGTGCTGGAGGCACGGCCACTGTTGCTTCCCCCAGGTAGGCTGTCCCACCCAACAGTACTCAAACAGGAGTACTTGTTGTCAAGAGGTACAGCCACCAGGGTACTCTCTAGTACCTGACTCTTCCCCTTCCCCCTCCTAACCATGACCCACCTGTCTGCCTCCCGTGGTCCCGATGTGACCACCTGCCTGTAACTCCTCTCTATCAACTCCTCACTCTTCCTGACCAGACGAAGATCATTGAGCTGCATCTCCAGTTCCCTAACACAGTCCCTTAGGAGCTGCAGCTCGGCGCACCTGGCGCAGATTTGGACGTCCGGGAGGCTAGGAGACTTCAGGACCTCCCACATCTGACACCGAAAACAACAAGCTGTCCTCACACTCATAATTCCCCCTTTCCTCAAATAACAGGAAAAACCTAAACCTAAACCTACCTTGCCTTGCCCGCTCGAGTAAATCTGCAGATGCTGGAAATTCAAACAACAACACACACAATGCTGGTGGAACACAGCAGGCCAGGCAGCATCCTGACAAAGGGTCTCGGCCCAAAACGTCGACAGCGCTTCTCCCTATAGATGCTGCCTGGCTTGCTGTGTTCCACCAGCATTTTGTGTGTGTTGTTGCCTTGCCGGCTTCTGCCTAAGCCCGTTGAGCCAAAGCCCTTAAGCCTTCACTCTGCTCCCAGCACTACACTATCTATAGTATGCCTTTCATCTATGTCCATTGTACCTATTTCATCTGTTCTTCTATCAGTCTCCCATCACTTCAAGAAAAACAAACCTAATCAAATTGAGTCTCTTTTCATATAAGTGGCCCTGGTGGATCTCCACACCTTCCCCAGAAATGGAAATATTCCAGCTGCAGCTCAGTGTCATTCTATATATTCACATCAGGACCTCCCTGCATTTATTATATACCCTGGCTAATGAAGACAAGAATCTTGTCAACCGTCTACATCTCGTTACCTTCCTGTACTGACACCTTCAGAGATCTTTGGACTTGTGTACCAAGTTCCCTTTGTTCCTCAAGAATTCTTAGCGCTATGGTATATGGTGACCCCCAAAATGTGTCATATCACCCTTATCAGGATTAAATTCCATCTTGCCACTTTCCAGCTCATCAATACATTTTTTAGCTTAAGACTATCACCTCACTATTGACTATGTCATCAATTTATGTGTCATCTACAAACTGTTTAAGCACAATTCTGACATTCACATCAAAACTGTTAATACATATATCTTTTATAAGGGTCTCAGTACCAATACCTGTGGCACACTGCTGCAAAAGCAATTGTCCATCATCACCTCTATCACTTAATACCAAGCCAACTTTAAGTCACCTTGGATTCCATGGCCTATAAACTCTTGGGGTACTTCTGTGTGGGACCTTTTCAAAGTCCTTCCTAACATTAATGTAAACCATATCAACCACAATGCCTTAATATATTTAGTTACCTCTTCAAAACCTCGGTTAAATTATTCAGACAGAATTTCCCATCATGCAGACTTTACATGATGAATTCCTGCCTTCTCAAATGTAGGTTAAATAGAATCAGAATCAAGCTTAATATCACCATCATATGTGATGAAATTTGTTGTTTTGCATCAACATTACAGTGCATACATAAAAACTACTACAAGGTACACTAATAAATATTATAAACAAATAAATAGTGCAAAAAGAGAGGAAAACATTGGGGTATTGTTCAAGAACAATTCATAAATCTAGTGGCAGAGAGGAAGAAGCTGTTCCTAAAGTGTGTCTCTTCAGTCTTCTGTATCTCTGATACATTTTTGAAGGTCAAACTTGAAGGCAAAGTTCAGGGTTAATGGCAAGATTCTTAGCAGTAGTAAGAAACAGAGGAATTTTGGGGTTGATAGGGTGGTTAAGAAGGCATATAGTATGTTGGCCTTCAATAGTCAGGGGATTGAGTTCAAGAGCCTGGTTTGATTTCCAAAAATAAAACACCTCATATTTATTTGGATAATAACAGTGTTAATGAATTTGGCCTTCCCTCAAATCAGACACTTAATTTCTGGACTATCCTTACCCCTTTCCATAACCCCTTTGAAATTTACGAAGTTATGAACACTGTCCTCAAAGTGCTTGCCCACTGACACTTCATCCTTCTTACCAGCGTAATTCCTTAGAATTAAGTCAGGAACTCTCCCATTCCAACTAGGATTATCTACATACTGGCACAAAATATCTGCTTACTGGTACTATGGTAGCATAGCAGTTAGCACGACAGTATTACAGCTCAGGCATCACAGTTTGGAGTTCATTTCCAGTGCTGCCTGTAAGAAATTTGTACATATTTCCCGTGAGCATGTGGGTTTCCTCCAAGTGTTCTAGTTTCTGCTCACAGTTCAAAGACATACTGGTGAGTAGGTTATTGCTCATTGTAAATTGTCCTGTGATCCTAATAGGCTAAGGTTAAATAGGTGGATTTTTGGGTAGTGTGGCTCATTAGGCCTTAAGGGCTGTATCTCTAAATAAAGCAAAATATGAAATAAAAATTCTCCTTGATGCACTTTAAAAACTCCACCTCACCTACTTCTTCAACACTAAGATGGTCGTAGTTACTCCAATGCCTTTCTGGGAAAAGCAATAAAAGCAAAAACAAGCTATAAATCAGAAATAAAAGCATAAATTGCTTAACATACAGCATTTGTAAATAAGACAACTAGTGCTTCAGATGTCTTTTCTTTCACCAGAACTAAGCCATCAACCTGAAACTTTCAAATCTTTTCTTCTCCCTGCCCAGATGCTACCTACCCTCCCATGTATACCCAGCCTTTTGTATCTTTGTTGTTATATCACTTTCACCAATACGTCAGCATCCATACTACATTAAACAGGTCAGAATGCCAGATCTGAGTTGAACCCCTTTTAGATCTTGCTTAGAAATTAAAGTTCAAAATAAATTTATTATCTAAGTACATATATGTCCCCATATACTGCCCTGAAATTCGGTTTCTTACAGACATTCACAGTAAAAACAAATAAACATAACAGAAACAATGAAAAACCACACATGACAATGATGGACAGACAATGTGCAAAAGACAACAAACTGTGCAAATATAAAAAAAGAAAAAATAATAATATTGAGAACCTAATTTGTAGAGTCATTGAAAGTGTGTCCATAACTTGTGTAATCAGTTTAATATCAGGGTGAGTGAAGTTATTCTGTCTGGTTCAAGAGCCTGATCACTGAGGGGCAATAACTGTTCCTGAATATGGTAGCTCCTGTACCTCTTTCCTGATACCAGCAACGAGAAGAGAAATAAAAGAAATAAGAAAAAATATCTATCAAACAGAATTTAGATTTATTTGATGCATGGGCTCCAACAAAGTTTTCTATCCTCCAGGTAATTGGGTTACCGTCAGGCGAGGGAAGGAGAAAGGGCAGGCAGAACAGGGTTCCCCTGTGGCCATTCCCCTCAACAACAAGTATACCGATTTGGATACTGTTGGGGGGGGGATGACTTACCTGGGACAAGATACGGCAGCTGGATCTCTGGCACTGAGTCTGGTTCTGCAGTGCGGTAGTGATAAGGGACTCGATAGAGGTACAGACAGGAGGTTCTGTGGTCGTGACAGAGACTCCCAGATGGTTTGTTGCCTCCCGGGTGCCAGGGTCAGGGATGTCTCTGATTGCATGCACAGCATTCTGAAGTGGGAGGGTGATCAGCCAGATGTCATGGTACACATCGGTACCAATGACGTAAGAAGAAAGAGTGAGGAGGTCCTTAAGAGTGAGTATAGAGAGCTTGGTTGGAAATTAAAAAGCAGGACCTCAAGGGTAGTAATCTTAGGATTGCTACCTGTGCCACGTGCCAGTGAAGGTAAGAGTATGACGATCTGGAGGATGAACATGTGGCTGAGGAACTGGTGTAAGGGGCAGGGTTTCAGATTTCAGGATCATTCGGACCTCTTCCTGGGCAGGTGGGACCTGTACAAGAGAGATGGGATACACCTGAACAACAGGGGGACCAATATCCTTGCAGGGAGGTTTGTTAGAGCTATTGGGGACGATTTAAACTAGATTTGCAAGGGGATGGGAACCAGAATGATAGTGGAGTGGGGGTGAAGATAAATGGAGTGGAGTGGAGTGGGGGTGAAGATAAATGATGTTAAAAGTTCATGCAAAGTCACAAATAGAAGGGTTGTGTGTGGTGGTAATAATCTCTGAGGTGTGTCTATTTCAATGTGAGGAGTATTGTGGGCAAGGCAGACGAGCTGAGGGCGTGGATTGACACATGGAATTATGACATTGTAGTCATTAGTGAAACTTGGCAACTGGAGGGGTAGGACTGGCAGCTTAATGTTCCAGCGTTTAGATGTTTCAGACGTGATAGAGGCAGAAGGATGAAGGGTGGGGAGGGGGTGGCATTGCTAGTCATGGAAAATGTTACAGCAGTACTCTGGCAGGACAGATTCGAGGGCTTGGCTACCAAGGCCATATGGGTGGAGCTGAGAAACAGGAAAGGTATGACCACATTAATGGGGTTGTATTATAGACCACCCAATAGTCAGCGAGAATTGGAGGAGCAAATCTGCAGAGAGATAGCAGACAACTGCAGGAAACATAAAGTTGTGATCAACACGTACAAACAAACTGGATGAACTCAGCAGGTCGGGCAGCACCGACCCATACTGTTTGTACGTGTTGATTTGACCACAACATCTGCAGTGTACTTTGTGTTTATTATAAAGTTGTGATAGTAGGAGATTCTAATTTTCCACCTACTGATTGGGACTCCCATACTGTTAAAGGTCTAGATGGGTTAGAGTTTGTAAAATGTGTCCAGGAAAGTTTTCTAAATCAATATATAGAGGTACCGACTAGAGAGGATGCAATATTAGATCTCCTATTAGGAAACGAGTTAGGACAGGTGACAGAAGTGTGTGTAGGGGAACACTTTGATTCCAGTGATCATAACACCATTATTTTCAACTTGATCATGGATAAAGATAGATCTGGTCCTCGGGTTGAGGTTCTAAACTGGAAAAAGGCCAAATATGAAGCAATGAGAAAGGATCTAAAAAGTGTGGATTGGGACAGGTTGTTCTCTGGCAAGGATGTGATTGAAAAGTGGGAGGCCTTCAAAGGAGAAATTTTGAGAGTGCAGAGCTTGTATGTTCCTGTCAGGTTCCTTTACAGTGAATAAAAATAAGGAACCTTGGTTCTCGAGGGATATTGGAACTCTGATAAAGAAGAAGAGAGAGATGTATAACATATATAGGCAACAGGGAGCAAATAAGATGCTTGAGGAGTATAAAAAGTGCAAAAAAATACTTAAGAAAGAAATCAGGAGGGCTAAAAGAAGACATGAGGTTGCTTTGGCAGTCAAGAAGGATAATCCAAAGAGCTTCTACAGGTATGTTAAGAGCAAAAGGATAGTAAGGGATAAAATTGGTCCTCTTGAAGATCAGAGTGGTCGGCTCTGTATGGAACCAAAAGAAATGGGGGAGATCTTAAATGGGTTTTTTGCGTCTGTATTTACTAAGGAAACTGGCATGGAGTCAATGGAAATAAAGGCAAACAGGTAGTGAGGTCATGGAATCTATACAGATTGAAGAGGAGGAGGTGCTTGCTATCTTGAGACAAATCAGAGTAGATAAATCCCCAGGACCTGAAAGGGTATTCCCTCGGACCTTGAAGGAGACCCGTGTTGAAATTGCAGGGGCCCTGGCAGATATATTTAAAATGTTGGTATCTACGGGTGAGGTGCCGGAGGATTGGAGGATAGCTCATGTTATTCCGTTGTTTAAAAAAGGTTCTAAAAGTATTTCGGGAAATTATAGGCCGGTAAGTTTGACGTTGGTAGTAGGTAAATTATTGGAAGGAGAAGGAAATACTAAGAGATGGGATCTACAAGTATTTGGATAGACAGGGACTTATCAGGGAGAGTCAACATGGCTTTGTGCGTGGTAGGTCATGTTTAACCAATCTATTAGAGTTTTTCAAAGAGGTTACCAGGAAAGTGGATGAAGGGAAGGCAGTGGATGTTGTCTACATGGACTTCAGTATGGCTTTTGACAAGGTCCCGCATGGGAGGATAGTTAGAAAGATTCAGTCGCTAGGTATACATGGTGAGGTAGTAAATTGGATTAGACATTGGCTCAATGGGAGAAGCCAGAGAGTGGTAGTGGAGGATTGCTTCTCTGAGTGGAGGCCTGTGACAAGTGGTGTGTCACAGGGATCAGTGCTGGGTCCATTGTTATTTGCCATCTATATCAATGATCTGGATGATAATGTGGTAAATTGGATCAGCAAATTTGCTGATGATACAAAGATTGGAGGTGTAGTGGACAGTGAGGAAGGTTTTCAAAGCTTGCAGAGGGATTTGGACCAGCTGAAAAAATGGGCTGAAAAATGGCAGACAGAGTTTAATGATGACAAGTGTGAGGTATTGCACTTTGAAAGGACTGGGGAGGATGCCTTATGAGAAGAGTTTGAGTGGACGGAGGATGAAAGGTGGCTTTTTCCCAGGGCTGAAATGGCTAACCTGAGTGGGCACAGTTTTAAGGTGCTTGGAAGTAGGTATAAAGGAGCTTTCAGGGAAAAGTTTTTTTAAGCAGAGAGTGGTGAGTGCATGGAATGGGCTGCCGGCGACATTGGTGGAGGCGAATACGATAGGGTCTTTTAAAAGACTCTTGGATAGGTACATGGAGCTTAGAAAGTAGAGGGTTATGGGTAGCCCTAGGTAATTTCTAAAGTAAGTACATGTTCGGCACAGCATTGTGGGCTAAAGGGCCTGTATTGTGCTGTAGGTTTTCTATGTTTCTAACCCACATAGCTCTCCATGTGTCTTAAAAGTTTGTTAAATGTCCCTAATGTATCTGTCTTTACCACCACCCCTGCTGCGTATTTCACACGCCCACCACTCTCTGTGTTAAAACCTACCTCTGACATAAGACCATAATACATAGGAGCAGAATTAGGCCATCTGGCCCATCAAGTCTGCTCCGCCATTTAATCATGGCTGATCCTTTTTCTCATCTCCTCCTCAACCCCACTTCCTGACCCACATCTCCCCTGTACTTTCCTCTAATCACCTTAAAATTATGTCCTCTCATATTAGCCATTTACACTTAGGGAAAAATTCTCTAGCTTGATCTATGCCTCTTATTCATGTGCAGATCTATCAAGTCACCTCTCATCCTTGTTCATTCCAAAGAGAAAAGCACTAGCTTTAAGCAATTTTTCTGCATTTATAATGCCACCAATTTTTGTTTTACCTTCAGCTTTACTAACCATATCTTAGCAGGTAAAATACATTGGTCGCATTCAAGGTAATGCATAGTTGTTAATATATATCACATGGGTCAAAAGTCTGAGCATCGATTCTGGTGGTACACCACTGATTGCATCACTTGGATTGTATACTTGACATGCGAAGTTTCTAATAATTGTCCATTTATGTTCATCAATAGCAAAGCAGGAAGCTGAACAGCAACAGCTTCTCCAAAACGGTACGCTATGAAGTAAAAAATATTTTATCTGTAACAGTATTATGTAAACTGCTATACTACAGGTTGAGTCCCCCTTATCTGAAATTCCAAAATCTTTGAAATCCAACATTTTTTCAAGCTCTGACATGAGTCACAAATGGAAAATTCTACAAGACACTGGGAAGTTTCCCAAGCAATGTGTAGGTCTCTGCGCATCATACCCAGTTCTGAGAAGTGACCTCACACATGTAATGAACAGAAGTGAATGAAAAATAGAAAGACTCTGCATAAAGTAAAAACCTGAAGATCTCAATAGTGTATTGAAAGAATGAGTTTGTCAGTGTCGGAATGAAGATCATGAAACAAGCAAAGATACATCACAACAAATTGCAAATTGAAAGTAATTGTTAATATTCAGAAGGCTGGTTACAGAAATTTAAGAAAAAGCACAGCATTAAATTTTTGAAGATTTAAAATAATTTGAAGATAAAGTGTAGGCAATTATGAAGCATTGATGAGTTTGTAAAGATTACCACCAATGAACATCTAACACCAGAACAAGTCTATAATGCCAATTATTTAAGCACCTTTCATAAACCCTAAAAAAATGAAATTCAAGTACACTGTACTGTCACCTTTTAATCAAAACACAGCATTGTTGGTGGAGACTGAAAGCCTGCAGTTGTTTGTTGTTCAACAGCTGATTCAGGTTTTCTCTGACTATTGCTGTCTTGCCTTTGTTACCCTACACTAATTATATTTTCTTTATATTAATGGTATGTAATAACTTTTACTGTGAATAAGTGTAAGACAAAAATATTTTACCATTAGCACATAACTTCAGAGTCATAAATGATAGAGATCCCAAGATAACTTCTTATATATTCCAAATTTGAAAAATCCAAATACCAAAACACTTCTAGCACCAAGCATTTTGGATAAGGGGTACTCAACCCATAAGGATAATAATGAAGTGGTCTCCTCAGTCCTCTCCTGTAATTGAAGGTAATATGATGTTTACATGTAAGCAACATCAAAATTCAAATGTTTCAGAATCTTATTTTGTTCACAGTGTTCTGTTAAATATCAGAGATTTCTGCCACAGATCATTCAGCTCAATGTCTCCTTCCTGTTTCAAAAAGAGAAGCCTACCTAATTTCTTTCTCCAGTTCTTGATCCAAAGTATTTTAGTTTACAATGTTTCAAGAATACATAAAACACAGAGCATAGAAAAGTACACCACTGTAGAGAGGCTTCAGCACAATGTTGCCCCAACATTTTAACTTACTCTAAGATCAAACTACTCTTTACCTTCTACATAAGACAATAAGATCATAAGAACAGAATTTAGCTGCACAGCCCCACTGCCTCTCTTCCACCATTCCATCATGGTATTTATTATTCCTTTTCAACACCACTCTCCTGCATTTTCCCCGTTACCTCTGATGCCTTGAATAACCAAAAACCTATCAAACTTTGCTTTAAATATACTCAATGACTTGGCCTCCACAGTCATTCATAGCAGTAAATTCCACAGATTCATTGCCCTCTGGCTAAAGCAATTCATTCTCATCGCACCACCTTTATTCTTTCAACCGAAGTGCATGACCATACACTTCCCTATACTAAATTCCATGCCGCTTCTTTGCCCATTCTCCCAATCTGTCCAAGTCCTCCTGCTTGCTCAATACTACTTGCTCCTCCATCTATCTTTGTTTTGTTTGCAAACTTGGCCACAAAGCCATCAATTCTGCCATCTAAATCATTGAAATATAATGTGAAAAGAAGCTGTCCTAATACCAACCCCTGTGGAACACCACTAGTCATCAGCTGCTAACCAGAAGCCCCCATTATTCTGACTCTTTGCCTCTTGCCAATCAGCCTATCTTCTATCCATGCTAGTATCTTTACTGTGGCACCTCGTCAAAGGCCTTATGAAAATCCAAGTAAACAATATTCACTCTCTTTTGTCTACCTACATTTTGTTTCCTCAAAAAATTGCAACAGATTTGTCAGGCAAATATTTCACTTAAGGAAATCATGCTGTCTTTAGCCTACTTTATCATATGCCTCCAAGTACCCTGAAACCTCATCCTTAATAATGGACTCCAACACCTTCCCAACCACTGAAGTCAGGGAAAGTGGCCTGTAATTTCATCGTTCTGCCTCCCTCCCCTCTTAAAGAATGAAGTGATACTTGCAATTTTCCAGTCCTCCGGAACCATTCCAGAATCCAGTGATTCTTGAAAGACCATTGCTAACACCTCCACAATCTCTTCACCTACCTCTTTCAGAACCCTGGAGTGTCGTTCCATCTGATTCAGGTGGCTAACCTACCTTCAGACTTTTCAGCTTCCCAAAAACTTTCTTAGTAATAGCAACTACAATCACTTCTGTCCCGACACTCAAATTTCCAGCATTCAGCTAGTACCTTCCATGGTGAAAACTGACACAAAATAATTATTGCTCATCTACCACTGCTTTCTTCTCCCATTACTAACTCTCCAGCATCATTTTCCGGTGATCCAATATTCACTCTCACTGCTCTTTTACTTTCTATACTGTTTACCTGAAAAAAAACTTTTGGTATCCTCTCATATTATTGGCTACCTTGTCTTCATATTTCACCTATTCTCTCATTAGTTGCCTTCTGTAGGTCTTTAAAAGCTTCCCAATCCTCTAACTTCCCACCAATATTCCCTGTTTTGCTTTTATGCAGTCTTTGACTACCCTTGTCAGCCAAGGTTGCCTCCCTTGAGAATACTTCAGCTTTGGGGTGTATCTATCCTGTGCCTTCCAAATTGCCCCCAGAAACTCAGAAACAATGCAGCAAAGCATAGGCCATGCATCCAACAATGTTGGCCCAACCTCTTTCTCTACTCTAAGATGAACCTAACCTTTCCCTCCCACATGGTCCTTCATTTTCTACCATCCATGTGCCTATCTAAGAGTTTCTTAAATGCCCCTAATGTATCTTTCATCTGTTAGTGTGCAGTACAGTAACAGGCTTTTCAGCCCACCATGTCTGTACTGATCCTGCTACCAAATTTATAAAGTTAGATCTGCTTGCACGTGGTCCAAATCCTTATGTCGAACATAGAACATTACAGCACAGCACAGACCCTACTCTAAGAAGAATCTAACCATTTCCTCCAACATAGCCTTCCGTTTTTCTTTCATCCACGTGCCTATAAAAGAATCTGTTAAATGTCCCTAATGAATCTGTCTCTCACCATTCCTGGCAGCATGTTCCACACACCCACTACATCACATTCTGTGTAAAAAAAAAAACTACCTCTGACATCTCCCCTATACTTTCTTACAATCATCTTAAAATTATGCACCTTCATAAAAGCCATTTCAAACTTGGGAAAAATTCTTCAGCTCAATCTATGCCTCTTAACATCTTGAGCACCTCTATTGAGACACCGCTAATATTCCTTCGCTCCAAAGAGGAAAAGCCCTAGCTTTAGACAAACATTTTCTATCTACAATGCCACCAATTTTTATTTTGTCCACATCCTTACTCATCATACCTTAACAAAAAGTAATTCCTTTATTGTAAAGTATAGTTGTTACTGTACAGGTCAAGAGTCTGCATGCATTCTGGTGATACACCACTGATCACATTGCTAAAATTGTATACTCGAAATGCAACGTTTCTAAATAGTTGTCCCTTTATTTTGCTCAATAGCAATGCAGGAAACTGAACAGGAACAACTTCTCCAGAGAGGTAAGTTGTGAAAAGAAAAATATTTTATCTCTAATATTTTATATAGTATTTTATTATATAAACTACCATAAGGATAATAGTAAAGTGGTCCCATCACTAAGGGTAGGTTGATGTTTGCATGTAGGCAATGTAAAAACTTACATGTTTTAGAATCTAATTTTGTTCATTAAAGAATAGGTACTTCTCACCATTTATCACTTGAAAGCGAAAAGCACTAGCTTGTGCAACCTATCCACGTAAAACTTGCTATCTAATCCAGACAACATTCTGGTAAAACTCCTCTGATAAACCTCATATCTACAATTTTTTTCTAAATTATACAAATACAGTCTATAGGAATAGAATGAGGTGGAGGATAAATGTGTGGCTGAGGGACTGGAGCAGGGGGCAGGGATTCAGATTTCTGGATTATTGGGACCTCTATTGGGGCAGGTGGGACCTGTACAAAAAGGACAGGCTGCACTTGAATCCCAGGGGGACCAATATCCAGGCGGGGAGGTTTGCAAAGGCTATTGGGGAGAGTTTAAACTAGAATTGCTGGGGGGTGGGAACCGAACTGAAGTGACAAGGAAGGGGCGATTGGCTCACAAATAGAGAAAGCTAGTAGACAGTGCGAGAGGGAGAATAGGCGGGTGATAGAGAAGGGACTTGTTCATATAACCATATAACCATATAACAATCACAGCACGGAAACAGGCCATTCTGGCCCTCCTAGTCCGTGCCGAACTCTTAATCTCACCTAGTCCCACCTACCCGCACTCAGCCCATAACCCTCCACTCCTTTCCTATCCATATACCTATCCAATTTTACCTTAAATGACACAACTGAACTGGCCTCTACTACTTCTACAGTAAGCTCATTCCACACAGCTATCACTCTCTGAGTAAAGAAATACCCCCTCGTGTTTCCCTTAAACTTTTGCCCCCTAACTCTCAAATCATGTCCTCTCGTTTGAATCTCCCCTACTCTCAATGGAAACAGCCTATTCACGTCAACTCTATCTATCCCTCTCAACATTTTAAATACCTCGATCAAATCCCCCCTCAACCTTCTACGCTCCAATGAATAGAGACCTAACTTGTTCAACTACCTCAGACTGATAGTTTGAGATATATCGATATTAACGCACGATGTGTTATGAACAAAGCAGATGAGCTTAGAGCATGGATCAGCACTTGGAGCTATGATGTTGTGGCCATTACAGAGACCTCGATGGCGCAAGGGCAGGAACGGATACTTCAAGTGCCAGGCCTTAGATGTTTCAGAAAGGACAGGGAGGGAGGCAAAAGAGGTGGGTGTGTGGCACTGTTGATCAGAGATAGTGTCACGGCTGTAGAAAAGGAGATAATCAGAGGCTTTTTCCCAGGGCTGAAATGGTTGCCACAAGAGGACACAGGTTTAAGGTGCTGGGGAGTAGGTGCAGAGCAGATGTCAGGGGTAAGTTTCTTTTACTCAAAGAGTGGTGAGTGCACGGAATGGGCTGCTGGCAACGGTAGTGGAGGCGGATACAATAGGGTCTTTTAAGAGGTTTTAGGAAGGAGGAGGAGGTCCTACAAAGAGAGTTAGGTGCAAAGTTGAAGGACAGGACCTCCAGGGTTGCAATCTCAAGATTGCTACCCGTGACACATGCTAGTGAGGCTAGCAATAGGAAGATAATGCAGCTAAATACATGGCTAAGGAGATGGTGCAGGAGGGAGGGCTTCATGTTTCTGGACAATTGGGCTTTGTTCCAGGGAAGGTGGGACCTGTTCTGTCGGGACGGTTTGCACCTGAACTGGAGGGGGATTAACATGCTTGCAGGTAGGTTAGCTAGTGCTGCTCTGGGGGGGTTTAAACCAGATTTGCAGGGGGAAGGGAACCAGAGCGTTAGAGCAGATAGTGGGGTGGAGGAGGATAAAGGTCATGAGAGGACTGTATGTATAGACAGAAACCAAAGGTTGTATGTGATAGAAATGTTCTCAGGTGCCTCTATTTCAATGGAAGGAGTATTGTAGGTAAGGCAGATGAGTTTAGGGCGTTGATTGGCAAATGGGATTATGACATTATTGCTATTAGTGAGACTTGGTTGAAGGAAGGGCAGGTCTGGCAGTTTAATGTTCTGGGGTTCCGTTGTTTCAGACGTGATAGTGGGGGAGGGATGAAAGGGGGGAGTGACATTACTAGTCAGGGAAAATATCACAGCTGTGTGTAGACAGGACAGCCCGGAGGGCCCATCTACAGAGGACATATGGGTGGAGCTAAGGAATGGGAAAGGTGTGACCACACTAATAGGTTTGTATTAGAGAGTCAGAGAGAATTGGAGGAGAAAATTTGTAGAGAGATAGCAGACCGATGTAAGAAACAGAAAGTTGTAATAGTAGGGGATTTTAACTTTCCACATATTGACTAAGACTCCCACACTGTGAAAGGGCTGGATGGCTTGGAGTTTGTAAAATGTGTTCAGGAAAGTTTTCTAAATCAATATATAGAGGTACCAACGAGAGAGGATACAATACTTGATCTCCTATTAGGGAACCAGACAGGTCAGATGACAGAAGTATGTGCAGGCGAACATTTTAGGTCCAGTGACCATAATGTCATTAGTTTCAAGTTAATTATGAATAACTTGAGTTATTCATAACTCAAGTCCTCTGTAGATGGGCCCTCTGGGCTGTCCTGTCTACACACAGCTGTGATATTTTCCCTGACTAGTAATGTCACACCCCGCTTTCATCCCTCCCCCACTATCACGTCTGAAACAACGGAACCCCAGAACATTAAACTGCCAGACCTGCCCTTCCTTCAACCAAGTCTCACTAATAGCAATAATGTCTGGTCCTTGAGTTGAGGTTCTAAATTGGAGATGGGCAATTTTGTGGAAATGAGAAAGGATCTAGGAAGCATGGATTGGGATAAGTTGTTTTCTGGCAAGGGTATGTTCAGTAAATGGAAGGCCTTCAAAGGCGAAACTTTGAGAATGCAGAGTTTGCATGTTCCTGCCAGGATTAAAGGCAAAGTTAACAGGCATAGGGAACCTTGGTTTTCAAGGGATATTGGCGATCTGGTTAAGAAAAAGAGAGAGATGTACAGTAGGCATAGGCAACTAGAAAAGTATAGAAATTGTAAGAAAATACTAAAGAAGGAAATCAGGAAGGCAAAAAGAAGACATGAGGCTGCTTTGACAGATAATGTGAAGGTAAACCCAAAGGGTTTCTACAAGTATATTAAGAGTAAAAGGATAGTAAGGGACAAAATTGGTCCCCTAGAAGATCAGAGTGGTCGTCTATATGTGGAGCCTCACGAGATGGGGGAGATCTTAAACAGTTTTTTTGCATCAGTATTTACTCAGAAAACTGGCATAGTGTATATGGAAGGAAGGGAAACAAGCAGTAGTGTCATGGAACATATAGAGATTAAAGAGGAGGAGGTGCTTGCTGCCTTACAGCGAATAAAGGTAGATAAATCCCCCAGGCCTAACATGCTATTTCCTCAGACCTTGAGAGAGACTAGTGTAGAAATTGCAGGGGCCCTGGCAGGAATATTTAAAATGCCCTTAGCCATGGGTGCACTGTCAGAGGATTGGAAGGTAGCTTTTGTTGTTCTGTTGTTTAAAAAAGGCTCTAAAAGTAAACCAGGTAATTACAGGCTGGTGAGCCTGACATCAGTAGTAGGTAAATTATTGGAAGGTGTTCTGAGAGATCGGATATACGAGTATTTGGACAGCCAGGGGCTGATTAAGGATAGTCAGCATGGCCTTGTGCATGGTAGATCGTGTTTAACAAATCTTGTAGAGTTTTTCGAGGAGGTTACCAAGAAAGTAGATTAAGGAAAGGCTGTGGATGTTGTCTACATGGACTTCAGTAAGGCCTTTGACAAGGTCCCACATGGGAGGTTAGTTCAGAAGGTTCAGACACTAGGTATCCATGGAGAGATTGTAAACTGGATTCAAAATTGGCTGTGTGGGAGAAGACAGAGAGTGGTAGTGGATGATTGCTTCTCAGACTGGAGGCCTGTGACTAGTGGTGTGCCTCAGGGATCTGTGCTGAGACCATTGTTGTTTGTTGTCTACATCAATGATCTAGATAATAATGTGGTAAATTGGATCAGCAAGTTTGCTGATGATACGAAGATTGGAGACGTTGTGGACCATGAGGAAGGCTTTTAAAGCTTGCAGAGTGATCTGGACCAACTGGAAAAATGGGCCAGAAAATGGCAGATGGAATTTAATGCAGACAAGTGTGAAGTGTTGCATTTTGGAAGGACAAATCAAAGGTAGGCCATACCATATAACCATATAACCATATAACAATCACAGCACGGAAACAGGCCATTCCGGCCCTCCTAGTCCGTGCCGAACTCTTAATCTCACCTAGTCCCACCTACCCGCACTCAGCCCATAACCCTCCACTCCTTTCCTATCCATATACCTATCCAATTTTACCTTAAATGACACAACTGAACTGGCCTCTACTACTTCTACAGGAAGCTCATTCCACACAGCTATCACTCTCTGAGTAAAGAAATACCCCCTCGTGTTTCCCTTAAACTTTTGCCCCCTAACTCTCAAATCATGTCCTCTCGTTTGAATCTCCCCTACTCTCAATGGAAACAGCCTATTCACGTCAACTCTATCTATCCCTCTCAACATTTTAAATACCTCGATCAAATCCCCCCTCAACCTTCTACGCTCCAATGAATAGAGACCTAACTTGTTCAACCTTCCTCTGTAACTTAAGTGCTGAAACCCAGGTAACATCCTAGTAAATCGTCTCTGCACTCTCTCTAATTTATTGATATCTTTCCTATAATTCGGTGACCAGAACTGTACACAATAAATGTACACAATACACACTATAATTCGGTGACCAGAACTGTACACAATAATACACAGTAAATGGTAGGGCACTGAGGAGTGCAGAGGAACAAAGGGATCTGGGAGTTCAGATACATAATTCCCTGAAAGTGGCGTCACAGGTAGACTGGGTTGTAAAGAAGGCTTTTGGCATCCTGGCATTCATAAATCAAAGTATTGAGTATAGGAGTTGGGATGTTATGGTGAGGTTGTATAAGACATTGGTGAGACCAGATTTGGAGTATTGTGTACAGTCCTGGTCAACTAACTATAAGAAGGATATCAGTAAGATTGAAAGAGTGCAGAGAAGATTTACTAGGATGTTGCCGGGTCTTCAGGAGTTGAGTCACAGGGAAAGATTGAACAGGTTAGGACTTCATTCTTTGGCATGTAGAAGAATAAGGGGAGATTTGATAGAGGTTTACAAAATTATGAGGGGTATAGACAGAGTAAATGCAAATTGGCTCTTTTGACTTAGATTGGGAGTAATCAATACGCGAGGACATGGCTTTAGGGTGAAAGGGGAAAGTTTTAGGGGGAACTTTAGGGGAAACCTCTTCACCCAGAGAATGGTGGGAGTGTGGAATGGGCTGCCATCTGACGTGGTAAATGCGGGCTCACTCTTGAGTTTTAAGAATAAGTTGGATAGATACATGGATGGAAGAGGTCTGGAGGGTTATGGACTGGGTGCAGGTCAATGGGACTAGTGGTATAAAGTTTAGGCACAGACTAGAAGAGCCGAATGGCCTATTTTCTGTGCTGTAGTGTTCTATGGTTCTGTTGTGTGGGGTTCTGCATAGGTACATTCCAATGACACAGGGAAAGGATGGTAGGGTACAGGAACCATGGTGTAAAAGGTTGTTGTAAATCTAGTCAAGAAGAAGAGTTTACGAAAGGTTCTAGGAAATGATAGTGATCTAGAAGATTATAAGGTTAGCAGGAAGGAGTTTAAGAATGAAATTAGGAGAGCCAGAAGGGGCCATGAGAAGGCCTTGGTGGACAGGATTAAGGAAAACCCCAAGGCATTCTACAAGTATGTGAAGAGCAAGAAGATAAGACGTCAGAGAATAGGACTAATCAAATGTGACAGTGGAAAAGTGTGCATGGAACCGGAGGAGATAGCAGAGGTACTTAATGAATAATTTGCTTCAGTATTCACTACGGAAAAGGATCTTGGTGATTGAGCATGTAGATATTAAGGAAGAGGATGTACTGGAGCTTTTGAAAAGCATCAAGTTGGATAAGTCATCGGGACCTGAAAAGATGTACCCCAGGCTACTGTGGGAAGTGAGGGAGGAGATTGCTGAGCCTCTGGTGATGATCTTTGCATTATCAATGGGGACGGGAGAGGCTCCGGAGGATTGGAGGGTTGCGGATGTTGTTCCCTTATTCAAGAAAGGGTGTAGAGATAGCCCAGGAAATTACAGACCAGTGAGTCTTACTTCAGTGGTTGGTAAGTTGATGGAAAAGATCCTGAGAGGCAGGATTTATGAAGATTTGGAGAGGCATAATATGATTAGGGATATTCAGCATGGCTTTGTCAAAGTCAGGTCGTGCCTTACGAGTCTGATGTGACTAAACACATTGATGAAGTTAGAGCATTAGATATAGCATATATGGATTTCAGCAAGGCATTTGATAAAGTACTCTATGCAAGGCTTATTGAGAAAATAAGGAGGTATGGGATCCAAGCGGACAGAAGGCAAAGAGTGGGTGTAGACAGGTCATATTCTGCATGGAGTTTGGTCACTAGTGGTGTGCCTCAGGGATCTGTTCTGGGACCCCTTCTCTTCGTGAGGTATTTAAAATTATGAGGGGGATAGATAGATTTGACATGGATAGGCTTTTTCCGTTGAGAGTAGGGGAGATTCAAACAAGAGGACATGAGTTGAGAGTTAGGGGGCAAAAGTTTAGGGGTAACACGAGGGGGAACTTCTTTACTCAGAGAGTGGTAGCTGTGTGGAACGAGCTTCCAGTAGAAGTTGTAGAGGCAGGTTTGATATTGTCATTTAAAAAAAATTGGATAGGTATATGTACAGGAAAGGAATGGAGGGTTATGGGCTGAGTGCATGTAGGTGGGACTAGGTGAGAGTAAGTGGTCGGCATGGACTAGAAGGGCTGAGATGGCCAGTTTCCATGCTGTAATTGTTATATGGTTATAGGATGAGGAAGTGGGGGGATGGGTTAGTAAATTTGATGATGACACTAAGGTTGGGGGTGTTGTGGATAGTGTGGAGGGCTGTCAGATGTTACAGTAGGACAGTGATGGGATGCAAAACTGGGCTGAGAAATGGGAAATGGAATTCAACCCAGATAAGTGTGAGATGGTTCATGATGGCAGAATATGGTATTAATGGTAAGACTCTTGGCAGTGTGGAGGATCAGAGGGATCTTGGGGGTCCAAGCCCATAGGACTTTCAAAGCTGTTGCGCAGGTTGACTCTGTGGCTATGAAAGCATATGGTGCATTGGCCTTCATCAACCCTGGGATTGCGTTTAAGAGCCGAGAGGTAATGTTACAGCTTCATTGGACCCCGGTCAGACCCCACTTGGAGTACTGTGCTCAGTTCTGGTTGCCTCACTACAGGAAGGATGTGGGAACCACAGAAAGGATGCAGAGATTTACAAGGATGTTGCCTGGATTGGGGAGCATGCCTTATGAGAATAGGTTGAGTGAACTCGGCCTTTTCTCCTTGGAGCGACGGAGGATGAGAGGTGACCTGATAAAGAGGTGTACAAGATGATGACAGGCATTGATCGTGTGGATAGTCAGAGGCTTTTTCCCAGGGCTGAAATGGCTAGCATGAGAGGGCCTAGTTTTATGGTGCTTGGAAGTAGGTACAGAGGAGATATCAGGGGTAAGTTTTTTACGCAGAGAGTGGTGAGTGCTTGGAATGGGATGCAGGCGGCTGTGGTGGTGGAAGCAGAAATGATAGGGTCTTTTTAGAGACTCCTGGATAGGTACATGGAGCTTAGGAGAAAGAGGCTATGGGTAACCCTAGGTAATTTCTAAGGTAAGGACAGGAAAGGGCCTGTATTGTGCTGTAGGTTTTCTATGTTTCTATTTCTTCCTCTTTCACACTCACAGTCATGGAGCTCCAAAATTATCCGCCTTCCCTCCCACCCCCAATACCACCCTAATCCTTAAACATTAAGTGTGTGCCTCCTCCTTGAAGGTCACAAAACAGAATAAGGCATGTCCAGGGTGATGAGACTCCTTATTGATGGAAGCTGACTTTTTGAGGCATCGCTGTTTGAAGGTGTCCTTGAAGCTGGGAGGCCAGTGCCAATGATGTAGCCGACTAAGTTTCTGCAGCTTTTTCCAATCCTGTGCAGAGGACCCTCCACATCCAACAATGATGCAACCAGTTAGAATGCCCTCAATGGTTCATCTGAACTAATCTGCGAGAGTCCTTGGTGAAATATCAATTCTCTGATATAAACACGTGGAAATTAATTTTATTTTCTGATTGTCATCTATATTTGCATTCTTCCTGACAACATCTAAATCTAACAACTGAACTGTAGTTTAAAGATCAAAGATTAGCTTTATATCAAAACACAGTGAAATGCATCATTTGTGTCAATAGCCAACACAGTCCGAGGATGTGCTGGGGGCAGCCTGCAACTGGCGCTATGCTTCTGGTGCCAACATAAGATGTCCACAATTTACTAACACATATGTCTTTGGAATGTGGGAGGAAACCCTGGCACCCAGAGGAAACACACACAATCGTGGCGAGAACATACGAACTCCTTACAGATAGTGGTGGGAATTGAACCAAGATTGCTGGCATTACAGTAAAAGTATTGCTCTGGGTGTTCTGCTCTCATATTCTTCTTCTCCTTATCAAAATATCCTAAGTATCTTGTCTTTCTGGCAAGGCCAGCCAGTGATTATTGCCTGTCACTAACTGTCAGTTAGGAAAAGGGGAAGTACAACGAGATCTAGGTGTCCTTGTTCATCAGTCACTGAAAGTAAGCATGCAGGTACAGCAGGCAGGGAAGAAAGCTAATGGCATGTTGGCCTTCATAACAAGGGGAGTTGAGTATAGGAGCAAAGAGGTCCTTCTGCAGTTGTACAGGGCCCTGGTGAGACCACACCTGGAGTATTGTGTTCAGTTTTCGTCTCCAAATTTGAGGAAGCACATTCTTGTTATTGAAGGAGTTCAGCATAGGTTAATTCCTGAAATGGCGGGACAGTCATATGTTGAAAAATTGGAGCGACTGTGCTTGTATACACTGGAATTTAGAAGGATGAGAGGGGATCTGATTGAAACATACAAGATTATTAAGGGATTGGACACAGTAGAGGCAGGAAAAATGTTCCCGATGTTGGGGGAGTCCAGAACCAGTGACCACAGTTTAAGAATAAGGGGGTAGGCCATTTAGAACAGAGTTGAGGAAAAACTTTTTCACCCAGAATGTTCCCTATGGAATGCTCTGCCTCAGAAGGCAGTGGAGGCCAATTCTCTGGAAGCTTTCAAGAAAGAGTTAGATAGAGCTCTTAAAGATAGCGGATATGGGGAGAAGGCAGGAATGGGGTACTGATTGTGGATGATCAGCCGTGATCACATTGAATGGCGGAGCTGGCTCGAAGGGCCGGATGGCCTACTCCTCCACCTATTGTCTATTGTCTTGACCAAGTCACTTTGAAGGTTCACATTAATCAATTAGATTGCCACTGTACAGACTCAGGTGGGCAGTGGCAGATTTTCTTCCTTGAAGAACATGAGTAAAATAAATTGATTTTATGAAAATTCAATAGTTTTGTGATCATGACAGGATCATATGTAAGGATGTGAAAGCTTCAGAGAGAGTGCAGAGGAGATATACCAGGAATGTGAGCATGGCTTTTGAGCAAGCTAGGACTTTCCCCTTCAGAGCAAAAGAAGATGAGATGTGACTTGATGAAAGTGTACAAGATAATAAGAGGCATAGATCAACTGGACAGCCACAGACTTTTTTCCCCAGGGTGGAAATGGCTAATACAAGGAGGCATTACTTTCAGTGTTTGGAGGAAAGTAAGATGGGATATCAGAGGCAGGTATTTTACTCAGAGGGTGATGGGTGAGGGGAACATGCTGCTGAGGTGGTGGTAGAGGAAAATACATTAAGGACCACACTTGGAATAGTATGTACTCCAGATTACAGGAAAAATATGATAGTGCTGGAGAAAATTCATAGCAGATTCATCAGAATGAATTGGAGGACTTTAGTTTTGGGGAGAGATTGGATTATTGTAAATGGACAAAAAGATCAACATGAAGGGGCAACATGGTAGCTCAGTGGTTTGCATAATGCTTCATAGCACCAGTGATTGGAAGATCGGGTTTCAATTCCTGCCACTGTATTTAAGGAGTTTGTATGTTCTCCCTGTGAGTGCGTGCTCCAGTTTGTGCGTTCTCAGGGTGCTCCGGTTTCCTTCCACATACCAAAAGTGTACAAGTTAAGGCTAGTCAGTTGTGGGCATGCTATGTTGGTGGCAGAAGGATGGTGACACTTGCAGCTTGCCTCCAGCAGATCTCCATACTGTGGTGGTTGTTGACACAAACAACATATTTCACTGTATGTGTCGATGATTCAATGTGCCTATGACCAACAAAGGTCATCTTCAGTTCAAGGATCTTTAGGGTGCTGCTGTATAGCTACTCATGAACTTCCTTTGAGGACTGCACATTTCTCACTATTCCTGTCTCTCCTGATCTTTGTAGCCTTTTCTAAAGATGTTCCCAAATGTTTCATGTACATCAAAGTTATCCAGTGTTGTAGAAACGTAAGTCACTGTCCTAGAACAAAGGGCAATCTAGGTCTTAATGTCTGCTCTTCTATTCACTATGAACGTGGCTGACATTGACTTCATTACCTTATTCCCACCTTCTCACTTACCCCTGTCCCTCTTTAACATCTGCTTTCTTCTGGAATATACATATGTAATAACTTGACCTCAAATAACTTCTTTGAGAGAGTATACTAGTAATTTCAGAGAGCAGTACTCAGTGCTATTGGTCAACTTTAGGCATGAAAACCAGCTTTTCTTTCATTGGAAGCTATAAATAATTAAGAAATTAAAGTTGCAATCATATTATTATCAACAGTTTCCACATTGATACAGCATCTGTGAATAAAAGGGGACAATGAATAATGAAAAAGACAAATTAGTTAAAGGATTTTGCAGGGTTCTTCTTATCATCTCCATAGTAACACTCTACCCAACCACCCCCCCATCCCCACTTAATCTTACCTCAAATACTTCCTCCTACCCCTCCCCATCCCAAAGGAAGGGAAAAAAAAGAATTCCAAATGCTCTGGAAGTTGCAGTTTAAACCTTAATCTTCACTTCTTCAGATCCCTGATGAGTGAAAATCAAATTTCACAAGTAGCTGTTTAAAAATGTAATATCAATGGTCATTTGGAACTCGGGAAAGCTCACCAACACCTCTATTTTCTGAGAAGGCTGGAGGGGAGCTGGATTATGCACATCTATAAGCAGGTCCTTCTACAGATGTGCAGTTGAGAGCATCCTAACATGTTGCATCACCTCATGATATGGAAACTGCACTGCAATGGACAGGAAGATGCTATAATAGGTAGTCAAAACTGCCTGACACATTACTGGCACCAGCCTACCCACCATTAAGTACATACAGTATATACAGAAAGGTGCCAGAAAAAGGCCAGTAACATCATGAAGGATCCTTCCCACTCTGCTCATGGTCTGTTTATCCTACTTCCATCAGGGAGAGAATCCATTCCAGGACCACCAGTCTCAAAATCAGTTATTTTTCCCAAGCCGTATGGCTGAACAACACCTCCACCCACTAACCCACCCTTCCAAATTCCACCACCAGTACTTCATCATTTAACGTCAGTCACCTTGTGTACAGACATTTCTGTGGCTAGCATCATTTTGCGAACATAAATCAATCTATGTATACAAGATTTCATATGTATTTATATTTACTGTGTTATTTTAGTATTATGTTCTTTATCTCATTATGTTATTATGCAGCATCAGATCCAGAATAACAATTATTTTGTTTTCCTTTACACTTGTGTACTAGAAATGACATTAAGCAATCTTGAATTTTCAATTATCAATCTTGAAATGTTGTATCTTTAATTTCTGCTTTTATTTTCACTGCCTGCAAGAAATACCTTCTGAATTACTGGAAAGTGCAAGCACTCCAGATGTTTGTGAGTATATCAACTATATTTTTAAAATTTATTGCTAATTCATCAGCTTTATTATGGTAAGGAGAGTATACACTGAATCAAACGTTTTGGGTTGGATTGAGAGTATATGCTCTCCTTAGCTTCTTCGAACAATGTCTTGGCATAAAGGATGAACTGCTTCCATATAAGTGGGTGACTGAAGAGGCCAACGTAGGAACCATAGATCCTTCTGTTTAGGTAAGGGAGTGGTGGAAGGAGTTTAAGATTATGTAGTTTATGAAGTAGTCCATTCCTTCCACTAGTTATGTACATAATGTATGGACAAGATTCTCAATACCTTTTCAAATATTCCTTGTCCACTTTGAGAAGGGCCAGGGTTCCAAGGAGTCAGTGGAAATGTTTCACTACAAGAAGGATTTGAAACTATATGGAGGTATGACTCCCTTATTGTTTACACATGGAATATTTGGCTTCTGTTAAATCTGAAAACCTTATTAAAGATCGTTCATCCAATATAGACAGCTCTGGACAATATGTCCTCGTATCTTTATAAATACACAACTATGTTTGTAGATGCATAATACCTAAACTCATAATGTAGTAAAATTAACACAAGCAGAATGCTGGAGGAACTCAGCAGACCAGGCAGCATTTATGGAAAAGAGCAAACTGTCGCCACTTCAGCCTGAAACATCAGATGTTTACTTTTTTCCATAAATGATGCCTGGACTGCTGAGTTCTGCCAGCATTTTGCATGTGTTGATTTGGATTTCCAGCATTGCAACTTTTCTCCTATTAGTGAACTATAAATTATTTACTGTTTGAGAGCAGTGCCCATAATTTATGGACCTTGGGAATATCTGGATTTGAAGAAAACATAGAACTTTTATGCCCTAATTCCTTCAGACACCAGATGTTTTTTTAAAATATTGAAGACCTGAACTCATTCTTTCTATTCAGGTCCTGCACCTCAACGCGGGCGTGCTCGGAGACCTACAGGAAGGCCATCATTGGGTGCAGCTGCAAGAAGTCCAAGTAGGTCCAAATTATAGAAAAAAACCCTGAGTTAAATGTTGAACTTCTAGGTTAAAGAAAAAGAAAGATGGCACATTGGGTTGAATTTCCACTCTTTTTCTTAAATTTCTTTTGCAAATCATATCTATCCTGAGAAACATTTTGGGTAACTCATTTGAAAAATATGTTTTTACCTTCACTTATGTCTCCCCATATTTGTGGTATCAGTGACCATCTTTTCCATCATGGGTCAAGCTCTCCCAACTATTGAGCACTTCTACATGAAACACTGCTGCAGGAAAAAAATATCCATCATCATGGATATTTGCACTTTTTGTTGTCTTCTGCACCCTGGTTGAATGCCCAGCTGGGCAGTTTTTCACTGATTCTGTTATAGATACTGTTCTATAGACTTATGGAATCTATAGTTATGAGGAACGTTTGATGGCTCTGAGCTTGTAATCGCTGGAATTTAGAAGGATGAGGGGGATCTCAATGAAACCTTCTGAAGCTTGAAAGGCTTAGACAGAGTAGATGTGAAAAGAATGTTTCCATGCTGGGGGAGTCTAGACAAGAGGGCTCAGCCTTGTCGGGTGTACTTAAGGTAGAACTTGATACATTCCTGATTAGACATGGCTTCAAAGGTTACAGGGAGAAAGCCAGGAACTATGAGGAGGGACTATGTCTTATGGTCTTCTGATTTATTGAGCATGCCCACAAGAAAATGAATCTCAGGGTTGTATATTGTAGCAGATGTACTTTGAATTTTGGAATGTTTTGGATTCGATTGAGAGTATTTACTCTCCTTACCTTCTTCGAACAGTTCCTTGACATAGAGAATGATATCCATTTCAGTGCATGATTGAAGAGGCCAACATGGGAACCACAATTTTTTCTACTATTCGGACAAAGGAGTGGCAGAAGGAGCTTATGATTGTGTAGTTTGTGAGGTAGTACAGCCCCTCTACTGGTTATGTACACAATATGTAGGCTTGAGGTTCTCAATACATTCTCAAATATTCCTTCTCCATTTTGAGAAGTCAAGGCCAGGATTTCTAGGAGATAGTGGAAATAGTGGAAATATGTCATTTTGAAGAGGCATTGAAACCATGTGGAGTTAGTCCATATGGAGCCTGCTAAGACTGAGTCTCATTACAAATTCAAATTAAGCATTTTTGGGCAATGTCTTCCAAGTCTTTTGGGCAATATCTTTGTAAATGTTGTGAAAAATACACTCAATAATAAGTCCATACGACCTTAAGACATAGGAGCAGTATTCGACCATCTCGCCCATCGAGTCCGCTCCAACATTCAATCATGGCTGATCCTTTTTTTCCTCTCCTCAGCTCCACGCCCTAGCCTTCTCCCCATAACCTTTGATCCCATGGCCAATAAAGAACCTATTAATCTCTGCCTTAAATACACCCAACAACCTAGTCTTCACAGCTGTCATGGTAACAAATTCCACAAATTCACCACCCTCTGGCTAAAGAAATTTCTCAGCATCTCTGTTTTAAATGGATGCCCCTCTATCCTGAGACTATGCTCTCTTCCCTCTAAGTTGCAGTGAATACAGGCCCAGAGCCTGTATCAAGTGTTTCTCATATGATATCCTTTTCATTCCCAGAATCATCCTTGTGAACCTCCTCTGAACTCAATGCCAGCACATCTTTTCTTAGATGAGGAGTCCAAAACTCAATACTCAAGGTTAGGCCTCACCAATGCCTTATACAGCCTCAGCATCGCATCTCTGCTCTTGTATTCTACACCTCTTGAAATGAATTGCATTGCCTTCCTCACCACTGACTCTACCTGCAAGTTAACCTTTAGAGTGTTGTGCACAAGGACTCCTAAGTCCATTTGCATTTCAGATTTTTGGATTTTCATTCAGTTTAGAAAATAGTTTGCACATTTATTTCTACTACCAAAGTGCATGACCATGCATTTTCCGCATTGTATTTCTTTGCCACTCTGTTGCCCATTCTCCAAATCTGTCTAAGTCACTCCACATCCTACCTGTTTCCTCAGTACTATCTGCCCCTCCACCAACCTTCATATCATCTGCAAATTTGGCAACAAAGCCATCTATTCCATCATCTAAATCATTCACATACAGCATAAGAAGAAGCATTCTCAACAACAACCCCTGCTAAACACCACTAGTCACTGGCAGCCAACCAAAAAAAAGATACTTTTATTCCCACTTGCTGCCTCCTACCAATCAGCCAATACTCTAACCATGCCAGTAACTTTCCTGTAATACCATGGGCTCTCAACTTGATAAGCAGCCTCATGCATGGTACCTTGTGAAGGCCTTTTGAAAGTCCAAATATACAACAAACACAGCATCCCCTTTATATATCCTATTTGTAATCACCCCAAAGAATTCCAACAGGTTCCCTGAAGGAAACCATGCTGGCATTGTCCTGTCTTGTATTGTCTCACCAAGTATTCCATAACCTCATCCTTAACAACTGACTCCAACATCTGCCCAACCATTGAAGTCAGACTAACTGGTCTATAACTTCCTTTCTGTTGCCTCCCTCCTTTCTTAAAGAATGGAGCGACATTTGCAATTTTTCAGTCCTCAGGAACCACAGCTGATTCTTGAAAGATAATTACTAATGCCTCCACAATCTATATTGCTACCTCTTTCAGGAGCCTAGGTGCAGTTCATCTGGTCCAGGTAACTTATGCACTCACTTCTCTTCCCTCACACTCTTCAACAACTAGTGTCTTCCACAGTGATGAAAGATGCAAAATACTCATTTAGTTCATCTGCTCTCCTTGACCCCCATTATTTTTTCTCCAGCCTCATTTTCTAGCAGTCCTATATCCACTCTCATCGCTCTTATTTTTTTATATATTTGAAAAAACATTTTCTATCCACCTTGATATTGTTTGCTAGCTTGTTTTCATATTTCATCTTTTCCCTCTTAAAGATTCCTTTAGTTGCTCCACGTGGGTTTCTAAAAGCTTCTCAATCCTCTATCTTCCTGCTAACTTACACTTTGTTGTATGCCTTCTCTTTTGCTTTTACATTAGCTTTAACTCCCTTGTCAGCCACGGTTCTACAATTTTGCCATTTGAGTATTTCTTCATTTTTGGAATACATCTATCCTGTATCCTCCTCATTTTTCCAGAACTCAAGCCATTGCTGCTCTGCTGACATTCTGCCAGCACTGCTTTCCAATTTACTTTGGCCAACTCCTCTTTCATAGCACTGTAATTTCCTTTACTCCACTGAAATACTGCTATGTCAAACTTTACTTTCTCCCTATCAAATTCCAAGTTAAGAGTCAATTTGTGTTCACAGCATTGTAAGGGTTCCTTTACCTTACACTCCCTAATTGCCTCTGGTTCATTTCATAACACCCAATCCAGTCCAGCTGATTCCCTAGTAGGCTCAAAGACAAACTGCTCTAAAAAGCCATTTTGTAGGCATTCAAGAAATTCACTCTCTTGAGATTCGTTACTAACCTGATTTTCCTAATCTACCTGCATGTTAAAATCTCCCATGACTATCATAACATTGCTCTTTTGACACGCCTTTTCTATTTCCCACATCCTAGTTACTGTTTGTAGGCCTGTATATAACTGTCATCAGGGTTCTTTTATCCTTGGAGTTTCTTAACTTAACCCGCAAGGAGTCAACATCTTCCGATCCTATGTCACATCTTTCTACTGATTTGATGCCGTTCTTTACCAGCAGAGCCATGTAGCCCCCATAGATGCATATTAACTATACTAGTGATATAATAAAACTGAACTATGAATCAATTCCTGTTTGAGAGCAGTGCTCACAATTTTCAGATCTCTTGGTAACACCTGGATTTGTAAAAAAACATAGAATGTTTATGCCTTAATTCCTTTAGACACCATCTTGTACTTCTTTTAAATTAAATTTTCAAGTCCTGAATGCATTCCTTCTATTCAGGTCCTGCACCTCAACCCAGACAGGTTCTGAGGATTAGAGGAAGGTCATCACTGGGTGCAGCTGCAAGAGATCCCAGTAAGTCTAAATTACAGAAAAAAACTGAGTTAAATGTTGAACATTGGGTAAAAATTCCACTCTTTTCCTTAAATTTCATTTGCAAATGTATTTGAGAAGGTACCTATCCCACTGAAAAACATACCTGATTACTCAGTTGAAAAATGTGTTTTGACCTTTACTCGAGTCTCCCCACATTTACACGTTTAGTATGCCTCTTTTTTCTCTGAAGTACTTTCAATAGCCTATCTTCCCTTGAAGTTTTAGGAACAGCTTCTTCCTCTCTGCCATCAGAGCTCTGAATAAATACATAGACCCAAGAACTCTAACTCATTATGTATCCTTCTTTCATACTTTTTTTGTTGTAACTTAAAGTAATTTTTGTTTTGCAGTATACTGCTGCCACAAAACATGTTTAAACTTATTGATATGGCACCCACTTTTTTATGATAAGGAGAGTATATACTCTGAATCAAACATTTTGGTTTGGATTGGGAGTAGATGCACTCCTTACTTTCTTCAAACAGTCCCTTTGATAGAGGATGAACTCTTTCATTTCAGTGGGTGACGAAGAGGCCAGTGTGGGAACTACCTATCCTCTACGGGTTGGGCAAGGGAGCAGCAGATGGGAGATTTTGATTGTGTTGTTTGTGAGGTAGACCATTCCTTCCACTAGTTATGGATACGATGCATGAACTTGAGGTTCTCAATACCTTCTCAAATGTTTCTGCTCCACTTTGAGAAGTTAAGTGCCAGGGCTCCCAGTAATCAGTGGAAAGCTTTCATTTCGAAGAGGGTTTGAAATTATGTGGAGGTATGACTCAACTATTGTTTAGACATAAAAGATTTGGCTTCTGCTAAATCTCAAAACTTCATTACAGACCATTGATCTAAATTAGGCAGTTCTGGGCAATATGTCTACTTGTCTTTATAAATGCTGTGTGTAATATGCTCAATAATGTCTGTAGATGCATAATAACTATACCAGTAATATAATAAAACTGAACTATAAATTATTTTCTATTTGAGAGCAGTGTTCAATTTTCAAACCTCTTGGGAACAACTAGATTTGGAGAAAAATATAATTTTTATGCCCCAATTATTTCAGACACCATTTGTTTTTTTTTCTATTCAGGTCCTGCACCTCAACCCAGACAGGTTCTGAGGATTACAGGAAGGCCACCATCAGGTGCAATTCCAAAGAGACCAAGTAAGTTCAAATTAACTGAGTTAAATGTTGAACATCTCACATAAAAAAACGGAAGATGGTCCATTGGTATAACATAACATTTCCCTCCTACACAGCCCTCTATATTTTTCATCATCTATTTACCTAAGAGTTTATTAAAGCCCTTAAGTATCTGCCTCTACCATCAATTCTGACAGTGCATTCCAGAATCCTGAAAGGCCTAAACAGAGGATGTTTCCTGGAGTGGTGGAGTCTAAGACCAGAGGGCACAGCCTCAGAATAGATGGATGTCCATTTAGAACAGAGATGGGGTCGAATTTCTTTAGCCAGAGGGTGGTGAACCTGTGGAATTTATTTCCACAGACATTGTGGAGGCCAAGTCATTGGATATACTTAAAGTGGAGATTGATAGTTTCTCAATTTGTCAGGGCATCAAATGTTATGGAGAGAAGGCAGGAGAAAGGACATCTGATATCCCCACTATACTTGCCTCCAATCACCTTGAAGTTATGCCACCTCCTGTAAGCTATTTCTACCCTGGGAATAGGCCACTGCCTTATCAATCATGCCAGACTAAAGCTCACTGTCCACTTCTGTTCCTCATCACTGCATAGCTACAATATATAGGAACAGTTTCTTCCTGTGCCACTGCATAGCTACAACATATTGAAATGCAATAGCTCTACCTGTAGGACAGCTGGCAATGTAACCTGCTTGTGACAATGTCCTTCACCACATTGCTAAGAATCCATTTCAACATTCAGCTGAGGTTTGAAATATTCCATCAGATACTCTTAAATGTAATGAACTTTGACACTGAGCCTGCCTCAACCCATTTAAATATATTGTTTGAATTATTTTATTTTTAGCTGCAAGAAGACCCAGTCCTGGTGCTGTACCAAGAAGGCAATCTCAGTCAGGTATCACACGTAAGTTGTGAGCTAAAAAATGGTCAGTTACAGAGTAAGGCAATACTTATTTTTAGTATGAAGCAATACCTACTCATGTGACAATACAGTTGATATGTTGACCTGGCACAGATATTTAAAACATCCTAGCGATAGGAGAGATACTGGAGGATTGGTGGATAGCCAATGTTGTTTAAAAAAGGCTCTAAACAGAAATCAGGAAATTATAAGCTGGTGAGTCTGACATCAGTTGTGTGAAAGTGATTGGAAGGTATTCTAAGGGACCAATATACAAGTACCTGAATAGACATAGACTGATTCAGGAAAATGGATGAAACCAAGGCAGCAGATGTTGTCCACATGGACTTTAGTAAGGCATTTGTCAAGGCCCCACACAGGAGGCTTGTCAAGAAGGTTCAGTCACTTGGCATTCAGGATGAGGTAATAAATTGGATAAGACATTGGCTTTGTGGCGGTAGAGAGTTGCCTCTCTGGCTGGAGGCCTGTGACTAGTGGTGTGTCGCAGGGATGGTGCTGGGTCCTTTGTTGTTTGTCATCTATATCAATGTTCTGGATGATAATGTGGATAACTGGATCAGCAAAATTGTGAATGACACCAAGATTAGGGGTTGAAGTGGACAGTAAGAAAGGGTGATCTGCATCAGCTGGAAAAATAGCAGATGGAATTTAATGCAGACAAGTGCGAGGTTTTGTTCTTTGGTAGAATCAACCAGGATAGTTCTTACACAGTGAATGGCAGGGCACTGAAGAGTGTGGTAGAACAAAGGTATCTGGGAGTACAGGTCCATAATTCATTGAAAGTGGCATCACAGGTGGATAGGGTTGTAAAGAAACATTTTGGCACATTGGCCTTCATAAATCAATTTATTGAGTACAGAAGATGGAGGTATGTTGAAGATGTTCATAAGATGTTGGTGAAGTCTAATCTGGAATACTGTGTGCAGTTTTGGCCACCTACAGTACCTACAGGAAAGACGTAAACAAGGTTGAAAGAGTGCAGAGAAAATTTAAAAGAATGTTGCCAGGTCTAGATAACCTGAATTGTAAGGAAAAATTGAATAGCTTAGGACTGTATTCTTTAGAATATAGAAGATTGAGAGATTTGATAATTTCCTGAGGTAAGGTTGCCTGATTGTAGATGAAGGACTATGCCGGGCCAATAGAGGAGGCCATGGATAGACATATCAGAACGGGAATGGGACGTGGAATTAAAATGTGTGGCCACTGGGAGACCCTGCTTTTTCTAGCGTCCCATTCCCATTCTGATATGTCTATCCATGGCCTCCTCTATTGTCAAAATGAATCCAAACTCAGATTGGAGGAACAACACCTTATATACTGGCTGGGTAGCCTCCAACCTGATGGCATGAACATTGACTTCTCTAACTTCCGTTAATGCCCCTCCTCCCCTTCTTACCCCATCCCTGACATATTTAGTTGTTTGCCTGTTCCCCATCTCCCTCTGATAATTAACACACAGAAAATGCAGAAGGAACTCAGCAGGTCAGGAAGTGCCTAAAGAGAGGAATAAACAGTCAATAATTCAGTCCAAGACTCATTGGTTGGAAACAACAATGAGTCAGGCCTTTTCAGTAACTTCATATATTCTTATACCTGAAGTCTCACTTAAATATTTAAATTATCTTTTTATAGTCTCAAGGCAAAAAGACAAAGAAGATCAGGCTAAAAAACGTAAGTGCAATCCATATCATTGCTACTAAGAATAACAGTAAAAGATGGGAGGACACTTGAGCCACAGTAGTTCTTTCAGCCATGTCACTGCTTCTTCCCCTTCAGGAATATCCAGTTCTCGTGGTATATTCATTGTTGAACCCAATTTCAAATATTGAATTACACAAAAAATAGTTTCTCCTGTTTTCCTTTGATAATGACTCTAATCTATGGCCTCTGCTTCTTTTCTCTTCTTGAGTATATTCTCCTGAACCCATTATGGTTAAAACTTGGAGGCTTCAGAGAGGGTGCATTGGAGGTTTACCAGGATGTTGTCTAAATCAGAGAGCATTTCTTATGAGGATAGATCGAGCGAGTTAGGGCTTTTCTCCTTGGAGCGAAAAAGGATGAGAGTTGACTTGACATGAGTGTATAAGACGATGAGGCATCAATAAAGTGGACAGCCAACACCTTTTTCCTTGGATGGAAATAGCCAGTACCAGAGGACATGCATTTAGATAAGTGGTGGTAAGTGTAGGGGAATTGTCAGGGAACTGTAGGTTTTCTTTTTCCACAGAGAGTGAAGGGTGCCTGCAACACACTACCTTGACCTACTAAGTTCCTCCAGCATTTTGTGTGTGTGTGTAACTCTGGATTTCCAGCATCAGCACTGAAAAGAAAAGGGGCAGAAATCAGAATAAAATGATGGGGGAGGGAGAGGAGCATGAGCTGGCAGGTAATAAGTATATCCAGATGACAGGGGGAAGGAAGGGAGCTGGGGGATTGGGGAAGAAGGAATGATATGAGAAGCTGGGAGATAATAGGTAGAAGAGGCAAAGGGCTGAAGAAGATAGAATTTGATAGGAGAGGACAGTGAACCATGAAATAAAGGGAAGGAGGTGAGGAACCAGAGGGAGGAAGGTGTGGCTGATGGGCAGATCACTGAGTTCCTCCAGCACATTTTGTGTTGGTCAGTAATAGTTTTGCAACTCTTGTGTTCTAATGGCTTCAAGTAGAGATGAAACCTGGACAGGATTGCTAATTTTTACTCCTGAGGAACAAAATATCTTTGGTCATGATTGTCAGCCAATCTAAAATTGGAGATGTGAGAGACAAGTGGATTGAATTCCTTCTCCTAGCAACATCTCCAACCAAACTCGATCCAAACATCACACTCAAAATGCTGGAGGAACTCAGCAGGCCAGGCAACATCTATGGGAAAAAAGTACAGTCGATGTTTCAAACCAAAACCCTTTGGTAGGACTGGAGAAAAAAAGCTGAGGAGCAGATTTAAAAGATGGGGGGAGGGGAGAAAGAACCACCAGGTGAAAGGTGAAATCTGGAGTGGGAGGGATGAAGTAAAGAGTTGGGAAGTTGATTGGTGAAATGAGGTAAGAGAGGGTAAAGGGGATAGGAAATGGAGAAGTGGGGATGAGGGGAATTATCGGAAGTTTTGAGAAATTGATGTTCATTCCATCAGGTTGGAGGCTACTCAAATGGAATACAAGGTGTTATTCCTCCAACCTATGTGTGGCCTCATCACGACAGTGGGGGAAGGTCATGGATGGATAAAAACAGGGATGGGAAGTGGTATCTTTCCATTGGGATTCTACTACTGGTCATGTTCCAGCATATAATTCTTAAGCAGAGGGGTGTTTTGGCTTGAATGATAAGTCTAGGACCAGAGAGTGCAGTTTGTGAACAAAAGATGGGCTAAAATGATACGTAATATCTTCACTCAGAGGTTAGTGAACACTTGGCTGTTAAAATTGAATCATTATTTCATTCAGAGATTGATAGATTTCTGGGCATGGGGGGGTTGTAGGGAGAATGCTGGAAAATGGCACTGAAGTGGAAGATTAGCCATGATCTCCAGAGAAAGCTCATAGGGCCGATGTCCTACAACTGTGCAAATGCAAGTACAAGGACCCATTGGAAGATAGGTTTCCTCTGGTGGGGTATTAAGCTTGCAGTAATTCTTAATTATTTAAGCTTCCATTTGTGTTTTGATAGCCCATTCCGCAGATACTTCGTTAGAAATTTCAATTGCAGATTGGAGCATGATTATTTTGTTTTCTATTAACAGAGAGCTTGAAAGAAGAAGAACATATTCTCAAGAAACGTAAGTTCTCGAGTGAGAAGAAAGCTTGTCTCAAAGCTGGATGTGTTGTTTTATGAATACCATTTTTACAAGGCACCACAGGAACAGAAGAAACAAACAGGAAGTCACTCGGCAGAAGGCCATCAAGCCCATCCCATCATTCAATGGAATAATGGCTGATACACAACAGCCACCTCTTTGCCTGTTCCCAATAACCCCTCAATTCCTCAATCTTTCAAATATTTATCGATCTCCTCAGTACATTTGATGCACTTACCTCCACCATTCTGAGGCAGAGAATTACAGAACAATTTTACTCACCTAAGATTTAAGTGATTGCCCTCTTATTTTGTAGGTGTGTCCCCTTGTCTGCGACTTGCCCACAAGCAGAAACATCCCAATGTCTACTCTGTCAAGCTCCTTTAGGATTATTTCTATAAAAATAAGGTCACTCTTCGTTCTTCTATGGGGCAATCCATGCTACTTCAATTAATGTGTAGAGTGAACTCTAAATATAATGTATTCAGTGAACCCTAAACATAATTACAGTTCTTGAGATTGTTTCAAATTTCTACCCTGCACAAATATCTTGTTAGGAAAAATCTTGTATGTGTAAGCATGCTTGACAATTAAAAACCTGAAGAGCTTCCGTGCTCCTCAAAACTGATTTAATCATTGTTAGATGAATATTGTGAGGACTACTATTATATCATCTGTTAGATCAAGATAAATGTTTGAAAATTTGAAAAGACTAAGTTTTAATGGTTAGTGGTTGGGAAACTTTTTAAGTAAATTTTAAAATGGAAGGGACAGTTCTAACATGTTAAAAGCATTTTAATCTTTCATGTTTATATATTCTTCATATACTTAATAATTCTGAAGCCCAATTAAAGGTGAACCCTTTCCGCTGTACATAAAATTACAAATAAAATAGAATATATTACTAGCTATCTGTAAAAGTGTAACTAACAATTGTCCTACAGTATACATTTCTTAAAATTGAAGTTACATCATCATTATAATGTCAAATGATTAGGAGATATTAAAGGACCCACCTGCTTTAAGCAGGCTTCAATCATACCAGTGCCCAAGAAGAACATTCTTTTAGTTTCTTGGTCGTTTGTTGGTTTTTGTCTGTGTGTAGTTTTTCAATGGTTCTATTGTATTTCTCTGTTCTATTGAGAATGCCTGCAAGAAAATGAACCTCAAGGTAGTATACGGTGACATTTACGTACTTTGATACTTTGAACTTTGAAATGTTGCAAAGAAACACAGAATTTTCAGCCTTTGTATAATATAACTTGCAAAATATCCAACATATTCTTAAATATTGACAATTGAAATCTGCCAAGATTCCTTTAGGGCAGGGGTTCCCAGCTTTTCGTATCCCATGGATCAATATCATTAAGCAAGGGTTCCATGAGCATAGGTTGGGAACCCCTGTTCTAGGGGTCTAGATTGATGCTTATTGTTAAATATATGTATAATACTATATTTCTAACACTGGCTTATTTTGAAACAATATATTTCAGTTTTTAATATAATTATTTCTACTCTATCAACAGTTACAGCAAAGCAAAAACAAGTTTGCGATATTGAATGGCGTAAGTTCTCAGTGTTTAAATGAAATATGTTACCAACAACTCTTGCGTACATCTAATTACTCATTACTGGTGATGATACAGTTGGGATACTTCATTTGGATTTTCAAGGGTAACACCAGGAATGAGTCAGTTGACAAGTAACAAGCTAATTACAAACCAGAAAGCAGGAAATAGGATTTAGTTTCAACAGCATTTTAAATAGTGAGAATGTTTCTCTCAAAACATTAAGAGAAAAAATCCTTTAGCTCACAAAAAACTTAAGCCAATTTTTGGTTTAATTTTGGATATTGATTTTGAGATGTTACAACGTGGATTGTCCAAAATGGTACATAGGCTTAGGGTGTTAAACTCTACATTAACAGTATAAATTTACTCTGTGTGTATAAAACTGAATTGTGAACTGTGCAAGAGATGAAGATTTAAAAAACTACAGATACATGGAACCTGAAAGACCTAGGTAGAGGATGTTTTCTATAGTGGGGACCCTAGGGCCAGAAGGCACAGCCTCAGAATAGAAGGGTGTCCCTTTAGAACAGAGATAAGGAGGAATATCTTTAGCCAGAGGGTGGTGAATCTGTGGAATTCATTGTCATGGTTGATTGTGGAAGTCAAGTCAGTGGGTATATTTAAAGCAGAGGTTAATAGATTCTTGATTGGTAAGGATGTCAAAAGTTACGAGGAGAAGACAGGCGAATGGGTTGAGAAAGATAAGAGTGACACAGTGTAGAGTTTGGCACAAGGCTTTACAGTACTACGGCCCGGATTCAATTAACGCCGCTGCTTGTAAGGGGATTGTATGTTCTCCACGTGACTGTATGGGTCTCCTCCAAGTCTCCCATTTACTTCCACATACCAAAGGCATACTGGTTGGTAGGTTAATTGGTCATTGTAAATTGGCCACGATTAATTGCTGGGTGGCATGGCTCAAAGGACCTACTCCGCATGGTATCTCAATAAACAGTAGAATGGAGGAGCAGACTCTATGTGCCAAATGCTCTAATTCTGCTCATATTTCTTATAGCCTTTCTGTTGTAATAAATAAGGCTTGAAATTAATGTTCTATTTTCTTTCAACAGAAAAGTTGAAGCAAGAAGAATCAGCTCTTCAGAGGAACTGTAAGTTTCAGAACAGAAAGTGATTTAATTTGAAAGAGCTTTAATGAGTTTCAAAGTTTACAAATGGCAGCCTAAAAATTAGAACACACATAGCATAATTCTTAATGTGCAAAAACGGTTCACCAAATTGGCTTTGTGCACGTTTTAATTGCATAGCAGCAATTTGTGGTGGAAGTACTGCGGATCAGAAAATTGGCCTATTGAAATGAAGAGCAAACTCCATAGTCTCAGCAAGGAGAATTTAATCATTTAGTTTCCAACGTGACTAATATGTTAATATCTGCATATGGCTAGCTGCAAATACTCTGTATGTTTCACACATTGCTGGCTTATGCAAAGTATAATAAGCCAGCATACGTTCACATATGCAGATATTAACATATCAGTCGCATTGGAGACTAAATGATTTACTGCAGGTAATGTGTTTACTGTGGGTAAATATAGAAGCTGCGTATGAAATGATCTCTGCACAGTAGATTGGAACCAATATGGCATACGTTTCAATATACTTTAACAATTGACAGGGATCACAGGGAGGATATAACCATACCCCACTCACCCACTACAGTTGCCATAGGAGGTCTTTATGACATAATCCTTCACGGTGCACCAGCTGTAAGATTGGGGTTCAATTCCTTCCACTGTATGTAAGGAGTTCATACGTTCCTCCGTGACCGTGGGGGTTTCCTCCAGGTGCTCTAATTCCTTCCCACATTCCAAAAATGTACAGTTATGGTTAGTAAGTTGTGGGCATGCTGTGTTGGTGCTGGAAGCATGGCAACATTCACAGACTGCCCCAGTACATCCCCAACACAAGTGACACATTCCACTGAATGTTTCAATGTACTGTACAGAACGACAAATAAAACTAATCTTACCTTATTTTTAGAAATCTCATCAGTCTTTAATGCCAGTTGTAACTTTAGTGAACCATAATGCCAACAAGATTTATCAACTTCTAATAGTATTCTGAAAATTATGAGCAGCAGAGAAACTGGAGAATTATGGAGATTGGTAGAACATTTTCTACCATCAATCTCCGTTGGTTTTGTTTTCTCCAACAAAGGTGATTCTCATCTGCTCATAACTTCTTTGACAGAAGTAAAGTTTTGTAGTGATCTTGGTATGACCTATGCAGCATTCTAATCCATCATTTTCTTTCTACAATAGTACATATACAACGTCAGCAAGAGGCAGCTAGAGCCAGGAGTAAGTTGAAAGCAAAAATGCTTTATAGGAAATCTAAGCATAGATTAATATATCTGCTTGATCAGAATTATAAACAACACTAAGTCACTCTTTAACCTTCTCTCAACTGGGAAGCTATGTCACATTATCCTTACAAGTTAGTCACCAAATTTTTGGAAACCTACACAAGCCTCACAGAAGTGAAACCAAAAAGTCACCCATAAATTCATCCCACCAGCAGGCTACATTGTCACATTGGCAAGTTGACTTCTAAAGTTCACTCCAATAACCCACTGGTTATGTCATGGCCTTTAAAGGTTTTGCCAGGGATTGACTGAAGAATACATATTGCTACAATAATCCTAAAAAAAATAGAGTACTTTACTGTATAACTTCAGGGAAAGTCATAATATCATAACTCATGCTTGTCATAACTTAGTGAAGTGTTATTGTTTGCTCTAGACAAAGGTATTTGTCATCTGTGTCTCAGTAATATTATAAACCAAGCAGTCTGTCTTGAAACATAGGACCAGGTCTGTTGCATAAAGATAATCATAGAATCATGGAGTACTACAGCTTTAATGTTGAAAGGCCTAGACAGAGTAGATGTGTAGAGGATATTTCCCATTGTGGCGGAGTCTAGGGCAAGAGGGCACAATATCAGAATAGATGGGGATCCATTTAAAACAGATGTGGAGAAATTTCTTTAGCCAGAGGGTGAGAAATTTCTGGAATTTGTTACTACAGGAAGCTGTGGAGGCCAGATTGTTGGGTATATTTATTTCTTGATTGGACACAGCATCAAAGTTACGGAAATAAGTCTGGGAAGTGGGGCTGAGGAGAGGGAAGAAAAGATCAACCATGATTGAATGGTGGAGCAGACTCTATTGGCCAAATAGCCTAATTCTGCCCCTATGTCTTATGGTCACCTCATCGTACTTGGTGCAGGAGCATCTCCTGGAGATTATTTCCTACCTCGCAAAAAAGACATACTCAACTTATCTTAGACATAGGTTATAAAGCTCTTAAGCACACAATGTTTTTCTGACCTTATAGCCTACACTAAAAGGGATCTAACCCTTCCCTACCACATAGCTCTCCATTTTCCTCTGATCTACGCTGCAGTACAATTGTGTTAAATGGGAAACACTCATATCTGGCTGCTTGAATCTCAGTATCTATAAGGTTTTGTGGACTATCAGCACAGTGAGATCAACACACACAGTGCTGGTGCTATTGATGCTAAAATACATCCTAGGATGTGCTGGGACAGATCATCAGTAATGTAACCTGGAGCCATTGAGTGTTTTGGGTCTTACATCAGACACTCTCACAGTGGTAACCCAGCTAGGGTTGATTCGGCCCTGGCTTGTGTCCCAGTAGCACTGGTCCACGAGTCTCATCTCTTTTTCCATAGCCATCTGGCGGCTTGCTCAGCAACCTCTGTGATGGTCCTAGTGTCATTTTCCTTTGCAGCCACAGTAATGCCAGGAGAGAGTAGGTTCTGCAGAGTGAGCAGCCAGCAAAACCTCTCCACCCCACCTGTACAGGTTCACATTTGGAGGTACACCTGGTTGATGTTGTGTACTTGGATTTTCAAAAGGCCTTTAACAAGGTCCTACAAATGAGGCTGTTTAACAAGCAATGAGCCCATGGTATTATAGGAAAGATTCTAGCATGGATAAAGCAGTGGCTGATTGGCAGGAGGCAAAGAGTGGGAATAAAGGGAGCCTTTTCTGGTTGGTTGCCAGTGACTAGTGACATTCCACAGGGGTCGGTGTGTTGGGACGGATTCTTTTTATGGTATAGGATGATGAATGATGGAATTCATGGCTTTGTTGCAAAGTTTGCAGACAATATGAAGATAGGTGGAGGAGCAGGTAGTTTTGAGGAAGTAGAGAGGCTACAGAAAGGCTTAAACAAATTAGGAAAATGGGCACAGAAATGGCAGATGGAATACAGTGTCGGGAAGTGTATGGTTATGCGCTTAGGTAGAAGAAATTAATGGGGTGAGTATTTTCTAAGTGGAGAGAAAATACAAAAAAAACTGAGAAGCAAAGGCACTAGGGAGCCTGGAGCAGGATTCCCTAAAGGTTCATTTGCAGGTTGAGTCTGTGGTGAAGAAGGCAAGTGCAACATTAACATTCACTTCAAGAGGAATAGAATATAAAAGCAAGGATGCAATGTAGAAACTTTAAAAAAAAACTGGTGAGGCATAAATTGGAGTACTGTGAGCAGGTTTGGGCCCCTTCTCTTAGAAAGGACAATATACAATATACAATAATTTACAATATACATTAATGATTTAGATGAAGGGATTTAAAGTAACATTAGCAAATTAGCTGATGACACAAAGCTGGGTGGCAGTGTGAAATGTCAGGAGGATGTTATGAGAATGCAGGGTGACTTGGACAGGTTGGGTGAGTGGGCAAATGTATGGCAGATGCACTTTAATGTGGATAAATGTGAGGTTATCCACTTTGGTGGCAAGAACAGGAAGGCAGATTACTATCTAAATGGAGTCAAGTTAGGAAAAGGGGAAGTACAACGAGATTTAGGTGTTCTTGTACATCAGTCGATGAAAGCAAGCATGCAGGTACAGCAGGCAGTGAAGAAAGCTAATGGCATGCTGGCCTTTATAACAAGAGGAATTGAGTATAGGAGTAAAGAGGTCCTTCTGCAGCTGTACAGGGCCCTAGTGAGACCCCACCTGGAGTATTGTGTGCAGTTTTGGTCTCCAAATTTGAGGAAGGACATTCTTGCTATTGAGGGAGTGCAGTGTAGGTTCACAAGGTTAATCCCCGGGATGGCGGGACTGTCATATGTTGAAAGATTGGAGCGACTGGGCTTGTATACACTGGAATTTAGAAGGATGAGAGGGGATCTGATTGAAACATATAAGATTACTAAGGGATTGGACACGCTGGAGGCAGGAAGCATGTTCCCACTGATGGGTGAGTCCAGAACTAGAGGCCACAGTTTAAGAATAAGGGGTAGGCCATTTAGAACTGAGATGCGGAAAAACGTTTTCACCCAGAGAGTGGTGGATATGTGGAATGCTCTGCCCCAGAAGGCAGTGGAGGCCAAGTCTCTGGATGCATTCAAGAGAGAGTTAGATACAGCTCTTATAGATAGCGGGGTCAAGGGATATGGGGAGAGGGCAGGAACGGGGTACTGATTGTGTATGATCAGCCATGATCACAGTGAATGGCGGTGCTGGCTAGAAGGGCCGAATGGCCTACTCCTGCACCTACTGTCTATTGTCTATTGACCTAATTTAAACTATGGAATGCTGAAAGGCCTTGCTGGAGTGGATGTGAAGAGGATGTTCCTATGGTGGTTGAGTCTAAGACCAGAGGACACAACTCAGAATACTGGGACGACCTTTTAGAAAGGAGTTGAGGAGGAATGACTTTAGCCAGAGAGTGGTGAATCTGTGAAATACTCTGCCACAGGCAGCTGTGGAGACCAAATCTTTATGTATATTTAAAGCAGAGGTTGATAGATTCTTGATTGGTCAGGGCATGAAGGCATATGGAGAGAAGGCAGGAGACTGGAACTAACAGGAAAACTGAATCAGTCATGATGAAAAGGTGGAGCAGACTCGATTGGTCAAATGGCCTAATTCTGTTCCTATATCTTATGGTCTACTCAAATAGGTCAGGCAACATCTATGGAAAGGAATAAAGAGCCAGCGTTTCAGGCTGTGATTTTCATCATAGGTTAAAATGTCCTGATGAAGGGTCTCAGCCTGAAATTTCAGCTCTTTAGTCCTTTCCATAGATGCTGCCTGACCTGCCGAGTTCTTCCAGCATTCTGAGTGTATTATGCTGGATTTCCAGCATCAGAAGAATCTCTTGTGAGATTCACTTGCAAAAAGGATGTCCTGAATTATTCTTCGCTCTACGTCATTATTATTGAGCCTGGTTCAATTAGCACTCGAACACGACAGAAGCAGCAGTAAGAAATGAGGTACTGACCTGGTAAAGTTGTAACACTGTGCTTTAAACAGTAAAAGTAACAAGCAATGGGTACCTAAGAGATCCAACAACCAGTGGATCAGATTAAGGCATCACCTGATGTCATTAATTGGACCTAGAATATAAAACAAAAATCAGAATATCAAGTACAGACATTGGGATGTTTTGTTGAAGTTGTATAAGATGTTGATGAGGCCAAATTTAAAGTATTGCGTGTGGTTCTGGTCACTTACGTACAGGAAAGATATCAGTAAGTTTGAAAGAGTACAGAGAAAACATAGGGCTTGAGGACACGAGTTATAGGGAAAGATTGAATAGGTTAGGACTTTTCCCCTGGAGTATAGGAGAATGTGGGATGTTTTAACAGAGGTAATCAAAATTATGAGGGGTATGATAGGATTAATAGAAGCAGGATTTTTTACACTGAGGTTGGGTGAGACTAGAAGTAGAGGTCATGTTAAGTGTGAAAGGTGAAATATTTAAGGAGAACTTGAGGGACAACATCTTCATTCAGAGGGTGGTGAGAGTGTGGAATGAACTGCCAGCAGAAGTTGTGGATGCGGGTTCGGTCGCAACATTTAGGAGATGTGCATTGGACCGGTATGGAGGGCTAGGTTCCAGGTGGACTGGAATCGTAGAGTCATAGAAAAGTACAGCACATAACCAAGCCCTTCAGTCCATCTAGTCTATACCAAACCATTTAAACTGCCTACTCCCATCGACTTGCACTGGGGACCATAATCCTCCATACCTCTAGTATCCACGTACCTATCCAAAGTGCTTAAATGTTGAAATTGAGCTCACATGCACCACTTGTTTTGACAGCTCATTCCATACTCTCACCACTCTCTGAGTGAAGAAATTTCCGCTCATGTTCCGCTTAAACATTATAGTTTTCATTCTTAACCCATGACCTCTGGTTGTAATCCCACCTAACCTCAATGGAAAAAGCCTGCTTGCATTTAACCCCTCTATTCCCTTCATAATTTTGTATACCTCTATCAAATCTCTCAGTCCTCTATGGTCAAAAGAATAAAGTCCTGGGCTATTCAATCTTTCCTTATAACTCAGATTCTCCAGACCCGACAACATCATTGCAAATTTTCTTCAGGCCAAATTTCCTGTTTCTGTGCTGTATTGCTCAGACTCTAAAACCTGGCAGATTATGATATAACTGTATAAAATATTTGGTAAGCCCCAGCTCGAGTACTAGGGCATCTCAGGTCACTCCACCATGGGAAGGACATGACTGCACTGGAGAGAACTAAGTCAACTGCTTATCATTAGAAATAGTTGATACTTTGGTTCATGCTCAGTTAAAATTGTTTTATTCAACAGGAAAGAAGGAAGAGAGAAGAAAACCACAGGATAGAAGTAGGTCTAAATTGAGATTTACATTACATACATTTTATAGCAATTAAATTGTATGTTTTACTTCCAGTGTTATGGAATTAGAAATACTGTGCATCTAATTCAGAGTTACTCAATACATGAGTAGTCAAATCATACCAGTTGCTCACTTTTGCACCTTGTTAATAACATCACAATTCAAAATTTTACACCTTTACAACTTGTCCTGTTACTTTTAAAGATTTGTGTAGCGCAGCTCAGGATTCTCTGTTTGCTGGCTTCCAATTATAAATCTACCACTAAGTTCAAAAAACAAACTGCTGGAGAACTCAGTTAAAAAGATACCAATATTAAAGTAAACATACAATTGAAAATGTTTATTATCTTATAATCAGGTTGGAGGCTGTACAAGGGAGAACTTCTAATAGGATTAGAACTGCATGGTCGAGGAGATGGAGATTGTGTCTGCTTGTAGGGTCATTTTCCAGCGCAAAGTATGAGCTGGTGGTGTCCAAAGTGTGTTGCCTGGCCTCTGCAAGCTGGAGGTCAGAGCACCCGACCGCAAAGGCACCACCCTTGTCTTCAGGTGTGGTGAAAGGCTTGGGATTGATGGAAAGTGAAAAAGTGAACAGAGTGCTACATGTTGAGCAGAACACTTGGAATACTATATTCCACTTTGGTCACCTCATTATAGGAAGGATGTTCGGAGGGCACAGAGGAAATTTACCAGGATGCTGCCTGGATTAGAGAGCATGTCTTATGAGGATAGATTGAGCAAGCTAGGGCTTTTCTTTTTGAAGAAGGATGACAGGTAACTTAATAGAGGTATACAAGAACATAAGAGGCACAGATTGAATGCATAGCCAGAAACAATTTCAAAGGGTGGAAATAACTAATAGGATGGTGTATAATTTTGAAGTGATTGGAGGAAAGTATAAGAGAGATGTCAGAGGTAAATCTTAACAAAGAGAGTAGTGGGTGCATAGAATGCTTTGTCAGGGGTCATGGTAGTCAGATACATTGGGGACATTTAAGAAATTTACTTTGAGACAGGAGTAGCTGTTTTTAGCTAGAGATTCCAGCACATGCAGTCTGATACGCCTCCATTCCATTCACTTCATTCTGCCCATGTACATTCTTTGTACCAAAGTACAGTGGGCTGGAGCTTTCTATAAAACATCGGCAGCTCTGTGACAAACTGGAGTTGCAAGAGACTGCAGATTCTGGAATCTGGAACAGAAACAAACTCCTGGAAGAACTCTGACCTACTGTGCTTTTCTAATGGTTTGTTTTTGCATCAGTTACACTCACAGGGATCAGTAGTTCAAGAATCCCCTACAAAAGTGCAAATCCCAAATTTACTGAATAAATTTGGCTGAGAAACAGTTTCCTGATGCGCTGTGACATTGAACTTCACATAGAGTCCAACAGCATAGATTGAACTGGCCGCACAGTGGGTGTCTGACCACTGAACCTGTGCAAGGGTAGCCCCAGACCAGCAAAGGAAGACAACTCATTTAAATGGAATGCAATAGTAATTATAATGTATAAACAGTTACAATTGTATGTTTACTTTAATATTTAAAGTATGTAAATATGAAGTTATTTCCAACCATGCTGTATCATGCAAAGTCTCGTTGTGTAGGATCCAGAGCAAATGAATGTTGGGAATCAGGGAAAAAAAGGCTGTGAGGTTGAAAATGAGAAAATCACCTTTCTGAGCAGGTTCCAGCTCACTGCTTCTCATTTTTCTCTGTTAATCTCTATCTAAGATACATATATATCTACATATTTCACTACTCTTGTGTTTGGTAGTTTCAGCATATTTGTTTTTCACTTGTTTACCATCAGGGAGAATGCACCGTGAATCTACTAATTTTAAAAGAAGTAAGTAACAGAAGAGCAAAACAAATATCATTTGATTTATAGTTTGATCCATGGTCAGCCTACATTAACTTTCATTCTTTCAACTTTAAAATTCTATTCCATTCATTTGTTACAATCCATGTTTTTGCATTTAAATAACCTACATCATTTACAACATTGTAAAATTTGTCCAATAAAAATAACAGGATGAAGTAGTAGCACACACCAAATGCGGGAGGAACTCAGCAGGTCAAGCAGCATGTAGGAAAAGAGTACAGTTTGGTCCTTCTGTAGGGTTTCAGACCGAAACATCAATGTTTCCATAGGTGCTGCTCGGAATTCCAGCAGCTGCAGATTTTCTCTTGTCTGTTGAGGTAGATTCAACATTGGCTTAGCAGGAGAAGCAGAGTCATAGAAGATGACTGCTTCTCTTACTGGAGGCCTGTGATTCGAGTATGCCACAGGGATCAGTGCTAGGTCCATTGCTGATAGTCATCCACAGTAATATGTAATTTGGATGATAATGTAGTGAAGTGGAAAAGCAAATTTGCAGATGCCACCAAGTTTGGGGGTGTAATGGACAGTGAGGAAGACTATCAAAACATACAACAGAATTGGGGCTAGCTGTAAAAATGGGTTGAAAACGGCAAATGGAATTTATTGCTGACATGTGTCAAGTGTTGCACTTTGGGAGGGCAAACCAGGTTTAGACTTAAATAGGCAACAGCAGGGCTGAGGAGTGCAGTAGAACAAAAGGGATCTGGGAAAACAGATCTGTAATTTCTTGAGAGTGACGTCACAGACAGATAGGGTCATAAAGAGAGTTTTTGGCACATTAACATTCATATACCAAAATATCTATGTACTTATCCAAACTTCCTTTAATGTTGCAATCGAACCCACATTCACCAGTTCCACTGGCAGCTCATTCCACATTCACACCAACCTCTGAGTGAAGTTCTTTATCAGATTCCTCTTAAATATTGCTCTCCTAACCTATGACCTCAGTGGAAAAAGCCTGCTTGCATTCACCCTATCTATACCACTCATGATTTTGTATACCTCTATCAAATTTCTCCTTATGTTTCTATGCTCAAGGGACTATTCCTATTCCTTCCCTAGAGCTCAGGTCTTCGTCCCAGCAAAATTCTTGTAAATTATCTCTGTACTCTTTCAATCTTATAGATATCTTTCCTGTAGGTAGGTGACCAGAACTGCAAACAATACTCCAAGTTTGTCCTCACCAATGTCTTATACAGCTTCAAAATAACATCTCAATTCCTAATGTGCCAAAAGTTCTTTTACAAATTCTCTTTACCATTATTTCACCCCATCCAATCACATTTTATATAAAGTTGCAAATCTGATTAAAACATAAAACTGTATGGCTTTTTAGAAAATTGTTGTATCATACATGGAAATACTTGCAATGCTCTTTAATTAAGCAATTTTATTCTTAAACAGAAAGGGTACAAGAACAAAAGGGTGCTCAAGGTAAGCTCAACATCAGTTAAAATTTTACCAAAGTTGTAATTGCAGGCATTTTATCTGAATACCTTTATTCAGATAATTTCAGATCTGCCTAGATTAGAGAACACATCTTATGAGGATAGGATGAGCAAGCTACAGATTTTCTCTTTAGAACAAATAGGATCACAGGTGACTTGTTACAGGTGTAAAAGCTGATACGAGGCATAGATAAAATAGACGGAGATTTTTTCCACAAGTGGAAATGGCTAATAAGAATCAGAATCAGGTTTATTATCACCAGCATGTGTCATGAAATTTGTTAACTTAGCAGCAGTTCAATGCAATACATATTACAGAAGAAATTAAATAAATTACAGTATACATATATTGAAAAGATTGTGTGTGTGTGTGTGTGTAGGCCTCCATTAGTCTCACTAGACCATGGATCTGCACCATGGAAAGTTTCCAGGGCGCAAGTCTGGGCAAGGTTTTTTTTATGGAAGACCGGCAGTTGCCCAAGCTGCAAGTCTCCCCTCTCCACGCACACCAATGTTGTCCAAGGGAAGGGCATTAAGAATCGTGCAAAAACAGAAATAATATAAATTTTAACAAGTGAGGTAGTATTCATATGTTCAATGTCCATTTAGGAATTAGATGGCAGAGGGGAAGAGAAGGCATAGTTTTAACGTAATTGGAGGAAAATATTGGAAGGATGTCAGAGGTAGGTTTTTTTCTTAACACAGAGAGAAGTAGGTGCACGGAACACGCTTCCAGGAGTGGTAGGATCCATCAGGGACATTTAAGAGATGCTTGGATAGACACATGGATGAAACTAAAATGGAGGGCTATGTGGATAGAAAGGGTTAGATTGACTTAGAGTAGGTTAAAGAGTTCCAAGGAGCCCATACTGTACTGTAAAGTTCTATGTTCTAACTTCAACAGAAAAGGCACAAGAGCAAAGACTTATTAAAGGTTAGTTCAATATAATGTAATACAATGTAAAATTCTTGTTTGACTATCAGACTGTTATTAACCACTTCACAGACACACAAAGTCAGAATATTTTATATTCTAAAATAAATATGTCATGAAAGTTTAATATTTTGTTCAGAGAGGAGGACTTCCGGTAAGATGGCGATTGTTCAGCTGCTCCGAACTTTTGTTCCGTTACTGTCGCTATCTTTGCACTAAATGTCTCCATTTTTTAAACCTTAGTTAGGAATTATTTCGGTATCTCTTACTTGCCTGTGAATATATCTAACTTACAATGTCTAGCAAGAGTTCTAAATCCGGGAGAAAAGAAGCTATGACCCCGTCGGATGAGACGGTTGCGCTTGGAAAGCTCCGAGACGAAATCTTAAAGGAATTTAAAATCGCTTTCAAACAGTTAGAAGACAAACTGGATCGGATCAACGATAAAGTGGACAAACATGCTGAACACTTATCTCGCATCGATTCGACCTCTGAAGATTTAGAAAGTCGTGTTCGATACTTGGAGACTCTCTGTTCCAGCTTAGAGGAAAATTCTAACAAACTTCTTTCCAAAATGGTGGATCTCGAAAATCGCAGTAGATGCTGCAATATCAGAATTCTGGGATTGCCAGAGGCGACCGAAAAGGGATCAACCGTGAAGTTTTTTGCCGAGTTTCTCTGTGAGTTATTCGGGAAAGATTTGCTTCCGAAGCCGCCCGAGCTCGAACGGGCACACAGAGTTTACATTCCCCCCGGAATTCTGGGCTCCCGCCCGCGACCAGTAATCTTGTGTTTCCATCAATACCAGGTAAAACACAGTCTGATCGTAGAGGCATGTCGCAGGGGATTGCTTCCTTTCAAGGATACAACCATTCGCTTTGTGGAAGATTTTGCACCCCAGACCTTAAAGATGCGCGCTGAGTTTAAAGGTGCAATGAAAGTGCTTTTTGATCGTAGTTTCAAACCTTCCCTTCGTAACCCTGCCGATCTACGAATCAAGCTTAATACCGGGAAATACAAGTGGTTCAAATCAGCGAAGGAAGCTGAAGCATTTGTGGCAAGTCTTCAGGCTATCCAGTCATCTTCGGAATCTGATCGGACCTCCTAAAATGGTGGATAAGTACTCCTCGTAGTAAAATTACTTTCTCTGGACTCGGAATTCACTTGAATCACTCAGACATTATTCATTGAAACTTTAAGGGCTGTTGACAATCTCTCCTGGGATTTGGTGTGTGTGTAATCTATTTTTATTCTTGTATAACTTTACCTACGGAGTTCTACAACTAACTCTAACATGTTTTGGAGGTTCGAAGTCTTTAGTGAAGGCCTCCCTGTTTGTCGGTTCACAGTTCAACTGCTGATTTATTTTTCCTTTGTTTTAAATATTTATTTATTTTACCTTTTTCTTCTCTTCACCCCTTTTTGCTAATCTCTGAATTTTTTCTCCCTTCTCTGTAAATGGTTGATAAATACTTGTCTTGAATTTATAATTTTCCCCTTCCTCTTCTTTTTTCTTTTTCCTTCTTACCTTTTTTTTCCCTTTCTCTTACTTTATTCTTCTATAATTTTTCGCGGGTAGGTTAGTTTTGGTTTTCTTCCGATTTTCTCTGTATTAAGTTTTATATTTCTGCAGAAGGTGTTCTAAACTGTAGTTATGTTTTCTAGTGCATAAACGTTATTATTTGCTATAGTATTTATACGGAACTGTTGTTAATGACACAGATCTGGAAGTTGTATTTGGGTTAATTTTTTTGGTAGAGCTAGCTACTTGTTTTGGTAGCCGTCTAGTTTTGGGTTGTGCGGGTGGGGTGAGTTTTCCAGTTCCAACATCTCTTTATTGCTTAGGACATGTTTATATTTTGACCTTACGAATCTATGTTTACATCTCTGCTCCCAGACTGCTATTGTACTGCTTGACTTTTTATATGCCTGCTGCCTTTTATGCACTAGTAATTGATAATGGCTAGTGCACTTAAATTCGTGAGCTAGAATGTAAAGGGATTGAACCACCCTGTTAAAAGGAGGAAGGTATTCTCACATATTAAACAACTCAAAGCTGACATTGCTTTCCTCCAAGAAACTCATATTCGTTGTTTTGATAACTCCCGGCTTCTGTCAAAGTGGGCGGGTCAGCATTTTCATTCATCCTTTGCCGCTAAAGCTAGGGAGTTTCCATTCTTATTCACTCAAATATTCCTTTTGAACTCCATAATAAAATATCTGATACAAATGGCCGTTTTATTATTGTTTCTGGTAAACTATATAACACTAAAGTTGCACTAGCAAACCTGTATGCCCCCAACTTTGATGATGTTAACTTTTTTGAACGTTTTTTTTCCTCACTACCAGACTTAAATTCATACTCTCTTATACTGGGTGGTGACTTCAACTGTTGGTTGGATCCTAAACTGGACCGATCGTCCTCTATTACCAGATCACCTACTAAATCTGCCTTAGCTATTCAATCGTTTCTCTCTAATTTTGGTATCTTTGATATATGGCGTTTCCTCCATCCTACGGAGAGAGATTATTCTTTTTTCTCACATGTTCACCATACCTTCACTAGAATTGACTATTTCTTACTCGATAACCAACTTATCCCATTTGCCCACTCTTGTGACTATCAGAGTATACTGATTTCTGACCATGCCCCAATTACCCTCTCTCTGAACTTTCCTGGTCTCCCTCAGAGGAACAAACACTGGCGGTTCGATTCAACTTTGTCATCGGATGATGATTTCATAAAATTTATTAAGGACCAGATAACCTTTTATTTTAACACTAATACATCACCTGAAGTGCCATCCCAGATTGTCTGGGATGACATGAAAGCATATCTGAGGGGTCAAATAATCTCTTACACAGCAAATCTCAATAGAAGATCCCATGCAGATCGAGCAGACCTCATTAACCAGATTAAAGATTTGGATCAAATATATGCCCAAACTAAGAACCCTGAATTATACAAGAAGCACGTTGAACTCCAAACTAAATTTAACCTTCTGTCCACTCAACCTGTCGAACGCCAACTTCTCGAAAGCAAGAGCCACTTTTACATTCATGGGGATAAGTCTGGTAAATTCCTAGCCAATCAGCTGAGGCGTTCCAAAGCCAAACAACATATTACAAAGACCTGGAAGGAGAACGGAGACTTTACATCGGATCATTTAGAAATTAATGACGCATTTAAAAAATTTTATTCTCGGCTTTATTCCTCTGAATCTCTGAATGACAATATCTCTGTGGATCAATTTTTACAGAATCTGAATATCCCCTCACTTTCATCTGATTTCAAAGCCAAACTCAATGCGCCTATATCACCAGAAGAAATATCTTTTGCAATTTCTGCACTGTCCTCAGGGAAATCTCCTGTACCTGATGGGTTCCCTGTGGAATTTTATAAATCATTCTCTTCACTTCTTTCTCCTCAGTTACTTTCAGTATTATCTGACTCGTTTAATTATGGCAAATTGCCACCCTCTTTCAATGAGGCATCTATTATTCTTCTTTTAAAAAAGGGCAAAGACCCAACAGAGTGTTCCTCGTACAGGCCGAACTCTCTGCTCAATGTTGATGTAAAGATCTTAGCTAAAGTGTTGGCTCATAGATTAGAAACCGTTATTCCCTCCATTATCTCTGATGACCAAACAGGCTTTATTAAAAACCGTCTCCCTTTTTTTAACATTCGGCATCTATTTAATACTTTATACTCAGTTCCAACTGGGACTCCTGAATGTGTTATCTCCCTTGATGCGGAGAAGGCATTTGATCGTATAGAGTGGAACTACCTTTTTGCAGTCTTAGAAAAATTTGACCTCGGCCAAAGTTTCATCTCTTGGATCCAATTGCTGTACCTGTGTCCTACTGCTTCTGTTCTAACTAATTTTCAGAAATCCCAAATATTTAATCTCAAACGTGGCACCCGTCAGGGATGCCCCTTAAGTCCTTTCCTCTTTGATTTGGCTATAGAACCTCTGGCGATAGCATTTCGAAATTGTCCTGAATTGACCGGGATTTGGAGAGGGGGTGTTGAGCATAAAGTTTCTCTCTATGCTGATGACTTATTACTCTTTCTCTCAAATCCGTCTACATCCTTACCTCTAATGTTTTCACTTCTTGACCAGTTTAGCCAGATCTCTGGCTATAAACTCAACTTACATAAGAGTGAACTTTTCCCAATTAATAAAGAAGCACAAGAACTAATATTTCGTGATCTCCCTTTTAATGTAGTCCATAATCAATTTACTTATCTTGGAATTACAGTCACAAGGAAGTTTAAAGATCTCTTTCGTGAAAACTTTGTCAATCTTTCATATGCTATAAAACAGAGTCTGGTACAATGGTCACCTCTATCTATGTCCTTGGTAGGTCGTATTAATGTTGTTAAAATGTATGTTCTCCCCAAATTTTTATACTTATTTCAATCTATCCCAATTTTTATTCCTAAATCTTTTTTTGATTCCTTAGACTCTATTATTTTGTCATATCTGTGGCAGAATAAGCGCTCTAGAATTAATAAAATCCACCTCCAAAAATCTAAAAAAGAGGGTGGCATAGCTTTACCTAACTTTCATTTATATTACTGGGCAGCTAATATACGTTGTGCTGCCTTCTGGTCTTTCTTCCATGGTCAACTCGAGTGCCCTAACTGGGTGGCAATGGAGTTGAGCTCCACTAAAGAATTATCTATATCTGCACTTCTTGGCTCTGCACTCCCTAGCAGTCTGCCCAGATCAATAGCTAATCCTCTGGTTAGACACACTTTGCGTATATGGGCTCTGTTCAGGAAATGCTATGGTTTCCAGGGGTTTTCCGTTTCTAGCCCTGTCGCACATAATCACCTTTTTTTACCTACTACGTACGATTCAGCATTCCATGTTTGGTACAGGAAGGGCATTAGACATTTTGAAGATCTCTTCATTGATAATCGCTTCACTTCTTTTCAGCAGCTCTCCGTTAAATTCAACCTGCCTAACGCTCACTTTTTCAGATATCTCCAAATCCGACACTTTACTGCTCCTTTAATTCCTAACTTTCCTGAAATGCCTGCGAAAAATGCTATGGACCTATTTCTTTCCATTAATCCACTAGGTAAAGGTTTAATTTCAATTATCCGAGATAAACTAGCAGCCTTACGACGGGCCCCTGTGGATAAAATTAAAATGGCCTGGGAGCAGGATTTAAATATCTCCTTATCCGAGGAGAGCTGGGACTCAGTTCTCAAATCGGTTAACTCAACCTCCCTTTGTGCTCACCATTGCCTCTTACAGTTTAAGATTGTTCATAGAGCCCATATGTCTAAATCTAAACTATCTCGATTCTACCCTGGCATTAGTCCGCTCTGTGATAAATGCAAGAGGGGCGTGGCCTCTCTCATCCATATGTACTGGTTCTGTCCTAGCTTAGAGAAATTCTGGAAAGATGTCTTCACTACATTATCGGGTATTCTGAATCAGCACCTAGAACCTAACCCCTTAATTGCTCTGTTCGGTTTTTGGGGCGAGACAGATTTATGTCTGGGTCCGACCAAATGCCGAATACTATCCTTTGCCTCTCTCCTGGCGAGACGCTTGATCCTCCTTAGATGGAGAGATGTTGCCCCGCCCACTCATGCGCAATGGCTTAACGACATTATGGCCTGCTTGGACCTCGAAAAAATTCATTATTCAGTTCTTAATTCGGATCTAAAGTTCCATAAGGTCTGGGGACCTTTTATCGAGTACTTTCATAACCTTCCTCTTGACTAGGGTTTTTTTTTTCTTTTTTTTTCTCTTCTTTTCGGTCCCTTGCTTTCAGCTCCCTTTTTTTTTCTGGTAGTAGGCATTATTATCCTCTGTTGCTAAGTGTATTCACAGTCTGGGAGTTTGACTGTCCGGACTTATACTCTTTATACTGTGTGGTGGTTGGTCTGGAGTTGTTGTTTTTTTCTTGTGTTGTGGGGCTTGGGGAGGACACTAAGCTCACTTGTCTTTAATTTAGGTGCTTTTTTGTTAAATTCTCTTCCTTTGTAGCATATTGTTATTGTATGCTTAATCTTGCACTGTATTAATGCTCCTCATTAGGATTTGGGGTTTTTAATTTTGTAAAATGTTTTGAAAAACTAATAAAAAAAATTAAAAAAAATATTTTGTTCAGAGAGGACATGATATGCATCATTTCATTGATTATGTAATTTCTTATCAACAGAGAAGGCACAAGTTCAACGATATGAAAAGGGTAAGGTTGCCAATAAGTTCGTTCAATTTATTGTCATTCAACCGTATATTTGTATACTGCCAATCAAAACTACATTCCTCCAGACCAAGGTGCACAACATAGTACATACAGTATAACTCACACACAACGCAAAGAAATGTTACCACAAATAAATTAACAAACAATAAGGTGCATTTATGACACAAGTTAAAAAGTAAACAGTACAATGCTACTGGCACTTCATGCATGACAAGATCTGGGTGGTGAAGAGGCTGAGGCGGCAGATGTTCATAAGATCTTAGTTAGGAATCAAAAGGATGAGCGTTGTGTGACTAGTGTCCTGAGCTGCATATATTTCAATGCAAGAAGTATCATAGGAAAGGTGGGTAATTGTGCAAAATGACATAGCTGGTTTACAAACAGAGACAATGTGTACTGAGGAGAGGCTGTTGATCGGGTAAAAGTGTAGTCAACAGGATGAGTTGCAATGTAAAAGGTGGAGAAAATCAAAAAGGATGAATACAGGGCTGAAGGTGTTATATTTTAATGAACACAGTACATGAAATAAGGTAGATGAACTTGTAGCACATTTGCAGATTGGCAGGTATGATGTTATAGGCATTATTGAATCATGGCTGAAAGACGATTATAGCTGGGTGCTTAAGGTCCAAGGGTACATATTATATCGAAAGGATAGGCAGAATAGCAGAGGGGGTGGTGTTGCTCTGCTGGTAAAAATGAAATCAAATCATTAAAAAGTGGTGACATAGGGTCAGAAGGTGTTGAGTCATTATGGATACAGCTATGGAACTGCTAGGGTACAAAGATCCCCTAACAGTAGCAAGAATATGGCCTACAAATTACCATAAGACATAGGAGCAGAATTAGGTCATTCAGCCCATCAAGTCTGCACTGCCATTCCAACATGGCTGATCTCAGATCCCACTCAACCCCATTCACCTGCCTTCTCGCCATATCCTTTGATGACCTGATCAATCAGAAAACTATCAACTTCCACTTTAAGCATACCCATGGACTTGGCCTCCACTACAGTCTGTGGCAAAGCATTTCACAGATTCACTACTCTCTGGCTTAAAAAAAATTCTCCTTACCTCAATTTTGAGGTTACGCCCTCTAGTTCTGAATACCCCCACCACAAGAAACATCCTCTCCACATCCACCATATCTAGTCCTTTCAATATTAAGTAGATTTCAGTGAGATACCCTGCATTCTTCTAAATTCCAGTGAGTACAGGCCCAAAGCTGCCAAATGCTCTTCATTTCCAGAATCCTCCCTATGAACCTCCTCCGAACTCTCTCCAATGGCAACACATCCTTTCTGAGATATGGGGCCTAAAACTGTTAACAATACTCTATGTGTGGCATGACTAATGTCTTAGAAAGGTTCGGCATTATCTCCATGCTATTATACTTGATTCCCCTTTTAGTAAATGTCAACATTGCAATTGCCTTCTTTACACAAGACTCAACATGTAAATTAACCTTCTGGAAGTCTTGCACGAGGACTCCTAAGTCCCTTTGCACCTCTGACTTTTGAACTTTCTCCCCATTTAGATAAGTCCACACTATTGTTCCTTTTACCAAAATGCATTATGATACATTTCCCAACACTGGATTCCATCTGCCACTTTTTTGCCAATTCTTCCAATTTGTCTAAGTCCTGCTGTAATTGCATTGTTTCCTCAGCACTACCTACCCCTCCAACTACCTTGGTTTCATCTGCAAACTTTGCCACAAAGCCATCAATTCCTTTATCCAACTCATTGACAAACAATGTGAAAAGCAGCGATCCCAATACTGACCCCTGAGGAACATCACTAGTCACTGGCAGCCAACTAGAAAAGGCCCCTTTTATTCCCTTTCACTGCCTCCTGCCTGTCAACTATTCCTCTATCCATGCTAGTATCTTTCCTGTAACACCATAGGATTTTATCTTGTTAAGCAGCCTCATGTATGGCAACTTATCAAATGCCTTCTGAAAATCCAAGGACATGACATCCACTGCCTCACCTTTGTCCACCCTGCTTGTTACGTCCTTGAAGAACTCTTAACTGATTTGTCAGACAAGATTTCCCTTTACAGAAACCATGCTGACTTTGACCTGTTTAATCATTAGTCTCCAAGTACTTCAAAACCTCATCCTTAATAATAGACAGTATCCTCCTCCAATCCACCTGGGCAAGCTCCTCTCTCATGCCTCTGTCATTCCCTTTATTTCATTGTGATACTGATATATATGACTTATGCTTCTCTCCCTGAAATTGCAGTATGAATTCAATCATATTATGATCATTGCCTCTGAAGGGTTCCTATACATTAAGCTCCCTAATAAGATCTGGGTTATTACACAACACCCAATCAAAGAAAGCCTTTCCCAAGTGGGCTCAAGCACAAGATGCTCTAAAAAGCCATCTCCTAGGCGTTCAACACAATTCTCTCTATTGCGATTCGACACTAACCTGATTTTCACAATTCCCTTGCAATTGTGTCGTTACCTTTATTACACGCCTTTTCCTGCTCCCTTTACAATCTCAACGCCACATCTTTTAGCCATTACTCAGTGATGCCCAGAATATCATACCAACCAAATGGAGAAAGAAAATGCATGCCAAAAGGGGAATTGTACAATAGTCATGGGGTCTTCAATACGTAGGTAGACTGGGAAAATTAGGTTGGTGCTGGATTCTAGGAGGGGGAATTTCTAGGGTGCTTAGGAGATGGCTTTTTAGAGGTTGACCCTACTAGGGTATCAGCTATTCTAGAATGGGTGTTGTGCAATGAAGCAAAATTGATTAGAGAGCTTAACGTAAAAGAAGCCTAAGGGGCAAATGATCATAATATGATCGAATTCACTCTGAAATTTGAGAGGGAGAAGCTAAAGTCAGATGTATCAGTATTACAGGGGAGTAAAGGGAATTACAAAGGCGTGAGAGAGGAATTAGCCAGAACTGATTGGAAAAGAATACTGGCAGAGATGACAGCAGAGCAGCAATAGTTGGAATTTCTGGAAGTAATTCAGAAGGCATAGGATATATACATCCCAAAGAGGAAGAAGTATTCTAAAGGAAAGTTGAAGCAACTGTGGCTAATAAGAAGTGAAAGCCAACATACAAACCAAAGAGAAGGCATATAATAGAGCAAAAAATAGTGGCAAGTTAGAGGATTGGGAACTTTTAAAAACCAACAGAGGCAACTAAAAAGTCATTTAGAAGGTAAAATGGATTGTGAAAGTAAGCTAGTTAATAATAAAGTGGATACAATAAGTTTTTTCAGATACATAAAGTGTAAACGAGAGGCTAGAGTGGATATCAGACCACAGGAAAACGATGGGGAAGAACAAAATGGCGGATGAATTGAATAAGTATTTTGCATCAGTCTTCACTGTGGAAGACACTAGCAGTACGATGGAAGCTCCAGGTGTCAGGGGACATGAAGTGTGTGAAGTTACCATAACTAGAGAGAAAGTTCTTGAGAAACTGAAGGGCCTGAAGGTAGATAAGTCAGCTGGACCATATGGTGTACACCCCAGGGTGCTGAAATAGGTGGCTGAAGAGAACATGGAGGCATTAGTAATGATTTTTTTTTTAAGAATCACCAGATCCTGGAATGGTTCCGGAAGAATGGGAAATCGCAAATAACACTTGACTCTTCAAGAAGGGAGAGTGGCAGAAGAAATGAAAACAATAGGCTAGATGGTCTGACCTCAGTGATTGGGAAGATGTTGGAGTTGATTATTAAGGATGAGGTCTCAGGGTATTTGGAGGTACATAGTAAAATAGGCTGTTGTCAGTATGATTTCCTCAAGGGAAAATCTTGCCTGACAAATCTGTTGAAATTCTTTAAAGAAATAATAAGCAGGATAGACAAAGGAGAATTGGTTGATGTTGTGTACTTCGATTTCCAGAAGGCCTTTGACAAGGTGCCACACATGAGGTTGCTTAACAAGCTATTACATGGTATTACAGGAAAGATTCTAGCATGGATAAAGTAATGGCTGATTGACAGGAGGCAAAGAGTGAGATTAAAAGGAGCCTTTTCTAATTGGCTGCTGGGGTCTAGTGGTTTTTTACAGGGATCTGTGTTGGGACCGATTCGTTTTACATTATATGCCATTGATTTGGATGATGGATTTGTTACAAAATTTGAGGACAATTTTGAAGATAGTAAAGAGCCAAATGAAGGACTTAGACAGATTACGAGAATATGCAAAGAAATGGCAGGTGGAATATAGTGTTGGGAAGTGTATGGTCATGCACTTTGGTAAAAGAAATGAAAGGGCTGAATATTTTCTAAATGGAGAGAAAATACTAAAATCTGAGAAGCAAAGAGACTTGGAAGTCCATGTGTAGGATTCCCTAAAAGTTAATTAGGAGGTTGAGTCTGTAGTGAGGAAGGCAAATGCAATGTTAGCATTCATTTCAAGAGAATATAAATGGAAGGATGTAACTTATGTTGAGACTTTATAAAACACTGCTGAGGTCTCACTTGGAGTATTGTGAACAGGACTGGGCCCTTTATCTTAGAAAGGATGTGCTGAAACTGGAGAGGGTTCAAAGGAAGTTCACGAAAATGATTCTAGGATTGAATGGCTTGTCATATAAAGAGCGTTTGATGGCTCTGTATTCACCAGAATTCAGAATAATGAATGGTGACCACATTGAAACCTATGGAATAGTGAAATATCTTGACAGAGTGGATGAGGACAGGATGTTTTCTATGCTGGGAGATTCTAAGACTGGAGAACACAGCCTCAGAATTGAGGAGTATCCTTTTAGAATGGAGGTGAGGAGGAATGCCTTTCGCCAGAGAGTGGTGAATCTGTGGAATTCTTTGCCACAGGCAGCTGTGGAAGTCAAGTCTCTATGCATATTTAAGACAGAGATTGATAGATTCTTGATTGGTGAAGCATGAAGAGATCTGGGGAGAAGGCAGGAGATTGGGGCTGAAAGGAAAATTGGATGAGCTATGATGAAATGGTGGAGCAGACTCGATGGACCAAATGGCTTAATCCTGCTCCTATATGTTATGGTCTAATGGTTTCTCATCCTAATAGTTCTTGTCCTAATGTTACGGTTCATCTTGCCTGATGGTAAGGGTTGGAAGAAATTATGGGATTGGATGCAAGGCATTATTGAAGATGCTAGGGGTCTTACACACGCAGCGCTCTGGTAAGTGGAAGAAAGACCCCAATGATCCAGTCAGCAGCCTTTGTAATCCTTTGTAGTTACTTGCAGGTCCTGAAAAGAGTCCAATGTCAATAACAAGACTATTTAAAGGATTAGAGTATTTTAGCATGGATGGGATGAGTGCACACAGATTTTTCCCCCTAGGAAGCAGGACTAAAATCTAGAGAACACTGTTTTAATGTGAGAGGTGCAAGATTTAAAAGGGACCCAAGTGATAACTTCTTCATGCAGAGTGATGCAACTATGGAATGGTCTGCCTAAAGAAAGTGGTTAAGGCAGACACAATAACATATTTGGCTAACTACACAAGAGGGATTTAGAGGGATATGGGTCAAGCTTATGCAAGTGTAACTAGCTCAGTCGGCACCATGTTTAGCACAGATGAAATGGGCTAGATTGCCTTTTCCATGCTTTATTACTCTATGATATGGGTACTTATAAAGAAATGTTTTCTATATTAGCAGACAGTTGTTGCTTTATTTACTGATCTGTAACATCATTAGCATCATGGCTAAAATAAGTGACAAGGCCTAGATACTACAGTGCACAATACAGAAGCGATGATTGGAGTTGGGCCACATTTGCACCCTTACACTATTATGATCTGAAAGATAATGTATTTCTATGTTTAACATGAACACCTGTTTTCCTTCAATAGACTGGCTGAAGATTGAAGAGCAAGAGCTTCAACAAAGACGTAAGTTTCAGTGGATTGTCTTTGATGCAGGTTGCTCATTTAGAAAGCAACATTACCTATATATAGGGTCTGAACACTCACTGGCCACTTTATTAGATACACCGACTCATTTATGTAAATATCTAACCGGCCAATTATATAGCAACAAATCAATGCATAAATGCATGCAGACATGAGCAATAGGCTCAATTGTTCAGACCAAATGTTAGAATAGGGAAGAAATGAGATCTAAATGATTTTGACTATGGAATGATTATTGGTGCCGGATGAGGTGGTTTGAATATCTTAGAATCTGCTGATCTCCGGGATTTTTATCCACAAGTCTCCAGGAGTTTATAGAGAATAGTGTGAGAAACAAAGAACATCTGTAAGCGGCAGTTCTGTGGGCAAAAGTGCCTTGTTAATGAGAGAGGTCTGAGAAGAATGGCCAGACTGTTTCAAGCTGACAAGTTGGTGATTACCTGAAATACCCATACCTTATAACAGCAGCATGCAGAAGAGCATCTCTGAATGTACAACATGCTAAACTTTGAAATGAATGGGCTACAGTAGCAGACCACATTAGGCTCTATTCCTGTACTTAATCAAGTGGCCACTGAGCGTATATGGAGGCACAGAGGCATGCCTGTCTGTGTATGTGAGTGGGTAGGTGGGAGAGTGGGAAAGGGGCTTAATTTTTGCTGTTGTTATCTTATTTTCATCTGTTGTTGCTGCTGCTCACGTTGTTCTGCCAAGCACTGCGAGCATGCTCAATTTGAGCCAGAATATGGCGAAACTTGCAGACTGCCCTCAGCACATCTTTGGGTGTGTCAGTTGTTAATACATATGGCAAATTTCATTGTATGTTTGATAAATATATCCGATATCAGCTTAGAAGAATGAGAGGCCATCTGATTAGAACATACAAGATTTTGATGGGGTTTGGTAGTAAAATGCAAGGGTAATGTTTTCACTGGCAGGAGTGCCCAGAAGCAGTGGTATTAGTTTCAAATCAAAGAATTAACCAGGATATCCAGTGGTCGGAGAATTTTTGGAATTCTCTAACCAAGATTGTGGGGGCTTCATTCATCAGGAATATTCAAAACATAAATTAATACAATGTTGAATATTAAAGGAATAAATGGGGAATAAAGTTAATGCAGCAGTGCACTGTCATGATCAGCTTTGATCTCTTTGGATGTCAAATTAAATATAAGGAAAAAGAGTTCACACCTGCTCTCATATTCTGGTCTGCAACAATCTGTGCTGGACTGCAGACGAAATCTAGTCATTTCAAGATATCACTGGAATCTCTAAAAATTTTATGCCGATCTACAACTTCCTCAATGCTACATTCTTGTAAAGCTAAGTGTTCAGATTCAGATTTATTTGTCACATGTACCTCAAAACATAAAGTGAAATGTTCTGTTTCCATTAACAACCAAAGATGTGCTGGGGCAGCTCAGAAGTGTCACCACACATTCTGGTGCTAATAGAGAACATAGAACATAGAATAGTACAGCATATTGCAGGCCCTTCAGCTCACAATGTTGTGCTGACCCTCAAACCCTGCCTCCCATATAACTGTCCACCTTAAATTCCTCCATATACCTGTCTAGTAGTCTCTTAAACTTCACTAGTGTATCTGCCTCCACCACTGACCCAGGCAGTGCATTCCATGCACCAACCACTCTCTGAGTAAAAAACCTTCCTCTAATATCCCCCTTGAACTTTTCACCCCTTACCTTAAAGCCATGTCCTCTTGTACTTAGCAGTGGTACCCTGAGGAAGAGGCACTGGCTATCCACTCTATCTATTCCTCTTAATATCGTGTACACCTCTATCATGTCTTCTCTCATCCTCCTTCTCTCCAAAGAGTAAAGCCCTGGCTCCCTTAATCTCTGATCATAATGCATACTCTCTAAACCAGGCAGTGTCCTGGTAAATCTCCTCTGTACACTTTCCAGTGCTTCCACATCCTTCCTATAGTGAGGCAACCAGAACTGGACACAGTACTCCAAGTGTGGCCTAACCAGAGTTTTATAAAGCTGCATCATTACACCGCAACTCTTAAACTCTATCCCTCGACTTATGAAAGCTAACACCCCATAAGCTTTCTTAACCACCCTATCTACCTGTGAGGCAACTTTCAGGGATCTGGGGACATGTACCCCCAGATTCCTCTGCTCCTCCACACTACCAAGTATCCTGCCATTTACTTTGTACTCTGCCTTGGAGTTTGTCCTTCCAAAGTGTACCACCTCACACTTCTCCAGGTTGAACTCCATCTGCCACTTCTCAGCCCATTTCAGCATCCTATCAATGTCTCTCTGCAATCTTCGACAATCCTCTACACTATCTAAATCACCACCAACATTTGTGTCATCTGCAAACTTGCCAACCCACCCTTCTACCCTCACATCCAGGTCGTTAATAAAAATCACGAAAAGTAGAGGTCCCAGAACAGATCCTTGTGGGACACCACTAGTCACAACCCTCCAATCTGAATGTATTCCCTCCACCATGACCCTCTGCCTTCTGCAGGCAAGCCAATTCTGAATCCACCTGGCCAAACTTCCCTGGATCCCATGCCTTCTGACTTTCTGAATAAGCCTACTGTGTGGAACCTTGTCAAATGCCTTACTAAAATCCATGTAAATCATATCCACTGCACTACCCTCATCTATATGCCTGGTCACTTCCTCAAAGAACTCTATCAGGCTTATTAGACACGATCTACCCTTCACAAAGCCATGCTGACTGTCCCTGATCAGACCATGATCTCTAAATGCCCATAGATCCTATCTCTAAGAATCTTTTCCAACAGCTTTCCCACCACAGACGTAAGGCTCACTGGTCTATAAATACCCGGACAATCCCTACTTCCTTTTTTGAACAAAAGGACAACATTCACCTTCCTCCAATCCTCCAGTACCATTCCCGTGGACAACGAGGACATAAAGATCCTAGCCAGAGGCACAGCAATCTCTTCACTCGCCTCGTGAAGCAGTCTGGGGAATATTCCGTCAGGCTCCGGGGACTTATCCATCCTAATGTATTTTAACAACTCCAACAGCTCTTCTCCCTTAATTACAACATGCTCCAGAACATCAATCTTACTTATATTGTCCTCACCGACATCAAGTTCCCTCTCATTGGTGAATACCGAAGAGAAGTATTCATTGAGGACCTCACTCACTTCCACAGCCTCCAGGCACATCTTCCCACCTTTATCTCTAACCAGTCCTACCTTCACTCCTGTCATCCTTTTGTTCTTCACATAATTGAAGAATGCCTTGGGGTTTTCCTTTACCCTACTCGCCAAGGCCTTCTCATGCCCCCTTCTTGCTCTTCTCAGCCCCTTCTTAAGCTCCTTTCTTGCTACCCTACATTCCTCAATAGACCCATCTGATCCTTGCTTCCTAAACCTCATGTATGCTGCCTTCTTCCACCTGACTAGATTTTCCACCTCACTTGCCACCCATGGTTCCTTCACACTTCCATTCTTTATCTTCCTCACCGGGATAAATTTATCCCTAATATCCTGCAAGAGATCCTTAAACATCGACCACATGTCCATAGTACATTTTCCTGCAAAAACATCATCCCAATTCACACCTGCAAGTTCTAGCCTTATAGCCTCATAATTTTCCCTTCCCAATTAAAAATTTTCCTGTCCTCTCTGATTCTATCCTTTTCCATGATAATGCTAAAGGTCAGGGAGCAGTGATCACTGTCCCCCAGATGCTTACCCACTGACAGATCTGTGACCTGACCCGGTTCGTTACCTAATACTAGATCTAGTATGGCATTCCCCCAGTCGGCCTGTCAACATACTGTGACAGGAATCCATCCTGGACACACTTAACAAACTCTGCCCCATCTAAACCCTTGGAACTAATCAAGTGCCAATCAATATTAGGGAAGTTAAAGTCACCCATGATAACAACCCTGTTATTTTTGCACCTTTCCAAAATCTGCCTCCCAATCTGCTCCTCGGTACCTCTGCTGCTACCAGGGGCCTATAGAATACCCCCAATAGAGTAACTGCTCCCTTCCTGTTCCTGACTTCCACCCATACTGACTCAAAAGAGGATCCTGCTACATTACCCACCCTTTTTGTAGCTGTAATAGTATCCCTGACCAGTAATGCCACCCCTCCTCCCCCTTTTTCCCTCCTCTCTATCCCTTTTGAAGTACACACACTTTAGCCCTTCTACCTTACTACCTTTACACACTTCATTCTGCTTCTCTTTCCTCAAAGCCTCTCTATATGTTAGATCTGGCTTTACTCCATGCACTTCTTTCACTGTTCTACAGCTCCAGGTCCCATCCCCCTTGCAAATTAGTTTAACCCTCCTGAACCATGCTAGCAAACCTACCTGCAAGGAAAGTGCTCCCCCTCAAGTTCAGGTGCAATCCATCCAATCTGTACAGGTCCCACCTTCTCCAGAAGAGATCCCAATGATCCAAAAATCTAAAACCCTGTCCCCTGCACCAACTCCTCAGCCACGCATTCAACTGCCATCTCCTCCAATCCTTACCATCACTATCACGTAGCACTGGCAGCAAGGTTATATACAAATTTAACTACTTTTTCAGCTGACTATTATTGATTCTTTAGGGCAATAAAGTGACAGACAATCTGCTAGTCATATTTATAGAGGTAAAAACTTGGACTGTTTTTATATGTAATTTATGGGATGCTTAAGTAATCTCATCACAGTACTGGATGTTTGTCATCAAAGAACTTAAATTCATCTTTGCTAATATTCCTTAACTCCCCTCAGTTAGCACTAGACTCGATGATATTGGTACGTTTTTAACAAGCAAAGTTTCACTTCAGAAAATCTATTATTTATTTACAGAGAGGTTACTGGATGAGCGAGCTTCACAAATAGGTATGCAGTGGAATTTTTTAAAAGTTTTCTAAAATACTGCAGTTTAAGGACAGTAGACTGCAATGTAGTTTAATCTTTTGGCTGCAATTCCAGCAAATTCTCCTTGTAGGTTTGTTGGCAGATGGTTAAACTTAATCAATTCTGTTGCATCCTGATGCTTTTATAATCCAAAGGTTCTTTCAAAGTGAAGAATAAAGCATAAAACTTGTTGCTTGAGATCACTTTAAGTCTTATAAGAATGGAAAATAAACAAGAGGAGCAGAGAGGACAAAGGAAAGACAAAAGAAAAAGCAGTTGGGGCTTTGTCATAGTCATAGAACAGATAACAAAGGCATGGCTCGAAGGGCCAGAAGGGCCTACTCTGCTATTAACCTATAAAATAGCCATATTCAAGTATTGTGACACCTGCCACTGTAAACTAATAAGTTTCTAGAGAAATAAAGAAACAATTGTACTGTAATTACTGGAAATTTTACTGAACAATTACAATGTATATACAGTAGCTGATAATATGCAAACAAGCAAAGGAAAGTTAAACTACAAGAAAAATATAAGGAAAATAAGAATTCTACAGCCTCTTCAAGGAGTTTGTATGTCCTCCCCATGAATGTATGGGTTTCCTTCAGGCTCTCTAGTTTCTTTCCACACTCCAAAGACAATCCAGGTTAGTAGGTTAATTGTTCATTGTAAATTGCCCCGTGATTAGGCTAGGGTTAAATCAGGGATTGTTGGTGACTCTGCTTGAAGGGCCATAAGGGCTTATTCTGCACTGAATAAATTAATGGATTAGGATAGGATTAAATTGATGGGCTGCTGGTCAGTGTGGCTTGTTGGACCTGCCCCATGTTGTATCTCCAATAAATAAATAAATAAACAAACACTTCAGGGAGTTAGTTTAAAATTGTTCCCATATATAAACAAACTGTAATTTTCACCATTAAATTTTAGTGTTTATCTCTTCACCTTGTAATCAGCTGTTCATGTTGCTGGAACAAATATTTTGAAATATTTAAGGCAGTAGAGAATAAAAGCAAAGGCAAAAGAAGTTCATTAATCCCCTCAAGTAGACTGCTGCAGTGGGTTCTGTTGAAAGTCCAGCAACAAGAATGCTACCTGCATTCTTGCTGGATACTTGAGTATGTTCTGTCAGTGTTCCTCATTGACACTGTCTGATCAATTATCTTAACTGCAAGTGCCAGTTTTTTGAATTACCACCAAAATGCCCAGAACAAAATTATTTAGTAGTGAATAATAAACACAAGAAATTTTTCAAATGCTGGAAGTCCAAAGCAGCACAATCCAAATGGTGGAAGAACTCAGCAGGTCAGGCAGCATCTATGAAAAGGGAATAAACAGTCAAAGTTTTGGGATGAGATCTTTCACCAGAACTGGAAAAGAAAGGGGCAGAATCCAGAATAAGGATGGGAGAGGGGAAGGTGTACAAGCTGACGGTTTTTTGGTGAAGCGAGGTGGGTAAGTGGAGCGATGGGGAACGGTGGTGAGATGTTGGGAGATAGTAGCTGGAAGAGGTAAAGGGTTGAAGAAGAAGAGGAGAGCAGTAAATAATTTGCTTATCTTATGAAAATAACATTAATCATTTTTGTATATTTTTCTTTGTTAATAGCAAATATGCTCCAGAATGCAACTGCTGAAATAGAAAGCGGTAAGTTCCCATAAAATATTTAGCTTAAGCTGAATTTTTATGCATTATAAGGCATCTTTTATCCTGTTGTATCCATTTTGCCTTTGTACAACAACTCTCTCAGCCTGTTCCGCCACTCTTTCCTGGAGTCCTGCAATATTTTTACGTGTCTGTCCAGTTCTCTTCTAACATCCCAGATTGATACTGTTCTACTTCTTTACAACAAGTGAGCTTCATATTCTGATCACTGTTGGCATTTAAAAGGATCCCACACCTTCCCACCTTATATCAGAATCAAATTTATTTTCACTTACTTCTATGAGGTGAAACTTGTTGCTTTGTGGAAATATTCATGCATTGTTCAAAAATCTTGAAAGTGAAAAGGAAGGAGGATGTGGAAGCTTCAGAAAAGGTACTGAGGAGATTTACCAGTTTGCTACTTGGATTACAGAGCTTGTCTTATGAGGAAAGGTTGAGTGAGTTAGAGATTTTTTTCTTTGGAGTGAAGGAGGATGAGAAGTGTACAAGATGATAAGAGGCTTAGAAAGTGGATAGCCAGAGACTTTTACCTGGGTGGAAATGACTAATATAATGGGGCATGATTTTAAGGTGATTGGAGGAAAGTGTGGAGAGATGTCAGAAGTAAGTTTTTTTTGAGCGGAGAACATTGTGTTGTGGAATGCCCTGCCAGGGTGGTGGTAGAGGCAGATACATTAGGGAATTAGATGAGAGAAAAATGGAGGGCTAAGTAGGAGGGAAGAGTTGTATTTATGTTAGAATAGGTTAAAAGGTTGGCACATCATGGGCTGAAGGACCTGTACTGTTGTAATGATCTATGTTCTACATTCTAAGCTGCTCCTGAATAGTTGAGTTTGGGTTTGCAAGTTATTGTACCTCCTGCCTATGGCAGTAATGAGAAGGATGCATGCCCTTGATCTGCTAATAGGAACAACCTGTTCAAACAGATTGTTGAAAGTTTTAAGTGACTTGTGTGTGTAATCATTCAAATTTTCAAATTGAATGACTGTATGAAGTTGAAATTAGAGTATTTTGCCCACACTGCTGCAATTATTAGAACAGAATTTCAATTATAGCTGATACCTCTTGGGGTTTTCAAACAAATAACTTGCAGAAATGACGGGAGCAACTTCTTAGAACTCCCTCAGTCCAGGTACAGTTTCAATGGTTTGGACTGTAGCACTGCTATTCACAGAAAGCAGAAGAAACAGCAAATTGCAGGCCATTGTTGACAATGTGCTGGAATCCATTATGAAGAATGTGGTGATAATTTAGAAGACTAACAAGATATGATATGGGTGTCAATAGATTTGAGCATAACAGTATTCAAAATATCTAAATAGAGCCTTTTTTGAAAACCTATCAAAAAGGTATATAAGGAAAGTCCAATAAGCCCTCAATTAGTTACCGTGTAAAATGTCGTTAAGGGCTCAAAGATGGGAGTAACATAGAGGTGTAGATAAAGATCAGAAAACTGAAAAGAAATAAACATTCAGGTTAGCAAGCTGTTATTAGTTGATGCAAGAAGAATCTGAGCTGAGCCATGAGCTATTTGCAAACTATAGTAAAGCTTTGATAAAATGCACAGATATCATAGTTTGCTGGTGTTACTAAGCCTAGTAGAAATGTCTCAGAGGAGAGAATGTACAAAAATTCTGCAAAGGTTTCTAAACAGTTCAAACTTATGATCAGCAGGAAGGTGATCATAATGGAACAGAAGCATTTTGTTTCACATACTAAAAATTATACAATGATATCCTAGTATGTTGTTGGAAATTTGTAGAAAAATAGAGGGCTATGGGTAATCCTAGGTAATTTCTAAAGTAAGTACATGTTCAGCACAGCATTGTGGGCTGAAGGGCATGTATTGTGCTGTAGTTCTTCTATTTTTCTATCTATGTTAAGTTTCTGATCATAGACTATCTTTCCTCATTTTCCTGTTGTATCTTTTGTCCATCACTTTGAAATGTTATCCTTGTAGGACTATTCATTATTACATAATTGTATCAGTTCAGTATCACCACATTTCAGTTTTGATTCTCAGTTTGTCAGTTTGACATATTATCACTTGTTCTTTAATAACAGAATGGCAAAATCTCCAACAAGAACTAGAAGAGGAAAAGGGTAAGTTGTGGACTAAAGAATGTTGCCAAGCCTACTTTTCAAGCAACTTTTCATGTTAGTTGAATGCAATTCAGCTAGAGTAAGTAAGACAGTACAAACTTCCAAGGAGAAAAAATATTTCATATTTACCATGCAAACACGAGGAAATCTGCAGATGCTGGAAATTCAAACAACACACACAAAATGCTGGTGGAATACAGCAGGCAAGGCAGCATCTAGAAGGAGAAGCACTGTCGACATTTCAGGCCGAGACCCTTTGTCAGGACTAACTGAAAGGAAAGATAGTAAGAGATTTGAAAGTAGTGGGGGGATCTTTCTTGATCTTTCTGTCTCCATCTCTGGAGACGGCTTATCTACTGATATCTACTATAAGCCTACAGACTCTCACAGCTACCTGGACTATTCCTCTTCCCACCCTGTCTCTTGCAAAAATGCTATCCCCTTCTCACAATTCCTCCATCTCCGCCGCATCTGCTCTCAGGATGAGGCTTTTCATTCCAGGACGAAGGCGATGTCTTCTTTTTTTTATACAAAGTGGCTTCCCTTCTTCCACCATCAATTCTGCTCTCAAACGCATCTCTTCCATTTCCCGCACATCTGCCCTCACCCCATCCGCCCGCCACCCCACTCGGGATAGGGTTCCCCTTGTCCTCACCTACCACCCCACCAGCCTCCAGGTCCAACGTATAATTCTCCGTAACTTCCGCCACCTCCAAAGGGATCTCACTACCAAGCACATCTTTCCCTCACCCCCTCTTTCGGCTTTCCACAGGGATCGCTCCCTACGCAACTCCCTTGTCCACTCATCCGCCCCATCCCTTCCCACCAATCTCCCTCCTGGCACTTATCCTTGTAAGCGGAACAAATGCTACACCTGCCCTTACACTTCCTCCCTCACCACCATTCAGGGCCCCAGACAGCCCTTCCAGGTGAGGCGACACTTCACCTGTGAGTCGGCTGGTGTGGTATACTGCGTCTGGTGCTCCCGGTGTGGCCTTTCATATATTGGTGAGACCCGACGCAGACTGGGAGACCGTTTCGCTGAACACCTACGCTCGGTCTGCCAGAGAAAGCAGGATCACCCAGTGGCCACACACTTTAATTCCACGTCCTATTCACATTCTAATTTGTCTATCCATGGCCTCCTCTACTGTCAAAATGAATCCAAACTCAGGTTGGAGGAACAACACCTTATATACCGGCTGGGTAGCCTCCAACCTGATGGCATGAACATTGACTTCTCTAACTTCCGTTAATGCCCCTCCTCCCCTTCTTACCCCATCCCTGACATATTTAGTTGTTTGCCTGTTCTCCATCTCCCTCTTGTGCTTTCCCCCCCACTCCTTTCTTTCTCCCGAGGCCTCCCGTCCCATGATCCTTTCCCTTCTCCAGCTCTGTATCACTTTCACCAATCACCTTTCCAGCTCTTAGCTTCATCCCACCCCCTCCGGTCTTCTCCTATCATTTCGCATTTCCCCCTCCCGCCACTACTTTCAAATCTCTTACTATCTTTCCTTTCAGTTAGTCCTGACGAAGGGACTCATCCCGAAACGTCGACAGTGCTTCTCCTTATAGATGCTGCCTGGCCTGCTGTGTTCCACCAGCATTTTGTGTGTGTTGTTCATATTTTCCACTATTTCTTTTTCTCTCAAACCGCACCCAGGCTCTGAACATCCTTTCTCTGAATAATAAAGTTCTGAGGGAATAAAATTCAGTCTCATACCAACAGGAATCTAAGGCCTCTGTATCAAAGTGAAGACTGAAATCTCTCAGCCACCAAGCTCTAGTTTTATTAAATCTCATCGCTGTTCAACACCAGCCACTGTTCTCAAGTGGAGTGGCAGAAGTGAAGAGTGCTTGTCCATTTCTTTGTGAAAGAGGATATGTAAATGGAAAGTGATGCGATGCTGAAGTTTTATAAGGTGCTGGTGAGGCCTCACCTTGAGTATTGTGAACAGTTTTGTGTCCCTCATCTTATAAAAGATGTGCTGCCATTGGAGAGGGTCCAGAGGAGGTTCACAAGGATGATTCCAGGAATGAAGGGGTTATCATACAAGGGAAGTTTGATGGCACTGGGTCTGTACTCGCTTGAATTCAAAAGGATGAGGGGGGATCTCATTGAAACCTTTTGAACGTTGAAAGGCCTAGACAGATGTGGAAAGGATGTTTCCCATGGTGGGGGAGTCTAGGACAAGAGGGCACAGACTCAGGATAGAGGGGCGCTCTTTCAAAACAGAGATGCAGAGAAATTTCTTTATCCAAAGGGTGATGAATTTGTGAATTTGTTGCCACCTGCAGCTGTGGAGGTCAGGTCACTGGTGTATTTAAGACAAAGATTGATAGGTTCTTGATTGGACATAACATCAAAGGTTAGGGTGAAAAGGCTGGGAACCGAGGTTGAGGAGGAAATAAAAACAAATGGATCAACCATGATTGAATGGCGGAGCAGACTTGATGGGCCAGATGGCCTAATTCTGCTCCTATGTCTTATGGAACTCTATTTAAAATATTCTAAATTCTTAATCACTCATATCCTACACCAACATCCAGAGTCATATGTTAACAACCCATATTTGGTGACACACAAAAAATGCTGGAGGAACTCAGCATGCCAGGTATCTATGGAAAAGAGTATAGATGATGTTTTGGGAAGGCTCTCAGCCTGAAATGTCGACTGTACTCTTTTCCATAGATGCTGCCTGCCCCGCTGAGTTCCTCCAGCATTTTGTGTGTGTTGCCTGAATTACCAGCATCTGCAGATTTTCTGTTTATGAACCCATATTTGGTGATAATTTCGTAGGGTGATGAATTTGTGGAATTCGTTACCAGACGGGTGTGAAAGCCAAATCATTGGGAACATTTAAAGTGGACATTGATAGGTTCTTAATTAGTAAGGCCATTAAAGGTTATGGGGAGAATGAGCTTGACAGGAAAAATAAATCAGCCATGATTAAATAGCAGAGAAGACTCAATGAGCTGAATGGCCTAATTCTTCTATGTCTTATGACGAGACCACACCCAGAGTACTGTGTGCATTCTGGTCTCCTTAATTGAGGACGGATATACTGGCATTGGGGGCGGTGCACAGGAGTTCACCAGGTTGATTCCAGTGATGTAGGGGTTAGACTATGAAGAGAGATTGAGTCACCCGGGACTTGTCTAGCTGGAATTCAGAATAATGAGAGGAGATCTTACAGAAACAATGTAAAATTATGAAAGGGAGAGATAAGATAGTGGCAGGAAAGTAGTTTCCACTGGTAGGTGAGACTAGAACTAGGGACATAGCCTCAAGATTCAGGGGAAGTAGATTTAAGACTTTTCTCAGAGGGTGGTGAATCTGTGGAATTCTCTGCCCAATGAAGCAATGGAAGCTATCTCAGTAAATATATTTAAGACAAGATTGGATAGTTTTTTGCATAGTAGGGGAATTAAGGTTATGGAGAAAAGGCAGGCTTAGTGGAGATGAGTCCATGGCCAGATCAGCCATGACCTTATTGAATGGCGGAGCAGGCTCGACAGGCCAAATGGCCAACTCCAGCTCCTATTTCTTAGGTTCTTATGGTCTTATGATTACAGAAATGAATGAACAATGGTCTTTTGCAGTGTTCCTACCTTGCCAGTGCAAATACGCATCCTTTCTGCATACCTGGGCTCTTCTCTACCCCAGGCTTCTACGTATACAGAGACAATCAATGCCAAGAATTCTCCAACTGCACCTGGGTGGGCACTCATACTTCACTATGTCCTCTTGGATATGAATCAGCTGGGAAATAACAAATCGCATGTCAGTAAAAGCAGGCAGTGTTGATGCAGACAGACATGGAGATCACAGAGGCCATCAGTCATTACATTATCATAACAGAAGCAATTTAAATTCTCACTCACATACTCGACACTAACTTCAGACTCAGAAAGAATGACATATCTCATGAAATGTATTGTTTTGCGACAGTACAGTGCAGTGCAAGACTAAAATTTAAATTTATTATGTTATAAATAATGCAAAAGATGAATAACGAATTGGTATTCATTGTAGTGATCCTAATCTGCCTCCATTTTTTATGACCAAATTCCTTCATGGGCACAGACGGAGTAGCCTTTCTGAGCCCTGCTGAAATTACAGCAATTGCACCACAAGGAAGCATTAGGAAAGGATTGTTGCCTACCTGTGGTGAACTAGATATACCTGTCTGACTGCTCCTGTGGCTCCTCCCACAGACCCTGCTGACTGCTCCTGTGGCTCCTCCCACAGACCCCTGTATAAAGGCGACTGTGGTCTGCTGCTCTCCCTCATTTTCCCAGGATGTAGTGTTGTTCTTCAGTCAATAAAAGCCGATATCTCACTTCCTAAGTCTCAGCATGAGTTATTGATGGTGCATCACTACCAAAGTTATTCCCATTGGTGTATATGAAAATTTATGTTATCAAGTATGTTAATCGCTTTCCTATGTTTCCTCTTCTTACTTCCTGCCTAATAAGGTCCAGTTTCCCAATGTTGGTAAATTGTTTTATTATTTTTATATGTATAGAGGTACAGTGAAAAACCTTGTTTTGCAGGCCATAATTTCATCACAACAGTGCATTTAGGTAGTATGGTGAAAACAAAATCAGAATGCAAGAAAAGTAGTGTTGGTTACAGAGAAAGCGCAGTGCAGGCAGATAGTAAAGTGCAAGGCTAAGGTAGATTGTCAGGTCAGGAGTCCATCATGTTATAGCAGGGACTATTCAACAGTCATTTAATAGTGGGATAGAACCTGTCCATGAACCTGGTGGTACAGCTTTCAGGCTTCTGTACCTTCTACCTGATGGGAGTGGGAGGTTTTTGTAATTCTTATCTGCCCCCAGTACCAACTTCATGGGGTCCTACATGTTATCACCTCTACTGAATGTCAACATTGAACAAATGTAGAAATTCCTCTAGCAACTTCAACTGATAACTATTTCTTGTGTACTTGTACTTTGAAAAAAGCATGCTTTCAGTCTCACAGTATTTTCAGCTGAAATTTTCTATTTTTTATTAACAGAAAAACTACGACGTGACCAAGAATATCTTGAAGAAATAAGTAAGTCCTTGAATGAACTTCATAGAATTGACCTTATAAAGGTGTTTAAAATTACGAGGAATAGGTGGATGCAACAGTCTTTTCCAAAGGGTTGGAGAGCCCAAAACTCAGGGGACAAAGTTCGGGCTGTGAGAGGAAAGATTTACGTAAATTGGACCTGAAGAGTAACTTCAGAAGGTGGTGAGCATATGGAATGAGCTGCCAGAGGAAGAGTTGAGACAGGTACAATAGTATCAGTTAAGAGGCACTCAGATAGGTACATGGAGAGGTGAGGTTTAGAAGAATATGAGTGATCACAGGAAATTGGGACCAGCTGGGTATGGATTCATTGGGCTGAAGAACCTGTATCTATGCTGTATGACTTGATGGAATCCGAGTACATAACAAAATATAATGGTCTAAAATATAATGGTTTCTTGATAGATCAGTAGTATAATGATGTGTTCCAAGGCACTGCGAAGGGGGTTGAGTATAACAACAGTCAAACAATTTTATAAGCAAAACACACAAATGCTGGAGGAACTCATCAGGTCAGTTAGCATCTATGGAAATAAGTAAACAGTCAATGTCTCAGGCTGAGACCCTTCATCAGGATTCATGTGTTTTTCATGTATGTGAAATAAATTTATAGTTTCTTTAAGGGCTGGAATCAATCTTTGGACCTTTTCAAGGTTTTACATAAATTTCCCAGTTAATTCTTCAGCACAGGTGTAACTACTACAGTAACAAGGGCACCACGGTAGCATAGCGGTTAGTGTGATAATATTACAGCTCAGAGTATTCCGGACTGTGGAGTTCAATTCCAGCACCTTCAGTAAGAAGTTTGTTTGTTCTCCCTGTGAACTGCTTAGGTTTCCTCTGGGTGCTCCGGTTTCCTCTCACATTCCAAAGATGTACCATTTAGAAGGTTAATTGGTCATTGTACAAAGGGTCTCAGCCCGAAATGTTGTCTGCTCATTTCGACGGATGCTGCCCGACCTGCTGAGTTCATCCAGCTTGTTTGTACGTGTTTGATTTGACCACAGCATTTGCAGTGTACTTTGTGTTTACAATTGGTCATTGTAAATTGTCCTGTGATTAGCCTAGGGTTAGATTGATGGGTTGCAGCTCATTAGGTCAAAAGGGCCTGTTTCACACTGTATCTCTCAACAAAATAATACATTTGCTACAAATTGACCCTATACAGTGCTTCAGTGAAACTGAGTAGTTTATTGTCAATAAATACCTCAGCCTTATGGTTAATTTTGAAAAATGAATCCTTAGTTTTCTTAAAGCAATGTCATGTTCTGAACACATGACAAAGAACCTCAATCTAGTTAACAGAAATGATCATTTTCTGTTCTCCTCTCATTGGTTTTATTTAATTCAATAATTTCAAATGAGGAAAAATTATGGGTGTAGCCAATATAAACCTGAATATCATTCTCAGCAGTAAATCACATGTCTAATATAAACTCGATCATGCTTCATGTTACATAAAGCATTGATGAAAAGTTTTGATCTACCCTCTGCTATTTGTTAATAGGGGCAGAACAAGGTGAACTGGAAACCTTTGAAGAACATGGTAATGAAAGCAAAATAACAATGAAAATATTATCTAAACTTTGCTTTTAAGATGACCCATTGGCATCAGCATTGTTCTTGCACACTCACTTCCTCATGTCACCTGTTTTCCCTGTTCTATAGCCACTAATCATACTGCCACCTAACTATTGCATCAAAACCTCAGTATATTCTAAGCAATTCCATCAGATCCTCCAACATCTAGTTTATCTCATCCTTCCATTGTAACGGAAGTCATTTCTATTTCCAGACTTTCCAAAATTGGTGTTACAAAACTGTCTTCAAACCCTATACACAGATCACTTCCTCCTTCCCTCACCAACCCTACCTTGTAACATATATACAAGCCCACAGAAGACTTTTGTATTTTCTTTTATATATTTCACATCTTCCTTTCAAACTTCCTATCTGTCCACCTTGTTTCCTTTTCACCTCATCCATGGATCCATAATTTCTTTGTTGTCTTCCAGGGATCTTTAGCTCTGGCACCCTTAGAATTCCTCCTCATTGGAGCATACCAGTTTGTCCCCACATTTCTCAGCAGCATTTTTGATCTATCTTATTTCTGAGGTAAAACTTATCTAAATGCCATTGATAACTGAGCAACTGGCAAAGCTCAGTGACTGTGAGATTTCCAAGCTCATTGGTCTGAAACAAACAACAGTCCTATATTTAAGTCAACAAAGACTGCATTGGTGACCTGGAATATATCCCTACTTATCATGTGAGTTCCCTCCTTGTCTCTTACCTCTCATCCAAAAGACTTTATCCTTGACCTGTCAAAATATTCTCTCCCCAGAACTGAAATATGTTCAATTACTAATTTGGTTTGTTTTTCGGATTTTCTGAACAACTTGCATCTAGAATATTAAATCCTCAGTCCTGGTATTTAGAGCTATATTTTATATTTCAATTATAGTAATGTTTTCATAATACCACAGATATTTATACTTGCAGTTTACCAAACTCATTCATCAACTTTGTTCCTATATATATATATATATATATATATATATATATGTATGTATTCTAAACCAGTTTTGGTAAAGTAAAATTAAATCATTACGTTTATTTATTATTGTCATATGTACTAAGGTATAGTGAAACCTTGTTTTGTATGCCATCCAGACAGATCATTTCATTACAACAGTGCATTGAGGTACAAGGGAAAACAATAGCTGATTGCAGAATAAAGTGTTATAGTTTCAGAGAAAGTGTGCAGCTAAGCAATAAGATGCAAGGCCATAACAAGGTGAATTGTGAGGTCAAAAGACTATCTCATCCTACTTCGGGACTATTCAAAAGTTTTATAGCAGCAGGATAGAAGCTGTTCTTGAGCCTGTGGTACATGCTTTCGTTCTTTTGTATCTTCTGCCTGATGGGAGGGATGAGAAGAGAGAATGTCCGGGGTGAGTGAGATTTTTGATTATTTTGGCTGCTTTACTGAGGCAGCAAGAAATGTAGCCAAAGTCTATGGAAGGGAGGATGGTTTCCATGATGTGCTGAGCTATGTCCACAGTTCTCTGCAGTTTCTTGCAGTAACAAGTTGCCACACCAACCCATGATGCATCTGGATAGGATGGTTTTTATGGTGAATCAATAAAAATTTAGAATCAAAGAGGACATAGTAAATTTCTTTAACTTCCTAAGGAAGCAGAAACACTTGTGAGTGTTGCATAAATTGTTTTTAGTTCAATTATTGTTTCCAATACAAGATCATTCCACATAGATAGGGAAGATTCTTAGAGTTAAGACCCTTTAAATATGAAGTTGTAATTTGGAATTTCTGATTTTTGTCATTAGAGAAAGAGATGATAGAACTGCAGGAGTTTGAAGACCTTGGTAAGTATGAATTGAAATCATTTGATGCATAAATTCAAACCATGGTATCTAACTTTAGATGAGGGATATCAGTGTTGGTCATCTAATTGAATGGAGCTTTTTAAAAACTTTAAAAATAATTAACTTTTTAAATAATTAGGGGTGACAGGAGGTAGCAGTTAGTGTGACACTATTACAATCTGAGTTCAATTCTTATTGCTGCTTGTACAGTACTTGTATGCTCTTCCTGTGACCATGTGGGCATCCTCGGGTACTCCAGTTTACTCCCACATTCCAAAGACAGGCATGTTAATCATCGGTTAATTGGTCACTTGGATGTAATTGGCGGTGTGGGCCATTGGGATGGAAGGGCCAGATACTATGCCGTAACTCTAAAAGAAAATAAAAAATAAAGTGACAGCAAACACTTTACAGTGCATATTATAATTGCTATTGCAATATTCAAGGGCAACAGGGTCTACACAACACCCTGCGTGTTAGGGTGAACACACTCAGTCTTTTTCCCAGGGTTGGGAAAAGAAGGACTGGAGGGCATGGAAATAAAGTAAAAGGGGAAAGGTTTAATAGGAACTTGAGGGGCAACATTTTTACACACAGGTTGGTATCTATGTGGAATGAGCTGGTTGAGGTACAATAACATCTTTAAAAGACAAGTGGACAGGTACATGGATTGGTAAGGTTCAAGATTCAAGTTTATTTATCACATGTACATCGAAATATACAGTGAAATGCACTGTTTGCATTAACAACCAACACACCTAAAGAGTGTGCTTTGGTCAGCTCACAGATGTCAACACACATTCCAGTGCCAGCATAGCATGCCCACGGTGCTAGGCAGAACACAGAACACAACAAGGAACAAGGTTTAGAAGGTTATGGGCTAAATGCTGATAAATAGGGCTAGCTTGGATGAGGCATCTTGGTGGACATTGGCCAGCTGGGTTGAATTGAGTTGAATTGAATTGACTTTATTCCTTACATCCTTCACATACATGAAGAGTAAAAATCTTTACATTACATCTCCATCTGAATGTGCAATGTGCAAATTATAGTAATTTGTAATAAATAGTATATACAGTAAAATATACAACAGAACAGTCCATATAGCTTAGAGATACAATTGTGTCAGCGTGAATTAATCAGTCTAATGGCCTGGTAGAAGAAGCTGTCCCGGAGCCTGTTAGTCCTGGCTTTTATGCTATGGTACCATTTCCCAGATGGTAGCAACTGGAACAGTTGGTGATTGAGGTGACGCGGTTCTCCAATGATCCTTCAGGGCCATTTTATGCACCCGTCGCTGTAGAAGTCCCAAATAGTGGGAAGTTCACATCCACAGATGTGCTGGGCTGTTTGCACCACTCTCTGCAGAGCCCTGCATTGGGGGGAAGTACAGTTCCCATACCAGGCAGTAATGCAGCCAGTCAGGATGCTCTCAATTGTGCCCCTGTAGAAAGACCATAGGATCTGGGGACTCATGCCAAACTTCAACTATCTGAAGTGAAAGAGGCACTGCTATGCTTTTTTCACCACACAGCCGGTAGGTACAGACCAAGTGAGGTCCTACCAAGGAACTTGAAGCTGATCACCCGCTCAACCCCAGATTCATTGATGTCAATAGGGGTTAGCCTGTCTTTGTTCCTCCTCTAGTCCACAACCAGCTCCTCTGTTTTTGTGACATTGAGGGAGAGGTTGTTTTCTTGACACCACTGTGTCAGGGTGATGACTTCTTCTCTGTAGGCTTAATGGTCTATTTCTGTGCTGTACAACTCTAAGACTATCTAGGGCTCTGTGATCTCAAACGTTAGTTCAAAGTTGAAAGAGTTCAAAGTAAATTTATTATCAAAGTACATATCTGTTACCATGAACGATCCTGAGATTCATTTTCTTGTAGACATTCACAGTAAATACAAAGAAAACCTGCACACAAGACAGACAACAACCAATGTGCAAGAGACAAACTACAAATACAAAAAGAAATAAACAACAAAATAACACTAATAAATAAGCAATAAGTATCAGGAACATGAGATGAAGAATCCTTGAAAGCGAGTCCACAGGTTGTAGGAACAGTTCAGTGATGATGTGAGTGAAGTTATCCCCTATGGTTCAAGAGCCTGATAATTAAGAAGATAGCAAGCCAAATTGGATACCCCTTAAAAACAGCAGTATTACAAACTTTATGACACCAAAGAAGACAAAGAAGTATTCAGATCTGATCCAGCAGTACTGTCAATTCTTTCTCATGTGTGTTCTTCTACATTCTGTGGGAAGAAGAAGATAGCAAACCCACCAAACCAACCCTTTCAATCCCTGCCTAACTCCACCTCTATTTTCAAGAAGTCCATTCAGGGCGGACATATAGGAATGATGAGGAGGATTTGGAGGGGTTGCAGAAGATGCTGCAATGATGCTGCCTGGTTTGAAGTATATTAGCTATAATGAGAGTTTGGGCAAATTTGGATTGCTTTTTTTCTGAGTGTCAAAGGTTGAGGGGCAAATATAAGATTAAGAAGGCATAGATAGTGCAGATTGTCTTTCTCCCATGGTGGAAATGTTAAACACCCAAGGCCATTGGTATTACATGAGAGAGGTAAGCTTTAAAGGAGATGTGCAAGGCAAGCTTTGCTGAAGTTGCTTTGTCGCTTGGTATGTTCTGTTTGCTGTGTTCTGAGTTGATTGCTAGGCACGCTATACTGCTGCTGGAATGTGTGGTAGCCACCAGCATATCATTGAGCGTGTTGATTGTTAGTGGAAATCACTCATTTCATTGTGTGTTTCAATGTACATAAAACAAATAAATCTGAATTGGGAAGTTTTTTTATACGGTCCAACAGCAGACTAGAATTTATTACCACTAGAGACAGAAGAAGCAGATATGATAGCAACATTTAAAAAACATTTAGACATACACAAGAACAGACAGAGAAAGGAGAAATACGGACTATGTGCAGGAAAGTTGGATTAGTTTAGATTGGCATCGTGGTCAGCACAGACATATTGGGCTAAAGGGCCTGAACCTATGCTATACTATTTTATGTTCAGACTTCCGTAGGCAAGAGTTAACATCTCCAACAAAACAGGAAATGTAAAATAAAAACATTATATACTGGAAATAAACAGCTGGTCAACAGAAACAATGCTCTAGTTCAGAGGCCCTTCATCAGAAACAAGATTCTAAAGTTCAAGTCTTGCTGTTTTTTGCTGCCTGGACTGCTCCACACTGGATTCCCAGTTTTGTTTCAGAACTTTGATAACTTTGTAATAAACTGTGCTTTAATGAGTATAAATTGAATTAACAAGATTGTTTAATTATGTGGTTTGCTCCTTACATCACTGTTATTTATCAACAGAGAAAGAAATGGAAGAGGAAGAGGGAGCTGAGGATCAGGGTAAGTAGTGAAGTAAGAGTCAATCTGAAAATAAATCTGATTTTTTTTTTGTCAGGCAGCTTACACCCAGACTGCTGATCTAAAGAAATATGATGTTTTAAATGCTTCTCAAGTCACAGATGTGACCACAGTAACAGCATTAGATCTATAAAGAAAGATTTTACATGATTTATTTTGGACCCTCAGCTCAACCCTTCCTAGTGTACTTCCATATTTTCACTTTCCCTGTGAGAGTGGCACTCATCTCATCAGCCAAACCCATTTACCTCTGTGCACCTTCTATGCCACATCCAGTGCTGGGACTTTCCCTGGATTGGAGGCTGAAGGGTGATCTTGCAGAAGTACAATGCCTATAAAAAGTATTCACCCTGCCCCCCCACTGGAAGTTTTCACACTTTATTGTTTTACAACATTGAATCACAATGGATTTAATTTGGCTTTTTTGACACTAATCAACAGAAAAGAGCCTCATGGCTAGGTGAAAATAAATTTCTACAAATTGGTCAAAATTTACTACAATTATTAAATGCAAAATAATTGATTGCATAATCACTCATCCATTTCAAGTCAGTATTTAGTAGATGCACCTTTGGCAGCAATTACAGCTGTGTGATAGGGGGTCTCTATCAGCTTTATACATCTGGATGCTGCAATTTTTCCCATTCTTTACAAAACTGCTCAAGCTCTGTCAGATTGCATGGGGATCGTGAGTGAACAGTCCTTTTCAAGTCCAGCGTCAAATTCTCAATTGAATTGATGTCTGGACTCTGACTTGGCCACTCCAGGGCATTAATCTTGGTGTTTTCAAGCCACTCCTGGGTAGCTTTGGCTTTATGCTTAGGGTCATTGTCTTGCTGGAAAACAAAACTCCCATCACTGTTCTCTTGCAGACTGCATCAGGTTTTCCTCCAGGATGTCCCTGTATTTTTGTTGCATTCATTTTACCCTCTACCTTCACAAGTCTTCCAGGGCCTGCTGCAGGGTGATACAGCACCATCATGCTACACAGTAGAGATGGTGTGTTTTTGGATGGTGTGTGTCTGATAGCCAAAAAGCACAATTTTAGTTTCATCAGACCATAGAATCTTCTTCCAGCTGACTTCAGAGTCTCCCACATGCCTTCTGGCAAATTCTAGCTGAGATTTCATGTGAGTTTTTTTCAACAGTGGCTTTCTCTTTGCCACACTCCCATAAAGCTGCAACTGATGAAGCACCCGGGCAACAGTTGTTGTATGCGCAGTCTCTCCCATCTCAGCCACAGAAGCTTGTAACTCCTCCAGAGTTGCCATAGATCTCTTGGTGGCCTCCCTCACTAGTCCCCTTCTTGCATGGTCATTCAGTTTTTGAGGACAGCCTGCTCTAGGCTGATTTACAGCTGTGCCATATTCTTTCCATTTCTTGATAATTGACTAATTGAACTCCAAGGGATATTCAGTGACTTGGAATTTTTTTGTATCCATCTCCTGATTTGTGCTTTTCAATAACCTTTTTATAGAGTTGCTTGGAGTTTTCTTTTGTCTTCATGGTGTAGTTTTTGCCAAGATACTGACTCACCAGCAGTAGGACCTTCCAGATACAGGTGTATTTTTACTACAATCAATTAAAACATCTTGACTGCACACAGGTCTCCAATAACAGATCTCCATTTAACTGTGTGACTTCTAAAATTAATTGGCTGCTCCAGTGATGTTTTGGTGTGTTATATTAAAGGGAGTGAATAGTTATGCAATCAATTACTTTGCGTTTTATATTTGTAATTAATTTAGATCACTTTGTAAAGATCCGTGTTCACTTTGACAAAAAAGTCTTCTTTCTGTTGATCAATGTCTAAAACAGCCAAATTAAATTCACAGTGATTTAATGTTGTAAATCAATAAAACATAATCTTCCAAGGGGATAAATACATTTTATAGGTACTATATATAAAATCATTAGATGCATTGATAAGGTGGATGGCCATAGTCATTTTCCTAGGGCAGGGAAACTAAAACTGGAAGGCATAGGTTTCAAGTAAATTGGTAAATTGATTTATCATCATCACATGTACCAAGGTACATAGAAAAACTGTGATTTAGAACATAGACCATAGAACGGTGCAGCACAGAATGGGCCCTTCAGCCAACAATGTTGTACTAACCTTTTAACCTACTCCAAGATCAATCCAATCCTTCCTTCCCACATAGCCTTCCAATTTTCCTTCATTCATATGCCTAACTAAGAGACTCTTAAACATCCCTAATGTATCTACCTCTACCACACCACCCCCCAGTAGTGCATTGTACACACCCATCACTCTGTGTAAAATACCTACCTCTGACATCACCCCTATACTTTTTTCCAAACACTTTAAACTTATGCTCCCTTATATTAGCTATTTCTGCAGTGGGAAAAACGTCTCTAATTGTCTGCTCTGTCTAAACCCCTTATCATCTTATATATCAGGTCAACTTTCATCCTCTATCACTCCAAAGAGATAGGTTACTCGTGCAACCTCTCCTCATGAGAAATGGTCTCTAATCCAGGCAGCATCCTGATAAATCTCCTCTGCACTTTCACTAATAAAATGAAATGATCTGTATGGATTGTTTTGCATGCCATCCATACAGATTGGTTCATAAAATTAGTGCATTGAAGTAATACAAGGCAAAACAATTAACAGAATGCAGAATAAAGTGTTATAGTTACAAATTGCAGTGCAGGAAGATAGGAAGGTGGAAGGCTATAATGAGGGAAATGAAGTCCAAGAATCCACTTTGTTGTACAAGAGGACTATTCCATAGTCTTAAAATAGTGAGATATAGGTTGTGATTGACCCTGGTGCTACATCCTTCCAGGTGTTGATTATGCTTGGAATTATAGAATTGAAGGTGGAGCTGTCATTAATAAATGATAGTCTAATATACTGACAGACAGACATTCTTTATTGATCCTGAGGGAAATTGAATACTGTAGGTTTATTTACTGAGAGGAGTAAGAATTTAAAAGGGAACTGAGGAGTATATTTTTTTTGCATGGAACAAGCAATTTAACTTTCCAGTCTAGCCTCCCATTTGGGATTTTGTCAAAGGCCTTGCTCAAGGCAATATATAGACAACATCCACTCATCTATCCTCATGGTTACAATATGTTCCTTAAAGAAATAAAAACTTTTACAGGGACATGGAGGGAAAGGATTAGAGGTTCAGTCTTGTATAGAACAAATTCCTTTCATTCTTAGCTCAAACATTTCCAGTTTCCAAACCACATCCGTCTTTCCATGTAGGTCATTGGTGACCAGTTGAGTTATATCAACAACACGGCAGTTTTACATGTTATTCTCCACTTATTTCTAATTAACTGAATTTTAATTCCCTATCTGCTATGGTAAATTTTGAGCTTCTGCCTCCAGATCATTAAAACAAGCCTCTTAATTACTGGAGCTAATACTCAGCCATTCTACAGATGCATCTCTTAATTATTTTGATAGAAGTAAAACAGCTTTCACACTGTTTCAAAATTAGATAGGACCATAAGATATTGGAGCAGAATTAGACCATCTGGTCCATCAAGTCTGCTCTGCCATTTGATCATGGCTGATCCATTTCTCTCTCAACCCCATTCTCCTGCATTCCTCCCATAACCTTTGACACCCTTACTAATCAATAACCTATCAATCCCGCCTTAGATACACTCAATGACTTGACCTTCACAGCCACCTGTGTCAACAAATTCCATAGGTTCGCAACCCTCCGAAGAAATTCCTCTTCATCTCCAATCTAAATGGACACCCCTCTATCCTGAGGCTGTGCCCTCTTATCCTAGACTCTCCCACCATGGGAAACATCCTTTCCACATCTACTCTGTCTAGGCCTTTTAACATTTGAAAGGTTCCAATGAGATCCCCCCTCATCCTTCTAAATGTCAGTGAGTACAGACCCAGAGCTATTTCAAAATACTGTTCCAAATTATTATTTAGTGCTGTTTCAAAATTAAATCTTCATGATGTAATTTGTTATTCTTACATTCATTATTTTCAGTAATTAGGCATTCATAAGTGCCTTAGAAAGTTACATGATTATATTCTTGTTTTGCAGAAGCACTTCAAAGTGAAGTTTATGGAAGAGGTATGTTATCAAATTGAAAATTACAGTGTGAAACATAGCCATAGTGATGATTCCAAATAGATATTGTTCTTTAGACAATTCTGGCTCAAATATTCTAACATTCATTGGCAATATGATGTATTCAAACAGTGCAAGTGGTTGTTACAAATTAAGTTTCATTAATTTAGTTCATTGTCTAATGAACTCAGGAGTGCTGGAGAAAGATGGCAGTGGTAGTGTTAAATTAAATGTGGATTTCTATCACAGGTTCACATTAAAGTTTCCAGATTGCACAGGAGTGCACTGAAAGCACAAACCCACCCACAGAAGATACACAAAAGGTTCTTGGCTTGTGTATTTCCCTCCATAAATGCTGAGCTGCTGAGTTCCTCCTGCATTTTGCGTGTGGTACACATCACTGATCCAACTGCCTCTGGCAATATTTCTTCCCTTGTTTCTCTACTGCCTGATAGTAGGTGACTTAGCACTGAGGCTGACTGATAGCTCACACCCACCACTTATGATTTCTACATCTGACTCCTTGAAAGATGATTTTGATGTGAATTTGAGGCATTTTCTCTGACCGCCAGGGAGAAAAGTACCTAACAACTTCACACAAATTATTGTTCAATGGAGTTAGTGCGTGAAGATCAGTGGCTCAATGCTAGTGATAACAGCTACACTGTGGATATTGATAGTAGTTTGATGACCTTTTCACGAGATGCAAAGGGTTTTCTAGTACTCCCTCTCTGAGGTGCAGAAGACAAATAGAGTGAAGGATGTTTTTCTGGAAGTTGGAGTTGGATGTATCTAAGGCAAAGGTTGATAGATTCTTGATTAGTCAAAGTGTGAATGGTTATGGGGAAAGGCAGAAGAATAGGGTTGAGAGGGAAAATGGATCAGCCATGATGAAATGGCAGAGCAGACTCAATGGATCAAATGGTTTAATTCTCCTCGTGTCTCTTTGTCTTATGGCCCAATCACAGAACAATTTACAATTATCAATTAACCTACCAACTGTACATCTTTGGGCTATGGGAGGAAACCAGAGCACCTGGAGAAAACCATGCACACACGTGAAGGAACATACAAACTTGCTCAACAGATGGGGACATTAAGTGCAAGAATTGGGATATTGATAAGTCACACTTAAAATATTATGTGCAATTCCAGTCTATATGCTATGGGAAAGATGGGATTAAGATAGAGGTGTAGAACAGTTTAATAAGGATGTTAACAGGATTAAAGAGCTTGAATTATGAGGAGAGACTGCAAAAGCTCAGACTGCTTTCCCTGGAACAAAGGAGGCCAAGGTGTTAAAGGGGCATAGATAAGGTGGATGGTCACAGTATTTTTCTCAAGATAGTTGATTATGAAACTAGAGGACAGGTTTAAAGAGATAGGGGAAATATTTATAGGGGACCTGAAGGGCAGGTTTTTCACACTGAGAGTAATACATATATGGAATAGACTGCCAGAGGAAGTTGTAGAGGCAGGTACAATTACAACATTTAGAAGACATTTGGACAAGTTCATGGATAAGAAATGCAAACTTTGTTATTTGAACTGGCACCGATTTCTTAGAATAAAGGAAAATGGGGCTAATGAAGGAAAGTGGAGCTGTGATATTTAAAAATCATCTCTTCAGCCATGACCTTGCAGAGCAGCAGGCATGAAGGGACGATTGGTCTGCTCTGGTTTCTATTTATTATCTCCAGTAGACTGGCAAAGCCATCAGGGTAGCTCTGACATGAGTTTCAACAAGATCATTGTGACTAGTTAAAGATGGTTCAATCTCAGCAAAGCAGCTTCACATACGGGTATATTGTTTCTCATTCTAGGAAGTGTGATTTTGACTGACAAACAGCTGGGATTCTGCAGATGTATCACTATCTTTGAGGGTATCCACCTCCCTCCCCCTCTGTACTTCTCCTGCATTCTCTTCCACCTCACTGTTAGTATTCTGATCACGATTAGAAGGAATGTTGCAGAAGGAAATAATTTAGAAGAAGAATAAGCAAGATAATAAATGAACAAAAACCAGTGGAAATGATCAAGGTTCTGACATTCAATATGAAGAAAGTGAAATAGTTGGTAAAAATTATTGTTGGGAGAGTATGGGATCCAGCACCTTCTCCAGCCTGTGAATTGCACTGGAATTTGTACCATGTTCAGTAAGGAATTTTCTGCAGACACATATCATTCTGCAAAGGTTTGGTGGGGTTAATGGGTGAATTCAACAGCAGCCAAAAGGCCTCCAAGCTACCAGGGTCATAACCACATATCTCATCCTCACCAGTATCAAAAAACTACCTTTACAATCGTCAACATACACAATGTCAAAAACTAATCTTGACTCCAATGATAATCTGAGCTTCTGCAGTCCACTGGACTGAAAAAGCATGTGAACTCTTCTGAGAATCCCATGACATTGCTATTCCTAATATTAATCTTTCACCTGGTTGGTGAAAAAATATACATGAGTAAACTGTCTTTGACAAATTATTGGGGAAAGTACTCAAAAAGATTGAAGATTGTTTAGTATTATTTCCTTTACACAAGTGTAAAGGAGAATGAAATAATTGTAACTCCAAATCTGATGCAGCACAGAAAAAAAACACGAGATAAAGAACACAACAATACTAAAACAACTCACAATAAATATAAATACATAAGTTAGATTATATACCTACATTGATTGTATATCCATAAAGTGGCATTAGGCTGTACCTAAAGTGACTGACAGGAAATAATAAAGTAGTGATGGAGTTAGGTGGTGGAAGTGTTGATTAGCCTTACTGCTTGGGGTAAATAACTGTTTTTGAGTCCTGGTGTGGATGCTATGTAGCCTCCTCCCTGAAGGGAATGGTACAAACAGTCCATGAGGAGGGTGGGTAGGATCCTTCGTGATGTTACTGGCTCCTATCCAATACTTTCCTGTATATGACTACTTGATGGTGCCAATGATGTGTTGGTCAGATCTGTCTACCTGTTATAGAGTCTTTCTGTCTGCTGCAATGCAGTTTCCATACCATGCAGTGATGTAGCATGTTAGGGTGCTGTCAACTGCGCATCTGTGGAATGACATGAGTATAAATGTGCATCCTCAGAAAGCAAATAAAGTTTACTTTAGAGTGCACATTTTCAGAGTCCAGTTAATCAGTGAGACAACCTTTTCCATAAAACACTAAATTAATATAATTTTTTAAAAAGAGTTTTATTGATCCTTATTCTCTTGCCTTCTCCCAGAGATCTTTAACCCAAAAATATCAGCCTTGAATGGCAGAGCAGACTTTTCACATTCTTTTTAGGATATTTAAAGTGTTCTACAAACTGTGACATAGTAACGTTTGGTAACTTTTTGCACTTTGGTAGGATGAATAAAGGGATAAACTATTTTCTTCATGGGAAGAAAATACAAAAATCAAAGATGCAAAGGGACATGGGAGTCCTAGTTCAGGAATCCATTAAGGTGAACTTGTAGAGTTCAGTCAAGAAGGCAAATGCAATGTTAGCTTGCACTTTCAAAGAACTAAAATATAAAAGCAAGGGTGTACTGCTGTTTAGAATATTCTGAACAATTTTGGGCCTGTATCTGAGGAAGGCTGTGCTGGCTTGGGAGAGGGTCCAAAGGAGGTTCACAAGTATGATTCCAGGTATGTATGAGGACTGCTGAATGTCTCTGGATCTGTACTCTATGGAGTTCAGGAGGATAAGGGACAGGGGATATCATTGAAACCCCTAATGGATACTGAAAAGTCCGAGATAAAGTGGATGAGGAGAGGATGTTTCTATCAGTAGGCGAGTCTAGGACCAGAGAGGTAACCTCAGAAAAAAGGGACTGTGATGAAGAAAAACTTTGTCAGCCATAATGTAGTGAATCTAAGGAATCCATTGCCACAAATGACTGTGGTGGTCAAATCATTGGATATATTTAAAGTGGAGATTGATAAGTACTTGATTTGTAAGGGGGTTAAAGATTTCTGGGAGAATAAGGATGAAAAAATATCAGCCTTGAATGGCAGAGCAGACTCAATAGGCCATATGGAGCCTTTATCTTGTGGTCTTTTGAAGGTGTAGTCACTGTTGTAATGCAAGAAAATGAACAGATTAAAGATGAGGAATTTCCCTTCCTTATCATATTCATCAATCAGCATTGATATCCTGTATATACCAGAATAATCCACCATTTACATCATATTAGTTGTCACATTCTTGTAGTGCTTATAATTACAAATATTCCCATTTTTGTATTCCTGTTTGCAGCCTTTGACCGATCAGTGCCTGTTGATCTGACTGCAAACTATCAACGTAAGTTCCTTAAACAAAAGCTTAAAAACAGCTATGCTTGATTTTTTAAGAAGTGTATGGGTAATTTTTTCCTGCAAGAATGTTTATTCCTACAAGAATGCTCGTCACTTGGAGTAAATACTTCTAACAGGAACATTAACAGTTCAAAAAAATTAAATGGGTATTTTGCTTTGCGCGTGATATCAGTGCTCCAAGATCAGTGCTTGCTAGCATGATATTAAGTCATGATTCAACAGAACTGATTAGAATAGGACACTTAGGGAACTAGAAGGAAAGGTGCAACTCAGGAAAATACAGTCACTAGAAAAGTGGGAGTGAACTGTTGGAGTTAAGTGATGTCAAGTTTCCAAATCTGAATGGACTTCATTCTAGAGTCTTAAAATTAGAATTGATTTATTATTGTCACATGTACTGAGATATAGTGAACAACTGTTTTGCATTCAGTCCATACAGATCAAATCATTACACAGTGCACTTAGGTAGAACAACAATAATGGAATGTAGAACAAGATATCACGGCCACAGAGGAAGCACAGTGTGGTACATAATAAGACACAAGATCATTACAAGACAGTTTGTGAGGTCTCAAAAGTCCATCTATTGAACTAGGGAACCATTCAACAGTCTTATAACAATAGGGTGGAAGCTGTCCTTGACCCTGGTGGTCTACACTTTCAGTCTTTTTTTATCTTCTGCCGAATGGAAAGGGGAGAAGGGAGAATGTCCAGAGTGGGAGGGGTCTTTGACTATGCTGGTTGCATTACCAAGACCGCAAGAGTATAGACAGAGTTCATGGAGGGGAGGCTAGTTTCTGTGATATGCTGAGATGTGTCCACAGATCTCTGTGGTTTCTTATGGTCAGGGGAAAAGCAGATTCTGTACCAACCTTAAAGGAAGTAGCTAGGAAGAAAGTTGATGCACTGCTTTTAGTTTTACAAACTTTCTTTGAATCAGTGGGGACCCTGGGGAGTATTGCAGAACATGGTTCCCATGGCAACAATGGCATCACAGATAGACAGGGTAGACAAGAAGGATTTTGTCATGCTGGCCTTTATCATTTAGGGCACTGAATATAGAAACTAGGATGTTGTAGTTGTTCAGGATATCAGAGTAATTGGAATATTATGTATGTTCTCACTGCCATAGCAAGGATGCCATTAAGCTGGAAAGTGTGCAGTAAAAAAAAAGTTGCTGTCAGGACTTGAGGGACTGAGTTATGGAGAGATTAAGCAGGTTAAGCAGCCTAGGACATTATTTATTGGAGCACTGAAGACTGCTAGTGTAGTAAATGGTCATTGTATGTTCTTATGCCAGATGTTGGAGCCCCAGGAGGCCCAGAGTCTTCCAGGGAACTACATCTGCGTGGAGTCCATCCAGCTACAGTTCCTTGAAGACTGTGTTAGGGATCTGTAGCAGCAGTTGGTTGACCTTCAGCTTGTATGGGAGAGTGAGGAGATAACCGATCAACATTACAGGGAAGTAGTCCCCCTAAGTTGCAGGATGCAATTAGCTGGGTGACTGACAGGAGAAATGGAAATGTGAATAGCCAGTTAGCGCAGAGCACCCCTGTGGCCATTCCCCTCAATAATAAGTACACTGTTGTGGCAGATGACCTCCCAGGGAAATGCAATGGAGACTAGGTTATTGGCACTAAGCATGTGTCCATTGTGCAGAAGGAAAAGAGGGAGAAGAGGGAAGCAGTAGTGAAAGGGGACTCAATAGAGGAACAGACAGGAGATTCTGTGGACATGAAAAGAACACCTGAATGGTATGTTGCCTCCCAGGTGCCAGGGTCATAGATCACGTCCACAGCATTTTGGAAAGGGAGATGTCTTGGTACATACTGGTACCAATGACATAGGAAGGAAAAGCAAATAGGTCCTGACAAGAGAATTTAGTGAGATAATCAGAAAGCTGAGAAGCAGGACCTCCAGGGTAGTAATTTCTGGATTGCTCCCTGTGCCACGTGCCAATGAGGGTAGAAACAGGAAGATTTGGCAGGTTAATACATGGCTTGAGAAGCTGGTGCAGGGGGCAGGCCTTCAGCTCCTTGGATCATTGGGATCTCTTCTGGGGAAGGTATGACCTGTTCAAAAGTGATGGGTTTCACCTGAATCCAAGGGGGACTAATATTCTTGTGAGCAGGTTTGTTAGAGCTGTTGTGATGGGTTTAAACTAATTTGGCAGGAGGTAAGAACCAGAGTGAAGGAATTCAGGGGAGGACTGATGGCAAGAAAGCAGAGATAGTATGCAGTCAGAGTGTCAGGAAGGGCAGGTAGATGATAGAACAAAATTGCAGCCAACAGGGTGAGTATCAGTGCATTAGGGATGCAGAGTCAAGGTGAGCAAATACAGTACTCAAAGTGTAATATCTCAACGCACTGAGTATAAGAAATAAGGTGCATGTTCTTGCTGCAGGTATGATGTTTAGCCATCATCACTAAATCATGGCTGAAGGGTGGTTGTAGTTCGGAGCTGAATGTCCAAGGTTACATGTTGTATTGGAGGGATCGGAAGTTAGGCAGAGGGGGTGGAGTGGCTCTGCTAGTAAAGAATAGCATCAAAACAGTAGAAAGGTGTGACATAGGATCAGAAGATGATGAATCCTTGTGTGTTGAGTTAAAAAGCTGCAAGAGTAAAAGGACCCTGATGACAATTACGTACAGGCCTCTCAACAGTAGCTGGGATGTGGACCAAAGATCACAAAGGGAAATAGAAAAGGTGTGTCAAAGGGGCAATGTTATGATAGTCATGGAGATTTCAACTTGCAGGTGGATTGGGAAAATCAGGTTGGTAATGGATGCCTACAAGATGGCTTTTTAGAACAGTTTGTCATTGAGCCTACTAGGGGATCAGCTATACTAGACTGGGTGTTATATAATGAACCGGAGGCAATTAGTGAGCTCAATAGCTAAATACGTACACTTAACGTCTGATTAATGTATACAACATACATCCTGAAATTGCTTTTCTTCGCAAAGAAAAAATAAGTAAAAGAACCCTTAGGAGGCAGTGATCACAATATGATTGAGTTCAACTTGAAATTTGATAGGGAGAAAATAAAGTCTGACATAGCAGTATTTCAGTGGAGTAAAGGAAAGTACATTAGTATTAGAGAGGAGTTGGCCCAAGTAAATTGGAAGGAGATGCTGCCAGGGATGTCAGCAGAACAGCAAAGGTGTGAGTTTCTGGGGAAAATGAGGAAAGTGCAGGCTAGATGTATTCCAAAACTGAAGAAATACTCAAATGGCAAAATAGTACAACCATGGCAGACAAGGGAAGTCAAAGCTATTGTAAAAACAAAAGAGAGGGCATAAAATGAAGCAAAAATTAGCAGGAAGATTGGAAAGCTTTTAAAAACCTACAGAGAGCTTCTAAAAGAATCTTTAAGAGGGAAAGATGAAATATGAAAGCAAGCCAGCTAACAATGTCAAAGTGGATAGTAAAAGCTTCCTCAAGTATGTAAAAAATAAAAGAGACATAAGAGTTGATATAGGACTGCTAGAAATTGAGGCCAGAGAAATAATAACAGGGGACAAGGAGATGGCAGATGAACTAAATGAGTATTTTGCATCAGTCTTCACTGTGGAAGACACTAGCAGTGTGCCAGATGTTGAAGGGTATGATGGATGAGAAGTGAGTGCAGTTATTATTACAAGGGAGAAGCTAAAAAAGCAGAAAGATCCAAGGGTACAGAACTCACCCGAACCAGATGAACTTAGGGTTCTGAAAGAGGTAGCAGTAGAGATTATGGAAGCATCAGTAATGATCTTTCAAAAACATTAGACTCTGGTATGGTGCCAGAGGACTGAAAAACTGCAAATGTCACTCCACTCTTTGAGGAAGACAGCAAAATTGAAATTATAGACCAGTTATCTTGACCTCAGTGGTTGGGAAGATGTTGGGATCAATTGTTAAGGATGAGGTTATGGAATACTTGGTGACACAGGACAAGATAGGACAAAGTCAACATGCTTTCCTTCAGGGAAAATCTTGTCTGATGAACCTGTTGGAATTCTTTGAGGTGATTACACATAGGATGGATAAAGAGGGTGCAGTGGATGTCGTATATTTGGACTTTCAGAAGGCCTTTGACATGGTGGCACACATGAAGTTGCTTACCAAGTTAAGAGCACATGGTATTACAGGAAAGTTACTGGCATAGTTAGAGCAATGGCTGATTGGTAGGAGGCAGTGAGTGGGAATAAAAGGATCCTTTTCTGGTTGGCTGCCAGTGACTAGTGGTGTTCTGCAGAGTCAGTATGAGGACCACTTCTTTTTATGCTGTATGCCAAAGATTTAGATGATGGAATAGATACCTTTGTTGCCAAGTTGCAGGTGATATGAAGATTGGTTCATAGGCCTAGACAGAGTAGATGTGCAAAGGATGGTTCCCATGGTGGAAGAGTCTAGGACAAGAGGGCACAGCCTCAGGATAGAGGAGTGTCCATTTAGAATGGAGAGGATGAGGACTTTCTTTGGAGGGTTGTGAATCTGTAGAATTTGTTGACACAGGTGGCTGTGGAGATCAAGTCATTGAGTGCATCTAAGGCGGGATTAATAAGTTCTTAAATAGTAAGGGTGTCAAAGGCTATGGGGAGAATGCAGGAGAATGGGTTTGAGAGAGAAATGGATCAGCCATGATCAAATGGCAGAGCAGACTTGATGGGCCAGATGGCCTAATTCTGCTCCAATGTCTTATGATCTTAATTAATTTTGAAACAGTATGAAAGCTATTTTATTTCTATCAAGACAGTTAAAACATTTTTGACAATGAAAACCTCATTGAAACCTTTTGAATGTTGAAAGACCTAGACAGAGTAGATGTGGAAAGGATATTTCCCATGGTGGGGGAATCTGGGACAAGAGGGCACAGACTCAGAGTAGAAGGGTGTCCATTGAAAACAGATGTGGAGAAATTTATTTAGCCAGAGGGTGGTGAATTTGTGGAATTTGTTATCACAGGCAGCTGTGGAGGCCAGGTCATTGAGTATTTAAGGCACAGATTTGTATGTTCTCGGACATGTCATCAAAGGTCACAGGGAGAAGGTCAGGGAGTGGAGCTGAGGAGGGAATAAAAGGATCAGCCATGATTGAATGGCAGAGTAGACTCGATGGGCCAAATAACCTAATTCTGCTCCTATGTCTCATAGTCTAAAGGAATGTGGGTGATCTTATAGAGGCGCATAAAATCATGAGGGGCATAGATAGAATGAATGGTCATACTCTTTTAGCTCAAGGTTCTGATCTAAAACGGAGGGGATAGGTTCAAGTTAAGAGTAGAGTGATTTAATTGGAACCTGAGGAACAACGTGACAATGAATTCCGTAGATTCACTGCCCTCTTTATCCAGAGAGTAGAGAATTTATGGAATTCATTGCCACAGATGGCTGTGCATACTACGTCATTGAGTACCTTTAAGCAGGAGATTGTTATGTTTTTAATTAGTAAGGGTGTCAAACATTACAGATGGAAGGCAAGAGAATGGGGTTGAAAGGGAAAATAAATCAGCGTTGATGGAATGGCAGAGCAAATCCAATGGGTCAAATTACCTTAATCTGCTCCTACGCCTTACGGTTTTATAAGAACTTTTTTACCTAGAGGGTGGTCCATACATGGATTGAGGAGCCAGAGGAAGTGGTTGATGCATGTATATTAACAACACTTAAAGACGCTTTGACAATATGGGTAAATGGAAGTAGTTTTGATTTGAATCATGGTTGGCATAGACCAGTTGGTCCAAAGGGCCTAACTCCATGCTGTGCGACTATGACATGTTAAGTTTCAGCAAATTAGAGAGTTGCAACTATAATTCTTTTACTCAGTAAAGGAGACACAAAGCAGATGAATATAGACCAGTTAATATCTGTTATGGAGAAAATTGTTAGCTGTAGTTAAAGGATCACTAACACCCCTAGAGACACTTTGAGATTAGTTCATTACTTAATAATAGCATGCATGTTGAAACTATTGTTTGCAAATCGTCACTCAGAGCAGCCTGTAAATGATAAAAGGAAAAGCTCAAAGATTGGTCCTTAGGTAACAATACTGTATATACAATTAATATTTACTTGGGGGAAATGCACTGTCTTTTTCTCAGGGTTGGGGAATCAAGATCTAAAGGGGATAGGTTTATGGTGAATGGTGTTGGACAATGTCTTTTTTAGAAAGGATGGTAACAATGTGGAATGATTCAGATTTATTTACCACATCTACATTGAAACATACAATGACATGTGTCATTTGTGTTAACAACCAACACATCCAATAATGTGCTGGGAATCGCCTGAAGGATAATCCAAAGAGTTTCTACAGGTATATTAAGAGCAAAAGGATAGTAAGGGATAAAATTGGTCCTCTTGAAGGTCAGAGTGGTTGGCTACGTATGGAACCAAAAGAAATGGGGGAGATCTTAAATGGGTTTTTTGCGTCTGTATTTACTAAGGAAATTGGCATGGAGTCAATGTTAATAAAGGCAAACAGGTAGTGAGGTCATGGAATCTATACAGATTGAAGAGGAGGAGGTGCTTGCTATCTTGAGGCAAATCAGAGTAGATAAATCCCCAGGACCTGAAAGGGTATTCCCTCGGACCTTGAAGGAGACTAGTATTGAAATTGCAGGGGCCCTGGCAGATATATTTAAAATGTCGGTATCTACGGGTGAGGTGCTGGAAGATTGGAGGATAGCTCATGTTGTTCCTTTGTTTAAAACAGGTCCTAAAAGTAATCTGGGAAATTATAGGCTGGTAAATTTGACATCGGTAGTAGGTAAATTATTGGAAGGAATACTAAGAGATAGGATCTACAAGTATTTAGATAGACAGGGACTTATTAGGGAGAGTTAACACGGTTTTGTGCATGGTAAGCCATGTTTAACAAGTATTAGAGTTTTTCAAGGAGGTTTCAAGGAAAGTGGATGAAGGGAAGACAGTGGATATTGTCTACATGGACTTCAGTAAGGCCTTTGACAAGGTCTTGCATGGGAAGTTAGGAAGATTCAGTCGCTAGGTATACATGGTGAGGTAGTAAATTGAATTAGACATTGGCTCAATGGGAGAAGCTAGAGAGTGGTAGTGGAGGATTGCTTCTCTGAGTGGAGGCCTGTGATTAGTGGTGTGCCACAGGGATCAGAGCTGGGTCCATTGTTATTTGTCATCTGTATCAATGATCTGGATGATAATGTGGTAAATTGGATCAGCAAATTTGCTGATGATACAAAGATTGGAGGTGTACTTGACCGTGAGGAAGGTTTTCAAAGCTTGCAGAGGGATCTGGACCAGCTGGAAAAATGGGCTGAAAAATGGCAGGTGGAGTTTAATACAGACAAGTGTGAGGTATTGCACTTTGGAAGGACAAACCAAGGTAGAACATACAGGGTAAATGATAGGACACTGAGGAGTGCAGTAGAACAGAGGGATCTAGGAATACAGATACAAAATTCCCTAAAAGTGGCATCACAGGTAGATAGGGTAGTAAAGAGAGCTTTTGGTACATTGGCCTTTATAAATCAAAGTATTGAGTATAAGAGTTGGAATGTTATGGCAAGGTTGTATAAGACATTGGTGAGGCCGAATTTGGAGTATTGTGTGCAGCTTTGGTCACCAAATTACAGGAAGGATATTAATAAGGTTGAAAGAGTGCAGGAAAGGCTTACAAGGATGTTGCCAGGACTTGAGAAACTGAGTTACAGAGAAAGGTTGAATACATTAGGACTTTATTCCCTGGAGCGTAGAAGAATGAGGGGAGATTTGATAGAGGTATATAAAAGTATGATGGGTATAGATAGAGTGAATGCAAGCAGGCTTTTTCCACTGAGGCTAGGGGAGAAAAAAATCAGAGGACATGGGTCAAGGGTGAAGGGGGAAAAGTTTAAAGGGAACATTAGGGGGTGCTTCTTCACATAGAGTTGTGGGAGTATGGAATGAGCTGCCAGATGAAGTGGTAAATGAGGGCTCACTTTAAACATTTAAGAAAAACTTGGACAGGTACATGGATGAGAGGTGTATGGAGGGATATGGGCTAGGTGCAGGTCAGTGGGACTAGGCAGAAAAATGGTTCGTCACAGCCAAGAAGGGCCAGAAGGCCTGTTTCTGTGCTGTAATGTTCTATGGTTCTATAAGTGTGGCCAAACATCCTAGTGTCAGTACAGCATACCACAATGTTCAACACAAGCAGCAGCAGCAACAACAACAGTAAAACGAGCCCCTTTCACACTCAGGCACTCACAGACAAGCCATCTCTGGGACTCCAGTCTCTGTCCCTGGACTCTCAGAATTGCAGTAGTCAGTAGTAAAGTCTCTTTTCATATTTGACCCCAACATTATGCCCTTGAAAATGTCAGCTGTTATCTTGACCAGCTGACGTCCTTCTCCTCCTGCTAGAATAAGCTGCCAAAGGAAGCAGTAGAGGCAGCTACAAGCATGAGAAAATCTACAGTGCTGCAAATCCCAAGCAACACATTGATGCAGCTTGGCCTGCTGAGTTCCTCCAGCATTGTGTGTGTGTGTGTGTGTGTGTGTGTGTGTGTGTGTGTGTGTGTGTGTGTGTGTGTGTGTGTGTGTGTGTGTGTGTGTGTGTGTGTGTGTGTGTGTGTGTGTGTGTGTGTGTGTGTGTGTGTGTGTGTGTGTGTGTGTGTGTGTGTGTGTGTGTGTTGCTGAAGCATCTACAAGAACAACTTTTAAAAGACAGTTGGACAGGTTCTTGGGGATTGGAAAGATTTTAAATGTTATAGATCAAACACTGGCAAATGGGACTAGCTTGGATAGGGCATTTTGATGATCACAGACCATTTGGGTGTTTCCATGCTGTACAACTCTTTTACTCTACTTGGAAAACATACTGTGTAGCTTACTCCAAAGTATGGATTTGGAGATCAAGTGGTGAAAAGATTTGAGTAAGGAAGGGAATCAGATAATACTGATAAACAAGGTGGATAATGAGTCTTAAATTTCTGCTTTTTTCACAGCAATTCCTCCTGTTGACTTCATGCCCAGTGATGCTGATACAGATGAGTCATTCTGCATTTATCCAGGTAAGTTCTGGGTTAAGTCATATAACTTCCTGTTTTGAAATATTCTAATAATAAACATCCTACCGATGTACAATGGAAAATTTGTTGCATCACAGCCTGCAATGCCACAGGAATGAGAGTAGCTGCAGAGAGTAATGGATTCAACAAGTTCCATCAGCTCTCTCCACTTGTAGAGGACTCTACATGAGGTAATATTTCAGGAAGGCAAAATACATGATCTTGGACCCACCCCCATGTGGTCTATTTCCTTTTTTCAATGCTGCCATCAGGCAGGAGACCCACACCTCCCTCAAGGTTCAGTAACAGTGCCATCAGTTCTTGAAGTGAATGAAAAACCCTAACAATACCTCAAATTGTTTTGTTTGTTTGTTTTGTTGGTTCAAAAAGCTGATTCTCTATGAACTGGATATTGCTCTCAGTACCAAAAGAACAGTGCCCATTACACTTAGCTTCCTAAGCAGGCTTCGTCTGATCTTCCCCACTGGAAGCTCTTCTGATTGGAAAGTATTGCAGCAGTGTCTCTGGGGTGCCAGGACCTGTGTGAACATGACAAACAATTATGCATTTTCTTACCAATCAGACTGAAGAATTATTACTGTATTGTGAAAAGACAGAACAAATTAGAAAAGATAAAGTAAAATAAGGGAGAAAAAGCTGGAGTTAAAACATACGAGAAATATAAAGATCAATTATTTAAATAACTTATCATTATTAACAATAATGCAAAGATGAAAGAAATTAATTCTTATGTACAGGAAGATTATCCAGCAGCAATTAATACATTACACTGTTACAATGTCATTTACTTTGGAAGGGTCCAGCAAGTTTTTTTTTCTAAACTCAAGAGATTCTGCAGATGCTGGACCCCTCTGGGACTCGGCCCAAAACATTAACTGTTTATTCATTTCCAGGGATGCTGCCTGACCTGCTGAGTTCCTCCAGCATTTTGTGTGTGTTGCTCAGCACTTTTTTCTTCTTTCCTATTTAGCAGATGTTTAGGATGTAAGTACAGGAAATTTTGCACATTCAATCCAATTAGCGAAGACTCTGGATGCACAAGCCAATTCGGCTATCAACTCATTGTATTCTAAATGAATGATTTACACCTTGATAATGATTGGCATTGCTAATCTCTTTGCTACATTCACCACATAATCCAAGTCTAAATGAAAAGTCAGGTGTGTTTTTACAAGCCTGCAATTCTGTCGCTGATTCCTGATTTACAGTTAAATAACTTCTATTCCAAAAATTCAAGTTTATTGTCAAAGGCACACGTGCACACACACATACAATGCCGTAAACATTAGCATTTTACAGCAGCACAATACATTACAAATATGATAAACATAAATTAACATAAATTAACAAATTGTTAAATTGAGGTATTGTTAGGGTTTTTCATTCACTTCAAGAACTGATGGCACTGTTACTGAACCTTGAGGGAGGTGTGGGTCTCCTGCCTGATGGCAGCATTGAAAAAAGGAAATAGACCACATGGGGGTGGGTCCAAGATCATGGATTTTGCCTTCCTGAAATATTACCTCATGTAGAGTCCTCTACAAGTGGAGAGAGCTGATGGAACTTGTTGAATCCATTACTCTCTGCAGCTACTCTCATTCCTGTGGCATTGCAGGCTGTGATGCAACAAATTTTCCATTGTACATCGGTAGAGGTTTGGCAGAAATTTTAATGGCATGCCAAATCTCCTGAAACTACTCCCTGCCGAATTTCTTTATAGTTCATTTGACCATTATTCCCAATCTATGATGGCAATACAAATTTATAAAATTGTTGAATGTAAATTAAACATTACATGCTTTGAGGTAACACAACACAAACTGCTGGTGGAATGCAACAGGCCAGGCAGCACCTGTAGGAAGAAGTACAGTTGACGTTTCGGGCTGAGACCCTTCGTCAGGACTAACTGAAAGAAGAGATAGTAAGAGATTTGAAAGTGGGAGGGGGAGGGGGAAATCTGAAATGATAGGAGAAGACAGGAGGGGGAGGGGTGAAGCTAAGTGCTGGAAAGTTGATTGGCAAAAGGGATACACAGCTGGAGAAGGGAAAGAACCATGGGATGGGAGGCCTCGGGAGAAAGAAAGGGGGAGGGGAGCACCAGAGGGAGATGGGGGGAGGGCTGGGAAATAAATAAGGGATGGGGTAAGAAGGGGAGGAGGGGCATTAACGGAAGTTAGAGAAATCAATGTTCATGCCATCAGGTTGGAGGCTACCCAGATGGAATATAAGGTGTTGTTCCTCCAACCTGAGTGTGGCTTCATCTTGACAGTAGAGGCGGCCATGGATTCACATATCAGAGTGGGAATGAAACATGGAATTAAAATGTGTGGCCACTGGGAGATCCTGCTTTCTCTGGCGGACAGAGCGTAGGTGTTCAGCAAAACAGTCTCCCAGTCTGTGTTGGGTCTCACCAATATATAGAAGGCCGCACCGGGAGTACCGGACACAGTATAGCACACCAGCCAACTCACAAGTGAAGTGTTGCCTCACCTGGAAGGACTGTCTGGGGCCCTGAATGGTGGTGAGGGAGGAAGTGTAAGGGCAGGTGTAGCACTTGTTCCGCTTACAAGGATAAGTGCCAGGAGGGAGATCGGTGGGAAGGAATGGGGGGGAACGAATGGACAAGGGAGTCGCGTAGGGAGCGATCCCTGCGGAATGCATAAGGGGGGGAAGGGGAAGATGTGCTTGGTAGTGGCATCCCGTTAGAGGTGGCGGAAGTTACGGAGAATTATATGTTGGACCCAGAGGCTGGTGGGGTGATGAGGTGCCAGGCACTTTACAAATCAATACCTAAATAATGAATTTATTTCCTACTTTCCAATTAAAACTGGAAGACATGTTTATATATTGGGTTTATAAACTAGATAAGAATAAATATTCCACTGTGCAAGAACTAGAGTATCCAAAGGCTAAGATTATTCAAAAAAACTGATCACTGAGATTTGCCACCACCTTTTGACTGAACTTCTGGACTCATGTCTGGGCTGCTCTCAATGAACTGGGAGTTCTTACTCTCAATCATTTCAGAGTAGCGATTATATATAAAAATGCTGCGAATACTTAGTAGGTCAGGATGTCTGCAAATGAGAAATACAATTAATATCAATCTCACATCAATCACTTTCCAGTTAATGAATAGTTATCAGTTTCTGTTGCTCTTCCTGTCAATTCCAGCATTTTCAGTTTTCATTTCAGATTTTCAGCACCCATGGTGTTTTGCATTCTGGTAACAACCAATATATGCTGCCCATCACTGTTGCACTTGAATAACTCAAGGAAAGAGGAATTTATCCCCCTTACCCTTGAACATATAGAGCTAGGCAATACTGACATTTAGGTTTGCCTACATGTAGGTAGCTGACCTCCCAGGTAGTAATTTTGGATTGCTACCTGTGCCGACACACCAGTGAGGGTAGAAACAGGAAGATCTGGCAGATAAATGTGTGGCTGAGAAGCTGGTGCAGAGGGTAGGGCTTCAGGTCCTTGGATCATTGGGATCTCTTCTGAAGGAGGTATAACCTGTACAAAAGTGATGGGTTGCAATTGAACCTGAAATGGATTCATATTCTCGTGGGCAGGGTTGTTAGATCTGTTGGTGAGGGTTTAAACTAATTTGGCAGGGGAGTGGGAATCTGAGTGAAAGGACTCAGGTTAGGACAAATGGTAAAAAAGCAAAGAGCATGTAGTCAGACTGTCAAGAAGGGCAGGGAGATGATAAGACAACATTGCAAGCCAGCAGGGTGAGTTTCAGTGCATTCCAGTTGCAGAATCAAGAAGGGTAGCAAATACAGTAATCAAAGTATCATATCTCAATACATGAGTAAAAGGAATAAGATGGATGATTTTGTTATGTTATTACAGATTGTCAGGTATAATGTTTTGGCCATTGCTGAATCATGGCTGAAGGATGGTTGCTGTTGGAAGCAGAATGGCCAAGGTTACACATTATATTGGAGGGATAGGAAGGTAGGCAGAGGGGATGGCGTGACTCTGCTAGTAAAGAATGTCATCAAAACAGTAGTGTGACACAGGATCAGACGATGTTGAATCCTTGTGGGTTGATTTAAGAAACTGCAAGGGTAAAAGGACCCTGATGGCAGTTATATACAGGCCTCCCAACAGAAGCTGGGATATGGACAACAGATTACAACAGGAAATAGAAAAGGCATGTCAAAAGGAGATTTTAACGCAGATCGATTGGGAAAATCAGGTTGTTAATGGATCTCAAGATTGTGAGTTTGTTGAATGCCTGTGAGATGCCTTTTTAGGAAGGGAGCAAAACAGGTTTCTGACAAAGCAGTATTTCAGCTGAGTGAAGGAAATTACAGTGGTATGAGCGAGGAGTTGGCCAAATTACATTGGAAGAAGTTGCTGGCAGGGATGACAGCAGAGCAGCAATGGCACAGGTTTCTGGGAAAAATAAGGAAAGTGCATGATAGATGTATTTCAAAAATGAAGAAATACCCAAATGGCAAAATAGTACAACCATGGCTGACAAGAGGTCAAAGCTAATGTAAAAGGAAGAGATGGCATACAACAAAGTAAAAATTAGCAGGACTGGGAAGCTTTTAAAAACCCATAGAGAGCAACTAAGACAACTAAGAGCAACTAGGAAGGGGAGGAGGGAAGAGAAGAGAGCGGTAGTGATAGGGGATTCTATAGTCAGGGGGGCAGATAGGAGATTTTGTGGGGAAGATCGGGAGTCTCGGATGGTATGTTGCCTCCCTGGTGCCGGGGTCTAGGACATCTCAGATCGGGTGCAGGTTATTCTCGAGAGGAAGGGCAAGAACCCAGATGTTGTGGTCCATGTAGGGACCAATGACGTGGGTAGGATGAGTGAGGGGGTCATGCGTAGTGAGCTCAGGGAGTTAGGTGCGAAGCTGAAGGGCAGGACCTCCAGGGTAACAATCTCAGGATTGCTACCTGTGCCACGTGCAAGTGAGGCAAGGAACAGAAGGATTATACAGATTAATATGTGGCTGAGAGGATGGTGCAGGAGGGAGGGCTTCAGGTTTGTAGATAATTGGGCCTTGTTCCAGGGAAGGTGGGATCTGTTCCGACGGGTCGGTTTACACCTGAACTGGAGCGGTACTAACATTCTTGCAGGGAAGTTTGCTAGTGCTCCTCAGGGGGGTTTAAACTAAATTTGCAGGGGGCATTGATCCAGAATGCGAGAGAGGATAGTGAGATGAAGAATAAAGGACAGGTGGGGACTACATGGTTCCGGAATATTAAGTGTGTAGTAGAGAAAGGTGAGGCGGAACAAGTGATAAGGAGGACACATGTACAGAGGGATGGTCTGACTGATCATGGAGTTAAAAGTGCAGAAAGAATAAGTAAATTTGAGAAGGCCAACAAAATTCAAGGGGCGTGTAGCCCGATGGGAGTTCGGGGAGCTGGGTTAAGCATAATAGGCAGCAATTTAAACAGAGAGAGGAGAAATGGGCTAAAAATTCTATATCTGAATGCCCGGTGTCAAAAATAAGGCAGATGAGCTTGAAGCTCAGGTGCGAATGGGTAACTATGCTGTTGTTGGGATAACAAGAGACATGGCTGCAGGGAGATCAGACCTGGGAAATGAATGTACAAGGGTATACGTGCTATCGTAGGGACAGATATGTGGGCAGAGGGGGTGGGGTAGCTCTGTTGGTGAGGAATGACAGTCAGTCCTTTGCAAGGGGGAGACATAGGATCAGGAGAAGTAGAGTCTGTGTGGATAGAACTGAGGAACAGTAAAGGCAAAAAGACCCTAATGGGTGTTGTCTACAGGCCCCCAAACAGTGGCATGGATATTGGGTGCAAGTTGAATAGGGAGTTAACATTGGCATGTGGCAAAGGTAATGTCGCAGTAGTTATGGGGGATTTCAACATGCAGGTGAACTGGGAGAATCAGGTTGGTGCTGGACCCCAGGATAGGGAGTTTGTAGAGTGCCTACGGGATGCATTCTTGGAACAGCTTGTACGAGAGCCGACCAGGGACAAGGCTATTCTGGATTTAGTGTTGTGTAATGAACAGGAATTGATAAGCGATCTTGAAGTAAAGGAGCCATTAGGAGATAGTGACCATAATACGATAAGTTTTTATCTGCAATTTGAGAAGGATGAGGGCAGATCGGACGTGTCAGTGTTGCAGTTGAACAAAGGAGACTATGGAGCCATGAGGGAGGAGCTGGCCAAAGTTAACTGGATGGATATCCTAGCAGAAAACACAGTGGAACAGCAATGGCAGGTATTCTTGGGAATAATGCACAAGGTGCAAAATCAGTTCATCCCCCGGAGAAGGAAGGATTCAAAGGGGGGGAAAGGGGCCACAGTGGTTGACAAAGGAAGTCAGAGATTGCATAGCATTTAAAAAAAGGAAGTATGACAGAGCTAAGGTGAGTGGAAGGACAGATGATTGGGAAATTTTTAAGGAACAACAGAACTTAACTAAAAAGGCAATACGGGGAGAAAAAATGAGGTACGAACACAAGTTACACAGGAATATAAAGGATGATAGCAAAAGCTTTTTTAGGTATGTGAAGAGAAAGAAGATAGTTAAGAACAATGCTGGGCCCTTGAAGAATGAATTGGGTGAAATTGTTATGGGAAACAGAGAAATGGCAGAAGAATTTAATAAGTACTTTAGATCTGTCTTCACTAGGGAAGACACAAGCAATCTCCCAGATGTATGGATGGGCCAAGGACATAGGGTAACAGAGGAAATAAAAAAGATTGAAATTAGGAAGGAAACAGTGATGAGTAGACTGATGGGACTGAAGGCTGACAAATCCCCAGGTCCAGATGGTCTGCATCCTAGGGTACTAAAGGAGGTGGCTCCAGAAATTGCAGATGCATTGGTAATCATTTTCCAATGTTCCTTAGATTCAGGATCAGTTCCTGAGGATTGGAGAATGGCTAATGTTATCCCACTTTTTAAGAAAGGAGGGAGGGAGAAAACAGAGAACTATTGTCCTGTCAGCCTAACATCAGTAGTGGGGAAGATGCTAAAGATGAAATAGTGGCATATCTAGATAGCAGTGATAGGATTGGGCCAAGCCAGCATGGATTTACCAAGGGTGAAACAGGCTTGACTAATCTGTTGGAGTTTTTCGAGGATGTAACCAGGAAGTTAGACAAGGGAGATCCAGTGGATGTAGTGTACCTCGATTTTCAGAAGGCATTTGATAAGGTCCCACATAGGAGATTGGTGGGTAAAATCAGAGCTCATGGCATTGGGGGGAAGATATTGACATGGATAGAAAACTGGTTGGCAGATAGAAAGCAAAGGGTAACGGTGAATGGATGTTTTTCGGAGGGCTCGGTATTGGGACCACAGCTGTTTACGATTTACATCAAAGATTTAGATGAAGGCATTGAGAATAACATCAGCAAGTTTGCTGATGATACTAAGCTGGGTGGCAGTGTGACATGTGATGAGGATGTTAGGAGAATTCAGGGTGACTTGAATAGGCTGAGTGAGTGGGCAGATACTTGGCAGATGACGTTTAATGTGAATAAGTGTGAGGTTATCCACTTTGCGAGTAAGCACAGGAAAGCAGATTATTATCTGAACGGTGTAGAGTTAGGTAAGGGAGAAATACAAAGAGATCTAGAAGTCCTTGTTCATCAGTCACTTAAGGTGAATGAGCAAGTGCAGCAGGCAGTGAAGAAGGCTAATGGAATGTTGGCCTTTATTACAAAGGGAATTGAGTATAAGAGCAAGGAAATCCTTTTGCATTTGTACAGGGCCCTGGTGAGACCACACTTGGAGTATTGTGTACAGTTTTGGTCTCCAGGGTTAAGGAAGGACATTCTGGCTGTAGAGGAAGTTCAGCGTAGATTCACGAGGTTAATTCCTGGGATGTCCAGACTGCCTTACGCAGAGAGGTTAGAGAGACTGGGTTCGTACGTGCTGGAATTAAGGAGATTGAGAGGGGATCTGATTGCAACATATAAGATTATTAAGGGATTGGACAAGATAGAGGCAGGAAATATGTTCCAGATGCTGGGAGAGTCCAGTACCAGAGGGCACGGTTTGAGAATAAGGGGTAGGTCATTTAAGACAGAGTTAAGGAAAAACTTCTTCTCCCAGAGAGTTGTGGGGGTCTGGAACGCACTGCCTCGGAAGGCAGTGGAGGCCAATTCTCTGGATGCTTTCAAGAAGGAGCTAGATAGGTATCTTATGGATAGGGGAATCAAGGGATATGGGGACAAGGCAGGAACCGGGTATTGATAGTAGATGATCAGCCATGATCTCAGAATGGCGGTGTAGGCTCGAAGGGCTGAATGGTCTACTTCTGCACCTATTGTCTATTGTCTATAATCATTAGGAGGGAAAGGATGAAATATGAAAGCAAGCTGGCAAATAATATCAAAGTGGATAGTAAAAGCTTTTTCAATTATGTACAAAAATAAAAGAGAGCAGAGTGCATACAGGACTGCTAGAAAATGAGGCCAGAGAAATAATAACGACAGTCACGGAGATGGCAGATGAACAAAATGAGTATTTTGCATCAGACTTCACTGTGGAAGACACTAGCAGTGTGCCAGGTGTGGATGGGTATGAGGAAGAGAAGTGATTGCAGTTACACTTACAAGGGAAAAGGTGCTGAAAAAGCTGAAAGACCTAAGGGTACATAAGTCTCCTGGACCAGATGAACTGCACACGAGGGTTCTGAAAGAGGTAGTGGTAGAGATTGTGGAGGCATTAGTAATGATCTTTCAAAAATCATTGTCTCGGGCAGAAGACTGGACAATTGCAAATGTTACTCTACTCTTTAAGAAAGGAGGAAGGCAGCAGATTGGAAATTATAGACACATTAGCTTGACCTCAATGGTTGGGAAAATGTTGGAATCAATTGTTAAAGATGAGGTTATAGTGTACTTGGTGACACAGGACAAGATAGGACAAAGCCAGCATGGTTTCCTTCAGAGAAAATCTTGCCTGGCGAACCTGTTGGAATTGATGCAATTACAAGTAGATTAAAGGGGATGCAGTGGATGTTGTATATTTGGACTTTCAGAAGGCATTTGACAAGGTGCCACACTTGAGGCTGCTTACCAAGTTAAGAGCCTCTGGTATTACAGGAAAGTTACTGGCATGGTTAGAGCATTGGCTGATTGGTAGGAAGCAACGAGTGGGAATAAAAGGATCCTTTTCTGGTTGGCTGCCAGTGACTAGTGGTGTTCCACAGGGGATCGATTTTGGGACTGCTTCTTTCTATGCAGTATATCAATGATTTAGATGATGGAATAGATGTGGCTTTGTTACCAAGTTTGCAGATGATATGAAAATTGGTGGAGGGGCAAGTAGTGTTGAGGAAACAGGTAGGCTGCAGAAGGACTTAGGCAGATTAGGAGAATGGACAAGAATGTGGCAAATGAAATACAATGTTGGAAAGTGCATGGTCATGCATTAGTAGAAGAATTAAGGTAGAGACTATTTTCTAAATAGGGAGAAAATCCAAAGCTCTGAGATGCAAAGAGACTTGGGTGTCCTTGTGCAGAACTTGCAGGTTGAGTCAGTGATGAGAAAGGCAAATGCAATGTTAGCATTGATTTCAAGAGGTCTAGAATACAAGAGCAGGGATATGATGTTGAGGCTTTATTAGCCACTTGAGTATTGTGAGGAGTTTTGGCTGATATTGGAGCCAGTTCAGAGGAGGTTCACAAGGATGATTCCAGGAATGAAAATGAAAATGAATATGAGGCTCTAGGTCTGTATTTGCTTGAATTTAGAAGGATGCGGGGGGGGGGGGGGGGGGATTTCATTGAAACCTTTCGAATGTTGAAAGGCCTAGACAGAGTAGATGTGGAAGGATGTTTCCCATGGTGGGGGAGTCTAGGACAAGGCACAGCCACAGGAAAGAATGGTATCCTTTTAAAAATGAGATGCAGAGAAATTTCTTTAGCCAGAGGGTGGTGAATTTGTGGAATTTGTTACCACAGGCAGCTGTGGAAGCCAGGTCGTTGGGAGTATTTAAGGCAAAGATTGATAGGTTCTTAATTGGACATGCTATCAAAGGTTACGAGAAGAAAGCCAGGAAGTGGGGCTGAGGAGGGGGAAAAGGATCAGCCACGATTGAATGGGGGAGCAGATTCGATGGACCCAATGACCTAATTCTGCTTCTGTGCCATAACCTTATGGTCTATGGCCTAAATCCTGCAACTCCTTACCCAACAGTACTGTGATGTACTCTCACCAGTTGTCTCTAAGAACATGTAGGGCTAAGCAATAAGGTTTGGTCTGCATAAATCTTGAAAAATAAGTCGACAAACAAAAAATTCTCCCATTGTTGAAATGGGATTCAATTGTTGCCTCGATCAAAAGTGCTGTCAGACACAGTATAGTACCATACCCCAATTTATATGACTACAATACACAGCGTCATAGAGCACTATAGCACAGAAACAGGCCCGATGTCCAATTCAGTCCATGCTGAACTGTTATTCTGACTACCCCTGTCATCGACATATTTATCCAAATTTTTCTAAAATGTTGAAATCAAACCTGCAGCCACCACTTTTGCTGGAAGATCATTGCACACTCTTACCGCTCTCTGATTGAAGAAGATCCCCTTCAGGTTCCCCTTAAATCTTTCATCTTTCACCCTTAATCTATGACCTCTAGTTCTAGTTTCATCCAACCTTAGAATCATGCTTGCATTTGCCTTATTCTTCATAAATTTGAATAGTTCAATCAAATTTCCCATCATTCCCCTGCAAAGTCACATGAACGACTTCTTCGCATAAATGTTGTCTAATCAGGGATAAGTAATACGTAAGACATGATCAGCTGTTTAACTATTCAAAAAGAGTTTCAGTTTTGGATACAGTACAGATCTGTATAGTGAATGATACATATGTCAGCATGACAGAAATTGTGCATCATTTTTGCAACTGATATTTAAAACAATGTTGGAATCATAAAAGCAATTTAACACTCATTCCACTGCCGTCTGAAAGCACATCAACAGTCAGCACCACTGAAGTTCAGTTAATGCAACAATATTCTTAGAATCTATTCTTTGTCTTCCAACAGCTTTTTAAATTTGTTTTGAAAATCCTCACTTAGACCAAAATATGCAACAAAGCGCTTTTTAAGGGACTCTTTTATAGGTAACCCAAAAGATAGATGACAAAGAAAGAAAAAAAAATGTACATAATATATTTACTAACGTAAATGTTGACTTGTTCTTCAGGTCTTTGAAAATGGAAGCAGTGGCATTGACATGGACTGTCAATTCATTAGCTCATACAACAGCTGAGGAATTTGACTACTGCAGATACTTCATCAGGGAAGACCTTAGTTTGCGATAATGTTAGTGACCTATCATGAATCTAGCAAAGACGGTGTTCAACAAATCTGAGGGACACGGTGGCACTGCGCAACTGTCTCAGAACAACTTCAGAGATAAGGCCTCACCAGCATTCACTGGAATACCTCCTGACATATAGATGTAACCACAAGCAACTTTCAACCAATAAACAGTGATAGAATGCCCCAATTATGTTGTGTTTAATGTTGCAAGGAGTTGTGATATGTCCAATATCTCTACTAACAGTAGTTTTGTCTAAGAGACTGCTAGACAGGTATATGGAGGAATTTATGGTGGGGGGATATATAGAAGGCAGGGTTTAAGGGTCGGCACAACATTGTGGGCCAAAGGGCCTGTACTGTGCTGTACTATTCTATGTTCTAAAGAACATGAATGAAACTATTGTCAGATGGTGCTGGTGGGGCCATCTGCTATATCCAGCGCTTCCTGTGCAACCTTCTCTACATTGGGCACTGCTTTGTCAAGCACCACCATCATAAGACCATAAGATGTAGGAGCAGAATTAGGCCATTCAGCCTATTGAGTCTGTCCTGCCATTCCATCACGGCTGATCCCAGATCCCACTCAACCCCATACACCTGCCTTCTCACTATATCCTTTGATGCCCTGACTGATCAGGAAACGATCAACCTCCTCCTTAAATATCCCCATGGACTTGGCCTCCACTGCAGTCTATAGGAGAACATTCCACAGACTTACTACTCTCTGGCTAAAAATATTCCTCCTTACCTCTGTTCTGAAAGGTCACCTTTCAATTCTGAGCCTGTGCCCTCTAGTTCTGGATATCCCCACTACGGAAACATCCTCTCCACATCTACCCTATCTAGTCCTTTCAACATATGGTAGATTTCAATGAGATCCCCACACATTCTTCTAAATTCCAGTGAGTACAGGCCCAAAGCTGCCGAACACTCCTCATATGTTAACTCCTTCATTCCCAAAATCATCCTTGTGAACCTCCTCTGGACTCTCCAACAACACATCCTTTCTGAGAAATGGGGCCCCAAACTATTGACAATACTCCAATTGCAGCCTGACTAGTGTCTTATAAAGGCTCATTATTATTTCCTTACTTTTATGATCTATGCGCCTTCCACCAAGAGTATAATTTCCCGGTGGCCAACCATTTTAATTTCTATCCCCATTCTGACATGTCAGTCCATGGCCTCCTCTTTTGCCACAATGACAATATGCTCAGGGTCAGACAGCAACACCTCATATTCCATCTGGGTAGCATCCTACTTAATCATACGAACATCAATTTCTCCTTCTGGTAATAATTTCCCACCCCTTCCCTTTTCTATTCCCCACTCTGGTCTCTTTTCTCTTCTCCAGTTTAAAAGATTTCTCTCCCCCTCCCTTCTATTCTCCACTCTGGCTTTTCCCTCTTCTCACATGCCTATCACTTCCCCTTAGTGCCCCTCCTCCTTCCCTTTCTCCCATGGTTCACTTTCCTCCCCTATCAGATTCCTCCTTCTCCAGCCCACCTGGTTTCACCTTTCACCTTCTAGCTGGACCTCCTTCCTATCCCCCCGAGCTTTTTATTCTGGCATCTTCTCCCTTCTTTTCCAGTCCTGAAGAAGGGTCTTAGCCCAATACATTGTTTATTTTCATAGATGCTGCCTGATGCTTCATAGATGGGGCCACTGCACAGGATCACAAAAAGCTCCAGTGGGTTGCAAATTCAGCCAGCTTCAACATGGGCACTAGCTTCCCCAGCATTGAGGACATCTTCAAAAGATGATGCCTCAAAAATAGCATCCATCATTTAAGAAGGAGGAATCTGATAGGAGAGTGGGCCATAGGAGAAAGGGAAGAAGGAGGGGACCCAGAAGGAAGTAATGAATCGGTGAGAGAGAAGTAAGAGGCCAGAGTGGTGAAGGGAGGGGAGGGAATTTTATTTTACTGGAAGGAGAAATCAATATTCATGACATCAAGTTGGAGGATACTCAGATGAAATATAGGTGTTATATTCCTGAGGGTGGCCTCATCTTGGAACAAGAGGAGGACATTGACCCACATAAGAACGGGAACGAGAAATGGAATTAAAATGCTTGGCTTTTTGCTTGTTTTTCTGCTTTTGGCAAAAGGAGCTGAGGTGCTTGATGAAGCAGTCCCCAATTTATGATGGGTCTCACCAATGTACAGCAGACTGTACCAGACACAATAGATGGCCCCAAGAGGGTTACAGGTGAAGTGTTGCCTCAACTGGAAGAACAGTTTGGGGCCCTGAATGGAGGTGAGGGAGAAGGTGAATGGCAGGTATTGCACCTAGGCCGCCTGTAAGGATAAGTGGCAGGAGGGAGATTAGTGGGGCGGGGGCGAATGAACAAGGGAATCACAAAGGGAGTGACCACTGCAGAAAGCAGAAGAAAAGATATGTTTAATGGTAGGATCCTTTTGGAGATGGCAGAAGTTGCAGAGGATGATATGTTGGATGTAGAGGCTCATGAGGTGAAATGTCAGGACACAAGGAACTCTTGTTAAGGCAGCAAGATGGGTGAGCACGATGTTCAGGAAATACAGGAGATGTCGGTAAGTGCAGGATTAACAGTGAAGGAAGGGAAACACAATTCTTTGAAGGAGGAGGACATCTCTGATATCCCAAACATCAGCACTCACCCCATCTTCTCATCGGCTTAACAGTAATAGAATTATTCTTGTCCTTGCATACTACCCCATGAACATCTCTGATATGTTGGAAAGCAAATCCTCATCCTGGCAACGGATGTGGCAAAAGCAAAGAAAATGAGAAAAGAAAATAGCACTTTTACATGAGATGGAAGAGGTAGAGGTACAGTCAAGATAACCATGAGAATCGGTAAGTTAATATAAAAAAAATCAGTTGACAGTTCGTCTCCAGAGATGGAGACAGAGAGATAAACAGAGATGGTGGTATCAGAGATGAACCAAGTGAATTCGTCAGAGTGGAAGTTCATGATCTCAGCATGAGTACATGAAACAAGACCAATTGTCAGTGTAGTGGAGGAAGAGTTGGTAAGTATTACCGGGGTAGCCTTGGAACATGGACTGTTCTATATAGCCTACAGAGAGGCAGGCATAATTGGGGCCCATGCAGGTGTGTGCGTGCCCTTAACTCCTGGTGGAGTTGTTGGGGCACCATCATAACATGCTCATCATATGGAGTGTCTTGAGCATCTGAAAACCTGGTGGAGCCCATCCCTCTCCAGGTTTTTTGTTAACTGTGTTGCTAACTCGACACTCAACCCAGGCACAGATGGAGAGCATGCAAGGGAGCCAGCTGGATTCGAACTCGGGACCTCTCATCCTTAAGTCCAGTGCTGATGTCATTACGCCACCAGCCGAATGTCCATAGCTATATCCCACCCCTGGATTCTGGAGAAAGTGGGAGGAGCCAAAGGGAAAAATTAAGGGTAAGGAACAGTTCTGCCAAGTGGAAGAGGGTAGTGGTGGAGAGGAACAGCCATGTATTTCATCAAGCTATCTACAGGGCCACCTAAGTGAGTTGATACAAGTCAAAATTACTGGATGGAAGATGCTAGGGACTATTCAATAGTCACAGCAAAAGCACAGTACCACTTTGGTCAAAAAAGTATGAACAGCAGCACATTTATCAATTTCTTTGGATGTGTTATAACAATCCTTTCATTCAGCCTTCTTGGTTGTTCTATACACATCATTCTACACATCAACTCAGTTTACATATGGACTCATACCTTCGCTTCTTTGCACTTCCACACATCTCTATCTATCTGACTCTAGACATTCATCTTTAGAAATATATAATCTGTCCCTCTAGTTACCCTAAATATCCTGTAAGTTCAATATACATGAACTCAGTGATTCCAGGTCCTTTTAAGAAACCACAAAGTGTTACTCATTTCAGGTGATTTCATTATGAAGTTGATTACCGGTAAATTGCCTGCACCCTCAACCAAGCCAGCAATGACCTAACTCATTTGTATTGCTGACTGTGAAATACAGGGGATGTTTTCCACAGAACTCTGGAACAATCCTAAAACAATGGACAACAGATGGAAAGCAGGTCCTGTTCTACAACTTGCCCCACATATCACAAGAATCCCAGCTTCCTGTAGTACCATGGTCAAACGTGCTTATTCTCCAGTCTATGTCATGTGCATGTAGCAACCTGTAAAGTTTACAAACTAAACTTGAAAATTTATTAAGATAATTCTAATATATTCCATAACTCAGTCCATTAAGCCCTGACAGCATCCTCATAAATCTTTTTTCATTCCTTCCAGCTTAATGGCATCTATCGTCTAACTGGGCAACCAAAACTAAAATACTCCAAATGCAGCTTCCTCACTGTCTTGTACATCAATAAAATCTCAACATCTATAACTCTGCCCTGACTGATGAAGGTCAGAGTGTCACCCTGTCAACCCATGATGCCATTTTTAGGGAACCCTGTACTTGCATTCCTAGGTTGCTTTGTTCTACAACGCTCCTGCATGGTAGCGTAGCAGTAACTGTAACACTATCACAGCACCAGTGATCTAGGTTCAATGCCGCTGTTGTCTGTAAGAAGTTTGTATGTTTTCTCCATGACCATGTGCATTCCTCTGAGTGCTTTAGTTTCAGCCCACATTCCTTAGTGTTTGTAATATTCTCAGACTGTGTTGGTCATTAACACAAACAATGCATTTCACTGTATGTTTTGACATTTTTATGTACATATGAAAACTGAACTCAATCCTAATCTCCCCAGGGCCTTGGTGTCTACTTTGAAAATCTTAACCTCATTTGTTTTCCCAAAATGCAGAACCATGCAGTTATCTCAATTAATCTCCATTTGCCATTCCTTGGGCCACTTATTCTGCTGATCAAGGACCCTCTGTAATCCCTGATAACCATCTTCACTGTCTACAACATCCTCTTATTAAATATCATCTGCAAACCTACTAACTGTTCTTTGAACATTCTCATCACATTTCTTGATATGGGTGACAAACGATGGGCCCAACACTGATCCCTAAGACACCAGTAATCACAGTCCTCCAGCCCAAAAACAACCTTCCCTTTGCTTCCAACCGTTGAGTTAATTCAGTATCCAATTATCTGGCTCTCCCTGGATTGCATACGGCATCTCTAAAAATCTTCTCCAATAATTCCCCTACCACTGATGTAAGGTTCACCAAGTCTATCACTTCTAGGTCTGTTTTGTTGAACAGCTCTGGCTATTTTTCAGTCCTCTGGGATCCTGCTATGACTCAAGAAGATCAGCAATTTAAGCAGCTGAAGACAGCATTGTACTCAGCCCAATACATTACACCTCACCAATCCAGAGTACCTGAAGGAGAAGCTGACTCATCAAAGCAACACCTATCATCAAAGATCCTGACCATTCAGGCCATAGTCATCTTTTTCCACAGTATTCATCAGGCAGGAGACACAGAAGCCTTCAGTCCCACATGATCAGGTTCAAGAAAAACTCCTTCCTTTCAGCAATACTTTCTTGAACCAACCTGCACAACCCCAACTGCTACCTCAGTATAGCAACAGAATGACCACTTTACACTACTATGGTCTTTGTTTTTATTTAATTGTGTTTCTTTACTCAAATCTCTACAAAGAATGTGTTCTCTAAGGAAACTCATCTACAAGTTTGCAGGTGATCCAACGCAGTGGGCTATATTTCAAATAAGTATGAGTCAGAATACAGAAAGGAAACTGAAAGTCTTTTGATATGGTGTCATGAAAACAACATTTTCCCCATCATCAGCAAAACAAAAGAGCTGGTCACTGACTTCAGGAGGTGGGGCAAGTGCTCCCACCTACATCAATGGAGTTAAGATTGAGAGTTTCAAGTTCCTAGGAGTGAACATCACCCATAGCCTTTCCTGATTCAACCATGTAGACACCATGCAGAAGAAAGTTCAACTTTCAACTTCTCTACTTCCTCAGGAAACTAAAGACGTGATATATCCTCATCAACCATTACCAACTCTTATGAAAACATTCTATCGAAAGAGGTCTACTCTCCTATTAGATTCCTTCTTTTTCAGCCCTTTACCTTATCCATCTATCTTTCTCAGTTTCTTACTTAATCCCATGGCCCACTCACCCAGCTTTCCCCTCAGTTCGTACTCCTTCCTCTCTCCCCACCTTCTTATTCTGGCTTCTGTCCCCATCCTTTCCAGTCCTGGTAAAAGGTCCACTGTTTATTCCTCTCCATCATACATTTTGTGTGTGTTGTTCAAGATTTCCAGAAGCAGCAGAATTTCTTGTATCCATATATTAAATGTATCATTTTATATTTTTAAACAAAATAAAATTAGCAGCTTCATTAATATAAATGCAGTGCTATAAGCTTTGATTGTAATTGAGGCATAATAATCATAATAAACAGACAGATAATGAAACCAAAGAAAGCGGACATGCCGTCAAATATATATATCCAAGATGATTAATATTAAACTAGATGAACTTCTCTCATGATTACCTTTTGACCACATTGTTTCCACATACATTTTAGAATTTGAGAAACAGAATATAGAGGGGAACATATATCATCACTTACCCCAACTTATATACTTATATGCCTGCAGAGTTTCCATCAATGAAGACCAGACATTGGGCCAAATTAGGCCATTTGGCCCATCAACTATATTCTGCCATTCTATCATGTTTATTATACCTCAACCCGTCTCCTGTCTTCTTTCCGCAACCTCATATGTTTTTTCAAGAAAAACTACTTGTGTCTTTTTTAATATTTATTCGTTCATGAGATGTTAACATTACTGCAAGTTTGACATTCATCTCTGTTGTTCCATTGACCACTTCAGAGGGGAGTTATGAGTTTATTGTTACCAGTTAATCCAGGCTATTATCCTTGATCGAGGTGATTAGCAGGACCAATGCTCTGGCTGTTCCATGCTTTTAATTCAGACAATGAGGTGCTACTTCCAATTTTACTGAACAAGGACTAATTGTGTGATTGCTTTTCATTGATCTCAGGACACCTACCAAATAAACAATGGTTGGCCATCAACCATTGACAAGTGCCACAGAGAGTTAAGAAGCACCAACATGTTGTGCAATAAAGCTGGAGGAGTGAGTTCAACTATCAACTTGTACAGATAGTTCCAATTACTATAATTTTCTAACATTTCTTGGCATGGTTTTTCCTTAAAAATTCCAAAGGTGTTTACGATGAATTCGGAAAATATGGAATGGATCACAGGACTGTAACCATAGTTACTCAGAGTGTTCATTATAGCAGTATTTCGAGCAAGCATCTCATCACGTTGTAAAACACTTCCGGCAACCTGAAGAACAAGTGCAGATTTTCATGAGACAGTATCATTCATTGCATTATTATTGCCTTTTATTATGAAAAATGGAATGAAATTATAAGCATGAAATTGGCACACATTTCACAAATAAGATTTATAAACAATGTGAATTTTCTGATTGTTATCTGAAAAATAATGCACAGGATAATTTATTTACGTTGTGAAGAACAGGGCAATATGTAAACATAGTTGTCACATGTGATTCTGACAGTCTGAACATAATTAAGTGCTTCTGCAGCAATCAAAATAAGACTCCCAGAATGTTTTCTAGCCCATGTGTCATGGTAAGGAACACCACCTCATGGCAGTTTCTGGGCGGGGGAAGAGAATACAAGAAGAAGGAACAAATCACTTTGGAACAAATAAATCAAAGGAAAAGGAAGTCAATTTAAAAATCTGTCAATAATAATACTTATGGAATGCTTGCTTTTATTTATCAAGGCATTCAGTTCAAAAGTTAAGACATTATGTTGCAACTTTATAAAACTCTGGTTAGGCCACATAGAAACAGAAAACCTACAGCACAGTACAGTACAGGCCCTTCGGCCCACAAAGATGTGCCAAACATGTCCCTACCTTAGAAATTACTAGGCTTACCTATAGCCCTCTATTTTAATAAATTCCATGTACCTATCTAAAAACCTCTTAAAAGACCCTATTGTAGCCACCTCCACCACCGTTGCCAGCAGCCCATTCCATGCACTCACCACTCTGAGTAAAAAACTTACCCCTGACATCTCCTCTGTACCAACTCCCCAGCACCTTAAACCTGTGTCCTCTTGTGGCAACCATTTTAGCCCTGGGAAAAAGCTTCTGACTACCTACATGATCAATGCCACTTATCATATGATACACCTCTATCAGGTCACCTCTCATCCTCCGTCACTCCAAGGAGAAAAGGCCGAGTTCACTCAACCTATTCTCATAAGACATGCTCCCCAATCCAGGCAACATTCTTATAAATCTCCTCTGCACCCTTTCTATGGCTTCCACATCCTTCCTGTACTGAGGCGACCAGAACTGAGCACAACACTCCAAGTGGGGTCTGACCAGGGTCCTATATAGCTGCAACATTACCTCTCGGCTCCCAAATTCAATTCCACGATTGATGGATGCCAATACACCATACGCCTTCTTAACCACTGAGTCAACCTGCACAGCTGCTTTGAGTGTCCTATGGACTCGGACCCCAAGATCCCTCTGATCCTCCACACTGCCAAGAGTCTTACCATTAATACTATATTCTGCCATCATATTTGACCTACCAAAATGAACCACTTCACACTTATCTGGGTTGAATGCCATCTGCCACTTCTCAGCCCAGTTTTGCATCCTATCAATGTCCTGCTGCAACCTCTGACAGCCCTCCACACTATCCACACCTCCAACTTTTGTGTCATCAGCAAACTTACTAACCTATCCCTCCACTTCCTCACCCAGTTCATTTATAAAAATCACTAAGAGAAGGAGTCCCAGAACAGATCCCTTTCTTTCTTTTTAAATCTTTTTATTAATTTTAAGAAAAACTTAAGTGAAATATGAATACAAAACATTTGAGTACATAATTAATAGTTTAAATAGACAATCAGATAAGTAATAATCAATATATAAGGCCTCCCAAACTCATAGTATTAATGTAAAAGAATCGAAAAAGAGAAAAAAAAACCCAAAAAAAAATAAAAGAAAACTTTAAAAAAACTAACCAACATGGGCAATTGCATAATGTTAAATACATACAGTAGTGCCGATAACTCCGAACCTCCATCCAAATAATTAAGGATAATAACAGTAAGGTTTAGGATCAGACCATTTAACTCATATGAAAATGTTGAATAAATGGTCTCCAAGTTTCCTCAAATCTAACTGAAGAATCAAAAACCACGCTTCTAATTTTTTCTAAACTCAAACAAGAAATAGTTTGAGAAAACCACTGAAATACAGTTGGAGGGTTAATTTCTTTCCAATTCAGTAAAATAGATCTTCTAGCCATTAATGTAACAAATGCAATCATTCGTTGAGATGAAGCGGATAGACGATTATTATCTATCATTGGTAAACCAAAAATTGCAGTAAAAGGATGCGGTTGGAAATTGATATTTAAAACTCTTGAAATAATATTAAAAATATCTTTCCAATAATTTTGAAAACAAGGACAAGACCAAAACATATGAGTCAATGAAGCAACATCAGAATGACATCTGTCACAGGTTGAATTAACATAAGAATAAAATCGAGCAAGTTTATCTTTAGACATGTGAGCTCTATGTACAACCTTAAATTGTATTAGGGCATGTTTAGCACAAATAGAGGACGAATTTACCAATGATAAAAATTTTTCCCATTGCTCAGTAGATATAGGACAATGCAATTCTTCTTGCCATTCCTTCTTAATTTTTTCTGATATATCTGGCTGTACACTCATAATCATATTATAAATGATAGCTACTAAACCCTTTTGACAAGGATTGAGGGCTAAAATTCTTTCTGTAATGTCCAATGGACATTCTTTCGAAAAAGACTTTAATTCATTATACAGAAAATTTCTGACTTGCAAATATCTAAAAAAATGGGTTTTAGGTAAATTATATTTATTAGATAGCTGTTCAAAGGACATAATGTTATCATCCAAAAACAGATCACGAAAACATGTTATACCTTTTGTTTTCCATAAAAGAAAAGCTTGATCTATAGATGAAGGCCGAAAGTAGTTAGATATTATAGGACATGACAGCATAAACTTATTCAAGCCAAAAAATTTATGAAATTGAAACCAAATTCATAATGTATACTTGACTATGGGATTAGTTATCTGTTTATTCATTTTGAATAATGAAAAAGGAAGTGAAGATCCTAAGATTGAGATCAGTGAAAAATCTTGCACAGATTTACATTCCAAATTTACCCATTGTGGGCAAGCAGCTGTAGTCGATTCTTGTGTCCAGAATATTAAATACCGTATATTAACTGCCCAATAGTAAAATCTTAAGTTTGGTAGAGCCAAGCCGCCCTCCTTCTTAGGCTTCTGTAAATATTTTTTGCCTAGTCTAGGATTTTTGTTCTGCCACAAAAATAAGAAGAGATTTTAGAATCAACCATATCAAAAAAAGATTTAGGAATAAAAATTGGTAATGCTTGAAATAAATATAAAAATTTAGGTAGTATCATCATCTTAATGGCATTAACTCTGCCTACCAAAGACAAAGATAGTGGAGACCACCTATTAGCAAGTTGCTTAATTTGATCGATTAAAGGTAGAAAATTAATTTTAAATAAATCTTTATGTTTTTTAGTAATTTTAATACCTAAATAAGTAAAATAATCTGTAACAATTCTATATGGTACATGATTATAAATTGGAACATGCATATTTAATGGAATAGTTCACTTTTATTAAAATTCAATTTATAACCAGAAAAGTTACTAAATTGAGCGAGCAAAGAAGAAATAGCAGGAATAGATCTTTCAGGGTCAGATATATATAATAACAAGTCATCCGCATATAATGATACCTTATACATCGTCTCCCCACGGGTAATACCGAAAATATTGGATGATTCACGAATAGCTATAGCCAAGGGTTCTAAAGCAATGTCAAATAATAAAGGACTTAAAGGGCAACCTTGCCTTGTACCACGAAATAGCTGAAAAAAAGGGGATCTTTGATTATTGGTAAAAACCGAAGCTAAGGGTTTATGGTATATTAATTTAATCCATGATATAAATTTTGAACTAAAATTAAAATGTTACATTGTATTAAATAAATATGGCCATTCGACTCTATCAAATGCTTTTTCGGCATCTAAAGAAATGACACATTCTGGTATTTTAGATGAAGAGGTATAAATAATATTAATTAATTTTCTAATGTTAAAAGATGAATAGCGATTTTTAATAAATCCAGTCTGATCTTCAGAAATAATTCGAGGTAATATATTTTCTAATCTAATAGCCAAAATTTTACTAAAAATCTTAAAATCCGTATTCAACAAGGATATAGGCCGATAGGATGCGCATTCAGTAGGGTCTTTATCTTTTTTAAGAATTAAAGAAATAGAAGCTTCATAAAAAGATTGTGGTAATTTGCCTATACTTAATGCATCTTTAAAAATTTTACAAAGCCAAGGAGAAAGTATGGAAGAAAAAGATTTTAAAAATTCTGTAGAAAAACCATCTGGACCTGAAGCTTTACCCGAATTCATTGAAAAAATAGCCTTTTCTATTTCAGACTCCGTAATAGGTGTATCCAAAAATACACTATCCTCAACAGTTACTTTTGGAATATTCAATTTCCTTAAAAATTCATTTATTATAGAAGAGTCCTTAGTACATTCTGATTGATATAAGGAATTATAAAAATCTTTATCTCTTTGTGATCGATCGTCAAAGTACCATCTTGTTTACGAATCCTAGTAATCTGTCGTTTATCCGAAGCAATTTTCAATTGGTTAGCTAGTAATTTACCAGACTTATCTCCATATATATAGAATTGGGCTTTTGATTTAATTAACTGACTTTCAATCGAGGAGGATAATAGTAAGCTATGCTCCATTTGAAGTTCCACTCTTTCTTTATAAAGTTCTTTGCTAGGGGTCATTGAATAAATCTTGTCAATTGCTTTGATTTTATCAACTAGTGTTAATATTTTAGAATTAGTTCATTTCCTAACTCCAGCAGAATATGAAATAATCTGTCCACGAATATATGCTTTAAAAGTATCCCACAAAGTTCCACTAGAGATCTCTGCTGTAGAATTTGTTGAGAAAAACAAATCAATTTGCTGTTTAATAAAGTTGACAAAGTCAGAATCCTGCAATAAAACAGGATTAAACCTCCAACCTTTAGTATTAATATATGAATCCGTCATCTTAATAGATAACTTCAGAGGTGCATGATCAGATATGGTAATAGAGTCATATTTGCAATCCATAACATCTGTAAGTAAATGGTGATCAAAAAGTAATCAATTCTTGAGTAATTATGGTAAACATGGGAAAAGTATGAAAACTCTGTCATTAGGGTGTAAAAAATGCCAAATTTCACAAATAGCTGAATCAATCATAAAAGAGTTAATGAGAGAAGCCGATTTATTCGGAAGAGTTTGGGTGGGCTTGGATCTATCCATCAAAGGGTTTAAACAACAGTTAAAATCCCCACCCATTATCAATCTATATTGATTCAAATTAGGAAAGGATGTAAATAAACATTTAAAAAATTCAGGACAATCAGTATTTGGAGCATAAACATTAACTAAAACAACTTTTTGATTAAAAAGTAGACCAGTAATAAGCAAAAATCTACCTTGCGGATCTGAAATTGTTTCATGATGTATAAAAGAAGTTGATGAATCTATAAAAATGGAAACACCTCTTACTTTGGCTTGCGAATTTGAGTGATACTGTTGGCCTTTCCAAAACCTAAACAACCGTTGACTATCCACCTTCCTTACATGAGTCTCTTGTACAAAAATAACATTAGCATTCATTCGATGGAATACTTTGAATATTTTTTCCGTTTGATCGGATGATTTAAACCATTAGTATTCCAAGAAACAAAGTTAATAGTCCTATCCATATTGACAATATTTATTACAGTTAACACATAAGTTTGAAAAAAAAAGTGAACTCATGAACCCGGAAGAAGGAAGTAAGTTCAAGGAGAAACTGGAAGTCACGGCGCTGCAACCACTTTTGTAGTTTCATATAAGCCCATGAAATAAAACTAAGCAAAAAGCAAGCAAAAAGAAAGGAAAAAAGAAAAATCCCCCTCCCTCCACCCTCAAAACCCCAGGAAAAAAGCCAAAAAGAGGCAAGCAAGCAATCTAACACTAAAATTACTCCCGTGTCTCAAGACGGCAATTCAGACACAACAAAGTTAAAAAAAAATACAAACAACCCACATTATAAGAGAGGGTTGGTGTAACAAAAGTTAAAATATAAAATTAGTATTATAAATGTATATAAACAAAAGGGTTAAAAAAGAATTAAAATGATAAAACCCATAAATGACTAATACTGGATTGGTATTTTAAATGAAAGTTTTAAACTTTCAAACACATCAAAACAGATATGACGTTCCAAGCACTAAAGTCTGGTGGGAAGAAGAAACGACATTTTTAAAAAAAATCTTAATATTTAAATGTTAAGAGTATAAAAAAGCATATATCAGCTTAAAAAGAAAAGCAAAAAGGAAAAAAAACCCTAATAAGTTATTTTCAACGCTAATAGATTAATAATATGGAAAAATAATAAAGTCAAAATAAACCCAGCAAAAAGAGCTTTAACTGTATATAAGAAATACATGTAAGCCATACCCAAAAAAAAACCAAACATCATTCTGTAACAGATCCAAATCTATAGGCTAAATTACATTAGTCAGCCTGATAGAATGTCATTGTTCCAGGAAACTTTGAGCATCCGCTGGAGATTTAAACAGCCGAAAAGTTCCGTCCTCAAGAGTGACTCTCAAGTGTGCTGGAAATAACAGCGCTTGCTTGCAGCCTTTCTGGTGAAATTTCAACATAACCGATCTAAAAGCCATTCTTGCCCTTAAGACTTCAGGGCTATAATCTTCCAGAATGCGAAATTTAAACTCTTGATAGCTGATCATACCCTTTTTCCGAGCCGCCCGAATCAAACGTTCTTTGATATGAGGGTAATGGATCCAGAGAATTACATGTCGTGGTTTCAAACTTGAATCAGACCGAAAACAGGAGACACGGTGTGCCCAATCGATTACCGGGAGAGATACTCTGGACCCAAGACATCCATTAGAAATTTAGAGAAGAAAACGGTAAGATCACCGCTCTCAAATTTTTCCGGAATCCCAATTAACCGAAGATTTTGTCTTCGAGAACGATTTTTCAAATCAGTAATTTTAACTTTATAACGATCCATCTGTTGAGAAGTCTAAGTTTGCTCTTCTTGTATTTTTTCAATTATACGATCTTTCTTGTGAGCGGCTTCTTCAAGAGCCAAAATACTTGCTTGTTGTTTTTGTGATTCCAGTGTAAGTGTCTGGAGCTTTTCTTCAACCAGCTTCAAACGCTCATCAAACCGAAAAAGCTTTACGGTTATTTTTCTCTCCAGTTCTTCAAATTTGTCTTCTATAAGCTTCACAATTGTTTCTAAAGTTATCGGTTCTTTCGTCTGTTTCGATTCTTTTGCTCTAGACATTTCAGCAAGTTGAAAATAATTCAAATAGTTAAAAAGAAAAATTCTGTATGTTTAGACCCCTTTAGAATAAGTATAAGATGATCCTTTAAGGGGTGTTTGTAGGTTAAAAAGACGTAAAAGGTTTGGAGCAAAGCCTAGAAGCGGTTTACTCCATGAGCGCCTCACAGATCCCTGTGAGGCACCCCACTGGTGACCGACCTCCATGCAGAATATGACCCATCTACAACCACTCTTTGCCTTCTGTGGGCAAGCCAGTTCTAGATCCCATGCCTCCTTACTTTCTCAATGATCCTTGCATGGGATACCTTATCAAATGCCTTGCTGAAATTCATATACAACTATATCTACTGCTCTTACTTCATCAATGTGTTTAGTCACATCCTTAAAAAATTCTATCAGGCTCATAAGGCATGACCTGCCCTTGACAAAGCCATACTAACTACTCCTAATCATATTATATCTCCCCAAATGTTCATAAATTCTGCCTCTCAGGAGCTTCTCCATCAACTTACCAACCACTGCAGTAAGACTCACTGGTCTATAATTTGTTGGGCTACCTCTACTCCCTTCCTTGAATAAGGGAACAACATCCACAATCCTCCAATCCTCCAGAACCTCTCGCGTCCCCATTGATGATGCAAAGATCATCACCAGAGGCTCAGCAATCTCCTTCCTTGCCTCCCAAAGTAGCCTGGGGTACATCTCGTCCGGTCCCAGCGACTTATCCAACTTGATGCTTTCCAAAAGCTCTAGCACATCCTCTTTCTTAATATCTACATGTTCAAGCTTTTCAGTCTGCTGCAAGTCATCACATCAATCAACAAGATCCTTTTCCAGTGAATACTGAAGTAAAGTTTTCATTAAATAGCTCTGCAATTTCCTCTGGTTCCATACACACTTTCCCACTGTCACACTTGATGTCTTTTCATGTCTTATCCTCTTGTTCCTCACATACTTGTAGAATGCCTTGGTGCTTTCATAATCCTGCCCACCAAGACCTTCACATGGCCCCTACTGGCTCTCCTAATTTCCTTCTTAAGCTCCTTCCTATTAACCTTATAATCTTCTAGATCTCTAACATTACCTAGCTCCCTGAACCTTTTGTAAATTTTCCTTTTCTTCTTGACTAGAATTATTTTAGCCTTTGTACACCATGGTTCCTGTACCCTACCATAACTTCCCTGTCGCATTGGAACGTACCTGTACAGAACTCCACACACATATCCCCTGAATATTTGCCACATTTCTTCCGTTCTTTTCTCTGAGAACATGTTTCCAATTTAAGCCTCCAATTTCCTGCCTGATAGCCTCATAATTCCCCTTACTCCAATTAAACACTTTTCTAACTTGTCTGTTCCTATCTCTCTCCAATGCTATTGTAAAGGAGACAGAAATATGATCAATATCTCCAAAATGCTCTCCCACTGAGAGATCTGACACCTGACCACATTCATTTCCCAATACCAAATCAAGTACCTCTCCTCTTGAAGGTGTATCTACATATTGTGTCAAGAAACCTTCCTGAACACACCTAACAAACTCCACCCCATCTAAACCCCTTGTTTGAGGGAGACGCCAATCAATATTTGGGAAATTAAAATCCCCCATCACGACAACTCTGTTATTATTACACCTCTCGAGGATCTGTTTCCCTGTCTGCTCCTCGATATCCCTGTTACTATTGGGCAGCCTATAAAAAACACCCAGTAAAGTTATTAAGCCCTTTCTGTTCCTAACCTCCACCCACAGAGACTCCTTAGACAATCCCTCCATGGCGTCCACCTTTTCTGCAGCCGTGACACTATCTCTGATCAACAGTGCCACGCCCCCACCTCTTTTGCCTCCCTTCCTGTCCTTTGTGAAACATCTAAAACACTTGAAATAACCATTCCTGTCCCTGAGCCATCCAAGTCTCTGTAATGGCCACCTCATCATATCTCCAAGTACTGATCCACGCTCTAAGCTCATCCGCTCTAAGCTACCCTTCTGAGTCACAACACTCCTTGCGTTAAAATAGACACATCTCAAACCTTCAGTGTGAGCGCACCCCTTCTCTATCACCTATCTATCCTCCCTCTCACACTGTCTACAAGCTTTCTCCATTTGTGACCCAACCTCTTCTTCTCCAGTCTCTTCTGTTCGGTTCCCACCCCACAACAATTCTAGTTTAAACTCTTCCCAGTAATCTTAGCAAACCTCCCTGCCAGGATATTGGTCCCCCTGGGATTCAAGTGCAACCCATCCTTCTTGTACAAGTCACACCTGCCCCATAAGAGGTAACAATGATCCAGAAATCTAAATCCCTGTCCCCACTCCAATCCCTCAGCCATGCATTTATCCTCCACCTCATCCTATTCCTCACGTGGCACAGGCAGTAATCCTGAGATTACTACCTTTGCAGTCCTGTTTCTCAACTTCCTTCCTAACTCCCTGTAGTCTTTTTTCAGGACCTCTTCCCTTTTCCTACCTATGTCATTGGTACCAATATGTACCATGACCTCTGGCTGTTCTCCCTCCCACCACAGGATATCTTGGACGTGATCCGAAACATCCCGGACCCTGGCACCTGGGAGGCAAACTACCATCCGAGTTTCTTTCCTGCGTCCACAGAATCGCCTGTCTGATCCCTAACTATAGAGTCCCCAATCACTACTGCCTTCCTCTTCCCTTCCCTACCCTTCTGAGCCACAGGGCCAGACTCTGTGCCAGAGGGACGGCCACTGCCACTTCCCCCAGGTAGGCTGTCCCTTCCAACAGTACTCAAACAGGAGTACTTATTGTTAAGGGGTACATTTGGAGCATTGCATACAGTTCTGGTCACCCCACTATAGGAAGGGTGTTGAGGTTTTGGAAAGGGCGCAGAAGAGGTTTACCAGGACGCTGCCTGATTTAGAAGACATATGCCATCACAAGAGGCTGGATAAGCTTAAGCTTTTTTCTCTGCAGCATTGGAGGCTAAGGGGAAATCTGAGACATTTACAAGATTTGAGAGTCATAAATAGAGTGGATAGAGAGTATCTATTTCCCAAGGTTGAAATGCCTAATACCAGAGGACGTACATCAAAAGTGAGAGGCTAGGTTCAAGGGGGATGTGAGGGGTAAGTTTTTTGATTTGACAGTGGTGAATGCCTGGAATATGCTTCCTAGTATGGCGGCAGAGGCAAATACATTAGAAGCTTTTAAGAGACATTTGGATAGGCACATGGATACAAGAAGATGGAAGAATATGGACATGGGGTAGGTAGGAAGAATTAGTGTTTGGGCATTTTTAATTTGCTTTTTAGCTGGGTCAGCACAATACTGGGACCAAATGGCCTATTCCTGTGCTGTACTCTTCTATGTTCTAATGGTTGCTATGCTCACTGACTGAGCATCCACAGCCAAAGGAAATTAGGGAAAAAAAGGAGTTATGGTCCTATTGAGTTTAAAGAACTAAGGAAAAGACAAAATAGCAGGACTAAATGGCAGTGGTCTCTGAATTATACCCATTGCCAACAGCTTAGGAATGTTATAATGGTAAGAACAGCAAATGGTTAAAAAAATTATTGGGTGGCTTGGCAGCATTAGTGGTTAGCGTAGCACTTTACAATGCCAGTGATCAGAAGACCTGGGTTCAATTCCTGCTGCTGACTATAAGGAGTGTGTACATTCTCCCTGTGACCATATGGGTTTCCTCCAGTTGCTCCAGTTTCCTCCCACATGGAAAATACATGTTTGGATTAGTAAATTATGGGAATGCTATGATGGCACTGAAAGCATGGTGATATTTGCAGGTTCCTCTCCACCAACCAGCACAGTCCTCAGACTGTGTTGGTCATTGTCACACATTATACATTTTACTACATGTTTCAATATTTCAATGTACATGTAACAAATAAAACCTATTTTTCATACTAGTCTGAATCTAGAGAAGGACTGGAAGGGTGTCAAGTGCCTTACCTTTCAGAGCAAGTCCAAGGCAGGAAGTTAAAAGCAGACAGGCTAATGCAAATTGATACAAGTTTATTCACAGAGGTCAACAAGAGCAGGAATTAAATAATTTGGATGGAGATAAGAATCCTGAGGTTTTGACAACAACCTTCAAATTTTAATGCTCTGACCTACTAATACGCTTTTGACATGACAAATCACAGAATAAAACATCCATTTTAGAAGCAACACGAGTGAATCTGCAGATGCTGGAAATAAATAAAAAACACAAAATGCTGGCAGAACTCAGCAGGCCAGACAGCATCTATGGGAGGAGGTAGTGACGACGTTTCAGGCCGAAACCCTTCATCAGGAACACCTCCTGATGAAGGGTTTCGGCCTGAAACGTTGTCACTACCTCCTCCCATAGATGCTGTCTGGCCTATTGAGTTCTGCCAGCATTTTGTGTTTTTTATTTGTCCATTTTAGAAGTTTGGTATCAGGTATACAAACAATGTGATCTTCCCATTAGAGCTGATTAAGGAGAGGATGCTAATATTGGTTCACTCACTTGTCAAGAAATTTGTCAGATTTTGCAAAGTCGGGGTAATGATAATTTTCTAGTGTTTTTTTTTTAAATTTTTTTATTAGTTTTTCAAAACATTTTACAAAATTAAAAACCCCAAATCCCAATGAGGAGCATTAATACAGTGCAAGATTAAGCATACAATAACAATATGCTACAAAGGAAGAGAATTTAACAAAAAAGCACCTAAATTAAAGACAAGTGAGCTTAGCGTCCTCCCCAAGCCCCACAACATAAGAAAAAAACAACAACTCCAGACCAACCACCACACAGTATAAAGAGTATAAGTCTGGACAGTCAAACTCCCAGACTGTGAATACACTTAGCAACAGAGGATAATAATGCCTACTACCAGGAAAAAAAAGGGAGCTGAAAGCAAGGGACCGAAAAGAAGAAGAAAAAAAAGAAAAAAAAAACCCTAGTCAAGAGGAAGGTTATGAAAGTACTCAATAAAAGGTCCCCAGACCTTATGGAACTTTAGATCCGAATTAAGAACCGATTGAATAGCTAAGGCAGATTTAGTAGGTGATCTGGTAACAGAGGACGATCGGTCCAGTTTAGGATCCAACCAACAGTTGAAGTCACCACCCAATATAAGAGAGTATGAGGTTAAGTCTGGTAGTGAGGAAAAAAACCGTTATTTTCTAGTGTTTTGAGGTGTCACGTTTTAGAAGTACAAGGGAAGGCAGTGGTCACTGTTGCCCAGTAGACCATCAGAAGTTCAGTTTCATTATCAATGGCTCTTTTGACTGCGAGATAGTTCTCAAAAATGCACAATGGGTAGCAAGCTGGAAGAGACCTTCTGTATATCAGATGCTAAATGTAAGGCACATTTGTGTTCTTTAGTGAACAAATGGACAAATCATTTGACTCAGCTTATGAACATGTGTATCACACAAGCATTGCCCACCTGCTGTAGCACTTTGACTGAAGTGGGGGGGTAACATTGATCCTGAAGCAGAGCCAACAGAGACTGAACACTGGGAAGTTTGCTGCAAGATGCAGCAGTGCAGCATAAATGTATTGATGCAATGATGCTGACTTCCTTGATGCCACTAAACTTTGAATCTTTTGTGAACCTTTTGGTTAAGATCAAACTTACATGGCATTCTGAAGAAAATGAAAGGAGGACTTGAAATTCTGCAGGCAACCAAATTAAAAAAAGGAATGCTGTAAATTCTCAAACTAGTAGAGTCAAGGTTTTATGGACAAAGAAGACCATATATAATGATTAACCTTGATGATGGTTGTCCCTGTGGCATGTTAACATTCCTTGAAGCCTTGAAGTTTATCAGCAATATCATAATGGATTATGAATCCAAGGTTAGACAAAAGGCAATAAGGAATTTTGCAATGCTGGTTAACAATGCTACCCTCCTGATTACTTAAGTTGTCTGGAAATTATGTAGTGATTAATTCCTAAAAATGAGATCACAAACATCTGAAAGTGCAATGTTAAAAAAAGGTCTAGAAAATTGATGCAAACACTTTGCCCTCAAAGGCACTGCAGAATCAATCAGCATATGATTTGTTTTCATTGAGAATAACAAACTGCTAACATAGAAGAGTCCCATATATATTTAGTTTATATCATTATACAGCTAGAGCTTGTATAGTTTGATCTATGTTGTTCCATCTTGCTCTTAACATTTTGATAATGACAGTTTAAATAAGACCATAAGACCACAGATATAGGAGCAGAATTTGGCCATTTGGTACATCAAGTCAGTTCTGCCATTCCATCATGACTGACTTATTTTCCCTCTCAATCCCATTCTCCTGTTTCCTCCCCATAACCTTTGATGCCCTAACTGATTAAGTACTTATCAACATCTGCTTTAAATAAACCCAATGACTTGGCCATCACATCCTTCTGTGGCAATGAATTCCACAGATTCACTAACCTCTGCATAAAAAAATTCCTCCTCATCTTTGTTCTAAAGGGATATCCTTCTATTCTGAAGTTATGCCCTCTGGTCCTAGACTCTACAGAAAACATGCTCTGCATGTCCACTCTATCTAAGCCTTTCAATATTCAATAGGTTTCAATATGATCCCGACCTCATTCTTCTAAAAATCACCATATTGTCAAATGTTAATACAGAGAGCACACACAGTAAGTGAAAGAATACATGAACCAAACATAATGGTAAAAGTTTTGGAAGGTGCTCTGATCACTGAACAAAGACACTAAAATCAATAAAATTAATAAAACATCTTATCACTATGATTTCTTAATATACGAAAGTAAAATAACACCAATGAAGTAGCTCCTGTTGCAGTATCTGAAAATGGGCAGTCAAACTGCATTCAACAAATCAGCAAAAATCAGCAAAGTAAGCAAAATGATCTTTTTGATTCGGGAATAAATTCTAGCCAGAGAACAAAGAAAGTTACCCTGTAAAAAATTTCTTTGATCAAACAGATATACAAAACATACCTGACAGTTCCACAATTATCAAAAATTACATGCAGTCCTCGTTATCTGTTGATCTGCATATTTATGAGGTTGACTCCAAAACCCATCTTCAATGTTTTTCAGAGGCTTTAAGTTGCATCTTAAAGATTTGAAATAGCTACTAAGTAGTGGGAAGGCATTCAGATTTGTTCCTCTGCTCAAAAGTGTAATTTTATTTGGTCTTTTGCAAAACAAGTTTCTGCTTCTCACTCAGGGTGTATTCTTTCTATGACAATATTATGTTGTATATTGTTTTACTCGCTAATATCTTCTATAATATATTTAAATTTTTCAATATGGTTATTTATGGGTGTTAATGTTTTAAAATATTGTAGGACATTTTTTATTTAGCTGCTAGAGTGTATTAGGTATATAGGAGAAAGTCTCACAGGTATCTGTATTTTTTTTCTATCTGTGGGAAGTCCATATTCCTTTCTTGCTCAGATAAGTAAGATTGTATGTAATCCTTTCATTTTCACAGAAGTATCTGGACTACAATATACTCACATCATTAATTCGTTCATTGATATCATTGACCCTGAATCCATATAAGCGGGGCTGACCAACAAAGATGTAACTCAGAATTCTACGATCCAGTTGAAAGGCAATTTCTCCAATAACAAGGTGAGATTTCTCTTCATCTTAAAGATAAAGTTAAACACAGTTGATTAAAACAATGATCAAAGTAAATAAAAGCATTCCATTTATTTTTCCCTTGTATGTAAGTGATCCATTAAAGGGCAAGAAAGAATGACATTTTAGTACATTCTCTTCCTATATCATCACACTCCTGTGTTAGAACACATGTTCATATTTTACTTTGTAGTACTCTTGGATGAACAAAAAATATATAACTTCATTTCACTGTTTCAACCTTCACAATTTACAAGTATAAAAATCTAATTTGGGATAATTTTGTCCAAATCTGCTAAACAGAAGTGGGGTTGTTTCAAATTTTGAGTTCATTTTTCACCAGACCAGTACATGATCTATTGAATTCAATAGTCTAACATCAGATATCATGTAGAATAGGGGTTGGGTACAATCTGATTTATTAATTTGATCAGGTCAAAATGAGGAAGTAGGAGCCACCATTAATGATGTAAATAATGATAAGCTGACAACTTTAATTATATTTTAATCTTTCCTTTTGTCATAGGAGGGAGGCCATTCAGTCCATTGAGTCTATGCCAGCTCATAAAACAATCCCACGAATCCAATTTGCACATGTATTTTCCCTGTGATCTACTCTCTCACACAAGACTATGAGCACACCCATTATTCTTTCACCAGTCACCTCTGCTGGGGATAAATATAGTGACTTGAAATGCTGTGCTCATTTCCTCATTACAGGAAGAATATAGAAGGTTTGGAGAGGGTGCAGAGCAGATTTACCAAGATAATGCCTGGATTAGAAAGCACATCTTATATGGATAGGTTTCTAACCAGGGCTTTTCTCTTTGCAGAGAAGGAAGACAACAGGTCACTGGAAAGGGGTGTACCAGAAACTATGAGGCATAGATAGACTAGACAACCATAGACATTTTCCTAGGCCAGAAATGGCTAGTACAAGAGGGCATAATTTTAAGGTGTTTGGAGGTAAGTACAGGTTGGAATTTTCTCCCCCCATAAAGAGTGGTAAGTGCCAGAAACGTGTTACCACGGGCGGTGGTAGAGGCAAATACATTGGGGACATTTAAGATGCTTAAGTATGCATATGAATAAAAAAAAATGGAGGGCTATGTAGAAGGGAAGGGTTAGATTGATTTTGGAGTAGGTTAATAGGTCAGCACAACATTGAGGGCCAAAGATCCTGTACTGTGCTGTACTATTCTATGTTCAAAATAAATAAGACCATAAGACATAGCAGAATTAGGCCATCTGGCCCATCAAGTCTGCTCTGCCATTCAATCATGGCTGATACTTTTTTTTAATCTCCTCCTCAACCCGAGGATTTCATGTGGTCTGTACACACCACCTGTGTGGTGAAAAAGGCAAAACAGCACCTCTTTCACCTCAGGAAGTTTTGTATGGGGCCCCCAAATCCTAAGAACATTCTACAGGGGCACAATTGAGAGCATCCTGACTGGCTGCATCACTGCCTGATATGGGAACTGTATCTCCCTTAATCGCAGGATTCTGCAGAGAGTGGTGCGGACAGCCCAGCACATCTGTAGTTGTGAACTTCCCATGATTCAGGACATTTACAGAGACAGGTGTGGAAAAAAAGGGCCCGAAGGATCAATGGGGACCTGAGTCACCCCAACCACAATCTATTCCAGCTGCTACCATCCGGGAAATAGTACCGCAGCATAAAAGCCAGGACCAGCTGACTCCGGGACAGCTTCGTCTGCCTGGCCATTAGATTGAATAACTCACTGATTTGAGTGTATTTCTATGATATATTGACTGTTCTAGTTATTATAAATTACTATGATTGCACACTGCACACTTAGACGGAGATTTTTACTCCTCATGTATGCGAAGGATGCAAGAAATAAAGTCAATTCAATTCAATCCCAGTTCCCGGCCTTCCCCCCGTAACCTATGATGCCCGATCTAATGAAGAAGCTATCAGTCTCTGCCTTAAAAACACCTAATGACCCAGCCTCCACAGCTGCATGTGGCAACAAATTCCACAAATTCACCACCCTTTTACAATATGGGAGTACCAGTCAATACAAGACCAGAAGACACAGGAGCAGAATTAGGCCATCTGGCCCATTGAGTCTCCTCCACCATTCAATCATGGCTGATCCTTTTTTTTAATCTCCTCCTCAACCCCAGTTCCCGGCCTTCTCCCTGTAACCTTTGATGCCATGTCCAATCAAGAACCTATCAATCTCTGCCTTAAATACACCCAACAACATGGCCTTCACAGCCGCATGTGGCAATAAATTCCACAAATTCACCACCCTTTGGCTAAAGAAATTTCTCCACATCTCTGTTTTGAAAGTGTGCCCCTCTATCCTGAGGCTGTGCCCTCTTGTCCTAGACTCTACCACCATGGGAAACATCCTGTCCACATCTACTCTGTCTAGGCCTTTCAGCATTCCAAAGGTTTCAATGAGACCCCTCGTATGATAACCCTTTCAATGCTAGAATCATCCTGTGGACCTCCTCTGAACCCTCTCAATGCCAGCACATCTTTTCTTAGATGAGGACCCAAAATTGTTCACAATACATAAGGTGAGGTTTTACCAGTGCCTTATAAAGCCTCAGCATCACATCCCTGCTCCTGTATTCTAGACTTCTTGAAATGAATGCTAATATGGCATCTGCCTTCCTCACCACCGACTCAACCTGCAAGTTAACCTTCAAGGGTGTTCTGTACAAGGACTCCCAAGCCCCTCTGCATCTCAGATTCCTGGATTTTCTCCCCGTTTAGAAAATAGTCCACACGTTTATTTCTACTACCAAAGTGCATGACCATGCATTTTCCAACCTTGTATTTCATTTGCCACTTTCTTCCCCATTCTCCAAATCTGTCTATATCCTTCTGCATCCTACCTGTTTCCTCAACACTATTCACCCCTCCACCAATCTTTGTACCATCCGCAAACTTGGTAACAAAGCCATCTATTCCATCATCTAAATCATTTATATATAGCATAGAAAGAAGTGGTCCCAACACCAACCCCTACAAAACACCACTAGTCACTGGCAGTCAACCAGACAAGGGTCCTTTTATTCTCACTCGCTGCCTCCTACCAATCAGACAATACTCTAACCATGTTAGTAACTTTCCTATAATACCATGGGCTCTTAACTTGGTAAGCAACCTCATGTGTGGCACCTTGTCAAATAAAGTGACAAACAGCACAACTTTGGGATCTAAGAGAAAAGTAGAAAACCAGTGGAACTCCATGCAACCATAGGAAGAATGTGCAGTGTCCACACAATAGGTTAGAATCAAAACCTCTCATTCAAGCTGTAAAACAACTATGCTATCTACATGTAGGGCTCTCAGTACCAGTAACTGTGGTTTTAACTGTTCAGGCTAACAAAATGGCTTCTCCGTATTGTTATAATGAAATGGCTTCTCTGTAATGTTACTTAATGCTGTAATGGGTTTCTGTATCTGGAATGTTTGGGTTATAACTGCAGATAAGGGGGGGAACTAACCAATGGAGAATTTTATGCTATCTTGTATCTGTGAGCTGAGCCAGAGTTCGCAGTCTTTTTCAGGAGGTGAGCGAGGAGGACGGATGTGTGAGGAGCAGACAGCAGTTCCAGGGCGGGCAGTTCGGATGGTGGCTGAAGGCTCGGAAGGTCATTGTGGATGGAACCGGAGGCGTGAGCTCCAACATATTAAAGTATTATGTGCACAAACCGATAAACTTACTGATTTGGCGCTTTTAGGTTGTCTGTTTCTACCAACCCATAACTAAGAAATAACTATAAAGTTGCAATTATTTACTTGCTTTTGGTGTATTGTCTGATATTTGTGTTGTGGGCGTGTATGGGGGGGCATTACTCCATATTTACACCAAAGTATTGCACTATTGGTGGGGCGACGGCAGTTCACCCTAGGCAAATGGGGGTAAATTGGGGGCACGGATGCTACATACAATACTATTATGCCCAATTACAGTGATGGTTATATGTGGGTCTTCAGCAGCCTGCAAACATTCCTTGGTGCACTCTGCACAAAGCTTTCACTACAGAGCCCAAAAAGTTGACTTTTGAGCATATTGCCACTATTTACTATGTAATCTAGAACCTGTAAACGATAAACCTTAACTGGTACACAACTCTCATGATCATGAGATCTTAATGATCTTTCAAGAACAAAAATTTATGTTGAAGTCAGCTCAGACGTCTTCAAATAATTTACATCCTATGGCATAAATTATGAAACTAATGTTCCACTTCATTGTAAAACTACTTAGTATTTCAAAACACAAACTTGGCCTTGTTTGCCAGTCACATTAATACCTGACAGCTGGTTTCTTGATATGGCAGCCTGAACAACATCCCTCCTTTCAACAGGGAATATCTCATCAGGGGGTTTGATTGCAGGTACTCTACTGGCCGGAGGGGCAAAATTCAAAGCACGTTGACCTCTTCTTGGCCTTTGTTGTAATGGAGCATGTGAGACTGCACATCTTTGTAAAACTGCGCTCCTTCTCTTTGGTACTGTCAATAAACAAAGGCATTTGAAGTCCAAAATGTTGAGACTATAGTTCAGTTAAAGAAATTGATTAATATATCAAATTATCAGAAAAATCACACTGGGTAAATTCTGATTTACTGCCATGGTTTGTTAGCATGGTTACTAAGTTTGTTGATGACACAAAAATATTGGTGTTATATGGACAGTAAAGAGGGTTATCAAAGTTTACTAAAATATGTATCATAGACAGTGAGAAAGGTTATTAAGAATTACAGTGGGATCTTGATCAGCTCAGTAAGTGGGGAGAAAAAGGCATACAGTGTTCAGTTCAGGTAAGTGTGAGGTGTTGCATTTTGTTAAGTACAACTAGATATGACTAGAACTAGGGGACATTGCCTCAAAATTCAGGGGAGAAGATTTAGGACAGATATGAGGAGAAACTGTTTTTCCCGAGAGTGGTGAATCTGTGGAATTCTCTGCCCAGGGAAGCAGATGAGGCTTCTTCACTAAATATATTTAAGAAACAGTTTTAACATAGTAAGGAAATTAAGGTTTATGGGGAAAAGATGGAGTTGAGTTTACAGACAGATCAGCCATGATCTAATTGAATGGATAGGCTGGATGGCCAACTCCTGCTCCTATTTCTTATGTGTTGCAAAAGAGATGGACTCAAGAGTACAGGTACACAGTCCCTGAAAGTGGTGTCACAGGCAGACAGGGTGGTGAAGAAACCTCTGGCAGTCTGGTCTTCAAAGTACATTTATTATCAAAGAACGTATATGTCACTATAAACAACCCTAAGATTCATTTTCTTGGAGGCATACACAGTAAATCCAAGAAACATAGTAAAATCAATGACAGACCACACCTCATGGGATAGGTAAACAACCAATGTGCAAAGGACAAAAAACTGTGCAAATGCAAAAGAAAAAAACATAACAAAAATAAATAAATAAGCAATAAATATTGAGAACATAAGATGAAGAGTTTTTGAAAGTGAGTCCACAGATTGTGAGAATAGTTCAGTGATGGAGCGAGTGAAGTTGAATAAAGTTATCCCTTCTAGTTCAAGAGCCTAATGGTTCAGGGGTGTGATGTGTGATGAGCAAACCAGGTTGAGATGGGGTCTAGAGTTGATCCCCCCCGTGAACTATGCTGCTAATGAGAGAGAGAAGAAGAGGGGGTGAGGCATCTTGCTGCAGATGCTGATAATGAGAGAGAGAGATGATTTAGTATTATGGCTTCTTCTCTAATTGTTTACTTTGCTCCAAGGACGCTTTCTCTGCCTGCTTGTGTGGATTCCTGCTGAGACAGCAAGGCGGTACCAGGTGATGGACAGTTGATGGATGGCTGGTAACCCGTTAGGGGAGATAAAAAGCAAGTCTGCTGAGACACAAGCAGACACGCCACAGGACACTGAAAGAGCATTGTGCACCCACAGGAAGGTGGGGGTTTGGAGGATTGATTCAGTGGAATCGATCAGAGGCTCACAGTGTGTGAAGGCAGACCAGTGGGGGCTTGAGTGTGTGTCCATCCTCGCCTGGGTGACAGGCTCACCACTGAAGAACAGTCTGGCCTGGTACGGAGGGGTCACAGTCGGTGACCACAACAGGACAAGAGGACAACGGAAGGTTTGCCTGCAACTGCATCACCTCTCGCTCTCTCTCTCTTTCTCCAACGATACAACAGCAACTACCTCAACTTAAACCAAACTGAACTGAACTCTGCACCATCTTAAGACTATTCATTTACCCCTAGACTTCGATAGAGCTTGGTTTTGATTCCTATTTCTACACTTCTGTATATATCATTGCTAATCTGTTTTATATATTTGCATTTTTATAGTACTGTATTACTTAGTTTACTAATAAACACTTTTAGTTACAGTAATACCAGACTCCAATGTATTATTCCATTTCTGCTAGTTTGGTAACCCGGTCACAGGGTATGTGACAGGGGTAATAACTATTTCTGAACCTGGTGGTGTGAGTCCTGAAGCTCCTGCACCTTCTTCCTGGTGGCAGCGGGGTGAAGTCAGCATGTCCTGGGTGGTGGGGTCCCTGATAATGGTTACTACTTTCCTGCGACAGCACTTTGTGTAGGTGTGCTCAATGGTGGGGAGGGCTTTAACTGTGATGGAATGGACCATATCCACTACTTTTTGTAGGATTTTCCATACAAGGGCATTGGTGTTTCCACATCAGACCGTGATACCAGGCAATATACTTTCCACCACACATTTATAGAAGTTTGTTAAATGTTTAGATGTCGTGCCAAATCTTCACAAACTTCTCAGGAAGTAGAAACACTGATGTGCTTTCTTCATAATGGCAATTACGTGCTAGGTCCAGGTAGATCCTCTGAAATGTTAACACCGAGTAACTTTTAGTTGCTGACCCTCTCTACCTCTGATCCTTTGATGAAGAATGACTCGTGAACCTCCGGTTTCCTCCTCTGAAAGCCAACAATCAGTTCCTGGGTCTTCCTCTCACGCAATGTCAGCATGCTGTTGTGACAACACTCAGGCAGATTTTCAATCTCCCTCCAAAAATGCTGATTAGTGACCACCTTTGATTCGGCCAACGACAGTGGTGCCATCAGCAAACTTAAATATGGCATTGGAGCTATGCATAGCTTCATAATTTTAACGTGAGTAGAGCAGGGGGCTAAGCACACAGCCCTATTGTGCACCTGTGCTGATGGAGATTGTGTAGGAGATGTTGTTACTAGTCTGAACTAACCGGATTCTGCAAGTCAGGAAATTGAGGATCCTACCTTAATTCAGAATTCATCAGTCAGGACACTGATTATAGAAGTTGGGGTGGTGTACTGCACATTAGTGAGGATGCACTTTGGAGTATTGTTGTTATAGAAATAATGCTATTAAGCAGGAAAGAGTACAGAAAAAATTTATGAGGATTTTGTCAGGACTTGAGCGACTGGTTTATATGGATATGTTGGACTGCCCAGGACATTATTCCAAAGGTGAACTTTTAGACATATACAAATCATTGAGGGGCATTGAAAGGATGAATGCACACAGTCTTTATTGCATGGTTGGAAATCAAAAACTAGAAGGCATGGGTTAAAGGAAAGTAAATACAAACCTGAGGGGTAACTTTCGACACAGAAAGTGGAACATAGAGAACCACAGAACCATAGAACATTACAGCACAGAAACAAGCCTTCTGGCCCTTCCTGGCTGTGCAGAACCATTTTTCTGCCTAGTCCCACTGACCTGCACCTGGCCCATATCCCTCCATACACCTCTCATCCATGTACCTGTCCAAGTTTACCTCAAATGTTACAAGTGAGCCCGCATTTACCACTTCATCTGGCAGCTCATTCCACACTCCCATTACTCTCTGTGTGACCAAAGCCCCCCTTAATGTTCCCTTTAAATTTTTCCCCCTTCACCCTTAACCCATGTCCTCTGGATTTTTCCTCCCCTAGCCTCAGTGGATAAAGCCTGCTTGCATTCACTATCTATACCCATCATAATTTTATATACCCCTATCAAGTTTCCCCTCATTCTTCTATGCTCCAAGGAATAAAGTCCTAACATATTCAACCTTTCTCAGTAACTCAGTTTCTCAAGTCCCGACAACATCCTTGTAAACCTTCTCTGCACTTTTTCCAACCTTATTAATATCCTTCCTGTAATTCGGTGACCAAAACTGCACACAATACTCCAAATTCGGCCTCAGCAATGCCTTATACAACCTTGCCATAACATTCCAACTCTTATACTCAATACTTTGATTTATAAAGGCCAATGTACCAAAAGCTCTCTTTACTACCCTATCTACCTGTGATGCCACTTTTAGGGAATTTTGTATCTGTATTCCTAGATCCCTCTGTTCTGCAGCACTCCTCAGTGTCCTATCATTTACCTTGTATGTTCCACTTTGGTTTGTCCTTCCAAAGTACAATACCTCACACTTGTCTGTATTAAACTCAATCTGCCATTTTCCAGCTCATTTTTCCAGCTGGTCCAGATCCCTCTGCAAGCTTTGAAAACCTTCCTCATGGTCCACTACACCTCCAGTCTTTGTATCATCAGCAAATTTGCTGATCCAATTTACCACATTATCATCCTGATCATTGATATAGATGACAAATAACAATGGACCCAGCACTGATCCCTGTGGCACACCACTAGTCAAAGGCCTCCACTCAGAGAAGCAATCCTCTACTATCACTCTCTGACTTTTTCCATTGAGCCAATGTCTAATCCAATTTACTACTTCACCTAGCAGCTGAATCTTCCTAACTAACCTCCCATGCGGGACCTTGTCAAAGGCCTTACTGAAGTCCATGTAGACAACATCCACTGCCTTCCCTTCATCCACTTTCCTTGTAACCTCCTCGAAAAACTCTAATAGATTTGTTAAACATGAGCTACCACGCACAAAGCCGTGTTGACTCTTCCTAATATGTCCCTGTCTATCTAAATACTTGTAGATCCTATCTTATAGTACTCCTTCCAATAATTTACCTACTACCGATGTCAAATTTACCAGCCTATAATTTCCCGGATTACTTTTAGAACCTGTTTTAAACAACGGAACAACATGAGCTATCCTCCAATCCTCCGGCACCTCACCTGTAGATACCGACATGTTTAATATTTTTTTAATTAGTTTTTTTATACATTTTCTACATAGCTACAGATAAAAAAAAACCCAGATCAAAATGAAGAACATTGAAACAGTACAAAAATAAACATACAATAATAATATGATACAAAGAAAGATAATTGAGAAAGCACCCAAATTGAAGACATGTAAAATTAGTATCCTCCCCAAGCCCCGCAACAAAAAAAAGCTCCAGACCAACCACAACACAATATAGAGAATATAAATCAGGACAATCAAACCCCCAAAACTGTAAATACACTTAGCAACAGAAGATATTAATGCCTACTACAAAAAAAGAGCTGAAAGCAAGGGACCGAAAAAAAAACCTTAGTTAAGAGGAAGGTTATGAAAGTACTCGATAAAAGGTCCCCAGACCTTATGGAACTTTAAATCCAAATTAAGGACTGAATAATGAATTTTTTCAAGGTCTAAGCAGGCCATAATATCGTTAAGCCATTGAGCATGTGTGGGCGGGGCAACATCTCTCCATCTAAGGAGGACTAAAAGTCTAGCCAGGAGAGAGGCAAAAGATAATATTCAACACTTAGTCGAACTCAGACATAAATCTGTCTCACCCCAGAAACCGAACAAAGCAATTAAAGGGTTAGGTTCGAGGTGGTGATTCAGAATATACGATAACGTTATGAAGACATCTTTCCAAAATTTCTCCAAGCTAGGACAAAGCCAGTACATATGAATGAGAGAGGCCTCACCCCTTTTGCATTTATCACAAAGCGGACTGATGTTAGGGTAAAACCGAGATAATTTGGATTTAGACATACGGGCTCTATGAACAATCTTAAACTGTAAAAGGCAATGGCGAGCACAAAGAGAGGTTGAATTAACCGATTTGAGAATCAAGTCCCAAGTCTCATCGGATAAGGAGGTATTTAAATCATGCTCCTATGCCATTTTAATTTTATCCACAGGGGCACGTCGTAGAGCTGCTAATTTATCACGAATAAATGATATTAAACCTTTACCTAGTGGATTAATAGAAAGAAATAAGTCCATAACATTTTTCTCAGGCATTTCAGGGAAGTTAGGATTAAAGGAGTAATAAAGTGTCTAATTTGGAGATATCTAAAAAGATGAGCATTAGGCAGATTGAACTTAGCAGAGAGCTGTTGAAAAGAGGCGAAGCGATTATCAATAAAAAGATCTTCAAAATGTCTAATGCCCTTCCTATACCAATCATGGAAGGCTGAGTCATACGTAGTAGGTAAAAAAAAAAAGGTGATTATGTAAGATAGGACTAGAAAAGGAAAAACCATGGAACCCATAAAATTTCCTAAACTGAGCCCATATACGCAAAGTGTGTCTGACAAGAGGATTAACTATTAATCTGGACAAACTACTAGGGAGTACAGAGCCAAGAAGTGCAGAGATAGATAATTCTTTAGTGGAGCTCAACTCCATTGCCACCCAGTTAGGGCACTCGGGTTGGCCATGGAAAAAAGACCAAAAGGTAGCACAACGTATATTGGCTGCCCAATAATATAAACGAAAGTTAGGTAAAGCCATGCCACCCTCTTTTTTAGATTGTTGGAGATAAACTTTGTTAATTCTAGAGCGCTTATTCTTCCACAGATATGACAAAATAATAGAGTCTAAGGAATCAAAAAAAGATTTAGGAATAAAAATTGGGATTGATTGAAATAGATATAAAAGTTTAGGGAGAACATACATTTTAACAACATTAATACGACCTACCAAAGACATAGATAGAGGTGACCATTGTAACAGACTCTGTTTAATAGTATATGAAAGATTGGCAAAATTTTCACGAAAGAGATCTTTAAACTTCCTTGTAACTATAATCCCAAGATAAGTAGATTGATTGTGGACTACTTTAAAAGGGAGATCATGAAATGTCAATTCTTGTGCTGCTTTATTAATTGGGAAAAGTTCGCTCTTATGTAAATTAAGTTTATATCCAGAGAACTGGCTAAACTGGTCAAGAAGTGAAAACATTGGAGGTAAGGATGTAGACGGATTTGAAAGAAAAAGTAATAAGTCATCAGCATAAAGAGAAACTTTATGCTCAACACCCCCTCTCCAAATCCCGGTCAGTTCAGGACAATTTCGAAAAGCTATCGCCAAAAGATCTATAGCCAAATCAAAGAGAAAGGGACTTAAAGGGCATCCCTGACGGGTGCCACATTTGAGGTTAAATAACTGGGATTTCTGAGAATTAGTTAAAACAGAGGCAGTAGGACACAAATACAGCAATTTGATCCAAGAGATAAAACTTTGACCGAAGTCAAATTTTTCTAAAACCGCAAAAAGGTAGTTCCACTCTATACGATCAAATGCTTTCTCCGCATCAAGGGAAATAACACATTCAGGAACCCCAGTCGGAGGCGAATATAAAATGTTAAATAAATGCCGAATGTTAAAAAAAGGAAGACGGTTTTTAATAAAACCAGTTTGATCATCAGAAATAATAGAGGGAATAACAGTTTCTAATCTATAAGCCAAAACTTTGGCCAAGATTTTAACATCAACATTAAGCAATGAAATCGGCCTATATGAGGAACACTCTGTTGGGTCTTTACCCTTTTTTAGTAAAAGAATAATAGAAGCCTCATTGAAAGAGGGTGGCAATTTGCCGTAGTTAAACGAGTCAGATAATACTGAAAGTAACTGAGGGGAGAGAAGTGAAGAGAATGATTTATAAAATTCTACGGGGAACCCATCAGGTCCAGGAGATTTCCCTGAGGACAATGCAGAAATTGCAGAAGATATTTCTTCTGATGATATAGGCGCATTAAGTTTGGCCTTAAAATCAGATGAAAGTGAAGGAATATTCAGATTATTTAAAAAATGATCGATAGAGATATTGTCATTCAAAGATTCAGAGGAATAAAGTCGAGAATAGAAATTTTTAAATGCGTCATTGATTTCTAAGTGATCCGATGTAAGGTCTCCATTCTCTTTCCGGATCTTTGTAATATGTTGTTTGGCTTTGGAACGCCTCAGCTGATTGGCTAGAAATTTATCAGATTTGTCACCGTGAATATAAAAACAACTCTTACTTTCAAGAAGTTGGCGTTCCACAGGTTGAGTGGATAGAAGATTAACTTTAGTTTGAAGTTCTACACATTTCTTGTATAGTTCAAGATTCTTAGTTTGAGCATACAGTTGATCCAATTCTTTAATCTGATTAATGAGGTCTAATCGATCTGCACAGGACTTTCTATTAAGATTTGCTGTATAAGAGATTATTTGACCCCTCAGATATGCTTTCATGGCATCCCAGACAAACTGGGATGACACTTCAGGCGATGTATTGGTGTTAAAATAAAAGGTTATCTGATCCTTGATAAATTTTAGAAAATCATCATCCGATAGTAAAGTCGAATCAAACCGCCAGTGTTTATTCCTCTGAGGAAGGCCAGGAAAATTTAAGGACAGAGTAATTGGGGCATGGTCAGAAATCAGTATACTCTGATAATCACAAGAATAGACATAAGAAGTAGTCAATTCTAGTAAAGGTATGGTGAACATGTGAAAAAAAAGAATAATCTCTCTCAGTATGATGAAGGAAACGCCATATATCAGAGATACCATAATTAGAGAGAAACGATTGAATAGCTGAGGCAGATTTAGTAGGTGGTCTAGTAACAGAGGACGATCAATCCAAACTAGGATCTAACCAACAATTGAAATCACCACCCAGTATAAGAGAGTATGAGTTTAAGTCTGGTAGTGAGGAGAAAAAACGTTCAAAAAAATTAACATCATCAAAATTGGGGGCATACTGGTTTGCTAGTACAACTTTAGTATTGTATAGTTTACCAGAAACAATGACAAAACGGCCATTTGTATCAGATATCTTATTATGGAGTTCAAAAGGAATATTTGAGTTAATAAGGATGGAGACCCCCCTAGCTTTCGCAGCAAAGGATGAATGAAAATGCTGACCCGCCCACTTTGACAAAAGCTGGGAGTTATCAGAACAACGAATATGAGTTTCTTGAAGGAAAGCAATGTCAGCTTTGAGTTGTTTAATATGGGAGAAGACCTTCCTTCTTTTAACAGGGTGATTCAATCCCTTTACATTCCAGCTCACAAATTTAAGTGTATTAACCATTATCAATTGTTAGTGCGTAGAAGGCAGCAGGCATATAAAAAGTCAAGCAGTACAATAACAGTCTGGGAGCAAAAATGTAAACATAGATTCGTAGAATCAAAACAGAAACGTGTCCTGAGTAACAGAGGAAAGCAAAGGAAACAGTGAGTGGTGTTGGAACTGGAGAACCCACCCCACGCTCCCAACCCAAAACTAGACGGCTGCCAAAAAAAGCAGCTAGCTCTACCAAAAAAATTAACCCAAATATGACTTCCAGTTCTGTGTCATTAACAACAGTTCCGTATAAATACTATAGCATATGGTAACTAGTTTATGCACTAGAAAACATAACAAATAGGAACAGCTTCAGCAGAAGTGTGAGACTTAATACAAAGAAAATCAAGAGAAAACCAAAACTAACTTACCCACAAAAAATTATAGAAGATTAAAAGAAAAAAAAGGGGAGGGAGAAAAGAGGAAAATTATAGATTTGAAAAGAGTACTTATCAACCATTTACAGAAAAAAAAAGCAAATCTTAAACTATGAATCAACCAACAGGGAGGCCTTCAATAGAAACTCCCAACCTCCAAAACAAGTTAAAGTCAATTGTAGATCTCTATAGATAAAGTTATACAAGAATACAATAGATTGCACAAGTACAATCTAAACGTCCACAGGGAAACATTGAACTCGGATTATCTATTTAGAAAGAATGCACCAAGTCCAGGGAGAGATTGTCTACAGCCCTTAGAGTCTCAATAGATAATGTCTGAATTATTCAAGTACAGTCTGAGTCAGGAAAAAAAGTAGCTTTGCAACGAGAGGTACTTATCCACCATTTTAGAAGGTCAGACCGGGTTCCTGAGGAGACGGGATAGCTGGAAGACTTCCGACAAATGCTTCAGCATCCTTCACTGATTTAAACCACTTATATTCTCCAGTAGTAAGCGTAATTCTCAGGTCGGCTGGATTGCGAAGAGAGGGTCTAAAACCACGATCAAAAAGCACATTCATTACACCTTTAAACTCAACGCGCATCTTCAGAACCTGGGGGGCAAAATCCTCCACAAAACGAATGACTGTATTTTGAAAAGCAAGAGTACCTCTGCGGCGTGCCTCCATAATCAAACGGTTTTTCACCTGGTATTGATGAAAGCACAAAATTACCGGCCGTGGGCGGGGACCCAGATTTGCACAGGGAACGTAGATCCGGTGTGCCCTTTCAAGCTCAGGTGGAGTCGGAAGAAATTCTTTCCCAAAAATCTCACAGAGAAAATCGGAAAAAAATTTCACGTGAGAGCCCTGTTCGGTGGCCTCTGGCAAACCAAGAATTCGTAGATTACAACATCTGCTACGGTTTTCAAGATCCACTATTTTGGAAAAAAGCTTACAAACCTGCTGCTCCAGGCTGGAGCACAGGGTTTCCAAATATTGGGCACGGCGTTTTAAATCTTCAGAAGCCGAGTCGATGCAAGATAAATGTTCGACATGTTTGTCCACTCTAGCGTTGATCCGATCCAATTTGACATCCAGCTGGTTGAAAGAAGTTCTAAATTCCTTTAAAATATTTCGTTGATGCTGTTCCAAAGTCAGCCGGCAAAGTTGAAGAAATTTATTTTTTCCCGGTTTTAGTACTTTTGTTAGACATTGTAAGATAGATGTGTTCGCAGGCAATTAAGAGAAACCTAATAAAATACCTAACTAAGGTTTAAGAATGGAGACATATAGTGCAAAGGTAGGGAAAATGACGGAGCAAAAGTTCGGAACAGCTAAACAGTCGCCATCTTGCCGGAAGTCCCCAGATACCAACATTTTAAATATTTCTGCCAGATATTCAATCTGTATAGGTTCCATGACCTCACTACCTGTTTGTCCTATTTCCATAGACTCCTTGCCAGTTTCCTTAGTAAATACAGATGCAAAAAAAAAAACATTTAAGATCTCTCCCATTATTTTTGGTTCCATACATAGCCGACCACTCTGATCTTCAAGCGGACCAATTTTATCCCTTACTATCCTTTTGCTCTTAATATACCTGTAGAAGCTCTTTGGATTATCCTTCACCTTGACTGCCAAAGCTACCTCATGTCTTCTTTTAGCCCTCCTGATTTCTTTCTTAAGTTTTTTTTGCACTTTTTATACTCCTCAAGTACCTTATTTGCTCCCTGTTTCCTATACATGTCATACATCTCTCTCTTCTTCTTTATCAGAGTTCCAATATCCCTCAAGAACCAAGGTTCCTTATCCTTATTCACTTTTCCTTTAATCCTGATAGGAACATACAAGCTCTGCACTCTCAAAATTTCTCCTTTGAAGGCCTCCCACTTACCAATCACATCCTTGCCAGAGAACAACCTGTCCCAATCCACACTTTTTATATCCTTTCTCATTTCTTCTAATTTGGCCTTTTTCCAGTTTAGTACCTCAACCTGAGGACCAGATCTATCTTTATCCATGATCAAGTTGATCACAGTGTTGTGATCACTGGAACCAAAGTGTTCCCCTACACACACTTCCGTCATCTATCCTAACTCATTTCCTAATAGGAGATCTAATATTGCATCCTCCCTAGTTGATACATCTATGTACTGATTTAGAAAACTTTCCTGAACACATTTTACAAACTCTAACCCATCTAGACCTTTAACAGTATGGGAGTCCCAATCAATACGTGGAAAATTAAAATCCCCTACTATCACAACTTTATAATCATATAATCATATAGCAATCACAGCACGGAAACAGGCCATTCCGGCCCTCCTAGTCCATGCCGAACTCTTAATCTCACCTAGTCCCACCTACCCGCACTCAGCCCATAACCCTCCACTCCTTTCCTGTCCATATACCTATCCAATTTTATCTTAAATTACACAACTGAACTGGCCTCTACTACTTCTACAGGAAGCTCATTCCACACAGCTATCACTCTCTGAGTAAAGAAATACCCCCTCGTGTTTCCCTTAAACTTTTGCCCCCTAACTCTCAAATCATGTCCTCTCGTTTGAATCTCCCCTACTCTCAATGGAAACAGCCTATTCACGTCAACTCTATCTATCCCTCTCAACATTTTAAATACCTCGATCAAATCCCCCCTCAACCTTCTACGCTCCAATGAATAGAGACCTAACTTGTTCAACCTTTCTCTGTAACTTAAGTGCTGAAACCCAGGTAACATCCTAGTAAATCGTCTCTGCACTCTCTCTAATTTATTGATATCTTTCCTATAATTCGATGACCAGAACTGTACACAATATTCCAAATTTGGCCTTACCAATGCCTTGTACAATTTTAACATTACATCCCAACTTCTGTACTCAATGCTCTGATTTATAAAGGCCAGCGTTCCAAAAGCCTTCTTCACCACCCTATCTACATGAGACTCCACCTTCGGGGAACTATGCACTGTTATTCCTAGATCTCTCTGTTCCACTGCATTCCTCAATGCCCTACCATTTGCCCTGTATGTTCTATTTGGATTATTCCTGCCAAAATGTAGAACCTCACAATTCTCAGCATTAAACTCCATCTGCCAACATTCAGCCCATTCTTTTAACCGGCATAAATCTCCCTGCAAGCTTTGAAAACCCACCTCATTATCCACAACACCTCCTACCTTAGTATCATCGGCATACTTACTAATCCAATTTACCACCCCGTCATCCAGATCATTTATGTATATTACAAACAACATTGGGCCCAAAACAGATCCCCGAGGCACCCCGCTAGTCACCGGCCTCCATCCCGATAAACAATTATCCACCACTACTCTCTGGCATCTCCCATCTAGCCACTGTTGAATCCATTTTATTACTCCAGCATTAATACCTAACAACTGAACCTTCTTAACTAACCTTCCATGTGGAACTTTGTCAAAGGCCTTGCTGAAGTCCATATAGACTACATCCACTGCCTTACCCTCGTCAACATTCCTCGTAACTACTTCAAAAAATTCAATAAGGTTTGTCAAACATGACCTTCCACGCACAAATCCATGCTGGCTACTCCTAATCAGATCCTGTCTATCCAGATAATTATAAATACTATCTCTAAGAATACTTTCCATTAATTTACCCACCACTGATGTCAAACTGACAGGTCTATAATTGCCAGGCTTACTTCTAGAACCCTTTTTAAACAATGGAACCACATGAGCAATACGCCAATCCTCCGACACAATCCCCGTTTCTAATGACATCTGAAAGATCTCCGTCAGAGCTCCTGCTATCTCTACACAAACTTCCCTCAAGGTCCTGGGGAATATCTTGTCAGGACCTGGAGATTTATCCACTTTTAAATTTCTTAAAAGCGCCATACTTTCACCTCTTTAATTGTCATAGGTTCCATAACTTCCTTACTTGTTTCCCACACCTTAAACAATTCAATATCCTTCTCCTTAGTGAATACCAAAGAGAAGAAATTGTTCAAAATCTCTCCCATCTCCCTCGGCTCCACACATAGCTGACCACCCTGATTCTCTAAGGGACCAATTTTATCCCTCACTATCCTCTTACTTTTAATATAACTGTAGAAACCTTTCGGATTTACTTCCACCTTATTTGCGAAACCAAACACGTATCTTCTTTTAGCTTTTCTAATCTCTTTCTTAAGATTCCTTTTACATACTTTATATTCCTCAAGCAATTCCTTTACTCCATGCTGCCTATATCTATTGTAGACATCCCTCTTTTTCTGAACCAAGTTTCTAATATCCCTTGAAAACCATGGCGCTTTCAAACCTTTAACCTTTCCTTTCAACCGAACAGGAACATAAAGATTCTGTACCCTCATAATTTCACCCTTAAATGACCTCCATTTCTCTATTACATCCTTCCCATAAAACAACTTGACCCAATCCACTCTCTCTAAATCCCTGCACATCTCTTCAAAGTTAGCCTTTCTCCAATCAAAAATCTCAACTCTCGGTCCAGTCTGTCCTTCTCCATAATTATATTGAAGCTAATGCTATTGTGATCACTGGACCCGAAGTGCTCCCCAACACATACATCTGTCAGCTGACCTATCGCATTCCCTAACAGGAGATCCAACACTGCCCCATCTCTAGTCGGTACTTCTATGTATTGTTGCAAAAAACTATCCTGCACACATTTCACAAACTCTAAACCATCCAGCCCTTTTACAGAATGAGCTTCCCAATCTATGTGTGGAAAATTAAAATCTCCCACAATCACCACCTTGTGTTTACTACAAATATCTGCTATCTCCTTACACATTTGCTCTTCCAACTCACGCTCCCCATTAGGTGGCCTATAATACACTCCTATCAGTGTTACTACACCTTTCCCATTCCTCAATTCCACCCAAATAGTCTCCCTAGAGGAGCTCTCTAATCTATCCTTCCAAAGCACCGCCATAAGATTTTCTCGGACAAGCAATGCAACACTTCCTCCTCTGGCCCCTCCTACTCTATCACACCTGAAGCAACTAAATCCAGGAATATTTAGTTGCCAATCACACCCTTCCTGTAACCATGTTTCACTAATAGCTACAACATCATAATTCCAGGTATCAATCCACGCTTTAAGCTCATCCACCTATCTTACAATGCTCCTAGCATTAAAATAGACACATTTAAGATACTCTCCACCTCCTCCTCTCTTTTCATCCCTAACAATGCATTCAAATTTATTATCCTTTTCTTTCTTCTCCCCTACATCTTCGGGCTGAGCGCATCCCTTCTCCATCACCTGCCTTTCCTCCCTCACACACTGTCTATTTACTTGCTCTACTGGTGAACTAACCTCCTCTCCCATAGTTTCCTCAAATTGATTCCCGCCCCCCCATCTCACTAGTTTAAAGTCTGCCCTGTAGCCCTAGCAAACCTCCCCGCTAGGATATTGGTCCCCCCAGGATTCAAGTGTAACCCGTCCTTCTTGAACAGGTCACGCCTGCCCCAGAAGAGGTCCCAATGATCCAGAAACTTGAATCCCTGCCCCCTGCTCCAATCCCTCAGCCACGCATTCATCTTCCACCTAATTCCATTCCTACTCTCACTGTCGCGTGGTACAGGCAGTAATCCCGAGATTACTACCTTTGCGGTCCTTCTTCTTAACTGCCTTCCTAACTCCCTATACTCTCGTTTCAGGACCTCTTCCCCTTTCCTACCTATGTCATTGGTACCGACATGTACCACGACCTCTGGCTCCTCACCTTCCCACTTAAGGATATCTTGGACGCGATCAGAAACGTCCCGAACCCTGGCACCAGGGAGGCAAACTACCATCCGGGACTCCAGATCACCTCCACAGAACCGCCTGTCTGAACCCCTGACTATCGAGTCCCCTATTACTATGGTCCTTTTTCTTCTATCCCTACCCTTCTGAGCTACAGGGCCGTCCTCTGTGCCGGAGGCCCGGCCACTGTCACTTCCTCCAGGTAGGCTGTCCCCCCCAACAGTACTCAAACATGAGTACTTATTGTCAAGGGGTACAGCCACTGGGGTACTCTCTAGTACCTGCCCCTTCCTGACCGTGACCCACCTATCTGCCTCCCGTGGCCCCGGAGTGACCACCTGCCTGTAACTCCTCTCTATCACCTCCTCACTCTCCCTGACCAGGCGAAGGTCATCGAGCTGCAGCTCCAGTTCCCTAACTCGGTCCCTCAGGAGCTGCAGTTCGGCGCACCTGGCGCAGATGTGGACGTCCGGGAGGCTCGGAGTCTCCAGCATCTCCCACATCCGACACCAAGAACAACAAGCTGCCCTCACACTCATACTTCCCGAATAACTGAAAATAACAAGGAGAACTAAAAGATAAGCCTACTGTGCCCTCTTCCGCCTAAGCCCTCTGAGCCCAAGCCCTACACTCTGCTCCCGGCTCACTCCACTGCCCGCAAACGAAGCTGCCTGCTTTTTATATCTTCCCTCCTTCCCAGGCCTCCTTCACGTGCCTGCGCAGTCCCGCCTCTCAGAACTCCGATCTGAGAAGCAATTTGAAAATGGCCGCCACCGCACTTCCTCTCAAAGCCTCGCTGTCTCCTTCCAAAAGATGAAGGAGACACATGTTCCTCAGCCACATGTTTATGTTTCCTGTAGTTGTCTACTATCTCTCTGCAGATTTGTTCCTCCAATTCTCGTTGACTATTGAGTGGTCTATAACCCCATTAATGTGGTCATACCTTTCCTGTTTCTCAGCTCCACCCATATGGCCTCAGTAGACAAGCCTTCTAATCTGTCCTGCCTGAGCACTGCTGTAACATTTTCCCTGACTAGCAATGCTACACCCCACCCTTCATCCTTCTGCCTCTATCATGTGTGAAACATCAGAACCCTGGAACATTAACCTGCCATTTCTGCCCCTCTTGTAGTCAAGTTTTACTAATGGCTACAATGTCATAACTTGACTTGTCAATCCACACCCTCAGCTCGTCAGCCTTCCCCACAATACTCCTCGCAGTGAAACAGGTACACCTCAGAAGATTATTACCACTACACACAACCCTTCTATTTGTGACTTCACATGAAACTTTATCATTTATTTTCACTCCCGCCCCACTATTTATTCTGACACTTTGGTTCCCATCCCCTTGCAAATCTAGTTTAAACCCTCTTCCCCCCAATAGCACTTACAAACCTTCCTGCAAGGATATTGGTCCCCCAGTAGTTCAGGTGTAACCCATCTCTCTTGTACAGGTCCCACCTGCCCCAGAAGAGGTCCCAATGATCCTGAAATCTGAAACCCTGTCCCCTACACCAGTTCCTCAGCCACATGTTCATCCTCCAGAGCATCCTATTCTTACCCTTACTGGCACGTGGCACAGGTAGCAATCCTGAGATTACCACCCTCAAGGTCCTGCTTTTTAACTTCCTACCAAGCTCTCTGTGCTCACTCTTCAGGATCTCCTCACTCTTTCTTCCTACATCATTGGTACTGATGTGTACCATGACATCTGGTTGCTCACCCTCCCATCTCAGAATGCTATGCACGCGATCAGAGACATCCCTGACCCTGGCACCTGGGAGGCAACAAACCATCTGGGAGTCTCTGTCGCGACCACGGAACCTCCCGTCTGTACCTCTAACTATCAAGTCCCCATATCACTACCACTCTCCTCTTCTTCCCCCTCCCTTCTGCACTGCAGAACCAGACTTCGTACCAGAGATCCGGCTTCCGTAGCTTACAAATATGGTAAGTGGCTGTGGTAGGCAAATTTAAAAGACACTTGGACCGATACATGGAGAGAATATGTTTAGAGGGTTAAGCATCAAAGATAGGCATATGTGACCAACTTAGATGAGCATTTAGGTCAACATCGAAGAAATAAGCCAAAGGTCCTGTTTCTATGCTATATGACTATGACTCCATGATCTCAGCCAACCTGGGAATTGGGCCAAAGAATGGCAAATGGATTTCAACTCAGTCAAGCACGAGGTGGTGTACTTCAGTAAGTTAAACCAGGGCAGGGCCTAGACAATAAATGGTAAAGACCTGACAGTGCTGTAATAAACAAGGAACTTTTACAGGTCACATAATTCAATAAAAGTGGAGATACAGGTAGATTGGATGGTGAACAAGGTGTTTAGCATGCTTTTCTCCACAGATTAAGGTACTGAGTAAACGAATTAGGACATTATATTACATCTGTACAAGTTGTTGGTGAGATGATACTTGTAATATTGTGTACATTCCTGATCACCTGGATACAAGAAGGATGTTATTAAACTGTAAAGAATACAAAAAAGATTTACAAAGCTGTTAATGGGACTGGAAATTTTGAGATATGAGGCTTGATAGGTTAGGACTTCCCTAGAGCATAGCTGGCGGATGTGTAAGTTTAAAAGTTAATAAAATTCATGAGAGGCATAGGCAAGGTCATTATCTTTTTTCAAGGGCAGAGGGCAGAGGTTAAAGATTTAAAAGAGATCTGAGGGACATTTTTTTTACATACAGAGAATGGAGGTATATAAATGAGCTGCCAGAGGATATGGTAGAGGGGAGTATAATTACAACATTTAAGAGACATTAGACAGGCACAAGCACAGGAGAAACTGAGAGAGATATGGGCCAAACATGAGCAAAATTGACTAGCTCAGATAGTGTGGCCAGCATAAGATGACTTGTGTAAAGGGCATGTTTCCAAGCTGTATAACTCTATGGTTCTATAACACCACCATAAATTTCAATGTATTTTCTCAATCAACTTCAGCTAACTCATACTATTATAATTTCCTTTGATTGATTGCTTACAATATTTCTCCCCTGTCCCCTTCTCCTTTACCATTCTGCCTCTCCTCCTACCCCATTCTCCTCACTCTGGTACCCCTCCTCCTTCCCTTTCTCCCATGGTACACTCTCTTCTCCTACCAGATTCCTTCATCTTCAGCACTTTATCTTTTTCAACCATCATCTCCCAGCTTTTTTTTTACAAATAATAATGTTACACTAACTGTTATGCGACCATGCTGTCCGATAATCCAATAATTTTAATCAGACTGTAACTATGGATCGTGCATTTAAAATAAATTCTCTTTATTTATTAATCTATCAAACTATATGCTTTTCAACCCTTTCAGTTATTGTTACACACTTGATACCCATGATGATTTTGAATGGGTTTGTTATGCACTTACTTGCACCTGGAGGTAAAGCAGATCTGGAGGGTTGCAAACTGACAGCTGGTAAAGCCACTGCACTGGCTGAAGGATTACAATGCAAAATGAACAATGAATCATACTGTTCAAATCCACATACATGATTATGCCAAATGTATTAGCACACTTACACAATTCATCAAATATATTTATCAGTTAATACATTGCTTTTTCACCAAGTGTATTTCAAACAATAAACCCAAATAAATCTTCTGTTATCTGTGATGAAGGGTCTCGGCCCAAAATATTGCCAGTTTACTCTTTTCCATAGATACTGCCTGGCCTGCTGAGTTCCTCCAGCATTTGTTGCTCGAATATTGTAAGGCCTGGATAGAGCGAATATGGAGAAGATGTTTCCTATAGTGGGGGAGTTGAGGGCCAGAGAGCACAGCCTCCAAATACAAGGACATTCCTTTAGAACAAAGATTAGGAGAAATTTGTTTAGCCTATGTGGTGAACTAGATATACCTGTCTGACTGCTCCTGTGGCTCCTCCCACAGACTCTGCTGCCTGCTCCTGTGGCTCCTCCCACAGACCCCTGTATAAAGGCGACTGTGGGCTGCTGCTCTTCCTCATTTTCCCCTGGATGTAGTGTTGTTTATTCTTCCAGTCAATAAAAGCCGATATCTCGCTTCCTACTTCTCAGCGTGAGTTATTGATGGTGCATCAGCCTAAGGGTAGTTAATTGTGAATCTGTGGAATTCATTGCCATGAGCAGCTGTGGAGGCCATCATTGGGCATATTTAAAACAGGGGTTGATAGAATCTTGATTAGTATGGGCATCAAATGTTTTGGACAGAGGGCAGGAGAAAGAGGTTGAGCCATATATCAGCCATGATGGGCCAAATGTGGTAAACTGGATCAGTAGATTTGCAGAAGACACCAAGACTGGGGATGTTGTGGACAACATGGAAGGCTATGAAAACTTACAGTGGGATCTGAACTAGCTGGAAAAATGGGCTAAAATGGTAGATGGAATTTAATGCACACAAAAGCAAGGTGTGCAGTTTGGGAAGACAAACCAGTGTAGGACATACACAATGAAAGGTAGGGCACCAAGGACTGCAAAGCACAGAGGATCTAGGAGTACAGATCCATAATTCCTTGAAGGAGGCACCGTAGATAGTTAGGGTCATAAGAAGAGCATTTGGCACACTGGGCTTCATAAGTCGATACAGGAGTTGAGATATTATTTTGAAGTTGTATAAGACATTGGTCATTAAGTCATAGAACACTACAGCACAGAAACAGCTCCTTTGGCTCATCTAGTCTATGCCAAGTTATTAATCTACCTAGTCCCAATGACCTATACCCAGACAATTGTTCTCCATACCTCTCCAAGTCATGTACCTACCCAAAGTCTATTATATGTGTGGATTGTATACAAAGATTTCATTACACTGCCCCATTAGTTGACATTTGGATATATTACCACTATTTACTATGTAATCAATAACCTGAAAGCAATAAACCCTAATCTTACACAACTCCTATATTCATGGCAACTTTAAAGTAATATTAAAGTCAGCTCAGATGTCTCCAAATAATTTACATCCTATGCAATACAATATTATGGAACCAATGTTGCACTTCATTGTTAAACTAGTTAATATATAACAACAGAAATTTCCCTTTGATTGTCAGTCACATAATACCTGACTGTTGGTCTTTTGATACTGCAGCTGAAGAGAAGAAATTCGAAGCACGTCGATATCTTCTTGGTATTCGTGAAAGTGAATACCTTCTTGAAACTGCACTTCTTTGATTTGGTACTGTTATTAAATAAATAAATGGTAGTCTAAAGCATGAACATTTAAAAAAAATATTGACTTTACCATCAACTTAATTGATTTTACCATCAATTCAATGGAAAAATCACATTGGGTAAATAATAATTTACTGCTATGGGTTGTTAATGGTTACTAAGTTTGTGCACAGTACAAAAATATTGGTGTTGTATGGAGAGTGAAGAAGATTATCAAAGTTTACTAAAATAGGTGGTATTGTAGACAGTGAAAAGGGTTGTCAAGAATTACCCAGCTGATCACGATCCTGCTGTAAGTGGGCTGAGAAATGGCAAATGGTGTTCAAATAAAGTAAATGTGAGGTGCTGCATTTTGGTAAGTCAAACTAGATGACAGTGCTGCTAAACAGAGTGACCTGAGGGTACAGGTACACCATTCCCTGAAAGTGGTGTCATAGGCAGGCAGGGTGGTGAAGAAACCTTTGGTAGTCTGGCCTTCATCAGTCAGGACTCTGATTATTGAAGTTGGAATGATGTACAGGAAAGTGGTGAGGATGCACTTGGGAGTACTGTGTTCAGTTTGGTCACTGTTGCTCTAAATAGCCTTCTAAATGCATTCTATAAATTCCTTCTCTTTGGATCCAGAACCAACCTGGTTTTCTCAATATACCTGCATATTGAAATCCCCCATGTCCATTTAACATTGTCCTTTTTACATGACTTTTCTATTGTCTTGTATACTTTCTACCCAGCACCCTGGCTATTGTTCAGAAGCCTTTTACAACTCCTTTTAACCCTTGCAGTTTCTTAACTCTACCCACAAGGATTCTACATTTCTCCAATCATAAATCCCAAGTGAACTTTTACAAATATTTCTTTCACATTAAGGTTACTGCATTCCACTTTATTGCAATGTAATTATGGGATGCTGGTCACATCAGGGAAAACATGAAATTACAGAAGGGTTCCACTCCATTCATGGGGAAAGAAAGATACAAAAATTTTGCAGATGCTGGGTACTTCTGTGGCCTATTTTCCCTCTACCCCAGTATCACTGGCCATCCTAATTTTTTCCTATGTTCAACCTACCTATATACCCTTCTGTCATCTATGGAATTTCTATTCCTACCCTTGTGTCATCCTGTAAATGAATAAATAAAAAAAGTAAAGCAAAATACTTCTTGAAAGTTGTCTCCAAACAGGATTCTCAGCCTGGATCTCATACATTTATTTAGCATTCTGATGTAGCTGCATCATTTTATCAACCCTGATTTCCCTCTTGCAGAAAAGGGATTTCAACTGTCTGATGTAGGAAAGCTATTGGCTACAAATTAACTTTCGATGTACAGGACTGCAAATAGCATTAGTTTTCTCAATGGTGAACCAGACTCAGAATGACTTCAGCTCCTTTCATTGGATGGCAGTCACTGCCTTCTTTCCAACTATAACTGCTCTCACCACAGCTTCTAGTCACAGCTGCACTTTGCAAACCCAGCTATCACCAGAGTCACATACCATCTTCCCACATCTGTGGTCCCAACACCACCACCATTGTTACCTTGACCACTAATTTTTCCTTGACTCTATCTAGGACTTCTGTCTAGACTGATACCTGCAACTGATAGAGATGTAGGTCCTCCATGATTACGGCTGGCATTAAGTAAGGGTGCAAAATCAGTCATGGATAAAGCTGTAGCATCTGAAACACATAAAGAACAGGGATACTCAGTTCAGCAGCACATTCTGAGCTCTCTTACATAAGAAGGTAATGGAGGTGATCCGCTATTAAAATTGACCATAGATAAAGGTGTAAAATCAGTGTCAACTCCACTATCTGAAACACAAAAAGCAGAGGCAGTCAGTCCAGCAATGCTGAAGTTTTTGCCCAACTGTAATAATCTCGATTGCCCATATTCTGTTCATATCCTCCTATGCTCAATCTATCTATACCCTTCTGTGACCTTTTGTCATCTATGGAACTTCTCTTGTGCCATTCTATAAATGAATAAATAAAAAAAGAAAAGCAAGATATTTCATGAAAGTTGTCTCCAAATTGGGTTCTCAGCCTGCATCTCATAAATGGTTATTTGGTATGCTGGTAGCCATCATCCTTTTATCAACCCTGTCATCCCTCTTGTAGAAAGGGGATCTCAATCATCCATTGGAGAAAAGCTATTGACTCACAACAGTTTAGACAAAATAGTTTTGTCTCAATGCTTAGCTTACATTACAGTCAGATGTTTACCTCACATTTCTAGCACTTCCCAACTACGATGTATAATTATACTTGTACCTGTAGCTGAAAGTATTAAATTCTCCAATCAGAAATCCCAAATGAACCTTTACAAATATTTAATTCACATTAAAGTCAGTGCATTATTCTTTATTGCAGTGTAATTATGAGGTGCTGGGCACATCAGGGAAAACATGAAATTACAGGGGTTTCAGGGAAGTGAAAGATACAAAGATCTTGCAGATGCTGTATGTTTCTGTGGTCTATATTCCCTCTACCCCCGGTATCACTGGGCATCCTAGTTCTTTCCTATGCCTACATGTTAACTTTCAGGGGCTACAGACTGTCACGGTTTTACACAATGGTGAGCCAGGCTCAATGACTTGAATTGTTAAATTTTGCTCCTATCTGCTTTTCTTCCTCCGTTCTTGCTTCATGCACTACAACTTCATGAACACATCTGCATCTTGCAAAACCAGCTATCCCTACCCTCACCACAGTCGCACACCATGGTCCCAAACTCTGATAGGTTCATTTTATTGTCAAAGTATAAATGCACAACACAACTCTGATATTTGTCTTCTCCAGCTAGCCATGAAATACAGGAAAACCATGGGATTTGATGAAAAAAAATATCAACTTCCTCCAACCCCAGAACTAAAAGTAAAATAAACAAAAACTCACAGATGCTAAAATACCCAAACCCTTCCCTGCAGAAAGAAAATACTGACAATAACAATCCTGACCCCCTCACTTGCAGAAAAGAAAAACAATGACAATTAAAATCCCCGGCCCATTCATTCACAGTAAAAACAGCAACAATAACAATCCCTGACCCCCTCACCCACACAAAAAGCAGACACATTAGCAATCTCTGACCCCCTCAACTTAGAGAAAAAGAACGTCAATAACAATCCACAATTCCCTCACTCACAGAAAAAAATGACAATAGCAATCCCTGACCCCCTCACCCACAAAAAAAAACAGCACCAATAACAATCGCCAACCCCCTCATTGGGAGAGAGATAAAAAACAGTGACAAAAACAGTCCACGACCCCCTCACTTGCAGAAAAGAAATCAACTTTAACAATCCCTGACCCTTTCACTCGCAGAACAAAAAAGCAGCAACAATAACAATCCCCAACCCCTCACACACAGAGAAAACAGAGATAATAATAATCCATGACCCCCACACTCACAGAAAAGAACAGTGAGAGTAGCATCAACACCCCCAGCCCCACCTCTGGAAAATCAGGTGCAAGATCAGTAATGGATAAACCTGCAACGTCAGAAACACATAAAGACCAGAGATACTTAGTTTAACACCACACTCTGAGCTCTCTTAGATAAGAAGGTAATGCAGGTGATCCACTATTAAAGTTGATCATAGGTAAAGGTGTAAAATTAATGTCAGCTACACCATCTGAAACACAAAGAGCTGAGGTCCAGAATGCTGACATTTTTGCTCTACTGCATTAATTGTTATATCAACAGGTCAAATGCCAGCATTACATGCCATTGGCAAATTTTTGAAGGTACTGGTGGCAAATACCATTTGCCCATATTCTGTCCATATCCTCCCATGCTCAACCTATCTACACCCTTCTGTGACCTTTTGTCATATATGGATCTTCTAATCTTACCCTCACGTCATTTTTTTAAAAAATTCATTTATGGGATGTGGGCATCAACAGTTAAGCCAGTATTTATTACTCATCCCTCGTTGCCCTTGAGAAGGTGGTGACCTGCCTTCTTGAACCGCTACAGTCCCTGAGGTGTAGGTACACCCACAGTGCTGTTAGGGAGGAAATTCCATGATTTTGACCCAGCAACAATGAAGGAACGGCGATATATTTCCAAGTCAGGATAGTGAATGACTTGAAGGGGGATTTCCAAGTGGTGGTGTTCTCAGGTATCTGCTGTTCTCGTACTTCTAGATGGTAGTGGTCGTGAGTCTGGAAGGTGCTGCCTTAGGAACTTCCTGTTGTTGCAGTTCATCTTGTAGATAGCATACACTGCTGCAACTGTTTGTCGATGGTGGAGGGATTTGATGCTCTTGGAAGAGGTACCAATCGTGGGCTGCCTTGTGATGGTGTCAAGCTTCTTGAGTATTGATGGAGCTCCCCATCCTCCTATCACCACAACAGGGACTATGTTCCCCTTGTCCTCACCTATCACCCCACCAGCCCCTGGATCCAGCATATTATCCTCTGCAACTTCCGCCACCTTCAACAGGACCCTACCACTAAGCACCTCTTTCCCTCTCTACCCCTCTCTGCTTTTCACAAGGGATCATTCCCTCCGCGACTGCCTGGTCCACATGTCCCTCCCCACAGATCTCTCACCTGGTACTTATCCCTGCATGCGTAAGTGCAACACCTGTCCCTACACCTCCTCTCTTACCACCATTCAGGGCCCCAAACAGTCCTTCCAGGTGAAGCAACACTTCACTTGTGAGTCTGTTGGGGTCATCTATTGTATCCGGTGCTTCCAGTGCGGCCTCCTCTACATTGGTGAGACCCGATGCAGACTGGGGGACCGCTTCATCGAGCACCTCAGCTCCGTCCACCACAACAAACAGGATCTCCCGGTTGCCACTCACTTCAACTCTGCTTCACATTCCCATTTGGAAATGTCCATACATGGCCTCCTCTACTGCCATGATGAGGCCAAACTCAGGTTAGAGGAGCAACACCTCATATACCGTCTGGGTAGCCTCCAGCCCCTTGGTATGAACATTGAATTCTCCAACTTCCGGTAATTCTCTCCCTCTCCCTTCCCCCATCCAACTTTCACGCTGCCTCCTCTTCTAGCTGCCTATCACCTCTCTCATGATTCTGCCTTCTTCTACTACCCATAGTGCTTTCCCCTTACATTCCTTCTTCACCTCTCCTGCCTATCCCCTCCCTGCTTCCCCTCCCCCACCCCTTGAACTTTCCTCTGATTGGTTTTTCACCTGGCACCTTCCACCCTCCCCCCACCTTCTTTATAGGGCCCCTTCCCCCTCCTTCTTCAGTCCTGACGAAGGGTCTCAGCCCGAAATGTTGACTGCTCATTTCAACGGATGCTGCCCGACCTGCTGAACTCATCCAGCTTGTTTGTATGTGTTTCCTTGTCCCCCACTATTACTTCTCCTGCCTCATTTTCTAGTGGTCCTACATCCACTCTCATTTATTTTATTTTTTACATACTTGAAAAAACTTTTATTATCCACTTTGACTCACAACGGCTCAGAAAAAAAGTAGTTTAAGTAATTAAAGCTAGATGCTTTACTATCTAACATTATTGCCAGAAGTTCACTGCACGCTTCTAACACTCCTGTTCTTGACTTGTAATTATACTCATACTTGCAGGTGAAGCTACTCATTTCTCCAAACTACCACCACTGTTACTTTGACCACTAATTTTCCCTTCTCCTATCTAGGACTTCCATCTTCTATCTAGGACTTCAGTCTTTACTGGTACCTGCAGCTGATGGAAATGTCGGCACTCCACAATTAAAGCTGGAGTAAGGTAAAGGTATAAACTCAGTGCAAGTTGAAGTTCCACCATCCGAAACACAAAGAAGAGCAGTGCATATGAATGTTTATTATTGTCACATGTAGCAAACCACAATGATATATTTGTTCACACAGATCAATTCATTACATGAGTGCAATCAGGTAGTAGGTAAAAACAATAACAGTGCAGAATAAAGTGCTAGTTACAGAGAAAGTACAGTGCCAGGAGACAATAAGTGTAAGACCATAACAAGATCAAGAATCCATCTATCTTAGCAGGTAAACATTCACTAGTCTTAAAACAGTGAGATAGAAACTGTCCTTGAGCCTGATGGTACATGCTTTTTGGGATTTATATCTTCTGCCCAATGGCAGGGAAAAGGAGAGAGAATGCATTTCTGCACAGCACTGTTGTAACACCTGAGTTACTGTTGCCTTCCTATCAGCTTGAATCACTTTGACTAAACTCTTCTGACCTCTCTCATTAACAAGGCATTTTCACCCACAGAACTGCTGCTCATCAGAATTTATTTTGTTTTTTTCCCCCCTACCATTCTCTGAAAACTTTAGAGACTTGTGTGTGAAGATCCCAGGAGATCAGCAGTTTCTGAGATAATCAAGCCACCCTGTCTAAAACCAACAATTATTCAGTCAAAGTCACATTTCTTCCCCATTCTGTCATTTGGGCTGAAAGGCAACTGAACCTCTTGACCATGTCTACATGCTTTTATACTTTCAGCTGCTACCACATGATTGGCTGACTAGATATTTGTATAAATGAGCTGGTGTACAGGTGTAGCTAATGCAATTCTCATCCATCCACTGAAGGAGAGAGCAGTCAATGCACCATTTGCAGGGAAAATATTGCATTTTCAGCCCAGGTAAGCACATATCAAGGCAAATACAGCAAAGAACTACATCAATTACATTACCTAAATTACTATTAGCTTCCTTATAGAAACATTGAAAATAGGTGCAGGAGTAGGCCATTTAGCCCTTCAAGCCCGCACCACCATTCAGTATGATCATGGCTGATCATCCAACTCAGAACCCTGTACCTGCTTTCTCTCCATACCCCCTGATCCCTTTAGCCACAAGGGCCATATCTAACTTCCTCTTAAATATAGCCAATGAACCAGCCTCAACTGTTTCCTGTGGCAGAGAATTCCACAGATTCACCACTCTCTGTGTGAAGAAGTTTCTTCCCCATCACGGTCCTAAAAGGCTTCTCCCTTATCCTTAAACTGTGACCCCTCATTCTGGACTTCCTCAACATCAGAAACAATCTTCCTGCATCTAGCCTGTCCAATCCCTTTAGAATTTTATACGTTTCAATAAGATCCTCCCTCAATCTTCTAAATTCTAGTGAGTATAAGCCTAGTCAATCCAGTCTTTCTTCATATGAAAGGCCTGCCATCCCAGGAATCAATCTGGTGAACCTTCTCTGTACTCCCTCTATGGCAAGAATGTCTTTCCTCAGATTAGGGGACCAAAACTGCACACAATATTCTAGGTGCAGTCTCACCAAGGCCTTGTACAACTGCAGTAGAACCTCCCTGCTCCTGTACTCAAATCCTTTTGCTATAAATGCCAACATACCATTTGCCTTTTTCACCGCCTGCTGTACCTGCATGCCCACCTTCAATGACTGGTGTATAGTGACACCCAGGTCTCGTTGCACCTCCCCTTTTCCTAATTGGCTACCGTTCAGATAATAATCTGTTTTCCTGTTCTTCCAACCAAAGTGGATAACCTCACATTTATCCACATTAAATTGCATCTGCCATGAATTTGCCCACTCCCCTAACCTATCCAAGTCACCCTGCATCCTCTTAGCATCCCCCTCACAGCTAACACCGCCGCCCAGCTTCGTGTCATCCGCAAACTTGGAGATGCTGCATTTAATTCCCTCATCTAAATCATTAATATATATTGTAAACAACTGGGGTCCCAGCACTGAGCCTTGTGGTACCCCACTAGTCACTGCCTGCCATTCTGAAAAGGTCCCATTTACTCCCACTCTTTGCTTCCTGTCTGCCAACCAATTCTCTATCCACATCAATACCATACCCCCAATACCATGTGGTTTAAGTTTGCACACTAATCTCTTGTGTGGGACCTTGTCAAAAGCCTTTTGAAAATCTAAATATACTACATCCACAGGCTCTCCCCTATCCACTCTACTAGTTACATCTTCAAAAAAATTCTATAAGATTCGTCAGACATGATTTTCCTTTCACAAATCCATGCTGACTTTGTCCGATGATTTCACCTCTTTCCAAATGTGCTGTTATCACATCTTTGATAACCAACTCTAGCATTTTCCCCACCACCGATGTCAGACTAATCACTCTATAATTCCCCGGTTACTCTCTCCCTCCTTTTTTAAAAGTGGGGTTACATTAGCCACCCTTCAATCCTCCGGAACTAATCCAGAATCTAAGGAGTTTTGAAAAATTATCACTATTGCATCCAGTATTTCTTGGGCTACTTCCTTAAGCACTCTGGGATGCAGACCATCTGGCCCTGGGGATTTATCTGCCTTTAATCCCTTCAATTTACCTAACACCACTTCCCTACTAACATGTATTTCCCTCAGTTCCTCCATCTCACTAGACCCTCGGTCCCTTACTATTTCTGGAAGATTATTTATGTCCTCCTTAGTGAAGACAGAACCAAAGTAGTTATTCAATTGGTCTGCCATGTCTTTGTTCCCTATGATCAATTCACCTGTTTCTGACTGTAAAGGACCTACATTTGTCTTGACCAATCTTTTTCTTTTCACGTATCTATAAAAGCTTTTACAGTCAGTTTTTATGTTCCCTGCCAGCTTTCTCTCATAATCTTTTTTCCCTTTCCTAATTAAGCCCTTTGTCCTCCTCTGCTGGTCTCTGAATTTCTCCCAGTCCTCAGCTGTGCCGCTTTTTTTTGCTAATTTATATGTTTCTTCGTTGGACTTGATACTATCCCTAATTTCCCTTGTCAGCCACGGGTGCACTACCTTCCCTGGTTTATTCTTTTGCCAAACTGGGATGAACAATTGTTGTAGTTCATCCATGCGATCTTTAAATGCTTGCCATTGCATATCCACCGTCAACCCTTCAAGTATCATTTGCCAGTCTATCTTAGCTAATTCACGTCTCATACCTTCAAAGTTACCCTTTAAGTTCAGAACCTTTGTTTCTGAATTAACTATGTCACTCTCCATCTTAATGAAGAATTCCACCATATTATGGTCACTCTTACCCAAGGGGCCTCGTATGACAAGTCTGCTAATGAACCCTTCCTCATTGCTCAATACCCAATCTAGAATGGCCTGCTCTCTAGTTGGTTCCTCGACATGTTGGTTCAGAAAACCATCCCACATACATTCCAAGAAATCCTCTTCCTCAGCACCCTTACCAATTTGGTTCACCCAATCTATATGCAGATTGAAGTCACCCATTATAACTACTGTTCCTTTATTGCACGCATTTCTAATTTCCTGTTTAATGCCATCCCCAACCTCACTACTACTGTTAGGTGGCCTGTACACAACTCCCACCTGCGTTTTCTGTCCCTTAGTGCTATGCAGCTCTACCCATATCGATTCCACATCCTCCAGGCTAATGTCCTTTCTTTCTATTGCGTTAATCTCCTCTCTAACCAGCAATGCTACCCCACCTCCTTTTCTTTCCTGTCTATCCCTCCTGAATATTGAATATCCCTGGATGTTGAGCTCCCATCCTTGGTCACCCTGGAGCCATGTCTCTGTGATCCCAACTATATCATATTCATTAATAACTATCTGCACATTCAATTCATCCACCTTGTTATGAATGCTCCTCGCATTGACACACAAAGCCTTCAGGCTTGTTTTTACAACACTCTTAGCCCTTATACAATTATGTTGAAAAGTGGCTCTTTTTGCTTTTTGCCTTGGATTTGCCTGCCTGCCACTTTTACTTTTCACCTTACTACTTTTTGCTTCTATCCTCATTTTACACTCCTCTGTCTCTCTGCACTTGTTCCCATCCCCCTGCCACATTAGTTTAAAGCCCCCTGAACAGCAGTAGCAAACGCTCCCCCTAGGGCATTGGTTCCAGTCCAGCCCAGGTGCAGACCGTCCTGTTTATACCAGTCCCACCTCCCCCAGAACTGGTTCCAATGCCCCAGAAATTTGAATCCCTCCCCCTGCACCATTTTTCAAGCCACGTATTCATCTGAAATATCCTCCTATTTCTACTCTGACAAGCACGTGGCACTGGTAGTAATCCAGAGATTATTACCTTTGTGGTCCTACTTTTTAGTTTATCTCCTAACTCCCTAAATTCACCTTGTAGGACCTCATCCCATTTTTTACCTATATCATTGGTACCTATGTGCACACAACCACTGGCTGTTCACCCTCCCATTCCAGAATGTCCTGCAGCCGCTCAGAGACATCCCTGACCCTTGCACCAGGGAGGCAACACACCATCCTGGAGTCTCATTTGTGGCTGCAGAAATGCCTATCTATTCCCCTTACAATCGAATCCCCTATCACTATAGCTCTCCCACTCCTTTTCCTTCCCTCCTGTGCCGCAGAGCCATCCATGGTGCAATGAACTCGGCTGCTGCTGCCTTCCCCTGATGAGACATCTCCCCCAACGGTATCCAAAACAGTATATCTGTTTAGGAGGGAGATGACCTCAGGGGACTCCTAGACTACCTGCCTACTGCTACGCTCTATAGTGGCCACACCTTCCCTATATAATCATAGAGTCATAGAGTTTTACAGCACATAACCATGCACTTTGGCTCACCATTTATCAAGGCAAACACTGTCACCATGAGGAGAGCACACATGGTTGAATGAACTACCTCCATTCTGCAAATGTAAGCAAGGAAAATCATTTTCTACCATCTGTTATCAGTGCTGGGACTCATCATCAACAACAATGAGACAGCGTACAGAGAGGAGGTGCAAGAACTTGAGGCCTGGTGCATGGTAAATAAGCCTCCTCCTCAATGTCAACCAGGTAAAACAGATGGTTTTGACTTAAGAAGAAGTCACACCGCTCATACCACTCTTTACATTAGTAGCACAGCAGTGGAAACTACAAAGAGTTACAAATTCTTGGAAGTGCACATTCCACACCAACTCTCATAGTCCCATAACAGACTGTTCACAGTCAGGATAGCTCATCAATGCCTCTACTTTCTGAGGAGGCTGAAGAGAGGTGGGCTATGCACATCCATGCTTACATCATCCTACAGATGTGCAATAGAGAGCATCCTAATAAACTGCATCGCTGCTTTGTACGGAAACTACACTGCGGCAGACAGAAAGGCTCTACAACAGGTAGTCAAAACTGCTCAACACATCACCAGCTTATACACCATCAAAGACATACATAAAGAAAGGTGCTAGAAGAGGGCCAGCAACAACATGAAGGCTGTCACCCACCCTGGTCATGAACTGCTTACATGATTCCCTAAAGGTTAACTTGCAAATTGAGTCAGTAGTAAGGAAGGCAAATGTAATACTAGCAGGAGAACTAGAATATAAAAGCAAGGACGTAATGCTAAGGCTATACAGACCATAAAACTGTAAGACACAGGAGAAGAATTGGGCCATTTGGCCCACTGAGACTGCTCCACCATTCAATCATGGCTGATCAGAAAAATCGAAGGGGATCACATTGAAACATATCAAATACTGAAAGGCCTGGACAAAGTGGATATGGAGAGGATGTTTTCTACAGTGGGGGAGTCCAGGACCAAAGGACACAGCTTCAGAATAGAGGAACAACTATTTAGTGTAGTGAATCTGTGGAATTCATTACCACAGATGGCAGTCAATGCCAAGTGATTGGGTATATTTAAAGCTGAGATTGATAGGTTCTTTATTAGTCAGGGCATCAAAAAATATGAGGAAAAGGCAGAAGAATTGGGTTGCAAGGGATAATAAATCAGCTGTGATATGATGGTGGAGCAGATTCGAAGGACCAAATGAGCTAATTCTGCTCCTACATCTTATGAAACACATAAGTGACAGGGGAACTCATCTAGCATTGACAACCAAACTCATTTAGATAAGAATCATAGAGTCCATCACCATGTTTACTTTCGCTATCACCTCAGTCAACTTTATGACATTTTTCTTCTCTGCTCCATTCACAAAACCAAAACAGTTATCATTATCAAACATTATCAATTTAAATGCATTTTTCTTGTAATTGTCTAAGAACATTTCAGCCCAGAAAGTAAACAATCTGGGTTGTGTAATTGTGGTTGCATGTCATACAAGAGAAAAAAAAACTAAATAATAATGAAAACACTGTCACATGAAGAATGCCCACGTGCTATGACAAGCTCCAATCTGCAAATAGAAGCAAGAAAAATTACTTTATACCCCTTAACACCAGGGCAGGTGACAGAGATTTGTGTAGGAGAACACTTTGCATCTAATGACCATAATGGAAAAAGATAGATCTGGTCTGAGGGTTGAGATCCTAAACTAGAGAAACACCAGTTTTGATGGCATCAGAAATGATCTGGCAAGTGTGGATTGACAGACAGACATACTTTATTGATCCCGAGGGAAATTGGGAAATTGGGACAGGCTGTGTTCTGGCAAAGATAGACCTGGTAAGTGGGAGGCCTCCAAAACTGAAATTTTAAGTACAAAACTTGTGTGTCTGTCACATTAAAAGGTAAAGATAACAGGTGTAGGGAATCTTGATTTTCAAGAGATATTCAAGCACTGGTCAAAAAAAAGGAGGTGCATATCAGGTATAGGCAGGTAGGAACAAATGAGGTGCTAATGGGGTATAAGAAATAGAAAATAACACTTAAGAAAGAAATCAGGAGGGCTAAAAGAAGTCATGAAGTTGCCCTAGCATACAAAGTGAAGGAGAACCCCAAGGGATTCTACAGATATATTAAGAGCAAAAGGATTGCATAAGAACATAAGGAACAGGAGCAGGAGTAGGCCATCCAGCCCATCGAGCCTGCCCTGCCATTCAATAAGATCATGGCCGATCTGTCCGTAAACTCAGCTCCATCTACCTGCCTGGACAAAATCAGAATCGTGTTTAATATCAATTACATATGTTGTGAAATTTCTTAACTTAACAGCAGCAAAACAATTAAATATATGATAAGTAAATATAGAAAAATAATTACAGTTGGTGTATATGTGTTTATTAAATAGCTATGTTAAAATAAGTGCAAAAAAAAAACAGAAATAAAGAAAGTAGAGAAGTAGTGTTCATGGGTTCAATGTTCATTTGGAAATTGGATAGCAAAACAGAAGCTGTTCCTAAATCAGAGTGTGTGCCTTCAGGCTTCTGTATCTCCTTCCCAAAAGTAACAATGAGACAGGGGCACATCCTGGGTGGTGAGGGTCCTTAATGATGAACACCGCCTTCCTAAGGCACCACTCCTTGAAGACGTCTTGGATACTATGGAGACTAATATCAGCTGACTAATGTTATAAGTTTCTGTAACTTACTTCGATCTTGTGCAGTAGCCCACCATACTAGACGGTGATGCAGCCAGTCAGCATGCTCGCCATAGTACATTTGTAGAAGTTTTTGAGAGTTTTAGTTGATAAACCAAATCTCCTCAAACTCCTACTGAAATATAGCCACTGTCTTGCCTTCTTTAGAGCGCACCACTTTGTTGGGTCCAGGTTAGGTCCTCAGAAATATTGACACTCAGGAACTACAATTGCTCACTCTCACCACTTCTGATCCTCAATGAGGATTAGTCTGTGTTCCCTTGTCTTACCCTTTCTGAAGACCACAACTACCTCTTTGGTCTCACGGATGTTGATGGCAAGGTTATTGCTGCAACACCACTCAACTAATTGGTATATCTCACTCTTTCATCACCATCTGAAATTCTGCCAACAATGGTTGTATCATCAGCAAATTTATAGATGGCATTTAAGCTATGCCTGGCCACACAGTCATGGGTGTAGAGAGTAAAGCAGTGGGCTAAGCACACATCCCTATGGTGTGCCATTGTTGCTTGTCAGAGAGGTGGAGACGTTATTTCCAATCCACACTGATTGTGATCTTAAGAAGTCGAAGATGCAATTGCAGAGGGAGGTAGAGAGGCTTAGGTTCCGCAGCTTTTCAATCAGGACTATAGGAATGATGGTTTTAAATGCTGAGCTATTGTTAATACATGGCATCCGAACATAGGTATTTGCATTGTCCAGGTGATCCAAGACTGCATGGAGATCCATTGAGATCGTGCCTGCTGTAGACCTATTGTGGCAATAGGCAAATTATACTGGGTCCAGATCCTTCCTGAGACTCGTGTGATTCTAGCCATGACCAACTTCTCAAAGCATTTCATCACCATAGATGTGAATGCTACTGGACGATAGTCATTAAGGCAACGCATGCTGCTCTTGTTGGGCACTGGTAAAATTGTTTTCCTTTTGAAGCAGGTGGAAATTCCGACTGTAACAATGAGAGATTGAAAATGTCTTTGAATATCCCCGCCAGTTGGTTGGCACAGGTTTAGAGAGCCTTACTCAAAACCTGTAGGACCCTGCTGCCTTGAGAGAGTTCACCCTCTGGAAAGACAGCCTGATATCAGTAATCCATGCATGGAGCCAAAAGAGACATGGAGATCTTAAATGAATTTTTTGCATGTGTATTTTCTCTGCAGACGGACACAGAGTCTATAGAAGTAGGGCAAAAATGGCATCAACTTCATGGACTCTATACAGATTAGAGGCGCAGGTTTTTGCTGACTTTAGAGTCAAATTAGGGTGGATAAATCCCTAAGGCCTGACAATATGTTCCCTTGCACCCTGCGAGAGGCAAGTGCAGAAATTGCCAAGGTCCTAGCAGAGATATTTAATTCACCTTTAGCAACAGGTGAGGTGCTGGAGGATTGGAGGATAGCCATGTGCATCCAAGACAATATACAGAGGAACCTAACTGGGAAAGGGAAATACTGAGCCTCCTCTCAAGGAACGAGGCAGACCAAGTAACTGAAGTGGCAGCTTCCCACCTGCTACTGGTACTTTGGGTCCAGTGACCACAATTCTGTTAATTGTAGTTACAGAACAAGATTGGACATGTCCACATGCTAAAATCCTGAACTGAAGCAGGACCAACTTGGGGGGCATTGGTTAGCATCCAGCTGGGGTTGGCTGATTGAATATATTTAAAGGCAAATAAACAATTGGCAAGTGGGAGATTTTTGAAAGAGTCAAATCAAGCATCCAGGGACAGCATGTTCCCATTTGGGTGAAATTCAGTTAACCTTGGCTGATGACAGAGATCAATATATCGTAAAGGATTCATTTTTGTGCTTGTTAATTAGCTCACTATCTTGGCCTTGAATGTAACAGAACTGGCTGCAGGAGATTTAATTACTACTTTGGGGATACAAACAGGAGAATGTAATATACTACAGGAACACAGGCGTGGGAACATGAAAGTTAGGTGAATACAGGGTTGGAATTTGTGAAGAGTGGCAGCAAGTGACAATTGGTTCTGGTTCAGTGGTTTGAGCTGGTGCTAATATATAGGTCCACTTCAATGGAAAGGTATAATAGAGCATTTGGTGGGGGCCTAGGAATAGTTCCTCAAGGCTTCACCAATAGGCTAATCATAAACTGCACTGCAGATTAGCAGAACGGGAGGTGATCCACAGCAAGAGGAACCCATGTGTACATAGGCAAGTATTTTAATGATCACTGTTCTGTCCTAATAAACAAGGTTTTGTAGCTCTAAGTTGATAATTGAAGTTTGTGTCTTTCTGACTACTTCAAAGGTTCAAAGGTCCAATTTAACGTCAGAGAAATGTATACAATATACATCCTTAAATGCTTTTTCTTCGCAAAACATTCACGAAAACAGAGAAGTGCCCCAAAGAATGAACGACAGTTAAATGTGAGAACCCCAAAAGTCTCCCCCAGCTCCCACCCCGCACTTAAGTGGCAGCAAGGCAACGATAACCCCCTCTCCCCAGCAAAAAAAAGCACACCTGCTAATTAGCACAAGCGTGAGCTAAGCAACAGCAAAGATACAGACATTGCAGTTACCCCAAAGACTATCGCAATTCCTCCAGCATCCGACAAACTACAGGTTCTCTCTCTGCCTAATAAGGGAGAGGGAGGTGTCCCCCATTTTCACAATGACTATTTGAACCAATTCTGAGAACCTTTTGTTGTAACTAACAATCAAGGTTTTGGTAAAAGAACTGGAAGGCATAAATAGAATACAAGGGGTATTTGGCATTCAGAGTTAGTGATAATCTCAAGAAGTTCTTCAGCTAGCAACAAGTGAGGTACCAGAGGATTAGAGAATAGCCAATGTTTTTCCGCTGCTTAAGAAAGTTTCTAAAAATAAACCAGGAAATTATAGACCAGTGAGCCTAACATCAGTAGTGGGTAAGTTATTAAAAGGCATTCCAAGAGATAGGATAAATAAGTATTTATATAGACATGGCTTGATTAAGGATAGTCAGCATGGCTTTGTGTATGGTAGGTCATGTCTAACCAATCTTAAGAGTTTTTTGAGGTTACCAGAAAAGTGGATGAAGGCAAAGCCATGGATGTTGTCTACACGGACTTTAGCAAGGCATTTGACAAGGCCCCATATGGGACATTGGTCAAGAAGGCTCAGTAGCTTGGCATTCAAGATGAGGTAGTAAACTGGATTAGACATTGGTTTCGTGGGAGAAGTCAGAGAGTAGTAGTGGATGGTTGCCTCGCTGACTGGAGTCCTGTAACTAGTGGTATGCTGTAGAGATTGGTGCTGGGTCCATTGCTGCTTGTTATCTATAGAAACTATCTGGATGATATTATAGTTAACTGGATCAGCAAATTTGCGAATGACACCAATATTGGGAGTACAGTCGACCCTCCTCATCCATGGGGGATTGGTTCCGGCACCCCCCGCGGACACCAAAACTCACGGATGCTCAAGACCCTTATTTAATCTGTCTCAATGCGGTGGACTTTAGGACCCGGTGGAGATGCTGAATCCGCAGTGTTTCTGTTCCTATTGATGGAAATCAATCACAGTTGAAAATAAAGTGGAAATAATAAAGCGATCGGAAAGAGGTGAAATGCCATTGGTCATTGGAAAAGCGTTAGGTTCTCTTATAGCTAGGAGGGCGCTCTTGCTTAAATGGAAGGATGCTGTTCTACCTACTCACGCTCAATGGTTATGGGATGTTATGTCATGCTTAAATTTAGAGAAGATCCAATGTTCAGTTTTTGAATCTAGTCAAGACTTTTACACGTTGTGGGGACCATTTTTGAGTTATTTTCAAAACTTCTGATTTGTTGTAAAAGTACAGATGGTGGCTAATAATATATTTTATTATATAAGGGATTTTTCCCCTTTTTTCTTACTTTTCCTAACAGCTCTGACTTTGGTAGTGGGTTTAGATTTTTTTCTGTATAACAAAATTATATTTCAATATTACAATTTAATTTAATTTTTATGAATACAGGGTTTTGTGATTGTAACTGTACTTTTAATACAATGTAGTTGGTACTTTTTTTTGACTTATATATTCTTGTACTCTGTATTCTTTTATGCAGAAACTAATAAAAATATTGAAAAGCATTAGGCTACAGTCGGTCAATGATCGGAACAATTTTAAAGGATAAAGTGAGAATAATGGAGCATGTGAAAGGCCCTGCCCCAATGAAAGCTACAATTATTACTAAGCAACACAGTGGTTTAATTATTGAAATACGTACATTTCTTAAGTGTTTTATATGCATAGAAAGGTAAAATACATACTATATACTAAGACAAACGTTGGACTAATTGACGCTAAATAATACCGGATGTACCTGTTTCGATCTAATACAAAGTAAATGCTGTGCAAATAGTTGTTATACTGTATTGTTTAGGGAATAATGACAAGAAAAAAAAAGTCTGTACAGTACATGCTCAAACGAGTGCTGGAGAGAGAACTTCCCGTTTTTTTTTCTATCCTGATCCGTGGAAATCTATACACATGCTGCCGTATACTTTAAATCATCTCTAGATTACTTATAATACCTAATACAATGTAAATGCTATGTAAATAGATGTTATACTGTATTGTTTAGGGAATAATGACAAGAAAAAAAAACTAAGTGCTGGAGAGAGAACTTACGGGTTTTCCACTATATTTATACTACTTGCCTGTATTAGTTCCATATTCCTGCACAACCTGCTCATTCAGGTATTTAACAAGATAGATATTAAATGTTGGTTAAATCCGCGCATGCGGAACCCGCGGATAAGGAGGGCTGACTGTATAGTGGACTACGAAGAAGACTATCATGGCTTGCAGTGGGATCTGGACCGGCTAGTGCATTTAATGCAGACAAGTGCGAGGCATTGCACTTTGGTAGGACCAACCAGGGTAGGTCTTACACAGTGAACAGTAGGGCACTGAGCAGTGCAGTAGAACAAAGGGATCTGGGATTACAGGTCCATAATTCTTTGAAAGTGGTATCAAAGGTTGATAGGGTCGTAAAGAAAGCTTTTGGCACATTGGCCTTCACAACTCAGTGCTGAGTACAGAGGATGGGATGTTATGTTGAAGTTGTATAAGATGTTGGTGAGGCATTATTTGGGGTGTTGTATGCAGTTTTTTTCACCTACCTATAGGAAATACGTAAATAAGGTTGAAAGAGTACAGAGAAAATTTACAAGGATATCGCTGGGTCTAGTGGACCTGAATTATATGGAAAGATTGAATAGGTTGAGACTTTATTCCTTGAGGTATAGAAAATTGAGAGGAGATTTGACAGAGCTATACAAAATTATGAGGGGTATAGATAGGGTAAATGCAAGCAGGCTTTTTCCACTGAGATTGGGTGGGACTACAACGATAAATCTTGAGTTAAGGGTAAAAGGGGCAAATTTTAAGGGAGGGGAAAGTTCTTCACTCAGATGGTCGTGAAAGTGTGGAATGAGCTGCCAGCGCAGGTGGTGCAAGCAAACTCGATTTTGAAATTTAAGATAAGGTTGAATAGGTACATTGATGGTAGAGGTATAAAGGACTATACTCCTACCATCCATGTAACTTCAATAGGAGTAGACAGCTTGAATGGTTCAGCATGGACTAGGTGCGCAAAGAGCAACTGGGTTTCTACTGATCTTTCAGCAAAGCTGTGGAAGAAAATAATTTTTGAGAAAATAGCATGCTACATGCTTATTGATTGTTGTTCATTCACTATGACTATAACGTACCTGAGACTTGTGGTGAAAGATTATATGTGACATTAGGTAAAGGTGTAAAATCGTCATCAGCAGGAGCTGCACAAACTGAAATGAATAGCAAGCAGAAATTGGCTCAATTAAACCACAAAGGGTGACATCGAAAAGATCACTATAGCAGCTAAAATCATCCCATTTAGCTACGAGACCTAATTTTATGCATACCTGTTTCAATCTGCAGCATTTTCTCCTTTTAATGCCAACTAATTGGATTATAGAATTGTACTCCATCAAAACAGACTCTTTGGCCCACTGCTTCTATGCAAATTATTGAAACCCCAGTTTCTTTGGGCTTCTCAGGAAATGGCTTGTTATCCCTCGTTGGCCGCCTTTTAACTCTGCGCACAGACCCACAGTTCTTGGGTGCAGAAGTCTAGGGAATATACACTGCGGTTCTGCCAAATCCATGAGATTGGGATGTCTCTCCCACCCAAACTCTTATTTGTGTGAATGCTGTGAAATTTGTTACCTATTACAACTCTTTGCCAGGAAATAACAGACAGCATACTGTATATGATTAAATTAATTATATTTATCAATATTAACTTAACTAAAGGATTAGTTAAAAAAAAGAAAGCCATAAAAAACAAAAAGGGCCCATTATAATTAAACAGTCAAATGTGTGCAGGGTGGAGCTCAACTCTTCGAAAGGTCATTTTCACCGATCCTCATTAGACTTCAGTACGTTGCTCCATCGAATCACTGTCCCTACTGGGTTGAATCCTGTGACCAGTTCTCTCCAGGGTCTTCCTTCTTCATCTCCCGCCGAACAAGGACCCCAGCTCACACCAGGTCAAGCACACACAAAAAAAAGCGCTCCCCTGATTGGATAGCTCACATTCCAAAACGCCCGTTATCTCTAACTGTAATCCAAACACTGCGTCTACAGAAAGACCATTACATTAGCAGTAAAACCTTTATCGGGGTATTACACTATATTTATACTACTTGCTTGTATTAGTCCCATATTCCTGCACAACCTGCTCATTCAGGTATTTGACATGATACATATTAAATGTTGTTGCTGTTAATGTTCCTACTTCCATCACCTCACTTGGCAGCTCATTCCTAAGATCAATTTTCTATGAAAATTTTACTCCTCATTCTCCCTTTACACCTCTGCCCTCTCATCTTAAACGAATGCCCTACAGCATATATGTCAAACTCAAGGCCCGCGGGCCAAATCCGGCCCACGGTGGAATTATCTTTGGCCCGCGAGATAATATCTAATTACTAATCGAAGCGCCTATGGCGTATGATATGGCTAATGCTGAGTTTATTCAGGTAACAGGTTTTCAGGGTTTCTAGTGTTTATTCGGCAGTCTTCTTCATAAGAAACGGAATTTGTAAAGTGAAACACTTTGTAGTTATAGCAGAGACTGAGACATATGAGAGCAGGCTGAAAAAACGGAGGCAACGAAAGCTGCATTCGCACGCGTCCGACTGATCCGGCCCGCATGAAGCTGCATTTTGCTCAATCCGGCCCGTGACCTAAAATGAGTTTGACACCCCTGCCCTACAGTTTTAGACTACACCATGAGGACGGGATATGGCATTCTACCTTCCCAATGCCTTTCACAACTTTATACATTGTCATCATAGATCACCACAGCACAGAAACAGGCCCTTTGGTCCAAATAGTCTGTGCCAAACTATTAAGTTCGCCATCATGTTTTCCTTCAAAAGTTCAACTTTCACCCTTAACCCATGATCTCCAGTTCTAGTCTCACTCAACCACAGTGGGAAAAGCCTACTGGCATTTACCTTACATATACCCTTCATAATTTTGTATACCTCTTTCAAATATCCCCTCATTCTTCTACACTCTAGGGAATAAAGTCCTAACCTATTCAACCTTTCTGTGTGAGTCAAGTCTTTAAGACCTGGTAACATACTTGGAATCTTTCTCTGTACTCTTTCAATCTTAATGATGTTGGGCATGTTTGCTAGAGTGATTAAACTAATTTGGCAGGGTGACAGAGCAGTGTGATAGGACTGAGGATGGGGCAGTTGATATAGAAGTAGATGCAGTGTGCAGTAATACTGTGAGGAAAGACCAGCAGATGACTTAGGGTCTTATGGTCTTATGAAGGGGCAAAATTGCAGTCAGTGGGATAAGCTGAAGTGTAACACAAGGGCAAAATTGAAAAGGTGATGAAAATAGGATTGAAGGCGGTATATCTGTATACATATAATACATGGAATAAGATGGATAGTCTTGTTGCGCAAATAGACTCATACAGGATTTCATACAGGATTTCTTGAACTTGCAGGTTCAGTCGGTAATAAGGAAGGCAAATGTTAGCTTTCATTTTGAGAGAACTAGAATATAAAGGAAAGGATGTAATGCTGAGGCTTTGTAAGGCATTGGTCAGACCACACTTGGAATATTATGAGCAGTTTTGGGCCTCGATCTGAGAAAAGATGAGCTGGCAATTGAAAGGGGCCAGAGGAGGTTCACAAGAACGATTCCAAGAATGAAAGGGTTAATGCATGAGTAGCGTATGATGGCTCTAAACCTGTTCTCACTGGAGTCTAGAAGAATGAAGGGTATCTCATTGAAACCTATCGAACATTGAAAGGGCTAGATAGATGAACATGGAGGAAATGTTTCCTATAATGGGTGAGTTTAGGACCAGAGAGCACAGCCTTGCAGAGGGACGACCAGTTAAAACAGGTGAGGAGGATTTTTTTTAGCCAGATTGTAGTGATTCTATTGCCACAGATGACTGTTGAGATCGATAGGTTCTTAATTAGTCAGGGCATCAAAAGGTTACAGGGAGAAAGCAGGAAATTGGGGTTGTGAGGGATAATAAATCAGCCATGAGCAGGCTCAATAAGCTAAATGGCCTAATTCTGCTGCTATATCTTATAGTCTTATGAAACACAAAGAAAAGGAGTACTCAGTCCAGCACTCACACCAAACTTATTTAGATAAGAATCATGGTCCAAAGCCATGTTTACTTTTAGTATCAATTCAGCCAACTTAATGATCAATTCTATTTCCTTCTGCTCCACAAAACCCAAACAAAACTTTACCTATCTAAATGCATTTTTTTCTTGTAATTGTCTAAGAATACTGCAGCCCAAAACCTATGCAATCTTGGCAGGGTAATTGAAGGTTACAGGTCAAATAAGGGGAAGAATGAAATTATAAGGAAACACTGTCACCATTAAAAAAAAGCGCACATTGACTAACTGACAACCTCATTTCAGCAAAAGCAAGCAAAGAAAATCATCTTATACCCTGACAAACATCCGGCCATTATCTCCCATGTAGAGATAGATCAAGATTCTTCACAACAATCATTGTGAATTACAGTTGAACAGAGATTTTACTTCATAAACGGTTCTCCAAAGGTTCTTCCTGACATGGCAAAGAATTATTTTCAGAGCATTAAACAATTGTGTGATCAAGAAAAAATCTGCACAAAGCTGTCAAGGCTGTGAAACAACAATACAGGGACAAGATTGAGTCAAGATTCACAACGAATAGCACACGTGACATGTGGCAAGGGTTGCATACCATCGCAGACTTCAAAGCCAAATGTAATGGGGCCACCAACATCGCGGCCTCTCTCCAGATGAGCTCAATCGCTTTTACGCTTGGTTTGATGTGGCTAACTCTGAGCTTTCGAGGAAAGCCACCTCTACAACCTGCAACCTGGTCATCTGAGGCACGCAGATGTTTCTAAATTGTGGACAGTCGCAAGGTTGCGGGACCAGGCGGCATCCCAGGGTGAGTACACAGGATGTGCACAGCACAACTGACAGGTGTATTTATAGACGTTTTTAATCTCTCCCTCTCCCAGTGTAGAGTGCCCTCCTGCTTCAAATCACCCATCATTGTCCCTGTACCAAAAAGGACTAAGGTAACATGCCTGAATGACTAGCAGCCTGTTGCACTCACCTCAATAATAAGCAAATGCTTTGAGATGCTGGTCAAGGATCACATCTGCAGCTTGCTACCACCCACACTGGACCCCCAACAATTCACCTACCGACACAACCGATTGACAGATGACGCAATAGCCACTGCTCTACATACCACCCTTACACATCTGGAGAAGAAGGACACTTATGTGAGAATGCTGTTCTTGGACTACAGATCAGCATTCAACACCGTAATTCCATCCAGGCTCGACAGGAAGCTCAGAGACCTTGGCCTTGACCCTGCCTTGTGCAGCTGGATCCTGGACTTCCTGTCAGATCACCGGCAGGTGGTAAGAGTGGACTCTCTCACCTCCACCCCTGACTCTCAACACAGAAGCCCCTCAGGGCTGTATATTAAGTCGCCTCCTTTACTCCCTGTATACCCATGACTGTGTCGCCACCCACAGCTCTAATCTACTAATTAAATTTGCTGGCAGCACTATATTGATTGGCCTAATCTCAAACAAGAACAAGGTGGCCTACAGGGAAGAAGTCATCTCTCTGATACAGTGGTGTCACGAAAACAACCTCTCCTTCAATGTCGCAAAAATAAAAGAGCTGGTTGTGGATTACAGGAGGAATGTAGACAGGCTAACCCCCATTGATATCAATGGATCTGGGATCGAGAGGGTAAAAAGCTTCAAGTTCCTCGGCATCCACATCACCGAGGACCTCACTGGTCTCTTTCACCTCAGACGGTTGAGAAAGTTTGGCTTGGGCCCCTAAATCCTAATAACTTCCTACAGGGGCAAAATTGAGAGCATCCTGACTGGCTGCATCACTGTCTGGTATAGGAACTGTACCTCCCTAATCACAGGACTTTGCAGAGGGTCGTGCAGACAGCCCAGCGAATCTGTGATTGTGAACTTCCCATGATTCAGGACATTTACAAAGACAGGTGTGAGAAAAGGGCCTGAAGGATTAATGGGGAGCTGAGACACCCCAATCACAATCTATTCCAGCTGCTACCACCTGGGAAATGCTACTGCAGCATAAAAGTCAGGACAGCTTCTTCCACCAGGCCATCAGACTAATTAACTCACACTGATTTGAGTATATTTCTATGTTACATTGACTGTTCTATTTATTATAAATTTTAAATTACTGTGATTGCACATTCCATATTTAGACGGAATGTATGTGAAGGATGTATCTTGTATGTGAAGGATGCAAGAAATAAAGTCAATTCAATTCTATTTCTATCTGTAATCATCACACCTGAGTAAATTGGACTGTCATGTAAGACATTCAGAGATTTTTTTCTACAGTAACTGTGTTTCTACTGACCTTTTACCAAAATTGTAGAAACAAATCTTTGTGAAAATAATATACTAATTTATTATTACATGCTTATTGCTTGTTATTCATTCACTATGAGTATAATGTACCTGGAACTTGTGGCAGATTAAAATCGACACAAGCTGCAAAATCATCATCAGCAGGAGCTGCACAAACTGAAATGAATAGAGAACAGAAATTGACTCAAGGCATTGCATTGCGTATCAATCAAACCACATAAAGGGCACAACTACTAAAATCATCCTATTTAGCTATGAAACCTAATTCTATGCATACCCAATTTCAATTTGTAGCATTTTCTCCTCTTAATACCAAGTGATTGGATTGTAGAATCACCGAATTGTATTCCATCAAAACACTTTTGGCACCTATACCAACCATCATGTCTTTCTGTATTAATACTGCTTGCCTGCATTCCATATTCCTGTCCGACCTGTTCATTCAAGTACTTGACAAGATACATATTAAATTTATTGCTGTTAGTGAATATTTTACCCATCATTCTCCTTTTACTTCTTCACCTATTCACCTTAACCAATGCCCTAGCTGTAGACAATTACACCATGAGGATAAAATGTGGGCGACTCAACCTCTCAATGCCTTTAATATATCCTTGTTAGTACAGAAAAAGGCCTTTTGACCCATCTAGTCCATGCCAAACTATTAATCTGCAGAGTCCCATCAACCTCCACCCAGACCATAACCTTCCATACCCCTCCCATCCATGTACCCAGCCAAACTTCTATCAAATGTTGAAATTGAACCCACTTCCACTACTTGCACTGGCAACTCATTCCACGCTCTCCACACCTTCTGACTGAAGTAGCTCCTCCTCATGCTCCCCTTAAACAGTTCACCTTTCACTTTTAATCCATGACCTCTAGTGCTGGTCTTAGCCTCTCTTAGTTTACCATTCACTAAACCCCCATGCTCTTAAGGGTTTGAGTAAGAATATGCTTCCTGTCCACTGGGCAGCTAACAAGAAAGCATGGGTCACTTTGAAGATTGGTTTGCTAATCATTTTGCTGTTGAGGATGAATATTACTGCCGGGAACAGAATCTTGCCTTTGAAGTTCTTTTGTTGCTTGACAATGCACCAGCCCATCCTAAACATTTGGACAGCATTCATCCTAACATAACAGTGCGTTTCCTGCTACCTAACACAACAGTGCTGATTCAACCACTCAACCAAGGTGTGATATCCACATTCAAGGTGTATTTTTTATAGCGAACCATCTCTCAGATGCTACAAGCAACAGACGATTTTGAAAATTCTGGGAGTTTACCAACGGTGAGGGAATGGTGGAAGTCCTTCAACATCAGACATGCCATCAACAACATTGATGAATCCTGGAAAGAGGTTAGGTCTGTGAGAGTTCTGTGAGTATTCCTTCACCCCTTGCTGTCCTTGATGATCCTGACGACACACAACCATCCACCTCATCCATGTAAAGCTGTCCAACACAAAAACCACTCATCTCTTGGAGCGAACACACCTGTCACTGTTGGTGAGTACTGTACACCCTAGTACGTTAACTTTCTATGATTTATTACATTGAATATTACCTTAAATTGATTAAATATAATACGAATGTTGCCTTGTGATACTGCTTTGTTGTCGTATTGGTATGAAAATGTGAATAAATTACAGATAAAATATATTTGGGAAGCCCTCCAGAATGCACCCTTGTTTTCTCCATTTAAATAATGATTCACATTCTGCGATTTCACATCACGCATGGACTGCGAAGAACATATCCCCCACATAGAATGAGGATAGGGTGTACTGCTTTACCCCCTGAGTTCTTCCAGCAGCTCATTTTTTGCTCCAGATTCTAGATTCTGCAGTCTGCATCTCAGTCTACAGAATCTCAGAGCGGATCTTTCAACACCATCATCGCCCAAGTATTAATCCAGAAGTTTCTAAACCTGGACCTCTGTACCTCGCTCTCTTCTGGATTCTCATCCTCCTCATTAGGAGACCATAGTAAGTGCAGACTGGTGAGAACATTAGATATTAGATTCAACTTTATTGTCATTGCGCTGAGTACAGATACAAAGCCAATGAAATTCACTTAGCATCTAACCAGAAGTGCAAAAGAATAGTGTTATTTACAAAATAACTGCGAATAAAAAGTACTACAGCATACAAATATAAAAGTACTGAGACAATATGGGTGCAATACTGCTTAGTGCTGTGATGTGAGTTTCAGTAGGGTCACAGCCTCAAGGAAGAAGCTCTTCCTGAGCCTGCTGGTGCGGGAGCGGAGGCTCCTGTAGCGCTTACCAGATGAGAGGAGAGTAAAAAGTCCATGGTTAGGGTGAGCTGCATCCTTGATAATGCTTTTCACCTTGTCCAGGCAGCACTTATGGTATATGTTCTCAATGGTGGGCAATTGGGTGCTGATAATCCACTGGCAGTTTTCACCACCCGCTGAAGTGCTTTGCGGTCAGATATGGGACAATTGCCATACCACACTGAGATGCAGTTGGTGAGTATGCTCTTAATGGTACAACGGTAAAAGTCCGTCAGTATCCTGGGACAGAGGTGAGCTTTCTTGATGCTCTGCAGGAAATAAAGGTGCTGTTGTGCCTTTTTGTTTAAGATGGAGGAGTTCAGGGACCAGATGAGATCATCAGAAATGTGGACACCAAGGAATTTGAAGCTTGATACATGCTCCACTGCAGCTCAGTTGATGTGGGTGGGGACATGAGTGTGACTCTTAGCATGCCTGACGTCCATAATGATCTCCTTGGTCTTCTGGGTGTTAAGGGCCAGGTTGTTGTTGGCACACCATGCAGCCAGGTGTTGGACCTCATCCCTGTAGGCCATCTCATCATTTCCCCTGATCAGGCCAACTACCGTGGTGTGGTCTGCGAACTTGATTATGAAGTTAGAACCATGTATAGGAATGCAGTCATAGGTGAAAAGGGAGTACAGAAGAGGGCTCAGCAGACAGCCTTGAGGCATGCCAGTACTCAGAGTGAGAAAGGAGAAGGAGAGGTTGTCTAACTTAACAGATTGAGGTCTGTTAGTTAGAAAGTCCAAGGTCCAATTGCAGAGGGATGAGCTGATACCAAGCTGGCGGAGTTTGGTGATCAGCTTGGAGGGGATCACAGTATTGAATGCCAAACTAAAGTCAATGAACAGCATTCTTACATAAGAGTTGGGGCTGTCCAGGTGGGTCAGGGCAGAGTGAAGTGCCGTGGAGATGGCATCCTCTGTTGACCTGTTGGTGCGATAGGCAAACTGATGGGGATCCAGGGTAGTGGGCAGACAGGATTTCAGGTGTGATAGAACCAGTCTCTCAAAGCACTTTGCAATGATGGGGGTGAGTGCAACTGAGCAGAAGTCATTCAGGCTCGTGACAGTGAAATGCTTCGGCACTGGCACAGTGGTGGCAATCTTGAAGCTTCTGGGGACAACTGCCTGGGCCAGGGACAGATTGAAAATGTCCGTGAAGACCCCAGCCAACTGCCCTGCACAGACTCTGAGCACACGGCCAGATGCTGTCTAAGTTGCATGCCATCTTGGACAATGACTCCCATCCACTCCATAATGTACTGGTTAGGCACAGGAGTACATTCAGCCGTAGACTCATTCCACCGAGATGTAACACTAAGCATCACAGGAAGTCATTCCTCCCTGTGGCCATCAAACTTTACAACTCCTCCCTTGGAGTGTCAGACACCCTGAGCTAATAGGCTGGTCCTGGACTTATTTCCACCTGGCATGATTAACGTATTATTATTTAATTATTTATGGTTTTATATTGCTATATTTCTACACTATTCTTGGTTGGTGCGGCTGTAATGAAACCCAATTTCCCTCGAAATCAATAAAGTAGGTCTGTCTATCTGAAATCCAGTAGGACACTGAGCCTCGTGATACACATGCACTGCTGCCATCTTGTAATATGAGAACATCACCTGTTCACTGACAATAAACACGGGTACATCTCAAATCAAGGATGCGTGCTTAGCCTACTGCTCTACTCTCTCTACAATAATGACTGTGTGACTAAGCACAGCTCAAATGGTACATATAAATTTGCCTGTTTTAGATTAAATCTCAGATGGTGACAGGGATACATACAGGAATAAAAGAGATCAGCTGGTTGTATAGCATCACAACTAAAACCTTGCACTCAGCATCAGCAAGATCAAGGGAAAGTTGGAAGAATACACACAAGTCCTCATTGATGGGTGACAGTGAAAGGGGAGAAAGCTTTAAATTCATGGGTGTCAACGTCTCATACGATCTGTCCTGGGACAACACATTGACGTAATCATGAAGATAGAACACTGTCGGCTCTATTTCATTAGGAGTTTGAGATTTAGTGTCACTAAAGACTTACAAATTTCTACAGATATATTGTGGAGAGCGTTCTGACTGGTTACATCATGGCCTGGCATGGAGGATCCAATGCACATAATTACACAACCCCCTCCCTCCCATTAAGGAGATCTCCAAGAGGCAGTGCCTCAAGAAGGTGGCATCCATCATTAAGGACCCTCAAAACCCAGCAGAGGCCCTTTCCTCATGGAGAAAGTACAGGAACTTGAAGACCCATGTTCCATCATTCAAAGACGGCTCTTTCCCTCTGCCATCAGACTTCTGAACAGTCCATGAACAATACCTCATTATTGCTATTTTTGAAGCACTATTTTTTACTGTCATTTATAGCAATTTTATGTCCTTGCACTGTACCACTGCTGAAAACCACAAATTTCACATCATATGAAAGAATGATATTAAACTTTAGTCTGATCCTAAGTTTCGCATTTCTCTTGTGCTTGATACCTCAGCTGATGAAGGGGAACATATTATGTGCCTTCTTCAACATCCTATGCACTTACACCCTTGCCATGACCCTGGGGAACATTATAGGGCAACAGCAGTCAATAACAGATTAATAAAATTAATAGTAGCTATCCCCTTTCTACCACTACTATCTTACACATATGTCATTTCTATTAAAATGCTCCTCTTATTTCCTAATTCATGCTTCTCCCATCTATTAAGGTTCTGTTATCTATTTTTTAGAACACAGAAGTCTATGAATAATGCAACTATGCATATAAATAGGCTTACTACCCTGTTCAGAAGTAAAGGATCAGAAGTTTGTTACGGGGTGGGTTTAGTGAAACTCCTATGGATCCACTTACTTTTCTGTCTGGATGGAAGGGCATCCAGGACATCACCAATTACAGGACAACATCACCTGACTGTGTGGGTGATGCCTCCCTCTCAGATGCGCTGAATAACTTCTACACTCATTTTGAGGTGGAAATGACATGGTGGCAAGGAAGTCCACTCCTCCTACAAATGACCAGGTGCTGTGTCTCACCATGGCTGATGTGAGAAGAACCCTGTGCAGGGTCAATCCACGGAAGGCTGCTAGACCAGACAACATTCCTGGTAGAGTACTCAGAAGATGTGCAGACCAGCTAGCAGATGTTCTCACTGAGTTCTCACTTCAACATCTCCCTGAGCAGCACCATCATTCCAACATGCGTCAAGGCAGCCACCGTCGTCGCCATGCCAAAGAAGTCTTCAGTGTCCTGCCTAAATGACTACCGTCCCATTGCACTCACATCCAGCATCATGAAGTGTTTCGAGAGGCTGGTCATGAGGCATATCAAGACCCTGACATACAAAAAAGCTGGATGAACTCAGCAGGTCAGGCAGCATCCGTTGAAAGAAGCTGTCAACGTTTCGGGTCGAGACCCTTTGTCAGGACTAAATAAGGACGGGGCAGGGGCCCTATGTAGAAGGTAGCGGGAGGGTGGAAAACCAATCAGAGGAAAGATCAAGGGGTGGGAGAAGGGGAAGCAGGGAGGGGATAGGCAGGAGAGGTGAAAGAGGAATCTAAGGGGAAAGCACTATGGGTAGTAGAAGAAGGCAGAGTCATGAGAGAGGTGATAGGCAGCTAGAAGAGGAGACAGAGTGAAGGTGGGATGGGGGAAGGGAGAGGGGGGGAATTACCACGTTGGAGAATTTTATGTTCATACCAAGGGACTGGAGACTACCCAGACGGTATATGAGATGTTGTTCCTCCAACCGAAGTTTAGCCTCATCATGGCAGTAGAGGAGGCCATGTATGAACATATCCAAATGGGAATGTGAAGGAGAGTTGAAGTGAGTGGCAACCAGGAGATCCTGTCTGTTGTGGCGGACGGAGCGTAGGTGTTTGACAAAGCGGTCCCCCAATCTATGTCAAGTCTCACCGATGTAGAGGAGGCCGCACCGGGAGCACCGGATGCAACAGATTACCCCAACAGACTCACAAGTTAAGTGTTGCCTCACCTGGAAGGACTGTTTGGGGCCCTGAATGGTGGTAAGAGAGGTGTAGGGACAGGTGTAGAAAGCTTATGGAGTGTTAGCTTTCATAAGTCAAGGGATAGAGTTTAAGAGTCGTGATGTAATGATGCAGCTCTATAAAACTCTGGTTAGGCCACACTTGGAGTACTGTGTCCAGTTCTGGTCGCCTCACTATAGGAAAGATGTGGAAGTATTGGAAAGGGTACAGAGGAGATTTACTAGGATGCTGCCTGGTTTAGAGAGTATGGATTATGATCAGAGATTAAGAGAGCTGGGGCTTTACTCTTTGGAGAGGAGGAGGATGAGAGGAGACATGATAGACGTGTACAAGATATTAAGAGGAATAGACATAGCGGACAGCCAGCGTCTCTTCCCCAGGGCACCACTGCTCAGTACAAGAGGACATGGCTTTAAGGTAAAGGGAGGGAAGTTCAAGGGGGATATTAGAGGAAGGTTTTTCACTCAGAGAGTGGTTGGTGTGTGGAATGCACTGCCTGGGTCAGTGGTGGAGGCAGACACACTAGTGAAGTTTAAGAGACTACTAGACAGGTATATGAAGGAATTTAAGGTGGGGGGCTATATGGGAGGCTGGTTTGAGGGCCGGCACAACATTGTGGGCCGAAGGGCCTGTAATGTGCTGTACTATTCTATGTTCTATGAAAAGTTGAATGCCCTCAAAGAAAAGTTACGTCTTTGGCGTCGAAAGATGGAAAGAGGCACACTCTCAAATTTTCCTTCACTAGAAGAGATGGTTGATGATGCTAGATCCATAACTCCTACTGTGCGTGAAGAAATTGTAGCTCATTTGGAAATGCTGTCAGAATCGTTTGATGGATATTTTGCTGCTGGAGACCTGAAGATTTCAGAAGAATGGATCATGAATCCATATTCCTACAATTTGGAGAAAATGTCAGATGATGAAGAGCAGAAGGAAGATCTTATTGATTTGCGGACAAATCAAGCTCTTGAAATGCAATTTGAAAGCAAGACTTTGGAGGAGTTTTGGTGTGCAGCACTGGATATGTTTCCAAGACTTGGTGGAAAAGCACTCCATGTCCTCATTCCATTTGCAACAACATAATTGTGTGAATCTGGATTTAGTTCTCTTTTGTCAATCAAGACAAAATCTAGGAATCACCTGAATCCACAGGCAGACCTGCCGATCGCAGTCAGCAAGAAAGTTCCACGTTTTGACAAAATCATGAATGAGAAGCAGGAGCAAAGAAGTCATTGAATTTTATGTTCACAATTGGGATTGATTTTACTGTTTACAATTTTTTTGAATAAATTAGAATCTAATTGCTCAATTTATATTTGCATTTTATGCATTGAGTTAAAAGCTTATTTTTTTAAGTTCAATTTGTTCACTTGCAGTATTGTATGTGGTTCAATTTGTGGTTCAAAAATTAGACTTCTTCATCTTCAAATGTGATATTACTTTTGTAGGGGGTGCGAACATTAATCAAACATTTCCTAGGGGTGTGGGGCATAGAAAAGGTTGGGAACCACTGATCTAAACCTTCCCTCCCATATACTCCTCCATTTTCTGTTTCATCTATGTGTCTATCTAAGAGTCTTCTAAATGTCCCAAATGTATCTGCTTCTACAGCCTCCCCTGACAAGGCATTCCACTCACCTCCACTCTCTGTGTAATAAGCCTACCTCTGACATTTCCTCCCCCATACTTTCCTCCATTCACCTTAAAGTTATGCTTTCTTGCCTTCAAACTTCACCCTTTAGTTTAAGAATTGCCCAGTCTGGGGAAAAAAAAAGCACTATGTACCTTATCTACACCCTTCACAACCTTCTAGGCCTCTATAAGGTTGCGCTCAGCTTCCTACGCTCCAGTAAGGACAACCCCAGCCCAATCTAAAGATGTGAATCTTTGTAAGTCTTCAGCAATGTGCGAATGTCCCTTGGTATACTCTGAACAAAGATTTTATTATACAGCTCCAAAACTTGAAAGCTTGGACATATAGTACTTAGAACATTAAACAGGCCTTTCCGGCCCACAATGTCTGTTCCAGCCACCATTTGCACATCTGCCTGTATATGGCCTGAATCACTCCATTCCCTGCCTGTTCATCTTATCTGTCTAAACACCTCTTAATCATTACTATTGTATGTGTTTCTACCACCTCCTCTAGCAGCGTGCTCCAGACAACTACCACTCACAGGGCTTGAAAGGGAATACGAGAGTAAAATTTTGAATTCTCACATTGAAGTAATGTTTAAATGGAGTGACAGTTACTCCCCCAAACCTGACTACAAATAAGTTCAGATTTTTATTTCAAAAGCATAGTGCCTTCAAACATTTCACTTTATCTGAACAGTGCACAGTTTTTATTATCATGAGTATATTCTATGTAACAGTAATTTTATCAGACAATAATAACACGAAAACAATAAAACTGAACCCATACCCAAGTCCCATTAGCTATGACAGCTTTTTCAGTTTAAATGTTCCCAAATAATTTGCATCTTCAGACACACTATATTATAGAAATGACATGTCATTTCTATGCTAAACCTGTTAGCATTTAAAAACATAAATTTGCCATTTGTTGTCTGTAACATTAATACCTGATGGTTGTTGGCCTAACAATTCTGTAGCCTGAAGAGCAGGAAGAATGTTTGAAGCTCTGTTCACAATGGGAGAAGCAAAATTCAAAGCACGTCGAGCCTTTCTTGCCAATTGACGTCGATTTCTTCTCTTTATTAAGTCCCTTTGTTTTGCTACAGTCATTACATAAAGAAATGGTACTTCAAAACATGCAAACTGCAGTTCAATTAAAGACATCTTTAATTTTTGAGTGGTCGAAGGGACTTGTTCTAGCTTCACACATCATGACATTACACTGTAAACACATTAAACCACTTTTATAATGCAGCATTGTAAATACATGCTGGTATTTATGTAACTATGCACATTTTATTCCATATCCTTACTTTAACCTCTGTTGAATCTGAATGTTTAATTCTTAGACTGTTTAATACTCATTTTCTTTGAATTTAACAATTAATTATCTGCTTGTATTTTAAGTAGTTCTTATATGCATATAACAATTTTAATATGCCTCAAGGGCCTATACAAAGTATAATTCTGGATAACTCTGGAAGCTTCTTTGTTCTGCATTGCTTGGATATGTGCTTTCTCATTGGTTAACTTGGTACTGCAGTAGTGAATAATAGTACGGTCAGGCTAATTCCTATCTAGAAATTGAAATACTGTTGATCCTTGTTTCTTGATATAGAGACCCCTATTAAGGAGAAAGCACAGCTTGACTTACTCATAGGAAATGGGACAGTCAAGTGACTGAGGTGTCAGATACTAGACAGTGTAAATATACTGATACCTGCAGTAGATGCCGGACTAAAACTCAAATCGGCCATAGGTAAAGGTGTAAAATCCGCATTAGGTCCACCACCTGAAAGGCAAAGAACAGAGGTACTTGGTCCAGCACTGTCCACACATCCACACTTAATTATAAATTGTGCAAATCACATAAACAAACTCTTCAGAGAAAGAGAGACAGATAGAGAGTTGGCGGTGGGAAGAAGTGGAGATACATAGATAGAGACACGTCCCACAGGGATAAAAGCAACAAAACTGAGAGGAAGCAAGACTGAAAGTGCAGTGATTGTCTTGAATCTCAACCTGTAGTAATATTGTGTAATAAAGGCTGTCAGACACTTGTGGTTCCATCCAGCATCGTACAGATTGGCTCAGTGATTGGATGATAAGTACTATTTTGTTCCTTTCACTACCTCTTAATCAGTTTTCATCCTTGCTGTACTTCTTTATACTACTCCAGTGAAATGATCTCTTATAAACTTTAACAGATGTATTGTGTCTTTTTTTGCCTGCGGAATCAGGAAAGAATATGGATTGAGCTTCAAAATATTTTTGCAACAGGCTCAGCTTGAAATGTGAAATGGTTCTCTCATAATAAATGTTGTAAGACATTTACAGCATTTGTGCTTTCACTTAAGTAGCTTATAATAACAGTCTTCTTATTGATGCTGCCTTTCAACAGCTGTTCCTCATATAGGGTATTTTCACTAATATTTCAGCAAGGTTGTAAGGTCGGGTAAGTTCCTTTCAAAGGAGAAAGTTTCAAAAGTTGAAGCAAGTATTGCGTAGGTCATGGCAGCTGAGATCGGCCCCGTGGTTTGTTCATCCTGCAGCACGTGGGAAATCAGGGATACTTCCAGTGTCCCTGACGACTATGTGTGCAGGAAGTGTGTCCAACTGCAGCTTCTGGCAGACCCCATTGAGCGTCTGGAGCCGTGATTGGATTCATACTGGAGCATCCGCGATGCTGAGAAAGTCGTGAATAGCAGGTGAGTTCAGTGAGTTGGCCACACCGCAGGTAAAGGCTACACAGACAGAAAGGGAAGGTGTGGCCACTAGACAGCGTAGCAGTAGGCAGGTAGTGCAGGAGTCCCCTGAGGTCATCTCCCTCCTAAACAGATATACTGTTTTGGATACCGTTGGGGGAGATGTCTCATCAGGGGAAGGCAGCAGCAGCCGAGTTCATTGCACCATGGGTGGCTCTGTGGCACAGGAGGGAAGGAAAAGGAGTGGGAGAGCTATAGTGATAGGGGATTCGATTGTAAGGGGAATAGATAGACGTTTCTGCAGCCACAAACGAGACTCCAGGATGGTGTGTTGCCTCCCTGGTGCAAGGGTCAAGGATATCTCTGAGCAGCTGCAGGACATTCTGGAATGGGAGGGTGAAGAGCCAGTGGTCGTGGTGCACATAGGTACCAACGATATAGGTAAAAAACGGGATGAGGTCCTACAAGGTGAACTTAGGGAGTAGGGAGATAAACTAAAAAGTAGGACCACAAAGGTAATAATCTCTGGATTACTACCAGTGCCATGTGCTAGTCAGAGTAGAAATAGGAGGATATTTCAGATGAATACGTGGCTTGAAAAATGGTGCAGGGGGAGGGATTCAAATTTCTGGGGCATTGGAACCAGTTCTGGGGGAGGTGGGACTGGTATAAACAGGACGGTCTGTACCTGGGCTGGACTGGAACCAATGCCCTAGGGGGAGTGTTTGCTACTGCTGTTCAGGGGGATGGGAACAAGTGCAGAGAGACAGAGGGGTGTAAAGTGAGGGTAGAAGCAAAAGGTTGTAAGGTGTAAAGTAAAAGTGGCAGGCAGGCAAATCCAGGGCAAAAAGCAAAAAGAGCCACTTTTCAACATAATTGTATAAGGGCTAAGAGTGTTGTAAAAACAAGCCTGAAGGCTTTGTGTGTCAATGCGAGGAGCATTCATAACAAGGTGGATGAATTGAATGTGCAGATAGTTATTAATGAATATGATATAGTTGGGATCACAGAGATATGGCTCCAGGGTGACCAAGGATGGGAGCTCAACATCCAGGGATATTCAATATTCAGGAGGGATAGACAGGAAAGAAAAGGAGGTGGGGTAGCATTGCTGGTTAGAGAGGAGATTAACGCAATAGAAAGAAAGGACATTAGCCTGGAGGATGTGGAATCGATATGGGTAGAGCTGCATAGCACTAAGGGACAGAAAACGCAGGTGGGAGTTGTGTACAGGCCACCTAACAGTAGTAGTGAGGTTGGGGATGGCATGAAACAGGAAATTAGAAATGCATGCAATAAAGGAACAGTAGTTATAATGGGTGACTTCAATCTACAAATCCATTGGGTGAACCAAATTGGTAAGGATGCTGAGGAAGAGGATTTCTTGGAATGTATGCGGGATGGTTTTCTGAACCAACATGTCGAGGAACCAACTAGAGAGCAGGCCATTCTAGATTGGGTATTGAGCAATGAGGAAGGGTTAGTTAGCAGTCTTGTCGTGCGAGGCCCCTTGGGTAAGAGTGGCCATAATATGGTGGAATTCTTCATTAAGATGGAGAGTGACATATTTAATTCAGAAACAAAGGTTCTGAACTTAAAGAAGGGTAACTTTGAAGGTATGAGACGTGAATTAGCTAAGATAGACTGGGAAATGATACTTAAAGGGTTGACGGTGGACATGCAATGGCAAGCATTTAAAGATTGCATGGATGAACTACAACAATTGTTCATCCCAGTTTGGCAAAAGAATAAACCAGGGAAGGTAGTGCACCCGTGGCTGACAAGGGAAATTAGGGATAGTATCAAGTCCAACGAAGAAACATATAAATTAGCAAAAAAAAAGCGGCACAGCTGAGGACTGGGAGAAATTCAGAGACCAGCAGAGGAGAACAAAGGGCTTAATTAGGAAAGGGAAAAAAGATTATGAGAGAAAGCTGGCAGGGAACATAAAAACTGACTGTAAAAGCTTCTATAGATACGTGAAAAGAAAAAGATTGGTCAAGACAAATGTAGGTCCTTTACAGTCAGAAACAGGTGAATTGATCATAGGGAACAAAGACATGGCAGACCAATTGAATAACTACTTTGGTTCTGTCTTCACTAAGGAGGACATAAATAATCTTCCAGAAATAGTAAGGGACCGAGGGTCTAGTGAGATGGAGGAACTGAGGGAAATACATGTTAGTAGGGAAGTGGTGTTAGGTAAATTGAAGGGATTAAAGGCAGATAAATCCCCAGGGCCAGATGGTCTGCATCCCAGAGTGCTTAAGGAAGTAGCCCAAGAAATACTGGATGCAATAGTGATAATTTTTCAAAACTCCTTAGATTCTGGATTAGTTCCGGAGGATTGAAGGGTGGCTAATGTAACCCCACTTTTAAAAAAGGAGGGAGAGAGTAACCGGGGAATTATAGAGTGATTAGTCTGACATCGGTGGTGGGGAAAATGCTAGAGTTGGTTATCAAAGATGTGATAACAGCACATTTGGAAAGAGGTGAAATCATCGGACAAAGTCAGCATGGATTTGTGAAAGGAAAATCATGTCTGACGAATCTTATAGAATTTTTTTGAAGATGTAACTAGTAGAGTGGATAGGGGAGAGCCTGTGGATGTAGTATATTTAGATTTTCAAAAGGCTTTTGACAAGGTCCCACACAAGAGATTAGTGTGCAAACTTAAACCACATGGTATTGGGGGTATGGTATTGATGTGGATAGAGAATTGGTTGGCAGACAGGAAGCAAAGAGTGGGAGTAAACGGGACCTTTTCAGAATGGCAGGCAGTGACTAGTGGGGTACCACAAGGCTCAGTGTTGGGACCCCAGTTGTTCACAATATATCCAAGTTTGCGGATGACACGAAGCTGGGCGACGGTGTTAGCTGTGAGGAGGATGCTAAGAGGATGCAGGGTGACTTGGATAGGTTAGGGGAGTGGGCAAATTCATGGCAGATGCAATTTAATATGGATAAATGTGAAGTTATCCACTTTGGTTGGAAGAACAGGAAAACAGATTATTATCTGAACGGTGGCCGATTAGGAAAAGGGGAGATGCAACGAGACCTGGGTGTCATTGTACACTAGTCATTGAAGGTGGGCATGCAGTTACAGCAGGCGGTGAAAAAGGCAAATGGTATGTTGGCATTCATAGCAAAAGGATTTGAGTACAGGAGCAGGGAGGTTCTACTGCAGTTGTACAAGGCCTTGGTGAGACTGCACCTAGAATATTGTGTGCAGTTTTGGTCCCCTAATCTGAGGAAAGGCACTCTTGCCATACAGAGAAAGTTCACCAGATTGATTCCTGGGATGGCAGGACTTTCATATGAAGAAAGACTGGATTGACTAGGCTTATACTCACTGGAATGTAGAAGATTGAGGGGGGATCTTATTGAAACATATAAAATTCTAAAGGGATTGGACAGGCTAGATGCAAGAAGATTGTTTCCAATGTTGGGGAGGTCCAGAATGAGGGGTCACAGTCTAAGAATAATGGGGAAGCCTTTTAGGACCGAGATGAGGAAAAAACTTCTTCACACAGAGAGTGGTGAATCTGTGGAATTCTCTGCCACAGGAAACAGTTGAGGCTGGTTCATTGGCTATATTTAAGAGGAAGTTAGATATGGCCCTTGTGGCTAAAGGGATCAGGGAGTATGGAGAGAAAACAGGCACAGGGTTCTGTGTTGGATGATCAGCCATGATCATACTGAATGGCGGTGCATATTTTCTATGTTTCTATGTCGGAGGCGAGGACTGCGAAAGACGTTACATTATTTTGAGTTGGTTAGTGTATTTTTCTGGCACTCTGTGACTATGACACTATGCTGCCTAATTATACCAATACCTGCAGGTGAACTATGATTAAGATCACCATAGGTAAAAGTACCTGGAGTCACTTATCCCTTCCCAGCTTTTTCCTCCTTCCCTTCCCCCTCCTTCTTATTCTGGCTTATTCTCCCTTCCTTTCCAGTTCTGATGAAAGGCCTCAGTCCAAAACGTTGACTGTTTGTATTGCTCCATAAATACTGCCTGACCTACTGAGATCCTCCAGCATTTTGTGTGTGGTGCAGCATCACCAATCTGGGATCATTTGCATATTTTCCCTGTGGTCACGTGATCACCTCCAGGTGTTCCAGATTACTCCATTACAAATACATGCAGGTTAATAAGTTAGTAAGTCACATGAATAATTGGGAGGTGCAGGATCGTACAGCAGGAAGGGCCTGTTACTGTGCTGTTTCACTAAATAAAATAACCATATAAAAATACTACTAAGGAGATAGCTCCTAAAATCAAGCTCTCACAAAGTGTGAAGTATACCGTGCTGATACCAAGATACTCAATAGGTTACATTCAACCATAGAGCTTGTTCACGGCTACACGAAATACTCAAGACAGGAGATGTGAACCAATTCAAAGACAATTACAATCAAACAATTGTTTATATATACATTAACTAGTAAGTTCCAAATAAGTAGTTACCTCTGAGTCCCTTATCTAAAAAAATACATCCTGGAATTGGAGAGGATCCAGAGAAGACACCATAGTTCTGAAAAATCGTCGTTTCATTTTTACTATGTACTGTACCAGCAGTTATGGTCAAAATGACAATGAAAGTGACGACTTGATTTATTTCTACTACCAAAGTGCATGACCATGCATTTTCCAATATGGTATTTCATTTGCCACTTTCTTGTCCATTCTCCTAATCTGTCTAGGTCCTTCTGCATCCTACCTGTTTCCTCAACACTACCTGCCCCTCCACCAATATATAGAAAGTTAAAAACATTTACTATAACAACCTTATGTTTCTTGCAGCAATCTATGATTTCTCCACAGAGTTTTCCTCTAAATCCCACAGACTGTTGTGTGGTCTGTCTTATCATTCTTATTCCTCTGTTCCACTCATAATGCCTCACTGGACAAGTTCTCCAGTCTATCCTGACTGAGCACAGCCGTGACATTTTCCCTGACCAATAATGCCACCCTTCCTCATTTATTCCCTGCCGCTCTGTCGCGTCTAAAACAATGGAACCCCAGAATATTGAGCTGCCAGACCTGTCCCTCCTGCAACCAAGTTTCACTAATGGCTACTATATCATAATTACTCATGTTAATCCATATCCTGAGCTCATGTGCCTTTCCTAAGATAATTCTTTCATTGAAATATATGCAGCTCAGGATATTAGTTACACCATGCTCAATTTTTTGAATCGTAACTTTGTCTGAGGTCTGAACAATATGCCTCCACAACCTCTCTATTATCTGTTCTGGCACTTTTGGTTCCCGTCCCCTGCACCAGTATCCAAAGCAATATTCCTGTGATGAGGGTGATAGCCTGATAGCCCAAGAGATACTCTGTACTGGCTGTTTAACCCCTTTCCCTTTCCTGATTGTTATGGTTTCCCTTGTCGTGCACCTAGGGTGTAACTACCCCTCTATTTGTCCTATCACCCCTTAGCCTCCCGAATGATCCAGAGTTCATCCGGTTTCACTTCCAACTCCTTAACACAGAGTGTTAGAAGCTGCAACTGAATGCACTTCTCACAGATGTAGTCGTCAGGGACACTAGAGGTCACCTTGCCTTCCACATTCACAAGAGGAGCATTCAACTCTCCTATCTGGCACCCTTACTGTTCTATCTGAGCAAATATAAAGAAGGAAAAACAATAAATCATTAGTGGGAAAATAGGTCTACTAATTTTCTCGTTCTCTCACCCAAGCCTCTTCTTGAAGAGTTAAAGCCTCAAAATCCCCACAGGTTTTTGACTAGTAAAGGCATCAAAGGTAATGGAGAGAAGGCAGGAGAATGGAGTTCAGCACATCTTGAAACTCCAGTGTGCCACAAGATTTCTGTACGGGAGACCTTACATATGCAGGATAACCACCTTGTGTCTTGTTGCTCACCTTTGCCATGCTGTAAAAATTGGTTATTTGAAGGTTAACTTGTCACAACTGTCAGACCCTCATCTGTTAGTTTGATCATCCTTCACCCAGTTTGATTCCTTCTACACTAACTTCTGTTTAAATTAATCAGTTTAGTTCATTCAGCTCATTATGTCATTGATCATTACCATCTGTTTGTTATCTTTATTTAATCATGCACTGGGTTATATACTCACAAAGTAAGTATGTTTTTATTTGAAAATTGGTCTATTACTCAATATGCTACTTTCTTTAACAAAATACAGAAATTTCACTGTAACATATAAATTTTTGGAAAATAAATGTGAATCTAAAATTTGCTCTTTTCTATTGACACACTAATGCAAAAGATGGGGCAGGTGTGACAAAAAGGAAAGGTTGCACTTGAAACTAAGGGGGACCAATATTCTGGTGGGGAGGTTTGCAAAGGCTATTGGGGAGAGTTCAAACTAGAATTGCTGGGGGGAGGGGTGGGAACCAAACTGAAGTGATGGAGGAAGAGAGGATGGCTCACAAATAGAGAAAACTCGGAGACAGTGCAAAAGGGAGGATAGGCAGGTGATAGAGAAGGGACGTACTCAGACTGATGGTTTGAGATGTGTCTATTTTAATGCAAGGAGTATTATGAATAAAGTGGATGTGCTAAGAGCATGGATCAGCACTTGGAGATATGATGTTGTGGTCATTACAGAGACTTGGATGGTACAGGGGCAGGAATGACCACTTCAAGTGCCAGGCTTTAGATGTTTCAGAAAGGACAGGGTGGGAGGCAAAAGAGGTGGGGGTGTGGCACTATTGATCAGAGAGAGTGTCATGGCTTCAGAAAAGGAGGAAGTCATGGAGGGGTCATCTACGGAGTCTCAGTGGGTGGAAGTTAGGAACAGGAAGGGGTCAATAACTCTACTGGGTGTTTTTTGTAGACCACCAAATAGTAACAGGGACATTGAGGAGCAGATAGGGAGACAGATTCTAGAAAGGTGTAATAATAACAGGGTTACCATGGTGGGAGATTTTAATTTCCCAAATATTGATTGGCATCTCCCTAGAGTGAGGGGTTTAGATGGGGTGGAGTTTGTTAGATGTGTTCAGGAAGGTTTCTTGACACAATATGTAGATAAGCCTACAATAGGAGAGGCTGTACTTGATCTGGTATTGGAAAATGAACCTGGTCAGGTGTCAGGTCTCTCAGTGGGAGAGCATTTTGGAGACAGTGATCACAATTCTATCTCCTTTACCATAGCATTGGAGAGGGATAGGAACAGACAAGTTAGGGAAATGTTTAATTGGAGTAAGGGGAAATATAAGGCTATCAGGCAGGAACTTAGAATCATAAATTGGAAACAGATGTTCTCAGGGAAACTTACAGAAGAAATATGGCAAATGTTCAGGGGATATTTGCATGACGTTTTGCGTCGATACGTTCCAGTGAGATAGGGAAAGGATGGTAACTTACAGGAACAGTGGTGTACAAAGGCTCTTGTAAATCTCGTCAAGAAGAGCTTACGAAAGGTTAAAAAAAAAACTAGGTAATGATAGAGATCTAGAACATTATAAGGCTAGCAGGAAGGAGTTTAAGAATGAAATTAGGAGAGCCAGAAGGGCCCATGAGAAGGCCTTGGTGGACAGGATTAAGGAAAACCCCAAGACATTCTACAATGCCAAGAGCAAGAGGATAAGACGTGAGAAAATAGGACCAAACAACTGTGACAGTGAAAAAGTGTGTATGGAACCGGTGGAAATAGCGAAGGTTCTTAATGAATACTTTGCTTCAGTATTCACTTTGGAAAAGGATCTTGGCGATTTGACTCGCAGTGGACTGAAAAGCTTGAGCATGTAGATATTAAGGAAGAGGATGTGCTGGAGCTTTTGGAAAGCATCAAGTCAAATAAGTCACTGGGACTGGATAAGATGTACCCCAGGCTACTGTGCGAAGTGAGGGAGTTGATTGTGGAGCCTCTAGCGATGATCTTTACATCATTAATGGGGATGGGAGAGGTTCCAGAGGATTGGAGGGTTGCGGATATTGTTCCCTTATTCTAGAAAGGGAGTAGGGATTGCCCAGGAAGTTATAGGCCAGTGAGTCTTACTTCAGTGCTTGGTAAGTTGATGGAGAAGATCCTGAGAGACAGGATTTTTGAACATTTGGAGAGGCATAATATGATTAGGAATAGTCGGCATGGCTTTGTCAAAGGCAGGTTGTGCCTTATGAGCCTGACTGAATTTTTTGAGGATGTGACTAAACATGTTGATGAAGGTAGAGCTTTAGATGTAGTGTATATGGATTTTAGCAAGACATTTGATAAGGTACCCCATGCAAGGGTTATTGAGAAAGTAAGGAGGCATGGGATCCAAGGGGACATTGCTTTGTGGATCCAGAACTGGCTTGCCCACAGAAGGCAAAGAGTGGTTATAGACAGGTCATATTCTACATGGAGGGCGGTGACCAGTGGTGTGCCTCAGGGATCTGTTCTGGGACCCTTACTCATCGTGATTTTTATAAATGACCAGAATGAGGAAGTGGAGGATGAGTTAGTAAGTTTGATGGTGACACAAAGATTGGAGGTGTTGTGGGTAGTGCGGAGGGCCAACGGAGGTTAGAGCGGGACATTGATAGGATGTAAAACTGGGCTGAGAAGTGGCAGATGGAGTTTAAACCAGATAAGTGTGAGGTGGTTCATTTTGGTAGGTCAAATATGATGGCAGGATATAGCATTAATGACAAGACTTTTGGCAGTGTGGAGGATCAGAGGGATCTTGGGGTCCGAGTCCATAGGACACTCAAAGCTGCTACGCAGGTTGACTCTGTGGTTAAGAAGGCATACAGTGTATTGGCCTTCATCAATCGTGGGATTGAGTTTAAGAACCGAGAGGTAATGTTGCAGCTATTTAGGACCCCGGTCAGACCCCACTTGGAGTACTGTGCTCAGTTCTGGTCGCCTCACCATAGGAAGGATGTGGATAACATAGAAATGGTGCAGAGGAGATTTACAAGGATGTTGCCTGGATTGGAGAGCATGCCTGATGAAAAAAGGTTGAGTGAATTCGGCCTTTTCTCCTTGGAGCAACAGAGGATGTGAGATGACCTGATAGAGGTGTACAAGATGATGAGACGCATTGATCGTGTGGATAGTCAGAGGCTTTTTTCCAGGGCTGAAATGGCTAGCATGAGAGGGCACAGTTTTAAGTGCTTGGGAGTAGGTACAGTGTAGATGTCAGGGGTGAGTTTTTTTTTTTTACGCAGAGAGTGATGAGTGCGTGGAATAGGCTGCCAGCAGCAGCGGTGGAGTCGGAAATGATAAGGTCTTTTAAGAGACTCCTGGATAGATACATGGAGCTTAGAAAAATAGAGGACTGTTGGAAAGCCTAGGTAGTTCTACGGTAAGGACATGTTTGGCACAACTTTGTGGGCCGAAGGGCCTGTATTGTGCTGTAGGTTTTCTGTGTTTCTATGTTTTCTAAGGTTCTCCACAGATTATTCCTGATAATTTTGAAGTGTGAAGTGGTTCATTTTGGTAGGTCAATATGATGGCAGAATATAGTATTAATGGTAAGACTCTTGGCAGTGTGGAGGATCAAAGGGATCTTGGGATCCGAGTCCATAGGACACTCAAAGCAGCTGCACAGGTTGACTCTGTGGTTAAAAAAGCATACAGTGTATTGACCTCCATTAATCGTGGAATTGAATTTAAGAGCTGAGAGGTAATGTTGCAGCAATATAGGACCATGGTCAGCCCCCACTTGGAGTACTGTGTTCACTTCTGGTCACCTCACTACAGGAAGGATGTGGAAACCATAGTAAGGGTGCACAGGAGATTTACAAGGATGTTGCCTGAATTAGGGAGCATGCCTTACGAAAACAGGTTAAGTGAACTCGGCCTTTTCTCCTTGGAGCAACAGAGGATGAGAGGTGACCTGATAGACGTGTGTAAGATGATGAGAGGTATTGATCATGTGGATAGTCAGAGGCTTTTTTCCATGGCTGAAATAGCTGACACAAAAGGGCACAGATTTAAGGTGCTTGAGTGTAGTTACAGAGGAGATGTCAGGGGTAAGTTTTTTATGCAGAGAGTGGTGAGTGTGTGGAATGGGCTGCCGGCAACAGTGGTGGCAGCGGATACAAAAGGGTCTTTTAAGAGACTTTTGGATGGGTACATTGAGTTTAGAAAAATAGAGGACTATGGGTAACCCTAGTAATTTCTAAGGTAGGGACATGTTTGGCACATCTTTGTGGGCTGAAGGGCCTGTATTGTGCAGTAGGTTTTCTATGTTTCTATGTTTATACATATACCTGCAGTAGGTGCACCCTGATTAAAGCTGACTGAAAGTGCTGTTGCATAATCACTGTAGGTTGAGAGTGAACCATCTGAAACACACAAGAACAGATAATCAGGTAAGAATCATACAACAGCCATGACCAATATTATATTCAGCATCATCTCAATCAAATATCCAGTAAACTCTTTCTCCCTGCTACAAAAGGAAAACCCAGTCAAACCTAAATGCAAGCTAAATGCATTTTTATTTACAATTTACTAATTATATTGTAATCCAGAAGATAGACAATCTTCACAGAGTAATTGTAGACTGCAGGTCAAAGAAGGGACAAAATGAAACTATAAATGGGACAATTTTGCCAAGCCTGCAGTGTCTCAACATTCTGTTTTCCTTTAAATTTCAGAATATTTGACCTTCCTAGTACATGTTTTAAGTTTTAATATATTACAACACCTAGGTCCTTCTGAACACCTTCCCCTTTCAATTTCTGACCAATTCTTAAAAAGTTATTGAAGCCTTGAATAATTTCAAGACAGAGATCAATATACTTTTAAATATGAAGAGATCTGGAATACTACAGGAAGTACAGGAATACTAAGTTCACGAAAGAACAACAATACCTTGATTCCGCTATAACATTGGAAAAATTTGTATCAGTGATTAAGACCTTACCTACTGGAAAAGCTACTGGCCCAGATGGATTTACAGTGGAATTTTTTAAATGCTACGCAGAGGAGCTAGCTCCACTACTGCTGAATATGTACAATGAGTCTATAGAGCGAGGTAATTTACCCCCTACTTTATCACAAGCGCTAATTACATTGATTCTGAAAGAGGGTAAAGACCCATGTGAACGTAAGAATTATAGACCAATTTCCCTAATCCCAATGAAAATGTTACCAAAGATCCTTGCAAACCGTTTAGATACAGTAATAACATGGTTGATACATAGTGATCATCTGGGATTTATCAGGGGCCACAGCTCATCTGATAACATAAGGCATCTTGTGAATATTATGTGGTCGGTGGCCGATAATCAGTCACCCATAGCAGCTATCTCACTCAATGCTGAAAAAGCATTTGATCGGGTGTAGTGGGGCTATCTGTTTAAGATTCTTCAATTTTTTGGATTTGGACCCATCTTTTTAAAATGGATTAGACTGTTATATGATAACTCTGAAGCAGCAGTTCAAACTAGTGGTTACATTTCACCTTACTTCTCTCTTAAAACAGGTACCCGACAGGGATTCCCACTTTCCCTAATGTTGTTCTGTCTAGCTTTGGAGTGCCTGGCAGCAGCTATCAGAAAGAATTAAAACTTTATAGGGATATCTGTGGGAGGTCAGGTTCATAAACTGATGCTTTATGCAGATGATATTTTATTGTTTGTGTCGGACCCGAGTCAGTCAGTGTCATGTCTTTTTAACATTATAAGGTTATAAGGTTAATTGGACAAAATCAGAAGCACTACATATTGACTGCATATTGCCCTGCATCTGCTTTTTACCCAGGCCAATTTCACTGACCAAAGAAGGGTATACGATATTTAGGTATTAATTTTCCCCCTCTACTGAAGGATATAGTAAAGGTAAATTTTGATCCATTATTGCAGAGAATTTCATGTGATGTAGACAAATACATCATTGTATTTGTCAATGCCAGGAAAAGTAAATGCCTTGAAGATGGATAGCATTCTAAAGGTTAATTATCTGTTCCAATCGTTACCAGTTTAAATCCCATTAACATACTTTAAGCAATTTGATAAAATAATTAAGGCTTTTACTTGGAATGGTAAATGCCCACGCTTAAACTTTAACAAATTACAATTGCCAGTTGAAAGGGGGGGCTTAGGTTTGCCAAAGTTAATATACTATTACTATGACTTTACTCCTAAGCATTTAGCACCCTGGTCTCTCCCTCCGGACTGGCATCCTTGGTATCGTATTGAGTGCTCTGCTCTTCCTCCCATCCCTCCATGACAATGTTCGTCTATCAAGTTACCTCCTGAGGAAAGGTCTTACCCAATTATATCACATATGCATTTGTTCTGGAATAAACTAGCCAGATTATTTAAATTTAATCCATATTTGAATGAAGCTTCGGGTATCTGGATAAATCCAAAGTTGTGCATTGATAAGTCCCCTTTCTTCGGGAGGGAATGGCAAGGGAAAAGTATAATTAAATTGGGGGACCTTTATAATGGTGATAGTTTAAAATCTTTTAATCAATTAACCCAACAGTATGATATCTCTAGGTCACAATTTTGGAGATATCTTCAACTGCATCAAATGCTACATACAACTTTTGGTTCTGCACAGCACCCCCACAAGCTGCTACGATGCTGTGTACTGTACTGGCTGCATATGGTAAAGGTCATGAAGCCTCAACTTATTATTCAGCTTTAACACAAATCTCCGGGACAAATTTCTGTTGGGTCTTAAAAGAGCATGGGAAAAAGACCTGAGTGTGACTTTTGAGACAAGGGAGTGGGACAAAATTTGCAAAAATGTCAAGAGACCTGAGGGTGCGCCTTATTCAGTTTAAGATTCTACACTGTTTTTATTGGACTCCAGCAAGGTTACATAGATTAGGGTTGAAAAATACGCCTGAATGCTGGTGCTGTGAGGAGGATAAAGGGGACTTAGTACATGTGCTCTGGTCCTGTCCCCAGAATTCAAGAATTTTGGATTATGATACATAAGGATATTGGTGAAGTTTCGGTATTCAAGTACTTCGGTATTGAAGTATTGGTATTCAACTCCCTTTCTGCCCCAGACTTTTTGTCTTGGGAGACACACTTGGGTTACTTGGGGATAAACACTCTCAAAATTGGATCCAGACAAGTATAATGGCAGGAAGACAAATTATACTTAGAGGTTGGAGGAACTTGGGGGGACCATCATTTCAGGAGTGGGCCACAGAAATAGCCAAAGTGGCAGCTTTTGAATGCATCTCTTACAAACAGTTTGATAGATTGGACATCTATAGACAAAAATGGGGCAAATATTTAGGCTTCCTGGGGGGAGAATAGTGGTGAATGTAGTGGTGAAGCATATTGTTGAATGGCAGTTTTTTATGCTATTAGAGGTCTAAATAGACACACGATTATTATATTGATATTTATTTCTGCCATGTTTGTTTTTATTTTATGGATAATTTTATGTTTTGTAAACTACAATTTACATAATTTCAACACTGACTCAAGGGTTCGGGAAAATTTGTAAAAGAATTCAATAAAATTTAAATCACAAAAAAAAGAAAAATGGTCCAAATACAGAAATTTCTCCGTAACAAGTACTATTTTTTTGGAAAATGGATGTTTGTGAATCTAAAAGATGCTCTTTTCTATTGACACATTAATGCAGAAGACAAAAAGTAGACATTTAAAACAAAATGTATATACAGTAAAGTAACAAGGGTGCCTTAGACTTTGGCACAGTAATCTATGTTGTATGGGAAAAAGGTTTGTAAATAATCTTTACAGGATATTGAATAGTAATATGATTGGACCTGAGATAAACAAAAAGCACACCAGTTCCAAAGACTGTTGACATGAAAAACAAACTGTTTCCTTATTCATAGGATGAGATGTGAGGAAATAACTTTTCAAAAACTTTGTCAGATTCTTAACCTACATCATTACCTGATGTTCAGTGTACATTTTAACACTCAGTGACAATAATGCTCAAACTATACATTTCTAATATGCGCACCCTGATTAAAGCTGACCGAAGGTGCCGTTGCATAATCACTGTAGGTTGAGAGAGAACCATCTGAAACACATAAGAACAGATAATCAGATAAGAATCATACAATGGCCATGACCAATATTATATTCAGCATCATCTCAATCAAATATCCTGTAAACTCTTTTTCCCTGCCACAAAAGGAAAACCCAGTCAAACCTAAATGCAAGCTAAATGCATTTTTATTTACAATTTACTAATTATATTGTAATCCAGAAGATAGACAATCTTCACAGAGTAATTGTAGACTGCAGGTCAAAGAAGGGACAAAATGAAACTATAAATGGGACAATTTTGCCAAGCCTGCAGTGTCTCAACATTCTGTTTTCCTTTAAATTTCAGAATATTTGACCTTCCTAGTACATGTTTTAAGTTTTAATATATTACAACACCTAGGTCCTTCTGAACACCTTCCCCTTTCAATTTCTGACCAATTCTTAAAAAGTTATTGAAGCCTTGAATAATTTCAAGACAGAGATCAATATACTTTTAAATATGAAGAGATCTGGAATACTACAGGAAGTACAGGAATACTAAGTTCACGAAAGAACAACAATACCTTGATTCCGCTATAACATTGGAAAAATTTGTATCAGTGATTAAGACCTTACCTACTGGAAAAGCTACTGGCCCAGATGGATTTACAGTGGAATTTTTTAAATGCTACGCAGAGGAGCTAGCTCCACTACTGCTGAATATGTACAATGAGTCTATAGAGCGAGGTAATTTACCCCCTACTTTATCACAAGCGCTAATTACATTGATTCTGAAAGAGGGTAAAGACCCATGTGAACGTAAGAATTATAGACCAATTTCCCTAATCCCAATGAAAATGTTACCAAAGATCCTTGCAAACCGTTTAGATACAGTAATAACATGGTTGATACATAGTGATCATCTGGGATTTATCAGGGGCCACAGCTCATCTGATAACATAAGGCATCTTGTGAATATTATGTGGTCGGTGGCCGATAATCAGTCACCCATAGCAGCTATCTCACTCAATGCTGAAAAAGCATTTGATCGGGTGTAGTGGGGCTATCTGTTTAAGATTCTTCAATTTTTTGGATTTGGACCCATCTTTTTAAAATGGATTAGACTGTTATATGATAACTCTGAAGCAGCAGTTCAAACTAGTGGTTACATTTCATCTTACTTCTCTCTTAAAACAGGTACCCGACAGGGATTCCCACTTTCCCTAATGTTGTTCTGTCTAGCTTTGGAGTGCCTGGCAGCAGCTATCAGAAAGAATTAAAACTTTATAGGGATATCTGTGGGAGGTCAGGTTCATAAACTGATGCTTTATGCAGATGATATTTTATTGTTTGTGTCGGACCCGAGTCAGTCAGTGTCATGTCTTTTTAACATTATAAGGTTATAAGGTTAATTGGACAAAATCAGAAGCACTACATATTGACTGCATATTGCCCTGCATCTGCTTTTTACCCAGGCCAATTTCACTGACCAAAGAAGGGTATACGATATTTAGGTATTAATTTTCCCCCTCTACTGAAGGATATAGTAAAGGTAAATTTTGATCCATTATTGCAGAGAATTTCATGTGATGTAGACAAATACATCATTGTATTTGTCAATGCCAGGAAAAGTAAATGCCTTGAAGATGGATAGCATTCTAAAGGTTAATTATCTGTTCCAATCGTTACCAGTTTAAATCCCATTAACATACTTTAAGCAATTTGATAAAATAATTAAGGCTTTTACTTGGAATGGTAAATGCCCACGCTTAAACTTTAACAAATTACAATTGCCAGTTGAAAGGGGGGGCTTAGGTTTGCCAAAGTTAATATACTATTACTATGACTTTACTCCTAAGCATTTAGCACCCTGGTCTCTCCCTCCGGACTGGCATCCTTGGTATCGTATTGAGTGCTCTGCTCTTCCTCCCATCCCTCCATGACAATGTTCGTCTATCAAGTTACCTCCTGAGGAAAGGTCTTACCCAATTATATCACATATGCATTTGTTCTGGAATAAACTAGCCAGATTATTTAAATTTAATCCATATTTGAATGAAGCTTCGGGTATCTGGATAAATCCAAAGTTGTGCATTGATAAGTCCCCTTTCTTCGGGAGGGAATGGCAAGGGAAAAGTATAATTAAATTGGGGGACCTTTATAATGGTGATAGTTTAAAATCTTTTAATCAATTAACCCAACAGTATGATATCTCTAGGTCACAATTTTGGAGATATCTTCAACTGCATCAAATGCTACATACAACTTTTGGTTCTGCACAGCACCCCCACAAGCTGCTACGATGCTGTGTACTGTACTGGCTGCATATGGTAAAGGTCATGAAGCCTCAACTTATTATTCAGCTTTAACACAAATCTCCGGGACAAATTTCTGTTGGGTCTTAAAAGAGCATGGGAAAAAGACCTGAGTGTGACTTTTGAGACAAGGGAGTGGGACAAAATTTGCAAAAATGTCAAGAGACCTGAGGGTGCGCCTTATTCAGTTTAAGATTCTACACTGTTTTTATTGGACTCCAGCAAGGTTACATAGATTAGGGTTGAAAAATACGCCTGAATGCTGGTGCTGTGAGGAGGATAAAGGGGACTTAGTACATGTGCTCTGGTCCTGTCCCCAGAATTCAAGAATTTTGGATTATGATACATAAGGATATTGGTGAAGTTTCGGTATTCAAGTACTTCGGTATTGAAGTATTGGTATTCAACTCCCTTTCTGCCCCAGACTTTTTGTCTTGGGAGACACACTTGGGTTACTTGGGGATAAACACTCTCAAAATTGGATCCAGACAAGTATAATGGCAGGAAGACAAATTATACTTAGAGGTTGGAGGAACTTGGGGGGACCATCATTTCAGGAGTGGGCCACAGAAATAGCCAAAGTGGCAGCTTTTGAATGCATCTCTTACAAACAGTTTGATAGATTGGACATCTATAGACAAAAATGGGGCAAATATTTAGGCTTCCTGGGGGGAGAATAGTGGTGAATGTAGTGGTGAAGCATATTGTTGAATGGCAGTTTTTTATGCTATTAGAGGTCTAAATAGACACACGATTATTATATTGATATTTATTTCTGCCATGTTTGTTTTTATTTTATGGATAATTTTATGTTTTGTAAACTACAATTTACATAATTTCAACACTGACTCAAGGGTTCGGGAAAATTTGTAAAAGAATTCAATAAAATTTAAATCACAAAAAAAAGAAAAATGGTCCAAATACAGAAATTTCTCCGTAACAAGTACTATTTTTTTGGAAAATGGATGTTTGTGAATCTAAAAGATGCTCTTTTCTATTGACACATTAATGCAGAAGACAAAAAGTAGACATTTAAAACAAAATGTATATACAGTAAAGTAACAAGGGTGCCTTAGACTTTGGCACAGTAATCTATGTTGTATGGGAAAAAGGTTTGTAAATAATCTTTACAGGATATTGAATAGTAATATGATTGGACCTGAGATAAACAAAAAGCACACCAGTTCCAAAGACTGTTGACATGAAAAACAAACTGTTTCCTTATTCATAGGATGAGATGTGAGGAAATAACTTTTCAAAAACTTTGTCAGATTCTTAACCTACATCATTACCTGATGTTCAGTGTACATTTTAACACTCAGTGACAATAATGCTCAAACTATACATTTCTAATATGCGCACCCTGATTAAAGCTGACCGAAGGTGCCGTTGCATAATCACTGTAGGTTGAGAGAGAACCATCTGAAACACATAAGAACAGATAATCAGATAAGAATCATACAATGGCCATGACCAATATTATATTCAGCATCATCTCAATCAAATATCCTGTAAACTCTTTTTCCCTGCCACAAAAGGAAAACCCAGTCAAACCTAAATGCAAGCTAAATGCATTTTTATTTACAATTTACTAATTATATTGCAATCCAGAAGATAGACAATCTTCACAGAGTAATTGTAGACTGCAGGTCAAAGAAGGGACAAACTGAAACTATAAATGGGACAATTTTGCCAAGCCTGCAGTGTCTCAACATTCTGTTTTCCTTTAAATTTCAGAATATTTGACCTTCCTAGTACATGTTTTAAGTTTTAATATATTACAACACCTAGGTCCTTCTGAACACCTTCCCCTTTCAATTTCTGACCAATTCTTAAAAAGTTATTGAAGCCTTGAATAATTTCAAGACAGAGATCAATATACTTTTAAATATGAAGAGATCTGGAATACTACAGGAAGGTCAAGATGGCACGTTAAATTAGTCATAATTTTAATGAATGGTGAACCAGACTCAAAGGCTTGAATAACCTAAAGAATAAAGTTGAAGCTCAACTTCATGTTTTTTGTCATCTGACAATATGCATATACAAACAAATGACACTTCATACCTCTGCTTGTACAGTATATATGTACAGACAGATTATTAGCTTTATTTGTTAAATGCATATCAAAACAAATAGTCAATTGTGTTGTTTTTACATCAACAACCAACATAGCATGAAGATAACACTAAGGGACAGCTGTAAACCCATACCGGATTTAGGACGTGGGAGGAAACTGGAGCACCCAAAAGAAATCCACGTGGTCATGGAAAAAGATACAAACTCCTTACAGACAGCAGTGGAAATTGCACCCTGAAAACTGATCACTGGCACTGTAAAACATTTATACTAAACATTACACTGCAGTGCTGTCCAGTTCAAAGTAAAATTATCATCAAAATACACATATGTCACCACATACATACAACCCAAAGATTCATTTATTTGTGGGCACATACAGCAAATCCAAGAAACACAATTGTATCATTGAAAACTACATCCAACAGGACAGCCAGACAACCAGTGTGCAAAAGACAACAAACTGTGCAAATAAAAAATAAAAATATTAACAATAAATAAATCAATAAATATTCAGAAATGAGAGAAAATCTGGAAATCAAAAGTGCTGGAGGAACTCAGCTGGTCAGGCAGCATCAATGGAAAAGAGTACAGTCAATGTTTTGGACCAAGATCCTTCATCAGTACTCAGTCTGATGAATAATTACTGAAAACATGAGATGAGTCCTTGAAAATGAGACCGTAGGTTGTGGGAACAGTTCAATGAAGGGGCAATTGTAGTTGAATAAAGGTATCTCCTCTGGTTTAAAAACCTAATGTCTGAGGGGTGATAACTGTTCCTGAACCTGGTGGTTTGGGTCCTGAGGTTCCTGAATGCAGTAGTGAGAAGAGAACATGGCATGGCTGGTAGGATTCCATGGGAATAGATGCTGCTTTCCTGTGACAATGCACCACATAGATGTGCTCAACGGCGGATTGGGCTATATCCGCTACTTTTTGGAGGATTTTCTGTTCAAGGTCAATGGTGTTTCCATAACCAGGCTGTGATGAAGTCAGCCAATATACTCTTCACTACACATTTGTAGAGTTTTTCCAAAGTCTTAGATGTCACGCCAAATCTTCACAAACTTCTTAGGAAGTAAAGATGCTGTCGTGCTTTCTTCATAATGGCACTTACATGCTGGACCCAGAAAAGATCCTCTGAAATGAATACACCAAGGAATTTAAAGGTGCTAGCTCTCTCCATCTCTGATTTCCTGATGAGGATCGGCCCATGGACTTAGTTTCCTCCTCTAGAAGTCAATAATTAGTTCCTTGGTCTTACAGACATGGAGTGAGGTTGTTAATATGGCATCACTCAGCAAGAGGATCAATACCCTACTGTATACTCATTTGCCACCACCTTTGATTCAGCCAATGACCATGATCTTGCCTGCAAACTTTAAATATAGCACTGGAGCTGTGCATAGCTTCACAGTCTTAAGTATAAAGTGAGCAGATCAAGAGACTAAGCACAGAGCCTTGAGGTGCAACTGTGCTGCTGGAGATTGTAATGGAAATCAAGGATCCAATTGCACAAGTGGGTATTAAGGCCAAGCTCTTGAAGCTTATTGATCAGTTTTGAGGGAATGATGGCATTGAAAGCTGAGATGTAGCCAATAAAGAGAATCCTAATCTATGCATCTTTGCAGTACAAATGTTCCTGGGTTGAGTGAAGAGCCAATGAAACAACATCTGCAGTGGGCTTCTGACAGTAGGCAAATTGGTGCAGATCTGGTCATTTCTCAGGCAGGAGTTAATAAACTTCATCACCAACCTCTCAAAGAACTTCATCACAGTCGATTACGCTAGTTACTGGACTATAGTAATTGAGACAGGTTACCATATTATTCTTCGGCAACATTAAAACTCGCTTTAAGCCTCAGACTGCTAGGACAAGAGGTTAAGGATATCAGTAAAAGCTCCAGCCAGTTGATAGCACAGGTCTTCAGCACTTGGATAGGTACCCCAACTGGACTGGATGATTACTGTGGTTTCACCTTCCTGAATGATGCTCTCACGTTAGCCTCAGAGACTGAAATCACAGGGTGGGAATCCATGAAGGTTTGTCCATGCTTTGACACAGCGAGCATAGAAGCCATTGAGCTCTTCTGGGTGCGAAGACGGTTGAAGCCTGTGTAATTGCTGTGTTTCACTTTGTTATAGGAAGTTGATGCACCATCAATAACTCACGCCGAGACTTAGGAAGTGAGATATCGGCTTTTATTGACTGAAGAACAACACTACATCCTGGGGAAAATGAGGGAGAGCAGCAGGCCACAATCGCCTTTATACAGGGGTCTGTGGGAGGAGCCACAGGGGTAGTCAGCAGGGTCTTGGGAGGAGCCACAGGAGCAGTCAGACAGGTATATCTAGTTCACCACAGAAGCAGCATTCAAATCCTGCCAAAGCAGTTCACCATCCTTCAGGTATTCAAGTTTGGTCCAGAATAGCCACTTCACACATGAGATGGCTTTCCGGGGATTTAACCATGACTCTTGTATTTTACTTGGTGGCCAGACCAGACTGCCACTGCTTTGACCCACTGCAGACTGAAGATCTCAAGGTTCATCCAGGGCTTCTGGTTGGACTAGACTCTTACAGGGATACACTTGTCTACAATTATTTTTATACAGTCCATGACATCTGTGGATTCATTCAGGTGTGTGTGGGTGGAGTATTTGCTCACAGGGTGTGTGTGAAGCATCTAGTGCAGAAGTGTAGTAGTGCTTGTAGTTGGTGCATGTTGCATGCTGCATGCCGCATAGTGCTCTCTGCTTACAGCTATTGCCGCTGGCTAGCCTTCTCAACAGAGGGTGCAAAGAGGAGCCAAGTGTGTAAGCCTCCTCCTGCCAGTACAGAGCCTCTCCACCACTGAGACTCCTGCAGCACCTCCTCGGGGCCACACGCGGAAACTGGGTAATTAACGGTCCCAGGCTAAACTACTGGGGATCTCGCAGTAGCAGCGGGCCCCAGAGACGTGGCGTGCAGGCCCACTACTGTGTGGAAACGCCCTGGCGCCCATCAACCACTGTCCCAGCTATGGGTAAATAGCCCCACTGCTTTGTGATAAGTCTGTTGAGACAAGGCTAAGGGAGCACACCCTGACAGAAAAGCAATGTGTTGGTGGTGCACAATAGGCGGGCCTTAACAGACCAAGTACCCGGCAGCCTCCTGCAGCCAAGATGTGGGATCAGTTATCCTGGGTTCACCCTTGCCACCGGGATTTACCTCATCATGGTGACGATAGTGCTACTGGGGATGGCACACCCCCTGTGGCACTTCAATATCTTCCTTGCGCAGGTCTCCACCTCTGACCACTGTGAACAATACCTGGACCTTACATATGGTTGAAGTCTGACGGCGATGGAGCAGCTGGCAATGGGAGCAGGTATGAATGGACTGGGAGCTCCTAGTCAGAACCCTACACGGCAGCAGCACAGGGTATTTGGTCGCTGGCAGCTGGGACTGCGTGGCAGCTGTTTTCAGCAGACCCCTGTGCAACTGAGCAGCCCTATTTAGGGACCGTACTGCTCACCCCAATTGGGGAAGGGCCCAGAAAAGGTGGCCTAAAAATTGCCCATTCAATCACTCACCTGGATAGGTTACCGCACCTATCTGGCTATTCCACTACTGTGGTCAAAATAAGAAATAAGAATTCATTCAGATCCACTGATGAGTCCTTGAACACTGCCCAGTCCACCAAAGCAATCTTGAAGCAGTTCCTCTGCCTCAAGCAACCACTTTTTCGTTGTCCTTACTTCTGAAGCCTTGCTCTCTGCCTGTATGCACGTAGGAGGAGGTCAGCCAAGTGATTTGATTTCCCAAAATGCGATTGAGGCATGGAGTAGTAGGCCTTCCTAATCGTAGTATAGCAGTGGTCAAGTGTGTTGGGACCCCAGGTACTGCAGTTAACATGTTGATGATAACTGGGCAGAGATTTCTTCAAATAAGTCTAAATTCCCTAACAATGGATTGAAAGGTGTCAGGGTAGACTGTTCCTTCTTTGTTGATAATATCACACAATGTCTTTAGTTCGTGTCTAACACTGTCCTTTGGCAGTATGTAAACTGCGGTCAGGATCCCTGAGGAGAACTCTCTTTGTAATCAGAGCAGTTGGTATTTAATTGTTAGATGTTGCCTTCTCTAAATCAGCCATTCAGTCCATCCTGCGTATTGAGAAGCTCTTGGGTCTTAGCGACATATCTGGCATGTCCGGAGTAAGCCAAAATTAAGATGTCATATACATCTATCCACTGAACTGAATAATCTGTCTATGAACCAATTACAGGAAAAAAAACAGGTGAGGACTTTGCAGATCAAAACGTGTGAATTAAAATTGAACTGAGATTTACTTTATAAAGTTTCTCCACAGATTCTTCCTAACATGGGTAAGAATCATTTTGGGGACGTAAAGCAGCTAGTGTGAAGTCAATAATCGGGTTCAATGTTTAAAAACAAAAACGCTTGCAAATCTCTCAAAAGTGCTTTGTACCAGTGGTCCTGACATCTGTAAGTAAAAACTTCCTTCTGTTATTGTGGGCTATCAAAACAGAGTTTGTATTGACCTTTCAGCAAACCTATAGAAGCAAGAAAGCTTTTAGAAGTTAACTTTATTATCACTAGCTCAGCCATTTTTATTGATTTACTATGATGATAGCATGTACCTGAAGTGCTCAGCGATTGATTAGGAGACACTGGAGCTACAGATGCAAAATAACTGTCATCTGAAATTAATAGAGAACTGGAGTTAAAATCCACATTGGGGACATTATCACAACTACTAACATTTTAAATATATTTAATTCTATCCACACCTATTCCAATTAGCATATGATCTGTTACAATGAATTGATCTGTACAAATGATATACAAGACAAGGTTTTCACTATACCTTAAACACAAGAGATTCTGCAGGTGCTGGAAATCCAGGGCAGTGCACACAAAATGCTGGAGGAACTCAGCAGGTCAGGCAACATATATGGAGGGCAATAAACAGTCAATGTTTGGACGAAGACCCATCACCAGGCCAGGAAAGGGAGATTGCAGAAGCTAGATTAAGAGCTGGCAGGTCATGGATTTCCAGATGAGGGAATAGATGGGAGAGAAGGGAAGAGATGATGAAGTCAGAAACTCGGAGGTATAGGTAGAAGAATTAAGGGGGTACAGAAGAAAGGATCTAATTGGAGGGGACAGTGAACCATGGATGAAGGATAGGAAGACGGGCACAAGGCAGTGGTGATGGGCTAGTGATGGGAAGAGGGGTTAAGAAGGGAGCCAGAATGGAGAATAGAAAAAGGCAGGATATGCTCAGGTTAGCCTGCAAGTTTTCCAAGGCTCCAGCACCAACAAAGCATGCCCACAATTCATTAACACTAACTGTATGTCTTTGGAATGTGGGAGCAAACCACAGCAACCAGAGGAAACCTATGAGGTCGGGGGGTGGGGGGAGAAATGTACAAACTTCTTACAGACAAATTTAAGAAAATTTTAAGCCAAATACAGAGTTACACACTCAACACAGTGTCAACAGCAACGACTTAAAATGGTGGACAGCGTCGTAATCCAACTTAAAATGGCGGACGGTGTTCTCCTTCCTTGGTTTGTAAGTATGAGTTGTTCGTAAGTCAGACATTCATAACTCGGGGACTACCTGTAGTGTATTTGTTTGTTTGTCCTAACTATGACTTCTCTTAATTCAGATAAAATATGTTTCACCACATGGAACATTAACAGACTGCGGAATCCTATAAAAAGGAGAAAAATAACGAATAAGCTTAAAAGACAAAAATGGGATGTGGTATTTCTACAAGAAACACATTTATCAGCAGAGGAATCAGTAAAGCTACTGGGGGTTTTACAGATCATTTTTTCAGTGCAGAGCAGGGGCATTATAACACTTATCAATAGGCAGCTGCAGTTTAGATGTGAGAAACAGATCAAAGACGAGGCAGGGAAAATTCTTACTATTTTGCAGTATGTACAGAAGCAACATATTATTTTAGCAAACATATATGCACCTAATATAGAAGATGCAGGATATTTTGTTGATCTTGAAGGAAATTCTATTTGAGCTTATGATATCATACTTGGGGGAGATTTTAGTTTGGTAATGGATCCAATCATCGACCGTAGTAAGCTGTTGTCATATAGAACCTCAAAACTCACTGTGATGGTGCAAAAGATGTGTAAAGCCCTTGGGCTTGTGGATGTTTTGGCGCCTTAATGGATCCCAATGGGAGGGATTACACAATTTTTCTACAGTTCATAAAATATACGCAAGGATTGATTTCTGCCTTATATCCAAGTCACTTATTCAGTCTGTGTTTCAATGTGTAATTGGTAATATTATAATATCAGTTCATGCTTGGGTTTGTCTAGAGACAATACCTCAGTATAAGAGAATGCAGTCACATAGACAGAGATTTAATTCATCCTTCTTACAAGATTCAATATTTAGGCAAGCTAAGAGACAGCAAATCAAGGTGCATTTAGACATAAATACACCTATGGCCTCCTCCGCAGGGACTAACTGAGAAGCCCTGAAGGCAGTTTTGAGGGGATATACTATTCAACATACTTCTTATGTAATGATGATGACGACTCAGGCCTGAGAGGCCAGCAGCGGGCATTTTCCTGCCTTACAAGGCGTGGAACGAAAGTCTGTGTGGCACGCCACTCCTCACACAGACATTTCACAGTAATTTTTCATTATTTTATGAGGTCGAGTTGCAAGCTCAACACTCAACCCGGCACGGATAGAAAGCGTACTCGGGAATGGCCCGACTAGATTCGAACCCGGGAACCTCCGTTCGGAGTCCAGTGCTGATGTCACTGCGCCACCAGCCGACCAAAACAGATAAATATTCTTATATATATATAAAAAAACAGACAGATAGACATTTTTATTGATCCCGAGGGAAATTGGGTAATCAGAAAATAATCTGATTCAGAGAATAATCAGAAAACTACAAACTTAGGAAATAAAATCAAAGAGATTGAGGCAAAATTGAAGCAGCCAATATCATCCAAAGATTTGAGAGAACTAACACGGCTGAAATATCAATACAATCTAATATTATTCCAGAAAGTAGAATTTTGGATTTTCAGGGCAAGACAAAAGCAATTTGAATCAGGGGAGAAAGCTGACAAGCTTCTTGCAGGGTGTATAAAACAGAGAGAATCAATATCTATAATCCCAGCTATTAGATCAGCAACAGGTGAGACTTTGACGACAGCTAAAGATATTAAATGATGCATTCCAAGAGTTTTATAAGGACCTATATACTTCAACCTCCAACTCTAGTGTGGAAGAAATTGATAGCTTTCTGTGGCCATTAAGTTTACCTAAGTTGACAAAAGAACAACAATACCTTGATTCCGCTATAACATTGGAAAAATTTGTATCAGTGATTAAGACCTTACCTACTGGAAAAGCTACTGGCCCAGATGGATTTACAGTGGAATTTTTTAAATGCTACGCAGAGGAGCTAGCTCCACTACTGCTGAATATGTACAATGAGTCTATAGAGCGAGGTAATTTACCCCCTACTTTATCACAAGCGCTAATTACATTGATTCTGAAAGAGGGTAAAGACCCATGTGAACGTAAGAATTATAGACCAATTTCCCTAATCCCAATGAAAATGTTACCAAAGATCCTTGCAAACCGTTTAGATACAGTAATAACATGGTTGATACATAGTGATCATCTGGGATTTATCAGGGGCCACAGCTCATCTGATAACATAAGGCATCTTGTGAATATTATGTGGTCGGTGGCCGATAATCAGTCACCCATAGCAGCTATCTCACTCAATGCTGAAAAAGCATTTGATCGGGTGTAGTGGGGCTATCTGTTTAAGATTCTTCAATTTTTTGGATTTGGACCCATCTTTTTAAAATGGATTAGACTGTTATATGATAACTCTGAAGCAGCAGTTCAAACTAGTGGTTACATTTCACCTTACTTCTCTCTTAAAACAGGTACCCGACAGGGATTCCCACTTTCCCTAATGTTGTTCTGTCTAGCTTTGGAGTGCCTGGCAGCAGCTATCAGAAAGAATTAAAACTTTATAGGGATATCTGTGGGAGGTCAGGTTCATAAACTGATGCTTTATGCAGATGATATTTTATTGTTTGTGTCGGACCCGAGTCAGTCAGTGTCATGTCTTTTTAACATTATAAGGTTATAAGGTTAATTGGACAAAATCAGAAGCACTACATATTGACTGCATATTGCCCTGCATCTGCTTTTTACCCAGGCCAATTTCACTGACCAAAGAAGGGTATACGATATTTAGGTATTAATTTTCCCCCTCTACTGAAGGATATAGTAAAGGTAAATTTTGATCCATTATTGCAGAGAATTTCATGTGATGTAGACAAATACATCATTGTATTTGTCAATGCCAGGAAAAGTAAATGCCTTGAAGATGGATAGCATTCTAAAGGTTAATTATCTGTTCCAATCGTTACCAGTTTAAATCCCATTAACATACTTTAAGCAATTTGATAAAATAATTAAGGCTTTTACTTGGAATGGTAAATGCCCACGCTTAAACTTTAACAAATTACAATTGCCAGTTGAAAGGGGGGGCTTAGGTTTGCCAAAGTTAATATACTATTACTATGACTTTACTCCTAAGCATTTAGCACCCTGGTCTCTCCCTCCGGACTGGCATCCTTGGTATCGTATTGAGTGCTCTGCTCTTCCTCCCATCCCTCCATGACAATGTTCGTCTATCAAGTTACCTCCTGAGGAAAGGTCTTACCCAATTATATCACATATGCATTTGTTCTGGAATAAACTAGCCAGATTATTTAAATTTAATCCATATTTGAATGAAGCTTCGGGTATCTGGATAAATCCAAAGTTGTGCATTGATAAGTCCCCTTTCTTCGGGAGGGAATGGCAAGGGAAAAGTATAATTAAATTGGGGGACCTTTATAATGGTGATAGTTTAAAATCTTTTAATCAATTAACCCAACAGTATGATATCTCTAGGTCACAATTTTGGAGATATCTTCAACTGCATCAAATGCTACATACAACTTTTGGTTCTGCACAGCACCCCCACAAGCTGCTACGATGCTGTGTACTGTACTGGCTGCATATGGTAAAGGTCATGAAGCCTCAACTTATTATTCAGCTTTAACACAAATCTCCGGGACAAATTTCTGTTGGGTCTTAAAAGAGCATGGGAAAAAGACCTGAGTGTGACTTTTGAGACAAGGGAGTGGGACAAAATTTGCAAAAATGTCAAGAGACCTGAGGGTGCGCCTTATTCAGTTTAAGATTCTACACTGTTTTTATTGGACTCCAGCAAGGTTACATAGATTAGGGTTGAAAAATACGCCTGAATGCTGGTGCTGTGAGGAGGATAAAGGGGACTTAGTACATGTGCTCTGGTCCTGTCCCCAGAATTCAAGAATTTTGGATTATGATACATAAGGATATTGGTGAAGTTTCGGTATTCAAGTACTTCGGTATTGAAGTATTGGTATTCAACTCCCTTTCTGCCCCAGACTTTTTGTCTTGGGAGACACACTTGGGTTACTTGGGGATAAACACTCTCAAAATTGGATCCAGACAAGTATAATGGCAGGAAGACAAATTATACTTAGAGGTTGGAGGAACTTGGGGGGACCATCATTTCAGGAGTGGGCCACAGAAATAGCCAAAGTGGCAGCTTTTGAATGCATCTCTTACGAACAGTTTGATAGATTGGACATCTATAGACAAAAATGGGGCAAATATTTAGGCTTCCTGGGGGGAGAATAGTGGTGAATGTAATGGTGAAGCATATTGTTGAATGGCAGTTTTTTATGCTATTAGAGGTCTAAATAGACACACGATTATTATATTGATATTTATTTCTGCCATGTTTGTTTTTATTTTATGGATAATTTTATGTTTTGTAAACTACAATTTACATAATTTCAACACTGACTCAAGGGTTTGGGAAAATTTGTAAAAGAATTCAATAAAATTTAAATCATAAAAAAAAGAAAAATGGTCCAAATACAGAAATTTCTCCGTAACAAGTACTATTTTTTTGGAAAATGGATGTTTGTGAATCTAAAAGATGCTCTTTTCTATTGACACATTAATGCAGAAGACAAAAAGTAGACATTTAAAACAAAATGTATATACAGTAAAGTAACAAGGGTGCCTTAGACTTTGGCACAGTAATCTATGTTGTATGGGAAAAAGGTTTGTAAATAATCTTTACAGGATATTGAATAGTAATATGATTGGACCTGAGATAAACAAAAAGCACACCAGTTCCAAAGACTGTTGACATGAAAAACAAACTGTTTCCTTATTCATAGGATGAGATGTGAGGAAATAACTTTTCAAAAACTTTTTCAGATTCTTAACCTACATCATTACCAGATGTTCAGTGTACATTTTAACACTCAGTGGCAATAATGCTCAAACTATACATTTCTAATATGCGCACCCTGATTAAAGCTGACCGAAGGTGCCGTTGCATAGTCACTGCAGGTTGAGAGAGAACCATCTGAAACACATAATAACAGATAATCAGATAAGAATCATACAACAGCCATGACCAATATTATATTCAGCAGCATCTCAATCAAATATCCAGTAAACTCTTTTTCCCTGCTACAAAAGGAAAACCCAGTCAAACCTAAATGCAAGCTAAATGCATTTTTATTTAGAATTTACTAATTATATTGCAGCCCAGAAGTTATACAATCCTCACAGAATAATTGTAGGCTACAGGTCAAAGAAGGGAACAACTGAAACTATAGATGGGACAATTTTGCCAAGCCTGAGAGCTTCTCAACATTCTGTTTCCCTATAAATTTCAGAACATTTGACCATTGTACTACATGCTTTAAGTTTTAATATATTACAACACACAGGTTCCTCTGAACACTGAACTTTCAATTTCTAACCATTTTTTAAAAAGTTGTTGATGCTCAGGCTTGGAATAATTTCAAGACAGAGATCAATATACTTTCAAATATGAAGAGATTTGGAATACTACAGGAAAGTCAAGATGGCACAATAAACTAACCATAGTTTTAATGAATGGTGAACCAGACTCAAAGGCTTGAATAATCTAAAGATTAGAGTTGAAGCTCAACTACATGCTTATTGTCATCTGACTGTACATATACACAAACATATGTTGTGGAAGGTTTCCTGACACAATATGTAGAGCTGTACTTGATCTAGTATCAGGAAAGGAACCTGGTCAATTGTCAAGTTTCTCAGTGGGAGAGCATTTTGGAGATAGTGATCATAATTCTATCTCCTTTACCATAGCATTGGAGAGGGATAGGAACAGACAAGTCAGGAATACGTTTAATTGGAGCAAGGGGAAATATGATGCTGTCAGGCAGGAACCTGGGAACATAAATTGGGAGCAGATGCTCTCAGGGAAATGTATGGCAGAAATGTGGCAAACGTAAAGGGGATATGTGCATGGCTTTCTGCATAGATATATTCCAATGAGACAGGGAAAGGATGGTAGGGTACAGGAAGAAAAGAAAAGCTTTCAAAAGATTAAAAAACCTAGGTAATGATAGACATCTAGAAAATTATAAGGCTAGCAGGAAGGAGTTTAAGAATGAAATTAAGAGAGCCAAAAGGGTCCATGAGAAGGCCTTGGTGAGCGAGATTAAGGAAAACCCCAAGGCATTCTACAAGTATGTGAAGAGCAAGAGGATAAGACATGAGAATAGGACCACTCAAGTGTGACAGTGGAAAAATATGTATGGAACCGCAGGAGGTAGCGGAGGTACTTAATGAATACTTTGCTTCAGTATTCACTATGGAAAAGGACCTTGGCAATTGTAGGGATGACTTACAGTTGACTAGAAAGCTTGAGCATAAAGACATTAAGAAAGAGGATGTTCCTCCAAGAAACTCATATTCGTTGTTTTGATACTCTCGGCTTCTGTCAAAGTGGGCGGGTCAGCATTTTCATTCATCCTTTGCCGCTAAAGCTAGGGGAGTTTCCATTCTTATTAACTCAAATATTCCTTTTGAACTCCATAATAAAGTATCTGATACAAATGGCCGTTTTATTATTGTTTCTGGTAAACTATATAACACTAAAGTTGCACTAGCAAACCTGTATGCCTCCAACTTTGACGATGTTAACTTTTTTGAACGGTTTTTTTCCTCACTACCAGACTTAAACTCATACTCTCTTATACTGGGTGGTGACTTCAACTGTTGGTTGGATCCTAAACTGGATCGATCGTCCTCTGTTACCAGATCACCTACTAAATCTGCCTTAGCTATCCAATCGTTTCTCTCTAATTTTGGTATCTCTGATATATGGCGTTTCCTCCATCCTACGGAGAGAGATTATTCTTTTTTCTCACATGTTCACCATACCTTCACTAGAAATGACTATTTCTTACTCGATAACCAACTTATCCCATTTGCCCATTCTTGTGACTATCAGAGTATACTGATTTCTGACCATGCCCCAATTACCCTCTCTCTGAACTTTCCTGGTCTCCCTCAGAGGAATAAACACTGGCGGTTTAATTCAACTTTATTATCGGATGATGATCTTGTAAAATTTATTAAGGATCAGATAACCTTTTATTTTAACACTAATACATCACCTGAAGTGCCATCCCAGATTGTCTGGGATGCCATGAAAGCATATCTGAGGGGTCAAATAATCTCTTACACAGCAAATCTCAACAGAAGATCCCGTGCAGATCGATCAGACCTCATTAACCAGATTAAAGATTTGGATCAAATATATGCCCAAACTAAATTTAACCTTCTGTCCACTCAACCTGTCAAACGCCAACTTCTCGAAAGCAAGAGTCGCTTTTACATTCATGGGGATAAGTCTGGTAAATTCCTAGCCAATCAGCTGAGGCGCTCCAAAGCCAAACAACATATTACAAAGATCCGGAAGGAGAACGGAGACTTTACATTGGATCATTTAGAAATTAATGACGCATTTAAAAATTTTTATTCTCGGCTTTATTCCTCTGAATCTCTGAATGACAATATCTCTGTGGATCAATTTTTACAGAATCTGAATATCCCCTCACTTTCATCTGATTTCAAAGCCAAACTCAATGCACCTATATCACCAGAAGAAATATCTTTTGCAATTTCTGCACTGTCCTCAGGGAAATCTCCTGGACCTGATGGGTTCCCTGTGGAATTTTATAAATCATTCTCTTCACTTCTTTCTCCTCAGTTACTTTCAGTATTATCTGACTCGTTTAATTACGGCAAATTGCCACCCTCTTTCAATGAGGCATCTATTATTCTTCTTTTAAAAAAGGGCAAAGACCCAACAGAGTGTTCCTCGTACAGGCCGAACTCTCTGCTCAATGTTGATGTAAAGATCTTAGCTGAAGTGTTGGCTCATAGATTAGAAACCGTTATTCCCTCCATTATCTCTGATGACCAAACAGGCTTTATTAAAAACCGTCTCCCTTTTTTTAACATTCGGCGTCTATTTAATATTTTATACTCAGTTCCAACTGGGACTCCTGAATGTGTTATCTCCCTTGATGCGGAGAAAGCATTTGATCGTATAGAGTGGAACTACCTTTTTGCAGTCTTAGAAAAATTTGACCTCGGCCAAAGTTTCATCTCTTGGATCCAATTGCTGTACCTGTGTCCTACTGCTTCTGTTCTAACTAATTTTCAGAAATCCCAAGTATTTAATCTCAAACGTGGCACCCGTCAGGGATGCCCCTTAAGTCCCTTTCTCTTTGATTTGGCTATAGAACCTCTGGCGATAGCATTTCGAAATTGTCCTGAATTGACCGGGATTTGGAGAGGGGGTGTTGAGCATAAAGTTTCTCTCTATGCTGATGACTTATTACTCTTTCTCTCAAATCCGTCTACATCCTTACCTCTAATGTTTTCACTTCTTGACCAGTTTAGCCAGATCTCTGGCTATAAACTCAACTTACATAAGAGTGAACTTTTCCCAATTAATAAAGAAGCACAAGAACTAATATTTCGTGATCTCCCTTTTAAAGTAGTCCATAATCAATTTACTTATCTTGGAATTACAGTCACAAGGAAGTTTAAAGATCTCTTTCATGAAAACTTTGTCAATCTTTCATATGCTATGAAACAGAGTCTGGTACAATGGTCACCTCTATCTATGTCCTTGGTAGGTCGAATTAATGTTGTTAAAATGTATGTTCTCCCCAAATTTTTATACTTATTTCAATCTATCCCAATTTTTATTCCTAAATCTTTTTTTGATTCCTTAGACTCTATTATTTTGTCATATCTGTGGCAGAATAAGCACTCTAGAATTAATAAAATCCACCTCCAAAAATCTAAAAAAGAGGGTGGCATAGCTTTACCTAACTTTCGCTTATATTACTGGGCAGCTAATATACGTTGTGCTGCCTTCTGGTCTTTCTTCCACGGTCAACCCGAGTGCCCTAACTGGGTGGCAATGGAGTTGAGCTCCACTAAAGAATTATCTATATCTGCACTTCTTGGCTCTGCACTCCCTAGCAGTCTGCCCAGATCAATAGCTAATCCTCTGGTTAGACACACTTTGTGTATATGGGTTCAGTTCAGGAAATGCTATGGTTTCCAGGGGTTTTCTGTTTCTAGCCCTGTCGAACATAATCACCTTTTTTTACCTACTACGTACGATTCAGCATTCCATGTTTGGTACAGGAAGGGCATTAGACATTTTGAAGATCTCTTCATTGATAACCGCTTCACTTCTTTTCAGCAGCTCTCCGTTAAATTCAACCTGCCTAACGCTCACTTTTTCAGATATCTCGAAATCCGACACTTTACTGCTCCTTTAATTCCTAACTTTCCTGAAATGCCTGCGAAAAATGCTATGGACCTATTTCTTTCCATTAATCCACTAGGTAAAGGTTTAATTTCAATTATCCGAGATAAACCAGCAGCCTTACGACGGGCCCCTGTGGATAAAATTAAAATGGCCTGGGAGCAGGATTTAAATATCTCCTTATCCGAGGAGATCTGGGACTCAGTTCTCAAATCGGTTAACTCAACCTCCCTTTGTGCTCGCCATTGCCTTTTACAGTTTAAGATTGTTCATAGAGCCCATATGTCTAAATCTAAACTATCTTGATTCTACCCTGGCATTAGTCCGCTCTGTGATAAATGCAAGAGGGGCGTGGCCTCTCTCATCCATATGTACTGGTTCTGTCCTAGCTTAGAGAAATTCTGGAAAGATGTCTTCACTACATTATCGGGTATTCTGAATCAGCACCTAGAACCTAACCCCTTAATTGCTCTGTTCGGTTTTTGGGGCAAGACAGATTTATGTCTGGGTCCGACCAAATGCCGAATACTATCCTTTGCCTCTCTCCTGGCTAGACGCTTGATCCTCCTTAGATGGAGAGATGTTGCCCCGCCCGCTCATGCGCAATGGCTTAACGACATTATGGCCTGCTTGGACCTCGAAAAAATTCATTATTCAGTTCTTAATTCGGATCTAAAGTTCCATAAGGTCTGGGGACCTTTTATCGAGTACTTTCATAACCTTCCTCTTGACTAGGGTTTTTTTTTTTCTTTTTTTTTTCTCTTCTTTTCAGTCCTTTGCTTTCAGCTCCCTTTTGTTTCTGGTAGTAGGCATTATTATCCTCTGTTGCTAAGTGTATTCACAGTCTGGGAGTTTGACTGTCCGGACTTATACTCTTTATACTGTGTGGTGGTTGGTCTGGAGTTGTTGTTGTTTTTTTCTTGTGTTGTGGGGCTTGGGGAGGACACTAAGCTCACTTGTCTTTAATTTAGGTGCTTTTTTGTTAAATTCTCTTCCTTTGTAGCATATTGTTATTGTATGCTTAATCTTGCACTGTATTAATGCTCCTCATTGGGATTTGGGGTTCTTAATTTTGTAAAATGTTTTGAAAAACTAATTTTAAAAAAATTTTTAAAAAAGAGGATGTGCTGGAGCTTTTGGAAAGCATCTTGTTGGATAAGTCACCGGGATCAGATGAGATATACCCCAGGGTACTGTGGGAGGCAAGGGAGAAGATTGCTGAGCCTCTGGTGATGATCTTTGCATCATCAATGGGGACAGGAGAGGTTCCAGAGGATTGTAGGGTTGCAGATGTTGTTCTCTTATTCAAGAAAGGAAGTAGAGATAGCCCAGGAAATTATAGACCAGTGTGTCTTACTTCAGTGGTTGGTAAGTTGATGGAGAAGATCCTGAGAGGCAGAATTTATGAATATTTGGAGAGGTATACTATGATTAGGAATAGTCAGCATGGCTTTGTAAAGGGCAGGTCATGCCTTATGAGCCTGATTGAATTTTTTGAGGATGTGACTAAACACATTGATGAAGGAAGAGCAGTAGATGTAGTGTATATAGATTTCAGCAAGGCATTTGATAAGGTACCCCATGCAAACTTCTTGAGAAAATAAGGAGGCATGGGATTCAAGGGGACCTTGCTTTGTGGAACCAGAAATAGCTTGCCCACAGAAAGCAAAGAGTGGCTGTAGATGGGTCATGTTCTGCAGGGAGGTTAGTGACCAGTGGTGTGCCTCAGGGATCTGTTCTGGGACCCCTTCTCTTCGTGGTGTTTATAAATGACATGAATGAGGAAGTGGAGGGATGGGTTAGTACGTTTGCTGATGACACAAAGGTCAGGGGTGTTGTGGATAGTGTGGAGGGCTGTCGGAGATTACAGAGGGACATCAATAGGATGCAAAACTGGGTTGAGAAGTGGCAGAAGGAGTTCAACCCAGATAAGTGTGAGGTGGGTTTATTTGGGTCGGTCAAATATGATGGCATAATATAGTATTAATGGTAAGACTCTTGGCAGTGTGGAGGATCAAAGGATTCTTGGGGTCCAAGTCTACAGGGCACTCAAAGCTGCTGCGCAGGTTGACTCTGTGGTTAAGAAAGCATACGGTGTATTGGCCTTCATCAACTGTGGGATTGAGTTCAAAAGCTGAGAGGTAATTTACAGCTATATAGGACCCTGGTCAGTCCCCACTTGGAGTACTGTGCTCAGTTCTGGTCACCTCACTACAGGATGGCTGTGGAAACCATAGAAAGGGCGCAGAGATTTACAAGGATGTTGCCTGGATTGGGGAGCATGTCTTATGAGAATATGTTGAGTGAACTTCGCCTTTTCTCCTTAGAGTGACAGAGGATGAGAGGTGACCTGAAAGAGGTGTATAAGATAATGAGAAGCACTGATCTTGTGGATAGTCAGATGAATATGCTTTTAAATTTTAAGAGATTTGTAATAGTACAGGAAAGTTAAGATGGTACAAATAATCAGTCATGATTTTACTGACTCTGAACCAGACTCAAAGGCTTGAATAATCTAAAGATTAAAACTGAATCTCAACTTCATGTTTATGTCATCTGACAGTGCATATATACAAATGAAACAACACTCCTCTGCTTGTATACATGTACAGTCAGATGATGAGTTTTATTTATCAGATGTATATCAAAACATAACAACAAACACTGAAAAGTGTTGGTTTCTCATCAATTACCAACATTGTACGAGGTCTGTGCTGAGAGACAGCCAATGAGTGTTGCCATGCTTCCAGCACTAATATTGCATGTGCACAACTCACTAAACCCAACCCATATGGGTTCAGAATGTTGGAGTAAATTCAAGCACCTGGAAGTAACCCACATGGTCATGGGAGAATGTACAAACTCCTTTTAGACAGCAGTGGCAATTGTACCCCAATCAATGATTACTGCCACTATAAAGTGATTACACTAAACATTACGCTATCGTGCTGCCCACCTTTGCTCTTCAGTCTTACAATGCTACACTCATATGCTGTCTGGGACCGCCCTCCATTTGTAGACCACTAACTTCCAGTTCCCAATGATGCTTTATAGCTCAGCTATATCTACTTTGGCCACATCTTCACTTCATGGATCCAACAATCATCATAGTTTGGATCTTAACAATCACCAACCTCTTCAACCTTGGTATACCTTTTTCTCCTCATCACAATCAAAGCTACTTTGCCACCCGCAGAACTCCAACATGATCTTCTGGAATTTAGATTTCCTGAATTCACTTCACCATTGAAAATTAGCTCTTTGGTCCGCATTAAACAAAGCAGTCTTGAGACAGCTTGAATGAGCCATCGGTGCAAAACATAGTATCATAATAAAAATATAATTTCTTTGCTCAAACTCTGGAACAGTGTAGAGATAAGCCTGGCCATTATCCTTGTTCACAAGTAATTAAAGTATGATTGAGGAACAAGAACAACTTTTTAGTGTCTAGTTAATAATCAATGACAAATACTTGATAAAGCCACCACTTCATATATTGATTGCCTAATCATTTCAAAAGTTCAAAGTAAAATTATTATCAAAGTACATATATGTCACCATATACTTATAATCCTGAGTTTCATTTTCTTGTGCAGTAAATCCAAGAAACACAACTGAATCAATGAGATGATTCCGCCCCATTACGGAATCACCATGACCTGGAGCACTCAGACAAAACCCACACAGTTACAGGGAAAACATACAAGCTCCTTACAGACAGCAATAGGAATCAAACTCCAATTGGTAATAGCTGGGACTGCAAAGCAATTACACTAACAGTTACACTGCGTGCCACCCACTACTGCTTCTCTGTCTTATGTCCCTATATCTATATGATATTGGGCAATCCCCTCCACTGAGGGACCACTACTCTTCCAGTTTACAAAGATGGGCTTGCTTTGCAGCCCAGACATATCTATTCTGGCCACAACCATATTTCATGGTTCAAATATACTTCAAATACTCATAATCACCAATCTTACCAATCTTTTTCTCCTATTCACATTCAGTGTATTTCTGAATTATGGTGTGGGCAGTAAGGACAGGGCTGCCTTCCTAGACATCCAAATCATTTTCCATAACACAAGCCCTTTTTAAATCCCATGTAATAAGTAGAGATGCATTCCTAAGAGATGCTTTCTTTCCAAACTGTAATGTCCCCATAGGTGCCCAATGTTTCTGCTTCTTCAGAAGAGCGTATACAACACATTTTGAAACTCCTGTATGCCACAAAATTTCTACTTGGGAGAGACCTTGCTGATGCAGGATGACCATCCTATGTCTTGTTTACGTGCTCCCTCTTGCCATGCTGAAAGAACTGATGACTTGAAAAGGTAAACTGTCATAACTTATACACCCTTAGATTTTAGGTTTGGGGGTATGGAATGTCTAGGAATGGGTAACACTTCTGATGGCATGCTTGATGTACTCCATCCAGGGGCAGCTCATACACCTTTGGTCCCCATCTGCCACCTAGCTCTCACCTGTGGCTCCAAGTAACTGCTTGTCATAGCCCGGTACACTACATCAACAAGCAGACTAAACCAGTTGAGGGTAGCCAGCAACCTCCAACCCCAATGAGATAAGGATACGCCTACCACAAAATGAGAAGCCAGTTCTAGCAGACTTGGCAGATGAAGTCAACTATAAGACCAACGGCCAAGAAGGCAGTGCTGGAACTCTTCATCGGCATGACAAGCCACAGAAGGCATTATGACTATACAAAGCAGACGAGGAAGTCTCTCCAGTTATGACATTTTCATACCACTGGACCAAACTTTTTGAGGCTGAGGCAGTGGAACTGCTCCAATTCAACAGCTTTTTCACAACAAAACTCCTCCTGCACAGGTGATGCACCATCAATAACTCTTGGAGACGGGAGGTGAACAATAGGCTTTTATTAGCAGCAAAACAGAGCACGGCATCGCGGAGACTGAGGGAGGAGCAGTGCCTCCAATCGCCTTTATACAGGTTTCTGTGGGAGGAGCCACAGGAGCAGTCAGCAGAGGGGCGTGTCCAGACAGGTATACATAGTTTACCACAACAGGTTTACATCATTGTCGGAAACAGACAACCAACCTTCAGCCAGTTACATTCCTTCTACAGCCTTTTCTGTTTTAGTTAATCAATTTAGCTCATATAACTCATTATGTCATTCATCATTAGCACCCATTTGTTATCTTTGTTTAATCATGCACTGGGCTATATACACCCAAAAAGTAATCAAGTTTTTATTTGAAAAGTGGTCTATTATTTATTATGGGAAGCATCTGAGGCATCACTGACTGGCAGAGCACCACCAAATGCATTGAGTTCTTTCTCCTTGCATGGGAGTTTTTCCTTTCATTATTGCTGATTTGGTCTTGGTTGGCCATAGAACAGAGCAGGCAGTATGGTAAATATGGTAGTGGAACGCTCTTCCTGTAGGATATGGGAATTCATGGAACTTGATAGTCTCCATGATGGCTACAACTGTGGGACCTGCAGCCAATTCCAGCTCCCGAAAGGCCACATTAGGGAGCAAGAGCTGGAGTTGGATAAACTAAGGATCATCCAGGAGGCAGAACAATTGATAGATAAGACTTTTGAGCAGGTGGTTACATCCAGAATGCAGAATTCAGGAAGTAGCTGGGTGAACACTGAGAGAGGCAAAAGGAGAAAGAAGACAGTGCAGGGTCCACCTGGGGCCATTGCCCCTCAGCAACAGGTACACAACTTTGGATACTGCTGAGGGGGAATGACCTATCTGGGCAAGGCAGCAGCAGCCAGACCAATAGCAGTGCGGTCGGCTTTGAGCCTCAGAAGAGTAGAGTTAAGTCAGGTGGAGCAATAGTCATAGTGGACAGGTGGGAGATTCTGTGGCAAAAGGTTAGTTTGCAGGTGCAGTAGGCTATCAAGAAGGCAAATGGAATGTTGGCCTTCATTGCTGGAGGGATTGAATTTAAAAGCAGGGAGGTTATGCTGCAACTGTACAAGGTACTGGTAAGGCCACACCTGGAGTATTGCATGCAGTTATGGTCTCCTTGCTTGAGGAAAGATATACTGGCTTTAAAAGCAGTGCATAGGATGTTCATCAGGTTGATTCCAGAGATGAGGGGACTAGACTATGAGGAGAGATTAAGTCGCCTGGGTTTGTACTCACTGGAATTCAGAAGAATGAGAGGAGATCTTATAGAAACATATAAAATTATGAAAGGGATAGATAAGATAGAGGCAGGAAAGTTGTTTCCATTGATAGATGAAACTAGAACAAGGGGACATAGCCTCAAGATTCGGTAGAGTAGATTTAGGTCAGAGATGAGCAGGAACTGCTTCTCCCAGGGAGTGGTGAACCTGTGGAATTCTCTGCCCAATGAAGCAGTGTAGGATACCTCAGTAAATATACTTAAGGGTGGATAGATTTTTGCGTAGTAGGGGAATTAACGGTTATGAGAAATAGGCAGATAGGTGGAGATGAGACCATGGCCATCATCTTATTGAATGGTGGAGCAGACTCAATCGGTTAGATGGCCTACTCCTGCTCCTATTTCTTATGTTCTTATGAACTGTGTGAGGATAGGACCAATCAGGTGTGATAGTGGAAAAGTATGCATGGAATCAGAGGAGGAGGTGGAGGTACTTAATTAATAATTTGCTTCAGTATTTACCAGAGATAAGGACCATGACAATTGTGAGGTTGACTTACAGCAGACTGAAATGTTTGAGAATATAAACATTAAGAAAGAGGATATGCTGGAGCTTTTGAAAAGCATTAGGTTAGATCAGTCGCTGGGTCTGGATGAGATATATCCCAGGCTAAGGTGGGAAGCAAGGGAGGAGATTGCTGAGCCTCTGGCGATGATCTTTACATCATCATAAGGACGGGAGAAGTACCAGAGGATTGGAGGGTTGCACATGTTTTTCCTTTGTTCAAGAAAGGGAGAAGAGATAACCCAGGAAATTACAGACCAGTAGCTCTTACTTAAGTGACAGGCAAATTGTTGGAGAAGATCCTGAGAGGCAGGATTTATGGGCATTTTGGAGAGACATAACCTGATTAGGGAAAGTCAGCATGACTTTTTCAAGGGCTGGTCTTCTCTTACAAGCCTGATTAAATTCTTTGAGGATGTAACAAAACGCATTAATGAAGGTAGAGCAGTGGATGTAGTGTGTATGGATTTCAGTAAGGCATTTGATAAGGTTTCCCATGCAAAGCTCATTCAGAAAGTAATGAGGCATATGGTCCAAGGAGATCTTGCTTTGTGGATCCAGAATTGGCTTGCCACAGAAGGCAAAGGGAGGCTATAGATGGTTCTTATTCTGCATGGAGGTTGGTGATCAGTGGTGTTCCATAGTGATCTGTTCTGGGATCCTTCATCTTTGTGGTTTTTATAAGTGACCTGGATGAGGAATTAGAAGGGTGGGTTAGTAAGTTTGATGATGACACAAATTTGGGGGTGTTGTGGTTAGTCTAGAGAGTTGTCAGAGGTTACAGAGTGATATTGATAGGATGCAGACCTGGGCTGAGAAGTGGCAGATGGAGTTCAACACAGATAAGGGTGAAGTGGTTCATTACAGTAGGTCAAGTTTGAAGACAAAATATAGTATTAATGGTAAGACTCTTGGAAATGTGGAGGATCTGAGAGATCTTGGGGTCCGTGTCCATAGGACACTCAAAGCCGCTGTGCAGGTTGAAAGTGTTGTTAAGAAGGCGTATGGTATGTTGGCCTTCATTAATTATCAGATTGAGTTCAAGAGTCATGAAGTAATGTTACAGCTATATAAGACCTTAGTTAAGACCCCACTTGGAGTACCGTGTTCAGTTCTGGTTACCTTACTACAGGAAGGATGTGGATACTATAGAGAGAGTGCAGAGAAGATTTGCAAAGATGCTGCTGGACTAGAGGGCATGCCTTATAAGAATAGATTGAACTTGGCCTTTTCTCCTTGGAACAACAAAGAGTGAGAGGTGACCTGATAAAGGTGTATAAGATGATGAGAGGCATTGATCGTGTGGATAACCAGGGGCTTTTTACCCTAGGGCTGAAATAGCTAACATGAGGGGGCATAGTTTCAAACTGCTTGGAAGTAAGAACAAGGAGGAAGTTAGAGGTAAGTTTTTCACACAGTGAGTGGTGGGTGCTAGAATGCACTGCTGGCGATCGTGTTGGAGCCAGATACAATAGGATCTTTTAAGAGACACGTGGAACTTAGAAAAATAGAGGGCTATATGGTAGGGAAATTCTAAGCAGTTTCAAAAGTAGGTTACATAGTCGGCACAACATTGTGGGCTGAAGTGCTAGTAATATGCTGTAGATTTCTATGTTTTATGTTTCTTTTATCAAAATACAACTTCTCTGTAATATTTAATGTTTTTGGAAAATGAATGTTAGTGAATCTAAAATTTTCTTTTATTGACACACCAATGCAGAAGACAAAACATAAATATCTAAAACAAAGTTTATATTAAAAAAAACAAGGGTGCCGAAGACTCTTACACAGCACTGTATGCCTTATTGTCTTATGGAAAAGAGGGTTGCAAATAATCTTCACGGGATTTTGCATAATATGATTAGACCTGGGATAAATAAAAACACACTAGTTCCAAAGACTATTGCCATGAAACACAAACTGTTTCCTTCTTCATAGGTTCAGACTTGAAATAACTTTCTAAACTATTGACAGATGCTTAACCTACATTACTACCAGATGTGCACTCAATGACAATGATGGTCAAATTATACATGTACCTGTAGTAGGTGCACCCTGATTAAAGGTGACTGAAGGCGAAATTGCATAATCACTGTAGACTGAGAGTGGACCAGCTGAAACACACAATGGCAGGTAATCAGACAAGCATCATACAAGTATTGACCATCATACAAGCTACGACCAGTATTCAGCATCATCTCAACCAACTATCCAATAAACTCTTAATCCCAGCTCCAAAAGGAAAACCCAAGAGCATGCAAGATGCATTTTTATTTACAATTTACTAAAAATATTGCAGTCCAGAAGTTATTCAATCCTCATAGTGTAATTGTGGGTTGCAGGTCAAACAACGGATTTCAGAATATTTGACCTTTTCAATTACAAGGAAATGGAGGATGAACTGAATAAGTATTTTACACTGTGGAAGACACTAGGAGTATGGTGGAAGTTCTAGGTGTCAAGTGTCATGAAGTGTGTTAAGTTATCATTACTAGAGAATTCTTGGGAAACTGAAAGGTATGAAGGTAGACAAGTTACCTGGACCAGATGCTGTACACCTCTGAGTTCTGAAAGAGGTGGCTGAAGAGATTGTGGAGGCATTAGTAATGATCTTTCAAGAATCACTAGATTCTGGAACAGTTCCAGAAGACTGGAAAATTGCAAATGTCACTCCACTCTTCAAGAAGGGAGAGAGGTAGACGAAAAGAAATTGTAGGCCAGTTAGTCTGACCTCAGTGGTTGGAAAGATGTTGGAGTTGATTATTAAGGATGAAGTCTCAGGGTCTTTGAAGCACATGATCAAATAGGCTGGAGTCAGCATAGTTTCCTCAAGGAAAAATCTTGCCTGACAAATCTGTTGGAATTCTTTGAAGAAATAACAAGCAGGATAGACAAAGGATAATCGGTTGATGTTGTGTACTTGGATTTTCAGAAAGCCTTTGACAAGGTGTCACACCTTTGAGGCTGCTTAACAAGCTACAAACCCATGGTATTATAGGAAAGATTCTAGCATGGATAAAGCAGTGGCTGATTGGCACAAGGCAAAGTGTGGAAATAAAGGGAGACATTTCTGATTGGCTGCTGGTGACTAGTGGTGTTCCACAGGGTCTGTGTTGGGACAGTTTCTCTTTATATAGAAACATAGAAAGCCTACAGCATAATACAGGCTCTTCAGCCCACAAAGCTGTGCCGAACATGTCCTTACTTGAGAAATTACCTAGTGTTACTCATAGCCTTGTAGTGAACTACATATACCCGTCTGGACTGCTCCTGTGGCTCCTCCCACAGACCCCTGCTGACTGCTCCTGTGGCTCCTCCCACAGACCCCTGTATAAAGGCGATTGAGGCCTGAGCCCGGCCTCATTCTCCAGGATGTAGTGTTGTTCATTCTCCCAGTCAATAAAAGCCGATATCTCGCTTCTTACGTCTCAGAGTGAGTTATTGATGGTGCATCAAGCCCTCTATTTTTCTGAGCTCCATACACTTGTCCAGAAGTCTCTTAAAAAACCCTATTGTATCTGCCTCCACCACCATGTTAATGATTTAGATGATGGAATTGATGGCTTTGTTGCAAAGTTTGCAAACAATATGAAGAGAGCTGGGGGGCGGCAGGTAGTTTTGAGGAAGTAGAGTGGCTATAGAAGGACTTAGACAGATTAGGTGAAAGACAAAGAAATGGCAGATGGAATACTGTGTTGTGACGTGTATGATCATGCACTTTGGTAGAAGAAATGAAAGGGTTGACTATGTTCTAAGTGGAGTGATAAACTGAGGTGCAAAGTGGCTTGGGAGTCCCTGCGCAGGATTCCCTAAAGGTTAATTTGCAAGTTGAATCTGTGGCGAGGAAGGCAAATGCAATGTTATAATTTGTTTACAATATAAAAGCAAGGATGTAATGTTGAGACTGGTGAGGCCTCACTTGGAGTATTATGAGGACGTTTGGGCCCCTTATCTTAGAAAGGATGTTTTAAAACTGGAGAGGGTTCAAAGAAAATTCATGAAAAGGATTCCAGGATTGACTGGCTTGTCATATGAAGAACATTTAATGGCTCTAGGCCTGTATTCACTGGAATTCAAAAAAATGAGTGGTGACCTCTTTGAAACCTATTGAATGGTGAAAGGCCTTGATAGAGGGGATAAGGAGAGGAGGTTTCTTGCAGTGGGAGAGTCCAACACCAGGTGACACAGCCTCAGAATAGAAGGGCATGCTTTCAGAACTGAGATGAGGAGGAATATCTTTAGCCAGAAAGTGGTGAATCTGTGGAATTCTCATCCACAGGCAGCAGTGGAGACCAAGTCTTTTATGTATAGTTAAGGCAGAGACTGATAGATTCTTGGTTGGTAAGGGCATGAAGGGAAATAGAGAGAAGGCAGGAGATTGAGGCTGAGAGGAAAATTGGATCAGTCATGATGAAATGGTGGAGCAGATTCAATGAGCCATATGACCTAATTCTGCTCCTATATCTTATGGTCTTATGATTGCCAAATCATTTGGAAAATTCAAAAATTCAAAGTAAAATTGTAATCAAAATAAATTTATGTCATCATATATGTACAACCCTTAGATTCATTTTTTGGGACATACATGGTAAATCCGAGAAACACAAATGATTCAATGATTGACCACACCCAACTGGACAAGCAACCAATGTGCAAAAGACAACAAACAGTGCAAATACAAATGAAAATAAAATAATAATAAATAAATATCAAAGAACATGAGATGAAGAGTCCTTGAAAGTGAATCCATTGGTTGTGGGAACAGTTCAGTTATGGGGTGAGTAAAGTTAAGTGAAGTTATCCACTCTGGGTCAAGAGCCTGATTGTTGAGGGGTGGTAACTATTCCTGAACCTGGTGGTGTGGGTCCTGACGCTCCTGATAACAGCAGTGAGATGAAAACATGGCCTAGATGGCGGAGGTCCCTGACAACGGATGCTGCTTTCCTACGACAATGCTCTATGTAGATGTGCTCAATAGTGGGAATAGCTTTACCCCAATGGACTTGATAGTGCTGGCCAGAAGAAACTGCAATCTAATCAAGGACAGGGGAAGCAGACAAGCCAGTTGTCTTTGCTTCCCACTTTTTGTGGACTTTAAACTGATTCCTGCTCTTGGATAATCTAATCAGAGCAACTAAATGTGGATACAGGAAGCTTCAGGCAATGATCTGCTAAACCTGAGACCATTCTCAAAACAAGTAGCCATTTGTTAAGTAAAGGGTGTGAACTCTGAACTGATTCTTGACTTTAGGACAATCTAATCAGAGCTATAAACATGAGACCATTCTCAGCGGAGTAGCTACTTGTTATGTAAAATGCCAGACCTGCAATCTATAATCTCGTTAGACTCTGTCTGAGTAGTCTCATTTAACTGGTTTGGACCAGTCAGAGTGTAAAGACACAAATACACAAGGCTGGGGTGAGCAGAGCCATGAAACAATGTTGGTTGTAGCCCTGTACAATGATCAATAAGAAGGTGACCCAAGAAGGTCAGGTGACCTTAAGTCAATGAGATGAAGATCTAATAGTTCAATTGATGAGGAACAGTACAAGACTCAGGAGCTCCAAATACGCAGGGCGATAACTCTCCAGCAGCCAGAAACCAATCACCATGGATAAGGAGGACCCCGTGGACATGTGAAGATCGGGACCATGAGGAAAGCCTGGCCAGCGTAGACCAGGTGACTGGTGTTTATGCCAGCTGATTGGGGCCTGGAAGTAAGGAAATTGACCATCCAATTATAACAGGAGGTATTGATCCAAAGGATTGAAACTTATTGATTAGTTTTGAAGGGATGATGGCATTGAACACCCAAATGTAGCTAATGGAGGATCCTGATGTTTACATCTTTGCTGACCAAATATTCCAAAGTTGACTGAAGAGACAATGAAACAACATCTACTGTGGCAACACACACAAAGTGCTGGAGGAATTCATCAGGCCAAAAACAGTACAGTTGATGATTCAGGCTGAGACCCTTCAGCAGGACTGCAGGGAAAAAAAGATGAGGAGTCAGTGTAAGGTGGGGGGAGAGGAGGAAGAAACACAAGGTGATAGATGAAACCAGAAGGGGTGGGAAGGGTGAAGTAAAGAGTTGGGAAATTGTTTGGTGAAAGAGATGCAAGGCTAGAGGAGGGGGAGTTTGATATGAGAGGACAAAGAGGAAGAATGAAAAGGGGGAGAAGCACCAGGGAGTGGAGATGGGCAGGTAAGGAGGTAAGGTGAGAGAGGGAAATGGGAATGGGGAAGTTCAAGAAATTGATGTTTAAACCATTAGGTAGGAGGCTACCCAGACAGAATACATCATGTTGCTCCTCCATTCTGAGTTTGGCCTCATCATGACAGTAGAGGAGGCCATGGACCGACATGTCGGTATGGGAATGATCTGGATGATGGGGTGGTAAATTGGATTAGTAAGTATGCTGATGATACTAAGGTAGGAGGTGTTGTGGATAATGAGGTGGGTTTTCAAAGCTTGCAGGGAGATTTATGCCGGTTAGAAGAATGGGCTGAACGTTGGCAGATGGAGTTTAATGCTGAGAAGTGTGAGGTTCTACATTTTGGCAGGAATAATCCAAATAGAACATACAGGGTAAATGGTAGGGCATTGAGGAATGCAGTGGAACAGAGAGATCTAGGAATAACAGTGCATAGTTCCCTGAAGGTGGAGTCTCATGTAGATAGGGTGGTGAAGAAGGCTTTTGGAACGCTGGCCTTTATAAATCAGAGCATTGAGTACAGAAGTTGGGATGTAATGTTAAAATTGTACAAGGCATTGGTAAGGCCAAATTTGGAATATTGTGTACAGTTCTGGTCATCGAATTATAGGAAAGATATCAATAAATTAGAGAGAGTGCAGAGACGATTTACTAGGATGTTACCTGGGTTTCAGCACTTAAGTTACAGAGAAAGGTTGAACAAGTTAGGTCTCTATTCATTGGAGCGTAGAAGGTTGAGGGGGGATTTGATCGAGGTATTTAAAATGTTGAGAGGGATAGATAGAGTTGACGTGAATAGGCTGTTTCCATTGAGAGTAGGGGAGATTCAAACGAGAGGACATGATTTGAGAGTTAGGGGGCAAAAGTTTAAGGGAAACACGAGGGGGTATTTCTTTACTCAGAGAGTGATAGCTGTGTGGAATGAGCTTCCTGTAGAAGTAGTAGAGGCCAGTTCAGTTGTGTCATTTAAGGTAAAATTGGATAGGTATATGGATAGGAAAGGAGTGGAGGGTTATGGGCTGAGTGCGGGTAGGTGGGACTAGGTGAGATTAAGAGTTCGGCACGGACTAGGAGGGCCGGAATGGCCTGTTTCCGTGCTGTGATTGTTATATGGTTATATGGTTATATGGAACGGGAAGTGAAATTAAAATGGGTGGCCACTGGGATATTCCACCTTTTCTGGCAGACTGAGCATAGGTGCTTGGCAATGCAGTCTCCCAATCTACATTGGGTCTCACCAACCTACAGGAGGCCACATTGGGAGTACCAGATACAATAGATGACCCCAATAGCCTCTCAGATGAAGTGTCACCTCATCTGGAAGGACTGTTTGGAGCCCTGAATGGTAGTGATAGAGGAGGTATAGGGGCAGGTGTAGCACTTGTTCACTGAAAATCTATGCTCTGCCTGCCAGAAAAAAGCAGGATCTGGCAGTGGCACCCATTTTAATTCTACTTCCCATTCCCACATCTCTTTTTCTCCAGTCCTGAGGAAGGGTCTTGGTCCAAAACATTGACTGCACTCTTTTCCTAGATGCTGCCTGGCCTGCTGAATTCCTCCAGTATTTTGTACATATTGCACAGATTTCCAGCATCTGCAGATTTTCTCCTGTTTGCAGTTGGACATCTACTGTGGACTTGTGACAGTGGCAAATTGAAGTAAATCCATATCATTTCTAAGTTGATATGTTTTCTCACCAACCTCTCAAAATACTTTATTATGGTGGATGTATGCAAGTGCAACTGGATGATAGTAACTGAAGCAGATTATCACATTCTTCTTCAGCACCACTATAATAAAAGCCTGTTTGAAGCAGATTGTACTTCAGACTATTGACGCAAGAGGTTGAAGATATTGTTAAACATTCCAGCTAGTTGACAGCACAGGTCTTTATTATTTGCTCAGTAACTCATCTGAAACGGATGCTTTCTGTGGGTTCACCCTCCAGAAGGATGCTCTCACATCAACCTCAGAGACTAATATCAAAGGGTCATTGGAGGCTGTAGGAGGTTGAGAGGAGTCTTCCTTGTTTTGACAGGCAAAATGAACACAGAAGGCATTGAGCTCATCTGGAAGCAAAGACTGGTGTCATCTCCAAAGTCACTTGGTTTTTCTTTGTAAAAGGATTGATACCTGGAATTATGATGTTGTAGCTATTAGTGAAACATGGTTGCAGGAAGGGTGTGATTGGCAACTAAATATTCCTGGATTTAGTTGCTTCAGGTGTGATAGAGTAGGAAGGACCAGAGGAGGAGGTGTTGCATTGCTTGTCCGAGAAAATCTTATGGCGGTGCTTTGGAAGGATAGATTACAGAGCTCCTCTAGGGAGGCTATTTGGGTGGAATTGAGGAATGGGAAAGGTGTAGTAACACTGATAGGAGTGTATTATAGGCCACCTAATGGGGAGCGTGAGTTGGAAGAGCAAATGTGTAAGGAGATAGCAGATATTTGTAGTAAACACAAGGTGGTGATTGTGGGTGATTTTAATTTTCCACACATAGATTGGGAAGCTCATTCTGTAAAAGGGCTGGATGGTTTAGAGTTTGTGAAATGTGTCCAGGATAGCTTTTTGCAACAATACATAGAAGTACCGACTAGAGATGGGGCAGTGTTGGATCTCCTGTTAGGGAATGCGATAAGTCAGCTGACAGATGTATGTGTTGGGGAGCACTTCGGGTCCAGTGATCACAATAGCATTAGCTTCAATATAATTATGGAGAAGGACAGGACTGGACCTAGAGTTGAGATTTTTGATTGGAGAAAGGCTAACTTTGAGGAGATGCGCAGGGATTTAGAGAGAGTGGATTGGGTCAAGTTGTTTTATGGGAAGGATGTAATAGAGAAATGGGGGTCATTTAAGGGTGAAATTATGAGGGTACAGAACCTTTATGTTCCTGTTCGGTTGAAAGGAAAGGTTAAAGGTTTGAAAGCGCCATGGTTTTCAAGGGATATTAGAAACTTGGTTCGAAAAAAGAGGTATGTCTACAATAGATATAGGCAGCATGGAGTAAAGGAATTGCTTGAGGAATATAAAGAATGTAAAAGGAAACTTAAGAAAGAGATTAGAAAAGCTAAAAGAAGTTACGAGTTTGGTTTGGCAAATAAGGTGGAAGTAAATCCGAACGGCTTCTACAGTTATATTAAAAGCAAGAGGATAGTGAGGGATAAAATTGGTCCCTTAGAGAATCAGGGTGGTCAGCTATGTGTGGAGCCGAGGGAGATGGGAGAGATTTTGAACAATTTCTTCTCTTCGGTATTCACTAAGGAGAAGGATATTGAATGATGTAAGGTGTGGGAAACAAGTAAGGAAGTTATGGAACCTATGACAATTAAAGAGGTGGAAGTACTGGCGCTTTTAAGAAATTTAAAAGTGGATAAATCTCCGGGTCCTGACCGGATATTCCCCAGGACCTTGAGGGAAGTTTGTGTAGAGATAGCAGGAGCTCTGACGGAGATCTTTCAAATGTCATTAGAAACGGGGATTGTGCCAGAGGATTGGCGTTTTGCTCATGTGGTTCCATTGTTTAAAAAGGGTTCTAGAAGTAAGCCTGGCAATTATAGACCTGTCAGTTTGACATCAGTGGTGGGTAAATTAATGGAAAGTATTCTTAGAGATAGTATTTATAATTATCTGGATAGACAGGATCTGATTAGGAGTAGCCAGCATGGATTTGTGCGTGGAAGGTCATGTTTGACAAACCTTATTGAATTTTTTGAAGTAGTTACGAGGAATGTTGACGAGGGTAAGGCAGTGGATGTAGTCTATATGGACTTCAGCAAGGCCTTTGACAAAGTTCCACATGGAAGGTTAGTTAAGAAGGTTCAGTCATTAGGTATTAATGCTGGAGTAATAAAATGGATTCAACAGTGGCTAGATGGGAGATGCCAGAGAGTAGTGGTGGATAATTGTTTATCGGGATGGAGGCCGGTGACTAGCGGGGTGCCTCGGGGATCTGTTTTGGGCCCAATGTTGTTTGTAATATATATAAATGATCTGGATGATGGGGTGGTAAATTGGATTAGTAAGTATGCTGATGATACTAAGGTAGGAGGTGTTGTGGATAATGAGGTGGGTTTTCAAAGCTTGCAGGGAGATTTACGCCGGTTAGAAGAATGGGCTGAACATTGGCAGATGGAGTTTAATGCTGAGAAGTGTGAGGTTCTACATTTTGGCAGGAATAATCCAAATAGAACATACAGGGTAAATGGTAGGGCATTGAGGAATGCAGTGGAACAGAGAGATCTAGGAATAACAGTGCATAGTTCCCTGAAGGTGGAGTCTCATGTAGATAGGGTGGTGAAGAAGGCTTTTGGAACGCTGGCCTTTATAAATCAGAGCATTGAGTACAGAAGTTGGGATGTAATGTTAAAATTGTACAAGGCATTGGTAAGGCCAAATTTGGAATATTGTGTACAGTTCTGGTCATCGAATTATAGGAAAGATATCAATAAATTAGAGAGAGTGCAGAGACGATTTACTAGGATGTTACCTGGGTTTCAGCACTTAAGTTACAGAGAAAGGTTGAACAAGTTAGGTCTCTATTCATTGGAGCGTAGAAGGTTGAGGGGGGATTTGATCGAGGTATTTAAAATGTTGAGAGGGATAGATAGAGTTGACGTGAATAGGCTGTTTCCATTGAGAGTAGGGGAGATTCAAATGAGAGGACATGATTTGAGAGCTAGGGGGCAAAAGTTTAAGGGAAACACGAGGGAGTATTTCTTTACTCAGAGAGTGATAGCTGTGTGGAATGAGCTTCCTGTAGAAGTAGTAGAGGCCAGTTCAGTTGTGTCATTTAAGGTAAAATTGGATAGGTATATGGACAGGAAAGGAGTGGAGGGTTATGGGCTGAGTGCGGGTAGGTGGGACTAGGTGAGATTAAGAGTTCGGCACGGACTAGGAGGGCCGGAATGGCCTGTTTCCGTGCTGTGATTGTTATATGGTTATATGATTGTAAAAGCATTCAAGCTCTGCCTCAGCTGTTGACTATCCTTAAAAATGCTTCTAGTTTGGTCCAGACACACGAGATGGCTTTCCGGAAATCTTACCTGGACCACTTGTATCTTACTTAGTGGCTAGCCCTGAATGCCACTGATATGACCAGCAGCAGAGTGTGGATCTCATGGTTGGGGAAGATGGAATGATTTTATAGGGTCACAGTAGTCTGCGACTATATTTATAAAATCCAAAGGTTCATTTTATTGTCAAAGTATGCATCTACAATACAACTCTGATAATCGTCTCCTCCCGCTACCCATGAAATACAGAAAAACAGGAGTGCTGTGGAAAGAAAAGACATCAACTCATCCACCCTAGCACGAAAAAGAAAAAGAAGTAAAACTCGCAATCCCCCAAAAACCCACCACCCGCTTCCTGGCACAAAAAAACTAACAGATTGCACATGAAAAACAGCAGCTGAAGCATCAAACCCCCAAACACTCAAATCCCTCCCTTGCAAAGAAAAAAACAGCGATGATAACATCAGTCTCCCAAATCCCACTCCTTCACAAAAAAACTACATAACTGTCATGTATTCGTTCAGCTCCTTCAATGACTCCTTGAACACAACCCAGTCCACAAACTCAAAGTAATTCCACAACTGTTCCTCTGCCTCCAGCAACCAACTTTCTGTTGTTCTTACTTCTAGAGCCCTGTTTTTTAATCTCTGTCTATATGCAGGAAGGAGGAGGACAGCCAAGCAATCAGATTTCTCAAAATGCAGTTCAGGCATGGAATGCTAGGTATTTCTCATCGTAGTATAGCAGAGGTTAAGAATGTTGGGACCCTTGGTGCTGCGGGTATTATGTTGATGATACTTGGACAGAGATTTCTACAAACAAGGCTGATTGAAGTCCACAAAAATGGTTTGAAAGGTGTCAGGGTAGGATGTTTCTCATTTGCCAATGGCAGTACACAATATCTCAAGTGCCTGTTTAACGACAGCCATTGCCGGTATGTAAACTGCAGTCAAGAGAATTCTCTTGATAAGTAAAACAATGGCACTTTATCTTTAGATGTTGCTTTCTCTGAATCAGCAATCCACTCAAAGCCCTCATGTCTTACCAAAGCATCCAGTGTGTCCGGAGAGAGCCAGGTCTTCGTGAAACACAGAACACAGCAATTCCTCATTTCCTCTGATAAAGCAATCTTGCCCTCAAGTCCTCAATTTGTTGTCCAGCAAACGTACATTCACTAACAAGATGCTGGGTAGAGGAGCTTTCATTTCCTGGTATTTCAGTCCAGCTTGGAGTCCAGCCCTCCTCCCCCACTTTCGGCCATGGTGAGTACCCTCATCATTTAAAAGTGCTTTACCTGCATGCTTGAGTGTTAAGTCCACTGGGTCCTTAAGAAGATTGTGAAATCCCTTGTTCATTAAGATTGTACCTTCTTTGCATAGAGACGCTATTATTCATGATAAAATATTAATGGCCTCCCAAATTCCATCCTAACACTGATCAGTCTCTATTCTTTGCTCATATGTAATTAGAATCAAATGAATGTAAATCGATAACAAATGACATCATATTGCGTGACTTCACCCTATCATATATCTTGGGCACGAACTAGAAGTCACATCCTAGATTTCAAATGCCTTACAAGCCTGATTGAATTTTTTGAGGTTGTGACTAAAGACATTGACAAAGGTAGAGCAGTAAATGTATATGGATTTCAGCAAGGCATTTGATAAGGTACCCCATGTGAGTCTTATTGAAAAAGTAAGGAGACATGGGATCCAAGAGGTCATTGCTTTATGCATCCAGAACTGGCTTGCCCACAGAAGGCAAAGAGTGGTTGTAGATGGGTCATATTCTGCACGGAGGTCAGCCACCAGTGGTGTGCCTCAGGAATCTGTTCTAGGACCCTTACTCTTTGTGATTTTTATAAATTACCTGGATGAGGAAGTGAAGGGATGGGTTAGCAAATTTGCTGATGACACAAAGGTTGGGGGTGTTGTGGATAGTGTGGAGGGCTGTCAGAGGTTGCAGTGGGACATTGATAGGATGCAAAACTGGGCTGAGAAGTGGCAGATGGAGTTTAACATAGATAACTGTGAGGTGGTTCATTTTGGTAGGTCAAATATGATGGCAGAATATAGTATTAATGGTAAGACTCTTGGCAATGTGGAGGATCAGAGGGATCTTGGGGTCAGAATCCATAGGACACTCAAAGCTGCTATGCATATGCTGCATTGGCCTTCATCAACTGTGGGATTGAGTTTAAGAGCCAAGAGGTAATGTTACAGCTATATAGTACCCAGGTCAGATTCCAGTTAGAGTACTGTGCTCAGTTCTGGTCACCTCACTATAGGAAGGACATAGAAACCATAGAAAGGGTGCAGAGAAGATTTACAAGGATGTTGCCTGGATTGGGGAGCATGCCTTATGAGAATAGGTTGAGTGAACTCGGCCTTTTCTCCTTGGAACGACGGAGGATGAGAGGTGACCTGATAGAGGTGTACAAGATAATGAGAGGCATTGATCATGTGGATAGTCTGAGGCTTTTTTCCAGGACTGAAATGGCTAGCACAACAGGGCATAGTTTTAAGGTGCTTGATAGTAGGTACAGAGGAGATGTCAGGGGTAAGTTTTTTTTTTACACAGAGTGTCGTGAGTGCATGGAATGGGGTGGTGGAGGCAGAAACAATAGGGTCTTTTAAGAGACTCCTGGATAGGTACATGGATCTTAGAGAAATAGAGGGTTATGGCCTACGTAGTTCTAAGGTAAGGATATGTTCGGCACAGCTTTGTGGACCGAAGGCCTGTATTGTACTGTAGGTTTTCTATGTTTCTGAATCCGTCAACAATTCCAAACACAAAGCAAGCATGAGTGGCAGGATTCATGATAATAAGAGTGAGCTCCAAACTTAAGAATACATACATACCAATCCATTGAACTGAGTAATTAGTCTATGAACCAATTACAGGGAAAAAAACAGGCCAGGACTTTTCAGATCAGAACATGTGAATTACAACTCAACTGAAATTTTACTTTATGAAAGGTTCTCCACAGATTTTTCCTCATATATGTAAGAATTATTTTGGGGACCTTAAACAGTTTGTGTGAGATAAATGATCAAATACAATCTTCAAAAACAATACTGCCTGCAAATCTCTCAGAAGTGCTTTGTATCAGTGGTCCTAATATCTGTAAGTAAAGACTTCTGTCATTGCGGGCTGTCAAAGCAGATTCTTCTTTATATTGGCTAAAACTATGTTTGCATTGACATTTCAGCAAAACTATAGAAGCAAGAAAGCTTTTAGAAATTAACTTTATCATCACAGGCTTAGTTGTTTTTATTGATTTACTATGACTATAGAATGTACCTGTGATGCTCAGTGATTGGTTAGTAGAGTCTGGAGACAAAGGTGCAAAATCACTGTCATCTGAAATGAATAGAGAATTGAAGTTAAAATCCACAAAGGACCACGCTAGTGACATTATCACAACTATTAACATTGTCAAATATAATTCTATCCATTCCTGTTCCAATTAGCATATGACCTGTTTTAATGAATTGATCTGTACAAACAACATGTAAGACAAGTTTTTACTGTACCTTAAACATAAGAGATTCTACAGGTGCTGGAAATCCAGAGTGACACATTCAAAATGCTGCAGGAACTCAGCAGGTCAAGCAGCATTAATGGAGGGCACTTGAGAAATTTGATATCAAAGATAAATGGGCTGTAGTCAAAGACTCAATAAATAACACCTGTGAGGAATTTCTGGGAAAAAGGATATTATACATAAGGAGTAGATTACACCAGAAACAATGGAAACAATCAACAAGAGAACACTAAAAGAAAAAGTACAACTAGGAACAAGAAAGTGGAGGCACACGGGGAATATGAAAGAGTGCACAAGGAAGTTAGGAGAAACATTAAGAAAGACAAGAAAGAGTACATCAACAGCCCAATGTGCCAAGCAGAAGAAACCAAAGCAAATGGGAATATGAAGAAGCTGTACGATAACTATCTGGAAATTAGCTAGTGAATTCAAATTGATCAATGCCCAACTGAAAGATAAAGATGGAAATATCTTAACTAAAGAAGAACAGCTTGAACATTGGGCACAATATTTCAATGTGCTTCTGAAAAGACTACCTTTTAGAATTTCCTTTACTTCCAGAACCACCATCAAACTTGGATGTCAAATGTGCCAAGCCAAAGAAGGAAATCATACAGGTAATGAAGAGGCTAAGGTCAGGAAAAACAGATTGCCCAGACAGCACAACACCAGAGGCATTGAATGCTGACTCTAAACTTTAAGCAGACATCCTATACATTTTGTTCAACAACACCTGGGTAAAAGAACAAATGCCACAAGAGTGAGTGAAAGGAAAGTCACATGATCAAAAACGATGACCTATGAGACTGGAAAAACTATATAGGTATATCCTTAATGTCTGTGGTTGGAAAGGCGCTAAATAGATTAATTCTGTAACATCTTCAACAAGATGTTGGCACAATATTAACAGACCAGAAAGCAGGCTTTAGGAGAAATCTCTCCTGCACAGACCAGATAGCTACCTTAAGTATAATCATAGAACAATCGAATGGAATACATCTCCCTATGCCAACTGATCGACTACAAGAAAGCCTTCCAATAGCTTGCCTTAGACAGAAACACCCGATGGAACATTATGGAATAGCACAATATTTATCAATATCATCAGGAACCTCTTCAACAACATATCATGCAGTCAAACATGTGGGAAAACTGTCAGAAAGCTTCAATGTCAACAGTGTGTAATGGCTCCTTTCCTATTCCTGATGGCAATAGACTGAATTATGAAATAGACAAGTGAAAACTGAAATGGAATCCAGTGGACCATGTGGCAGCAACTTGATGACCTGGAGTTTGCAGAAGACATCCCCCCACTGTCTAGCTCTAATCAACAGATACAAAAGAAATTAACACTCTTGACCACTCATTCTGCTATCTGCTGGGTCTAAGACTAAATGTAGATAAAACAAAGGTGATGAAGATAAACTGCACCAGCAATAGACCCATGGTGATGAGAGATACAAACCATGAAGAAGTTATTTACTTTGTCTACCTTGGAAGCTTTATGAGTATATATGATGGATAAATGAGAATGTCAAAGCCAGGATCAACAAGGCCAGAGTAGTATAACCACTGAGCCAGGATTATGGGCAGGTTATGCACCTCTTTAAGACAGGCAATCCGACAAGGAAGTTTAAAGTTAACACAAATTTAAGGAGGACAGATAGGCGATCCTGTGGATGTAAAAAGGAAACAAAGATGGTAGTTTGCCTCCCAGGTGCCAGGGTCCATGACATTTCTGAAAGCGTCCACAATACCTTGAAAAGGGAGGGTGAGCAGCCAGAGGTCATGGCTGCTCCAAAGACATAGGTAGAAAAAGAGAGGAGGTCCTGAAAAAAGAATCTAGGGTGTTAGGAAAGAAGCTGAGAAGCAGAACCTCAAGGGTAGTAATCTCAGGATTACTGCCTGTGCCAGGCAACAGTGAGGATAGGAATAGAATGAGGCGCAGATAAACGTGTGCCTGAAGAATTGGAGCAGGGGGGCAGTGATTCCGATTTCTGGATAATTGGGACATCTTCTGGGGCAGGTGGGTCCAGTACAAAAGGGACAGGTTGCAACTGAATCCAAGATGGACCAATAATCTTGCAGGCAAGTTTACTAGAGCTGTTGGGAGTGGTTTAAACTAATATGGCAGAGGGATGGAAACCAGTATGATCAAACTGAGGATGATCCAGCAGGTTTACAAGTAAATGATGGATGTAAAGAAGGACAAGCCAATGATTGGGTACAAATGCAGACACAGCGAAGAGTTAAATTGTACCACAGAGGCAAAATTCAAAAGGACAAAGAATGCAGGATTGAAGGTGCTGAATTTAAATTCAGTAAGCATAGCATTCGGAATAGGTGGATGAACTCTTGGTGCAATTAGCTATTGGTCGGTATGAAGTTGTGGGCATCACTGAGTTATGGGTGAAAGTAGGCTATAATTGGGAGTTTAAAGAATATATTTTGTATTGAAAGGGCAGACAGGAAGACTTAGGCAATGGTGTGGCTCTGTTCGTAAGAGATGGAATTACATCTTTAGAAAGAGTTGACATAGGGTCACAGAATGCTGAATCTTTGTGAGTAGAGTTAAGAAACTGCAAGGGTGGAAAAAAAACATTATAGGAATCATATATAGGCTTCCAAATAGTAGCCAAGATGTGGAGCTGAGATTGAAAAGGCATGTAATAAGAATAATGACACAATTGTAATGAGGAACTTCAATATACAAGCGAATTGGGAGAATCAAGTTGGTGTCGGATTGCAAGAGAGGGAATTTGTTGAATACCTATGAGGTGGCTTTTTAGAGCAGCTGTGCTTCAGCCAACTCAGGGAAAGGCCATCTTAGATTGGGCATTACGTAATAACCCAGACCTTTTTAGGAAGCTTAATGTAAAGGAGTCCTTAAGAGACAATGATCATAATATGATTAAATTCATACTGCAATTTGAGAAGGAGAAGCAAAAGTCAGGTGTATCAATATCGCAATGGAATAAAGGGAATTACAGAGGCATGAGAGAAGAGATTGCCTAGGTGGATTAGAGTAAGATACTGGCGGAGATGACAGGAGAGCAGAGATGGCTGAAGTTTCTGGGAACAGTTCACAAGGCGCAGGATAGATATGACCCACAGAGGAAGAAGTTCTCAAATGGCAGGGGTAGGCAATTGTGGTTAACAATGGAAGTTAAGGACCGCATAAAAGACAAGCATATAATTGTAATGCCCTGGTTCATATTTTTACTGTTATGCTGTATGTATTTCATTTAGCAGTTCTGTAAGAGCAGTCTGTTTGCTGACAGCCTGTTTGGGTTATTGTTGAAGATAAGGGATGATGTGGAATGTGTGCCATCCAATTAGGATGGTAGAATTAGGGGGAGGTTTTCTTGGTGAGGGTCACTAAGGCTTTTTGGTTCAGGGTAGGGGGGGAAGAAGAAGAGAGAAAACGATGGGGAGAACTGGTTGTAGGATACGACCCGGTGGGAGACCCATTTGTTTGAGGTGGATTGAGAGTGAGGTTCAGAAGTTGTTGCGTGCTTTCACGCAGACCAAGGGCCCAGCGCGTGAATGACACAGAAGTTCAAAATGAGCTCCAACTTGGGTACATTTGACTGTTTAGTTAAAATTGGCTTCTTATCTTTTTTTTCTTTACTAACCCTTTGGTTAAGTTAAGGTTCTTAAATATAATTCCTCTAATTGTATGCATTGTACTGTTATTTCATGGCACTAATTTGTAACAGGTTAGTAAATTACACTATCTGCACAAACTGGAGTTTGGGGGTGGGAGAGCCATCTCAGTCTCATGAATTCGGCAGGACCAAAAAGTATTTTCCGTAGACTTAAGACGCAAGGAAGCCAGGGTTATTCATAATGTATGCCTTTTGATGCCATATGATGCTCGTGAGATAGTAATGGGAGACAAAGAAATGGCAGATGAACTTAAGGAGACATTGCATCCATCTTCACTGTGGAAGACACTAGTAGTGTGCCAGAGATCCGAAAGTGTCAGGGGGCAAGAGTGAATCCCACTGTTATTACAAAGGAAAAACTGCAAGGTAATCTGGAAGGTTTTAAGGTGGATAAGTTACCTGGACCAAATGGACTACATCCCAGAGGATGTATCTACTCTGGCCACAGCAATACTTCATGGTTCCAATAGGCTTCATAGTTCAGACCCTAACAATTATCAGCCTCTTCACCCTTGGCATACTTAATTCTCCTAATCACCATCATAGTTACACTGACACTGAACTCCATGACATCCCTGAATTTAGAATTCCTGAATTCGCTTCACCCCTGAAAATTATCACTTAGATCCAATTCAGCAGTTTGAATGAGCTGTCAATGAAACGCATAACAATCCAGTCTGAAGGCAGTTTGAATGAGCTGTCAATGAAACACATAACAACATGATAAAAATGTCATTTCTTTGTTCACAGGGTAGGAAATATTGTGAAGGACCCTCCACGTTTTGACAGCCAAAGCGAGCATAGAAGGCATTGAGCTCATCTGAGAATGATGCTATTGTCACCTACATATTTGCTTGATTTCACTTTGTAGGAGTTAACAGAATTCAAGCCCTGCCACAGCTGTTGGCCATCCTTTAACAATTCAAGTTTGGTCCAGAATTGCCACTTCATACATCAGATGGCTTTCCAGAAAGTGTACGTGAACCACCTGCATCTTACTTGGTGGCCAGACCCGAATGTCACTGATCCTACCTGCAGCAGACTGCAAATCTCATGGTTTATCCAGGGCTTCTGGTTGGAGAAGACTGAATGATTTTATAGGGACACAATAGTCCACAACTATAATTATAAAGTCCATGACACCTTGTATTCATTCAGATCCTTTGATAAGTCCTTGAACACAGCCTAGTCCATCAACTTGAAGCAATCCTACAGCTCTTTCTCTGCCTCCCATGACACCATTTTGTTGTCCTTACTTCTGCAGCCTTGCTCTTTAGCCTCTGTCTGTATGCAGGTATGAGAAGGATTGCCCCAGGTGATCGGATTTCCTGAAATACAGTTGAAGCATTAAATAGTAAGCATTCCTAATCATAGTATATCAGTGGTTTACTGTGTTGGGACCTTTGGTGTTGCAAGTAATACATTCATGATAATTGGGCAGAGATTTCTTCAAACAAGCCTAATTGAAGTTCTGTCAATGGTTGGAAAGACATCAGGGTAGGCTGTTACTTGTTTGCCAATGGCAGGTTGCAATATCTCAAGTACCTGTTTAACAACAGCGATTGGTGGTATGTAAACTGCAGTCAGGATCACAAAGAACTCTCTTGGTAAGTAGAAGAATCAGGACTTCATTGTTAGATGTTGTCTTCTCTAAATCAGCAGTCCATTCCATTCTGCGTATCACAAAGCCCTCAGGTCTTACCAACACATCCGCCATGTCTCCGTGAAACATGGAACACAGCAATTCTTTATTTCCTCAGATAAAGCAATCTTACTCTTATGTCCTCAATTTGTTTTCCAGCAAATATATAGTATATTTGCTAACAAGGTACTGGATACAGGAGCATTTCAGTCTGGCTCGGAGTCAACCCTTCTTCCCTCCCTTTTAGCCATGGTGAGTACCTTCATTGCTTAAAAGTGCTGTAACAGCATGCTTGAGAATTAAGTCTGCTGGGTCCCTCAGAAGATTATGAAATAGCTAGTCACTAAGATGTTTCAAAAGTGCCTTCCTCGATTCCCCTACCAAATCCCAGATGTATGGATGGGCCAAGGACATAGGGTAGCAGAGGAAATGAAACAGATTGACATTAGGAAGGAAAACGGTGATGAGTAGACTGATGAGACTGAAGGCTAACAAATCCCCAGGTCCAGATGGTTTGCATCCTAGGGTACTAAAGGAGGTGGCACTGGAAATTGCGGATGCATTGGTAATCATTTTCCAATGTTCCTTAGATTCAGGATCAGTTCCTGAGGATTGGAGAATGGCTAATGTTATCCCACTTTTTAAGAAAGGAGGGAGGGAGAAAACAGAGAACTATCGTCCTGTCAGCCTAACATCAGTAGTGGGGAAGATGCTAGAGTCCATTATTAAAGATGAAATAGTGGCATATCTAGATAGCAGTGATAGGATTGGGCCAAGCCAGCATGGATTTACCAAGGGCAAATCATGCTTGACTAATCTATTGGAGTTTTTCGAGGATGTAACCAGGAAGTTAGACAAGGGAGATCCAGTGGATGTAGTGTACCTCGATTTTCAGAAGGCATTTGATAAGGTCCCACATAGGAGATTGGTGGGTAAAATCAGAGCTCATGGTATTGGGGGGAAGATATTGACATGGATAGAAAACTGGTTGGCAGATAGAAAGCAAAGGGTAACGGTAAATGGGTGTTTCTCGGAATGGCAGGTGATGACTAGTGGGGTGCCACAGGGCTCGGTATTGGGACCACAGCTGTTTACGATTTACATCAACGATTTAGATGAAGGCATTGAGAATAACATCAGCAAGTTTGCTGATGATACTAAACTGGGTGGCAGTGTGACATGTGGTGAGGATGTTAGGAGAATTCAGGGTGATTTGGATAGGCTGAGTGAGTGGGCAGATACTTGGCAGATGACGTTTAATGTGAATAAGTGTGAGGTTATCCACTTTGGGAGTAAGAACAGGAAGGCAAATTATTATCTGAACGGTGTAGAGTTAGGTAAGGGAGAAATACAAAGAGATCTAGGAGTCCTTGTTCATCAGTCATTGAAGGTGAATGAGCAAGTGCAGCAGGCAGTGAAGACGGCTAATGGAATGTTGGCCTTTATTACAAAGGGCACAAGAGCAAGGAAATCCTTTTGCATTTGTACAGGGCCCTGGTGAGACCACACCTGGAGTATTGTGTACAGTTTTGGTCTCCAGGATTAAGGAAGGACATCCTGGCTGTAGGGGAAGTGCAGCGTAGATTCACAAGGTTAATTCCTGGGATGTCCGGACTGTCTTACGCAGAGAGGTTAGAGAGACTGGGCTTGTACACGCTGGAATTAAAGAGATTGAGGGGGGATCTGATTGCAACATATAAGATTATTAAGGGATTGGACAAGATAGAGGCAGGAAATATGTTCCAGATGCTGGGAGAGTCCAGTACCAGAGGGCATGGTTTAAGAATAAGGGGTAGGTCATTTAGGACAGAGTTAAGGAAAAACTTCTTCTCCCAGAGAGTTGTGGGGGTGTGGAATGCACAGCCTCGGAAGGCAGTGGAGGCCAATTGTCTGGATGCTTTCAAGAAGGAGCTCGATAGGTATCTTATGGATAGGGGAATCAAGGGATATGGGGACAAGGCAGGAACAGGGTATTGATAGTAGATGATCAGCCATGATCTCAGAATGGCGGTGCAGGCTCGAAGGGCTGAATGGTCTACTTCTGCACCTATTGTCTATTGTCTATCCCATTTTCACACTGATCAGGCTCTATACTTCTGGTCATATATACGATTACAATCAAATTATTGTAAATCCTTGCTATCGAGGATGAATGGACTGTTATCAAAGAGTCAATAAGTGAAACTTCTGAGGAAATGCTGAGAAAAAGGATATTTGATCATAAGGAGTATATTACACCAGAGACGATGGAAACAATTAACAAGAGGAGAACACTAAATGAAAAACTGAAACAGAAGCAGAACTAGGAAAGAGAAAGTGAAGGCACAGAAGGAATATGACAGATGTTACGGACCAGCAACAATAGATGTAGAATGGAGTCGGGGAATTATTGCAAATCAACTAAATTCATTAACAGTTATACAGAATTATAGAAAATTAAACAAACGACTAAATTAAACAGAATTTAATGGCATTATGCATCTATAGCTCCCAAACAGTCAAACTTAGAAACAATTCCTAACAAGGTTTTACTCAAGCACAGTCTTAAAGTGGCAGTTTAGAAAGTCCAGGTGACTCATGAAATGAGAAACTTGTATATTCACGATGCAATGGAGAGACGATCTTCGAGATTCATAATACAGCGGAGAAGCAATCTCGCAGAGATGAAGCAACAGTAGTTTGCAGCAGCGGAGTACCTTTTCCGAAGAGTCCAAGAAGAGCGAGATTTCACAGAGTAACTAACAGGGTATGTCCCTTTCACCGAAATGGTCAACATACAATACCATGTAGGGGTTAACCAAAAGTGTGTGCCACAATCCACGTATGGATTATACGAAATGTCAGTCACATTCGAAATGTACAGAGTGCTGCTGGCTAATCCAATCCTTTGGGTTTGTTCAAAGCCTGCAAACTTCACTCTCACTCTCTCTTCCCGTCAATTCCTTAACGACTCCTTACCAAGCAACTCCCAATTTCTGGAAATTGGTCTGTGTTTCTCTTTTTATACCATCGGTATATGTCATCAATTGAAGCTTACAGAAACGAAACTACGGATTCCCAGCAAAGCGAAACTATGATCACGTGACACCCACAGGAATCAAAACTACAAACTTCCAGCAAAACAAGGCCATAGATACATCACACTTAGTAAACAAAACTAATGTCATGTGACGTCCACAGGAATCGAAACTGGTCACGTAACACTTCCCCCCAAGAAGAGAAAGTTTTGATCTATTAAGAGCAAAATTTTAACTACAATTCACAAAATATACTAATGTCCAAAATCTACAAAATGTACAATACATATGCAATTACCATATAGCACGCTACAAACTAATATAACACATTGCAGGAGTGTATATAAATATCAGATTCTACTCCATTACATTGCAAGTTTAATATCAGGAAAGACAGTCGGCAATTACATTGTCTTTGCCTTTAATGTGAGTTATTAAGAGATCATATTCCTGTAAAATTAAACCTTGTTGTTGAATTGGAGTTTGATTTGTCTTAACTAATTTCCTTAACCAAGCCCGGACCTACAACGTGATCAAGATAGGTCACAGTAGCATGGCCAAATTCACTTTTAGCTAAGTTAACGGTAAGGTTGGCTTTTGAGAGCCTTTCAAACAGCTTTTCCACTGCAAAGATATGTGCTTCCCAAGTGTCATGTCCTGTGACTAATCATTAATATAGGCATCAGTGTGTTTCAACCCTTGGATTACAGAATTAATCATTCTCTGGAAGGTTCCTGGAGCATTCTTCATTCCAAATGGCAGAACATTGTATTCATACAACCCAGATGGCGTTACAAAGGCAGAAATTTCTCTATCTTTATCCATCAGTGGAACACACCAATACCCTTTTAACAGTCGATCTTTGTAAGAAACTTAGCTTTTCCAACCTTGTCCACACAATCGTCCACTCTAGGGATTGGATACGCATCAGTTTTTGTTACAGCATTCACCCTTCTGTAATCAGTACAAAACCGAATACTACCATCTGGTTTAGGTACCATGACACAAGGTGAACTCCAATCCAAAATAGAGGGCCTAATAATATCAGTTTCTAACATATATTCTATTTCTTGTTCAGCGATTCTACATTTTTCCATGTCCATTCAATATGGATGTTGTTTTATGGGTTTTGCGTTTCCAACATCTGCGTCATGTGAGACTACTGTGATTCTTTTTAGAATGTCTGGAAATAAATTCCTAAATTTCATAATTAACTACTTCATTTGCTGTCACTGCTGTGGGTGCAAATGAGCCAATTTCTCATCAATATTTTCTAAAATTGTCGAATTTATTTGTCTGGCAGAAATAATGTTTGGTTTAAAATAGGTCTCAGATGGATCAGTTACCAAGTTCCCAGAGTGGTCAGACTCATTGTTACTGACAACAACAGTCACAGTGGCGGATTGTTTTTCATAGTATGGTTTTAGCATGTTTACATGGCAAAGCTGCATTGGCCTTTGTCGATCTGGTATTTTTACCACATAGTCCACATTATTAACTTTAGATATAATCTCGTAAGGTCCAGCTTGCAAAGGGTTCGTTCGCACAGGAAAAAGAACCAACACCTTATCTCCCAGCTTGAATGACCTCATTCTAGCTTCCTTGTCATACCAAGTTTTCATTCTTTCCTGAGCAGATTTCAAATTTTCCCTTGCTAAGCTACAAGCTTTTTGCAATCTTTCCTTAAATTTTAAGACATAATCCAGCAAGTTAGCATGTAGTTCTTTGTTAACTCACTGTTCTTTTAACAATGCCAAAGGTCCTCGGACCCGGTGCCCAAACACAAGTTCAAAGGGGCTAAAGCCTAGGGACTCCTGCACTGACTCCCTTCTGCAAACAAAAGCAAATGAACTCACTCATCCCAATCCTTCTCATTTTCAACACAGAATGTCCTAATCATGGTTTTGAGGGTAGAATGGAACTTTTCTAAGGCCCCTTGTGATTCTGGATGGTACGCAGATGATGTAATCTGTTTGGTTCCCAGTTTATAAACTACATGCTGGAATAATCCTGACACAAAATTACTTCCTTGATCAGACTAGATCTCTTTAGGCAAACCAAATAAAGTAAAAAAACGTTATGAGAGCCTTCGACACAGTTTTAGCTTTTATATTCCTGAGAGGTATTACTTCTGGAAACCTAGGTGCGGTACACATGATGGTCAGCAAATATTGATTGCTAGCTTTAGTCTTTGGCAATGGGCCAACACAATCCACAATAACTTTAGAAAATGACTCACCAAATGCAGGAATAGGTTGCAGTGGGGCCACTGGAGTGACTTGATTAGGTTTTTCTCACAACCTGAAAAGTTCAGCAAAATGTCGCCACATCTTTCCTCAAACCAGGCCAGAAGTGTTTATAAACCTTGTTCACAGTTTTATTCACACCAAGATGGCCACCCAAGTGCATACTAAGAGCCAAAGTTAAAATCTCATTCCTATAGACTTTAGGAACTACTACCTGGTGAACAACTGCCAAAATCTCAGGTGGTCTCCACTTGCTCATTAACACTCCACTCTTGAAATAATACCCTAGAGGCACTTTCTCAATCTCTCTCAAGATGGCAATCTCAGGATCTCTGTTCTGTTCTGCTATAATCTCCTTGCTAGACAGAGACAAATCTTTATGGACAGACCTACTACAAGGATCTTGGTCAATCAAGGAAGGTAGGAAAGTTACTGACAAATCATCAACATCTGAGTCCCGATTTGAGCTATCATGGGTAGCAGAGCCATGCTGCACTGAACCATCTGCATTAGCAGACTTTTTGGCCATAGCTCAGGTTACTGCACAGGAGGGATAAATGTTAGAATCCATCTTTGGACCATCAGTGATTGGCTTAGTTGTCAGCTGCACTGCAGGAAAACTTTTCCACTGCTAGGTCATTCCCTAACAACAAAGAAATACCCTCCACCATTAAACTGGGTCATAGTCATATTTTAACAAGTCCTGAAACTAACTGTGACTTCAAAATTACCTTGTGCAGAGGTACAGGAACAACTTTGCACCCAATACCTTGAATAAGATTTACCTCACCAGTGGCAGTCTCATCACCAAATTTTGAACACTGTCTAACATAAGTGACTGAGAAGCCCCAGTATCCCAAAGAATCTTTACTGGTACCGCGGTAGACCCTTCATTTACTGAAACAACTCCGTCTGACATAAAAGGATCGAAGCCTTTCCTAACTCGATCATAACTCTCAGACCCTGACAGAGCTTCATCAGACTGTTCAGAACCCTGTGGGTTTATGGGTGTTTCAAAGTGTTGGACACAGGCATCTGGGACTGCCTCTTTTTCCTTCTTCAGACAGAAACAGTTAGCCATAACATGGCCAGATTTCCTACAATAGTGTCAAATAGGAACAAAATGTTTTTCCTTCACTTGCTTCCCTTCATCCTTACCTTTTCACTAATCCCCGATTTAATTTCTGGTTTACCCTGACTATCCACACTACTCTTTTGGAAGGTTTTACTTGGGGTAAATTTAGCAGACTCTTGCAATGTGGCAGCGTTCTCCTCATCCAAATATGCTTTTATGTCATTAGGGACACAGCTTTTAAATTCCTCAATTAAAACCAACTCTTTCAAGTTGTCATAATCTCCATTCACATTTTTGGATGTGCACCACCGCTCAAAACACACATATTTGTTATAGGCAAATTCCACATAAGTCTGGTTCCCATATTTCTTCAGATTTCTAAATCTTTCTCTATAACCTTCCAGAACCAACTCATAAGCTTTCAGTACAGTCTGTTTCACAATATCATCAGCTGCCTGTTCAACGGATAAGGCCGTATAAGCTTGTTGCATTTTACCTTTAATTACACTTTGTAAGAGAAGAGGCCAACCCTCTTTTGGCCACTGTAAACACTGAGCAACTTTCTCAAAATGCTGGAAGTATTTATCAACCTTAGCCTCATCAAATGGAGGGTCCAGTCTAACTTCCTGTCTGGCAATAAACGGTACTACCTGCTTCCTAGAACCAGAAGCCTGATTCTTGAGCCTCACCCTTTGCATCTGTAACTCAAACTGCCTCCGTTTCTCTGCTTCTTCCCTCTGTTTGACTGCTTCAGATGGCATCAAACTACCTCTGTCTTTCTTTATCCTCTAACCTCATTTGTTTCGGTCATAACTGGATCTCCTCTTTGTCATAGCTCTTTAGCAATTTCCAGCACCTCACCCTTTTTGGCTTTCGCTAACACCTCACTAGTTGGCGATGCCAGAAATTCCCCAACATCCATTGCTGCTGATTTCCACACACAAACCAATTAAACAAAAGAAATTGGGTATTTCCTTTTTTCCAATTAGATCGATAATTAACCAACTAGCTCCAAGTTGTTCTGATCATGGACATGCCCCCAATTTTTATGTTACAGACCAGCAACAACAAATGTAGAATGGAGTAGGGGAATTATTGCAAATCAACTATATTTATTAACAGTTAGGCAGAATTATAGAAAATTAAACAAATGACTAACTTAAACAGAAGTTAACGGTGTTATGCATCTATAGCTCCCAAACAGTCAAACTTAGAAACAATTCTTAACAAAGTCTTACTCAAGCACAGTCTTAGAGTGGCAGTTTAGAAAGTCCAGGTGACTCATGAAATAAGTGAAAGGAGAAACTTGTATATTCACGATGCAACAAACAGACGATCTTGGAGATTCACAATACAGCGGAGAAGCGATCTCGCAGAGACGAAGCAACAGTTAACGTAGTTTGCAGTCACAGAGTACCTTTTCTGAAGAGTCCAAGAAGAGCGAGATTTCACAGAGTAACTGACAGGGAATGTCCCTTTCACCGAAATGGTCAACATACAATACCATGTAGGGGTTAACCAAAAGTGTGTGCCACAATCCACGTATGGTTAATACGAAATGTCAGTCACATTCGAAATACACAGAGTGCTGTCAGCTAACCCAATCCTTTGGATTCGTTCAAAGCCTGTAAACTTCACTCTCACTCTCTCTTCCCACCGATTCCTTAACGACTTCTTACCAAGTGACTCCCGATTTCTGGAAATAGGTCTGTGTTTCTCTTTTTATACTGTTGGTATATGTCATCAAGTGAAGCTTACAGAAACAAAACTATGGATTCCCAGCAAAGCGAAACTATGATCACGTGACGCTCACAGGAATCAAAACTACAAACTTCCAGCAAAACAAGACCATAGATACATCACACTTAGTAAACAAAACTAATGTCATGTGACACCAACAGGAATCGAAACTGTGGTCATGTAACACAGAGTACACAAGGAAGTTAGGAGAAACATCAAGAAGAACTGTATAGAATACAGCATCACCCTTGCGTTTCAAGCAGAAGAAGCCTCAGCAAATGGGAACATGAAAGAACTATAGAATACTACCCGGAAAGTAGCTGGCCAATTCAACCAGATCAACAGCCAAGTGAAGGATAAAGATGGAAATGTCCTAACTAAAGAAGACGAACAGCTTCAATGTTGGGCACAGTATTTCAATGTGCTTCTGAACAGACTACCTCCTTCAGGAGTTGAATGACTTCAGACCTGTTGCCTTGACGTCGCACGTGATGAAGACCATGGAGCGGCTGATAATACAGAATCTGAGGCCACAAACCAGGCACGCCCAGGATCCTCTTCAGTTTGCGTATAAGGAGAAGGTGGGAGTGGAGGATGCTATCACGTATTTGCTGCACAAATCACTCTCTCACCTAGATGGGGTCAGTTGTGCTGTGAGGATTACATTCCTTGACTTCTCTAGTGCCTTTAACACCATCCAGCCCAAGATCTTAAGGCACAAACTAACGGAGATGGGAGTAGACTCTCACATGGTGGATTGGATAGTGGACTACTTGACAGATAGACCTCAGTATGTGCGGTTGGGAGACTGTAGGTCTGACACGGTGGTCAGCAGCACAGGAGCGCTGCAGGGAACCGTACTCTCTCCGGTCCTGTTCACCCTGTACACATCAGACTTCCAATATAACTCGGAGTCCTGCCATGTGCAGAAGTTCGCTGATGACACGGCCATAGTGGGGTGTGTCAGGAATGGACAGGAGGAGGAGTATAGGAAACTGATACAGGACTTTGTGATATGGTGCAACTCAAACTACCTGCATCTCAATATCACAAAGACCAAGGAGATGGTGGTGGACTTTAGGAGATCTAGGCCTCATATGGAGCCAGTGATCATTAATGGAGAATGTGTGGAGCAGGTTAAGACCTACAAGTATCTGGGAGTACAGTTAGACGAGAAGCTAGACTGGACTGCCAACACAGATGCCTTGTGCAGGAAGGCACAGAGTCGACTGTACTTCCTTAGAAGGTTGGCGTCATTCAATGTCTGTAGTGAGATGCTGAAGATGTTCTATAGGTCAGTTGTGGAGAGCGCCCTCTTCTTTGTGGTGGCGTGTTGGGGAGGAAGCATTAAGAAGAGGGACACCTCACGTCTTAATAAGCTGGTAAGGAAGGCGGGCTCTGTCGTGGGCAAAGTACTGGAGAGTTTAACATCGGTAGCTGAGCGAAGGGCGCTGAGTAGGCTACGGTCAATTATGGAAAACTCTGAACATCCTCTACATAGCACCATCCAGAGACAGAGAAGCAGTTTCAGCGACAGGTTACTATCGATGCAATGCTCCTCAGACAGGATGAAGAGGTCAATACTCCCCAATGCCATTAGGCTTTACAATTCAACCGCCAGGACTTAAGAACTTTTAAAAAGCTATTATTAATGCTTTTTGAGATAGTGATTTAGATGCATATCATATTTTTTTACTGAGTTAAGTATTGTATGTAATTAGTTTTGCTACAACAAGTGTATGGGACATTGGAAAAAAAGTTGAATTTCCCCATGGGGATGAATAAAGTATCTATCTATCTATCTAGAATTTCCTTTAATTCCAAAAACACCTTTAGATTTGGATGTCAAACATGCCAAGCCAAAGAAGGAAATCATACAGGTAATGAAGAGGCTAAAGTCAGGAAAAGCAAATGACCCAGACAGCGTAACACCAGAGGCATTGAATGCTGACCCTAAACTTTAGGCAGACACCCTATACATTTTGTTTTCCAACATCTGGAAAAAGAACAGATGCCACAAGAGTGAGTGGAAGGAAAGTCAAATAAACAAGCTTCGAAAAAAAGGTTACCCTTTGAGACTGTAAAAAATACATAGATATATCCTCAATGTCTGTGGTTGGAAAGGTGCTAAACAGAATTATTCTGCAACGCCTTCAACAAGCTGTTGACACAACATTAACGGACCAGCAAGCAAGCTTTATGAAAGATTGCTCAAACATAGATGATCGCTACCTCAAGAATAATTGTAGAACAGGCAATCAAATGGAATACTTGACATTAACTTTATCGACTTCAAGAAAGCCTTCCAATAGCTTGCCTTAGACAGAAACACCCATGGAACCTTAAAAAAACATTATGGAATAGCACAGATGTTTATTAACATCATCAGGAATTCCTGTAACGTCATGCAAAGTCATACATGTGGAAAAACTGTCAGAGAGCTTCAATGTCAAAACTAAGGTGAAGCAGTGATGTTTAATAGCTCATTTCTTGTTCTTGATGGCAATAGTCTAGATCATGAAACAGACAACAAATGAAAACTGAAATGGAATCCAGTGGACTATGGTGGCAACTTGATGACCTAGAATTTGCAGATGACATCGCCCCACTGTCTAGCTCTAACCAACAGATGCAATAGAAACTAACACTCTTGACCACTCACTCGATAACAAGCTGGACCTAAGACCAGATGTAGATAAAACAAAAGTGACGAAGATAAGCTGCACCAGCAATAGACCCATAGTGATAAGAAATACAAACATGGAAGTAACTTCCTTTGTCTACCTTGGAAGCACTGTGAATATATATGGTAGAACAAACAGCATCTCAAAGCCAGGATCAACAAGGCCAGAGTAGTATTCTTGAAGAAAATGTGGACATCCAGAGTCATATCAAGAAAAAACAAATTCAGAATTTTCAACTGAAATGCTAAGACAGTGCTCCTATGAGACTATAAAACCTGCAGAACAATAAAGACGACACTACAAAAACTGAAGCAACACACACAAAACGCTGGAGGAACTCAGCAGACCAAGCAACTTTTATGGAAAAGAGTCAATAGTTGATATTTCAGGCTAAGGCCCTTCATCAGGGAAGGTACCCAAGCTGGCAAGTCATGGGTATGTCCCAATGAGGAGGAAGATGGGTAGATATCTGGCTGGGAAGAAAGGATGAAGTGAAAAGCTAAGAAGTAATAGATGGAAGAAGCAAGAAGCTGCAGAAGAAAGGAGCTAATAGGAGGGGACTGTCGAACATGGAATGAAGGGAAGGAGGAGGGACACAAGATGGAGTTGATGGGCTGGTGCGGGGAAGAGGGGTTACATATGGAGCCAGAATGGAGAATGGAAAAAGAGAGGATGTGCTCTGGACAGCCTGCAAGTTTTCCATGCCTCCAGCAGCAACAAGGCATGCCCACAATTCATGAACATGAACTATACATCTTTGTATAGTTCATTCTTTATACTGTAACTACCAAGCCAGAAGTACAGGATCAGAATCAGAATCAGGTTTATTATCACGGGTAGGTGACATGAAATTTCTTAACTTAGCAGTCGGAGTTCAATGCAATACATAATATAGAAGAAAAAGAAATAAAATAATAATAATAATAAAGTAAATCTTATTCAGTATACTTTATACAGTATATGTTAAAAATCGTGCAAAAAAACAAAATACTATATATTTTTAAAAAGTGAAGTAGTGCCCAAGGGTTCAATGTTCATTTAGGAATCGTACAGCAGAGGAGAAAAAGCTGTTCCTGAATCGTTGAGTGTGTGACTTCAGGCTTTTATACCTCCTACCTGATGGTAACAGTGAGAAAAGGGCATCCCCAGGGTGCTGGAGGTCCTTAATAATGGATGCTGCCTTTCTGAGACACTGCTCCTTGAAGATGTCCTGGGTACTTTGTAGGTTAGTACCCAAGATGGAGCTGACTAGATTTACAACCCTCTGCAGCTTCTTTCTGTCCTATGCAGTAGCACCCCCCCCCCCATACCAGACAGTGATGCAGCCTGTCAGAATGCTCTCCACAGTACATCTATAGAAGTTTTTTTAGTGCATTTGTTGGCATGCCAAATCTCTTCAAACTCCTAATAAAGTTTAGCCACTGTCTTCCCTTCTTTATAACTGCATCGATATGTTGGGACCAGGTTGGGTCCTCAGAGATCTTGACACCCAGGAACTTGAAACTGCTCACTCTCTCCACTTCTGATCCCTCTATGAGGATTGGTATGTGTTCCTATGTCTTACCCTTCTTGAAGTCCACAATCAGCTCTTTCGTCTTACTGACATTGAGTGCAAGGTTGTTGCTGCAGCACCACTCCACTAGTTGGCATAACTCACTCCTGTACGCCCTCTCATCTCCATCTGAGATGATATAACCAACAATGGTTATATCATCAGCCATCAGCCTGAAATGTGAACTGGTTCTCCCATTATAAATGTTGTAAGACTAATTGATTATTTAACAGGATTTGTGCTTTCTTTAAAATCCACATTGTCCCTTGACATTCAGTGGCATCACCATCGCTGAGTCCCCTACTATCAACATCCTTGGGGTTAGCATTGACCAGGAAACTGAAATGGTCTAGCCACAAAAATACCGTGGATACCAGAGTAGGTAAAAGACTAGGAATTCTGCAGTGTGTAACTCACCTCCTGACTCCCCAAAGCCTGTACACCATCTACAAGGCTCAGAACAGGAGAGTAATGGAATACTCACCACTTGCCTTGATAAGTGCAGCTCCATCAACACTTAAGAAGCTTGGCAACCATCCAGTACAAGGCGGCCCACTTGAACTTAATTGATACCCCTTCCACAAGCATCCAATCCCTCCATCGACAAACAATTGCAGGAGTGTGTACTATCTACAAGATGCACTGCAACACACCAAATTTCCTAAGGCAGCACCTTCCAGACACCAATACCATCTAGAAGGACAAGAATAGCAGATGCCTGGGAACACCACCACTTGGAAATCCCCCTCCAAGTCACACAAACAGCTACACAAAATACTCAAACTTCAAAGTTCAAAGTACATTTATTATCAAAATATGTATAAATTATGCAACCTTGAGATTCATCAGCTTATAGGCAACCACAAAACAAGAAATCTGAAAACCTCAATTACAAAAAAGACCAACACCCAATGTGCAGAGAGAGAAAAAAATTATACAAACAATAAAAGCAAGCAACACACACAAAATGCTGGTGGAACGCAAACAACAGCATTCAGAATAGTAGTGATTCCCTAGACCCAAAGCCCAGAGCAGGCCCATAGCCTCAGTCACAGTTCATCAGACAGCGGGGCAAATCATCACGAAGCTCGCAGATACGGAGCAGCCAGAGCAGGCCATAGCCTCATAGCTGAAAGCAGAGTAAACATCATAGAGCAGCAAGTAGAACCAGCCAGACTCTCACCTCCACTCCCAACACATTGCCTTTTCAGTCCATCTGGCCTGGTGATTAAATTGTCCAAACTTAAGTCAGAAGATGTGAGCCCATTCAAAGACAATTACAACTGAACGAAAGTTTATATTAACATTAACTGTGTAATTCCAAAATAGTTACTTTGGGTCCCTTACCTAAGAAAGTATGTGCTGAAATTGGAGAGGATCCAGAGAGGATTAACGGGAATGGTCACAGGAAAGAAAGGGATGAGAGCGTTTCATGGCTTTGGGTTTGTACTTGCTGAAATTTAGAAGAATGAGGGGAGATCGCATTCAAACCTATCAAATATTTTAAGACCAGGACAGAGTGGAATTGATGAGGATGTTTCCTATAGCAAGGGGAGTTTAGGAATGGATTTTTGACAGCAACTCCTCCATAAAGACCGGTTATGACAAAATTTCTCTGGATTATAGAGGGGGTTACTTGGGATCCAGTGGTTTCTGTGAGTTCAGAGCAGAAAGTGCTAGACTTATTCTAATTTATTTAAGAAGTCAGTTTGATTTATCTCTCATCTGCTGCACTCAGTTTCCATGGCCAACCACCGTATTTCTGGTCGTCAGCCTAGCCCATTTCTTTGTGCTTCTTCATAAGAGCTTTGACAGCACATCTTGAAACTCCTGTGTGCCGCAAAATTTCTGCCTGAGAGAGACCTAACGATGCAGCCTGACCACCTTGTGTCTTGTTGCTGTGCTCACTCTTGCCATGCTGTAAGGCAAGAGTGAGTATAGCAACAAGAATTGATGAGTTTAAGGTTATACTGTCACATCTGCCACACACTCAGTTTTTTAGTTTGGTTGTCCTTCACCTTGTTTGTTTCCTTCTAAACTCGTTTCTGTTTTAGTTAATCAATTTAGTTCATTCAGCTTGTTATGTCATTTATCATTAGCACCTATTTGGTATCTTTGTTTAATCATGCACTGGGCTATATACCTACAAAGTAATCAAATGTTACTTTCTTTAACAAAATACAATAATTGGTTTGTAACATTTAATTTTTTGGTAAATGAATATTTGTGAATCTAAATTTTGCTCTTCTCTATTGACACACTAATACAGAAGACAAAAATAAACATCTAAAGCAAAATTTATACTAAAAATAAACTAGTGTGACTAACCCTTTTCACAGCACTGTATGTCTTATTGTCTTATGGGGAAAAGGGTTTGTAAATAATCATTACAGGATTTTGAATAGTAATATGATTGGACCTGGGATAAACAAAGAGCACACCAGTTCCAAAGACTATTGACATGAAACGCAAACTGTTTCCTTATTCATAGGTTCAGATATGAGGAAATAACTTTCAAAACCATTATCAGATGCTTAACCTATACTATTACCAGATGTTTAGAGTACATTTCTAGCACTCAGTGACAATAATGCTCAAATTATACATATACCTGTAGTAAGTGCTCCCTGACTAAAGCTGACCGAAGGTGAAGTTGCATAATCACTGTAGATTGAGAGTGAACCATCTGAAACACACAAGAACAGATACTCAGATAAGAATCATACAACAGCCATGGCCAGTATTATGTTCAGCATCATCTCAATCAAATATCCAGTAAATTCTTTCTCCCTGATCCAAAAAGAAAATTCAAATAAACCTAAATGAAAGGTAAATGCATTTTTATTTACAATTTACTAATTATATTGTAGTCCAGAAGTTATACAATCCTTACAGAGTAATTGTAGGCTGCAGGTCATAGAACAGCACAGGAACAGGCCATTCAGCCCACAGTGTTGTGCCGAACCAGCTAAAACGCAAATCAAAAACACCCAAACACTAATCCCTCCTACCTACACTGTCCACATTCTTCCATCTTCCTTACTTCCACGTGCCTATCCAAACATCTCTTAAAAGCCTCTAATGTATTTGCCTTCACCAGCATACCAGGCAGCATATTCCAGGCATCCACCACTCTCTGAGTCAAAACATACCCCTCACATCCCCTTGAACCTATTACCACTCACCTTCCATGCATGCCCTCTGGTATGAGACATTTCAACCCTGGGAACAGGTACTGTCTATCCCATCTATCAGTGCCTCTCAAAATCTTGTAAAGCTCTACCAGATCTCCCAGGCCTCCACACACCAGAGAAAACAACCCATGTTTATTCAGCACATGCCCTCTAAACCAGGCAGCATCCTGGAAAACCTCTTCTGCACCCTCTCAAAAACCTGGATGCAATACTCCAGATGTGGCCTAACCAGAGTTTTTATAATATTGCAACATTACCTCAACTTTTGAACTCAATGTCTTGACTAAAAAAAGCAAGCATTCCATAAGTCTTCTTAAACACCTTATAATGAACTTTGTGGTCACTTTCATGGAGCTACGTACTTGGATCCCAAGATCTTTCTCTTCAGCAACATTGCTAGGAATCTTGCTCTTAACACCATACTGTCTCCTTGAATTCTCCATGCATGGTGCAACACCTCACATTTATCTGGGTTAAATTCCATTTGCCTTTAATTTGCCCACATCAGCAATTGATCTATATCATACTGTACTTTTTGCCAGTCTATTACCCTTTCTGCAACTCCTCCAGTCTTGATATCATCTGCAAATTTACTTACCCATCCATCTGCATTTTCATCCAGGTCATTTATATACATCACAAACAGCAGGAGTCCCAGCACAGATCCCTGTGGAACACCACTAATTACAGATGTCTAACTCAAATAAGTCCCTTCAAAAACTACCCTCTGCCTTCTGTGCACAAGCTAGTTGTGAATCCAAACAGCCAATTCCCTACAAACTCCATGCATCTTAATCTTCTGGATTAGCCTCCCATGAGCGATTTTGTAAAATGCCTTACTAAAATCCATATCAACAACATCCATTGCCCTACCCTCATCAAGCTCTCTCATCACCTTGTCAAAAAACTCAATCAGGTTGGTAAGGCACAACCTGCCATGCATGAAGCTAAGCCAGCTCTCCCTAATTCCCTGGACACGCTTAACAAATTCTGCTCCATTCAAACCCCTTGCACTAAGGAAGTCCCAGTTTACATTAGGAAAGTTAAACACCCCCATTACAACAACCATATTATTTTTAAATATTTCCTTAATCTGATTAGATCTGATAGCCCAATATCCCAGTGGCTAAAAGTGTGATTGCACCCTTCCTATTCCTCCTCATCTAAAAGGACGCCCCTCTATTCTGACACTGTGCCCTCTGGTCAAACTCTCTCACCACAGGAAATATCCTGTCTACATCCACTGTATCAATGCCTTTCACCATTCTATAGACTCTAAACAGACATACTCTCCCTGGCCAGTATACGCTGCCAAGGATTGAAGACATGCTGGCCTGTCTGAGTAGTTCAGTGTGCTGGACTTGAGGAGTGGATATTATCAGATCCACACAGTGAGGCTGACAAAGAGAAGATGGCATTTATATGTCCACTGGGATTCTTCCAGTTCGAAAGGATGCTCCAGGAGACAAATGGAATGGGAGCATTCATTTCAAGAGGACTAGAATATAAAAGCAAGGATGTAATGTTGAGACTTTATAAAGCACTGGTGAGGCCTCACTTGGAGGATTGTGAGCCCTGCAAGCTTCCAGCGTGTCATGGAAAAGACGGTGGGGGATATGAACTTGCTTCAGGTATTGATGTATCTGGATGACTTCATAATGCTTGGGCCCACCTTGGAGGAACATGAAGCAAGGCTACTAAAGTGCCGGGCTGCCTGAAAGCTAAAGGGTTAAAACTTTCCCTGGACAAGTGCCAGTTCTGCAAGACCTCTGTCAGCTAAGTTGGGCACATAATCTCATTAGATGGAGTAGCTACAAATCCATCTAAAATATGGGCAGTGACGACACGACCATGGCCCCAAACTGTGAGCGCTTTGCACTTGTACCTTGGGCTCTGTGGGTACTATCGGAGGTTCGTGAAGGGCTACACTAAAGTGAGTCACCCTTTAAGTCCGCATCTGTGTGGTTACCCTCCCTTGGGGAAGAAAGGGAAGAGAGGAGGATAAAGAGCATTTTAGCCCTTCGGAGCCTTTTGGAGCAAGGTGGGATGAGAAATGTGCAGAGGCCCTTCAGTCACTGAGGGAACTGCTGACACAGGTGCCTGTGCTAGCTTTTGCAGACCCGATTGCTGTCTGTACTGCATATGGATGCCAGCAGAGAGAGCTTACAGGGTATCCTGCATCAGGATCAGGGCACCGGGTTGAGACCTATTGCATTTGTCAACCAGAGTCTGTCACCCTCTGAGAAAAACTATCCCACGCACAAGCCGGAGTTCCTGGCATTGAAATGGGATGTGGTGGATAAGTTGAGTGACAACCTCTACGGTACCAAGTTTGAGGTGAGGATGAACAACAATCCCCTTACTCGTACCCTGACCTTGGCAAAATTGTGTCAGAAGGGCAATGTCATGATAATCGGTTGGGGATTTTAACATGAAAGTGGATTGTGAAAACCAGGTCAGTACTGGACCTCAGGAGATAGAATATGTAGAATGTCTAAGGGATAGCTTTTTAGAACAGTTTATTGTTGAGTCCACTAGGGGATCAGCTGTGCTAGATTGGGTGTTGTGCAATGATCCAGAGATGATAAGAGAGCTTAAGGTTAAGGAACCCTTAGGGAACAGTAATCACAATATGATCGAGTTTGCTTTGAAATTTGAGAAGGAGAATCTAAATTCCAACATGCCAGTATTTCAGTAGAATAAAGGAAATTACAGTGGCATGAGAGGGAAACTGGCCAAAGTTGACTGGAAAGGGACACTAGCAGGAAGGATAGCAGAGCAGCAACGGCTGGAGTTCCTGCAAAAAATGAGGGAAGTGCAAGACAGATATATTCCAAATAAGAAGAAATTTTCAAAGGGAAGAAGGACACTCCAGTGGCTGACAAGTGAAGTCGGAGACAAAGTAAAAGAGAGGGCATACAATGAAGCCAAAGCTAGTGGCAAGATAGAGGACTGCGGAGCTTTTAAAAACTTGCAGAAGGAAACTAAGAAGGTCATTAGGAAGGAAAAGATGGATTATGAAAGAAAGCTGGTGACTAATATCAAAGAAGATACTGAAAGTTTTTTAAGTATATAAAGGGTAAAAGAGAGTTGAGGATAGATATAAGACCAATAGAAAATGACACTGGAGATATTGCAATGAGAGACACAGAGATGGCAGAAGAAATGAATGTGTATTTTGCATCAGTCTTCACAGTGGAAGACATCTGCAGTATACTGGACATTCAAGAGTTTCAGGGAAGTGAAATATGTGCAGTGAAAATTACGACTGAGAAGGTGCTCAGGAAACATAATGGTCTGAGGGTGGATAAATTTCCTGGACCTGATGAAATGCACTCTCGGGTTCTGAAGGACGTAGCTGGAGAGACTGCAAAGGCATTAACAATGATCTCTCAAGAATCGATAGATTATGGCATTGTACCGGATGACTGGAAAATTGCAAATGTTACTCTGCTATTTAAGAAGGATGGGAGGCAGGAGAAAGGAAACTATAGACCTGTTCGCCTGACATCAGTGGTTGAGAAGTTGTTGTTATTGATTGTTAGGGATGAGATTATGGAGTTCCTAGAGGCACATGACAAAACAGGCCAAAGCCAGCATGGTTTCCTGAAAGGAAAATCCTGCCTGACTAACCTACTGCAATTCTTTGAGGAAATTACAAGCAGGGTAGACAGAGGAGATGCAGTGGATGTGGTGTATTTGGATTTTCAGGCCTTTGACAAGGTGCTGCACAGGAGGCTGCTGAGCAAGATAAGAGCCCATGGAATTACAGGGAAGTTACTAGCATGGGTGGAGCATTAGTTGATCGGCAGAAAGCAGAGAGAAAGCAAAGGGATCCTATTCTGGCTGGCTGCCGGTTAGCAGTGGAGTTCCACAGGGGACCACCGATTTTTACGATGTATGTCAATGATTTGCACTATGGAATTAATGGATTTGTGGCTAAATTTGCCAGTGATACAAAGATAGGTGGAGAAGCCAGTAGTGTTGAGGAAACAGAGAGCATGCAGAGAAACCTAGACAGTTTAGGGGAATGGGCAAAGAAGTGGCAAATGAAATACCATGTTGGAAAGTGTATGGTCATGCTCTTTGGTGGAAGAAATAAATAGATAGACTATTATTTAGATGGACAGAAAACCTTGTGCAGGATATCCTAAAGTTTAACCTCCAGGTTGAGTCGGTGGTGAAGAAGGTGACTGCAATGTTGACATTCATTTCTAGAGGTACAGAATATAAGAGCAGTGATGTGATGTTGAGACTCTGTAAGGCACTTGTGAGACCACACTTGCCGAGTATTGTGTGCAGTTTTGGGCTCCTTATTTTAAAAAGGATATACTGACATTGGAGAGGGTTCAGAGATGATTCACGAGAATGACTGCAGGAACGAAGGGGGATCTCATAGAAACATTGAGAATGTTAAAGGCTTGAACAGATTAGATATGGCAGAGTTATTTCCCATGATAGGGGATTCTAGGACAAGTGGGCACGACTTCAGGATTGAAGGATGTCCATTAGAACAGAGATGCAGAGAAATTATTTTAGTCAGAGGGTGGTAAATCTGTGGAGGCCGTCATTGTGTGCAATTAAGGCAGAGGTAAATAGGTACTTGATTAGCCATGGCATCAAAGGTATGGGGAGAAAGCAGGAGAGTTGGGATGACTGGAACTACTGTATTGGATCAGCCATGACTGAATGGCGGAGCAGACTCGATAAGACTAAATAGCCCACTTTTGCTCCTATATCTTATGGTCTTATGATCTTATTAAATTGGATGCCACAAGCCATTGATGGATGGCGGCATGGTCTGTCTATGATTTCAACCTGAATTATCAGCCAGGAAGTAGGACATTGACGTGATGCTTTGTCCTGACATGCGCCTGAAGGGCTGGACAGGGACAAAGAATAAGAGAGCGTTCCCGCCCTGAGAGTGAAAGCCATGTGCCATTTTTCCACCACAGTGAAGGCAGAAGGAAGGCAAGGGCAGGATCGAGCTGTAGATCAATTGGGAGTTTCTGATGATGCCATTCCACAAGTTTACTGTAACCTGACTGCTCTGTAGACAAACCAGTTACTGGAATTGAGTCCTGGGGAAGTGGCAGCTGCTCAATGAGATGACCCAGGCATCAGTACTATTTGGTCCGCGATCAAAAAGTGAGACATAGCCCAAGCAGAGAAGATGAAACATGCTGCAGTGCCTCCATTACTGAGAGAATGGCCCAGATTGGAGTTGAGGAACCAGATCCTATACCAGGTCACGTTGCCGCTGGACTGGCCTTGACGTTTCTAGCTGGTTCTACCTCAGAAATATTGGAGGACTGTGTTGAAGTCACTTTATGATGATTCTAGACATTTGGCGGTTGAAAAGACCTATGGATTGCTCAGAGATCAGTTCTTTTGGCCCTGAATGAAGCCGGAGGTCAAAGACGCTACCTATGAGGGCTGCTCTGCTGTCTCACTTGCAGAGTGAGGGACCCCTAGACCTGGTGTGTATGGATTTCCTGTCAATAGAGCCAGATGCCAGCAACATGGTGAACGTCTTAGTCATCACTGATCACTACACTAGATATACGCAAGCTTTCCCTACCAAGGATCAGAGGGTGTCCACAGTGGCCAAAGTGTTATGGGAAAAGTATTTCATTTATTATGGCCTCCTCAGGCAGATAGATAGTGATCAGGGATGGGATTTCGAGAGTAGGCTCATACCTGAGTTACTGAGCATGGTTGGAGTCGAGAAGTGAAGGACTATGCCTTATCACCCACAGGGTGATCTCCAGCCCGAGAGGTTTAATGAAACCTTGCTAGATATGCTCAGAACCTTGCAAATCAGCAAGAAGAACAAGTGGAGTCGACATATTGGATATCTGGACCACTGCTACAACTGTACACAAAATGAAACTACTGGGTACTTGCCATATATATTATCTGATGATTAGGCGCGAGGCAGGTTTGCCCATCGACCTTTGTTTTGGGACTGGCAAGGAAGACCTACCACCGAAGACTTATCTGAAGTATGTATCTGATATGAGAACGGAGATGAAAAAGGCTTATGAATTAGCTGAGATCACAGCTGCCAAGCAGGATCAAGGAAATAAGAGGAAGTATGATCAAAAGATTAGGTTCTCCCAGCTCATGCCTGCAGATCGAGTCCTCATAAGGAATTTGGGGCTACCTGTGAAACATAAGTTGGCTGGCCGCTGGGCGGTCACACCCTATGTAGTGGAGAGTCAGATGCCAAACGTAACAGTTTTCCAGGTGAGACCAGAGGATGGGAATAGGCCTGTCGAGATTCTCCAGTGGAACCACGTTCTGCTTCTGGGCCAAGAGGTGCAGGCTGACCCAGAGCCCAACCTGGAGCCTACACCTAGTAAGAGGACTCTGCAGTGACACAGAGCAACTGAAGGACCAACAGCAGGAGAGATTAGACTGCCCCCGCCCCTGAATGGGATATATACTCAGAGGATGAGGAAATGGGGTGTGGTATATCCTGCCTTTGCTAACTCCCCACTGACTGAGGAAGAGATTCCCAATTCTTCTGAGGCGAAGTCAGGGGACTATCTGTGGACAGACTGGGCTTCAGCGGGACCATGAAGGGGATGAAGTGGGGCTCAGTCAAGTGGCAGAGGGGTCCGAGTTGCAGGAGGGCATGAGTGATAGACCTTGGGAGGCCTCGCCATGTAGACCAGAAGTAACCTAGGGTGTGTCTGAACCTGAAGAAGTAAATGACGGGGTAAAGAGGTCTCAAAGAATCAGGAGAACCCCAGATAGGCTGACCTATGTAGCACCGGGGGAACAGAGTGTGGCACTTATCACCTTGGTGAGCTATGTCATTATCATTTATACCTGGGTTGGACTTTGTGCTTGTATGAAGGGGTAGCAAATTATCTCAATGTCATGAGAACATGACTAATTTTGATGAGAGGAGAGTGTTACACCCGGTGAAAGGTTTCACTGCTAACGTATTAGTCTTTCTGTAGAAGCAGTGCTTGGGCTATGGTTAGAGATAACAGGTGCTTTGGAATGTGAGCCGTCCAATGAAGGTAGTGTGTTTTCGTGTTGTGTACCTGACACCGGTATGAGCTGGTTCTTTTGTTTGCGGGAGATGAAGGGATAAGACACTGGAGAGAAGAGATCATAGGACTCAACCCAGAGCAGGGCCAAAATTTGACAAAGCCCGGGGAGATTGAAGGAGGATCAGCAAAGGAGAAACTGTGAGCTCCAACTTGTGCACATTAAAATAGAATTGTTCGGGGGTGGGAACCGAACTGAAGAGACTGGGGAAGAGGCAGTTGGTTCACAAATAGAGAAAACTTGGAGACAGTGTGTGAGGGAGGATAGGCAGGTGATAAAGAAGGAACGCACACAGACCGACGGTTTGAGATGTGTCTATTTTAATGCAAGGAGTAGTGTGAACAAAGCAGATGAGCTTAGAGTGTGGAGATCAGTACTTGGAGCTATGATATGGTGGCCATCACAGAGACTTGGATGGCTCAGGGACAGGAATGGTTACTTCAAGTGCCATGTTTTAGATGTTTCAGAAACGACAGTGAGGGAGGCAAAAGAGGTGGGGGCTTGACACTGTTGATCAGAGATAGTGTCATGGCTGCAGAAAAGGTGGACACCATAGAGGGATTGTCTACAGAGTCTCTATGGATTGAGGTTAGGAACAGGAAGGGGTTAATAACTCTACTGGGTGTTTTTTATAGGCCGCCCAATAGTAACAGGGATATCGAGGAGCAGACAGGGAAACAGATCCTGGAAAGGTGTAATAATAATAGAGTTGTCATGGTGGGAGATTTTAATTTCCCAAATATTGATTGGCATCTCCCTAGAACAAGGGGTTTAAAAGGGGTGGAGTTTGTTAGATGTGTTCAGGAAGGTTTCTTGACACAATATGTAGATAAGCCAAGAGGAGAGACTGTACTTGATTTGGTATTGGGAAATGAACCTGGTCAGGTGTCAGATCTCTCAGTGGGAGAGCATTTTGGAGATAGGATCAGCCAAGTTAGAAAAGCATTTAATTGGAGTAAGGAGAATTATGAGGCTAACAGGCAGGAACTTGGAAGCTTAAATTGGGAACAGATGTTCTCAGGGAAAGGTACGAAAGAAATGTAGCAAATGTTCAGGGGATATTTGTGTGGAGTTTTGCATAGGTACGTTCCAATGAGACAGGGAAGTTATGGTAGGGTACAGGGACCATGATGTACAAAGGTTGTAGTCAATCTAGTCAAGAAGAAAAGCTTACAAAAGGTTCAGAGAGCTAGGCAATGTTAGAGATCCAGAAGATTATAAGGCAAACAGGAAGGAGCTTAAGATGGAAATCAGGAGAGTCAGAAGGGGCCATGAGAAGGCCTTGGTGGGCAGGATTAAGGAAACCAAAGGCATTCTACAAGTATGTGAAGAGCAAGAGGATAAGACATGAAAGAATAGAACCTATCAAGTGTAACAATGGGAAAGTGTGTATGGAACTGGAGGAAATAGCAGAGGTACTTAAAGAATACCGTAGATGTCGGATTATAAGCCGCTACTTTTTTCCCATGCTTTGAACAGCATTGAACACTGCGGCTTTTAATACGGTGCGGCTAATAAATGGGTTTTTTTCATGCCGCCAAAACATTTTACCTCGTAACAGTAGACCAATAAAATTGATGAGTAGTTCACAGAGGTCCAATGAAATTGTACGATAAATCAAGCGCACTTCACAAATTATTGTAAATCAGCCATTTGTACTCACCCTCATCAACATGGAAAACACTCGAAGAAAAGCATATGATGCAGCTTTTAAGTTAAAGGCAATCAATCTGGCGGTTGAAGAAGGAAATCGAGCTGCTGCGCGTAATCTTGGCATACATGAATCGATGGTGAGAAGGTGGAGACGCCAGCGCGATGAACTGAATCAATGCAAAAAGACGACAAAAGCTTTCAGAGGTAATCACAGCAGATGGCCCGAACTTGAAAACTTTCTTGAAGACTGGGTTAACACACAGAGAGCAGGCGGCCGCGGTGTTTCCACCGTGCAGATCAGACTGAAGGCTAAAGCAATCGCCACCAAAATGAAAATCGAAGATTTTAGAGGTGGGCCATCGTGGTGTTTTAGATTTATGAGACGAAAAGGCCTGTCCATCAGGGTACGCACGACTCTCTGTCAGCAGCTCCCTCCCGACCATGAGGAAAAACTTGCTAACTTCCGCACATTCACTCAAACAAAGATAGCGGAGAATTCCATCGGGCCAGATGAAATCATAAATATGGATGAAGTACCTTTGACATTTGACCTGCCTCTCACTCGGACTGTTAATAAAAAAGGTGACTCGTCCATCATACTGAAAACAAGTGGCCATGAGAGAACGCATTTTACTTGTGTTCTGAGCTGCACAGCATCCGGACTAAAGCTTCCACCGATGGTGATTTTTAAGCGGCTGACAATGCCAAAGGAAAAATTCCCAAAAGAAATCATGGTGAAAGTCAATAAGAAAGGTTGGATGATGGAGAGTCTAATGAAGGATTGGCTCAGAGAGTGCTACGCCAAGCGACCGGGGGGATTTTTTCACATAAAAAAAGCGTTGCTCGTTATGGACAGCATGAGGGCTCATATAACAGATTCAGTGAAAGCTGCCATCAAGAGTACAAACTCAATTCCAGCTGTGATTCCTGGGGGCACCACGAAGTATTTGCAGCCACTGGACATCAGCGTGAACCGGGCATTTAAAGTGGCACTACGCATTGAGTGGGAGACTTGGATGACGAGCGGCGAGAAATCCTTTACCAAAACAGGCCACATGCGAAGAGCATCTTTAACTCAAGTCTGCCAGTGGATCCTAAATGCTTGGAGCCATGTCACAACATCCACCATCACCAACGGGTTTCGAAAGGCTGGACTGCTGCGTGATGAAGAGGATCGCGTGCGCTCAAGTGAGAGCAACAACGAAGAGACTGAAGTGAGTGATGAGATCCTGAGGTTGTTCAATTCGGACACTGAAGAAGAGGACTTTGATGGTTTTAGTGCGCAGGAGGAAGATGAAGAAGGCGATCAATAACTTTTCCTGGTAGGCTGCAGTATATATATTTTTTTTAACCAGTCGTTAGGAGATGTTGGAATGTTGTTCATGCACTGTTCAGTAAAAAAGTATACCCAACGTAATTTGTGTGTTACCGATAGGTATGTATTTTAAAAGTAGCCGTGTTACAGGCACGGTTCGAAAAAAAGCATTTGCAATATGTATTTGTTTATGTTACCATACGGATTTAATTAAAAGTTTAAAAAATCCTCACATGTGTTAGGATTAATTTGGGACTGCTGCTTCAGGTCAGGAGTGGCTCAAGTGATATTAGACAGCAGTACAAGGGAGGGAGGGAGCGAAACTGAGGATTCCGCTGCACTGAAACTGCTAGCGATTCAGTAAACAAAAAAACAGGAAAACTCGTGAGTGAATGGTATCGGGCCAATAAGGACACAAGTGTCCGATGTTACCAAATAGGTATAACAAAGTTTAGCCTTACCAAATATGTGTAGCAAGGGTTTGGTTTAGGGGAAAAAGGGGTATAAATAAGAGCAGAATGTAAGGGGAAGGCAGAACGCGTTCTGCAATAAAGCCACGCTGCACTATAATCCGGTGTTGGTTGTCTCTCTTCCAAAACGAACACAGGGCAGAATTTGAAGCCCAACACGTGTAATATCTTTCTGTGTAAATATCTCATATTACAACGTGGGACACCTGCGGCCGAAAATCCGGTGCGCCGAAAATCCGGTGCGCCCGAAAATCCGGTGCGGCCGGAAATCCGGTGCGGCCTGTACAATTAAAAAATTGATTTTATTTCTAAAATTAGAGCCAGCGGCTTTTAATCAGGTGCGCTCTGTAGTCCGGAATCTACGGTGCCTTACTTCAGTATTCACTATGGAAAAGTATTTTATTGATTGTAGGGATGGCTTGCAACAGACTGAAAAGCTTGAGCATGTAGATATTAAGTAAGAGGATGTGCTGAAGCTTTTGGAAAGTATCAAGTTGGATAAGTCACCGGGACTGGATGAGATGTACCCCAAGCTACTGTGGGAGGCGAGGGAGGAGATTGCTGAACCTCTGGCGACAACCTTTGAATCATCAATGGGGACAGGAGAGGTTCTGGAGGATTGGAGGGTTGCGGATGTTGTTCCCTTATTCAAGGAAGGGAGTAGAGATAACCCAGGAAATTATAGACCAGTGTCCCAATAAGGGTCCCAGAAAAGATCCCTGAGGCACACCACTGGTCACCAACCTCCATGCAGAATATGACCCATCCACAATCACTCTTTGCCTTCTGTGGGCAAGCCAGTTCTGGATCCACAAAGCAATGTCCCCTTGGATCCCATGCCTCTTTACTTTCTCAATAAGTCTTGCATGGGGTACCTTATCAAATGCCTTGCTGAAATCCATATACACTACATCTACTGCTCTTCCTTCATCAATGTGTTTAGTCACATCCTCAAAAAATTCAGTCAGGCTCATAAGGCACGACCTGCCCTTGACAAAGTCATGCTGACCATTCCTAATCATATTATGCCTTTCCAAATGTTCATAAATCCTGCCTCTCAGGATCTTTTCCATCAGCTTACCAACCACTGAAATAAGACTTACTGGTGTCACACAGGTAAGAAACTGCTAGAAAATTCAGCAGTCTAATGAACAAGGAGGCAATTAAAAGAGAGAGAGGACTCTGACTTGGTTTTGATAACACTTTTAATTGTGACCTTCAGAGAGAGAGTACGGTGCCAGCTGAGACACGAGCTGGGAAGTCACCATGGTAACAGCTCAGAGCGGTTGAGCTAACGGACGGCTGGAATTTCGAATGGATTATAAAAAGTTGAGGCTTTGGTTCTGATAACGGCAGAGGAGACACGACACGGGAGAATTGCGGAAGCTACCCGAGAAACCACTGATGGAGTTTAAGACCACCACGAGGGTGGAGGCCACGGACCGATTAATTTCGACCCGTGATTACCAGTGTGGGTAAGAGCTTGCCTGTGTGGATCTGCTGGTCGTGAACCCGTGCCGTGCGGTAGTGGACCATTCCCTAGAAGGGGCTCTGTCCATCTGTGTCTTTGTGGGGTTCACATGAAGTGACTCTAAAGACTTCGGAAGCAAGAACAACTAAAGCTGCCAACTTAAACATCAACTCAATTAACTCTCTCTCTCTCCATCAATTCACCTCGACGCAACACAAAGTGAACTGAACTACTTAAACTTACCTGACACCGTAAGACTGCTATCTACCTCCGGGAATATTATCTTTGTATCCAAACACACACACTTACCGAGATATATATTTTTTAGTTTATAACCTGTATCGCATTATCCGGTTTTAATGATAATAATTCGTAGTAGTAATAAATATAGTCTTAATTTATAGTCTCCAGGTGTGTTCCATTTCTGCTGGTCCTTTTCAACTTGTCACAGGATTCGTGACAAATTTGGGGGCCCAAAGCCTCAACTTTTTATAATTCATTTGAATATCCATTCAAAATTCCAGCCGTCCGTTAGCTCAATTGCTCTGAGCTGTTACCATGGTGACTTCCCAGCTTACGTGTCAGCTGGCGCCATACTCTCTCTGTCAAGGTCACAATTAAAAGTGTAATCAAAACCAAGTCAGAGTCCTCTCTCTCTTTTAATTGCCTCCTTGTTCATTAGACTGCTGAATTTTCTAGCAGTTTCTCACCTGCATGACACCTCCCTTTTGGGAAAATTTTGATCTTTGAGCAAAATTCTGCTCACTCACAGATTCTACACACCAAGCACGACATTCTACTTCACAAAGTGTACATTTAGCATTTACATAGTTCATCAGCACTTTTTTAACAGCGGGACAGGCAATCCACAATGACATTGTCCATACCCCTTAAGTGTCTTATCTCAATTTCAAACTGCTGTAAAAACAGGCTCCAGTTTAATAAACGCTGATTTCAATCTTTTGTCTTATCTAAAAACACCAAAGGGTTGTAGTCAGTGTACACCACTAACAGCTTTTATGCAGCACTGACGTAAACCTCGAAATGCTGTAATGCAAAAATGAGGGACAGCAATTCTTTTTCTATTGTTGAGTAATCTTTCTGGTGCACATTAAACTTTTTGGAAAAGTATGCCACTGGATGTTCAGTACCATCATCTCTGTAATAGCACTGCCCCTGGCTTCATTGCTAGCATCCATCGCTAGAGAGAACGGCTTAGTGAAGTCCGGTGCCACTGAAGAACAGTCTGGCCTGGTACATAGGGGTCACAGTCGGTGACCACAACAAGACAAGAAGACAACAGAAGGTTTGCCTGCTGCATCTCTCTCTCTCTCTCCTCCCCCCAATGGTACAACACCTACCTCGACACAAACTAAACTGAATTGAACTGAACTTTGCACCATCATAAGACTATTCATTTACCCCTAGACTTCAATAGAGCTTGGTTTTGATCCCTATTTCCACACTTCTGTATATATCATTGCTAACCTGTTTTATATGTATATTTGCATTTTATAGTACTGTATTATTTAGTTTACTAATAAACACTTAGTTACAGTACCACCAGACTCCAACGTATTATTCCATTTCTGCTGGTTTGGTAACCCGGTCATGGGGTACGTCACACCGGCCAATGAAATTCTTTCATAATCTTGTGCCCTGTCTTTTGAACTCCAAAATGTCCCCCTAAAGGCATTGTATGAGCCATCTTTAAAATTTCTGTACGGTAACCCTTCAGAACCACCACTTGGTGCACCACAGCCCAATCCTCATCGGCAGGTACTGTCGATGGTCTTCACTTCCTTATTAATACCCCATCCTTCAGATAGTAACCCATTGACTCCCTCTGAATTTCATCCTCAGAAAGAGCTGTCTCTTTTAAAACTGCAATCTCAGGATCCCTATCCTGCTCTTCCATAAGCTTCCGCCTGGACAATGACAAACCCCTCTTATCCGCCTCACTACCTGAGTCCTGGTTGAACACGGACGGTAGAAAAGTTTCAGATAAGTCAGTAGGATCTGTACCCGTCTTTGCTATTGCGGGCACCTGACCCCTGTCATCCAGATCGCTTCACTTCTACAGCCTTCATTGTCATGCTTCTTGTGACCGCGCATGTGTGATAAAGTTCACTGTCTGCACTTGTCCCACTAACAGCAGGCCAGCTTGTTAGCTGTAACCCTGGGTATACATCTTTTCCTGCCAGGTCATTTCCCAACAAGACGTCCACGTTAGCTATCGGTAATTTAGGTCATATCCCTATCTCAACTGGTCCAGACACTGTCACATTTCAAAATTATTTTGTGCAAAGGCACGACCTCTGTTCCCTTGCCAGTACCTTCCAGACTATTCACTTGGTCCGTTTTTGTCTCATCACCAAATTCTAAGACATCACTTAATATTATTGACTGAAAGGCTCCAGTATCGCACAAGATTCTCACTGGAACTAGGGTTGACCCCCTCCTTCACAGACACAAAACCCTTGATAATAAACCATTCAATCTCTTCCTGAACTCGGCCAGACCCCACCTTCCTTCGTGTGGTCTCAGCCACCGGCGCACACGTGTCGGGGGTTTTCCCCTTCTCCTTTCCCATTTCTTTCTTCTGAATAAGACAGTTAAGACGCCACATGGCCAGGCTTCCTGCAGTAGTAACAGGTAAAACTAGAAAACTTATCTTTGGTCGGTTTCCCCTCCTCTTTACCTCTGTCACTAGCTCCTGCCTTGTTTCCTGTGTTACTCAGCGGGGTATCCCAGTAACTCTTCTGATAACCCTTGCTCTGGAAAAACTTAATCTTGTGAGTCAGGGCAAACTCATCCGCTAACCTAGCAGCTGCAGAAAGAGTCTCAACCTCTTTCTCTTCTAAGTATGTCCGTATCTCACCAGGGACACACTCTTTAAATTCCTCGATCAACATCAGCTGTCTCAGTTTGTAGTAGTCCTCGTCTATTTCTTTCGAGGCACACCACCGATCAAAGTACCTCTCCTTTTCACGGGCAAACTCTATATATGTCTGGTTCCCAGGCTTCCTCAAACCCCGAAACTTCTGTCGGTACATTACTGGCACCATTTCATAGACCTTAAGCACAGCCTCCTTCACAGCATCATAATTAGTCGACTCAGTCACAGACAAGGCAGAATATGCTTGCTGCGCCTTCCCTTTTAACACACTTTGCAGCAATACTGCCCAGTTCACCCTCGGCCACTTCCTGTTCTGAGCCACTTCCTCAAAATGTAGGAAGTACCTATCAACGTCTCCTTCAGCAAACGGAGGTACCAACTTAATTTCTTGACTGACATTAATTGATACACCTCTCTCACCACCAAGGCCTGACATTTGACTCTCTTGACGCCGCATCTCCCTCTCAAACTCCTTCTGTTTCTCTGCCTCTGCAGCCTTGAACTTAAGTCTCTCCATTCTTAATTGTTCCAGTCGTAACAGGGTCTCCCCATCACCTATTGGAAACTCCTGTAGAGACTCCTCCTCAAATAACTTTCCCAACACAATATTCAGCTATTTTCCTCTGAATTCCTGCCTTTGTCATACTCCTCTGTATTCCAGGAAGTTTCCATTTTTTGGCAATGTCACATTGAACCTCCTTTCTGGCTCTCCTCAAAAACAGAGGAGTAGGGTTCTCTATAAATTCAATAGCCTCGATTTCTGCTGTTTTCCACACACAGATTAATTACAAGGGATTTCCCCAATTAAGACAAGCCCCCACAATTTCGAAAATTGGCTCCAAACAAATTTGTTCAGAACCCAGACGCAGCCCCCAATTATGTGCCGAATCCCGTGACAAGTTAAAAAGGACCAGCAGAAATGGAACACACCTGGAGACTGGTTTACTATAAATTAAGACTATATTTATTACTACTACGAATTAATATCATTAAAACTGAATAATACGATACAGGTTATAAACTATTAAATATAAATATATATATCTATATATCTATATAGATATATATATCTCCCCCCGTAAATGTGTGTGTGTGGATACAAAGATAATATTCCTGGAGGTAGATATCAGTCTTACGGTGTCAGGTAAGTTTAAGCAGTTCAGTTTACTTTGTGTTGCGTCAAGGTGAATTGATGGAGAGAGAGAGAGTCAATTGAGTTGATGTTTAAGTTGGCAGCTTTAGTTGTTCTTGCTTCCGAAGTCTTTACAGTCACTTCATGTGAACCCCACACAGACACAGATGGACAGAGCCCCTTCTAGGGAATGGTCCACTACCGCATGGCACGGGTTCACCACCAGCAGATCCACACAGGCAAGCTCTTACCCACACTGGTAATCACGGGTCGAAATTAATCGGTCCGTGGCCTCCACCCTTGTGGTGGTCTTAAACTCCATCAGTGGTTTCTCGGGTAGCTTCTGCAATTCTCCCGTGTCGTGTCTCCTCTGCCGTTATCAGAACCAAAGCCTCAACTTTTTATAATCCATTCGAAATTCCAGCCGTCCGTTAGCTCAACCACTCTGAGCTGTTACCATGGTGACTTCCCAGCCCGTGTCTCAGCTGGCGCCGTACTCTCTCTCTGAAGGTCACAATTAAAAGTGTTATCAAAACCAAGTCAGAGTCCTCTCTCTCTTTTAATTGCCTCCTTGTTCATTAGACTGCTGAATTTTCTAGCAGTTTCTCACCTGCGTGACACCAGTAAGTCTTATTTTAGTGGTTGGTAAGTTGGTGGAGAAGATCCTGAGAGGCAGGATTTATGAACATTTGGAAAGGCATAATATGATTAGGAATGGTCAGCATGGCTTTGTCAAGGGCAGGTCGTGCCTTATGAGCCTGACTGAATTTTTTGAGGATGTGACTAAACACATTGATGAAGGAAGAGCAGTAGATGTAGTGTATATAGATTCAGCAAGACATTTGATAAGGTACCCCATGCAAGGCTTATTGAGAAAGTAAAGAGGCATGGGATCCAAGGGGACATTGCTTTGTGGATCCAGAACTGGTTTGCCCACAGAAGGCAAAGAGTAGTTGTGGACGGGTCATATTCTGCATGGAGGTTGGTGACCAGTGGTGTGCCTCAGGGATCTCTTCTGGGACCCTTACTCTTTGTGATTTTTGTAAATGACCTAGATGAGGAAGTGGAGTGATGGGTTAGTAAGTTTGCTGATGACACAAAGGTTGGGGGTGTTGTGGATAGTGTGGAGGGCTGTCAGAGGTTACAGCGGGACATTGATAGGATGCAAAACTGGGCTGAGAAGTGGCAGATGGAGTTCAACCCAGATAAGTGTAAGGTGTTCATTTTGGTAGGTCAAATATGATGGCAGATTATAGTATTAATGGTAAAACTCTTGGCATTGTGGAGGATCAGAGGGATCTTGGGGTCTGAGTCCATAGGACGCTCAAAGCTGCTACGCACGTTGACTCTGTGGTTAAGAAGGCATACAGTGTATTGGCCTTCATCAATCATGGAACTGAATTTAGGAGCCGAGTGGTAATGTTGCAGCTATATAGGATCCTGGTCAGACCCCACTTGGAATACTGCGCTCAGTTCCGGTCACCTCTCTACAGGAAGGATGCGGAAACCATAGAAAGGGTGCAGAGGAGATTTACAAGGATGTTGCCTGGATTGAGGAACATCCCTGATGAAAACAGGTTGAGTGAACTCGGCCTTTTTCTCCTTGGAGCGACGGAGGATGAGAGGTGACCTGATAGATGTGTATAAGATGATGAGAGGCATTGATCTTGTGGATAGACAGAGGCTTCTTCCTCGGGCTGAAATGGCTGCCACAAGAGGGCACATGTTTAAGGTGCTTGGAAGTAGGTACAGAGGAGATGTCAGGGTTAAGTTTTTTATGCAGAGAGTGGTGAGTGCATGGAATGGGCTGTCAGCAACGTGGTGGAGGCGGATACGATAGTGTCTTTTAAGAGAGTTTTGGATAGCTACATGGAGCTTAGAAAAATAGAGGGCTATAGGTAACTCTAGTAATTTCTAAGGTAGGGACATGTTCGGCACAACTTTGTGGGCCGGAGGGCCTGTATTGTGCTATGTTGCTATTAGACTGTTTCAATAAAATGGGCCCTTTTCTTTTTTTCGCTTTTTCTTTACTAACCATTTAGTTGATTAGGAATTACAAAGCTAAATTGTGTGCGGTGTACTGTCTGTTATTTCATAGTACTTATTTGTAACAGGGTAATGGATCATGCAACATCCACACAAACGGGAGATTTCGGGGTGGGCTTGCACCTCAATCTCACACGTCTGCTGGGGCCAGAGATTGTCTTCCCTCCGACGAAACCAAAGCGTTTCACTTAGAATTGTTTAATGAGATGAGCCATGCAGTTATCCTTGTCCACAGGTAAATAAGGTATGACTGAGTAATGAGCATAACTTTTCAATGTCTAGTTACGTGACAAAGCCACTGCTAGACATGTTGATTGCCCAATCATTTGGAAACTTCAAAGTAAAATTATTATCAAACTACATATATGTCACCATATACCTACAATCCTGAAATTCATGTTCTTGTGGGCATACACAGTAAATCCAAGTAATACAAGTGAATCATAGAAAGACCATACCATGCTGTGATTCATCCAGTCCATATACTCTGCACCACACATCCATAGAAAGTTGTCAAATTTTAAGATGTTATACCAAATCCTCACAAATATCTAAGGAAGAAGAGGCACTGTCATGTTTTCTTCAATAATGGCACTTATGCCTGGACCCAGAACAGAAATGATAACACCAAGGTATTTAAAATTGGGGATCCTCACCACCTCTGATCCGCCGATAAGGACTGACTCATGGTCCTCCAGTTTCCTCCTCTGGAGGTCAATGATCAGCTCTTTGGTCTTGCTGACATTGAGTGAGAGTTGTTAACGTGGCACCACGCAGCCAAATTTTCAATCTCCCTCCTATATGCTGATTAGTCACAACCCTTGATTAAGCGAACAACAGGAATGTTTTCAGCAAACTGAAACATGGCTCTGGAGCTATGCATTGCCTTACAGTCATAATTATAAAGTAGAGGAAGGGGCTAAGTGCACAGCCTCGTGGTGAACCTGTGCTGATGGAGATTCTGGAGGAGGTTTTTGCCAATCTGAATTGACTGGGATCCACAAGTGAGGAAACGAAGATCCAATGGCAAAAGGAGGTATTCAGGCCAAAGCCTTGAAGCTTATTGATCAGTTTTGAGGGGATGATAGCACAGAATGCAAGACATAGCCGATGAAGAGGATCCTGGTGTATGCATCTCCACTGTCCAAATATTTCACAGCTGAGTAAAGAGGCAATGAAACAACATTTGTTGAGCACTTGTTGTGACAGTGGAAAATTGGTTCGTATTCAAGTAGTTTCTCAGGGAGGAGTTGATATGTTTCAACACTAACCTCTCAAAGCACTTCATCACAGTGGATGTGAACGGAAGTGATAATGGACAATAGTAATTGAGGCAGGTTACCACATTCTAGTTTGGCACCATTATAATAAAAGGCTGCTTGAAGCAGGTGGGTACCTTAGACTGCTGTAGCAAGAGGTTAAAGATATCTGTAAACACTCCATCCAGTTGAAAGCACAGGCTTTAAAGCTCAGCTTGGAACCCCATCTGGACTGGATGCTTTCCATGAATTTACCCTCCTGAAACTAAAATCACAGGCTCATTGGAGGCTGTGGGAGTTTGTGAAGGTTCCTCCATGTTTTGACAGTCAAAGCGAGCACAAAAGACATTGAGCTCATCTGCAAGCGAAGCCTGTTGTCACCTACATAATTGCTTAGTTTCATTTTCTAAGTGGTAATGATATTTCAGTCTGCCACAGTTGTTGAACATCTTTCAATGCTTCAGGTTTGGTCGGGTATTGCAACTTCACACATTAAATAGCTTTCTGGAAATTGTACGTGGACCTTTTGTATCTTCCTTGGGCATAGACCTGAATACCACTGATCTGACCTGCAGTAGATTATGGATTTCATAGTTCATTCAGGGTTCCTGGTTAGGGAAGCCTCCTATGGGGACACACTCGTTTACAACTATATTTATAAAGTCCATGACAACTGTGGTGCATACATTCAGATCCTCTGATGAGTCCATTGACTTGAAGCAATCCCACAGCTGCTCCTCTGACTCCCACACAACTACCTATTTGTTATCCTTACCTCCGGAGCATTGCACTTTAGCCTCTGGCTGTACGGAGGTAGGAAGACAACAACCAAGTGATCTGATTTCTTGAAATCAGTTAAGGCACTGAACAGTAATTATTCCTAATCATAGTACAGCAGTGGTCAAGAGTCTTGGGACCCCACTTGCTGCAGGTAATATGTTGATGACAATTGGGCACAGATTTCTTCTAACCAGCCTGACTGAAGTCCCCGACAATGGTTTGAGGCCCAGTAAGGCAGACTGATTGGTATCCATCCCTTCTCCCTTTCACCATGGTGATGTCCATCATCTGCTTATACCTGTAAGCTTAAGATTTAAGTACGCAAGGTCCTTCAGAATATCGTGAAATCTCTAGTTCATTAAGATCATTCAAACTTACCTTCCTTGCATGGAGACCCCATTATTCATGATAGATTATTAATTGCCCACCAAATCTCACCCTCATGTTAATCGGGCTTTACCTTTATAGTCATATATAATTAGAAACAAATTATTGTAAATCAATAACAAATTACATTTATTACATTACATGATAAATTTCACCCTATTATATATCTTGGGCAACAACTAGAAGTTACAATCGAGAATTCAAATCTGTCAACATTTCCAAACACCAAGCAATCAATCATCAGGCAAGCATGAGAGTCAGGACATTGGAAAAAAGTTGAATTTCCCCATGGGGATGAATAAAGTATCTATCTATCTATCTATCTATCTATCTAAGAGCATACAGAATTCATGCTAATAAGAGTGAGGTCCAAAATTAAAAATATATACATACCTATCCCCTGAACTAAATAATAAGTCTATAAACCAATTACAAGGGAAAAAACAGGCCAGGACTTATTAGATCGGAATTTGAGAATTACAATTGAACTGGGGTTTTATTTTATGAAAGGTTCGCCACAGATTTTTCCTCATACTTGCAAGAATCATTTTCGGGACATTAAACAGTGAGATCAATGATTAGATACAATGTTCAAAAACAAAAATGCAAGCACTTCTCACAGAAGTGGTTTGTATCGATGGTCCTAGTATCTCTAAATAAAAGCTTCCTTCCGTCATTGTGGAATGTCAAAGCAGATTTTTACAGGCAATAACTATTTTTGTATTAATCTTTTATCACAGTAACAGAAGCAAAAAAAGCTTTTAGAAATTAACTTTATTATCACTGGCTTGGTCATTTTTATTCATTTACTATGACTATAACATGTACCTGAGATGTTCAGCGATTGATTAGGAGAGGCTGGAGGTGAAGGGGCAAAATCACTGTCATCTGAAATGAACAGAGAACTGAAATTAAAATCTATGGAGGACCACATTAGCAACATTGTCACAGCTGCTAACACTGTCAAATATAATTAATTCTATCCATACCTGTTCCAATTGGCAAATGACCTGTTACAATGAATTGATCTGTACAAAAAACATGCAAAACAAGGTTTTCACCATACCTTAAGACAACTATAGATGTTTCAGAAAGGATAGGGACAGAGGCAAAAAAGGTGGGGCGTGGCACTGTTGATCAGAGAGAGTGTCATGGCTGCAGAAAAGGAGAAATTCATGGAGGGGTTTTCCCTGGAGTCTCTGAGGGCAGAAGTTAGGAATAGGAAGGGGTCAATAACTCTATTGGGTGTTTTTTATAGGCCACCCAATAGTAACAGGGACATCGAGGAACAAGTAGGGAGACAGATTCTGGAAAGAAGTAATAATAACAGAGTTGTTGTGGTGGGAGATTTTAATTTCCCAAATATTGATTGGCATCTCCCTAGAGTGAGGGGTTTAGATGGGGTAGAGTTTGTTAGGTGTGTTCAGGAAGGTATCTTGACACAATATGTAGATAAGTCTACAAGAGGAGAGGCTGTACTTGATCTGGTATTGGGAAATGAACCTGGTCAGGTGTCAGGTCTCTCAGTGGGAGAGCATTTTGGAGATAGTGATCACAATTCTATCTCCTTTACCATAGCATTGGAGAGGGGTAGGAACAGGCAAGTTAGGGAAACATTTAATTGGAGTAAGAGGAAATATGACGCTATCAGGCAGGAACTTGGAAGCATAAATTGGAAACAGATGTTCTCAAGGAAACGTACAGAAGAAATGTGGCAAGTGTTCAGGGGATACTTGCGTGGGGTTCTGAGCAGGTACGTTCCAATCAGATATGGAAAGAATGGTAGGGTACAAGATCCGTGGTGTACAAAGGCTGTTGTAAATCTAGTCAAGAGGAAAAGAAAAGCTTACAAAAGGTTCAGAGAGCTAGGTAATATTAGAGATCTAGAAGATTATAAAGCTTACGAAAGGTTCAAAAAACTAGGTAATGGTAGGAATCTAGAAGATTACAAGGCTAGCAGGAAGGAGTTTAAGAATAAAATTAGGAGAGCCAGAAGGGGCCATGAGAAGTCCTTGACAGACAGGATTAAGGAAAACCCCAAGGCATTCTACAAGTATGTGAAGAGCAAGAGGATAAGATGTGAGAAAATAGGACCAATCAAGTGTGACAGTGAAAAAGTGTGTATGGAACCGGAGGAAATTGCGGAGGTATTTAATGAATACTTTGCTTCAGTATTCACTACGGAAAAGGATATTGGCAATTGTAGGGATGATTTGCAGCAGACGGAAAAGCTTGAGAATATAGATATTAAGGAAGAGGATGAGCTGGAGCTTTTGGAAAGCATCACGTTGGCTAAATCACTGGGACCGGACGGGATGTACCACAGGCTACTGTGGGAAGTGAGAGAGGAGATTGCTGAGCCTCTGGCAATGATCTTTGCATCATCAATGAGGACGGGAGAGGTTTCAGAGGATTGGAGGGTTGTGGATGTTGTTCCCTTATTCAAGAAAGGGAGTAGCGACTGCCCAGGAAATTATAGGCCAGTGAGTCTTACTTCAGTGGTTGGTAAGTTGATGGAGAAGATCCTGAGAGGCAGGATTTATGAACATTTGAAAAGGCATAATATGATTAGGAATAGCCAGCATGGCTTTGTCAAAGGCAGGTTGTGCCTTACGAGCACGACTGAATTTTTTGAGGATGTGACTAAACACATTGATGAAGGTAGAGCAGTAGATGTAGTGTATATGGATTTCAGCAAGGCATTTGATAAGGTACCCCATGCAAGGCTTATTGAGAAAGTAAGGAGGCATGGGATCCAAGGGGACATTGCTTTGTGGATCCAGAACTGGTTTGCCCACAGAAGGCAAAGAGTGATTGTGGATGGGTCATATTCTGAATGGAGGTTGGTGACCAGCGGTGTGCCTCAGGGATCTCTTCTGGGACACTTACTCTTTGTGATTTTTGTAAATGACCTGGATGAGGAAGTGGAGTGATGGGTAAGTTTGCTGATGACACAAAGGTTGGGGGGTGTTGTGGATAGCGTGGAGGGCTGTCAGAGGTTACAGCGGGAAATTGATACGATGCAAAACTGGGCTGAAAAGTGGCAGATGGAGTTCAAACCAGATAAGTGTAAGGTGTTCATTTTGGTAGGTCAAATGTGATGGCAGAATATTGCATTAATGTTAAGACTCTTGGCAGTGTGGAGGATCAGAGGGATCTTGGGGTCTGAGTGCATAGGACACCCAAAGCTGCTACCCAGGTTGACTCTGTGGTGAAGAAGGCATACGGTGCATTGGCCATCATCAATCATGGGATTGAGTTTAAGAGTCGAAAGGTAATGTTGCAGCTATATAGGGCCCTGGTCAGACCCCACTTGGAGTACTGTGCTCAATTCTGGTCACCTCACTACAGGAAGGATGTAGAAACCATAGAAAGGGTGCAGAGGAGATTTACAAGGATGTTGCCTGGAATGGGGAGCACACCTTATGAGAATAGGTTGACTGAACTTGGCTTTTTCTCCTTGGAGCGACAGAAGATAATAGGTAACCTGATAGAGGTGTACAAGATAACAAAAGGCATTGATCATATGGATAGTCAGAAGCTTCTTCTCAGGGCTGAGATGCTGAGATGGCTAGCACGAGAGGACATAGTTTTAAGGTGCTTGGAGGAAGGTACAGTGGAGATGTCTGGAGTAAGTTTTTTACGCAGAGAGTGGTGAGTGCGTGGAATGGGCGGCCAGCGGCGGTGGTGGAGTTGGAAACAATAGGGTCTTTTAAGAGACTCCTGGATGGCTACATGGAGCTTAGAAAAATAGAGGGCTATGGGTAAATCTAGGTAGCTCTAAGGTAGGAGGAAATAAAATAGAAAGAGAAGCAATTATCTTGGATCTGAACCAGTAGTAATATTGTGCAATAAAGATAGTGTTAATAAAGGTTGTCAGACACTTGCAGTTCCCTCCAGCATTGTATAAATTGGCTCAGTGATTGGTTGAAAAGTACTATTTTGTTCCTTTCACTACCTCATTAATCATTTTTCTTTCTTGCTGTATTTCATTCTTTATATTACATGAATTAACTCATTTCTTATAACCTTATTCACACATATAATGCCTCCTTTGCTTGTGAAAACCTATTGCTGCTGAATCAGGAAATAACATGGAGTGAACTTCAAAATATTTGTTACAGGCTATCATCCTGAAAAGTGAACAGGTTCTCTCATCATAAATGTTGTATGACTAGTTGATTCGTTAAAAATCACTAGTTTTTAATAATGGTCTTTTTATCAATGCCACCTTTCAACTGATCTGTTTCTCCTGCACAAAGGGTGCTGTCACTAATATTTCAGCAAGGTAGTAAGGTCAGAGGTGAGGACTGCAAGATACTTAAAATTATTGTGATACGGTTAGTACTCTGGCACTCTGTGACAATGACACTATGACTGCCTAATTATACTGATACCTGCAGGTGAACCACGATTAAAGTTCACTATAGGTAGAAGTACCTAGTGTTACCTATCACTTACAAGCTTTGCCTTCCTTCCCTTCCCCCCACCTTCTTATTCTGGCTTATTCTCCCTTCCTTCACAGTCCCAATGAAGGGTATCAGCCCAAAATGTTGACTGTCTACATCTTTCCATAAATACTGTCTGACCCACTGAGTTCCTGCAGTATTTTGTGTGTGTTGCAGACATAGCAATCTGGGATCAATTGTATGTTCTCCTCATGATCACATGGGATTCCTCACGCTTTACAAAAACATACAAGTTAATGGGTTAATTAGTCACGTGAGTGCAATAAGGCAGAGTGGGATCATAGGAATCGAAGGGCCTGTTACTGTGCTGTTTCACTAAATAAAATTACCATATAAAATACCACAAAGGAGATAGTTCCTAAGATCCAGCTGTCACAACCCAAGAAGTATGCTCTGCTGATACAAAGATGCTCAATGCATCACATTTAACCAGTCACAGAGCATGCTCACAACAACACAAAATACTCAGACAACAACACACACAAAATGCTTACAATTTAACAAAGGTTTATATTCACATTAACTGGGATATTCCAAAGAAAAAGTAGTTAATTTTGGGCCTCTTACCTAAGAAAGTATGTGTTGGAATTGAGGAGGATCCAAAGAGGGTTAATGAAAATGATCCCAGGAATGAAAGGGTTAACATGTGAGGAGCATTTGATGGCTCTGGGTTTGTACTTGCTGGAGTTTGTAATGAGGAGGGATTTCATTGAAACCTATCGAATACTGTAAGACCTCAAAAGAGTGCATGTGGAGAGATGCTTAACCTACATTATTACCAGATGTTCAATGTACATTCCTAGCACTCAATGACAATTCTCTCTTCTCAGTTTCTTTGCCATCACCACATCTGCTCTCAGCATTTGGCTTTCCATTCCAGGACACCAGAGATGTCCTCCTTCTGTAAAGAAAGAGGTTTCCTTCCCTTTTCTATCGATGAACTCGCATTTCTTACATTCCCATACATCTGTGCTAACCCCTCTTCCTGTCATTGTAATAATGATTGAGTCCTTCTTCTCCTTACTAGCACCCCATCAGCATCCAAATCCATCACATTATCCTCTGCAACTTCCACCATCTCCAAAGGGACCCTACAGTTAAACATCTTTGCACCCCCTCTCTGCTTTGCACAGGGATAGCTCCCTCTGTGACTTCCTTTTCCATTTGTCTCCCCCCACTAATCTCCTTCCAGGCATTTATCACTGGAAGTGGCCTAAGTGCTACACCTGCCCATACACCTCCTCCCTCATCAGTATTCAGGGTCCCAAAAAGTTCTTCCATGTGAGACAATGCTTCACCTGCAAATCTCCTGGAATTGTCTACTCTGTCCAGTGCTCACAATGCGGCCTCCTCTACTTGGGAGACCACTTCATCAAGCACCTCCGCATCATGCACCACAAGCAAGGCTTCCCAGTGACTGAACAATTTAATTCTGATTTCCATCCCTGTTATGACACGTCAATCGAAAGCCTCCTCTGGTGCCAAGATGAGGCCACCCTCAGGGTGAAGCAGTAACACTTTATATTCTGTCTGGGTACCCTCCAACCTGATGGTATAAATATCAATTTCTCCTTCTGGTAAACAAAATTTCCCTGCCCTTCTTCCATTCCCCACTCTGACCTCTTACTTCTTCTCAGTTGTCTGTTACTTCCCCCAGGTGCCCTCCTCCTTCGATTTCTACTATTTCTACTATTGTCCACTCCTTTCTTCTCTAGCCCTTGACCTTTCACACCCACCTGGATTCACCTATCACCTTTCAGCCAGTCCCTTTCCCCTCCCTTACCGTTTAATTCAGGCATCTCCACTACCCCACCTTTCCCTCTCTGCCTTGAAGAAGGTCTTGGCCTCAAATGTCAACTGTTTACATTTTTCCATAGATGCTGCCTGACCTGCTGAGTTCCTTCAGCATTTTGTGTGTGAAACATCATTCCTCTGCTCAAGTATAAGTCCAATCAGATGATAAAACATAAAAACATAGAAAGAAAAACATACAGCACAATCCAGGCCTTTCAGCCCACAAAGCTTTGCCGAACATGTCCTTACCTTAGAGCTACCTAGGCTTTACCCATAGCCCTCCTGTAGTGAGGCGACCAGAACTGAGCACAGTACTCCAAGTGGGATCTGACCGGGGTCCTGTGTAGCTGTAACATTACCTCTCAGCTCTTAAACTCAATCCCACGATTGATGAAGGCCAATGTACCATATGCCTTCTTAACCACAGAGTCAACCTGTGTAGCAGCTTTGAGTGTCCTATGGACTCAGACCCCAAGATCCCTCTGATCCTCCACACTTCCAAGAGTACTATTAATACTACATTCTGCCATCATATTTGACCTGCCAAAATGAACCACCTCACACTTACTGTATCTGTGTTGAACTCCATCTTCCACTTCTCAGCCCAGTTTTGCATCCTATCAATGTCCCACTGTAACCTCTGACAGCCCTCCACACTATCCACAACACCCCCAACCTTTGTGTCATCAGCAAATTAACTAACCCATCCCTCCACTTCCTCATCCAGGTCATTTATAAAAATCACAGAGTAGGGATCCCAGAACAGATCCCACACCACTGGTCACCGGGTGCCTCCATGAAGAATATGACCCATCTACAACCACTCTTTGCCTTCTGTAGACAAGCCAGTTCTGGATCCACAATGCAATGTCCCCCTTGGATCCCAAACTTTCAGGGGATATTTGCGGGGAGTTCTGCATGGGTACGTTCCAATGAGACAGAGAAATAATAGTAGAGCACAAGAACCGTGGTGTACAAAGGCAATTGTAAATCTAGTCATAATAATAGAGATCTAGGAGATTATGAGGCTAACAGGAAGGAGTTTAAGAAAGAACTTAGGAGAGCCAGAAGGGGCCATGAGAAGGCCTTGGCCGACAGGATTAAGGAAAACCCCAAGGCATTCTACAAATATGTGAAGAACAAGAGGATAAGATGTGACAGAATAAGACCAATCAAGTGTGACAGTGGAAAAGTGCCTATGGAACAGGAGGAAATAGCAGACATACTTAATGAGTACTTTGCTTCAGTATTCAAAACGGAAAAGGATCTTCCCAATTGTAGGGTTGACTTACAGCAGACTGAAAAGATTGAGCATGTAGATATTAAGAAAAAGGATGTGCTGGAGCTTTTGGAAAGCATCAAGTTGGATAAGTCACCAGGACCGGATGGGATGTACTCCAGGGTACTGTGGGAGGCAAGGGAGAAGATTGCTGAGCCTTTGGTGATGATCTCTGCATTATCAATGGGGACATGAGAGGTTCCAGAATATTGGAGAGTTGCAGATGTTGCTTGGATTAGGGAGCGTGCCTTTTGAGAATAGGTTGAGTGAACTCGGCCTTTTTTCCTTGGAACGAGGGAGGATGAGAGGTGGCCTGATAGAGGTGTATAAGATGATGATCATGTGGATAGTCAGAGGCTTTTTCCCAGAGCTGAAATGGCTAGCACAAGATGGCACAGTTTTAAGGTGCTTGGAAGTAGGTACAGAGGAGATGTCAGGGGTAAGTTTTTACGGAGAGAGTGGTGAGTGTGTGGAATGGGCTGCCAACAACGATGGTGGAAGCGGATACGATAGGGTCTTTTAAGAGACTGCTGGACAGGTACATAGAACTCAGGAATATGGAGGGCTATGGGTAACCCTTGGTAATTTCTAAGGTAAGGACATGTTTGGCACAACTTTATGGGCTTCTGCCGTCATCAATGATGCCCTCACCTGCATCTCCTCCATTTCCCGCACTGCACCTCATTCCATCCTTCCATCACCACTACAGGGACCGTGTTCCCCTTGTCCTCACCTATCACCCCACCAGCCTCCGGATCCAGCATATTATCCTCTGCAAATTCCACCATCTTCAACAGGACCCCACCACTAAGGACATCTTTCCCTCTCTACCCCTCTCTGCTTTTCACAGGGATCGCGACTGCCTGGTCCACACGTCCTTCCCCACAGATCTCCCACCTGGCATTTATCCCTGCAAGCATAAGTGCTACACCTGTCCCTACACCTCCTCTCTTACCACCATTCAGAGCCCCAAACAGTCCTTCCAGGTGAGGCAACACTTCACTTGTGAGTCTGTTGGGGTAATCTATTGCATCCAGTGCTCCTGGTGCGGTCTCCTCTACATCGGCGAGACCCGACACAGATTGGGGGACCGCTTTGTTGAGCACCTACGCTCCGTCCTCCACAACAGACAGGATCTCCCGGTTGCCACTCACTTCAACTCTCCTTCACATTCCCATTCGGATATGTCCATACATGGTCTCCTCTACTGCCATGATGGGGCCAAACTTCAGTTGGAGGAACAACATCTCATCTACCGTCTGGGTAGTCTCCAGCCCCTTGGTATGAATATTGAATTCTCCAACTTCCGGTAATTCCCTCCTTCTCCCTTCCCCCATCCCACCTTCACTCTGTCTCCTCTTCTAGCTGCCTATTACCTCTCATGACTCTGCCTTCTTCTACTACCCATAGTGCTTTCCCCTTAGATTCCTTCTTCACCTCTCCTGCCTATCCCCTCTCTGCTTCCCCTCCCCACCCCTTGATCTTTCCTCTGATTAGTTTTCCACCCTCCCCCCCATCTTCTTCATAGGGCCTTCTTTAGTCCTGACGAAGGGTCTCGACCCGAAACGTTGACTGTTTCTTTCAACGGATGCTGCCCGACCTGCTGAGTTCATCCAGCCTTTTTGTACATCCTGATTTGACCACAGCAGCTGCAGTGTACTTTGCGGCCTTTATTATTCAATGTATGTGTGCAAGAGTTGGGATGTTATGTTGAAATTGTATAAGATATTGGTGAGGTCTAATGTGAGGTATTGTGTGCAGTTTTGATCACCTACTTACAGGAATAATAATAATAATAAATACTTTATTGAGCCTGAGTGGGAAATCTTTTCATTATAGCAGTAACACTGAAAAACACACTTAGCAGTTTGCAGACTTAACTAATAATAAAGTACAGAATAATAAAATACACAATAATAATTTACCAATATGCAATAATTTGCAATAATGTACATATAATAATGTGTATTCTCCTGCCACACAGAGATGAACTGTTGTATACGCATATTGCATTTGGTAGGAAAGATTTTCTATAACAATCCTTGTGACAGCAGAGCTCAATAAGCCTGTTTGAAGGAGTTCTCTGCTGCTTATTCAGTGGGTCATGGACAGGATTTGCCTGATTGTCCATAATGGATAACAGTTTGTTTAGTGATCTCCTCTCCATCACTAACTAATCAGAAAGGCTAGATCCATCCTTTCTGATAAGTTTATTTAGTCTTCTTGCATCACAAGCTCCAATGCTGCTCTCCCAACTTAAAACAGCAAAGAAGACTCACTCACTACAATAGACTGGTAAAAGATCTCCAACATCCTGCTGCACACATTGAAGGATCTCAGCTTCCTTAGAAAATAGAGTCTGCTCATCCCCTGCTTGTAAACAGCTATGGTCTTGCTTTCCCAGTCAAGTCTGTTGTAAAGGCGAACACCCAAATACTTGTACTCCTCCACCACTGCAACTCCTTCCAGAATGTATACAGGACTTGTCACAATCCTCTTCCTCTTAAAATCAATCACCATCTCGCTGGTTTTGGCCACATTCAGGAGCAGGTGATTCCTCCCTCACCCCTCCACAAACATATCCACCAGTGCTCTGTACTCCAACTCCTCCCCATCTCTGACACATCCAACCACCAGTCATCAGAGAACTTCTGCAAGTGACAAGACTCAGATTTGAACTGAAAGTCTAAGGTGTACAGTATGAACAGAAACGGAGATGGGACAGTCCCTTGTGGCACTCCAGTGCCACTCACTACTATCTCAGACAGAGAACTACCCCGCTGTACAAACTGGGGTCTATCTGTCAGGTAGTCAATAATCCAGCAGGTAGTGGGTTTGTCTATGCCCATCCTTTGCAGTTCCTTGCTCAGCAGAAGTGGCTGGATTGTATTGAAGACACTAGATAAGTCAAAAATTGAGATTCTCACAATGCCACTAGTATCATCCAGATGGGAGTGAGCTCTCTGCAACAGGTAGATAATGGCACCATCCACTTCCACATGAGGTTGGTAGTCAGTAAGACTGAAAGAATATACAGAAAATTACAAGGATGTTGCTGGGATTTGAGGGGCTGAGTTATAGGGAAAAGTTAAATAGGCTAGGATTGTATTCCCTAGAACATAGAAGAATGAGAGGAGATTTGATAGAATTGTACAAAATTATGAGGGGTATATTTAGGGCAAATGCAAGCAGGCTTCTTCCACTGAGGTTTGATAAGACTACAACAAAAGGTCATGGATTAAGGATGAAAAGTGAAATGCTTAAAAGAAACATCAGGAGGAAATTTTTCATTCATAGGGTAGCGAGTGTGTGGAATGTGCTGCCAGCACATGTGGTGGATGCGGTTTTTATTTCAACATTTTAGAGAAATTTACATGGATGGGTGGGGTATGGAGGACAATGCAAAGGTCCAGGTGTGGGTAAATGGGACTAAGCAAATTAATGGTTTCATACAGACTAGATGGGCTGAAGGGCCAGCTTCTGTGTTGTAATGCTGGAAGACTTTATCATTCTATGACTCTAAATCAGATCTTTACTCCTCACATCATCAAAAAAAAACACCACTCCTACTGTGAAGTATGGTGGTGACTGCCTCATGCTGTGGGATACTTCACTGAAGCAAGCCCTGGAAGGCTTGTAAAGGTAGAGGCACTAGCGGTGCCAGAGATTTTTTCTTGCTGGTGCTACAGTGGGCTTGAATTATTCAGTTACGGTGCTGAGGGATGTAATGTATGGTAATATGCACAGTATTCGCAAGGCCAGACGCGTAGCATTCAGAAGTCAGTTTCGAGCATTATGTGCCTACTATAAATGCCTCTGTTGATTCACAAGCAACAACAATTGATAGATCTAATATAGAAGTGAACTGTGACAGTGTCAACAGCATCGGAGACAACCCGGGCTACATAGAGCATAAACAAACAAACCAACAGAGCATCCGACCCACAGCGCACAACACGAATCACGCACCAATCCTGCAATCAGCGTCAAATGCGTGCTTTTCAACTTGAAAACACAACACTAACCCACAATGGCCACTGCTATTCTCATTACACAGACAGACCAAGCCAAAAGATACACCGTTATTAAAGTCAAATAAGGCAAACAGATTCAAGGCTTTACCAGGAGTTGGACAAATCATACTCGAAAATACTCACCATTTTCTTGTACAATCTTTGCATGTCCTTTATCAAGCATATTTCCCAATCTTGAACTGTCTTGTTTTCTCAATCTGAATTCGGCCTATGCCCCCAGAGCAAACTTATGAGCTGAACTTACGTGGTGGGTTTTGAAAGCTGTTGTAGCTTTCCACCAGTTGTGGTAACCAGTGACAGTGAAGGTAGACTCAGAATGGAACCCATGTCCTCCACACAGGAAATGCCTGCATGCGAAGCAGAACGTAGTATCTTTCGTGATTGAATATTCCAGCCAGGAGTACAGGTCAAACCAGCCACGAATAAAACTCCTTTGCTGATTGCCAAACTGTTGCGAAGGGTACTTTTTCAATGCTGGCCGACGAGGTCCTTCTTCAGGCTGCTGGCTAACATCACTAACAGTATTCCCACTAGCACTAAGAGTAGCTTCATCCACGTTCTTTTCTGAATCCTGCTCCATTTCTTGTTCCTCTACTTCACCCTCATACTCCTTCGATGAACTGCTGTCGTCCTCATCCCCACTTCTTTCTGCATGTCACTTTCAATTAAGACAGGCTCAGGCTGAGACACCACTGATTCCTCTGGATGAGGTCCTTTTCTCACTAAAAATCATTCCATTTTTCACGCCAGCCAAAATAATGCACACGCCTGGCCCACACTAGCTTGTAAAAGCACAATGTATGTGTGTGGCATCCATTAGTCTCACGAGACCATGGATCTGTGCCTGGATCCTGCACAATGTATGATAACTATCAATCTCTCGCATGAGTGAGAGTGAGTGACATCACCACCTTAAGTGATCTTAGATCAGCTTAACTGACCTGAGTGAGGAAAGCAATGGCGAGGCATTGACAACGAACGAAAAAGCAGAAGTGCAGAGTGGATCTGACCTTAGACCAGCACAGAGTTTTTAACTTTATTGCTGCGCAAGTGCTATGGTAATTGGGGGTGCTGTTTCACTAGATCAACTGGAGAAACAAGCTATATGCAAAACTATACAGAGAAAGCAGCTACAAGTTGTATGTCAAATTTCAGTTAATTTCTTGGTGGTGCTATTGCAATTTCTGCTGGTGTTATAGCACCAGCAAGCACCACCTCAGCGCCAACACTGAGTAGAGGGTAAAATAAATGCAGTAAAATACAGGGAAATCCTGGAGGAAAATTTGATGCAGTCTGCAAGAAAACTGTGAATTGGGGGAAGATTTGTTTTCTAGCAAGACAATAACCCCAAGCATAAAGCCAAAGCTACACAGGAATGGCTTAAAAACACCAAAGTTAATGCCTTGGAGTAGCCAAGTCAGAGTCCAGACCTCAATCCAATTAAGAATTTGTGGCTAGACTTGAAAAGAGCTGTTCACTCACGATCCCCATGCAATCTGACAGAGCTTGAGCAGTTTTGTAAAGAAGAATGGGGAAAATTGCAGTATGTAGATGTGCAAAGCTGATAGAGACCTATTCACACAGACTCAAGGCTGTAATTGCTGCCAAAGGTGCATCTACTAAATACTGACTTTAAGGGAGTGAATATTCGTGCAGTCAATTATTTTGTGTTTTATATTTGTAATTAATTTAGATCACTTTGTAGAAATTTGTTTTCATTTTGACACCAACAAGTCTTTTCTGTTGATCAGTGTCAAAAAGCTAATTAAATCCACTGCAATTCAATGTTGCAAAATAATAAAACATGAAAGCTTCCAGGAGGGGGGAGTGAATACTTTTTATTGGCACTGTACTAAGATACAGTCCAAAAAACTTGCATGCATACTTTTCATACAGATATATATCAAATATATCTGTATACGTAAGTACTTGGACAGACTGTGACTGATTAGAGATAGTTAACATGTCTTTGTGCATGGTAGGTCATGTCTAATCTTGTAGACATGATTAGGAGTAAAGATCTGATTTAGAGTCATAGAATGATAAAGTCTTCCAGCATTACAACACAGAAGCTGGCCCTTCAGCCCATCTAGTCTGTACTAAACCATCAACTCTAATCTTGTAGAGTTTTTTGAGGAAATTACCAGGAATGTTGATGAAGACAGTGGATGTTGTCTACATGGATCTGCACAAGGCTTTTGACAAGGTCCCCATGGGAGGTTGGTCAAGAAGGTTGTTGTTTGGCCTTCATGACAAGGTAGTAAATCAAATTAGATATTGGTTTGTGGGAAATGGCAGAGAGTGGTAATAGATGGTTGCCTCTCTGACTGAAGGTCTGTAACTATTGAAGTGATGCAGAGATCGGTGCTGGGTTCATTGTTGTTTATCATCTGTATTCAATGACCTGGATAATAATGTGATTAACTGGATCAGCAAACTTGCGGACGACACCAAGATTGGGAGTGCAATGGAGAGCAAGGAAGATAAGCAAAGCTTGCAGTGGGGTCTGGACCAACTGGAAAAGTGGGTTGAAAAGTGGCAGATGGAATTTAATGCAGGCAACTGCAAGGTATTTTGGGATGACCAACCAGGATAGGCTTTACAAAGAGAAAGGTAGGGCACAGAGGAGTGCAGCAGAACTGAGAGATCTGGGAATACAATTCTTTGAAACTGGCATCACATGTAGATAGGGTTATAAAGAAAGATTTTGGCACATTGGCCTTCATAAATCAAAGTACTGAGTACATGAGATGGGATGTTATGTTGTTGTACAAGATATTGTTGAGCCCTAATTTGGAGTATTGTGTAAGATGTAAATAAGATTGAAAGAGATTTGAGAAAATTTACGAAGGTCATGAGGACCTGATTTATAGAGAAAGATTGAACACGTTAGTACTATATTGCCTAGAACATAGAATATTGAGGGGAGATTTGATAGAAGTATACAAAATTATAAAGGGTATAGATTGGGTAAATGCAAGTAGGCTTTTCCTCTCAGGTTAGGTGGGAATACAACTAAAGGTTAAAAGTTAAGGGTAAAAGGTGAAAAGTTTAGGGGAACATGAAGGGGAATTTCTTCACACAGGGTGGTGAGAGGTGAGAGAGTGGAATGAGCTGCCAGTGTCTGAGGTGGATGCAGGCTTGATTTCAACAATTACGAGAAATTTGGATAGGTATATGGATCAGTGGGGTATGGAGGGCTCTGGCCCATGTACAGGTCAATGGGAATAGGCAGTTTAATTGTTTTGCATGGTCTAGATGGGCTGAATGGCATGTTATTGTTCTGTAATGCTGTATGACTCTATGAATCTAGATCAGTGCATTCAGGTAGCAGAAGGTAAAACAATAAGAGAATACAGAATAAAGTGCTACATTTACAGAGAGAGTGCAGTGCAGGTAGCCAATAAGGTGCAAGAAAATAATGAGGTGTATTTAATGGTGTAACAGCAAGATCCACGGGCCTACCTGAATCATCCGAATCAGCTTCAGGTAACAGGGGCATCATCTGGTCACTTCCATCTCCATATGGTTGTTCTGGGAACAAGAGAGAGAGACAGAGAGAGAGAGAGAGAGAGAGAGAGAGAGAGAGTGAGAGGTTCACTCACCATCCGTACAGCGATACATCAATTGGACACATAAACTACCTTAAACAATACAACATGGTGCTGGGAAATAATTCGATGGTTCAAACCTCATCATTTCTTTTAACCAACCAGGTTGGGCATCAGGTTACCTGGTTGTCTCACTGTCCATTCTGAAATATTTTGGTCAGCTTTATAGTTCTTGATGACTTCCTGCTGGAAGTGTTACTGGTGGAATTGGAATTGGTTTATTATTGTCACATGTACTGAGATACAATGGAAAGCTCCTCTTGTGTATTGTTTATAAATATGATTTCATTACATTGAGTAGAACCAGGTAAAACGAGAACAGAATTGGAATTGGTTTATTATTGTTACATGTACCAAGATACATGTAACTTGATCATACATATATTGTTACATGTACCAAGAAAAGCTTGTCTTGCATACTCTTCATACAGATATTTATCTTATATATCAGTATATATAATAGATTAGAGAGCTTAAGGTAAAAGAACCCTAACAAGCAAGTGATAATAATATGATTGAACTGACCCTGAAATTTGAGAAGGAGAAGCTATATCAGTAGAAGCTAGAAGATGTATCAGTATTACAGTGGGGTAAAGGGAATTACAGTGGCATGAGAGAGAAGTTGTCCAGAAATGATTGAAAAAGAACACAGGCATGATGACAGCAGTGCAGCAATGGCTAGAATTTCAGGAAGCGATTCAGAAAGCACGAGATATATGCATCTCCAAAAGGAAGAAGTATTCTGAAGGAAAGATGACATAATCGTAGCTAACAAGAGAAGCCAAAACCAACATACAAGCCAAAAAGAGGGCATATAATATAGCAAAAATTAGAGGGAAGCTAGAGGATTGAGAAGCTTTTAAAAACCAACAGAAGGCAACCAAAAAAGTCATTAAGAAGGTAAAGATGGAATAAGCTAGCCAATAATATTAAAGAGGATACCAAAAGTTTCTTCAGACACATAAAATGTAAAAGAGAGGCGAGAATGGAAGTTGGCCCACTAGAAAATGATGCTTTAGAGGTAGTAATGGGGAACAGGGAAATGGCAGATGAATTGAATAAATCACAGGATGGTGCAGTATGGTGGAAGTTCCAAATGTCAGGGGGCATGAAGTGTGTGACGTACACATAACTAGAGAAAAAGATTCTTGGAAAACTGAAATTCCTAAAGGTAGATCAGTCACCTGGACCAGAAGGTGTACACTCCAAGGTTCTGAAAGAGGTGGCAGAAGAGACTATGGAGGCATTACTAATGATGTTTCAAGAATCACCAGATTCTGGAATGGTTCCGGAAGACTGGAAAATTGCAAAAAAACTCCTCTCTTCAAGAAGGGAGAGAGGCAGAAGAAAAGAAACTATACCCCAGTTAGTCTGACCTCAGTTATTGGGAAGATGTTGGAGTCAATTATTAAGGATGGGGTTTCAAGGTACTTGGAGCACATGAGAAAGTAGGCTGTAGTAAACATGATTTCCTCAAGGGAAAATCTTACCTGACAAATCTGCTGGAATTCTTTGAAGAAATAACAAGCAGGATAGACAAAGAAAAATCACTTGATGTTGTGTACTTGGATTTTCAGAAAGCCTTTGACAAGGTGCCACACATGAGGTTGCTTAACAAATTATGAGCCTATGGTATTACAGGAAAAATTCTAGCATGGATAAAGCAATGGCTGATTGGCAGGAGGTAAAGAGTGGAAATAAAGGGAGCCTTTTCTGGTTGACTGCCAGTGACTAGAGGTGTTCCACAGGGTTCTGTGCTAGGAATGATTCTTTTTACATGATATGTCAAGGATTTGGATGATGGAATTGATGACTTGGTTGCAACATTTGCAGATGATATTAAGATAAGTGGAGGGGAAAGTAGTTTTGAGGAAGTAGAGACTACAGAAGCACTTAGATGGATGAGGAGAATGGGTAAAGAAATGGGAGATGGAACACAGTGTCACAAAATGTATGGTCATGTACTTTGGTCAAAAAATGAAAAGGTTAGCTATTCTCTAAATGGAAAGAAAATACAAAAAACTGAGATGCAAAAGGACTTGTAAGTCCTTATGCTGGATTTCCTAAAGGTTAATTTTCAGGTTGAGTCTGTGGTAAGGAAGGCAAATGCAATGTTAGCATTCATTTCAAGAGGATTTGATATAAAAGCAGGGATGTAATGTTGAAACATCATAAAGCACTAGTGAGGCCTCAATTGGAGTATTGTGAGCAGTTTCAGGCACCTTAGTTTAGAAGAGATATACTAAAACTGGAGAGGGTACAAAGAAAGCTCACAAAAATGATTCCAGGATTGAACGGCTTGTCATATGAAGGGAGTTTGATGGCTCTGGGCCTGTATTCACTAAAACTCAGTACAATGAGGGTTGACCTATTTGAAAACGATCAAATAGTAAAAGGCATTGATAGAGTGAATGTGGAGGGGATGTTTCCTATGATGAGAGAATCTAAGACAAGAGGACACAGCCTCAGAATAGAGGGGTATCCTTTTAGAATGGAAATGAGGAGGAATTTCTTTAGCCAAAGAGTGGTGAATCTGTGGAATTTGTTGACACAGGCGTCTGAGAAGGCCAAGACTTTATGTATATTTAAGGCAGACGTTGCCAAATTCTTGATTAGCATGAAAGGATACAGGGAGAAGGCAGAAGTTTAGGGCTGAGAGAAATATTGGATCAGCCATGATGAAATGGTGGAGTAGACTCGATGGACCAAATGACCTAATTCTCTCCTAGATCTTTGCCTTACATATGAGTATTTGGGTAGACAGGGACTGTCATTGTGTGTGGTAAGTTGTATCTAACAAATCTTAAGAATTTTTCCAGTAAATAACCAGGAAAGTTGATGAAGGCAAGGTAGTGGATGTTGTCTACACTCAACATCCATAAAGCGATACATCAAATAAACACCCACAAACAATACAGTCTGGTGTTGGCAAGCATTTCTATGTTTCTAATCTCAAGATTTCTTTTATACAAATAAGTTGGGCCTCACTGTACTTGGCTGGAATTCAAACTGGGCTGAAGTGCAGAGGAATGAAGCCTCCAGTCCCTACCGTCACTTGTACAGTCACTTGAAAATAAGACTGACAATCTCAGGGCAAGGCTGCTGTACCAGAGGCAGATGAGGCAGATCTCAATTGTTTGTTACATTGAGACTAGGTTAATGGCAAATACTCCTGATGCAGCTAACCAGAATGGGTTGAACCTCGAATTCTGGTAAAGGAAGAGGTGGCAGCATATGCTTTTCAGTCAATTCTCATTGCTGCATGGATATTGGGGTTATGTCGACTTCCTGTTCCCCTGACTTAAAACAACTAACAATTAAATGCAGACCATTTTATTTGCCTCAGGTATTATCACCCATGATCCTGACCACAGTTTACATACCACCAGCGGCCGATTATAAGCATGCATTCGCAGAACTGCACGACCTTGTCTATAAACAAGAAACAGCTCATCCCAACACATGTCAAATTACAGTCGGTGACTTTAACCAGACCTGTTTGAAGAAAGCCCTGCAGCACATCCAAGAAAAGCATCCTGTCCAGGCAGAGTGCCTGGCTGAGTACTGAGGACCTGTGCTGACCAACTGGCAGGTGTATTCACAGATATCTTTAACCTCTCACTCCAGCAGGCTTCAATCGTACCGGTGCCCAAGAAGTGCGTGGTAATGACTATTACCCAATGGCACTTACATTCACAGTGGTGAAGTGTTTTGAGAGGCTAGTGTTGAAGCATATAAGCTCCTGCCTGAGTGGCAACTTGGATCCACTCCAATTCACCTACCGAAGCAACAGGTCCACAGCAGATGCCATCTCATTGGCTCTTCATACCACCCTAGAACTTCTGGCCAGCAAAGATGCATACATTAAGATGCTCTTTGTCTATTATAGCTCAGCATTTAATACCATCATCCCCTCAAGACTAATCAGTAAACTCCACGGCCTGGGCCTCAAAACCCTCTTGTGCAATTGGATCCTGGATTTCCTCACTTGTAGATCCCAGTCAGCCTGGACTGGCAAAAACACCTCTTCCACAATCTCCATCAGCACAGGAGCACCACAGGGATGTGTGCTTAGCCTCCTGCTTTACTTGCTTTACACCTGTAAGTACAGCTCCAATATCATATATGTTTGCTGACAACACCACTGTTGTGGGCTGTATCAAAGGTGGTGATGAATCAGCGTACAGGAGGGAGACTGAAAACTTGGCTGAGTGGTGTAAAAACAACAACTTATAACACACAGTCAATAAGACCAATGACCTGATTGTAGGCTTCAGGAGAATGAAACCAGAGATCCATGAGCCAGTAATCTTTGGAGGATCAGAGATGGAAAAGGTCAATAAATTTAAAATCCTGGCGTCACTGTCTCAGAGGACCTGTCCTGGACCCATCATATAAATATTGTTGTGAAGAAAGTACAACAATACCTCTACTTTCTCAGGAGTCTACGGAGGTTCAGCATGTCATCAAAAACCTTGGCGAACATCTATAGATGTGTGGTGGAAAGTGTGTTGACTGTCTGCATTAAGGCCTGATATGGGAAAACTAATACTTTTGAGTGGGAAATCCTACAAAAGGTAGTGGATTTGGCCCAGTACATCGTGGGTAAAACCCTCCCAACCATTGAGCACATCTACATGAAACGTTGCCGTAGAAAAGCAACATCCAACATCAACAAGCCTCACCACCCAGACCATGCTCTTTTCTCACTGCTGCCATCAGGTAGAAGATACAAGTGCCTCAGGACTTGCACGACCAGGATCAAGAATAGTTACTACCCCTCAACTATCAGGCTCTTGAACAAAAATGTATAACTACACTTACTTAAGGACTCATTTAAGGACTTTGTTATATTGCTATTTCATACTTGTTATTTATTGCTATTTATTTATATTTGCATTTGCTTTACAGTTAACAGTTCCCAATGTTTACAGTTACGGTTCTATAGATTTGCTAAGTTTGCCTGCAGAAAAAGAATCTTAGGGTTGTATGTGGTGACATCTATGTAATCTTATAATAAACATTACTTTGAACTTAGACTTTGGTCACTGTCCATTCTGAAATATCATACAACATATAGTAGAACATTACAGCATGTACAAGCCTTTCAGCCCACAATGTTGTGCTGACCTTTTAACCTACTCTAAGGTCAATCTAGCCCTTCCCTCCCACATAGCCATCCATTGTCCTATCATCCATGTGCCTACCTAAGTGTTTCCTAAGACCATGAAATATAGAAGTAGGCCATTTAGCCCATCAAGTCTGCTCCGCCATTCAATCATGGGCTGATCCAATTCTCCCAGTCATACCCATTCCCTTACTTTCACCCCACTCCCTTTGATGCCCTAGCTAATCAAGAAACTATCCATCTCTGCCTTAAATACACCCAATGAATTGGCCTCCACAGCCGCTTGTGACAACAAATTCCACAGATTTACCACCCTCTGACTAAAGTAATTTCTCCATATCTCAGTTCTAAAAGGACATCCTTCAATCCTGAAGTCGTGCCCTCTTGTCCTTGAATCCCCTACCATGGGAAATAACTTTGCCATATCTAATCTGTTCAGGCCTTTTAACATTCGGAATGTTTCTATGAAATCCCCCCTCATTCTCCTGAACTCCAGGGAATGCAGCCCAAGAGCTGCCAAACATTCCTCATACGGTAACCCTTTCACTCCTGGAATCATTCTCGCGAATCTTCTCTGAACCCTCTCCAACGTCAGTATATCCTTTCCAAAATAAGGAGCCCAAAACTGCACACAATACTCCAAGTGTGATCTCACAAGTGCCTTATAGAGTCTCAACATCACATCCCTGCTCTTATATTCTAAACTTCTAGAAATGAATGCCAACATTGCATTCGCCTTCTTCACAACTGACTCAGCCTGGAGGTTAACCTTTAGGGTATCTTGCACAAGGATTCCCAAGACCCTTTGCATCTCTGAATTTTGAATTCTCTCCCTATCTAAATAATAGTCTGCCCATTTATTTCTTCCACCAAAGTGCACGACCATACACTTTCCAACATTGTACTTCATTTACTACATCTTTGCCCATTCCCCTAAACCTACCTGTTTCCTCAACACTACCCGCTCCTTCACCTATCTTTGTATCATTGGCAAATTTAGCCACAAATCCATTAATACCATAGTCGAAATCATTGACATACATTGTAAAAAACAATGGTCCCAACACCAACCCCTGTGGAACTCCACTGGTAACCAGCAGCCAGCCAGAATAGGATCCCTTTACAGTATTCCCACTCTCTGTTTTCTGCTGACCAGCCAATGCTCCACCAATGCTAGGAACTTCCTTGTAATTCCAAGGGCTCTTATCTTGCCAAGCAGCCTCATGTGCGGCACCTTATCAAAGGCCTTCTGAAAATCCAAGTACATCATATCTACTGCATCTCCTTTTGTCTACACTGCTTGTAATTTCCTCAAAGAATTGCAGTAGGTTTGTCAGCAGTATTTTCCTTTCAGGAAACCATGCTCACTTTGATTTGCTGGTCCCCAATGACTCTGCCTCTAACACTACCTTTTGCAGTACATTCCATGTACTCACCACTTCTGTGTAAACAAACTTACCTCTGACATCCACCCTCTATACTTTCCTCCAATCACCTTAAAATTATGCACCCTGATACTAGACATTTCTGCCTTTGGCCTATCCACCTTGGCTATGCCTCTTTTGATCAGCTTTACTTTTCTTCATGACTTCCTGCTGGAAATGTTAGTGATGGAATTGGTATGGGAATTGGTTTATGATTGTCACACGTACCAAGATACAACGAAAATCTTTTCTTGCATACTGTTCATACAGATCAAATTATTACACAGTGTTTTCAGATAGAACAAGGTAAAACCATTACAATGCAGAACAAAATGTTACACTTACAGAGAGAGCACAGTGTGTGGTAAACTATGTATACCGGTCTGGACACGCCCCTCTACTGACTGCTCCTGTGGCTCCTCCCACAGACCCCTGTATAAAGGCGATTGGGGCACTGCTCCTCCCTCAGTCTTCAACATGGTCGTATGGTCGTGCTCCCCTTTTCGCTGTTAATAAAAGCCTATCGTTCACTTCCAGTCTCCTAGAGTTATTGATGGTGCATCAATTTTATTAACAGTGATTTTAAAACATGGAATCCATTTTACGACCCGACAAATTGGATATCGACCCTCAATTACAGGAAGCCGGCAATGCTTTCGAACTCTGGCAAGCATGTTTCGAATCGTACCTGAAGGAGATTGAAGTAACCAAGCCTGCCACGATGCACAGAGTTCTCCTCTCCAGGGTCAGTCCACGGGTCTACTCAATGATCAGGGACAAACCAAACTACCAGGGCGCGATGGATGCCCTCAAAAGACAACACCTGCAGCCAGTGAACACCGTCTATGCAAGACATCACTTAGCGACACAGCAGCAGCAGGCAGGAGAGTCGAGCGCTGAGTTTGTCCAGGCCCTACAGATACTCGTGCGGGCCTGCGATTGGGGCGGGCTGACGGCCGAACAGCATGCGGAGCTCCTAGTAAGACACACCTTCATCACAGGGATCAGGTCAGTGTACATGCGCCAGCGGCTGCTGGAACATGCCGATCTTACCTTACATTAGGCGATTGAGCTGGCTGATACGCTGGAGGCCGCTCTGCACAACTCTGACGCTCTCCAGGCGCGCAATCTCCTGCCGGCCTCATGGAGCAGCAGACCCCGCAACCCGCCGGCGAATCAACCATGGCTGCTGCCAATCACGAGTCTGTGAAGTCCCCACAACCCGCCGGCGAATCGACCACGGCTGCTGCCACTCGCGAGTCAGCGAAGTGTTACTTCTGCAGACTCGAGAAGCACCCCCGAAAAAGCTGCCTGGCCCGAGAAGCTACCTGCTCCAGCCGCGGAAAGAAGGGCCACTTCGCCAAGGCCTGTAAGTCCAAACCGTGAGCGGGATCGAGCAGCACCGCGTGCGAGGCATGGGGACAGCCATCTTGGTCATCGCCATCTTGCTTGCCCGCCGAATGCGAGGCATGGGGGCAACCATCTTGGTCGGCGCCACCTCGCACCACCTCCGACCCACGGGTGCTTACCGGGCACCCCACTGCACCGGACCAAGACAGCGATTCAACTCTGGCCTCCGTGACCCTCGACCAAAGCACTCCACACCAGCTCACAAGGTCAATAATGGACATCCTGGTGGAGGGGCGCAGGACTAGCTGCCTGTTTGACACAGGTAGCACAGAGAGTTTTATTCATCCAGACACGGTGCAACGCTGCGGACTCGTGACACGGCCGGTAAGCCAGAGGGTCGCCATGGCTTCTGGGTCGCATACAACAGACATCCGGGGGGGTTGTGTAGCGACACTAGTGGTGCAGGGCACAGAATATTGGGACTTTATCTTACAGGTCATTCCTCAACTGTGTGCCCCTGTGCTATTGGGGCTCAACTTCCAGAGCCACCTGAAAAGTGTGACAATGGAGTATGACAGGCCCCTCCCACCAATCACTGTCAGAAATCCCCAGTTCTGTAGGACTTCATCACATACCCCGCTACTGACCACCCACACACACCGACCCGCACATCCCACCCAACGCCATGCCAACAGCCACGCTATGGACACCACTTGTGGCCTCTTCACCCTCAGGATCCTTCCCCCACCACTGTTCGCCAACCTGACCCCCAACTGTAAACCTGTGGCAACTAAAAGCAGGAGGTACAGCGCGGGGGACAGGGCCTTCATTCAGTTGGAGATGCAGCGGCTGCTCAGGGAGGGGATCATTGAGCCAAGCACAAGTCCTTGGAGGGCCCAGGTGGTCATTGTTCGGAACGGGCAGAAAAATAAGATGGTCATGGACTATAGCCAGACCATCAATAGGTTCACGCAGCTTGACGCGTACCCCCACCCCACATCGCGGATATAGTCAATCAGATAGCTCAGTACAAGGTGTACTCGACCATAGACTTAAAATCCGCCTACCATCAGCTCCCCATCCGCCCGGAGGACCGCCCCTACACCACCTTCGAAATGGGTGGCAGGCTTTATCACTTCCTGCGCGTCCCCTTCGGTGTCGTAAATGGTGTCTCTGTCTTCCTGAGGGAAATGGACCGGATGGTGGACCAGTGTCAACCGAAGGCCACGTTCCCATATCTGGATAATATCACCATCTGCGGTCACGACTGGCAGGATCACGACACCAACCTCCAACAATTCTTCCAAGCGGCCAAAGCTTTTAACTTTACCTATAACAGGGGCAAGTGTGTGTTCGGAACCACCCGACTTGCTATTCTTGCGTATGTCATGGAGAACGGAGTCAGTGGCCCTGACCCCGACCGTATGCGCCCCCTGTTGGAACTCCCTCTTCCCAACACCCTCAGAGCCCTCAAACGGTGCCTGGGCTTCTTTTCCTATTACACCCAATGGGTCCCTCACTACGTAGACAAGGCCCACCCCCTGGTCAAGTCCACCACATTTCCCCTCTCAGCCGAGGCCCACATGGCCTTTAGCCGCATTAAAGGGGACATTACCAAAGCAGCAATGCATGCGGTAGACAAGACTATTCCCTTCCAAATAGAGAGTGACGCCTCCGACTTTGCGCTCGCTGCTACCCTCAATCAGGCAGGAAGGCCAGTAGCATTCTTCTCTCGTACCCTTCAAGGCCCTGAAATTCGGCACTCCGCGGTGGAGAAAGAAGCCCAGGCCATAGTGGAAGCTATTAGGCACTGGAGGCACTATCTCACCGGCAAAAAGTTCACCTTGCTGACCGACCAGTGCTCAGTTGCGTTCATGTTGAGCAACCAACAGCGGGGCAAAATCAAAAATGATAAAAGAGAATCAAACTCTCCACCTACAACTATGAAATCCTGTACTGGCCTGGAAGGCTCAATGAACCCCCTGATGCCCTATCCCGGGGAACACGTGCCGGCGCGCAGATCGACCGGCTATACGCCCTCCATGCAGATCTTTGCCACCCAAGGGTCATCCGGCTTTTCCATTTCATGAAAGCCCGGAACCTGCCTTACGCCCTTAAGGATATCAGGATGATGACCAGGGACTGCCAAGTCTGCGCTGAGTGCAAACTGCACTTCTACCGTCCTGACAAGACACAACTTATCAAGGCCACCACCCCTTTGAGCGACTGAGTGTTGACTTTAAGGGCCCCCTTCCCTCCACCGACCATAACGTCTACTTTCTCAACATTATCGACGAGTACTCGCAGTTCCCCTTTGCCATCCCCTGCCCCGACACCACTGCCACGTCCGTCATAAAAGCCCTGCGCCAGCTCTTCACTCTGTTCGGATATCCCTGCTACATCCACAGTGATAGAGGGTCCTCCTTTATGAGTGACGAGCTGCGCCACTACCTGCTGGCTAGGGGCATTGCTACTAGTAGAACCACGAGCTATAATCCCCGGGGAAATGGACAGGTGGAGAGGGAGAATGCCACGGTGTGGAAGGCCACACTTTTAGCCCTTAAGTCAAAGGGGTTGCCAGTCTCTCAATGGCAGGAGGTCCTCCCCGAGGCACTCCACTCTATCCGCTCTCTGTTATGTACGTCCACCAATGCCACCCCTCATGAGCGCCTATTTTCTTTTCCCAGGAAGTCTGTCACTGGGACCACCCTACCGGCTTGGCTGACGTCCCCAGGGCCAGTGCTGCTCCGGAAACATGCGCGGAGCAATAAATACTCCCCGCTTGTCGAGAGGGTTCACCTACTACATGCGAACCCCCAGTATGCCTACGTGGTCTTACCTGATGAGTGGGAGGACACGGTCTCCGTCCACGACCTGGCGCCCACAGGAGCAACAGACCACTACCCCGAACACTCCACGGTAACTATGAACTCTGTACCCGAGGTGACACCGCGCATACCAAGTCCTACACAGACTCCTCACGATACTCCCGTACCGGGCGCCTCGCACACGCATATACCAGGCGTCTTGCACACGCATGAGGGATCACTGACGCCTAGTGGGCTGACACCTCCAGTCAGGCCGGAACCAGCACAACCACTGTCTCCTGTGCAATCACAGCCCGTGCTACGTAGATCGCAGCGACAGATTCAACCACCTGATAGACTTAACCTGTAAATATACTTGTAAGAACCTTTGCTCCATGGGGACTCTCTTTTAAAACAAAGCGGGGGGGTAAATGTGGTGAACTACATATACCTGTCTGGACATGCCCTCCCCCCCCCCCCCCCCCGCTGACTGCTCCTGTGGCTCCTCCCACAGACGCCAGTATAAAGGCGATTGGAAAGACAGCCCCTTCCTCAGTCTCCAGGATGTTGTGTGGTGGTCACTTGCTGCTTGTTCTTTCTTCCAGCCAATAAAAGCCTATATCTCGCCTCACGTCTCCGAGAGTTATTGATGGTGCATCAAATATAAAGATACACAATTTTGCAAGTATATGCTCAGTATGTTTGTGAGACAGGACAATATATAATATAGAATGAGTGAGATGATGCAGAACAGCAATCAAGTCATTAATAGTAGAGCTTCTTCATGAAGACAAAATGCCTATTTATCAGTATGGTGTCTTTTTATGATTGGAACCATTGCCAAATTGTTCTAATCCTGACCACCATTCCAACTCCGGATCAGGCAACTACCAGACTTATTGCACACTCATCCTTCACACATCTCAATATATTATCTACCACCACCCTCCTAAATCCTGACAATCAGCACTGCCCACAAGCCCATACATTGCCACTCTATCAATCTCACTTGTCACTGTCTATCATAATCCAGCCTGCTTCGAGACTATTGATTGCAGTTAAACTTATCCTCCCTCCTCTTAAACTATCTTCCTGATCTCCTTTAGACCATAAGACATAGAAGCAGAACTAGGCTATTCAGCCCATCAAGTGTTCGCTACCCCTCCTTCATCCCTCTCAACCCTATTCCCTGCCTTCTCCTGTATACTTTGATGCTGTTACTAATCAAGAACCTATCAAACACTGCTTTAAATATACCCAATGATTTGGCCTCCAAGCTAACTGTGATAATGAATTCCACAGATTAATTGCAGGATTTATGCATTCTTTAAGGAGACAGATATTGGTTGGCAATTGCCAACCATCAAGTTACCTGGTGATGATCACAATATAATGACATATGCTCACCGCCTGCTCAGGTTTGAGATGAATTGCTTCCTGGACACCCAGATTTCCCAGTTTCAGGAGCAATATATTATATGTTGCAACTATTTTGAGCTTGTTGATGGGCACCAGTAGCATCACAGTTAGCCTAAAGCATTACAGTTACAGCAACAGGGATCAATTTTGTTATTGTCTGTAAAGAATTTGAATGTTCTCCCTGTGACTGCATTGGTGTTCTCCAAATACTCTGTTTTCATCCCGAATTCCAAAGGTGTATAGGTTGGTAGGTTACAAACAAGGGATAATCTGCAGATAGTGGAAATCCGAACAACACACACAAAATGCTGGAGGAACTCAGCAGGCCAGGCAGCATCTATGGGAAAAAGTACAGTCAACGTTTCATGCATTTTGTGTGTGTTGTAGGTTGGTGGGTTAATTGGTCACATGGGTGCAATTAGCAGCACGGACTTGTTGGACCAGAGATATTGTTTGTACCTCTAAATAAATTAACCATGTTAAGATATCACAATGGAGATAGCTCCTAAGATCAAGCTCTCATGAACTACGAAGTATGCTCTGCTGAAACCAAGATGCTCAAATGGGCCACATTTAACCAGGGAGCTCACAGTCAGACAAAATACACAAATCAGGAGATGTGAGCCAACTTGTAAACAACTAAAATTAAACAAAGGTTTATACAGATGGTTTGTCTCTTAAACATTGGAAGTGTTTCAGATTTTGATTTTTTTTTTGGTATTTGTAATATATTATAAGATAACTTAGGATTGCCATCATTTCTGACTCCGAATTTATGTTCTACTGGTAAGCAGTCTTTGTCTTACGCTGCCCGACCTGCTGCGTTCATCCAGCTTGTTTGTACGTGTTGATTTGACCACAGCATCTGCAGTGTACTTCGTGTTTATCTTACACTTGTTCATTATACATTTATACTGATGCAGCCATTCGGCATGCTAGATTTTCATCAGTGAGGATTTTGGCAAACTCAATAAATTTCTCTGCTGCTTCATGATCAGCAGACACTTTATCACTACAAATCTTTAAAAATTTAATGTTATGCCTCTTCTTCAATTTCTGCAATAAAATGGCTGAATATTCACAATTACCTTCGATGTACAGTTCGTTGTGATAGCTCTTCGCTTGTTTCATGATCAGCATACCACTAAACATCATATGTTCACTCCAATGCTGATGAATCCACTCTTTCAATACACAATCAAGAACTATATTTCTATTTTTCATTAAGTTCTGCTTCATTATATACAGTGCCATGCAAATGTTTGGGCACCCCAGTCAAAATTTCTGTTATTGTGAATAGTTAAGTGAGTAGAAGATAAACTGATCTCCAAAAGTCATAAAGTTAAAGATGAAACATCCTTTTCAACATTTTAAGAAAGGTTAGTGTATTATTTTTGTTTCGTACAATCTTAAGAGTGAAAAAAAGGAAAGGAGCACCATGCACAAGTTTGGGCACCCCAAGAGATTTGAGCTGTCAGATAACTTTTACCAACGTCTCAACTTGTTAGGGCTATGGCTTGTTCACAGTCATTGTTAGGAAAGACCAGGTGATGCAAATTTCAAAGCTTTATAAATACCCTGACTCCTCAAACCTTGTCCCAACAATCAGCAGCCATGGGCTCCTCTAAGCAGCTGCCTAGCACTCTGAAAATTAAAGTAAATGATACCCACAAAGCAGAAGGCTGTAAGAAGATAGCAAAGCGTTTTCAGGTAGCTGTTTCTTCAGTTCCTAATGTAATTAAGAAATGGCAGTTAAAAGGAACGGTGGAGGTCAAGATGAGGTCTGGAAGACCAAGAAAACTTTCCAAGAGAACTGCTCCTGGATTGCTAGAAAGGCAAATCAAAACCCCCGTTTGACTGCAAAAGACCTTCAGGAACATCTAGCAGACTCTGGAGTGGTGGTGCACTGTTCTACTGTGCAGCGACACCTGCACAAATATGACCTTCATGGAAGAGTCATCAGAAGAAAACCTTTCCTGCATCCTCACCACAAAATTCAGCGTCAGAAGTTTGCAAAGGACCACCTAAACAAGCCAGATGCATTTTGGAAACAAGTCCTGTGGACTGATGAAGTTAAAATAGAACTTTTTGGCCACAATGAGCAAAGGTATGCTTGGAGAAAAAAGGGTGCAGAATTTCATGAAAAGAACACCTCTCCAACTGCTAAGCATGGGGGTGGTTCGATCATGCTTTGGGCTTGTGTTGCAGCTAGTGGCACAGGGAACATTTCACTGGTAGAGGGAAGAATGAATTCAATTAAATACCAGCAAATTCTGGAAGCAAACATTACACCGACTATAAAAAAAGCCTAAGATGAAAAGAGGATGGTTTCTACAACAAGATAATGATCCTAAACACACCTCAAAATCTATAATGGACCACCTCAAGAGGCACAAGCTGAAGGTTTTGCCATGGTCCTCACAGTCCCCCAACCTAAACATCATCGAAAATCTGTGGATAGACCTCAAAAGAGCAGTGCATGCAAGAAGGCCCAAGAATCTCACAGAACTAGAAGCCTTTTGCAAGGAAGAATGGGCGAAAGTCCCCCAAACAAGAATTGAAAGACTCTTAGTTGGCTATAGAAAGTGTTTACAAACTGTGATACTTGCCAAAGGGGGTGTTACTAAGTACTAACCAGACCGGGTGCCTGAACTTTTGCTTCAGGCCCTTTTCCTTTTTTGTTATTTTGAAACTGTATAAGATGGAAATAAAAAAGTAATCTTGCTTAAAATGTTAAAGAAATGTGTCATCTTTAACATTATGCCTTTTGAAAATCAGGTAATCTTTTACTTGCTTAGCTATTCACAGTAAAAGAAATTTTGACCAGGGGTGCCCGAACTTTTGCATGTCACTGTACGCGTAGAATATCTTGGGATTCGCTTTAATCCTACTTGCCAAAGATTTTTCATGGCACCTCCTGGCTTTCCTAATTCCCTTCTTGAGCTTATAATCATGAAGGGTTCTGTTTGATTCTAGCTTCCTAAGCTTTACATACTTTTCCTTTTTCTTCTTGATTAAATTCATCACCCCTCTCAACACCCAAGGTTCTCTTACTTCACTACCCTTGTCCTTCCTTTTGGCTGGAACGTACCTGTCCTGTACTCTGTGTAGTTGGTCTTTACTGGAAGCCTGTGATTAGTGGTGTACTACAAAGACCAGTGCTGGGTCTATTGTTATTTGTCATCTATATTAATAATCTGGATGATAATGTGGTAAACTGGATCAGCAGATTTGCAGATGACAATAAGATTGAGGGTGCAGTGGGCAGTAAGGGGGGTTAACAAAGCTTGCAAGCAAGAAATGGACCTGCTGGGAAAATGGACTGAAAAATGCCAGATGGAATTTAACACAGACAAATTTGAGGTGTTGCACTTTGGGAGGACAAACCAGGAACAGTAGGGTACCAAGGAGTGTGGCAGAACAGAGGGATCTGGAAATACAGATCCATAATTCCTTGAAAGTGATATCACAAGTAGAGATAGTCATAAAGAGAACTTTTGACACATTGGCCTTCACAAATCAATGTATTTTGTACTGGAAATGGGATGCTATGTTGAAGTTGTACAAGACTTTGTGAGGCCTAATTTGGAGTATCGTGTGGAGTTTTGGTCACACACCTACGGGAAAGATGTGAATAACATTGAAAGAGTGCAGAGACAATTTACAAATATGTTGTGAGGACTTGAGGACCTGAGCGTAGAAGAATGAGGGGAAATTTGACAGCGATATAGAAAATTATACTAGGACTAGAGTTCACGGGTTAAGGGTGAAAGGTAAAATATTTAAAGGGAACATGAGAGGGAATTTCTTTACTCAGAGGATGATGAGAGTGTGGAACAAGCTGCCAATGGAAGTGATGCACGTTCAATTTCAACATTTAAGAGAAATGTGGATAGGTACATGGATAGAAGGGTATGGAGGCTATGATCCAGGTGCAGGTCTATGGAAGTAGGCAGAAAAATATTTTGAATTGGACTAGATGGGCCAAAGACTCTGTTTCTGTGCTGTAGCATTCTATGACTCTATAACTCCAACATGCAAGCAGAGAAATTAATTAACAAAACACAGATTATGTTAACCTTTCCTTCAGCTGTCATCCGAATATAAGAGTAAAGACTTTCTGCAACTACTGAGCAACTTGGTGAGATCAATCTGAACTACTGTTGACCACTTTAATCTCCTGTTAATCTGGGGTAACTTTACTAAATGTTGAAAACTCAGGTGAAATTCATCCACTCTATGCTGAAAGACCCACAGCAAAATTTTTCAGTTGTTGCCAAAGACAAAGGCCTCAACAATGACTGATATGGCATCAGCCTAATTTTACACAACTTATTTCTGTTGTTTTTTTGTCATGATCAGTTTGTGTAAACTTATTTAGTAAATGTTGACACCACAATCAACATTCAGAAAAACTTCCAGAGTCACATGAAGAATCCTGAGCTATCAGTTACCCTTTTGCATAATGTGGGTTTGCAATGGCCTTTCAGCAAAGATTTGGCAGCAAATTATCTCCAACAAAATACTTTGCACTGTTGCTAGCACTAATTGTGAAACACTGTGAATGGATGTCTGCTTATCAAGTTACCTGGAACTAATGGTAAAGCAAATGAAGCTGCAACAAAATCGATGGTAGATGTACTTGAAGTAGACGAATCAGAGTCAGTTGAAGCAGCGTTATCTATAATGAATGGAAAATTGAAGTATTCAAAACAACATCGAACATTAAATCCAAAAAAAATTGGTTATCCCCAATAAATTATCACAACATTTTGTCAACCATGGTAATAATTCCATCTTCATCTACTCAAAGAATTAAATCCAAATAAGTCTTTTTTTTACTTTGGTGGTACTGGCAATGCAACGTTTTTTATCTACTTGTCCCCAAGGAGTGGTTAATATTCAACGACCTTGCTTGGTCTGAAATCATCTACAAACTCAATTAGGTAAGAATGTCTGATTCCCTTCCGGGAGGCTCATTACAGAACAAGATGGTTTATTACAACCGTTGTGTAATTTAGTGATTGGTATTGCTAAGAGGCTTCTTCCCCCTTCCCTTCCAGTTTCTCAGCCCAAAATGTTCACTGTTTATTCCCCTCCATAGATTCTGCCTGACTTGCTGAGTTCCTCTAGCATTTTGTGTGCAGTGCTAAGGCTAGATTTCATTCCAGATTAATTTAATTGCTTGAATTTATTATTTGTAGCGAGTTCTCATGATGGGTTTCAACATATCCCTGGTTTAAAAGCCCACAACTCTAGATATTTGTCCAGTAATATAACCACATCTGTACTGCAACCTACTCAATTATCCATCTAAATGCAAACATGAATTTCCTATTCTTTTGAATCAGGAATTATTTATGTACTATTTTTCATTTAACTTTAACTTGCAATTTCATTAAAAAATTTAGTTAGCTAACTGCCAGGAGGTTAACATTTATCAGCAGTTACATAAATAAGCAAATATTTCAAATTTTATCTGGTACTTAATGCAAGTCAATGTTTAATTTTAAAGGAAGGTTTTAAATAGGCCAAATGGACTAATTCTGTTCCACTGTCTGATGCCTTACTTTACAACAGACTAAAGTAGACAAAATAAAGAATAACTTTGATTGAGTTCATTATTTAGATTAAATACCTACAAAGATAGTTATTATCAAGGAAACAGGAACTCAATATACTAAACAATATTTGATAGGGTAGAAAAGACAGGCAATGGGCAGTAACTGCTACATGAAGAAAATAATTTTATTTATTTTTTAGAATGTGAGCACCACCAGCAAGATTAGAGTCCCAAATGCAAAAGTGACTCTGAAGTCAACAAAAACATCGCTAGGTAAGAACTGCAAATTTTTCTTGTTGAATGCCAACAGTGAGCCAGTGAGTTTTTTACAACATTCCAACAGATTTAATAATTGACAGACAGACATACTTTATTGATCCCAAGGGAAATTGGGTTTCGTTACAGCCACACCAACCAAGAATAATGAAGAAATAGAGCAATATAAAACCATGAATAATTAAATAAAAATAAGTTAATCATGCCAAGTGGAAATAAGTCCAGGACCAGACTATTGGCTCAGGGTGTCTGACACTCCGAGGGAGGAGTTGTAAACTTTGATGGCCACAGGTAGGAATGACTTCCTATGACGCTCAGTGTTACATCTCGGTGGAATGAGTCTCTGGCTGAATGTACTCCTGTGCCTAACCAGTACATTATGGAGTGGATGGGAGTCATTGTCCAAGATGGCATGCAACTTGGACAGCATCCTCTTTTCAGACACCACCGTCAGAGAGTCCAGTTCTACCCCCACAACATCACTGGCCTTACGAATGAGTTTGTTGATTCTGTTGGTGTCTGCTACCCTCAGCCTGTTGCCCCAGCACACAACAGCAAACATGATAGTACTGGCCACCACAGCCTCATAGAACATCCTCAGCATCATCCGGCAGATGTTAAAGGACCTCAGTCTCCTCAGGAAATAGAGACGGCTCTGACCCTTCTTGTGTTCTTTGACCAGTCCGGTTTATTGTCCATTCGTATCCCCAGGTATTTGTAATCCTCCACTATGTCCACACTGACCCCTTGGATGGAAACAGGGGTCACCGGTGCCTTAGCCCTCCTCAGGTCCACCACCAGCTCCTTAGTCTTTTTCACATTAAGCTGCGAATGATTCTGCTCGCACCATGTGACAAAGTTTCCCACCGTAGCCCTGTACTCAGCCTCATCTCGCTTGCTGATGCATCCAACTATGGCAGAGTCATCAGAAAACTTCAGAAGATGGCAAGACTCTGTGCAGTAGTTGAAGTCCGAGGTGTAGAAGGTGAAGAGAAAGGGAGACAGGACAGACCCCTGTGGAGCCCCAGTGCTGCTAACCACTCTGTCTGACACACAGTGTTGGAAGCGCACGTACTGTGGTCTGCCAGTCAGGTGAGCAATAATCCATGACCCCAGGGAAGCATCCACCTGCATCACTGTCTGCTTCTCACCCAGCAGAGCAGGGCGGATGGTGTTGAACGCACTGGAGAAGTCAAAAAACATGACCCTCACAGTGCTTGCCGGTTTGTCCAGGTGGGCGTAGACACGGTTCAGCAGGTAAACGATGGCATCCTCAACTCCTAGTCGAGTAATTGGTTAAGAAATATAAAAAATGCCAGAAGTACTCAGTGGATCAATGAATCAGAATCAGGTTTATTATCACAGGCATGTGTCGTGAAATTTGTTAACTTAGAAGCAACAGTTCAATTAATGTGAAGAAAAAATAATAATAATAAAAAATAAATAAGTAAATCAATTACAGTGTATGTATATTGAATAGATTAAAAATCATGCAAAAATAGAAAATAGATATATTAAAAAGGTAAGGTAGTCTTCAAGGGTTCAATGCCCATTTAGGAATCGGATGGCAGAGGGGAAGAAGCTGTTCCTGAATTGCTGAGTGTGTGCCTTCAGGCTTCTGTACCTCCTACCTGATGGTAACAGTGAGAAAAGGGCATGCCCTCAGTGCTGAAAGTCCTTAATAATGGACGCTGCCTTTCTGAGACACTGCTCCTTGAAGATGTCCTGGGTACTTTGTCGGCTAGTACCCAACAGGGAGCCAATTAAATTTACAACTCTCTGCAGTTTCTTTCAGTCCTATGCAGTAGCACCCCCACCCCCCACACCAGACAGTGATGCAGCCTGTCAGAATGCTCTTCACAGTAGTAAAATGGATTCAACAGTGGCTGGATGGGAGATGCCAGAGAGTAGTGGTGGATAACTGTTTGTCAGGTTGGAGGCCGGTGACTAGTGGTGTGCCTCAGGGATCTGTACTGGGTCCAATGTTGTTTGTCATATACATTAATGGTCTGGATGATGGGGTGGTAAACTGGCTTAGTAAGTATGCAGATGATACTAAGATAGGTGGTGTTGTGGATAATGAAGTAGGTTTTCAAAGCTTACAGAGAGATTTAGTGTAGTAGTCCTGACAAAGGGTCTTGGCCGGAAACGTCGACAGTGCTTCTCCCTATAGATGCTGCCTGGCCTGCTGTGTTCCACCAGCATTTTGTGTGTGTAGAGAGATTTAGGCCTGTTAGAAGAGTGGGCTGAAAGATGGCAGATGGAGTTTAATGCTGATAAGTGTGAGGTGCTACATTTTGGTAGGAATAATCCAAATAGGACATACATGGTAAATGGTAGGGCATTGAGGAATTCAGTAGAACAGAGTGACCTAGGAATAATGGTGCATTGTTCCCTGAAGGTGGAATCTCATGTGGATAGGGTGGTGAAGAAAGCTTTTGGTATGCTGGCCTTTATAAATCAGAGCATTGAGTATAGGAGTTGGGATGTAATATTAAAATTGTACAAGGCATTGGTGAGGTCAAATTTGGAGTACTGCGTACAGTTCTGGTCACCTAATTATAGCAAAGATGTCAACAAAATAGAGAGAGTACAGAGGAGATTTACTAGAATGTTACCTGGGTTTCAGCACCTAAGTTACAGAGAAAGGTTGAACAAGTTAGGTCTTTATTCTTTGGAGCATAGAAGGTTGAGGGGGGACTTGATAGAGGTATTTAAAATTATGAGGGGGATAGATAGAGCTGACGTGGATAGGCTTTTTCCATTGAGAGTAGGGGAGATTCAAACAGGAAGACATGAGTTGAGAGTTAAGAGGCAAAAGTTTAGTGGTAACACGAGGGGGAAATTCTTTACTCAGAGTGGTAGCTGTGTGGAATGAGCTTCCAGTAGAAGTGGTAGAGGCAGGTTTGATATTGTCATTTAAGAAAAAATTGGATAAGTATATGGACAGGAAAGGAATGGAGGGTTATGGGCTGAGTGCAGGTCGGTGGACTAGGTGAGAGTAAGCGTTCGGCACAGACTAGAAGGGCCAAGATGGCCTGTTTCCATGCTGTAATTGTTATATGGTTATCTGGTTATATCTATAGAAGTTTTTGCGTGTATTCGTTTACATACCAAATCTCTTCATACTCCTAATGAGTATCTTTTGAGAAGCAGAGCTAACTTTTCACATAAATGAAAGTTGAGAAAATGTGTCTTTTAATGGGAGAGAGCATGAGGTACAGTATCTGTGATAGAATGCACACTGAAGTTCTCCAAGCAAAAATTAGTGTTGGCAATAAAGGGGAGAAAACAAACAAATGAACACATTGCAAGAGATTAACAGAGGTATACAAAATTATGAGAGGGCTAGACAAGATAGATATCGAGAATCTTCATCCCATGGCAGGGATGCCCAAGACAAGAGGACATACATTTAAGGGAAGGAGTTCAGAAACAATCTTTAGAAGAATTTTTTCACACAGAGGGCTCAGAACCTGCATGAACTACCCGAAGAGGTGGTGAAGGCAGTTATTCTCACAACATGAGAATACCTATCTGCAACTAGTGGTTATAGGTTTACAACTAGAGGTCATGGGTTAAGGGTGAAAAGTGAAAAGTTGAATGGAACATGAAGAGAAAGTTCTTCACTCAGAGGGTCATGAGAGTGTGAAATGAGCTACCAGTGCAAGTGGTGCAAGCAAGCTCAATTTCAACATTTAAGAGCAGTTTAGAAAGGTATGTGGTTGGTAGGAGTATGGAGAACTCCTGGTGCAAGTTGATGGGACTGGCAATTTAAATAGTTTGGCATGGACTAGATGGGCCAAAGGACTGTTTCTGTGCTGTACTTTTCTATGACTCTATAACTCTAACATTTAAGAAGCATCTACACAAGCACATAAATTGCCATAGCACAGAAAGCTAATGCAGATAAATGCGACATGGTAGGTCAGATGAAGGATTCTGAGTCCATTGCCCAGGTTGTTGTTACCTTTCAGCACTTCCAACCACTTGCCTGTGATACTCAATAAGTGTTAGCAGCATATTTTGAGTATGGAGACCATACCCATGCTATGACACTCAGGGTGATGCAATCATCCGATGGAATTATTTCCTGCACTACATTCTTTGGTATCAATACATAATGAAATGCTTTGGCCATTTATAGTATTTTTAGCCCTGTAACAAAATACCAGAAAGGACACAGCTAATAGGATCAATCTCTTAAGAATTATGCCCTGCAGATACTAAAGACTCCAAGGGTAAAAGAATCATTATGGGAATCATTAAAAGGCCTCCAAATAGTAGCCAAGGGGTGGGGTTAAGATTGCAAAGGGAGCCGGAAAAAGCATGTAATAAGGGTAATGACACAATTGTAATAGGAGACTTCAGTATAAAGGGGAATGGGAAAATCAGGTTGGTGTCAAATCGCAAGAGAGAATTCGTTGAATGCCTACGAGATAGCTTTTTAAAGCAGCTTGTGCTTGAGCCTACTCAGAGACAGGCTACCTTAGATCTTGGATCTTGTGTAACAGCCCAGATCTTATTAGGCAGCTTAACGTAAAGGAACTCTTAGGTGGCAGTGATCACAATATGATTGAATTCATACTGCAGTCTGAGAGGGAGAAACATGTGAGATCTATCAGTATCGCAATAGAATAAGGGGAATTACCAGAGGCATGAGAGAGGAGCTTGCTCAGGTAGATTGGAGGAGGATACTGGCAGGGATGACAGCAACGCGGAGGTGGTGGAGGTTTCTGGAGATAGTTCACAAGGCGCAGGATAGATAAGTCGGACAGAGGAAGAAGTTCTCAAATAGCAGGGGTAGGCACCATGGCTGACAAAGGAAGTTAAGGACAATATAAAAGCAAAGTAAAGGTCAAATAAGGTAGCAAAAGTGAGAAGGGATTTGGATGATTGGGAAACTTTTAAAATCAACCAAAAAGCAACTAAAAAAGCCATAAGAAGAGACAAGATTAAATATGAAGGCAGACTAGCCAATAATATAAAGTAAGATACCAAAAGGTTTTCTCAGTTGTATAAAGTGTAAAAGGGAGGTGAGGGTTGATATTGGACCACTGGAAAACGATGCTTGGAGGTAGTAATGGGGCAAAGAAATGGCAGTTGAACTTAATGGGTACTTTGCATCTGTCTTCACTGTGGAAGACACGAGCAGTGTGCCAGAGGTCCATGAGTGTCAGGAGCAGTCCTGGAGTGTCAGGAATGAGTGCCCTTGCTATTACAAAGGAAAAATGCTAGGCGAACTCAAAGGTCTTAAGGTGGATAAGTCAACTGGGCCAAATGGACTGCATCCCAGAGTCCTGAGAGAGGTTGCTGAAGAGATAACACATGCACTGGTCATGATCTTTCAAGAATCACTTGATTCTGGCATGGTCCTGAAGGACTGAAAAATCGCAAATGTCACTCCACTCTTTAAGAAGGGAGGAAGGCAAAAGAAAGGAAAATATAGGCCAGTTCCTCTAAGCTAGTGGTTGGGAAAGTGTTGGAGTTCATTATTAAGGACAAAGTTTTGAGGTCCTTGGAGAGTAATGATAAAATAAGTCAAAGTCAGTCTGGTTTCTGTACAGCGGAGCTTAGGAGGAATGCTGGTGCCTAATGGCAACTGCTTTGCTTGCATTTTTGGAAGCAGCTCTATTTCTACCTTTAATATCTTTATTTTTCCCTTTCAGGGTTCCTTTGAAGACCCTAGCATGGAGTTACACGCAGGCTTCAGTTCTTTGTGGGAATGGGACCCGTTCTCAGGGTTCCACGACTGGCCACTATTCAACATGCCAAGGGTTTGGCCTGAGAATCTCAATCATGTCCGGAAGCCTAAGATCTCGGGGCTCTGGAGACAGGCGGATCGAGGGTCGGTGTCACAGCAAGAGACTCATGTGACATCGGTGAGGCCGGAAAATCTTTCACTGTGGACCCAAAGACCTGAGGTTTTTACGATCTTTGGACACAGAGTTCGAAAAAAGTGACAAAACGGACTTTTAAGATTGTAAACCAGCGGGTTGTTGTTACATCTCCCGCTCTCTGTGAAAATGGGGGATACCTCCCTCTCCCTTGGCAGGGAGAGAGATAACATGTGGTTTGCCGATTTTCGGATGAAATGCGAAGCTTTTGGGGTAACTTTGGTCTGCGTCTTTGCGATTGCTTAGCACACGCTTAGGCTCAGTGATGGTACCAATGCACGTTTATTTTTGCTGATGGGGGAGGGGGGGATCGTTGCTTGCTTCTGCTTAAGCATAGGAGGAGGGGAGCTGGGGGGGACTTTGGGGTTCTCACGTTTAACTGTCATTCATTCTTTGGGGCACTTCTTTGTTTTCGTGGATGTTTGCGAAGAGAAAGCATTTCAGGATGTATATAGTATACATTTCTCTGACGTTAAATCTGACCTTTGAACAAATCTGTTAGATTGCTTCGAGAAAGTATCAAACAGCATGGATAAAGGAGAGGCCTTAGATTTCAGAAGGCATTTGATAAGGTGCCACACATGAGGCTGCTTAACAAGATAAAATTCATTGGCATTACAGTAAAGATATTGGCATGAATAGTGGAATAGCTGATAGGCAAGAGGTAGCAAGTGGGTATAAAAAGGGCTTTTTCTGGTTGGCTGCTGGTGACTAGTGGTGTTCCTCAGGATCAGTATTGGGGCTGCTGCTTTTCACATTGTTTGTCAATGATTTAGATAATGGAAGTGATGGCGTGGTAAAGTTTGAGGATGATACAAAGAAAGGTGGAGGAATAGGTAGTGCTGAGGAAGCAATGCAATTGTAGCAGGACTTAGACAATCTGGAAGAATGGGCAAGAAAGTGGCAGATGGAATACAAAAACGCGAACATGAGGAAATCTGCAGATGCTGGAAATTCAAGCAACACACACAAAATGCTAGTTGAACGCAGCAGGCCAGGCAGCATCTATAGGAAGTACAGTCGATGTTTTGGGCCGAGACCCTTCATCAGGACTAACTGAAAGAAGAGATAGTAAAAGATTTGAAAGTGGGAGGGGGAGGGGGAAATCCAAAATGATAGGAGAAGACAGGAGGGAGAGAGATGAAGCTAAGAGCTGGAAAGTTGAATGGCAGAAGGGATACAGAGCTGGAGAAGGAGAGGATCATGGGACAGGAGGCCTAGAGAGAAAGAAAGGGGGAGGGGAGCACCAGAGGGATATGGAGAGCAGGCAAGGAGTGATTGTGAGAGGGACAGAGAGAGAAAAGAGAGAGGAAAAAAAGAGGAACTAAAGGGGAAATAAATAAATAGATAGATAGATAGATAAACAAAGGATGGGTAAGAAGGGGAGAAGGGGCATTAACGGAAGTTAGAGAAATCAATGTTCATGCCATCAGGTTGGAGGCTACCCAGACAGAATATAAGGTGTGGTTCCTCCAACCTGAGTGTAGCTTCATCTTGACAGTAGAGGAGGCCATGGATAGACATATCAGAATGGGAATGGGACATGGAATTAAAATGTGTGGCCACTGGGAGATCTTGTTTTCTCTGGCGGACAGAGAATAGGTGTTCAGATAAAAGGTCTCCCAGTCTGCGTTGGGTCTCACCAATATATAGAAGACCACACCAGGAGCACTGGATGCAGTATATCACACCAGCTGACTCACAGGTGAAGTGTCGCCTCACCTGTAAGGACTGTCTGAGGCCCTGAATGGATGTAAGGGAGGAAGTTTAAGAGCTTGTGTAGCACTTGTTACAAGGATAAGTGCCTGGAGGGAGATCAGTGGGAAGGGATGGGGGGGAAACAAATGGACAAGGGAGTCGCGTAGGAAGAAATCCCTGTGGAAAGTAGAAGTGGGGGGGACGGAAAGATGTGCTTGGAGGTGGGATCCCATTGGAGGTGGTGGAAGTTACAGAGAATTATATGTTGGACCCAGAGATGGAATATAGTGTAGTGAAATGTATGATAATGCACTTTGGTATAAGGATCAATAGTGCAGACTATTATCTAGATGGGGAGAGGGTTAAAACATCAGAGGTGCAAAGGGACTTAAGAGTTCTCGTGCAAGATGCCCAGTAGGTTAATTCACAGGTTTAGTCTGTGGTAAAGGAGGCAAATGCAATATTGGCATGCATTTCAAGGGGAATAGAAAATAAAAGCAAGGAGATAATGCTGAACCTTTCTAAGACACTCCTCAGGTCGCACTTGGAGCATTGTCTACAGATCTGAGCCCCATATCTCAGAAATGATGTGTTGTCACTGGAAAGAGTCCAGAGGAGGTTCACAAGGATGATTCCAGGAATGAAGGGATTAACATATGAGAATGCTTGACAGCTTTGGGCCAGTTCTCACCAGAATTTAGAAGAACGTGGGGGGATCTCATTGAAACCTACCAAATGCTGAAAGGACTAGATAGAGTGGATGTGAAGAGAGTGTTTCCTGTGGTGGGGGTATCCAGAACTAGAAGACACAGCCTCAAAATTGAGGGGTGACTCTTTAGAACAGAGGTAAGGAGGATTTTTTTTAGCTAGAGGGAAGTAAATCTGTGGACTGCTCTGCCACAGACTGCGGTGGAGGCCAAGTCCATGCATATATTTAAGGAGGAATTTAATCATTTCCTGATCTGTCAGGGCATCAAAGGATATAGCAAGAAGGCAGGTGTATGGGGTTGAATGTGATCCAGGACAGCCATGATGGAATAGTGAAGCAGATTTGATGGGCTGAATGGCCTAATTCTGCTTCTACGTCTTATGGACTCTTGAATATGCCACATCTAATCAGGCTCAATTACATATAAAGTCAGATTAACCTACTGAAGGAAAATCACAATTGAACAAAATTTTATACAAGGTTTCCCTTACACAAAGTTTCAGATTTTAGATTTCTTTGACTTTGGAATATATAATGAGATAGCTTTGGATCACCATCTTCTGACTCTGCATTTATGTGCTACTGGTAAGCAGTCTTTGTCTTACACTTATTCATCACACATATGGTTATAAAGCAATGCTTCCACAATGCTTACAAAGCATTCCTCCCAAAAACACCAAGATAAAATGTCTGAATGACTGGCATCCTGTCACACTCACCTCAACAATCAGCAAATGCTTTGAGAGGTTGGTCAAGGACTACATTTGCAGCATGCTACCACCAAACTGAACCCCCTACAAATCGCCTACCAACACAAGCGATTAACAGATGATGCAATAGCCACAGATGTACACACCATCCTTCCACATCTGGAGAAGAAGGATGGTTATATGAGAATGTAGTTCTTGGACTAGAGTTCAGCAGTCAACACCATAATTCCCTCCAGGCTTGACAAGAAGCTCAGAGACCTCTGCCTTCATCCTGCCTTATGCAGCTGGATCCTGGACTTCCTGTCAGATCACCGGCAGGTGTTAAGAGTGGACTCCCTCACCTCTGCCCCTCTGACCTTCCACACAGGGCCCCTCTGGGCTGTGTACTAAGACCCCTCCTTTACTCTCTGTATACCCATGACAGTGTTGTCACCCACAGCTCCAATCTGCTAATTAAATACTGTATACTACATTGATTATCCTAATCTCAAATAACACGAGGCAGCCTACAGAGAAGAAGTCATCACCCTGAAACAGTAGTGTCAAGAAAACAACCTCTCCCTCAATGTCGCAAAACCAAAGGAGCTGGTTGTGGACTACAGCAGGAATGTGATACAGGCTAACCCCTACTGACATCAATGGATCTGGGGTTGAGAGGGTGAACAGCTTTAAGTTCCTTGGCATACACATCACCAAGAATCAATCAAACAAAATGATTTCATTGTACTTCCAAGTAATCAAAGTAGTCTTTGTGTTGCTATGCCGAGCTGGTGATTAGGGTCGAGCCAGTTGGTCCAAGTACAACATAGCTGAGGAGAAGTAGCTGTTCTTGAATCTAGTCATAGAGAGTATCCACCTGTGCTGCCACTTTCAAGTATTTATTGTTTTATATCCCTAAGGTCCCTTTGTTCATCACCACTCCTTAAGGCCCTACCATTTATGTGCACCCTTATTTAACCTTTCAAAATGTATCATTTCATTCTTGCCAGGGTTAAATTCCATTTGCCATTGTTTTACCCATCTTTCTAACAGATCAATATAATACTGTAGCTTTAGACAATCCTTATCATCTACAACACGACAAATTATCATACCTCTTACGTTCAAATCCAAATCATTAATGCAGATCATGAGCAATGATCCTTTTGGTTCACTTCTGATCACAGAAAAGCAACTCTCCACCATCAAACTTTACCTCCTAATACCAGCCAATTTTGAATCTCATTGTCCATCATGTCTTGGATCCCATGGGTTCTAACTATGCAGCTCTTTGTCAAGGGTGGATGATCCTGTTGCACTGTTTTAGATTGTCAGGTATGATGTTGTGGCCATCACTGAATAGTGACTGAAAGATGCTTGTACCTGGGAACTGACTGGCCAAGGTTACACGTTGTATCGGAGTGATAGGAAGGTAGGCAGAGGGAGTGGCATGGCTCTGCTGGTAAAGAATTGCATCAAATCTGTAGAAAGATGTGACATAGGATCGGAAGATGTTGAATCCTTGTGGGTTAAGTTATGAAACTGCAAGCAGGGCCAGATTAACCTAATAGCAAAAGTAGCATATGCTACGGGCCCCGCATATGCGAGGGCCCTGCCCACACTAAATGCTTGCAAGCTGCAGTCTGGTGAAATCGGCATTCTCACCGTAAGAGTGAGTTTTGGGTAGACGATTCATTTACACTTAAGTAAATGATTCAGCCATCAGTCTTCTGTTCTTTGACAAAGTACTGTGGATTGAGTTCATAACAAGGCATTTCCTAAAATCTGTGAACCCAGTTTCAGTTTCAACAATGCATCTCTGGTGCCTCTGAGACAAGAATGCTAAGTTTACAGGTAGTTGCTTTTTGAATATGAATTGCCCTCTATGTCAGCACATAACATACCAAATAATGTATTATAGATTTTAACTTGCATTCCTAAAGGCCATTCCTTAGGCGTACTGGCACCAGTAGAATGAATTTAAATCAAAAGATGTGAAAACTTCAAAGAATTGTCTATAACTATGAACTGTCTTTTGTGTTTAGCAAATAAATATTGAGCCCCAATCACAAGGAGGTTAGACCTGTTCCGCCAGGGGTCTCTGCCTGCTGTAACCTTGTTTTGTCGAATAAAGAAACTGCCTTGTACCTACCGGTAACGCAATGCTCTGTGATTTCATCCACACCACAACAACAATGATCTGGCAATGCTGTTGTTTTCATGTAGATAGCAATGAGCAATAGAGCCAGAGATATTGGACGTTATTATGCTTCTGGAAGTGCAAAGCGTAAAGCGAAAGAAGAAAAAGAAGAGACTAACTCGTGATATTAAAAACACGTAAGTCGACAGAATATTTTGATGTTCATGGAGATGGTGATGGCGCTATAACGGCTGAAGCTGGAAATATAGTAACAGTACTAGTGCGGCAGAAGGCACAATACAGCAACAGCCAGCATCTATTGAATGCAAAAGAACGAGTGAAAAGAATTGGGGAATGGCCAAACAATCTAGATGATTGTGATTATGAATATTGGATAGCTAAGTGATGAATGTCAACATGCTGAGAGTGACTCCTCTCCATCCATGCAATTGTATGACAATGAAACCTCGGCACTGTCAGAACTCTTATTTTACATATGTTCATAAACCTACAAACAAGCAACATGCACCAAATTAGTTATGCTATTCAAAAAGCAAAGGAAGCCTATTCTGTTTCCCATGCAAGGTTATGACTTCAGGATGTTCATCAAAGTTTAGTGAAGAGGGGTTTAAAGACTGGAAAAATGCAAGCAATTATGTCCACATGAAGAAAGTTCCTCACATAGACAAGCTTTAATTTCACTGTCGATGCACAAAAACAAAGCTAAACGTGTCGATTCCCACCTTGTGAAAGAAATGGAGACTGAACAAAAGTATTAGCACACACTTCTAGAGCGAATAATTGAAGTTGTAAAGTTTTTAGCAGAATGAGGCCTTTCATTTCGTGGTAGTTATGAAACTGTTGGCTCTCCTCATAATGGAAATTACTTGGGGTTGTTAGAATTACTGGCCTAGTTTGACCCTTTTCTGGCAGAGTATATAAATGCTCATGCAAACCAAGGAAGGGGACATAAATCACACCTATCTAAAACAACATGTGAGGAATTCATCAGTCTGATTGGATCCAGCATACTGGATCACATTATCGGTGAAGTGAAGAAATACAAGTATTATTCTGTTTCATTGGATTCTGCTCCAGATATATCTAATATGGACCAGCTGACTTTGACCGTGCGCTATGTTTTGCCGCCCGGACCAGTTGAAATACTTGTGAAGTTTTTGGATATAGAAGGTCATAGTGCTGAACAGCTCACACAAAGTTTACTTGACTTTTTAAAGGAAAATGACATTGATAAAAAAGACTGCTGTGGTCAAAGTAACGACAATGCCAGCAACATGAGTGGCAAGTATAGTGGCTTACAAGCACGAATTAAAGAGCTGAATGAGTTTGCGGATTACATTCCATGTTTTGCACATTCACTAAATTTGCTTGGAAGATGTGCTGCTGAATGTTGTCAAGAAGCATTAATCTTCTTTCAATTTGTAGAAAGCCTACACACATTATTTTCTGTTTCTACTTATCGGTGGGATCTCCTTTCTACTTCATTATATGATGGTGGTGCTCATTTGCCCGTTGTGGAAAGAATGTCAGATACCAGGTGATCAGCTCGTGCAGATGCAACAAAAGCACTTTTACACAGCTTTTCTGCAATAAAACAAGTCTTGGATGACATTTCAAATAACAATGATCAGAAGGCAGAGTGTCGACAACAGGCTCGTGGACTACTTTCAACCATGATGAAGTTGGAAACAGGAATATTGTGGGATCAAGTATTACAGTGTTTTCAAATGACAATCTTCTGGCCAAGACTTGAGCACAGCTTGTGCAGTCTATGAATCCTTGCATGGATAAATTCAAGCTATGCGGTCTACTTTTTCAGACATTGAGCAAAAAGCCAAGGATCTGACTAAGTGTGAAGATTATCAAAGCAAACTCGAAGAAAACACAAGTAAAATCACGCATATGATGATTCCAGTGGTTCCAGCACTCTTGATCCACTTGTTGAATCTCAAACGCCTTCTCAGAAGTTGAAAAGCCGAACACTTCTTACCATTATTGACAGTTTGCTTTCTGCCCTGTCAAAAAGGCAGAAAGCTTATCTAACGGTGAATGGTGTTTTTGGATTCCTTCATCAGTTACAGTCGTTTACACCTGAAGAGATTTAAAGAGGTCAGCAAATCTTATTAAATCATATCCGGAAGATCTGGAAGAAAGTATTGATTTAAAATTTGTGCAGTTTACTGACTGTTGAAAACTGATCTTGCTTCTCATATTGGTGCCAAACAAGACCTTATAGAGTTACAGTTGCACCGTTTGATAATTGACAATTCTTTGGAGTCATGTTTTCCAAATGTAGGAAAAGCCTTGTGCATCTATTTGTCACTCATGGTTACCAACTGCAGTGGAGAACGCTCATTTTCAAAATTGAAAAGGATTAAAAATGAACTAAGGAGCACCATGGGTCAAAACAGATTGAACAATCTCACTCTAATGAGCATTGAACATGAACTTCTGTGTGAGTATCATCAACAAATTTGCTCATGCTAAATCTAGAAATTCTAACTTTTAAATTGGAGCTTTGTTACTTTTGACATTTGAAATTGCTACCTACATGTAAGTAATACTATTTCTGAAGTGTCAGACATTTGTCATATTATTTGGCTGTATAGCAAATGACATGGGTTGACTCTGACCAGGGTTTTCCTCACCTCAGCTTCAACTAGATGGAATATTTGCTTCCCTGGTGGGAGAGGTTTCTTCCTCACCAGCACTTTGTTCTGCGCATCAAACCAGACGTAGAAGACATTCAGCCTTACAGGGAGTGAAGCATCATGGTCACTGACACACAGGGTAGATGTGTAGACTGTAATCCTCTGAATTCCCTGCCACTTGTGCCTCATGTCTCTGGTATCACAGAAGTGGCTGTAAATTCTCTAAGAATGCTCCTATTTTGTTTTCCTGATGGAGCAGGAAAGCACATTTCTTGCTTCCCTGAGAGCTGTTACTAAGGTCTTTTCTAATGGTAGCTTATAAAACAGTCTGTTGCAGTCAGCCTCTGAAATTATAGACAAAGCAAACCCTGTATCTAGCTCCATTTTCAGTTTTACACCAGACAATTGTGATCCATATGATTTTGTGATTTACTTGGGTAATGATATGCATTTCTAGGCATGACAGCTCACTTTTGTCAGACTCTATGTTGTCTGATTCTGTTTCACATTTAGTTACTTTATGCATTTGTTTAGTTTTGTGTCTAAAACTTTTCACTCTGTGTGTTTTTTCTCTTTGGTTGTGCTTTTTGTCTGATTTGCACACTCTATGTGACCTTGACTAAGATACTTTTTGCAAACTTTTTATTTGAACCAGGTCATTTTCATCATGGTAGGATTTGTCACATCAATAACATTTTTGGCTTTTTGGACCATTCAGGGACATTTAGTGCATTTCAGTTTCTAAACTCTTTTTCTCTGTTTCTGCTGCATCCTTTGTTGAAGTCTCTAACGATATTGCAATGGTCAATGCCCGTTCTAAGTTTAGGTCTCTTTCTGACTGTAGCCTCTTTTGAGTGCTCTGACTATGCGTGCCACATACAAGCCTGTTCCTTAATGCATCAGAAAGTCCATTTATACAGTCACAGCACTGGGTATATTTGTGCAATTCTGCAATAATTTCAGAAATGATGTTATCCTTTAACAGCTGCCTTCAGTAAAATCTAAATCTCTTAGCTATTACCAGCAGTTTAGGGCTCAAGTGATATTGTAAAATTCTCAATTTCATCAAATGTCTTGATTGCTGGCTTTTCAGGAGTTACTAAGTTGCAAAAAAGCCTGTACGTTTTAGAACCCATTAAGCTAAGAAGCATGGAGGCTTTCTTCTCCTCATCGACATTGTTCTCAATACAATTCAGATCAACCCTCTCGATATTTGATTCCCAGTCATCATTAGCGCTATCAAGTTTGTCTACTTTCCCAACTAAGGCCATTGTCACCTTATTTTCACTTTAACTTTGTTAGTTGTGCTTTTTTCACTATGTACTATGCATCTTACTCATGCATCCCTACCTCCATGACTGCCTTCTCCATACTAATTAAGTTTTTCCTCTCGTTGTCTCCCCGTAACTGTTGGTGCAGTTGGTGATATTCACTGACTTTTAGGTTTATACTCATCGCCAATTTGTTCTGTCTGTACAACTACATATCAATTAAAATAAAAGCATGCTCACTGAGATGGCTCTACTGGTGTATTCACATATATGCTCCAAGTAATAAAATCCTAACCTATTCAATCTTTCCTTATAATTCGGGTCCTCTAGTCCCAGCAACATCCTTGTAAACTTTCTCTGTATTCCTTCAACCCTATTTGCACCTTTCCTGTAGGTAGGTTATCAAAGCTGCACACAATACTCCAAAATGGGCCTTATCAACACCTTATACAACTTCAATATAACATGCCATCTCCCGTACTCAGTACTTTCATTTATGAAGGTAAAGTGCCAAAAGCTTTTCTTACAGCCCTATGTATTTATGCCACCACTTCCAATGAATTATGGACCTGTATTCCCAGATACCTTTGTTCTACCACACCTCTCTGTGCCAATTTTCAGTCCATTTTTCCAACTAATCCAGATCCTGCAGCAAGCCGTGATAATGTTCCTCGCTGCCAACTACACCCCAATCTTGGTGTTATCCTCAAATATGATGATCCAACCACATTATCATCCAGATCGTTGATACACATGATAAACAACAACAGACACAGCACCAGTCCTTGTAGCACTCCACGAGTCACAGGCCTCCACTCAGAGGTAACAATCTACTACCACTCTTTGGCTTCTCCCACAAAGTTAATATCTAATCCAACTTACTACCTCATCTTGAATTCCGAGCAAGTGAACCTTCTTGACCAATCTCCCATGCGGGACCTTGTCAAATGCTTTGCTAAAGTCCATGTAGACAACATTCACTGCCTTGCCTTCATCAATTTTTCTGGTAGCTTCTCCCTTTTACCTTTTCAGGGTGAGTGGGGTTTGTCGGAGACCCTAACCTGGAGTTACACTCAGACGTCAGTTCTTTGTGGTGGTGGTGGGACCTGCACCCGGGAGCTCATGAACGGCTGCTTTTTGTAATCCCAAGGATTCGGCTTAGAAGACGAGCGCACCTTTGGGATTCTGAAGCTTCGCGGCCCTGTGGATGAGCCAACTCTACACAGGTGCCACCAACTGAAGCATTGCAGGAGAAAACAGAACATCTGAAACAGCAGATTGGCTGTCGGGGGCTTGGCAAATCACATGCTCCTTCTCTCTCTTGTTGGTGGGGGAGTTTGTTGCCAATTCTCAAGTCAGAGAACTCGGCGGGAAAAAATGACACAGCAGACTTTATCATCGCAAATCAGCGAGTTGTTTAGTTTATGTGTCCCCTCGCACTAAGTGACACCTTTCTGTTCCTTCATTAGGGAAAGAGAGTCCGTGGTATATCAAATTTGTCAAGTGAACAATTAGTTTTTGTGTACTACAGATCATGGTCTTTCTTCAGTACTTTGCTTGCATTGTTGGTGGAGGGTGCTGATGGTAAGTGGGGGAGGGTTGTTGCTTTGCTGCTGCTTGTGCATGGGAGAGGCTAAGGGTGACACTGTTACTGTCACTCATTCTTTGGGACACTTCTGTTTTCGTGGATGTCTGCAAAGAACAAGAAATTCAGGATGTATATTGTATACTTTTCTCTGCTATTAAATGGAACTATTGATTGACTATTGTTGGAAAACAATATGACTCGTTAGGCATAATCTATCACATACAAAACCACGTTGATTATCCCTAATCACTCCATGTCTATCCAAATACTTATATATCCAGTCCCTTAAAATACCTACCAATAGTTTTCACACTATTGATGTCAGACTCACCAGCCTATAATTTCCTGGATTTTCAAAGAGCATTTCTTAAACAGCGGAATAACTACCCTCCAATACTCTGGTACTTCACCTGTCGCTAAGAATGATTTAAATATCTCTGCTAAAGGCTCCTACAATTTCTGTACTAACCTCCCACAGTGTCTGAAGTTAACACATTGCAGGCCCTGGAGATTTGTCCTCAAAACAGCAAACACCTGTTTAGGGTCCATGACCTCGCTGCTGCTTTGCTTCAGACTCTGTGACCATTTCCCAAGTAAATACAGATGCAAAGAATACATTTACAATCTTCCCCCATCTCTTTTGGCTGCACACACAGATTACTGTTCTGACCTTCCAGAGGACAAATTTTGTTCCTTGCAATATTTACTCTAATGTATCTGTAGAATCCCTTAGGATTCTCTTTTACCTTGTCTGCCAGGGCAACCTCATGCCTCCTTTTAGCCCTCCTCATTTCTTTCTTAAGTGTTCTTTTGCATTTCTTATACTCAGGTACCTAATTTGTTCCTACCTGCCTATATCTGCCCTTCTGGGAGCACCAGGTACAGCAATGATCCCAACAGACTCACAGGCAAAGTGTCACCTCACCTGGAAGGACTAATTGGGGCTCTGAATAGTAGTGAGGGAGGAGGTGTAGGGGCAGGTATGGCACTTGTTCTGCTTGCAAGGATAAGTACCAGGAGGGAGATCAATGGGGAGGGACAAATGGACAAGGGATTCGCATACAGAGTGATCCCTGCAGAAAGCAACAAGTGGGCAGAGGGAGAAAGATGTGCTTGCGGTGGGATCACGTTGAGTTGGTAGATGTTATGGGGAAGTATGTGTTGGACACAAAGGCTAGTGGGGTCGTAGATGAGGACAAGTATAATTCTTACAATAGTTTTCAATCTCTCTCCAAATTTAACATAGAAGCATAGAAAACCTACCACATAATACAGGCCCTTTGGCCCACAGAGCTGTGCCAAACATGCACTTATTTTAGAAATTACCTAGGGTTACACAGAGCCCTCTATTTTTCTAAGCTCCATGTACCTATCTATGAATGTCTTAAAAGGCCCTATTGTATCCACCTCCATCACCGTCGTTGGCAGCCCATTCCATGCACTCACCAATCTCTGTGTAAAAAAAACTTACCCCTGACATCTCCTCTGTACCTACTTTCAAGCACATTAAAAGTGTGCCCTCTCGTGTTAGCCATTTCAGCCCTGGGAAAAAGTTTCTGACTATCCACACGATCAATGCCTCTCACCATCTTATACACCTCTATCAGATCACCTCTCATCCTCCATCACTCTAAGGAGAAAAGGCCAAGGTCACTCAATCTATTCTCATAAGGCATGCTCCCCAATCCAGGCAACATCTTTGTAAATCCCCTCTGCACCCTTTCTATAATTTCCATATCCTTCCTGTAGTGAGGTGAACAGAACTGAGCACAGTACTCCAAGTGGGGTCTGACCAGGGTCTGACGTAGCTGCAAAATTACCTCTCAGTTCTTGAACTCAGTCCTAAGGTTGATGAAGGCCAATAAACGGTTTGCCTTCTTAACCACACAGTCAACCTGGTCTACAATTTCCTGGGCTACCTCTACTCCCTTTCTTGAATAAGGGAACAACAACTACAACCCTCCAATCCTCTGGAACCGCTATACTGATAAGAAAAATCAATATTCAGAAAAACTTCCGGAGCCACAAGATGAAGAAACTTGAATACAGCATTCTGAAATGGGAGGGTGAGCAGCCAGATGTCATGGTACACATCGGTACCAATGATGTAGGAAGAAAGAGTGAAGAGGTCCTGAAGAGTGAGTATAGAGAGCTTGGTAGGAAGTTAAAAAGCAGGACCTCGAAGGTGGTAATCTTAGGATTGCTACCTGTGCCATGTGCCAGTGAGTGTAAGAATAGGATGCTCTGGAGGATGAACACATGGCTGAGGAACTGGTGTAGGGGGCAGGGTTTCAGATTTCAGGATCATTGGGACCTCTTCTGGGGCAGGTGGGACCTATACAAGAGAGACGGGTTACACCTGAACTACAGAGGGACCAATATCCTTGCAGGGAGGTTTGTTAGTGCTATTGGGTGGGGGGGGGGGGGGGGGGTTTAAACTAGATTTGCAGGGGGATGAGAATCAGAGTGCCAGAGTAGATAGTGGAGCGGGGGTGAAAATAAATGATGTTAAAGTTTCATGCAAAGTCACAAAAAGATGGATTGTGTGTGGTGGTAATAATCTGCTGAGGTGTGTCTATTTCTATGCAAGGAGTATTGTGGGGAAGTCTGACGAGCTGAGGGCATGGATTGACACATGGAATTATGACATTGTAGCCATTAGTGAAACTTGGCTACAGGGGGGGCAGGACTGGCAGCTTAATGTTCCAGGGTTCCGATGTTTCAGACCTGATAGAGGCAGAGGGATGAAGGGTTGGGGGGTGGCATTGCTAGTCAGGGAAAATGTTACAGCAGTGCTCAAGCAGGACAGATTAGAGGGCTTGTCTACTGAGGCCATATGGGTGGAGCTGAGAAATAGGAAAGGTATGACCACATTAATGGGGTTGTATTATAGACCACCCAATAGTCAGCAAGAATTGGAGGAGCAAATCTGAAGAGAAATAGCAGACAACTACAGGAAACATAAAGTTGTGATAGTAGAGGATTTTAATTTTCCACATATTGATTGGGACTCCCATACTGTTAAAGGTCTAGATGGGTTAGAGTTTGTAAAATGTGTTCAGGAAACTTTTCTAGATCAATATATAGAGGTACCAACTAGACAGGATGCAATATTAGATCTCCTATTTGGAAACGAGTTAGGACAGGTGACGGAAGTGTGTGTAGGGGAACATTTCGGTTCCAGTGATCGTAACACCATTAGTTTCAACTTGATCATGCATAAAGATAGATCTGGTCCTCGGGTTGAGGTTCTAAATTGGAAAAAGGCCAAATTTGAAGAAATGAGAAAGGATCTAAAAAGCGTGGATTGGGACAGGTTATTCTCTGGCAAGGATGTCGTTGGTAAGTGGGAGGCCTTCAAAGGAGAAATTTTGAGAGTGCAGAGTTTGTATGTTCCTGTCAGGATTAAAGGCACAGTGTATAAGAATAAGGAACCTTGGTTCTCGAGGGATTTTGGAACTCAGATCAAGAAGAAGAGAGAGATGTACGACATGTATAGGAAACAAAGAGCAAATATGATACTTGAGGAGTATAAGGAGTAAAAAAAATAATTAAGAAAGAAATCAGGAGGGATAAAAGAAGACATGAGGTAGCTTTAGCAGTCCAGGTGAAGGATATTCCAAAGAGCTTCTACAGGTATATTAATAGCAAAAGGATAGTAAGGGATAAAATTGGTCCTCTTGAAGATCAGACTGGTCGGTTATGTATGGAACCAAAAGAAATGGGGGAGATCTTAAATGGGTTTTTTGTGTCTGTATTTACTAAGGAAACTGGCATGGAGTCAATGGAAATAAGGAAAACAAGTAGTGAGGTCATGGAACCTAAACAGATTGAAGAGGAGGTGCTTGCTATCTTGAGGCAAATCAGAGTAGGAGTAGAAGCAGACTGGGGCTGAAATTGCAGGGGCCCTGGCAGATATATTTAAAATGTTGGTATCTACAGGTGAGGTGCCAGATGATTGGAAGATAGCTCATGTTGTTCCATTGCTTAAAAAAGGATCTAAAAGTAATCCGGGAAATTATAGCCCAGTAAGTTTGACATCAGTAAAACACAGAAAACATAGAAAATAGGTGCAGGAGTAGGCCATTCAGCCCTTCGAGCCCGCACCGCCATTCAGTATGATCATGGCTGATCATCCAACTCAGAAACCTGTACCTGCCTTCTCTTCATACCCCCGATCCCTTTAGCCACAAGGGCCATATCTAACTCCCTCTTAAGTATAGCCAATGAACCGGCCTCAACTGTTTCCTGTGGCAGAGAATTCCACAGATTCACCACTCTCTGTGTGAAGAAGTTTTTCCTCATCTCGGTCCTAAAAGGCTTCCCCTTTATCCTTAAACTGTGACCCCTCGTTCTGGACTTCCCCAACATCGGAAACAATCTTCCTGCATCTAGCCTGTCCAATCCCTTTAAAATTTTAAACGTTTCAATAAGATCCCCCCTCAATCGTCTAAATTCCAGTGAGTATATGCCCAGTCGATCCAGTCTTTCTTCATATGAAAGTCCTGCCATCCCAGGAATCAATCTGGTGAACCTTCTTTGTACTCCCTCTATGGCAAGAATGTCTTTCCTCAGATTAGGGGACCAAAACTGCACATAATACTCCAGGTGTGGTCTCACCAAGGCCTTCTACAACTTCAGTAGAACCTCCCTGCTCCTGTACTCGAATCCTCTTGCTATGAATGCCAACATACCATTCAACTTTTACACCGCCTGCTGTACCAGCATGCCCACTTTCAATGACTGGTGTACAATGACACCAAGGTCTCGTTGCACCTCCCCTTTTCCTAATTGGCCCCCATTCAGATAATAATCTGTTTTCCTGTTCTTGCCACCAAAGTGGATAACCTCACATTTATCTACATTAAATTGCATTTGCCATGAATTTGCCCACTCATCTAACCTATCCCAAGTCACCTTGCATACTCTTAGCATCACTAATTATCACAAATGCATCCACTATTTTTTGGGCTACTTCCTTAAGCACTCTGGGATGCAGACCATCTGGCCCTGGGGATTTATCTTCCTTTAATCCCATCAATTTACCTAACACCACTTCCCTACTAACATGTATTTCCCTCAGTTCCTCCATCTCACTAGACCTTCGATCCCCTACTATTTCCAGAAGATTATTTATGTATTTATTAGTGAAGTCAGAACCAAAGTAGTTATTCAATTGGTCTGCCATGTCCTTGTTCCCCATGATCAATTCACCTGTTTCTGACTGTAAGGGACCTACATTTGTCTGAACCAATCTTTTTCTTTTCACATATCTATAAAAGCTTTTACAGTCAGTTTTTATGTTCCCTGCTAGCTTTCTCTCATAATCTTTTTTCCTTTTCCTAATCAAGCCCTTTGTCCTCCTCTGCTGGACTCTGAATTTCTCCCAGTCCTCAGGTGAGCTGATTTTTCTAGCTAATTTGTATGTTTCTTCTTTGGACTTGATACTATCCCTAATTTCCCTTGTCAGCCACGAGTGCACTACCTTCCCTGGTTTATTCTTTTGCCAAACTGGGATGAACAATTGTTGTAGTTCATCCATGCGATCTTTAAATGCTTGCCATTGCATATCCACCGTCAACCCTTTAAGTATCATTTGCCAGTCTATCTTAGCTAATTCACGTCTCATACCTTCAAAGTTACCCTTCTTTAAGTTCAGAACCTTTGTTTCTGAATTAAATATGTCACTCTCCATCTTAATGAAGAATTCCACCATATTATGGTCACTCTTACCCAAGGGGCCTCGCACGACAAGATTGCTAACTAACCCTTCCTCATTGCTCAATACCCAGTCTAGAATGGCCTGCTCTCTAGTTGGTTCCTCGACATGTTGGTTCAGAAAACCATCCCGTATATATTCCAAGAAATCCTCTTCCTCAGCAGCCTTACCAATTTGGTTCACCCAATCTATATGTAGATTAAAGTCACCCATTATAACTGCTGTTCCTTTATTGCATGCATTTCTAATTTCCTGTTTAATGCCATCCCCAACCTCACTACTACTGTTAGGTGGCCTGTACACAACTCCCACCAGCGTTTTCTGCCCCTTAAGAGTTATGCAGCTCTACTCATATCGATTCCACATCGTCCAGGCTAATGTCCTTCCTTTCTATTGCGTTAATCTCCACTCTAACCAGCAATGCTACCCCACCTCCTTTTCTTTCCTGTCTATCCCTCCTGAATATTGAATATCCCTGGATGTTGAGCTCCCATCCTTGGTCACCCTGGAGCCATGTCTCTGTGATCCCAACTGTATCATATTCATTAATAACTATCTGCACATTCAATTCATCCACCTTGTTACGAATGCTCCTCGCATTGACACACAAAGCCTTCAAGCTTGTTTTTACAACACTCTTAGCCCTTATACAATTATGTTGAAAAGTGTCCCTTTTTGCTTTTTGCCCTGGATTTGCCTGCCTGCCACTTTTACTTTTCACCTACTTTTTGCTTCTACCCTCATTTTATACCCCTCTGTCTCTCTGCACTTGTTCCCATCCCCCTGCCACATTAGTTTAAATCCTCCTGAACAGCAGGACTTCCTTGACATTTCTATTTTCCTCTTCCTCAACCCTAACACCCTTGCCAACTCAGTTTAAACCCTCCCTAACAGCTATATTAAACAATCCCGCCAGGATATTAGTACCCTTTGAGTTCAGGTGTAACCCATCGTTTCTGTATAAGTAATGCCTTCCCCAAAATAGATCCCAGTGATCTAAGAATTTGAAGCCCTTCCCCCTGCACCAGTTACTTAGCCACACATTCATCTGCTTAATTCTGCTATTTTTACAATCATTAGTGCGTGGCTCAGGCAGTAATCCAGAGATTATTACTCTGGAGGTCTGGCTTTTTAATTTTCTTCCTAGCTCCCAGTAATCTTCCTTCAGGACCTCCTCTCTTTTTCTATGTCATTGGTACCAACATGTACCAAGACTTCTGGTTGCTCACCCTCTCTCCTGAGAATACTCTGGACCCAATCCGAGATATCTCGTACCCTCACACCAGGGAGGCAACACACCATTCGGGTATCCATCTCCGGCTCGCAGAATCTCTTGTCTGTTCCCTTCACGATGGAATCCCCTATAATGACGGCATTTCTCCTTGCTCTCTTGATCACGGCACTGGGCAGAGTGCCGGAGTCCCGTTCATTGTGGTCTTCCTCTGTCTGGTCAACCTCTCAAACAGTATCTAAAACTATATATCGATTTCTGAGGGGGACTGTCACGGAGGTGCTGTCAACTATTTCTCTATAGGTACTATCGATCACCTCCTCACTTTCTCTAATAAGCTGAAGGTCATCAAGTTGTTGCTCCAGATTCCTCACACGATCCCTAAGGAGCTTCATCTCATTGCATCTGGAACAGATGTAATCCTGGGGGAGGCTGGGAGTCTCCCAAGGTCCCCACATCTGGCACTCCAGGCACAACACTAATCCTGACTGCAAACCTCTAATGCTACTGTTAGCTCTAAATAAATAAACCTGTAACCTACCACTTAACTGTAAGACTCAACCATCACAGGAAGCCTCTTCTCGTTTTTGTCTAAGCCCGTTGAGCCAGAGCCCTGTATCTCTGTACCCATTCACTCCGCTGCCTGCCCCAACACTGCCCACTGGATATGGCGGTGTTCTTTTTAAATCTTCCGCGCTCTGAAGTCACACCCCTGCGCAGTCGTGACCTTTTATCCCAAGTAGTTTTTTAAAAATCTGAACTTTTTCCCAAAAAACCGGCAACTTACTCCTCTGCCTGCTCCCTGTGATTCAGAAGAACCATTGAAGCTTGCTTCCCTTTTTAAATATTCTGCGCTTTGAGGTCACACGCCTGCGCAGTTGTGCCTCTTTTATCCCAAGTAGTTTGAAAAAAAATCTGAACTTTTTCCCGAAAAACCGGCGACTTACTCCTCTGCCTGCTTGCTGTGATTCAGAAGTAGGTAATTCAGAAGTGTGATTCAGAATTCGATAGTAGGTAAATTATTGGAAAGAGTACCAAGAGATAGGGTCTACAAGTATTTAGATAGACAGGGACTTATTAGGGAGAGTTAACACAGCTTTGTGCGTGGTAGATCATGTTTAACAAATCTATTAGAGTTTTTTGAGAAGGTTACAAGAAAAGTGGATGAAGGGAAGGCAGTGGATGTTGTCTACATGGACTTCAGTAAGGCCTTTGACAAGGTCCCGCATGGGAGGTTAGTTAGGAAGATTCAGTCGCTAGGTCTACATGGTGAGGTAGTAAATTGGATTAGACATTGGCTCAATGGAAGAAGTCTGATGCACCATCAATAACTCACGCTGAGACTTAGGAAGCGAGATATCGGCTTTTATTGACTGGAAGAATAAACAACACTACATCCTGGGGAAAATGAGGGAGAGCAGCAGCCCACAGTCGCCTTTATACAGGGGTCTGTGGGAGGAGCCACAGGAGCAGTCAGCAGGGTCTGTGGGAGGAGCCACAGGAGCAGTCAGACAGGTATATCTAGTTCACCACAAAGTCAGAGAGTGGTAGTGGAGGATTGCTACTCTGAATGGAGGCCTGTGACTAGTGGTGTGCCACAGGTATCAGTGCTGGGTCAATTGTTATTTGTCATTAGTATCAATGATCTGGATGATAATGTGGTAAATTGGATCAGCAAATTTGTCGATGATACAAAGATTGGAGGTATAGTGGACAGTGAGGAAGGTTTTCAAAGCTTGCAAATGGATTTGGACCAGCTGGAAAAATGGGCCGAAAAATGGCAGATGGAGTTTAATACAGACAAGTGTGAGGTATTGCACTTTGGATGGAAAAGCTAAGGTAGAACAATCAAGGTAAATGGTAGGGCACTGAGGAGTGCAGTAGAACACAGGGATCTAGGAATACAGATACAAAGTTCCCTAAAAGTGGCGTCACAGGTAGATAGGGTAGTAAAGAGAGCTTTTGGTACATTAGCCTTTATAAATCAATGTATTGAGTGTAAGAGTTGGAATGTTATGGTGAGGTTGAATAAGGCATTGGTGAGGCCGAATTTGGAGTATTGTGTGCAGTTTTGGTCACCAAATTACAAGAAGGATATTAATAAGGTTGAACGAGTGCAAAGAAGGTTTACAAGGATGTTGTCAGGACTTGAGAAACTGAGTTACAGAGAAAGGTTGAATAGTTTAGGACTTTATTCCCTGGAGCATAGAAGAATGAGAGGAGACTTGATTGAGGTATATAAAATTATGATGGGTATAGATAGAGTGAATGCAAGCAGGCTTTTTGCACTGAGGCTAGGGGAGAAAAAAAAAAGAGGACATGGGTTAAGGGTGAAGGGGAGAGTTTAAAGGGAACATTAGGGGGAGCTTCTTTACACAGAGAGTGGTGGGAGTGTGGAATGAGCTGCCAGATGAAGTGGTAAATGCAGGCTCACTTTTAAAATTTAAGAAAAACTTGGACTGGTACATGGATGAGGGGTGTATGGAACGATATGGGCCAGGTGCAGGCCAGTGGGACTAGGCAGAAAAATGGTTCGGCACAGCAAGAAGGGCCAAAAGACCTGTTTCTGTTCTGCAATGTTCTATGGTTCTATGGAACTGCCCACTATCCTTTTGCGGCTGACCTTTCTTCTCGTTTGGAAAAGGCTCAACAATGAATCGTCGATCTGGAAGCTCAGTCGGGTCGGAACAATATCCGAATTGTTGGATTAAAAGAGAAATCAGAATCTGCCGACACACTGAATTACTTTACTAAAATATTTCAGTCTTTATTTCTGGAGGCTTGTTCGCAACCCCCGGAGACTGAAGTAGCTCACAGAATCGGTGCTTCAAAACTTTTGGACCAAGGAAAAAAGAGGCATATTGTTGTTGTGTTTTCTTCGTTTTAGAGACGAAAACCACATTATTAAGCTTGCAAGAAAACAAAGGTTGTTTCAATTTCAAAGTTCGGAGATACGCTTTTTTGAAGATTTTCCACACAAAATTGTTAAGCGTGCTGGATTTCCCTCAGCCATGCATTTAGCTTACCAACGAGTCTGAAGCCTGAAGTTTGAATGATTTACAACTGTTTGATTGTCTCGCGACATAACGAGCAATGAAATTGAAAGATTTGATGGTTATAGAAAGTCTTTACCTTAAAATGTATTTTTTTCTCTAAAAAATACTTGTTTGGATGGTTTTAACCTCAGAAGACATAGCGGGAGAACTGTTGAAAGACTGTAGATAATTTTGAACCATCTAGAATTTTTTCTCTGCAGCATTTAAATGAACTACAACACACACAAAATGCTGGTGGAACACAGCAGGCCAGGCAGCATCTATAGGGAGAAGCGCTGTCGATGTTTTGGGCCGAGACCCTTCGTCAGGACTAACCAAAAGGAAAGATAGTAAGAGATTTGAAAGACGCTTCTGGGACACCTTTTTCTCCGAACGCCTCCGGGACACCTTTTTCTCCATTTGCAATGGACCTGTCCGTTATTTCATCCTCGTAAACTGAAGAACTTTAAATGAACTAATTGTTTTTTTTGTTCCATATACTTTTGTAAAGATCTTTTAAGTAATTATCTGGATTTCCTTACGTTTTAAAGATAGATTGGATAATTTAAAGATGGCGATTGTTTTTCTTTTGTGCAAATATTTCAAGAATTGTTTTGGATGTGTTTTTCTTCCCTTATCTAATATTAAAAGTGTTACTCTCAAAATTGAAGGTCATTTTGTTTTACAAAAAAAACACTTCCTTCCAACTTAATTATATTGAGTTATATGTCGACTGTAACGATTTTTATGTTTGGTAGAGGGAGACAGAGATTACTTTTTTCATTTTTTATTTTTTATTTAGCTAAGTGGAGTTTATATTCGCTTTCTATGCCTTCTTTGGGGCTTGTGTCAATTGATAACGACTTATTTCCAGTTTTTGTAGTTTGGGTGGGCTTTTTTCTTTTTTTTCCTTCTTTTCCTTTTTTTATCCCCATTATGGAATCCCGGAGCATACGCAAATTATTATTATTGTTGTTCATCTCTGCCATTTTCGACTACCTTATCCTGACATGCGTCTAACTATTCTTTTTAGATATAAAGTCTCATGATGATATCTAAACAGTTAAGTGTTTTAAGTTGGAATGTCCATGGTTGGAACCATCCTATTAAGCATAAGAAATCCCTTAGAAACAATTCGCTTTTATTCAAGTTAAGTTTATATCCTGAAAATTTACCAAAATCTTTTAGTGTTTCCAAAAGATTAGGAATTGATTCTTCAGGATTCGAAATAAAAACCAAAAGATCATCTGCATAAACAGAAATCTTAACTATGGTTCAATTCATAGAAATACCATGACTATTTTTAGCTTCATGTAGTGTTATGGCCGAAGGCTCCAATAGAAGATTAAGTAATAAAGGGCTTAATGGACAGCCCTGTCTAGTACCACGTGAAAGTGAAAAAAAGAGGACCTGAAGTTATTAGTAATAACTGTGGCAATAGGATTCTTATAAATCATTTGAATTCACCTATTGAAATTATTACCAAAACCAAATTTTTCTAGTATTTTAAACAAATATGGCCACTCAACTCTATCAAATGCTTTTTTTGCGTCGAGAGAGATAACACATTGGGGTTGCTTAGTTAATGATGAATATATAACGTTTATCAATCTCCGAACATTGGAGAAAGAGTAACGGCCTTTAATAAAGCCCGTTTGATCCACAGAGATGATTTTAGTTAAAATATTTTCCAAGCGGTTAGCCATTATCTTAGAGATAATTTTTGCATCCACATTTATTAGTGAAGTAGGTCTATATAGACAATAGACAATAGGTGCAGAAGTAGACCATTCGGCCCTTCGAGCCTGGACCGCCATTCTAAGATCATGGCTGATCATCTACTATCAATACTCGGTTCCTGCCTTGTCCCCATATCCCTTGATTCCCCTATCCATAAGATACCTATCTAGCTCCTTCTTGAAAGCAGCCAGAGAATTGGCTTCCACTGCCTTCCGAGGCAGTGCATTCCAGACCCCCACAACTCTCTGGGAGAAGAAGTTTTTCCTTAACTCTGTCCTAAATGACCTACCCCTTATTCTTAAACCATGCCCTCTGGTACTGGACTCTCCCAGCATCTGGAACATATTTCCTGCCTCTATCTTGTCCAATCCCTTAATAATCTTATATGTTAAAATCAGATCCCCTCTCAATCTCCTTAATTCCAGCGTGTACAAGCCCAGTCTCTCTAACCTCTCTGCGTAAGACAGTCCAGACATCCCAGGAATTAACCTTGTGAATCTATGCTGCACTTCCTCTACAGCCAGGATGTCCTTGCTTAACCCTGGAGACCAAAACTGTACACAATACTCCAGGTGTGGTCTCACCAGGGTTCTGTACAAATGCAAAAGGATTTCCTTGCTCTTGTACTCAATTCCCTTTGTAATAAAGGCCAACATTCCATTAGCCTTCTTCACTGCCTGCTGCACTTGTTCATTCACCTTCAGTGACTGATGAACAAGGACTCCTAGATCTCTTTGTATTTCTCCCTTACCTAACTCTACACCGTTCAGATAATAATCTGCCTTCCTGTTCTTACTCCCAAAGTGAATAAGCTCACACTTATTCACATTAAACATCATCTGCCAAGTATCTGCCCACTCACCCAGCCTATCCAAGTCACCCTGAATTCTCCTAACATCCTCATCACATGTCACACTGCCACCCAGCTTAGTATCATCCATTCTGAGTATCCATTCTTAGTTCGAAGCAGAGCTGGGCTTGACAGCACTGGAAATCCCACTGAAGTGGCTGCCAGTCTGCCGTTGACGTCCTCTGTTCTTACCACCTACCATTTTAAGGTTTTGAGATTTCTACTGACCTCAGTCCTGAGATACCTATGGCGATGTTTCTTTTAAAGGCACAATGAAGTTTGAAAACTAGGACACCTTGCACCTGAGATTAATTAGCTCCTGGACCTACTGACTAGTTCTCTTTGGGAGAGAGGCTAAGGGTGCCTTCACATATGATAGACTACAGGGTAGTCAAGCATTTCCATTATTAGGTGCTCCTTAAGAAGATCTATCTGTGCACATTCCTCAAGAGCTCAGAAAAGTTTACAGATAAAAAATTGTCTTAACATTGGTGCTTTGGGGGCCAGATTGATAAGAGTGGATTAGATGGTGATAAATCCAGCAGCACTGGTCACAATGCAGATAATAGATATATTTGCAATCCCTTGCTCTGACAATGATATACTACACAGGTGACAATGGCTGGATCAGGGATGTTGCCATTGGTGTCCATCTCTGACAATGAACTGTTAGCAATGACAAGATAATGCTCCATTTTATCCCCTATCACACAGGACTGCTTCTGAACCTACTCTGGCTTTGAATATTGCACAGGAGGAGGAGTCTTGTCTGCCTTTTGAATGCAGATCATGTTTCCCCCTGAACAAAATAGTAGTTGACTGCTCAACAACAGTCCATCATTAAACATGATCATGGCTGATTATCAACATCAGTAACCCTCCTTCTTCCCATATTCTTTCATCTCTTTGGTAATAAGAAATAAATGCATTTCCTTCCTGAATATATGAAATGATTTGACCTCCACTGCCTTTCGCAGGAGAAGGCGATGAAGTCAACTCCATGAAGACAGCATTCTTCAACCAGCCGTTCTTTATGTAAAGATGTATTCACTGCAGTCAAAGTTATCAAAGAGCGTATGAACATAAATGTGTGAAGGGGAAGTATAGTTATTTTCTTTTTGAAAAAAATCCTTGATCATTTTCAAGGTGACCTCTGTATTTAACAGGAAGCATGGAGACTGTTATGAGATAAAATTCTTTGTGTTCCTCAGAACAACATACCTTAATAAAAGCAAATACTAATTTAAACATCAACTGCAACTGTGACAGAAGCACATTTCTCTGCTTCCTTATTTCCTTTCTCCCATTTACCCAGCTTAGTATAAGAGAAATGCTTTTCGGCTGGTAGAAGCTAAAATAGATCTAGATCTGAATTAAATTTCTATTCATTCTCCAGTAGAAATTCTACTATGTTTGGGTTGTGTGGGTGGGGTGGGTTTTCCAGTTCCAACATCACTCACTGTATTTACTGTTTCTTTTTATTGCTCAGGACATGTATATGTTTTGATTTTACGAATCTATGTTTACATTTCTGCTCCCAAACTGCTATTGTACTGCTTGACTTTTTATATGCCTGCTGCCTTTTATGCATTAGTAATTGATAATGGCTAGTGCACTTAAATTCGTGAGCTGGAATGTAAGGGGATTGAATCACCCTGTTAAAAGGAGGAAGGTATTCTCACATATCAAACAACTCAAAGCTGACATTGCTTTCCTTCAAGAAACTCATATTCGTTGTTTTGATAACTCCCGGCTTCTGTCAAAGTGGGCGGGTCAGCATTTTCATTCATCCTTTGCCGCTAAAGCTAGGGAGTTTCCATTCTTATTAATTCAAATATTCCTTTTGAACTCCATAATAAAATATCTGATACAAATGGCCGTTTTATTATTGTTTCTGGTAAACTATATAACACTAAAGTTGCACTAGCAAACCTGTATGCCCCCAACTTTGACGATGTTAACTTTTTTGAATGGTTTTTTTCCTCACTACCAGACTTAAACTCATACTCTCTTATACTGGGTGGTGACTTCAACTGTTGGTTGGATCCTAAACTGGATCGATCGTCCTCTGTTACCAGATCACCTACTAAATCTGCCTTAGCTATCCAATCGTTTCTCTCTAATTTTGGTATCTCTGATATATGGCGTTTCCTCCATCCTATGGAGAGAGATTATTCTTTTTTCTCACATGTTCACCATACCTTCACTAGAATTGACTATTTCTTACTCGATAACCAACTTATCCCATTTGCCCACTCTTGTGACTATCAGAGTATACTGATTTCTGACCATGCCCCAATTACCCTCTCTCTGAACTTTCCTGGTCTCCCTCAGAGGAATAAACACTGGCGGTTTAATTCAACTTTATTATCGGATGATGATCTTGTAAAATTTATTAAGGATCAGATAACCTTTTATTTTAACACTAATACATCACCTGAAGTGCCATCCCAGATTGTCTGGGATGCCATGAAAGCATATCTGAGGGGTCAAATAATCTCTTACACAGCAAATCTCAACAGAAGATCCCGTGCAGATCGATCAGACCTCATTAACCAGATTAAAGATTTGGATCAAATATATGCCCAAACTAAATTTAACCTTCTGTCCACTCAACCTGTCGAACGCCAACTTCTCGAAAGCAAGAGTCGCTTTTACATTCATGGGGATAAGTCTGGTAAATTCCTAGCCAATCAGCTGAGGCGCTCCAAAGCCAAACAACATATTACAAAGATCCGGAAGGAGAACAGAGACTTTACATCGGATCATTTAGAAATTAATGACACATTTAAAAATTTTTATTCTCGGCTTTATTCCTCTGAATCTCTGAATGACAATATCTCTGTTGATCAATTTTTACATAATCTGAATATCCCCTCACTCTCATCTGATTTCAAAGCCAAACTCAATGCGCCTATATCACCAGAAGAAATATCTTTTGCAATTTCTGCACTGTCCTCAGGGAAATCTCCTGGACCTGATGGGTTCCCTGTAGAATTTTATAAATCATTTTCCTCACTTCTTTCTCCTCAGTTACTTTCAGTATTATCTGACTCGTTTAATTATGGCAAATTGCCACCCTCTTTCAATGAGGCATCTATTATTCTTCTTTTAAAAAGGGCAAAGACCCAACAGAGTGTTCCTCGTACAGGCCGATCTCTCTGCTCAATGTTGATGTAAAGATCTTAGCTAAAGTGTTGGCTCATAGATTAGAAACCGTTATTCCCTCCATTATCTCTGATGACCAAACAGGCTTTATTAAAAACCGTCTCCTTTTTTTAACATTCGGCGTCTATTTAATATTTTATACTCAGCTCCAACTGGGACTCCTGAATGTGTTATTTCCCTCGATGTGGAGAAAGCATTTGATCGTATAGAGTGGAACTACCTCTTTGCAGTCTTAGAAAAATTTGACCTCGGCCAAAATTTCATCTCTTGGATCCAATTGCTGTACCTGTGTCCTACTGCTTCTGTTTTAACTAATTTTCAGAAATCCCAAGTATTTAATCTCAAACGTGGCACCCGTCAGGGATGCCCCTTAAGTTCCTTTCTCTTTGATCTGGCTATAGAACCTCTGGCGATAGCATTTCGAAAATGTCCTGAACTGACCGGGATTTGGAGAGGGGGTGTTGAACATAAAGTTTCTCTCTATGCTGATGACTTATTACTCTTTCTCTCAAATCCGTCTACATCCTTACCTCCAATGTTTTCACTTCTTGACCAGTTTAGCCAGATCTCTGGCTATAAACTTAATTTACATAAGAGTGAACTTTTCCCAATAAATAAAGAAGCACAAGAACTAATATTTCGTGATCTCCCTTTTAAAGTAGTCCATAATCAATTTACTTATCTTGGAATTACAGTCACAAGGAAGTTTAAAGATCTCTTTCGTGAAAACTTTGTCATGCTATAAAACAGAGTCTGGTACAATGGTCATCTCTATCTATGTCTTTGGTAGGTCGTATTAATGTTGTTAAAATGTATGTTCTCCCCAAATTTTTATACCTATTTCAATCTATCCCAATTTTTATTCCTAAATCTTTTTTTGATTCCTTAGACTCTATTATTTTGTCATATCTGTGGCAGAATAAGCACTCTAGAATTAATAAAATCCACCTCCAAAAATCTAAAAAAGAGGATGGCATGGCTTTACCTCACTTTCGCTTATATTATTGGGCAGCTAATATACGTTGTGCTACCTTCTGGTCTTTCTTCCACGGCCAACCCGAGTGCCCTAACTGGGTGGCAATGGAGTTGAGCTCCACTAAAGAATTATCTATATCTGCACTTCTTGGCTCTGCACTCCCTAGCAGTCTGCCCAGATCAATAGCTAATCCTCTCGTTAGACACACTTTGCATATATGGGCTCAGTTCAGGAAATGCTATGGTTTCCAGGGGTTTTCCGTTTCTAGCCCTGTCGCACACAATCACCTTTTTTTACCTACTACGTACGATTCAGCATTCCATGTTTGGTATAGGAAGGGCATTAGACATTTTGAAGATCTTTTCATCGATAATCGCTTCGCTTCTTTTCAGCAGCTCTCTGTTAAGTTCAGCCTGCCTAACGCTCACTTTTTCAGATATCTCCAAATCCAACACTTTATTGCTCCTTTAATTCCTAACTTTCCTGAAATGCCTGCGAAAAATGCTATGGACCTATTTCTTTCCATTAATCCACTAGGTAAAGGTTTAATATCAATTATCCGAGATAAACTAGCAGCCTTACGACGGGCCCCTGTGGATAAAATTAAAATGGCCTGGAAGCAGGATTTAAATATCTCCTTATCCGAGGAGAGCTGGGACTCAGATCTCAAATCAGTTAACTCAACCTCCCTTTGTGCTCGCCATTGCCTTTTACAGTTTAAGATTGTTCATAGAGCCCGTATGTCTAAATCTAAACTATCTCGATTCTACCCTGGCATTAGCCCGCTCTGTGATAAATGCAAGAGGGGCGTTGCCTCTCTCATCCATATGTACTGGCTCTGTCCTAGCTTGGAGAAATTCTGGAAAGATGTCTTCACTACATTATCGGGTATTCTGAATCAGCACCTAGAACCAAACCCCTTAATTGCTCTGTTCGGTTTTTGGGGCGAGACAGATTTATGTCTGGGTCCGACCAAATGCCGAATACTATCCTTTGCCTCTCTCCTGGCGAGACGCTTGATCCTCCTTAGATGGAGAGATGTTGCCCCGCCCACTCATGCGCAATGGCTTAACGACATTATGGCCTGCTTGGACCTCGAAAAAATTCATTATTCAGTTCTTAATTCGGATCTAAAGTTCCATAAGGTCTGGGGACCTTTTATCGAGTACTTTCATAACCTTCTTCCTGACTAGGGATTTTTTTTCTTCTTTTCGGTCCCTTGCTTTCAGCTCCCTTTTTTTTCTGGTAGTAGGCATTATTATCCTCTGCTGCTAAGTGTATTCACAGTCTGAGAGTTTGACTGTCCTGACCTATACTCTTTATACTGTGTTGTGGTCGGTCTGGAGTTGTTGTTTTTTATCTTGTGTTTTGGGGCCTGGAAAGGACACTAAGTTTACCTGTCTTTAATTTAGGTGCTTTTTTTGTTAAATTCTCTTCCTTTGTAGCATATTGTTATTGTGCACTTAATTTTGCACTGTATTAATGCTCCTCATTGGGATTTGGGGTTTTTAATTTGTAAAATATTTTGAAAAACTAATAAAAAAATGTTTTTAAAAAAAAAGAAATTCTACTATGATCTATCTTTATGGGTACCATAAATAGCTAAGAATAAATTACTGTACCTTGAAATAATTCATGTAAAATGAATTGGTAACTGATTAAATGATAATAATCTAGGTACTTAAGACTACCAATAAATAAATCAGTATGATAAAGCCAAAGACCAAATCAATTTAAAAATACAAAATCTGTTGTTTATGGACTCCATGAAATAACTATTTTCTAGATGGAATCCACTTACTCTTTAATAAGTCATATCTATACTGTGAAAATGATGATTTTACCTAGATTTTCATATATTTTCCAAAATATACCTATCTTTTTAACTAAAAAAATTTTTGATCAAGTTGACTCTCTTATTTCGTCCTTTAATTGGAACAATAAGAGACCAAGAATTAATTATCATTTACAAAAATCTAAAAAAGATGGTGGACTTGCACTTCCTAATTTAAGACTGTATTATTGGGCTGTTAATATCAGACAATTATGTTTTGGCTATATTGGCCCGACAAGAGCCAAAAACCAGTTTGGGTTAATTTGGAATTAAAAGCTGTTAACCAATTTCATTTAACCTCAATATTAGGAGCTCCATTACCTTTACAGCTCTCTAAAACTCCAAACTTAAATCTTTACCCTGTTATTAAACAGTCCTTATGGATTTGGTTTCAGTTTCGCAATTTTTAAAATTTTAAACAACTTAACTTTTTATTTAAACCTTCAATAACCTATCCCATTTTTCTCCTATGGAGAAATAAAGGGATCCGTTCTTTTACAGATTTATTTTGAGATGGTCGATTAATGACTTTTGAAGAGTTAATTAACAAATATTATCTCGCTCATACACATTTTCTGCAATATCTTCAGGTTAGACATTTTTACAACAATATTTATCTAAGTTTCCATATTTGCAAGAATCTGATTTGTTGGATACCATTTTGAAACTGAATCCTTTAGTAAGAGGTTCCATTGGTAGAATTTATAATTTATTTTTACTACAAAAAGAGAACCTCTCACTAAAGATTAAACAAGATTGAGAGAGAGAGAGAACTTAATATGACCTTTGTTAATGAAGATTGGTTGCGAGTTTTGAAAAAGGTAGAATCTTCTTCTATATGTGCCAATCACTGTTTAATTCAGTTTAAAATTGTTCACCATTATTATTTAACAAAGGAGAGACTATCTAAAATATTTCCTAGTATAGACAACTACTGCGATAGGTGTAAAACTGAAGTAGCTACTTTGTCACATATGTTCTGGTCATGTTCTTCACTAAAATCATTTTAGAAATCTTTATTTTCGACAATTTCTAAAGCTCTGAAAATTAATTTACAACCTAATAGGCTGACTGTTCTATTTGGAATAGTTCCACATCATATTCAGGGTATTTCATCTTCATATCAACATGTAATTCATTATGCAAGAAGGGCTATTTTATTAAAATGGAAAGATACCTCTGTCCCTACATTAATTGAATGGTTTTCTCAAGTAATGTTATGTCTCAGTTTGGAAAAAATTAGTAGAACTTTTGATCCCCGATTCAATTTTGAGAGAAGATGGGGCTCTTTTGCCAAATATTATCATTTAATTTGAATTATTTTATATGGTTTCCTTCCAATCTTATTCTATATAAACATGAATTGGCAGTTGATGATTCTTTTTCTTTACATATATATAGATGACGGTAAAACATATTGCTCCGGGGTTGAATCCTAATGGGGTTTTTTTGGCCTGTTCTCCATCTCCCTCTGGTGCTCCCCTCCCCCTTTCTTTCTTCCTAGGCCTCCCGTCCCATGATCCTTTCCCTTCTCCAGCTCTGTATCACTTTTGCCAATCACCTTTCCGGCTCTTAGCTTCATCCCACCCCCTCCGGTCTTCTCCTATCATTTTGCATTTCCCTCTCCCCCTCCTACTTTCAAATCTCTTAGCATCTTTCCTTTCAGTTAGTCCTGACGAAGGGTCTCAGCCCGAAACGTTGACAGCACTTCTCCCTATAGATGCTGCCTGGCCTGTTGTGTTCCACCAGCGTTTTGTGTGTGTTGTTGGGCTTTTACCCCTTTTTTTGTAGTCAGTGGGTTTTTTTCTTAGTTAATTGGGGTTCTCTTTTTTTCCCATTCTTTATATATAACTTATTTTTCATTTTCATATATTACGATCAGCTTTTTTTCTCTTCAGCTTTATTAATTGTACATATATTAATTTGTTGAAGTTTTGTATCATTTTATAGCTGTAGAAGATTATGTACCAATAAAAAGATTCTAAAAATGAAAATGAAAAGAAAAATGGTTCGGCACAGCAAGAAGGGCCAAAAGTCCTGTTTCTGTTCTGTAATGTTCTATGGTTCTATGGAACTGCCCACTATCCTTTTGCATAATGTGGATTTACAATGACCTTTCAGCAAAGATCTGGTAGCAAAGTATCTCTAAGAAAGTACCTTGCACTTTTGCTATATACTTAGCATATAATTCTGGAATGCTGTGACTATGGCTATCTGTTTATCAAGTTACCTGGCAGCGATTGTAAAGCAGCTGAAGCTGGAATAAAATCAATGGTAGATGAAGATGAAGATGAAGAATCAGAGTCAGCTGAAGCAACATTACCTAAAATGAATGGAAAATTGAATTTAAAGAGCGAACACGAGGAAATCTGCAGATGTTGGAAATTCAAACAACACACACAAAATGCTGGTGGAACACAGCAGGCCAGGCAGCATCTATAAGGAGAAGCACTGTTGACGTTTCTGTCCTGATGAAGGGTCTTAGCCCGAAACGTCGACAGTGCTTCTCCTTATAGATGCTGCCTGGCCTGCTGTGTTCCACCAGCATTTTGTGTGTGTTGTTGGAAAATTGAATTATTCAGAATGACACTGTATTAAATTAAAAGAAATAGTTACAGCCAATAAATTATCGCAACATTTGGAAAACCATAGTAATAGCTTCTATCTTCACCTACTGAAAGCAGTAAATCCAAACAAGTTTAAATACTAGCAATGAAGCCATATCCACCACTCCACTGGCAGCTAGTTCTACAGTCACACCAACCTCTGGTGTGAATTTTTCCCCTCAGATTCCTCTTAAACATTTCACCATTCACCCATGATTTCTAGTTGTAGTCCTATCCAACCACGATGGAAAATACCTGCTTATATATACCCTATCTATACCCCTCATAATTTTACACAGCTCTGTCAAATCTCACCTCATTCTCCTCCACTCCTGGAAATAAAGTCCTAATTGATTCAACTTTTTCCTATAACTCAGTTCCTCAAGTACGGGCAATATCCTTGTAAGGGCTTAGTCCGTCCCTTCAGTGGGTCCAACTCTTTATCAGCTTTGCCATGCCTGGTGGCCACACCCGCTGATAACAACCGGAACACTTCAGTTCTAAACTCGGCCACAAACTCCTTTAGCAGCCCCGAGGCTGGGTTATCAGTGGTCACTTCAGCAACAGGGGCTACTACTGAGGACTGTACCCTGCTGATGGAGGCCTCCCACTCCTTCATCGTATTCTCCTCCTCTCTTACTTCTCTGGTCAGCTCAACAAACAAAGGAGGGGAGCACATCTTAAGAGATATTCAGAGGCCACAAACAATCATGTCCTGTGTCTGAGTGCCTTTTGTCATTTGGTCCATCCTTAACCAATTCACCTCAGTCATCTGGATGGCCCCTCTACGCCACAAGCAAATCAGCCAAAAAATACAGGTGGTAAGTTTCTCCCCCTTCTCCTGAAACCCCATCATAAGCTCTATTGGGCTTTCCATTGCTCCAAAATCATTTTCCAGTGCTTGCATGTAACCCATAGAAGTAGCCAAAGGGTTCTGGGTCTTTAAGGATCTCACTATTTCAGCAGCCGGACCTCTCAACTCTTTACCAATCATTGTCCTTCCACATTATCAGAGCACTGCCATTCATCCAGCATCTGAGAGGTCTGCTCTGCCCAAGTCTCACATTCCTCCTCCCATTCAGAGTTGGGCTTTGCCCCTGAGAACATCCTTAGCCTACAATAACTGGTACTCTCCACTGGTGCAATTGAGCATTTATTTGCCAGGGAGGTAAGAGCTGATACCAACTCAAAATGCTCACCCCTCGCTGGTGAGCTCATTAAATCTTCCAGAACAGACCACTCCTTCCCCTCGCTCCACAGAAACGAGAATAACTTGTCTCCACCCCCAGCTACTGGAAACACAGCTTCCAATTTGGCACCCTTGCCTACACTCCCTTCTTCTCAAGACAGTATGAACAGCCCATGCCCTCCACTCCTGGGGCCCCAGTAGTATCAGGCAGATCCAATGCTATTACATCAGCACTAGCCTGAACTAAAACAAAATCTTTGTCCACCATTTTGTCAAATTTCTGCTCCATAATCATAAGTGTTCCTAATGTTTTAACGGTACTTAAATTCCTAATCAACAATTCATCTGGGATACAAAAGTCCACTCCACTCAATACACATGTACTTGCTATCAGTAATCCCGTTGATTCGCACCACTGCTTGAACCCTGCAGCATCCACAGCTATGTATCTCAATCACTTTACCAGACAACAGTTTAATACCGGCTTAAACACACAACTCACTTGATCAATGCTCAGAGCAATCACACAGCATCCAACAAACACAATCCAGGATGATACTCTCACAATGAACTCCCTTTCTTCTCAGGTGTCTCTGGAAATGGCTCATTAGCTCTCGATGGCAGTCTTGCAACGTGGCGCTGAAAGACCCACTATTTTCCAGCCGCGTACGTCTAGGGAGTACACACTCTGCTCCTGCCAAGTCTGTGAGAATGGGATGTCTCTCCCACCGAAGCCGCAGTTTGTGTGAATGCTGTGTGATTTACTGCCCTGTTACAACTTGTTGCCAGGAAATAACAGACCGCACACTGCATATAATTAAAGGAAGTATATTTATGAATATTAACTAAAAGGTTAGTAAAGAAAAGAAACAAAAAGTTAGAGCTCAACTCTTCTAAAAGTCATATTCACCGACCCTCAGTAGACTCCCGCACCTTGCTCCATTGAATCATGGTCCCCACCTGATTGAATCCTACAACCTTACCTGTGTCAGGCACAAAAGAAAACCCCGCTCACCAGCCTTCTCTCCTGATTGGATGGCTCACATTCCTCATCCTCATTATCTCTAACAATAACCCAAACACTGATTCCACAGAAAGGCATTACATGAACTATCCTACAACATTAGCAGTGAAACCTTTCCCAGAACACTGCAGAAGTAAATGACATCCAACACCTCTCCTTTGTCCACTCTGTTTGTCACTTCCTTGAAGAGCTGTAACAGATTTGTCAGGAAAGATTTATATAAACCATGCTGACTTTGACATTTTATCATTTGTCTCCAAGTACTTCGAAACTTAGAAACATACAAAACCTATAACACAATACAGGCCCTTCTACCCACATTGCTGTGCCAAACATGTACCTACTTTAGAAATTACATAGGGCTACTCATAGCTCTCTATTTTACAATGCTCCACGTACCTATCCAAAAGTCTCTTAAAAGACCTTATTGTATCTACCTCCACCACAGTTGCCAGCAACACATTCCACGCACTCACCACTCTCTGTGCAAAAAACTTACCCCTGACATCTCCTCTGTACCTACTTCCCAGCACCTTAAAACTGTGTCCTCTTGTGGCAACCATTTCAGCCCTGGGAAAAAGCCTCTGACTATCCACACAATCAATGCCTCTCATCATCTTATACACTTCATCCTTGATAATAGATTCTAATACTTTCCCAACCACTGAGGTTAGGTTAACTGGCCTATAATTTCCTTTCTTTTGCCTTCCTCTCTTCTTAAAGAGTGGAGTGACATTTACAATCTTCCAGTCCTCCAGGACCATGACAGAGCCAAGTGCTTCCATGCTGTATCACTTCATAACTCACGTTTCACGATACTCAAATCCTTTCATGCGACAACACTTTGCAATCTCACTCCAAACATAAAAATTTGCTTTTTTATTCTTCCTTCCGAAGGAGATAATCTTGCATTTTCCTATATTATACTGCAAACTTCTTGCCCACTCACCACCTCTCTATACTTAATGCTCTGATTTAGGAAGGTCAATGAGCCAAAAGCTCTCTTTACAACCCCATCTACAACCCTATTTCCCTTTGATGCCACTTCAATGAATTGTGAGTTTGTATTCCCAAGCCTTTTTTGTTCTACTGCACGCCCCAATGCCCACTGCGTAAGTCTTACCCTATATGTCTTTCCAAAGCATAACACCTCACATTTGTCTGCATTAAATTCCATCTGTCATTTTTCAGCCTATTTTTCCAACTGGTCCAGATCAATTTGCCAGCTTTGATAGCCTTCCTCACTATTCACTACACCCCCAAACTTGGTTTAATCTGCAAATTTGCTGATCCAGTTTATCACATTATCATCTAAATCATTAACATAGATGATAAACAACAACAGATCCATCACTGATCCCAGCCGCACATCACTAGTTACAGGCCTCTAGTCAGAAAGATAATCATCATTCTCTGGCTTCTTCCACGAAGCCAAAACCAAATCCAATTAACTATTTCAGCCTGAATACCAAGCAACTAATCTAGATGTGGTCCATTACCTTACTACTCTGTTCTATAGTGTCTGTGTCTGACTGCTGAGTAAATAGGTACAAAAAATAATTAACTCCCCTATATCTTTTGACTCCATGCATAAATGACCACCATGATCTTCAAGAGGACCAATTTTGTTCCTTGCTATCCTTTTCCTCTTAAGATACCTATAAAGCCTTTGGGATCCTCTTTCATCCCTTGTCTTCTCTTCTTGTAACTACCATTAGGGAGGATATACAGGAGCCTGAAGCCCAACACTCAATTTTTCAGAAACAGTTTCTTCTTTTCAGATCAGAATCAAAATCAGAATCAGGTTTACTATCACCAGCATATACCATGAAATTTGATAACTTAGCAGCAGCAGTTCAATGCAATACATAATATAGAAGAAAAAATAAATCTATCAATTACAGTATATGTATGTTGAATAGATTAAAAGTCGTGCAGAAACAGAAATGATATGTATTTAAAAAGTGAGGTAGTGTTCACGGGTTCAATGTCCATTTAGGAATCGGATGGCAGAGGGGAAAAAGCTGTTCCTAAATCACTGAATGTGTGCCTTCAGGCTTCTGTACCTCCTACCTGATGGTAACAGTGAGAAAAGGGCATGCTCTGGGTGCTGGAGGTCCTTAATAATGGACGCTGCCTTTCTGAGACACTGCTCCTTGAAGTGTCCTGGGTACTTTGTAGGCTAGTACCAAAGATGGAGCCGACTAAATTTACAACCCTCTGCAGCTTCTTTTGGTCCTGTGCAGTAGCCCAAAGCCCCCCATACCAGACAATATAGAGAGTAGTGGGCTAAGCACACACCCTTGAGGTGCACTGGTGTTGATCGTCAGCGAGGAGGAGATATCTGAATTCTCCATGAAACCATGAACACTGCTTCATTATTCAATTTTTGAACTATATTATTTTGTAATTTATGGTAATTTTATGTTTTTGTACTTAATGCTGCTGTAAACAACTAATTTTAGACCACATAAGACAGCAATAATAAACTTGACCCTGATTCAGCAAAAATAAACTTGGGACATTATTGTGCAGTTTTGCAAGAGGCTGGTGAGATCACACTTGGGATATTGCAATCTGTTGTGTTTTCTGCTATAAGATATTATTAAACTAGAAAGAGTGCACAGAAGATTTACAAGGATATTGCCAAGACTTGAGGCATTGAGTTATAGAGAAGAGTTTAGTAATGGACAAATCATTCAGCCCACCATGTTGTGCCAATTTATACCAAATGTGTATCATTCATATTCCTCCATACCTGTTACATTTACATATCTAAAAACCTCTTAAATTCCACCAAACTGCTTGCTTCCACTACTACTTCCTGAAACCCACTCTAGGCAAAAGAAAACTTGCCCTTAATGTAACCTTTAAACTTTTCCCTTCCAACTCTGGTGTTTGACATTTCCACCCTAGGGAAAAGATTCTGACTGACTACCTTATTTTTGCCCACTCATAATTTTTTTTAAAAAATTATGAGCAGCAGGCATGGGTTTAAGGTGAGGGAGCAAGATTTAATAGGCGCTTCAAGGGCAATTTGGTTCTTAGGCAAAGAATGCATGTAGAATGAGCTGCCAAAGGAAATAGTTGAGACAGATACAATAACAACTTTTGAAAAACAGTTGGACATGTACATATATTGAAAAAATAGTTGAAGGTTATTGCTCAAACGCTGGCCAATGGGACTAGTTTGGATGGGGCATCATGAGAAGTATGGGCCTGTTGGGTCAAAAGGCCAATTTCTGTGCTGTATATCTCTATGACTGTCTAATTGGGATTGATATAGATAGGGTGCAATGGTTGATACGAACAGTATATGGCAGATCAAAGGACCGGCTTCTGTGATATACAACTCTGTGATTATGACTCTTTGCAGCAGTTGCTAGATGAAGTCATAATCATTGCAGAAAAAATAATAAATGCTGAAAATACAAAGCAGATTAAGAAGCAAATGATAAAGACTTAATGCTGCAGGTCAATTACTTGTATTAGATCAAATTAATTCTGACATTAACAGGAAAAGCTGGTACTGCTGAACTCAAATCTGAGTTCCAAAATTTCATTATCTCTGGATGGAAGATGAGGTGCTGTTCCTCAGACTAAAATTGGAAATTAGAGTGGGAGTGGAATGACATGGAAGCACAACTCAACACCAAATGCAATTCAATAAAGTTAAAGCAAGGCAAGGCAAGTGAATTAGTACTTCATATTGTAGAACTGCTTGGATTAGTGTATCACAGGAGACTAAGAAGTAAAAGTATAAGTGTTATGCTCCATAGTTGCATGGGAGAATTTCATGAGCTAGAAAATTACTGGTGGAAATGGAAGAGTAAACTAAGGAGTCACAGAGGGAACAGTTTTTTTATGAATGCTGGAAGGAGAGATGTTCTGTCTAGTGGTGCAACCCCTTTGGAGATGACGAAGATTGCAGAGAATGATCTGCTGATTATGGCAGGAGAGTGGAAGAAGAAGATTAAAGGAAACTAATCTTTGTTAAGGCTGAGAGGAAAGCAGGTGGGCAGTCAACAGAGAACATGCACCCCAGAACTCTGTCAACTATTATGACAGTTCCAACAACATCTTTTTTGAAAATTCAGGACAATCTTGGACTCCACCATAGCACAAACATTCCCTCCGTTTTCTGCCCTTCTCTGTCTCTGAAAGCACCAAAAGATTATATTTCTCTTTAAATAATATTTAAACTTGCCTGTTTGTTTTTTTAAAAAAAATCAGGGTTACTAATGCCTTGAAATTTAAAAAATTCATATCCATTATTTTTTCTTCTCTTTATTTCAATTTCTTTCTTTTCTGTCTCTAACAAATTTTAACAACTTTGTTTTTTCCCCGTCTGGGATATTTCATGTTCAAGTTCAATTTTATTGTAATTCAACAAGTATTCAGCTAAATTAAACAATGTTCCTCTGGGGCCAAGGCGCAACACACAGTAGTTCTTCCATTTTCTCCACTCTCCAATGCCATTCTCAACCTAACACACTTGCTTTCTCACATTCCCATTCCCGAGAAGAGTCCTTGACCAAAACATGGACTCTATTTCTTGCCTCAGCATTGCCTGCTAAGTGCTTCCTGGATTCTACCATTCCCCTTCAAAGAGAAACAGGACCGTAAATTTCAGGTAATGGGAAAGTCCAGAGGAGTAGGAACCTGCTGTTGTTGCAATCTCAAGGTTCAGAACTCAAAAATGAAGCATAAACCTTGGTGGTTGTGGACATTTTATTAAGTATTATAAGAAAAACAGAATGAACAAAAACAGAAGATTAGAGGACAAAAACACTCAGTCATCTTCTACAAAGAACTAGCACCAACTAAAATGATTATAACATTCCAGTGATAAAAATAAACTGTAAAATAGCCAGATAAGAGTAGAATGACACAGAAACATAGAAAACAAAGAAAACCTACAGCACAATACAGGCCCTTCAGCCCACAAAACCATGCTGAACATGTCCTTACCTTAGAAATTACCTAGGGTTACCCATAGACTTCTGATTTTCTAAGCTCCATGTACCTATCCAGGAGTCTCTTAAAAGACCCTATCATATCCGCCTCCACCACCATCACCAGTAGCCATTCCATGTACTCACCACTCTCTGTGTAAAAAACTTACCCCTGATATCTCCTCTGTACCTACTTCCAAGCACCTTAAAACTGTGCCCTCTCATGCCAGCCATCTCAGCCCTGGGAAAAACCCTCTGACTATCCACACGATCAATGCCTCACATCATCTTATACACCTCTATCAGGTCACCTCTCATCCTCCTTTGTTCCAAGGAAAAAAGGCCAAGCCCACTCAACCCATTCTCATAAGGCATGCTCCCCAATCCAGGCAACATCCTTGTAAATCTCCTCTGCACCCTTTCTATAGTTTCCACATCCTTCGTATAGTGAGGCGACCAGAACTGAGCACAGTACTCCAAGCTGGGTCTGACCAGGGTCCTATATAGCTACAACATTACCTCTCGGCTCCTTAACTCAGTCGAACGATTAATGAAGGCCAATGCACCGTATGCTTTCTTAACCACGGAGGCAACCTGCGCAGCAGCTCCAAGTGTCCTATGGACTCGGACCCCAAGATCCTTTTGATCCTCCACATTGCCTAGAGTCTTACCATTAATACTATATTCTGCCATCATATTTGACCTACCAAAATGAACCACCTCACAGTTATCTGTGTTGAACTCCATCTGTCACTTCTCAGCCCAGTTTTGCATCCTATCAATGTCCCGCTGTAACTTCTGAAGCCGAATATGCAGAATATGACCTGTCTACAACCACTCCAGTTCTGGATCCACAAAGCTATGTCCTCTTGTATCCTCTTAACTTTCTCAATAAGCCTTGCAAGGGGTACCTTGTCAAATGCCTTACTGAAATCCATATATACTACATCTGCTGCTCTACCTTCATCAATGTGTTCAGTCACATCCTCAAAAAATTCAATCAGTCTTGAAAGGCATGACCTGCCTTTCACAAAGCATGCTGATGACTCCTAATCATATTATGCCTCTCCAAATGTTCATAAATCCTGCCTCTCAGAATCTTCTCCATCAACTTACCAACCACTGAAGACTCTCTGGTCTATAATTTCCTGAGCTATCTCTACTCCCTTTCTTGAATAATGGAACAACATCCGCAACCCTCCAATCCTCCGGAACCTCTCCTGTCCCCATTGATGATGCAAACATCATTGCCAAAAGCTCAGCAATCTCCTCCCTTGCCTCCCACAGTAGCATGGGGTACATCTCATACGGTCCTGCCAACTTACCCAACTTGATGCTTTCCAAAAGCTCCAGCACATCCTCTTCCTTAATATCTACATGCTCAAGCTTTTTAATCTGCTGTAAGTCATCTCTACAATTGCCAAGATCCTTTTCCACAGTGAATACTGAAGCAAAGTACTCATTAAGTACCTCTGGTTCCATACACACTTTTCAACTGTCACACTTAATCGGTCCTATTCTCTCATGCCTTATCCTCTTCCCTTCACATATTTGTAGAATGTCTTGGGGTTTTTTTTAATCCTGTTAACCACATAACCTGTTTGCCAAGGTCTTCTCGTGGCTCCTTCTGGCTCTCCTAATTTCTTTCTTAAACTCCTTCCTGCTAGCCTTATAATCTTCTAGATCTCTTCATTACCTAGTTTTCTGAACCTTTTGTAAGCTCTTCTTTACTTTGTGATTAGATTTACAGCAGCCTTTGTACACCACGGTTCCTGTACCCTACCATCCTTTCCCTGTCTCATTGGAACATACCTATGCAGAATGCCACGCAAATATCCCCTGAACATTTGCCACATTTCGTCCGTACATTTCCAAGAACATCTGTTCCCAATAAATGCTTCCAAGTTCCTATCTGATAGCCTCATATTTCCCCTTACTCCAATTAAATGTTTTCCTAACTTGTCTGTTCCTATCTCTCTCCAATGCTATGGTAAAGGAGATAGCATTGTGATCACTATCTGCAAAATGCTCTCCCAATGAGCGATCTGACACCTGACGAGGTACATTTCCCAATACCAGATCAAGTACAGTCTCCGTAGACAATCCCTCCAATGTCTTCCTGCTTTTCTGCAGCTGTAACACTATCTCTGATTAACAGTGCCACGCCCACACCTTTTGCCTCCCTTCCTGTCCCTTCTGAAACATCTAAATCCTGGCACTTGAAGTAACCATTCCTGCTCCTGAGCCATCCAAGTCTCTGTAATAGCCACAACATCATAGCTCCAAGTACTGATCTATGCTCATCCGCTTTGTTCATAATACTCCTTGCACTAAAATACACACATTTCAAACCATCAGTCTGAGTGCGTTCCTTCTCTATCACCTGCCTATCCTCCCTCTCGCACTATCTCCAAGCTTTCTCTATTTGTGAGCCAACCACCTTTTCCTCCATCTCTTCAGTTCGGTTTCCACCCCCAGTAATCCTAGTTTAAATTCTCCCCAACAGCCTTAACAAACCTCCCTGCCAGGATATTGGTCCCCCTGGGATTCAAATGCAACCTGTCTTTTTTGTACAGGTCACTCCTGCTCCAAAAGAAGACCCAATGATCCAGAAGTCTGAATCCCTTTAAGTGCAACCCAGATAGTGTGAAGTGGTTCATTTTGGTAGGTCAAATATAATGGCAGAATATAGTATTAACGGTAAGACTCTAGGCAGTGGGGAGGATCAGAGGGATCTTGGGGTCCGAGTCCATAGGACGCTCGAAGCAGCAGCGCAGGTTGACTCTGTGGTTAAGAAGGCATATGGTGTATTGGCGTTCATCAATTCTGGAATTGAATTTAGGAGCCGAGAGGTAATGTTGAAGCTATATAGACCCTGATCAGACCCCACTTGAAATACCGTGCTCAGTTCTGGTCACCTCACTACAGGAAGGATGTGGAAACCATAGAAAGGGTGCAGAGGAGATTTACAAGGATGTTGCCTGGATTGGGGAGCATGCCTTATGAAAACAGGTTGAGTGAACTTGGCCTTTTCTCTTTGGAGCGACAGAGTATGAGAAGTGACCTGATTGAGATGTATAAGATGATGAGAGGCATTGATCATGTGGATAGTCAGAGGCTTTTTCCCAGGGCCGAGATGCCACAAGAGGGCACAGGTTTAAGGTGCTTGGGAGCAGGTACAGAGGAAATGTCAGGGGTAAGTTTTTTATGCAGAGAGTGGTGAGTGCATGGAATGGGCTGCCGGTAATGGTGTTAGAGGTGGATACGATAGGGTCTTTTTAGAGACTTTTGGATTGGTACATGGAGCTTAGTAAAATAGAGGGCTATGGGTAACCCTGGGTAATTTCTAAGGTAGGGACGTGTTTGGCACAACTTTGTGGGTCAAAAGGCCTGTATTGTGCTGTAGGTTTTCTATGTTTCTATGCAGGAATTAAAAACACTTCCCCAAAGTGAGCGGAAGGATCTTCGCTACTACTTGCTTTGTTTTTCATGTTTCTTCTCTCCTCCTCCTCGTCCTTTTCCAGCAGTTGTTGTACGGTGACTCTCCATGGAGCTTGCGCTGGCTCTAATGAAGAAACTGACAGCACTTTCTTGGTTGCTTTCATAATTGCCGAGAGGCTTTGGTTTAAATGTGTCCTTTACACCGTCAGAAATCTTTTCAGTAGCGAGGAATATAAATTCAGTGACAACATTTGTCTACCAGGAGCCATATGCTGGTTCAGTATGGTTACTGAGATATGACAGCACAGGACTATTTCTGAATGAATGAGTCTTGGAAACATGGTGCAAGGCTTTGTCATGGAGGATATTTTGGTGGTAGTTATAAGCATATTTGCCAGCTGCTGGTGAAGTGACATCAGCACTGGACTTCAAGGTGAATGTTCCCAAGTTTCAATCCAGGCAGCCCCTTGCACAATATCTATCCCTGTTGGGCTGAATGTCGAGCTAACAATTTAGCCTTGTAAAAAGAAGACAAATGCTAAGAAAACAGCAAACAATGTCACCCAATGTGCCACAAGGCGTGAAAAGGAACAACAACAATATATGCATATTTGCAAATACAGGGGAATTTTTTGGGAGATGTTAGGTATTATTTGTGGATGCAGAAATGAATAGCAGTTTTAGTAATTTAGTTCCCAGTTTACACATTGTCAGTGGTACACTCCAGACATAAGCATTTGACCTGTAACAGACAGGCAGATCTCAGTGACCAGTTCTTTATTAAAAATCTTTGCCCCCAGTGTGCTTAATATCTCAATTGAATGAAAAAAGGAACATTGCTCCTGGGAGTTCCTTCACTGGAATGAATCTGCTACAAAAAAATTAAGAAGGCTCTAAAAAAAAACACAGAAGCAGCCATACTCCAGTTACTGAAGAATTCACTGAACAATTACGCATATAAAGGTGATAATATAAAAATACAAGCAAGCACAGGTAAGTTAAACTACAAGTAAAATAATAATTCTGCACACTAACCCAACAACACTGTTAAACTGAACTCCACTTTATACTTCTTTGATCCAATCCTTTATGCTAAATGCTTAACATTGAACATGGAACATAGAACAGTACAGCACAGGAAAAGCCCCACAATATCTGTGCTGATCATGATGCCAAATTAATCCAATCCTATCTGTGGGCATGTGATCAATATTCCTCCATTACCTGCATGTTCATGCTACTATCTAATTGCCTTTTAAACATCATGTTAAATGTTAAGCCTTAAATTCAAAATGTTTCTGTAAAAATAATGTTACCAGTACCTTGGTTAAATGAAGCTGCTTCACCTGGTACTACTTGGGAAGAAGGTAGAGTACAGACTTCAGGTGATGCTTGCACTGTTGGTGATGAATCTTCTTCTGACTCCTCGATAAATGATGAAACCCACCATTCTATGATGAAGAAGAAAAATATTCACTAAATATCTAAGATATTCAATGCTCAAACATGTGTTTATTAACAACACAAAACTATAATATAGGAAAATAATCATTAATACAGATGTAAAAGACTTAGGCTTGCAGGAAATTTCACATAATTATTCCTCATTTAACTCCGCCATAAACAGTCCTAAGCCTACTGCAAAATGAGGGTTGGACTACAGAAGAGTCAACAGAAGCTCTAAAAAAGACCTCATTTCTGGAAGAGACAAGATCTGTCAGCAACCTATGCCTCAGTCTGGAGTTGTATAAATTAGGAATAATTATGTGACATTTAGGAGAGTTAGAACTGAACAACTGAGTTGTTGTCACCAAAAACTTTGACAAACTCCTAAAGATGCACAGTGGAGTATATCCTAACTGTCTGCATCTTATTCCCTTCTTTGTTTTGTCAACTTGTTTGATCAATCATACCTTATATCCTTCAATTTCTTCTGCCTTCTATAACAACAGAGAGCTTTCCTTTCATCGCCCTTGCCCTCAGGCCTATAGAACTTTATTATTTCAGACATCTCATGAAGAATTATGGACCTGATACATTACTTTTTTCTCATTATAGAGAAACACTACAGTGATTCAATATATACCATTCAAAAGGAACATCTTCAGAAGTTTTCTGATGACTCTGCCATAGTTGGATGCATCAGCAAGGGAGATGAGGCTGAGTACAGGACTATGGTGAGAAACTTTGTCACATGGTGCGAGCAGAATCATCTGCAGCTTAATGTGAAAAAGACTAAGGAGTTGGTGGTGGACCTGAGGAGGGCTAAGGCACCGGTGACCCCTGTTTCCAACCAAGGGGTCAGTGTGGACATAGTGGAGAATTACAAATAGCTGGGGATATGAATGGACAATAAACTGGACTGGTCAAAGAACACTGAGGCTGTCTACAAGAAGGGTCAGAGCCGTCTCTATTTCCTGAGGAGACTGAGGCCCTTTAACATCTGCCAGACGATGCTGAGGATATTCTACGAGGCTGTGGTGGCCAGTGCTATCATGTTTGCTGTTGTGTGCTGGGGCAGCAGGCTGAGGGTAGCAGACACCAACAGAATCAACAAACTCATTCATAAGGCCAATGATGTTGTGGAGGTGGAACTGGACTCTCTGACGGTGGTGTCTGAAAAGAGGATGCTGTCCAAGTTGCATGCCATCTTGGACAATGACTCCCATCCACTCCATAATGTACTGGTTAGGTACAAGAGTACATTCAGCCAGAGACTCATTCCACCAAGATGCAACACTGAGCGTCATAGGAAATCATTCCTACCTGTGGCCATCAAACTTTACAACTCCTCCCTCGGAGTGTCAGACGCCCTGAGCCAATAGGCTGGTCCTGGACTTATTTCCACTTGGCATGATTAACTTATTATTATTTAATTATTTATAGTTTTATATTGCTATATTTCTTCACTATTCTTGGTTGGTGCGGCTGCAACGAAACACCATTTCCCTCGGGATCAATAAAGTATGTCTGTCTGTCTGTTTGCAGTTGTTGGAAACCAGTTAGTCCAAACTAGAATATTGCTGCAAAAGTGTCTCAGAATAATATCTGAGTATTTTGGATTTTGGTTACTTCAACAATGCTTCACAAGCCAAGAGACAATGTGCCCCAGATTTCTTAGAGATAAGATTGGTAGCAATGAATCATAAAGATTGTTTGATTCTAAAAGAATGCATGAACAAAAATTGTGTTCCCCTTGAATATTTCACCTTTCCCCTTAACCTATGACCTTTAGTACCAGTCTCACCCAATCTCAGTGGAAAAGGCCTGCTTACATTTACCCTATCTGTACCCCTCATAATTTTGTATATCTCTTTCAAATCTCTCCTCATTCTCCTGTGCTCCAGGGCATAAAGTCCTAACCTATTCTGCTTTTCTAACCTATCCAACATCCCGGCCATAAAGTCCTAACTTATTCAACTTTTCCCTTTAATTTGGGTCCTCAAGTCTCTGCAACATCTTTGTCACCTCCAGAGTCTACCTGCTAGCCTTTTATTTTTCATGTGCACTGTGAGATGCTTTTGAAGCTGCAGCTTGCAGCTTACAGCTCCAGCGACCTGGGTTCAATTCTGACTTCCAGTGCTATTTGTATACAGTTATCACCTTTTCCCTGTGGGTACAGGGTTCCTCCAAGTGCTCCAGTTTCCTTTCACATCATTAAAAACATGCAACTTGATGAGTTAATTGACAATTCAGAGTTGCCCCTCTGTGTAAGTGAGAGGCAGAATCTGAAGGTAGTTGATTGAAATTTGGTGAGAACAAAATGGGATTAGTGTCAATCTGTGATTGATGGTCAGCATGAAGTATCACAGCTAAAATCCAACAAAGCTGCTGGCATAGATGGGATTCTTAATGAATTCCTTAAACATCTTGGACCTAAAGCACTCCACTGGCTTCTGTCCCTTTTTAACTGTTGCCTAAAATCATTAAAAATACCTAAGAAGTGGAGACAAGCCGAAGTTGTTGCTCTCCTAAAACCCAATAAAGACCCCAACATTCCTAAAAATTACAGACCAATTTCCTTGCTCTGCACCCTCTATAAACGCTATGAGAGACTCGTACTGAAAAGAATATCCCCCTTAGTCGAAGATCTTCTAACACCAGACCAAGCCAGGTTCAGGCCAGGCCGCTCTTGCTGTGGTCAAGTCCTGAACTTAACCCAGTATATTGAGGATGGCTTTGAAATGCGACAAATTACAGGGGTAGTATTTATTGACTTAACAGCAGCATATGACATTGTGAATCACAGAGGCCTTCTACTGAAATTATCTAAAATGTTAAAGAATGAAACCACAGTCAAAGTAATAAGAAGCCTCCTAGAAAATTGCAGATTTTTTGTAGAAATGAATGGAATTAAGAGTAGGCGGCATCCACAAAAGAACAGACTACCACAGGAATCAGTCCTGGCACCTCTACCACTTAATGTTTACACAAACGACCGACCAACCTTTCCTAACACATGCAGGTTGATCCATGCAGACGACCTATGCATAGCAACACAAGCTTACTCCTTCCAAGAAGTTGAAGTACAACTTACAGCAGTCCTCAAGCAATGAAGCAGTATTATGAAAAATGGTCTCTGAACCCAAATCCATCAAAAACTCAACTGTGTGCATTCCCCTGAGGAATCGAGAAGCAGCTCGGAAACTCAAGATCTTCTGGTTGTGGAAGGAGCTCGAACACCATCCGACTCCAATTTACCTGGGCGTGACACTGGATAGGACACTCTCATTTGCCACCCACATCCAAAAAAACTCCAAAGGAAAGTTGGCTCTCCAATTCTCTCTTGAAAAAATCAGCAGGCACGAAATAGGGAGCTAATGCTCACACACTTAGATCAACTGCCCTAGCACTCTGCTATGCACCTGCAGAATACTGTGCACCTGTGTGGGACAGATCAGCCTATGTGAAGAACATAGACCCGTTGCTTAACGAAGCCTGCCAAATAATCACAGGCACACTGTGCCCCACACTCAACATCATTTACAGACTTGCAGGCATTGCTCCCCCAGAGATCCGAAGACACACTACAACAAAAATTTTAAAAGGTAAACAGAACTCGGATCCACGGCACCCACTACATCATGTGCCAGTTTCCAACCGCCTAAAATCGAGGAAAAGATTTGCTGCAGTAGAGGAACCACCGCACAGATCATCCTCCCAAACATACAGGATTGACCTCTGGCAACAAACAGAAGCCAGAGCCCCACCAGACAATACAATGCAAGACCCCCCAGAAATGTTGCCAGACCCCGGGAGCACTGATTGACAGACGGAAGTGGTGCACCCTCAAAAGAGCGAGAGCGGAAGTTTGTAGGACGGGAGACAATCTGGTGAAGTGGGGTTTAAAGACCAGCGAATCCTGTGAGTGTGGTGAAAGGGCGCAGAACATTGAACACGTTCTGCGCAACTGCCCACGCTCACCTGATTTAGCTGACACTGACCTTCCCAACATCAACCAAACAACACTAGAGTGGCTGGCTGTCTGGTGTGACAAGCTATGATGATAAGCATGAATTTGCATGCTAATCAACATATTTCTGTGCTGTATCACTTTATAACTCATGTTTCAGGATACTCAGATCCTTTCGTACTGCAACACTTCGCAATCTCACTCCTTACATAATAGTTTGATTTTTCATTCTTCCTTCTAAAAGAGAAAACCTTGCACTTTCCCTTATTATACGTTATCGGCCAATTTCTTGCCCACGCACAACCTCGCTATACAGGTATTTATTTGAGGCTCCTGGCATCCTTCTCACAACTTGTAACATCATTATAGATCGGGGAAGCAAGATAGCGGTTAGCGCACCGCTTTACAGAGCCAATTGTAAGATCGGGGTTCGATTATCGCCGCTGTCTATAAGGAGTAACCGCGTGGGTTTCCTTGGGGGCTTCGGTTTCTTCCCACATGCAAACATGTTGTGTTGGCGCCACATGAACGTGGTGACACGTGCGAACTGTCCAGCACAATCCTTGCTGATCTGGTTTGACACAAACGACGCATTTCATCTAAAAACTGCGAAGACATTGAACTCAATAGATGCACCCGGAGAAAATTTGTTCAAGAGGGAGCTGCGATACACGACAGCGACCTCCGCTGTGCTGCAGAGAACAAGCGGCTGTTGTAAAAGGAGAGAATGAACAATCAGAAGACCCAACCACGAATCACAGCCACACTCGTATCCACACTGCACCAGAATATGTGGATCCCGGATTAGCCAGCACAGCCACTTGAGCACCCACCAATAGAAACCCCCTTAGGAGAATCACAAACAAGAGAAAATCTGCAGATGCTGGAAATCCAAACATACACAAAATGCTGGAGGAACTCAGCATGCCAAGTACAGCTGTGGAAAGAGTCGATGTTTTGGGCCGAGACCCTTCCTCCAGCATTTTTTAACCCCTTAAGAAAACATTTTACTCCACTCGTGTGATCGCAAGAAGACAAATAGGACATATCTCATTAGCACTAGACTAAGGCTACAGTCACTTCATTCACATTATATAGATTATAAATGGTGTGCCATTAATTCATTCATATTATTTTGTCACATTTTTGTTCAATTCCAACTTGTTTTGGTTTATTCAGATGACCCTTAAAACACACACACTCTCACACACACACACACACACACTCACACTCACACACTCAAAAGGGTCTCCGGCCAGAACTGCTTCACTTCCCATTGATACTACTTGACTCAGCCACAGGATATTACCACAGCAGTTCCTCGGGGCAATGTCTTAAACTCAACCATCTTCTACTGCTTTATCAATGAATATCCACCTCAATCATAAGGTAATAAATGGATCAATTTATGGATGATTCCACAATTTTAACTCAGATAGATTCCTTATAACCAAGGAGACTAAAAGGAATAAACTTAAGATGCCGAATAGTCTGCTTCTACTCCCTATTCGCGTCTTTCAAAGTCTAATTTACGATTTCCCATATACCAGAGTTGAGCTACAATGTGTGACCACGTTGAAAGGGCGAGCAAGGGAACAAATAACTCTATCAAAGGAAATATAAGAGAGAAAGTTGACAGCAAAGAAAACCAATTGAGACGCTCACCCTCATCTTGGGGTGGTGTCCCGTCGGCAACAACGAAAGATGGCTCGTCCATGTAATGAGCATTACTCTCTGATGACCGTAGTCTACGGGTTCTGTTTCGGCCCATGGCAACAAGCTTGTTAAAGTCCTCGGCTATTTCACTGTCTGAATCCATTTTACTCCTCCTCCCGGGTCAACGTTTGCTGAACTTTCTGCTGCAATGTGCAGCGAGATCCTCTCAAATGCGCGTCAAAGCTCAAGGCTTTATGACGCGACTTGAGAAACTCAATGATGCAACAACAAAATGCTTCTGATTTTTATTTTATTGTTTCTATAATTATAGTGTTGAAAACACTGGGTAAATTACAAAATTTATGTAAGAACGTGGAAAAGATTTATCGACGAAGAGTCAGGATTTTGCCGTCAAACGGAATAGTTTTACCATTCGGTATTGCATATTCAATCGGAACCCATTTACTCAATAATGACACAATGGGCACTTATGTCAGGTTCCCTGTTCCATTTTCACAGTGGCAATATTCTGAATGGGTCAAGGGGTCCCCTGAAAGACTGACAAGGTGAATATCTTGAATGGCCAAAAGAAAGGAAAACTTTTCTTTCATTCCCTGTGGGTATGGAATCAATTGTCAAAGCAACGCTGTGGGTGAAGGCGTGGAAGAGGATTGGGAAACGGATCCAAATGTGGTTAACTGCAGGAGCGACAGAGACCTGAAATGGGGAAGGTTGAGTCAGTCCTGCAGCTTGGAATCGATATCATCGATAACTACAGGTGATTTGTTTCAGTTACAACAAAAAGTAACATTTTAAACATTGCTTACGATGACCAAAAAACAATCATTAATTTATCAAAGTTCAGGGCCCTGTAGTCTAATTTATCATAAGACTGATGTGAAATACTTTAATATTATAATAAATTGCATCACATGGACTGAAAAAAATGTTAGAGTGAGTGGGGGGGGTGTGTGTGTGTGTTTTGTTTGAAGTGGTGGGATGGTGAAGAGGTTCATTCTAGCTTATTAATGATAATTTCTGATATGTCTATCCATGGCCTCCTCTATTGTCAAAATGAATCCAAACTCAGGTTGGAGGAACAACACCTTATATACCGGCTGGGTAGTCTCTAACCTGATGGCATGAACATTGACTTCTCTAACTTCCGTTAATGCCCCTCCTCCCCTTCTTACCCCATCCCTGACATATTTAGTTGTTTGCCTGTTCTCCATCTCCCTCTGGTGTTCCCCCCCTTTCTTTCTCCCAAGGCCTCCCTTCTCCAGCTCTGTATCACTTTCGCCAATCACCTTTCCAGCTCTTAGCTTCATCCCACCCACTCCGGTCTTCTATCATTTTGCATTTCCCCCTCCCCCCACTACTTTCAAATCTCTTACTATCTTTCCTTTCGGTTAGTCCTAACGAAGGGTCTCGGCCTGAAACGTCAACAGCGCTTCTCACTATAGATGCTGCCTGGCCTGCTGTGTTCCACCAGCATTTTGTGTGTGTTGTTGTTTATTAATCCCCTATATGCTTTTCCTTGGTTTTCAGTCCCAGAGTTGACTACAATGCTCCAGCACATGCATGCACCCTCAATTTTTTATATTCTCATGGTATTTCTTTCTTCTAAAACTTGTGTCTATGTTTTTTCTTGTTAATGCTGTTTTTCTGTTTCTTTTGTTAATGCTGGTTATGTGCCTGTAATGTTGATGAATGTATTTTTCATTGTCCCTATGCATACATGTACTTGTGCAGATGACAATAAACTGGGCTTTGATTGAAGCTTGAATATCAGTTGCAGAATCGACATTAGCTCCCTTAAGCCTACAAATGTCAATAGAGACATAGAAAACCTATGGCACAATACAGGCCCTTCAGCCCACAAAGCTGTGTCGAACTTGTCCTTAGCTGAGAAATTAACTAGGGTTACCCAAAGCCCTCTATTTTTCTGAGCTCCATTACCCGTCCAAGGAGTCTCTTAAAAGACCCTATTGTATCCACCTCCACCACCATCGCTGGCAGCCCATTCCATGCAGTCACCACTCTCTACATTAAAAACTTACCCCTGACATCTCCTATTGACATCTGACATTACCTACTTCCAAGCACCTTAAAACTGTACCCTCTTCTGCTAGCCATTTCAGCCCTGGGAAAAAGCCTCTGACTATCCACATGATCAATAGCTTGTCCAATTCCACAGTGTACAGCACAAGAAAACTTCTAAGCCCTACAGTGACCATCTCAGGAGAAAAAAAGAGGTAAAGGAGGAGTGCCAGGCTACCTGCATGGAAGAGTTGTTGCAGACACAGGTTACAGAACTTGCTCAACAAAATGTTGAAGGAAATTGATGGCTCAGGCTGCAACTGTACAGGGAAATGGACAGTCAATGCTTTGGGTCACGACCCTTCATCTGGAGTCTATGTTTAGTGCGGGTGACAGATGTGGAAAAGTCATATTGAAGAAATTCTTAACTTTAGGGCCTGATCAGATATATCTAATAATAGCACAGAAGGATCAAGAAAAAAATTACGGGAGCCCCGTTTACGATATTTGCATCATCATTAGCCAGGGTGAGCTGTCAGTAGACTGGAGAGTAACAAATGTTGTGCCTTTATTTAAGAGGACGGCAAAGACAAATCTTGGAACTGTAGATCAGAAAGCTTGCAGTAGATAAGTTACTGGAGAGTATTCTGAAGGATAAAATCCAGAAAAATAGAAGTTGATTAAGGCACGTAAGATCCTGTCTCACAAAGGTGATTTGATGATGTGATCAAGAAGACTGATGAAATCAGAACAGCAAATATGATCTACATGGACTTCATTAAGGTGTTTAATAAAGTTCCCTATTGCAGGCTGTTCTGGAAGGTAAGATTGCATGGAATTCAGGAAGCACTGACTAATTAGATATACAATTGGCTTGGTGGTAGGAAGCAGAGGGTGATGGTGTAAAATTAATTTTTCAGACTGGAGTTCCATGGCATATTGATGGTGAAGGAGTCTGTAATGGTTATGCCATTGAACAATTAAAGTTACTGGTCGGAGTCACTCTTGGAAATGCAACACACTTCAATTGCTTAAGTTTGTTCAGGTGTTCCAAATGGAATGAATGGTTGAGGCTAGGACCTTGCATTAAGGAACTCCTGAAATGTTATCCTGGAACAGGATGATTGATTACCAACAACCTCTACCAGGCTTGTGTGGAATGTGATTCTATCATAAGGTAGCGTGAGACTGGACCCAAATGCAGGACGCAGGCACTGAAGTACTAGGGGCGGGATGGGAACAGCTAAAGGATAGGACAAGGTGTGGAGACCGTGGCGTGCATGAGGGACGTGGCGTTCAAGGTAATCCTGGGTTCAGAGAGGATCCTGGAGCTCAGAGACGGTCTCAAGGCTAGACTTGAGGCTGGGGTCTCGAGGATGGGTTCTTGGAACTAGGAATGCTGGGAGGATAGACCCCTGGGCGGGCCGCAGAACTCCTGGGCAGGGCCCGGACCCCCCAGGCAGGACACAGGGGCCTGGTCAGGTCACGGAGCACAACCCATAGGAGGCAAGGGATGGGAAGGGGCAGAGTCACCCACCGGGCAACGGCAGTCCGGCCTGGCTTACCGACGGAGGCAAGGAATAGGAAGGGGCAGAGCCCTCCGCTGGGCAATGGCAGTCCGTCCTGGCTTACCCGACGGAGGCAAAGGATAGGAAGGGACAGAGCCCTCCACCAGGCAACGGCAGTCCGGCCTGACTTACCTGACAGAGGCAAGGGATAGGAAGGGACAGAGCCCTCCACCAGGCAACGGCAGTCCAGCCTGACTTACCCGACAGGGGCAAGGGATAGGAAGGGAGCTCGGTCCAGGGTGACTTCCAGACTCACTCACAGAACTCATCTATAACCATGGGTACTCCAAGTCAGGATGACCTCCTCCAACTATTCTCAGTCCCAGACTCCCTTATATACACCGCCAACCGATAGGCATCAGGTGCGCCTCCTTGAGCCCAAACAAGCCAAGATGATCCTCAGGTGTGACTATTTGAGCTCAAGGCAAAGCCAGGGACGGTCAAAGGACCCGGAGTCCGTGGACTGGATCAAGAACTGGAATGCAGGATCCGGACCAGACCATAACAGATTCAGCCTTTGGAATAGCTTCTCAATGGCACCCATAATTTCACTTTAGTAAGTCCTGACAAACTTGGTCAAATATTGCCTTCCTATCAAAAGCAATAATTTTTACTGTATCTGATTTTCAACTCTTTGGTTCATATTTAGCCCAAGACTGTGACAAGATCTGGATTCAAGTGTTCAAACCCCCAAAAAAACAAAACACTTAAGAAATTTAGCAGATTGAATAGCATCTGAAAAAGTAAAGGTATAGTTGATTTCAGCTTGAGGCTGAGCATATAGTCAGGAAACAGCCAGCATAATGAGGTGGGAGGGAGAAGTGAGGCAAGGGCTGGCATGTGAACAAGGTGCAGAGAGAAATAATGGGTTGAAGGAGCAAGGTGTGGGGAGAGGGGGTGTTAAGAGCTTGAAGGTAATATGAAGAACCACAAATGTCTTTCATTGACAAGTTTAATATCTCAAAGGACACTATTTCACCTTGAAATAATCATTAGGACCATTTATTCTCAGTTAATTCAATTAATGCATAACTTGCAGAAAACTGGTCAGTTCTGATCTTTAATAGACCAGCTCTTCCCTGCATTACCTATTGCAGCTGTACCCACTCATGGTAGGCTTCAAGAGTGAACCCCGAGGAGAAATCTGGTGCTGGAGTCCTATGTTGAAAGGAAGACAGGCAACATGGATCAGTATGAGCCAAGTGAGCATTTCTGTCCTGTACAACTCTATAATACCAGTCCGTTTGTACTTTAAGGAAGACATGACTGTTTTGTAAGAAATATAATCTAATTTTTTTCTATTTTTCAACATGCGCAGTTTCAGAGCATCAAAGCAGATTCTAGAATTTGCAAAATTCATTTAGCCCTCTTCCAATTAATATGCTTAAAAATCTGTTTTTTTATATTCTTTGCTAATTTCCCTGTTTACATTCTCACTTTTTTGTTCTTATTCACTACATTAACACTTATATATTTAAGCACACCATTAACTCTTACCCTGCAGAAGGTTCTTGGCCTGAAATGTCAACTGTTTATTTCCATCCTTGGATGCTGCCTGGCCTGCTGAGTTAATGCAGCACTTTGTGTGTATTGTTCTAAATTTCAAGCATCTGCAGCACCTCTTGTGTCTAACACTTACCTCCTGCTCTTTTCTATTTCAACTTGTCCATCTCCTTATCTTCCTTGGTTAGCCATGGTTAGTTCACCTCTTGCTTAGAATTTTTTCTCCTAGAATCTTTCGGTTAATCCATAAGACAAGTTGCACATCATTATTAATGTAAATAGTCTGTGGATTCACCCCTGCAGCTGGATTCATAGATCCAGAAGTCCCATGAAGTTTTCTTGATTGGAAGAAATAATATTATTGAAAGTAATAAACACAGGAGAATCAATAGTTGTACCTTATAGACCACTACAAGACACTCGGAAACGTTCGTCAGAAATTTTTGAAACTCAAGAGGATTAAAGACATATATTGACCTTAGTGGAAGATTGGCTAAGTGACAAAGAACAAAAATACCTATGGGAGCTGGTTATACAAAATAGCAAGATGTTACCAATTTGGTTCCAATAAGGAGGGCTTGGGAGCAACAGTTATTCAGTTATGTTTCTAAATGACTTGAAATTAAATCAAGTCTGATTTTGTAATTTAGATGTCAGCATTAAAATACAAGGAGCTATTAATACAGACAATAGTTCCTTAGAATTTAATGCTGCCATTCCATTGTCAATGGACAAAATCTGGGGCAAATGGAGTCCAATACAGCTCACACACTTTGGACCCATAAATGACAGATCAGAGATCAGAAAGGCCTTAACAGAGTGAATATGGAAAGGATGTTTCCTATGGTGAGGCAATCTAAGATCAGAGAACACAGCCTCAAAATACAGTGGTGTCCTTTCAGAATGGAGATAAGAAGACATTTCTTTAGCCAGAGAGTGAGTGGTGAATCTGTGAAATTCATTGTCACAGGCAACAGTGGAGGCCAAGTTATTGGGTATATTTAAGGCAGAAGTTAATAGATTCTTGATTAGTGAGGGCATGGAAGCATATGGGGAGAAGGCATGAGATTGGGGCTAAGAGGGACAATGGATCAGCCATGATGAAATAGCGGAGCAGACCTGATGGGCCAAATGGCCTAATTCTGCTCCTATATCTTATGGTCTTATGACCTCCACATAGCAGGAGCTATTTGGATTAGCTGGCTGTATGGCAAATAAATGAGGATCCATGCAGGTGTTACAGTGGTAGGACAACATATCATCCTGAGATGACAGCAGCAAACCTACCACAGTCACAAGTCCAAGCTAGCCATCATTTGTGCCTGTCAAATGTTAAAAGCAATTGCCATGAAAAGCTTTCCAATAGTCAACTCAACCTCACTCTTTTGTCTGAGCAAGTTGCTGCTTGCAGGACTTGATATCTGAATTCTTCAACTACAGATAACTTGCTCTTTCTTTTTGTTTGTATCAGAACTAGCTACTTGGAATGTTACATACCCCATGGGTATGTTGTGACTGTCTTATGACCATGATGTAATTGAGTATCTTGTGAGCATGAAGTAATTGTCTTGTGATGGTGGGGTGATGCAATTTTCCCACCAGTGTGAGGTCATATGATGTAATTTCCCCACTGGTGTGAGGTCATGTGATGGCATGTTCCAATAGGTATATAAGGGGAAACCCCCTGTTGTCACGCGGTTAGTTCGTTAGTTAGTTTTGCTATGTATTCGTCTCATGACGCAGTTTCTTTTTAAAGTGGAGTTTTACTTTCTATTTTAAGGTGCAAAGGTTGTTGCCAGCAGTTTCGCCAATCACTGCCAGTTTTTCTTTGTTGCACCTTTGTTTTACCTCTACAGTCTAGTTTTGGAGAATGAAGTCCTTACCAAAGTATGGGAATCTGAAGGATTGATTAAAGTTGTTGTCGCTCGGCGGTTTTATAAAGAATCGACCTTATTGAATCTTCATTCAGGAATAGCGGCCTGCATCTGAGATAACCCCTGCAAGATCAGGAAGGTTTGTGCAGTGTTCACCCTCCAGGAAATAAAACACTTTTTTATTTCCTTCATCATGAATCCTTTGGACAAAACATCGCTCGGCTGAGATCAATAGTAATGTCACGTCTTCGAAGAAATCAGTTTTCAGGGAAGCCTCTGCTTACTGACTGCATAAATCACTAGACTTTCGAAGTTACCACTTTAAGACTGTTTGAATTTACCACTTTAAGAGCTATTCCAGAGTTTGGCTGTTTGTTAAATTGCCGTGTAGCAGTTAACTTCCGGTTAAGTTAGTCGTTTGTTTTCTTTCACTTTTGTTGAGCAGAGTTTAATAAATGTTTACGTTTGTTTATAAAACCTGACTCAATTCTATATTCATTGTTGCCGACCATGCTACAGGAACAAAGGGGGATGAGCGGTCACTTGGCAGTGGTATACAAGATAATAAGTAGTATAGATAAGAGTGGATATGCTGGCCAGTGATGTAGTGGCATCAGCACTGGACTTTGAGGTGAGTGGTTCTAGATTCAAATCCGGCCAGCTCCTAGCACACTTTCCATCCATGCTGGGCTGAGCATTGAACTAGCAACTTGGCCTCGTATAAAGCAAACAAAATGCTAAAGAAATGACAAGATTGCCACCAATGTGCCACAAGGCACAGAGAAGAATAACATAACATAGAGTGGATAGCCAGAGACTTTTTCCAGGATGCTAATGGTTAATACAAGGAGATATAATTGTAAATATCAGAGGTAAATTTTATTTTACACAGAGAATGATGGGTGTGCAGAACACCCTCCAGGTGGTGATAAGGCAGATACATTAAAGCATTTAAGAAACACATATAGGTACAAGGATGATAAAATAAAGGAGGGTTATATGGGAAGGAAGAGTTAAATTCAATTTAGAGAGTGTTAAAAGGTGGGCATAACATTGCAGACCTATGGGCCTGTACTGTGCTGTTATAATATTCTATGTTCATGTGCATATCATTCCTCTTCCTACTTTTTCTTTTCAATTTTATATTGTGGCCAACACAACATGTCCAAGTAGAATTAGAGTTCGTCTCAGGTCACAAGAAGATATTGATCAGTTTGTAAAATAGGGGGAACAAAGCAAATGGAATTTAATCCAATCCTGAATAAAATAATACATTTTGGGAGAACTAATTAGGATAGAATGAACAGTGTAGTTTTAGGCAGTACTAAGGAGCACAGGTACTTTGATGTTCAAGTCCAAAGAGCCCTGAAGGTGGCAAAGAGATAGATAAGGGAGTGAAGTAACCATATGGGCTACCAGCCTTAATTAGCTGGGGTACAAATTATAAAAGTAGGCACAGCTTTATAAAACATTGATTAGGCTCCCGATGGAGTACTCCAAAGTAAAAGTAAATGTATTATCAAGTACATTTACATCACCATATTCAATCCTGAAAGTTATTTTCTTGCAGCCTGTGGTGAACTACATATACCTGTCTGGACACGCCCACCCCACCCCCCTGCTGACTGTTCCTGTGGCTCCTCCCACAGACCCCGGTATAAAGGCGATTGGAGGCACTGCTCCTTCCTCAGTCTCCAGGATGTTGTGTGGTGGTCGCTTGCTGCTTGTGCTTTCTTCCAGCCAATAAAAGCCTACCTTAACTCACGTCTCCGAGAGTTATTGATGGTGCACCACAGCCATACTCTGCAAATCCATTAATACAATAATAAACGTAATAGAATAAATGAAAGACCATACCAACTTGGGCATTCAACCAGTGTGCAAAAAAGCAAACTGCACAAATACAAAAAGAAAGAAATAATAAGTAAGTAAACAACACATATCCAGATCATGAGATGAAGAGTTCTTGAAAGTCCTTGAAATGATGGGGCAAGTGAAGATATCCCCTCTAGTTCAAGAGCCTGATGGTTGAGGGGTAATAACTATTCCTGAACCTGGTGATGTGAGTCCTGTACCTTCTTTTAGTTGGCAGAAATAAGAAGAGAGGATGACCTCAGTGGTAGGGGTCCTTGAGGATGGATGCTGATTTCCTGCGACAATGCTACAGATAGATGGGCTCAGTGGTGGAGAGGGCTTTACCCGTGATGGACTGAGCCATATTCACTACATTTGTAGGATTTTCTGTTCAAGGACACTGGTGTTTCTATACTAGGCTGTAATGCAACCAGTCAATATGTTCTCCATTACATTGTCATGCCAAATCTTTGCAAACACCTAGGGCTAAGAGTGTTGTAAAAAGAAGCCTGAAGGCTTTGTGTGTCAATGCGAGGAGCATTCATAACAAGGTGGATGAATTGAATGTGCAGATAGTTATTAATGAATATGATATAGTTGGGATCACAGAGACATGGCTCCAGAGTGACAAAGGATAGGAGCTCAACATCCAGGGATATTCAATATTCAGGAGGGATAGACAGGAAAGAAAAGGAGGAGGGGTAGCATTGCTGGTTAGAGAGGAGATTAACGCAATAGAAAGGAAGGACATTAGCCTGGAGGATGTGGAATCGATATGGGTAGAGCTGCATAACACTAAGGGACAGAAAACGCTGGTGAGCGTTGTATACAGGCCACCTAACAGTAGTAGTGAGGTTGGGGATGGCATTAAACAGGAAATTAGAAATGCATGCAATAAAGGAACAGCAGTTATAATGGGTGACTTTAATCTACATATAGATTGGGTGAACCAAATTGGTAAGACTGCTGAGGAAGAGGATTTCTTGGAATGTATGCGGGATGGCTTTCTGAACCAACATGTTGAGGAACCAACTAGAGAGCAGGCCATTCTAGATTGGGTATTGAGCAATGAGGAAGGGTTAGTTAGCAATCTTGTCGTTAGAGGCCCCTTGGGTAAGAGTGACCATAATATGGTGGAATTCTTCATTAAGATGGAGAGTGATATAGTTAATTCAGAAACAAAGATTCTGAACTTAAAGGAGGGTAACTTTGAAGGTATGAGACGTGAATTAGCTAAGAAAGACCGGCAAATGATACTTAAAGGGTTGACGGTGGATATGCAATGGCAAGCATTTAAAGATCGCATGGATGAACTGCAACAATTGCTCATCCCAGTTTGGCAAAAGAATAAACCAGGGAAGGTAGTGCACTCGTGGCTGACAAGGGAAATTAGGGATAGTATCAAGTCCAAAGAAGAAACATAAATTAGCAAAAAAAAAAGCGGCACACCTGAGGACTGGGAGAAATTCAGAGACCAGCAGAGGAGGACAAAGGGCTTAATTAGGAAAGGGAAAAAGGATTATGAGAGAAAGCTGGCAGGGAACATAAAAACTGACTGTAAAAGCTTTTATAGATATGTGGAAAGAAAAAGATTGGTCAAGACAAATGTAGGTCTGTTACAGTCAGAAACAGGTGAATTGATCACAGGGAACAAAGACATGGCAGACCAAATGAATAACTACTTTGCTTCTGTCTTCACTAAGGAGGACATAAATAATCTTCCGGAAATAGTAAGGGACCGAGGGTCTAGTGAGATGGAGGAACTGAGGGAAATCCATGTTAGTAGGGAAGTGGTGTTAGGTAAATTGAAGGGATTAAAGGCAGATAAATCCTCAGGGCCAGATGGTCTGCATCCCAGAGTGCTTAAGGAAGGAGCCCAAGAAATAGCGGATGCATTAGTGATAATTTTTCAAAACTCCTTAGATTCTGGATTAGTTCCGGAGGATTGAAGGGTGGCTAATGTAACCCCACTTTTAAAAAAGGAGGGAGAGAGTAACCGGGGAATTATAGAGTGGTTAGTCTGACATTGGTGGTGGGGAAAATGCTAGAGTCGGTTATCAAAGATGTAATAACAGCACATTTGGAAAGAGGTGAAATCATCGGACAAAGTCAGCATGGATTTGTGAATGGAAAATCATGTCTGATGATTCTTATAGAATTTTTTGAAGATGTAACTAGTAGAGTGGATAGGGGAGAGCCAGTGGATGTGGTATATTTAGATTTCCAAAAGGCTTTTGACAAGGTCCCACACAGATTAGTGTGCAAACTTAAAGCACACGGTATTGGGGGTATGGTATTGATGTGGATAGAGAATTGGTTGGCAGACAGGAAGCAAAGAGTGGGAGTAAACGGGACCTTTTCAGAATGGCAGGCAGTGACTAGTGGGGTACTGCAAGGCTCAGTGCTGGGACCCCAGTTGTTTACAATATATATTAATGATTTAGACAAGGGAATTAAATGCAGCATCTCCAAGTTTGCGGATGACACAAAGCTGGGCGGTGGTGTTAGCTGTGAGGAGGATGCTAAGAGGATGCAGGGTGACTTGGATAGGTTAGGTGAGTGGGCAAATTCATGGCAGATGCAATTTAATGTGGATAAATGTGAGGTTATCCACTTCGGTTGCAAGAACAGGAAAACAGATTATTATCTGAACGGTGGCCGATTAGGAAAAGGGGAGGTGCAACGAGACCTGGGTGTCATTGTACACCAGTCACTGAAGGTAGGCATGCAGGTACAGCAGGCGGTGAAGAAGGCAAATGGTATGTTGGCATTCATAGCAAAAGGATTTGAGTACAAGAGCAGGGAGGTTCTACTGCAGTTGTACAAGGCCTTGGTGAGACCGCACCTAGAATATTGTGTGCAGTTTTGGTCTCCTAATCTGAGGAAAGACATTCTTGCCATAGAGGGAGTACAGAGAAGGTTCACCAGATTGATTCCTGGGATGGCAGGACTTTCATATGAAGGAAGACTGGATCGACTAGGCTTATACTCACTGGAATTTAGAAGATTGAGGGGGGATCTTATTGAAACGTATAAAATTTTAAAGGGATTGGACAGGCTAGATGCAGGAAGATTGTTTCCGATGTTGGGGAAGTCCAGAACGAGGGGTCACAGTTTAAGGATAAAGGGGAAGCCTTTTAGGACCGAGATGAGGAAAAACTTCTTCACACAGAGAGTGGTGAATCTGTGGAATTCTCTGCCACAGGAAACAGTTGAGGCTGGTTCATTGGCTATATTTAAGAGGGAGTTAGATATGGCCCTTGTGGCTAAAGGGATCAGGGGGCATGGAGAGAAAGCAGGTACAGGGTTCTGAGTTGGATGATCAGCCATGATCATACTGAATGGCGGTGCAAGCTCGAAGGGCCAAATGGCCTACTCCTGCACCTATTTTCTATGTTTCTATGTTTCTAAGTAGAGACGCTGCCATGCATTTTTCATAATTGCGGTTACTGGTAAGTACTGGGCCCAGGACTGGTCCTCTGAAATAATAATACTGAAGAATTTAAAGCTGTTAATCCTCTCCACCTCTAATCCACCTATGAGCACTGGTTCATGGACCTTTAGTATTCCTGAAGTAATCATCAGTTCCTTAGTCTTGCCAATATTGAGCGAGAGATTGTTGTTATGGCACCACTCAGCCAGATTTTCAATTTACCTCCTGTATGCTGATTCATTACTACCTTTGATTCAGCCGACAATAGTGTCATCAGTAAATGAATATGGCAATGGAACTGTGCTTAGCCTCACAATCATAAGTGTAAAGCAAGCAGAGTAAGGGGCTAAGCACAGAGTTTTGTGCTGCTCCTGTGCTGATGGATATTGTGGAGGAGATGTTATTGCCATTCCAAACTGACTGTGGTCTGCAAGTGAGGAAATTGAAGACCCAATTGCACAAGGAGGTATTGAGGCCAACGTCTTGAAGCGTTGATTAGTTTTGAAGGGATAATGACATTGAATGCCAAGCTGTAGTCGATGAAGAGCATTCTGATATATGCAGCTTTATTGTCCAGATGTTCCAGGGTTGAGTGACGAGCCAATGAGATGGCACCTGCTGTGGACCTGTTGCTCCAGTAGACAAATTGGAGTGGATCCAAATCACTTCTCAGGCTGGAGTTGATATGCTTTATCATCAACCTCTCAAAATGCTTCATCATTGGGAATATAAGTGCTACTGGACAACAGGCATTGAGGCAGGTTACCATATTCTTCTTAAGCACTGGTATAATTGAAGTCTGCAGGTGGGTACCACAGATTGCCGAAGTGAGAGATTAAAAATCTCAGTGAACACTCCAGCTAGATGATCAACACAGGTCTTTAGTACTTGGGCAGGTACTCCATCTGGGCCAGATGCTTTTTGTAAATTCAGCCTCCTGATGGCAGCCAGCATGTCAGTTTCAGAGACTGAAATCACAGGGTCATCAGAGGCTGTGACAGTTCATGATGGCTGCTCTGTTTTGGCAGTCAAAGCAAGCATAGAAGGCATTCGACTCAGCTGGAATGAAGCCTATTGTCATCTATGTTGCTTGATTTTACTTTATAGAAGGTGACAGCATTCAAGTCTTGCCATAACTGTCAAGCATCCTTCGTTGATTCAAGTTTAGTCTAGAATTGCCACCACCCCCAGATGGCTTTCCAGAGACGATACCTGGACTTCTTATCTTATTCGGTTACCAGACGTCAATACCTTTGATTTGACCTTTAGCAAATTACAGATCTCATGGTTCATCCAGGACTTCTGGTTGGGGAAGACTCCAGATGATTTTGTGGGGACACACTCGTCTACAACTTTTTTTTAAATGAAGTTTGTGATAACTGTGGTGTATTCATTCAGATCCACAGTTGAGTCCTTGAACACAGCCCAGTCCACTGACTCGAAGCAATCCCATAGCCACAACTCTACCTCCAGCGATCACCACTTTGTCACCTTAGTCTCTGGAGCTTTGCTCTTTAGCTGTCTGTCTGTATGCAGGTAGAAGGACAGCCAAGTGATCAGGTTTACCGAAATGCAGTCTGGGCATGGAACAGTAGGCATTCCTTATCTTAGTATAACAATGATCTAGTGTGTTGGGACCTCTGGTGCTACAGGTTATATGCTGATGGTAATTCGGCAGGAATTTCTTGAAACAAGCTTGATTGAAATCTTCAACAATGATATGAAATGCTCAAGGATGGACTGTTTCTTCTTTGGTGAGTGCATCATGTAGTATCTCAAGCTCTTGATTATAGTCGGCCGCTGGTGGTATGTAAATTGCAGTCAGGATCACGGATGCGAACTTCCTTGGTAAGTAGAATGGACAGCAGTTGATCGTTAGGTGGTCAAGACCAGGCGAAATCGAGTTCGACAAAACCACATCAGAGCACCACCAAGTTTATTATGGAACACATACCTCCATCTTTTGCCTTTTCCAAATCCCAGTTCGGTCCATCGGTCTTTCTGTGAATCAAAAAGCCTTCAGATCTGATCACCACTTTGTGGAGTTCTGGTCACTACATAAGAAAGATGTGATTGCATTGTAGAAGATACAGAGGAGATTCACCAACATGTTGCCTAGATGGGAAATCTCACATACGAGCAAAGGTTGAAGAGACTGGGCTTGTTTTCCTTGGACTGTAGGAGGCTAAGGGAGAACCTAATTAAAGTGTACAAAATTATGAGTGGCCTAGTCGGGGTAAATACTAGAAAACCTTTCCCTATTTAACACACAAGTTTAAAAACTAGGGGATATAAGCTTAGGATAAGAAGAGATTTAGAAGGGTTCCAAGGGAAGATTGTTTTCACCCAGAAATTACTTGTAATCAGGAAGCGAGTACTCTCACATTTAAGTATACTAAGTAGCCCTTGAAACATTTACCGAACCATGGTAAATGGGTTTAACGTAGATACAATAAGTACTTGATGCTTGGCATAGACATAGTGGGCTGAAGACCTGTTTCTGTGCTATTTGACTGCATGACTTTCATTAATAGCTCATTATTTTATTCTTTCCAGAACTGTCAAAGTCCATCAGGAATTGTAAAGGATTCAATAAGGTCCATAGCAATACCTCACCAGTTTCTGATATCGAACACCTAAAGGGTTTGGAATTTCCAGAATACAACAAGACATGTGCCGGAGCTGGAGTGAAGGATTGTACTCTTCCAGATAGTCAAGCCCCTTACCAAAATGTTATGTATTATAAGTACCACAACAGAGAAAATGACTTTCAGGCTAAAAAAGGAAGAATATCTCACAGAGCTGTCATGACTATAGAAACTCAGAGATCCATCCCATTCAACAAACCTCAAAGTTATAATCAAGAAAGTAGAAGTAATTCCACTTCAGAATCTTCAGGCCACACTGCTTCAGAATTGTTAACCAAAAGCAAGCATGACCATTTCCAATCGTATGAAAGAGATCACCATGGAATTCCAGCTCAAAACAATGCATCTCACATGAATCCTGATGCTATGAAAACAGGTTCTTTTATTCTAGATCATTTTCAATTGGATTGTAATGAAACAGAATCAGTTATCTCAGGCATTGATCGCACCTCCACATTCAGTACTAATGCTGCACAGAAGTTAGATAGATTCTTACGTAGAAAGCTGGATGCTCAAAACAATTCTCCATATCCTCTAGATTCATGTCATGATGCTTCAAATATTTATCAATATACTGATAATCTGCATGAAGGCATAAATCCAAGGTGCCTGCAGGCAAAAAGACCATATGTTTGTCAATCTAAGCAATTGGGCTCCAAGCATGATTCACATCACCTTGTAGCTTCAAGATCACTGGAAAATATTCGACAAGTCATGGACAGAACTAAGCACATTCAAAACCTGCAGGCTCACTTTGAAAAACAAATCCAGAAAAGTAACAAACACAAAGAAAAGGTGAAACAAAACTCAAGGAGAAAACCTACTGAATTAGCAAAGAGGCAATATAACACCAAAGAGCAAAAAGGAAGATGTAAAGGTGAGACAAAACAGGTCAAAACTCCTCAACAAGATACTTGCAAATGTACAAAACTCTCAAGAACATTTTCGAAGGATCTAGATTGTGATTCAGAGTCCAAAAAATTGAATTCCCCTCACAGTAAAGTATATTCTGAACAAAAAGACTTTGACCCACCTGACAAAATTAAAAATCACAGGTTTAAATATAATGCTGCAGCAGACCAAACCTTTGAAAACTATATATGTCAACACATCAGGCAATGTGAGACTTGCCAAAATATAAATAACTGTTCTGAAGATTCATCTACTGAACCTTTCTTCTGTGAGGATGATCGGAATGGCAAGACCACCTTTAAACAACATTGTTCTTCTTGGGTTAAAAGACCAAATTTGCTAAAAGAATGTCAACTAGAAAGAAAACAAATGAGTGACAGCAGTGATGAATGTATTGATATGGGCATGAGAAAGTTCTCAGAAACATTAGCTAAAAATAATAATCCTGGTAAAATGCTGAAAGACCATCCTAGTGGTGATTACAGTCAGCCTTGTGCATGCTACACCTGCAGGCCACTTACCAAACAAAGTGAAAGAATTCAAAACCTTCCAAGAAAAACTATTCAAAAATGCAATGACAGTTTGGAATCTGTTGATTCCAATGTCAACTGCAAACCAAGCAAAAGATGGTATGACTCTGCTAAAGATTCAGTTAATCAGGTTCGTCTGTTTCTTGAAATTTGGTCCGTCTTATATGAAGCTTGTAGGTTGGTAACCTTTGACAGTGTAACTTAAGTTTACAAACTTGTCTAATGAAAATGCTCTTCAAAGATTAGCACCAGCATTGTCATAGTTTACTTTCTAAAACTGGCACAGACTGAATGAGAACTCCTTGAAAACAAAAACAACTCAATTGAAATTTAAATTAAATGCTATCTCTATATTATCAAGTAATCTCCATGAACTGGGGATAGGACCCTGGTCAGACCCCACTTGGAGTACTGTGCTCAGTTCTGGTCACCTCACTACAGGAAGGATGTGGAAACGATAGAAAGGGTGCAGAGGAGATTTACAAGGACGTTGCCTGGATTGGGGAGCATGCCTTATGAAAACAGGTTGAGTGAACTCAGCCTTTTCTCCTTGGAGTGGCAGAGGATGAGAGGTGACCTGATAGAGGCGTATAAGATGATGAGAGGCATTGATCGTGTGGATAGTCAGAGGCTTTTTCCCAGGGCTGAAATGGCTGCCACAAGAGGGCACAGGTTTAAGGTGCTGGGGAGTAGGTACAGAGGAGATGTCAGGGGTAAGTTTTTTTTTTACGCAGAGAGTGGTGAGTGCGTGGAATGGGCTGCCTGCAACGGTGGTGAAGGCGGATACAATAGGGACATTTGGATAGGTACATGGAACTCAGAAAAATAGAGGGCAATGGGTAAGCCTAGTAATTTCTAAGGTAGGGACTTGTTCAGCACAACTTTATGGGCCAAAGGGCCTGTATTGTGCTGTAGATTTTCTATGTTTCTATGTTAACTGTTGGTATACAATGCAGCCAGTAACCACTATATTACTTGTTTTTCATTAATCAATCATTACTATGGCAAACATGAGGAAATCTGCAGATGCTGGAAATTCAAACAACAACACACACAAAATGCTGGTGGAACACAGCAGGCCAGGCAGCATCTATAGGGAGAAGCGCTGTCGACGTTTCGGGCCAAGACCCTTCATCAGGACTAACCAAAAGGAAAGATAGTAAGAGATTTGAAAGTAGTGGGGAGAGGGGGAAATGCGAAATGATAGGAGAAGACCGGTGAGGGGGTGGGATGAAGCTAAGAGCTGGAAAGGTGATTGGCGAAAGTGATACAGAGCTGGAGAAGGGAAAGGATCATGGGATGGGAGGCCTCAGGAGAAAGAAAGGTGGGGGGGAGCACCAGAAGGAGATGGAGAACAGGCAAACAACTAAATATGTCTGCTCTCAGGATGAGGCTTTTCATTCCAGGACGAAGGAGATGTCTTCCTTTTTTAAACAAAGAGGCTTCCCTTCATCCACCATCAACTCTGCTCTCAAACGCATCTCTCCCATTTCCCGCACATCTGCCCTCACCCCATCCACCCAGCACCCCACTCGGGATAGGGTTCCTCTTGCCCTTACCTACCACCCCACCAGCCTCCAGGTCCAATGTATAATTCCAATGGGATCTCATTACCAAACACATTTTTCCCTCCCCCCCTTTCTGCTTTTCGCAGGGATCGCTCCCTACGCGACTCCCTTGTCCACTCGTCCATCCCCCCCCCCCCCCCCCCAATCCCTTCCCACCAATCTCCCTCCTGGCACTTATCCTTGTAAACGGAGCAAGTGCTACACCTGCCCTTACACTTCCTCCCTCACCACCATTCAGGGCCCCAGACAGTCCTTCCAGGTGAGGCGACACTTCACCTGTGAATCGGCTGGTGTGGTATACTGCATCCGGTGCTCCCGGTGTGGCCTTTTATATATTGGTGAGACCTGACGCAGACTGAGAGACCGTTTCACTGAACACCTACACTCGGTCCGCCAGAAAAAGCAGGATCTCCCAGTGGCCACACATTTTAACTCCACATCCCATTCCCATTCTGATATGTCTATCCATGGCCTCCTCTACTGTCAAAATGAATCCAAACTCAGGTTGGAGGAACAACACCTTATATACCGGCTGGGTAGTCTCCAACCTGATGGCATGAACATTGACTTCTCTATCTTCCGTTAATGCCCCTCCTCTCCTTCTTACCCCATCCCTGACATATTTAGTTGTTTGCCTGTTCTCCATCTCCCTCTGGTGCTCCCCCGCTTCTTTTTCCTGAGGCCTCCCGTCCCATGATCCTTTCCCTTCTCCAGCTCTGTATCACTTTCGCCAATCACCTTTCCAGCTCTTAGCTTCATTCCACCCCCTCCGGTCTTCTCCTATCATTTCGCATTTCCCCCTCCCCCACTACTTTCAAATCTCTTACTATCTTTCCTTTCGGTTAGTCCTGACGAAGAGTCTCGGCCCGAAATGTCGACAGTGCTTCTCCTTATAGATGCTGTCTGGCCTGCTGTGTTCACCAGCATTTTGTGTGTGTTGTTGTTTCTCCGATGGCAATGCTGCTTTCACAACAGCACTGTTCTGCAGGTCAGCACGACATCTCAAGTCAAGTCAAGTCAAGTCAAGTCACTTTTTATTGTCATTTCGACCATAACTGCTGGTACAATGCAGAGTAAAAACAAGACAACATTTTTCAGGACCATGATGCTTCATGAAACAGTACAAAAAACTACACTGAACTACGTAAAAACAACACAGAAAAAAACTACACTAGACTACAGACCTACCCAGGACTGCATAAAGTGCACAAAACAGTGCAGACATTACAATAAATAATAAACAAGACAATAGGCACAGTAGAGGGCAGTAAACTGTTACATAATCTGGTCATGAGAGCCCAAATGCTTCGATGCCTTTTCCCAGATGGCAGGAGGGAGAAGAGTTTATATGAGGGGTGCGTGGGGTCCTTCATAATGCTGTTTCCTTTATAGATGCAGCGTGTAGTGTAAATGTCTGTAATGGCAGGAAGAGAGACCCCGATGATCTTCTCAGCTGACCTCACTATCCACTGCAGGCTCTTGTGATCCGAGATGGTGCAATTTCTGAACCAGGCAGTGATGCAGCTGCTCAGGATGCTCTCAATACAACACCTGTAGAATGTGATGAAGATGGGGGGGTGAGAGATGGACTTTCCTCAGCCTTCGCAGAAAGTAGAGACACTGCTGGGCTTTCTTTGCTATGGAGCTGGTGTTGAGACACCAGGTGAGATTCTCCACTAGGTGAACACCAAGAAATTTGGTGCTCTTAACGATCTCTACCGAGGAGCCGTCGATGTTCAGCGGGGAGTGGTCGCTCCATGCCATCCTGAAGTCAGCAACCATCTCTTTTGTTTTGTTGACAGAGACAGGTTGTTGGCTCTGCACCAGTCCATTAGCCGCTGCACCTCCCCTCTGTATGTTGACTTGTCATTCTTGCTGATGAGACCCACCACAGTTGTGTCATCGGTGAACTTGATGATGTGGTTCAAGCTGTGTGTTGCAGCGTAGTCGTGGGTCAGCAGAGTGAACAGCAGGGGACTGAGCACACAACCCTGGGGGGACCCCCATGCTCAATGTTATGGTGTTGGAGATGCTGCCTCTGATCCAGACTGACTGAGGTCTCTCAGTCAGGAAGTCTAGGATCCAGCTGCAGAGGGAGGTGTTCAGGCCCAGTAGGCTCAGCTTTCCAATCAGTTTCTGAGGGGTGATTGTGTTGAATTCTGAACTGAAGTCTATGAACAGCATTCAAACGTACGTGTCTTTTTTGTCCAGGTGGGTTAGGGCCAGGTGGAGGGTGATGGCCCCTCTGTACCCTCCCAAGAGGGTAGATAAGGGTAAGGCAGAAGATATTGTCTATATAGCCTTTGAGAATGTTATTCATGTTTGTAGGAATATTTATTGAGCCTGGAGGTTAGGTTGCAAAAATTTCGTCACTATCCAAGTTGACATAATCAGTGCGCTACTGAATATTGTTTCTGCCGAGTGCTCACATTTACTGTCACACTGACTGATAGTCTCTGCTGGGACCCGACCAACCAGATAGTTAAGTGATCTCTGCTGGCCAGTATCCGTGGTTATCGATCATTAACACTCACAATGATCGATAACCAAGAATACAGGACAGCAGAGATCACTCAGCTATCCGGTTAGCCAGGACCCAGTGGTGACTAGCGGCCAGCGCAACAGCCAACCAATCCAAACAATGAGTCAGCCAAGTATAAACACAGGCATTCAAAAGAAACAACAGTCAACTGCATAATGATTATGTCACCATGACTGGAGATAAAACATTTGCAACCTAACCTCCAGGCTTGGCAAACAACCCTACAAATAATCAGCCAACCCGAGCTACCAATCGCTCTTTCATTTCAAAGGTTCCTCAAGGTGGGTTAGTCTGCAAAGTCAGATCACATGGGATCCAGGGAAAGACGTGGAATAGATTCAAAATTAGCTTAGCAGTAGGAAGCGGGGGGGGGGGGGTGGTTGCACAGTTGAGGGCATTGCAAATATAATGTGAGCTAGTTTTAAAGAGCATGGAAGAACTTGTAACAATTTGTATCATAAAGGATAAAATATTGAAAAAAACTAATAGGACTAAAGACAGAAAAAATTACAAACAATCTGAATCACTGTATAGTGATGACAAAGATGGCTTTTGGGCAACAATATTCCTATAGCTGTATAACTCATAGGTTTGAGAGGAGCTGTCTAAGAAAGCTTATCAAGTTTTTTGAGTGATTTTTAAAATTCATCTCTCAGAATGTGGATATAACTGGCAAAGCTATCATTTATTGATTATCACAGTTTGCCTTGAAATTATGGCGGTGACCACTAAAATCCTGATAAAGGTATTCCATTAATGATGTTGGATAGGGAATTCAAGGATTTAGACAAATTACGATAAAGGACTAACAATATATTTCTAAGTCAGGATGGCATACAACCTATTGAACGTGCAGATAACTGGGTTTCAGTGCAAATGCTGTCTTTGCCCTTGGTGATATAGATTACGAATTTGGGAGAAACCTTCAGAGTAGATAAGGCAAGTAACCGCAGGTGGTACTCATTGCAACTACAGTACAGCTGTGGTGGAGGAAATAATTATTTAGGGTGATAGATCAGCAGTCAATCAAGCAGATTATCCTTTACTAATCTTGGTAAAGTTGCACATCCACTCAAATGTAGATTTTTCCATTACACTTACAACACGTGCTATGCGGACAGTGGAAATTCTTTGAGGAGTTAGAATACCATATACCTTTCATTGAAGAATGCTCAGGATCTGGTGCTACAGGTAGAGGGTCATTTCAGAGAGCATTAATCCTACACAATATGCAGAAATTGTGAAATGAAATAAATTCATATGTTAACCTTTTAAAAACTGGAATTGGATTTCACCTACTTCTACTATATTCAATGTTAACATCCATTCAGGTCCTGTGCAAAATGTAGTGAAATTGGCCAAAAGACAGTAAATCCAGAAATTTTATAGAAACATAGAAAATAGGTGCAGGAGCAGGCCATTCGGCCCTTCAAGCCTGCACTGTCATTCAGTATGATCATAGCTGATCATCCAACTCAGAACCCTGTACCTGCCTTCTCTCCATACCCCCGATCCCTTTAGCCACAAGGGCCATATCTAACTCCCTCTTAAATATAGTCAATGAACCGGCCTCAAGTGTTTCCTGTGGCAGAGAATTCCACAGATTCACCACTCTCTGTGTGAAGAAGTTTTTCCTCATCTCAGTCCTAAAAGACTGAGTTTTTCCTCATCTCAGCCCTTTATCCTTAAACTGTGACCCCTCATTCTGGACTCCGCCAACATCGGAAACAATCTTCCTGCATCTAGCCAGTCCAATCCCTTTAGAATTTTATACGTTTCAATAAGATTCCCCCCTCAATCTTCTAAATTCCAGCGAGTATAAGCCTAGTCAATCCAGTATTTCTTCATATGAAAGTCCTGCCATCCCAGGAATCAATCTGGTGAAATCTTTGTACTCCCTCTATGGCAAGAATGTCATTCCTCAGATTAGGGGACCAAAACTGCACACAATACTCTCGGTGTGGTCTCATCAAGGCCTTGTACAACTGCAGTAGAACCTCCCTGCTCCTGTACTCGAATCCTCTTGCTATGAATGCCAACATACCATTTGCCTTTTTCACCGCCTGCTGTACCTGCATGCCCACTTTCAAAGACTGGTGTCCAATGACACCCAGGTTTCGTTGCACCTCCCCTTTTCCTAATCGGCCACCATTCAGATAATAATTTGTTTTCCTGTTCTTGCAACCAAAGTGGATAACCTCACATTTATCCACATTAAATTGCATCCGCCATGAATTTGCCCACTCACCTAACCTATCCAAGTCACCCTGCATCTTCTTAGCATCCTCCTCACAGCTAACACTGCCGCCCAGCTTCGTGTTATCCGCAAACTTGGAGATGCTACATTTAATTCTCTCATCTAAATCATTAATATATATTGTAAACAACTGGGGTCCCAGCACTGAGCCTTGCAGTACCCCACTAGTCACTGCCTGCCTTTCTGAAAAGGCCCCGTTTACTCCCACTCTTTGCTTCCTGTCTACCAACCAATTCTCTATCCACATCAATACCATATCCCCAATACCTTTAAGTTTGCACACTAATCTCCTGTGTGGGACCTTGTCAAAAGCCTTTTGAAAATCCAAATATACCACATCAACTAGCTATCCCCTATCCACCCTACTAGTCACATCTTCAAAAAATTCTATAGCATTCATCAGACATGATTTTCCTTTCACAAATCCATACTGACTTTGTCCAATGATTTCACCGCTTTCCAAATGTGCTGCTATCACATCTTTGATAACTGACTCTACCATTTTCCCCACCACCGATGTCAGGCTAACCGGTCTATAATTCCCCAGTTTTTCTCTCCCTCCTTTTTTTAAAAAGTGGGGTTACATTAGCCACCCTCCAATCCTCAGGAACTAATCCAGAATCTAAGGAGTTTAATAAAACTGGATCCCACATTACCACAACCAGTTAAATGGAGCTTCCAACAAGTTGTGGCAATCTCAGTAGGGCATCTTTACTCAAACTTGTGCTGCATTCCTATTGTAAGTATATTATACCTCAGAGAGGGACACCAGATGTGTAGTTATTAGTCCAGATGGTTCTACCAAAGAGATTAACCTCATGTTTTCCACATTATACTACTGCTGTTCATGACCTTGCCTATTCATTTAGCCTGACTATACTCTCACAATTGTTTACAATTTTTTGGAGGAAGGGATGAATGTAAGTTTGCAGAAAGGCATGTTAACATAGAATATTACAACACAGTACAGGCCCTTTGGACCATGATGTTGTATTGACCTTTTAACTCATTCTAAGATCAATCTACACACACAAAATGCTGGTGGAACGCAGCAGTCCAGGCAGCATCTATAGGAAGAAGTACAGTCGACGTTTCAGGCCAAGACCCTTCGTCAGGACTAACTGAAAGAAGAGATAGTAAGAGATTTGAAAGTGGGAGGGGGTAGGGGATATCCAAAATGATAGGAGAGGACAGGAGGGGGTGGGATGAAGCTAAGATCTGGTAAGTTGATTGGCAAAAGGGATACACAGCTGGAGAAGGGAGAGGATTATGGGTTGGGAGGCCTAGAGAAAAAGAAAGGGAGAGGGGAGCACCAGAAGGAGATGGAGAGCAGGCAAGGAGTGATTGTTAGAGGGACAGAGATAGGATAAAAGAGAGAGAGAAAAAAGGGGGATAAAAAATGAATGAATGAATGAATGAATGAATGAATAAATAAATAGATAAGGGGTGGAGTAAGAAGGGGAGGGGGGTATTAACAGAAGTTAGAGAAATCAATGTTCATGCCATCAGGTTGGAAGCTACCCAGACAGAATATAAGGTGTTGTTCCTCCAACCTGAGTGTGGCTTCATCTTGACAGTAGAGGAGGCCATGAATTGACATATCACAATGGGAATGTGACGTGGAATTGAACTGTGTGGCCACTGGGAGATCCAGCTTTCTCTGGTGGACAGAGTGTAGGTGTTCAGCAAAATGGTTTCCCAGTCTGCGTCAGGTCTCACCAATATATAGAAGGCCACACTGGGAGCACCAGACACAGTATATCACACCAGCCAACTCACAGGTGAAGTGTCGCCTCACCTGGAAGGACTGGACAATCTCATTTTTCTCTTCTCCATAGCCCTCCATTTTTTGACATCTATGTGCTATGAGTTTCTTATATGCCCTTAATGTATCTCTCTCTGCCATCATCCCTGGCACAGCATTCCATGCAATCACCAGTCTCTGTGTAAAAAAAAACTTATCTCTAACATCCTCTCATACTTTCCTCCAATCACCTTAAAATTATGTTCCACATATTAGTCATTTCTATGTTGCAATGAAGACATTAGGACTCTGCAAATGGAAATTTTAGTGAGTGAGCGAAAACTTGGCAAATGGAGTTTGATGGGGGAAGTGTGAAGTTATGCCATTCAGCAAGAGGACGCTAAAGGTAGACTGATCAAAATGGAGAAGGATTGCAAATGACCGAATTGCATGCACATGGATCTTGGTACTCTTGTGAACAAATTGCATAAATGGCAGGCAGGGCAGCAAAAAGTAAATAGATGCTGCCTGATCTACTGAGCTCCTCCAGAACTTTGTGTATGTTCCTCAGCACATTGATCATTATTGCAAAATGATCAGCACCGTTACTGGTGAATCCACACCTGGTTCCAAGATTAGGATGCAGTTATTTAAAACTAAAGTACATGTGAACCACTTCTTAAAGATGGTAGTACAAATCTGAAATTCTCTAGCCCAGGTATTTGAGGAAGCTAGATAATGGTTTTATTTAAAGATGAAGCAGAAAAAATTCTGGAAGTCCAAAGGGCTATGGGAAACTAGCACAGGGAGATGAAGCCTTCAGCACATCAGCTGTGATCATAGTGAATGGCAGAAAAGGTTTGAGGGGCTGAGAGGCTTTCTCTTACTTTCTTATGTTCTCAGTTAAAGCTAGGACCTTAGAACTATTGATTAAGAGGGTATCCATAGATACATGAAAAGTAGTAATACAGGTGAATAAGGTGGTGAAGGCATACAAGATGCTCGCCTTCATTAGCTGTGCAATAGAATGCAAGAGCTAGGATGTTATTTTGCAACACTTTAGAAGTCTGGTTAGGCCAAATCTGAAGTAATGTGTACAGTTCTAGGAGGAATATGATTATGCTGGAGAGGGCATAGAGGAGAATCATCAGGATGCTGCTTGGATTGGTACCTTTCTGTTTTAAGGAGCAACTGGATACACTGGGTTTGTTTTCCATGGGCTGGAGGAGGCTGAGGGGCAACCTGAAAGAGGTATATAAAATTATGACATGGGTGAATTATGAATAGGCTGTTTCCATTGAAAGTAGGGGAGATTCAAACGAGAGGACATGATTTGAGAGTTAGGGGGCAAAAGTTTAAGGGAAACACGAGGGGGTATTTCTTTACTCAGAGAGTGATAGCTGTGTGGAATGAGCTTCCTGTAGAAGTAGTAGAGGCCAATTCAGTTGTGTCATTTAAGGTAAAATTGGATAGGTATATGGATAGGAAAGGAGTGGAGGGTTATGGGCTGAGTGCGGGTAGGTGGGACTAGGTGAGATTAAGAGTTCGGCACGGACTAGGAGGGCCGGAATGGCCTGTTTCCGTGCTGTGATTGTTATATGGTTATATGGTTATATGGGTGAATGGGGTAGATACTAGAAATAATTTTTCCATTAGTGGGGGTGTCTAAGGACAAAAGGGCATTGATTCATGATGAAAGGTAGGGGGTTTAAAAGGGAACTGAGAAGTTTTTTCCCCATGGAGAGGTGGTTGAAGAGTGGAACACTGCCTTTAGAGATGGTGAAGGCAGATACTCTCACAACATCTGTGAAGCATGTAGGTAAGTGCTTGAATTGCCAAGGCACAGAAGGCTTAGTGCAAGTCAGTGGATTAGTGTAGATGGGTACAATAGGCAGCATGGACATAGTGAGCCAAAACGTCTGTTTCAATGGAGAACTCAATGACTCTCTTCTCTATGCTACAGTGAGCAGCAAATTGTAAGACATAGCAGAGACCTGCTGCAGTTCCTTGGAAAGATCCTATGACACGAATGATAAAGTTAACTTGACCTGACCTCAATGCAGAGCTAGTTGGCCTGGGGTAACAGTGTGGTCAAAAGTCTCCCAACTGCACTTCATATATCATGATGTTGAACTCAAAAGAATATATTATTTGCACTCTTTCCAGTTCTGACAAAGGGTCTTTAAGCTGGAATGTCAACTGCCTGATGTGCTGTTTCCAGAATTTTCTGTTTATTTCAGAAAACATGCACATTGTTCATCAGAAAACTCTAGCTATCAATTAGATAAGGCTCTTCATTGATGACAAGCCTTTGTCTCTTAGCCTGAGGTCCATCACTGATCTTAAGTTGTCAGTCATAAATATACAATCTTCCAATAATAGTGTTGTCATGAGTGTTACTACTGAATAGTTGAATACTGAGCCAACGTTCTTGTCTATTTAAGTATACAGTAGGTACAGAAGCTGCCCCATCTAGTCTTCCAATGTCCCCTCAAATATAAATAAAATCAAAATAGTATGATGTGCTCAAAAAGCAAACAAAAATATTGTAAATGCTGGAAATACTTAACAAGTCAGGCAACACTTGGTGAAAAAGAACGGAATTAACATTTATGGTTGATGACCTTCCAAAAGAAATATGAAAAGTTGGAAATCAAACATGTCTATGTTATAGGGAGGGTAGAGAGAAAAAGAAAAGAAAAGGAATATTAGTGAGAGTGGAGACCATAGGGACAGAATGGCATAAATAATGTGGCACAGGCTATGGGGCATTGTGAATAGCTGCTTTTGACAATAATCTGTCTGAGAAGATGGAAATACATGGGGATGAATGAAAACAAAGGAAGGAAGGAAAAAATGCATTGGAGATTTAAAAAAATTGCAGATCAGAAGTTAAAACAGAAAATGCTGGTAATACTGGCCAGGTAAAGACAAAATGGTAAAGTGCTTAACTGGGGAAGGGCTAACTTTGAAGGGATGAGGCAGGAACTAGTGAGAGTAAATTGGAAACAGATGTTCAAAGGGGAAAGCACAGAAGTAATGTGGGAGAAGTTTAGGGACCACTTGAGCTGGGTTCAGGATAGGTTTGTCCCACTGAGGCAAGGAAAAAATGGTAAGAAAATGGAACCGTGGCTGACGAAACACATAAGGCAACTCGTCAAGAGAAAAAAGGAAGCATATGTTAGATATAAGAAGCAGGAAGTAGGAGGGGCTCATGAGAAATATAGGGTAGCCAGAAAGGAGCTGAAGAAAGGACTTAGGAGAGCTTGAAGGGGGCATGAGAAGGCCTTGACATGTAGTATTAAGGAGAACCCCAAGGCATTCTATGCGTATGTGAAGAATAGGAGGATGACGAGAACGAAGGTGGGACTGCTAAAGTATAAACAGGGCAACATGTGCCTGGAGGCAGAGGAGGTTGGGGAGGTCCTAAATGAATACTTTGCTTCAGTAGTCACAAGTGAAAAGGATCTTGATCAGGATGAGGTTGAAGTTGAGCGGGCCTGTGTGCTGGACAATGTGGAGATTAAGGAAGAAAAAGTGCCGGATCTTCTTAAAAACATTAAGATTGATAAATCCCCAGGGCTGGATATGATACATCCCAGGTTGTTGTGGGAATTGAGAGAAGAGATCGCAGGAGCATTAGCCATGATCTTTGAATCCTCTTTGGCTACAGGGGAAGTGCTGGAGGACTAGACAATGGCAAATGTTGTTCCCTTGTTTAAAAAAGGTAATAGGGAGAAACCTGGGAACCGTAGACCAGTGAGTTTTACGTCAGTGGTCTGCAAACTATTGGAAAGGATTCTTAAGGATAGGATCTATGAGCATTTGGAGAAGTACAGTCTGCTCATGGATAGTCAACATGGCTTTGTGAAGGGAAGATTGTGCCTCACGAGCCTGATTGAGTTTTTTTGAAGAGGTAACAAAAGAAATTGATGAGGGTAGGGCAGTGGATGTGGTCTACATGGACTTTAGCAAAGCACTTGACAAGGTCCCTCATGAGAGACTCATCCAGAAAGTCATGAAGCATGGGATAAGTGGAACCTTGGTTGTTTGGATTAAAAATTGGCTTAAAGGAAGAAAGCAGAGGGTAGTTGTGGAAGGAAAGTATTCTGCCTGGAGGTCGGTGACTAGTGGAGTGCCGCAGTGATCTGTCCTGGGACCCCTGATATTTGTGATTTTTATAAATGACCTGGATGTAGAGGTGGAAGGATGGGTGAGTAAGTTTGTGGATGACATGAAGATTGGAGGAGTTGTGGATGAAGCTGTAGGTTGTCAAAGGTTACAAGAGGATATAGACAGGCTGCAGAGTTGGGCAGAAAAATGGCAGATGCAGTTCAATCCGGACAAGTGTGAGGTGATGCATTTTGGAAGGACAAACCAGAAGACTGAGTACAGGATTAATGGTCAGTTACTTAAGAGTGTGGATGAACAAAGGGACCTTGGGGTTCAAATTCATACATCCCTCAAGGTCCCTGCACGGGCTGATAGGGGTAGTTAAGAAGGCCTATGGGATGCTAGGCTTCATTAACAGGGGGACTGAGAACAAGAGCAGAGAGGTCATGTTGCAACTCTACAAATCTCTGGTGAGACTGCACTTAAAGAGTATTGCGTTCAATTCTGGTCACCTCATTATAGGAAGGATGTGGAAGCTATGGAGAGGGTGCAGAGGAGATTTACCAGGATGTTGCCTGGTTTGGAGAACAAGTCATACGAAGCAAGGTTAGCAGAGCTGGGACTTTTCTCTTTGGAGTGTAGAAGAATGGGAGGGGACTTGATAGAGGTCTACAAGATTATGAGAAGCACAGGTAGGGTGGATTGTCAGTACCTGTTTCCCAGGGCACCAATAGCAAACACAAGAGGGTATATGTACAAAATTAAGGGAGGGAAGTTTAGGGGAGACATCAGGGGTACGTTTTTTTACACAGAGGGTTGTGAGTACCTAGAATGACTTGCCAGGGATGGTGGTGGAGGCTAAAACATTAGGGGTATTTAAGAACCTGTTGGACAGGCACATGGATGAAAGAAAAATGGAGGGTTATGGGGTAGTGTGGGTTTAGTACATTTTTTTAAGGATTATATGGGTCGACACAACATGGAGGGCTGAAGGGCCTGTACTGTGCTGTAGTGTTCTATGGTAGTATCAGTGAAAGTAAGGGAGAGAAGCAGAGTTAACATTATAGGTGGATGACTAGTGGTTGACCTCAATGTAAAGTCCTGAAGGATTTGAGGAGTCAAGTTAGAAAATTGAGTTCTGTTCCTCAAGTTCATCCTGAGCTACACTGGTATAGTGCAAAAGATCAAACTTAAAGTCAGAACACTTTCTGTTGCCTGTCCCTTAATTCTTCATTCCTTTGCTATAACAGTAGCAAATATTGGGAAAGGTTAAAATGATAACTGGATCCTTTATATCAGTAGTCATTAAGGGCCATCTTCAATTTACTGTTGATTTAAAAAATCTAGGTGGATGGTAAATCTGCTTCAATTGCTCTTTCAAGAGTGCATTCCAGAACTTACTGCTTAAAAATGCTTACTATATCCCTGGTGCTCAAAGGAAAAGTGCACAAGTATTCAAAAAGGGTTATTATGAAATGATAGGACAGTGGAAATGGAAAGTTCTTACAGCCATCGTGGACTAAATGAGCCAAATGATTTGTTTCCAACTTGAAACTATTTTCATTCACCTAGTCTTCTGTTCTAATGCCAATAACCCTTAATCTGAGCCTGAGTAGCTGCAATTCTGGCAACAGAAAAATGTATCTTTTTTTTAAACTCCAAAACTTCTATAACTTTGCTAAGTACCTTTACTTTCCACTTGGCTTTCATCACTCTAAAAACTATTTTTTAGTCTTTCCATAACACTATCTAGCTTATAAAACAATGGTTAGGCCACGAGTATTGTGTGCAGTTCTGAGATTGTGTTTCAGGAAGAATCAGGAGGCTCTGGAGAGGGTTCTGAAGAGGTCAACAAGGATGTTGTCTTGATTAGAGTATTAACTATAAGGAGAGGTTGGACAAACTTGACTTGATTTCTCTATAACATTGAGGCCAAGTAGGAATTTTAGAAAATAGAAATATGTAAAATTATAAGAGGCATAGATAGAGTAGGTAATTAGTATTTTTCTCGGTGTGGAAATGTAGAATTTTAAAGTAACAGTGGGAAAGTTTAAAGGAGATTTGCAAGGCAATTATTTTTATGGGCATAGTAGATGCCTAGAAGGTGCTGAAAGCAAAGCTACACACAGAAAATGTTGGAGGAACTCAGCAAGCCAGGCAGCATCTATGGAAAAGAATAAACAGTTGACGTATCGGGTTGAGACCTTTCATCAGGACTGGATGATACAAAGATTGGACACCTCCACCTCCTAGAAGCAGGTTTTCAAAGCTTGCAGAGGGATCTGGACCAGCTGGAAAAATGGGCTGAAAAATGGCAGATGGAGTTTAATGCAGATAAGTGTGAGGTGTTGCACTTTGGAAAGACAAACCAAGGTAGAACATACAAGGTAAATGGTAGGACACTGAGGAGTGCAGTAGAACAGAGGGATCTGGGAATACAGATACATAATTCCCTAAAAGTGGCATCACAGGTAGATAGGGTTATAAAGAGAGCTTTTGGTACATTGGCCTTTATAAATCAAAGTATTGAGTATAAGAGTTGGAATGTTATGGCGAGGTTGTATAAGACATTGGTGAGGCCGAATTTGGAGTATTGTGTGCAGTATTGTGTGGAGTATTGTGTGCAAGAGAGATGAGGCTGGGTACAGGGCTACGGTGGAAAACTTCGTCACATGGTGTGAGCAGAATCATCTGCAGCTTAATGTGAAAAAGACTAAGGAGCTGGTGGTGGACCTGAGGAGGGCTAAGGCACCGGTTGCCCCTATTTCTATCCAAGGGGTCAGTGTGGACATGGTGGAGGATTACAAATACCTAGGGATACGAATTGACCAATAAACTGGACTGGTCAAAGAAAACTGAGGCTGTCTACAAGGGTCAGAGCCGTCTCTATTTCCTGAGGAGACTGAGGTCCTTTAACATCTGCCGGACGATGCTGAGGATGTTCTACGAGGCTGTGGTGGCCAGTGCTATCATGTTTGCTGTTGTGTACTGGGGCAGCAAGCTGAGGGTAGCAGACACCAACAGAATCAACAAACTCATTCGTAAGGCCAGTGATGTTGTGGAGGTGGAACTGGACTCTCTGACGGTGGTGTCTGAAAAGAGGATGCTGTCCAAGTTGCATGCCATCTTGGACAATGTCTCCCATCTACTCCATAATGTACTGGTTAGGCACAAGGGTACATTCAGCCAGAGACTCATTCAACCGAGATGTAACACTGAGCGTCATAGGAAGTCATTCCTGCCTGTGGCCATCAAACTTTACAACTCCTCCCTCGGAGTGTCAGACACCCTGAGCCAATAGGCTGGTCCTGGACTTATTTCCACTTAGCATAATTAACTTATTATTATTTAATTATTTATAGCTATATTTCTTATTATTAGAATTATTTATTGCTATATTTCTACACTATTCTTGGTTGGTGTGACCGTAACGAAACCCAATTTCCCTCGGGATCAATAAAGTATGTCCATCTGTCTGTCTGTCAGTTTTGGTCACCTAATTACAGGAAGGATATTAATAAGGTTGAAAGAGTGCAGAGAAGGTTCACAAGGATGTTGCCAGGACTTGAGAAACTGAGTTACAGAGAAAGGTTGAATACGTTAGGACTTTATTCCCTGGAACGTAGAAGAATGAGGGGAGATTTGATAAAGGTATATAAAATTATGATGGGTATAGATAGAGTGAATGCAAGCAAGCTTTTCCACTGAGGGTAGGGGAGAAAAAAAACCAGAGGACATAGGTTAAGGGTGAAGGGGGAAAAGTTTAAAGGAAACATTGAGGGGGGGCTTCTTCACACAGATTGGTGGGAGTGTGCAATGAGCTGCTAGATGATGGGATCACTCTTAACATTTAAGAAAAACTTGGACAGGTACATGGATGAGAGGGATATGGAGGGATATAGTCCAGGTACAGGTCAGTGGGACTAGGCAGAAAATGGTTCGTCACAGCCAAGAAGGGCCAAAAGGCCTGTTTCTGTGCTGTAATGTTCTATGGTTCTATGGAAAAAGGATATTAGAAGTCAGAGTAAGAAGATGGGGGGAGGGGATATAGAAGTACAAGGTAATTAGTGAAACCAGGAGAGGGGGAGGAGTGAAGACAAGAGCTGGAGAGTTAATTGATGAAAGAGATAAAAGGCTGGAGAAGGGGGAATCTGATAGTAGAGGACAGAAGGCCATGGAAGAAAGGGAAGGGGAGGAGAACCAGAGGGAGATGACAGGCAGGTAAGGGAGGTAAGGTGGGAGAGAGAAATGGGAATCCTTCATTTCCCATTCGCATCTCTCCTCCCCTTCCCTTTCTTCCATGACCTTCTGTTCTCTCTTATCCTCTCCTCTCCCCACCTTCTTCTTCTGACTTCTAATCTCTTTCTTCCACTCCCTGATGAACGTTCTTAGCCCAAAATGTCAACTGTTTATTCATTTCCATAGATGCTGCCTGACCTGTTGAGTTCCTCCAGCATTTTGTGTGTGTGGTTCTGAAAAAAACACCCCGGTTAGACCATACTTGGAATATTGGGTTTATTTCTGGGTACCTCATTACAAGGATGTGGAAGCAGGTGCAGAGGAGATTTACCAGGATGCCCTCTAGATCGGAGAGCATCACAAGGATAGTTGAGCATAGAAAAAAAAATAGAAAATCCAGGACTTTTTTCTCTAGAGAAGAGGATGTGAGGTGACTTGATAAAGGTTTACAAAATTATAAGTAGCAAAGATTTGTGGGACAGTCAGAGACCATTTGCCCAGGGCAGAAATAGCTGTACGAGGGGGCATCATTTTAAGATGATTGGAGAAAATATAGAGGGTTGTTGGAGGTAGGTATTTTAACAGCAGGCCCTCAACAGGACTCATCCTGAAATGTCTTCAGTACTCTTTTCTATAGATGCTGCCTGGCCTGCTAAGTTCCTCCAGCATTTTGTGTGTATCACTTTAACTTCCAGCATCTGCAAATTTTCTCTTGTTTGTGATTCAACAGTAGTAAATCTTCCAGGCATTTAAACGGGCGTCATGTCAGAATAATCATGGGCTGAAGGGCCATAGTCTACTACAATGTAGTTTCCAGAGTTAGAGAAAAGTTCTACATATCAATAAAGTTTAGCATAATTTCCTTTGGCTATTGCTCAAGTTCCTTGATAGCTTGTAACAGACTTATTAATTGATTTACCATCATAACACTTGTGTACATGAATCCCTGGATTGGTATGTTCTCATATCTTTTACAGCAATTTAGGTATCTAAAAATAGTAAGAAACATTTAAGTGTTTACATTTAATCTTCAATAATGTTCCATATGGATGAAATTCCTCATTAAGACTAAGTAAATAAAAGATTACTTTTCTGTACAGCCTATAGCACAAATTTCTGATTTTAATGATACTGATGCATTCTAGATTCGTTTTCAGTATCCCTGCAGGTTTTGTGAAAAATGCCAAAAGCATCATATCCCAAAACACGTAGGCCAGGAGATGAAACACAAACAAAGCAGAAACAACTCAAAGCAGAGACGATCCAGGTTGGAGCCCACATCTTCACTAGAAAAGCTAGCACCTCGAATGAGAAGGAAGGACAGAGTGAAATTAATTGCTGAAGCATTTGACAGGAGAGACAGGAAAGACATTGAACGCGTTGAAAAGGAAAAGGCCCAAAGACAATTACAAGAAGAAGAATGGGAAAAGAAGAAACTAGCTTTCAAACAATCTCAAAACGAGCATAGAA